>NC_137478.1:22477694-23727694 GCF_918807975.1 Aplidium turbinatum
AATCAATATCTTCCTTCAACGGAACAGGTATCTCAAATCGACCATCTTTCAACTCAATATTCGGTTCGACAAGTTCTCTAGCCAAAATATCATTGCGAGACAATTCACAGGTTTCATTTTGCAAAGTCAAATCCTGAATGACTTTATTCAGGTCTGCTATTTCCATATCACGAGACTCAATTTTACGCTGAAAGCCAGAGATGACATCCGACTCTGAAGACGTCTGCACTCTGCACACTTTAGCAACGCTTTCAACTAAGGGTGACTTACCACCACAAGCCAACCAACCGAGAGGAGTGAGCAAAGCATGCGGTTCACTACGATTGTCACCAACACGCTCTTCTTTTGCACACATCAAATAAGCGTTGTCGTTGCCAATCAGTACATCTACAGTACTACAATCATTCAAATGAAACATATTCACGTCATGAAAATGACGGAAACCACTTAAATCTTGTTTATGGGGTAAAGTTTTAACATCGTCAGCCCAAGCTGGGTTAACCACCGAGGTTATATCACGAAACAGTTCATCAGTCTCTAACGACTGGATGTTGAGTTTAACAAGGTCAGCACAAGTAGGTTTCTGACCAGCCAGAGTATCCATTTTAAACGACGCTTTATCATACGGTTTAAGACCAAGTTCGCACACCAAGTCACTCGAAACAAAGGTCAACTGCGAACCAGGATCATGCTGACAATACACCAACTTCGATTTGCCAGTCATTGGATTCAAAACACGAGCAGCAGTAACGCGGTTAAAGGCTGCTTTAACATTTCCAATCTTAACATTACGCACAGGAACTCTGGCACCAGCATCATCTTTACCGACCGAATCCAGAGAATCACGTGACGTCACATAAAAATCATGCAGAAGAAAATAGTGTTTCCTATCGTTGGTAGGTCCACACTTACGACAGTTATTTGCATGATTACAGTCTCTAACCATATGCTGGCGCAAACAATTCAAGCATTTGCCAGCTTTCACAATGACATCTCTCCGATCTTTAGGTGTCAAGCGCAAAAATTCTTTACAATTAGACAAAAAATGATATTCAACTTGACCACGTGACGAACAACAAAAACATGCCGGTATGTCACTACGTCTGGCCACACCGCCGCGCGGTGCGCCAACAGCAGTCGAGTACTGCGAACTCCCTGAAATCACATTATCATGGGGTTTTACCGACGTCTGCCTAACCGGACATGAAGGCAATTTTCCTTTGCCAAACTTTTTAAAATGCTGCGACTCACCAGAATCGCCCATTAGCATAATGCTAAAATCAGTCGACTTGCGCGTTTCCTCCCGTACTACAAAATCAAACAAACTCTGAAAGGTAGGTTCCTCAGTGCTACCATACTGATCACCTAAAAAGTCAAGATAACGCTGCTTAGCGTCAAACGGGAGTCGCTTAGCCAAATCCAGAACAAAACGTCCTTCTAATTTATCACGCTGACCATAAGCTTGCGCGTAAAGCAGACACTGCGACAATTCATCTTTAAACTCTTTCAGATCACTGGAAGAAGTCGAAGTCAATTTGCTACCATAGCGATACTTTCTAATTTCCGGTTCTGCGAAAAGACCTCCACGAACTCCAAAACGTTGAGACAAGCGAGCTAATGACATTTCTATCCTGTCTTCCTCTGACAAGCCAGGAGTGTCGGAAACCAAATTAGCAATCGTTTGTGCAGCTGTTCTAACACAAGCTGCTTGCAACAAAGTCAAACGAGTTCCCTTAAAGGGCGAAGCTGCCATCAAGGCCATAACACGATTTTTAAAGAAGACAAATGGCATATTATTACCATCGTAACCAATCAAGGCCGCCTTATCGAAGAACGTCCTACTATTTTGGTATTCAAAAAAGCAATCCTGTTGTTGAGAACTCGATTTAGCGGGAGAAGACAAGCTATATCCCTTAAGGGGCTGAGTGGGCTCAGTCACATGCACAGCCCGATCACGATCCTCAAACACGTTAAAATCAGGAGACACGATACGCCTCTCACAACCACCCAAATTACGTGTAGCTGGGCGATCAGCAACTAGCGGCGCAGAAAACTTTGAAGGGGGCAAAGCATTACTGCTAATGGCGGCCCCGTGACCTGTACGCTCTGGGGGAGGAGTTCGGTTGTAATTTGCAGACCTTGGCTCTACAGCCTTCGGAAGACCCTTAGCCGCGGCCCCGAGACCTCCTGAAACAGCTGGAAAACATGTGGATTGTACAGGTCCACTTACAGATTGAACAGGCTTCTGGAAAAGGTTAGGTAAATTAAACTGCGATTGATGTTCACTTCTGGAATGCCTAGAAGAGCCCTTCCTAGAGCTACGCCGGGAGCCCAACTCAGAACGATATTCAGCTAAAACTACCTCTTTACGTTGTTCGGCCCTGAACTGAGCGTCTTTGAGTGCGAACTCAGCAGCTCTAGCTTCAGCTTTCGCGGCGGCCTCAGCAGCTCTCGCTTCGGCCTCAGCTCTCGCGATGGCCTCAGCTCGTATGGCCTCAGCTCTCGCGGCGGCCTCAGCTCGTATGGCCTCAGCTCTCGCGATGGCCTCAGAAGCTCTTGCTTCGGCCTCAGCTTGGATCTGGAGCTCCTCTCGTCTTAGCTGTAGGTTAATTTGTGCAACTATCCGTGACGAGCTCTCAGACATCCTAGTGCTTACATTTGAGGCGCTATCCTCAGGATGTATGTCAGCATCCAACCTATCTGAGAACTCACTTTCTTTTTGTTCGAAGTTATTTTTTAACGAGTTAAATTCGGGATCTACCCTATCACGAAGTTCTGCCAAGATTGCAGAGTTAAAAATTTTAGTCAAAAGAGCATGGAAATGCCGTAAATCCTCTTCCAAAGTAGAAAACTTAGATCTAAAAATTAACAGTTCCTGCTTATCACTCAAAGAACCTAGGGCTACAGAAAGTTCCCCAATTTGAGTCAAAATATCCCGTCTAAGATGCCGGGCCTCTCGAACTGACTTAGCCTCATCGTTATTGGGTCCCTCCCCAGAATGGCCTGCCCGACCGCAAAGAACATCATCAGGCTTAAACTCAGTCGAGTCGACGGCGGTCGAGTCCCTGTCACCACCGAGTGTAGACATATTAAATGTTAGGGCTAAATTTAACAATTAAAAAATTAAGTTACACAAACACACAAAATTACAGTAGTTATAAAAAACTTAACTGTAAAGACCGTAAAAATACAAAAAAGAATTTAAATGCACGATACCGTAGCTGTACGAGTATGTGAAGTCCAAACGTCCACAAAACTTGCTTGGATTCTTCCACTTGAATCTTCAAGCACAGATGGATTGCCTTTAATCTTCTTTCTTGCCAATAAATGTCAAAGTTATTTTTCTTCTGTACCAAACTGAGAAGAAATGTCTTTACTTTTTAGCTTAAAGTTCTTCAGTTGCCTACCGAGAAGAAATGTCTTTAATTTTCTTTGCTTCTTTAGACTACCAACCAATAAGATCTTCTTTTATTATTTCTTTGCTTCTAAGTGCTTCTGTGCCAAACACTAGACAGAGAATCGTCTTTTATTTTTTATGGTCACAGCGGTAAACCATAATCTCTTCGTGGGAAAATTGTAACGTAAGATTCCCAAATCCGTTCGTCTGCATGCAATGACCCAAAAATAAACACACTTTCGAAACGTCTATTCAAACAGTGTATTCCAGTAAAATTAGCCCGAGGCTATCGAAAATAGGTGTAACGCCTACACCTCTAAAAAAACTGTCACTACAATACAGATTAATTGGATAAAAGACGGAACCTTTGTCCAGCTAGCAAGCACTAAGCCAACAGTTAAATGTGCGGCCAACTTTCAAACAATCATTTTACGAATGACCAGAATAGATAGCAATATCTCAAATTCACGTATGCAGTACTGTGACGCAATAGTGAAATCAATTGTCACGCAATTCAAAACAGGTGTCCAAAGCTAGTGAACCAATGCATTCATGTTTAAACAGGCCCAAACAGGTTTGAAACAAGTCTATGAACAATGGTGCAATTTCGGCACACTTTCCAGCAACTTCCATGACGTAATATTCAGTAGACTTGAACGGTTTTATATGACGTTTGATTTGGTGAAAATTGTCGGGAACAGATGATTACATATCTTTCACAACTGGGTTGTATGGTAAAGCAACTGTCGTTTGCGATGGATATGGAGGGCCCAGTACAAAGGATAACGCACACCAAAGACGGAAGACATCTGCTGCTAGAAAGTCAATGTGACCGAATCTACCAAATTTCTTGGGTGAAGCAAGACTTCCTGTCAAATGCTACCAACAAGAAGTCACTCGTTGATATGATATCAACTCGACTAAAATAGTGTGACTGTTATGTTGTGAAAGCAGAAGGGGATGCAGATGTAGACATAGTACGAGCAACGGTGGATTCATCTAAGCTGAGAAACACCACGCTCATTGGAGAGGATACAGATCTCCTCATTCTGCTTCTCTACTATGGTGATGTAGACTGTAAAGATCTGCACTTTCGATCAGACAATGGGAAGCCAACTATCCACAACATCAGAGTTCTGAAAGATTTACTGTAGAAAGTGCTAAATGTAAGGCTTTAGTATCACTATTTAATCATAATGGGACAACATCTGACTTTAACCCACTCCAACCACCCCAACGCAATCCCATGGCATGCAACTTGTCTCTGATAGAGACTTATTGCGCTGTCTCTATAAAAAGCCTGGTAGAATGTCATTTTATTCCAAATTATTACGTGATGGCTATCTTTGCAAAAAAGTTGTGACATCAAGCACATTTGTTACGCTTGAGCAGTTTCCGCCAACAGAATATGCATTGAAGTACCATTCATTACGCTGCCACTTGCAAGTGATGGCATGGATGGGCCTAAGTACTCAAATGAACGCTGAAAAATGGGGTTGGAAAATTCAAGGGGATAAGCTATTACCAGTGATGACGGACAAAAACCCTGCTCCTGACGTTCTACTAAAAATGGTTCACTGTAATTGTTCAACTGGGTGCAATACACTCAGGTGCGATTGTAAGAAGTATAAACTTGAGTGTACAAGGGCATGTGGTCCTTACCAGGACGGCAACTGTGCAAATATTAACAATGCACCCATTCTAGAAGATACTGATGACTGATTTATAACTCACACCTGATAAGACAGTTTTGTGAATTCTGGTATATCAAAGTCTTCTTTGAACGTATTTAGTGATGGAAAAGTGTGAATAAATAACATATGAATGAAGACATTGGCATATTGATGTCATCGGAGATGAGGCAAACTGATTAAGTTTTCTGTAAGTCAATCTTTCACACACGTATTTTTTCACTATATCTCCAAATACTTTAAAATTGTAAATATTCGTGTAGGCTAAATAGGTGAAAACGTCATGATGATGTAATAGATGACGTCAAAAGTGAACGTTAGATTACTGTGTTAACCAGGGGTTCCCAACCTGGGGGCCATGAGCCTATTTCAAGGGGGCCTTGGAAACATTTGAAAAATAATAGTTTTTTTAATTTATTATCTCTAAGTCCACTCCAACACTATAGAACAAAAAAAAATTAAAATTTAATAAAAATACTAGTACATTTTGTCCAAATCTGTGGGTTTTCAACAAGGATATTCAATAGGACACGCGGCTTGCTCTTTCCACCACCAAACCAGAAATTAAGACAATGTCACAGCAAAAACAAGCTCAACCATCACATCAACTGCATATGTAATAACTAATTAAAGTATTATCATGTTTATTGTGTGTTGTATTTATATCATTTTATCATTCTAAGTACTGGTTACTGCATAAACAAGTTTTTTAATTAAAATGACGTTTCTTAATTTTTAAAAAAATTGATTCAAATAGGGGGGCCATTGATTTTTTAAAATTTTCAAAGGGGCCACGGTGTAAAAAAGGTTGGAAACCCCTGGTGTTAACTGTTAAGATTACTGGGGTAATGCAGTTTATAGTTAAATTTGCCATTTTTATTGGTTAAGAATCAGTGTTTTTTTGCATTTGGTACCTATATACGAGTATTTCGGTAAAATGGCGGCCATCTTGAATTACGTAATATTTAGACCCTTTGTGACGCTCGAATTTTGGAAAACTTTTGATATGTTGTTCTCTGAACCGAAAACTATTGGAAAACACCAAAAAACGTTTTCTTGCATTTTTTTTCGGGTTGGTCAGCATATTGACCCTACTATTTCTACAAACTTAACTTACATACAGCGGCGCTAAATAATCATTTCATATTTCAATCATTGCCATTAGGCAAGCTACACGCGTCATTAAAACGCATTAGCGTGTTGTGAACTTACTGAAGTGAACTGACTGAACTTATCGAAACTGTGGTGACTTATTTTTTAAATCCATACATTCTTGTTGCTCTTGAATGAAAATAGTCTGCCAAAGTTTATATGCTGCAGAAGATGACGTTACTAAGCTACAGATGTATTGAAGACAGTTCCGTCCATTGCAAAGAAATAGGAAGAATCGATAATTTTTTCCATTAATTTTACGTAGTGGTTGGAGAAGTTTTTAAAAATGTCATGATTGAGTATGTGCTGATGTAATCTCAACACGTTTTTCCTTTCCTGTGCGTTGTTTAGTGCTTTCAAGGTAGGCTACTGCTGTAGGCTACTCCATTCGTTATTCCTTGAAATCAACAACAAGTTTAAATTGGACAATCATCTTATTTTTCGAATTGACTTTTCACAATTATTTGATTTTTCGCACAACCACCGCTCAATAAGTACCGATTTTAATTATCAGATAACTTCTACTTTATACCGTAGCAAAGGATCTTTGATTTTTGCAGTTGAAGCCATTTTGCTATTAGGCTACTCCTATGTAGGCTACTCTTATTTTTGTGTTTTTACGTTTTTGTTTTTAATGCGAACAACTCTTTGTAATTGAAATAATGGGAAATAAATTAATTAAAGCAATATGCTTTTACCTTACTTTGTGTGTTACTGTTATCGATCTTTTTTAAATACTGCAGTGGAAAACAAAATGGAAATACTTTCTAAAATAAAAAATTTGTGGTGGTTTGTTTACGAAAATAAATCATGATAGTCTACTAGATGACTGCCATATGAATAGACTTATTATACCTTTTACCTGAGATTTAAAAAGTTATGATTTTTTTCCAAAAAAGATTATGATGTACCCTAGCACCCACCCTATCCCCCAGGACAGTGAAGTCCTGCATCAGCCACATTTACATGGAGTACGCTAAGAGGCCGGTAGATTGTTTGTTTATTTAAGAACGATTCAACGCTTTAAACCCCTTTTAATATTTTTTAAGGTCAAACAATGGACTCTATGGCGCTACTGCTTAATTGCTCAATAGTTAGAGGAACGTCGAAAACAAGTGACAGCGGTTTAACTCTCCGTTTGTGTAGTCAAGTGGTGCACTTCGAAAACACGTAACATTCAGCAGCTTCTAATGCATAGAACAGTTTGCAGACGACAACGCTTCAACGTAGTCTTATTTCCAACATTTGGTAGCCAGACATGAAAGGTTATGTGGTTCAACGCCTTATGGGCTGTGCGAAATTTTCCAAGTTCAAATTTAGAAAGATTTAGCAATCCGGAGCAATTTCCACAACGCTTAGCAGCTTGTTTCACGTACAATTTTAACAAAAAGATTTAAAAAAATGCAAATAGTTTAGCTATCTAGCCATTAAGCAATTAGTTTTATTCTCTGATGATAACTACCCTGCATTGTAATTGAAACGCATATCACAACTTCAACCATAGCTACCTGCTTCAACATATAGCCTAACTTGAAGTTCAGATTTTCAAGCAGAATCTGCAGACTGCTTGTTCTTTCAGTGTCTACACAGACCTGTATAAATAAATTTCACAGCAAGATTGCATCAAGTAGTTCACCAACAAATCAATTGTCATAGGCCTACACCTACTGAAGCTGTTCGCGTTTAACTTTCACATATCACGTTTTTCCACTGACGGATGCAAAACGTTTTCATCAAAGTGGTTTTAGATGTTGTGTCTTTACGTTAAAATAGATAGCATAAAAATACTTGCAAATGATAATAAATTGTTTCTATGATGATTGCTTTTCAGGTATATTTAAAGGAGGGGGGGATACGAAGGCTTTTATTATGACTGACAATAGAAGGGCTTTTGTTTATCGTAAATAAATTCTGTTTATCGCAAAATGACAATTTGCACCGACAGTAGTTTAATAAATGTTGCTATGATATGTCCGCCCCGTTGGCTCAGTGGTTACGCGGTCGCTTAAGATCACGCGGCGCTGGTTCTACGCTCGGGGTGTGCGCTTGAGCAACGCATTCCGGACTGCTCTCCATTCAGCGCCATCTAGTGAATGGAATAATTTTAGGGCAACAAGACTTCAACACTCGGAAAACTTCATTCTGTCAATCTCGGTAACCCGCCCTGCGTCAAAAGACTCTACAAGTTGCGAAACTACCAGGAATAACCTATCAAGGCTTTGTCAGTCCGAGGATAAAGATTCAAAACCAACCCACCAACCTGCATTGCCCTATTAGCATCAGGCCCGGATATTCACTGCATGCTCATGGTTACTTGCTAATTCAATTTCCCGTATAGGCCTACTTGCTTTACATCTAGCGTAGCCTACTGCGAAGGCTTTGTAAAGAAAAACAGCTTTCTGGAAACTTTTCACCTGTCCTTCACCTTGTCTTCTGTAGTTGATTGTACCAACTGCACTACAAAACTTGCTGCAGTTTTAAAAAGAATCACATGTTTAACGTGCTACAAACTACCACCCTTGTAGTGCATGAGGCTGCGAGCCTTCGTATCCCCTTCTATAGATATTCCTGCTGCTTTTTTTACTTTACGGCAGAAATAAAAGTAGATCTGTGATAAAGAAAATAACTGCAATTTTTGTGAATACCTCAAACGATTGTTGATACATCGCTGCGCCAGCAGTGTTGCTAGTCGCAAGAGCTGGAAATGCTAGAATGACTTTAATTAAATTGTCTTCCAAACTTCTTGTTGTAAGATTACGTCAAGGTTAAACAACTTCTTTCTTCCCAAACAAGAAAATGCTGCCAGTACGACAGATTACATATGGGACAACGGTGGCCAAGCCATCGACAACTTCATAATAATATTCCAACACTTTGCTCCAATTTGTGTTCAAAACACTGAACAATAATCTTTAGAGATCAGCACTGTGATCCCTAAATCCTACTTTGGTACAACTCTTGTATTCTAAAAGTTATCTAAAAACAAAGCCTTAGCTATCTCACTGCTTGTAGAGTTTATCTTGTGCAACTACAGATGGACAACTTTTCCGTTACAATGATTGTACTACCGTAGCCTATTAGAAGCAATCAGTTCTTCTCGTAGAAGGCTCGATTAAAGAAAACGCAGATACCATATACACCGAAAAAAACATAGGATTACAAACTCTAGTCTACTACCCATAGATCTAAATATTATTAATTCTTAGATTCACTAATTTTTTTAGGTCTAAAAGAAAGCTGAAGACTTGGCACAACGGATACAACAATTCACACAAAAAACAATAGTCCTTTTCACTTTTTTCGTAAACTTTTTCACACCACTTTTCAGGTATACATCTCAACAAAGCACACACGACTTTCAGTTAGGGAAAAGTTTAGTTTTATTACATAAAGTTGATGTTCACGTCGAAGCAGTTACTATGAGTTGAGGACACGCTACCGTTTTTTAATCTTTTGGGATCGAGGACAGACCAAGAAGAAACGACCCCTGGCCGGAGAACTCTCGAAATCTGACAACATTCATAAGAAATTTAGTAATTGCAGAAAATTAAACTCAATCAGTGAAATTTTCTGTGAGCCAAATCCATATTTTATTCACAAACGTAGAACTGTTGTAGCCTTTCATTTCCTGATTACCTTGCTTTAGAATTTAGATTGTATATTTAACCAATCTCTATGACAATCTATTTAGCCTATAGCAGTTTTTGATAAGAATTTAGAATGGAATATTTAAATTTTTGAAACCAAATGCTAAATTTTAAGTCACCATTTCTGATAACTGAAAGTGAAGCATTCGGAGCAAAGTTAATGCGAGCATAATATGGTTGGTTATATGCAAATTGCAAATCCTGCAATACTATTATGCCAGTTACGACAATCACAGCCTAACTTTTGTTGAAAATCTTATCCTACTTATTAGCCTACTTTAGATATGCATAAAGGATGATTTTTATTCATACGCAATCATTATAAGTCGTGCTGATGTTGCAAGTATATATAAACAATAAACATCTGTATAAAACGTTTATATAAAAAAAAATCTATAAAACAGCACGACCTTATTTTTATTTCATTTAAGCACACAGAAATAAAAAATTCGAAGAAACATAGAACGTTTTAAAGCCGCAATGTGCCCTCGTTACAAAAAAAAATTAGCTATGGGAAGCTACATGCAAAGAAAAATTGACCCTTAGAAATAATACTTTACAACGTAGGCTACATTGAAACTGCAAACACTAGCGTACCTATAAGCCATAAACAGCACAACTCAACATCAGACTTAAGAATAACCTCAAAGTTACCCGACAAATCACATGACGTGTGACAGGTAAGTAGAAAAATAGCAACAAACTGATCTTCTTCGTCGTATGAGCTGTCTTCTTCCGGACTATGTGTTTGGGCATGAAGTCAAAGCGCCTTGAGTGAAGTCAAAGCGCCTAAAGGCCTTGAGTCCAAGCGTTCCAATGGATTGAGCAGTCATGGACGACATGGTCTACTGTCTGGTCTGTGGCACCACACTCGCACATGTCCATCTGCACATGTCTGAGCGAAAGCGACCGACGCGGTTCGCAGGCGGTTAAGCCGGATCCACGCAAGTCTTGCAAGGGACATTCCCGGAGGGTGGGGACAAACTGATGAGAAATGCACAGCAAAAAGCATTGATTTCTACATAAGTTAGTTAACCCATGCTGAAATATATTTAAAAACTGGCTAAAGACAACGAGCTTCAAGTGTGAAAACGCCGCACGAAACTACTACTAGCACAAAGCATGCGACTATAAAAATATACAGGATAATGGCCTGCGTTGGGATTGTTACATTTGATATGCAGAGTTTGAAGACTTTTGTTTCACGCTTAGCCTCGAAGCCGAGTCTGAATGTGATTTTGAACTAATCGATGAAATGTCATTGAAACATGCTCTACATGAGGAAATGCGATATTTATCTGCATCTTCTTTGTAATCTAGATCATGGCCACCTGGAGATGCGGCCTGATTTGTCACATTTTGCAGATTTTGATTACAGCTACTGCTAGTGCTTGACTGACATATTTTGAGATGTTTTTACTTTTTGAGGTTTCCTAATGACAAAAAACTTTTTTGTTGCCTTGGGGAAGCAGTAGCAAATGAAAAAAGGTAAGTTGAAAAATGCAAAATCAGACTGTTATTTAAAATTAACAGTCTGACTAAAATTTACAAAATCAAATTTTCTTTGTTTTTCAACGTGTGAGGATGTTAAAACCTATTGTGTCATCTGGGGAAAAGAATAAAGAAAGCGTAAAAATCTAATTTTTAGAAAAAATTACTTAAACGTTTGCCCAAAGTTAGAAAAACCTGGAAATTTTTGCAAAATGTGACAAATCAGGCCGTATCTTTAGGTGGCCATGTCTAGATTCAAGACGACTTCTAGCATTAAAATAAATTTACCTGCTTGTTTATATTAATCTTTTTCTCTAGGGGCTAAAAAATCAGACTGAACAACCATAGCCGCAAACTTGTTGTACTATAACATATCGTGTACAGCGAAGGTGAGCTGCCTATCTGCTATATCTTGTATAATGCTATATGGTGAGCTGCCATATTTATTTGAGAATCATACCTCCGGCTAACAAGCCTATTGCCATTGATTGATTTAATGAAGCTTATTTATCTTCTAGCCAATATACCGATTAGTACATGCATGCAGCAGCATGCTCTTTGCTAAACTTTATTCGGGGTCTGCTCTTCAGCGCCACATCTGCAAAGCGAAAAAGCTGCCACTTTCCATTTGACCGTGGTTGAGCAAAATACTGATTCCTGCGATGAAGGTGCACCTATGTTCTCCGACAAATGTAGGCTAGTTTAATGGGACCAAACTATAGTATTGAGGAGTGTAGGCTACAAATATAAATTGTTGGTATTTAGTAGATTACGGTAATTCAGATCATAAAAATTGCTATTTCTCAACATTTTAAACATATAGGCTATATCTAGGGCGACTTTTTAGTAAATCAGCCTAAAAAACTCAAAAAGGTGACTTTAATTTTTCAAAAAAAGTAACCAAAAAGTACTTTATTCAACGAAAACAAGAAAGCGAAAGAAATAGCAGCAATTCAACATGAAAAGCGTCTAAATTAGTTTAATTTTTCTCAAATTGTAATGCACACATGTACGTAATGTTTGTCGGCTGCGTAGCCGAGTGGTGAGAAAGTCTGCGCGACGTTCGAAAGGACGTGGGTTCGACACCGCTCCAGAGCACGCGGCTGTGTCTCGGCAAAAGACACTTAAAGGCAAGCCAAAATAAGGGGAGCAGCTGACTCGAAGACTATATGTCACTTCGCTGCTTGCTGTCGTCTGTTGTATCGCGTCTGTGATCGCAGCGTACCTATACTGTATGTTATCGCAATAGGCGCAAATAAAAGGATGATTATTATTATTATGTTTTACATTCTCTGGCAGAAAGTTTCTGTTTTATGGCTAGTAGCTTGTTGAGCATGGAAAAGCTGCGTTCCACCGAAGCCGTTGTTGGTTGGCATTCTTGGAGCTAGCCATAGGCTACACAGCTGGAGCAATTTCCTGGCGATTCATATCCATAACGTTTATCAAATCTTTTTTTTTCGACCTTTTCGTGATGTAAGGTAGGGGTCCACAAATAAAAACAGAGAGAGACTGTTCACCAGGCGTTTGATAATTAATTAAAGTAACTTGCGTTCTTCTGGTGACTATTTATTAGGTTACCTCCTGATGTTAAAGATGATAATTAGCTTTTTGTATTTCCGACGTTTCGTCAGTCAGCACGACTGACTTTATCAAGGTGGCTAAAACAGGTTAACACAACCTGTTCAGCAACGATGGCACAACACAAAAACATACTGATAAAATGAATACAGTAAAGCAGCAAGAATCAGAGTTAAAACACGCAACAAGATGACTGCAGGTTAAACTGAATACAGTGAATGCCTAAAACCAGTAGGCTACTTTCCAACAGCGTAAATTTATCTATCTTTAGGGCCACCGTCAAGAAACGTTGAAAAAACATCAGACCAGACAGAAAAAAGGATTAGCAATTACAATGATAAAGAAAAAGCTCTGAGCAAAGGAAAAGGTGAAGCTAAAGTTAAAGTAATTGTTTGTACACAAAGGGGAAGTTCTGACCATCTTTCTGGTTAAGAGCATGGTGCATGATGGTGAGGATTTCTGGTTAAGAATAGTTTGGGTCATGAACAATTAAAAGTAATGTGTTTTGGGTCGCGCCAACAAGTATTTACGGACCCCTGACGTAAGGTACAATGCCACAGCTGCCGTTACCAAAATCAAGATTTGTCAAATTATTATGGGCTGCTCTGATGGTATATTTTGTATCTTTCATTTTTAGCACCAAGTCAGCTAAACAATTGTACTCCATTTTGATTTTCTTCAAGTCTCGAGATAGACCTTCCTCATTGATTAATTGAATCTTTATCCTCGGACTGGGAAAGCTTCTTGCAGAGCTAAGTCCTGGCAGTTTCGCATACTTGTAGAGGCTTTGAATCACTGACGCAGGCCGAGATTTGGTCACCGAGATTGACAGAGTGAAGTTTCCGATTGTAGAAGTCTTGTTACCGGGAGGTATTCCATCCATTAGATGCCGCTAAATTCCTTAACGTGCGTTGCTCAAGCGCACGCCCTGAGAGTCGAACTAGCGCCGCTTGATCTTGAAGCTTCTTCGTTCCAGAAGTGACGCGCTAACCAATTGAGCTATCGGGGCGGACAGACATTGTTCTTAGCTCTTTCAACTAAAAGACCAGAGCCTTTAGATCCACACACAATATCTAATCCAGCAGAAACATTTTCGGCATAGTAAAAAGCCGCTTGCAACCAACTCGCCCACCTTGTTATAATCCGATAGCTGCTAACATAACCTGTCATTTTGTTTTTCATTGTTACTGCTTTTACACAAGCAATAAGATCGTCTCTTATAAAAAGTCAACAAGGTACTGCTGGGTACTTGGCTTTTACAAGCAGTGCGCAATTGTGAAGAAGAAGATGGGCTGTTTCAGGGAAAACAAGTGAACAAGCATAGGCTTGTGCAAACCTAAAATTCGTACCATAGTAGAAGATATATTAAAAGTCTTGGCATTACATACAATGTAAATTCATCTCTCCAATAGCAATGAAAGCTAAATAAGTAGGAGAATTAGGCAAAACAGTATGCAAAATAAAGTGACCAAACAAATGAAAAGTACCCTAAAAGCACAAAAAGTGATTTTAGGTAACTTTATAACTTCTTAAATATTGACCCCACAGCCATAAAATTCTGGTTCTACATTTCTTTTGTTGATTGGTACAACCAAAAAAAGTAACTATAGTGACAAAAAATCGCCCTAGCTACAATTGTTATTTAGACAGTTTGCACTAACTTGTTCAAACTGAATGTCTCAAGATAAGTGAATCGCCTGTTGATGTAGTAGGCTACAGGTTGCTGGTGCATGGAAAAAAGAGAAATTGTCTAAATGGATTCGATACAAGATTGTCGTAAACATTTGAAATTCAACAACAACTGTTGTCCAATTTGAAATCATGGAACTGGAGTTTAAAAAATAATAATTCTTATTGAAGTGAATTTCCTTCGGAGTTTGCTAAGAAAAACGCAGGCCATCATGACTTTCAGCAAGTTCTTTATTAAATAAGATACTGCAACGACTGTGTTTCAGATCGCCGTGATTTGGTCACTCCATCATATTGCTTCAAATGTACATAGCCTACATTAAGGTTTGGGTTATAACGACAATAATGAAATGATTTTAAGATCAATAAACTGACAAAAATCAAAAATTGATAAAATAAGCAATAATCGACAAAGCACAATAATTAACAAAAACAGAAAGTTGTTCCAACTGGCTTTAGTTAAATAATATTGCGAAACAATAACATTGCAATAATAAATAGTTATCAACAAGGCTACATTGGTACAAGTATGACAAAGTGCATTTTTCTTTATAGGTTGAATCATGACAGCAGTTTATTGGATGCTTTAATCGACCAATCGCACGTAACGAACAAGTCCATTTGTCTGTTACATTGTCGGTCGCTGCTATTAGGCGTATGACTCGAGGAGGGAAAAGGGGGTTTTGCTTTAACCCTCTCAAAAGATGTTGCAAAAACACCCAAAATCTCAGTTTTAGCGCTGAAAAATAACGTTTACCTTTTTGAATATAGGGATTGACAATTTTGGATAATTTAAAAAAGTTTACTGTTTGTAGTACCTAAACAGGCCATATTTCTGATATAATAAAAAAACGCCTATTGCTTCGCTGAAGTCTTCTAGTGTTAGGCTACATCAGTTGTTGATGCAATTTTTTTAAGACAGTCCTGCAAAATTATTGTGTACTAGGTGTGAAATTAAGGATTGCTGTGTCTTTTTTTCAACCTAAAAGTATCGCTAGATTTTCGAATGGATGAGGATGTAAGCTATCTCTGGCGTAACTTTGGGCTGCTTTTCATAGGCTATACAATTTGTCTATAATAGCCTACTGCTTGTTTTATAATACTGCTTAATAATTTCTGCTTGATTAGAATTTACATAGCTGTCAATTTCTTTTGAGCATTAAATGGCCTACCCAAGGACTTGAGAACTTAAAGATCTTTGTATCGTCTTTATTAGCCTATTGGTGTCTTATAGGGTACGGTACCGTATATTACCCTACGTAATAGAGTAGGTCTACCGGTAGCCTAACAATTTTCTGTAAATTTTCTTGGACTTTTTTAATGCCAATTCACATACAAAAGTGCTTCTTTTAGTAGTCTATAGGCTTTTTTATGGACGATCCAGATAACATAGCCTACAATTAGTATTTTTTTAAATGCATAAAGAATCGGCAGACTAATAGTATTAGTAGGCCTACTATTAGTATTAATTATGAGATTTACGATTTACTTGTGACAAAAAAAAACATCTGGTAGTTCTCTGGCCCCTCCACAAATTAGTTCATATAGTTAATAAGTTAATAGTCTACTTTTGGAATCAATGGTGTAGATACGCACTGTTTTCAGATTTTTCCTGTTCGTAGTCTAAGCATTATGCTTGGGTTTTGGTATCTAACTCCAAAGATGTTCCTTTTTGCCACTGGAATGCTTTAACGGTAGTTGCAAAAAAACTTGAAACATTCCTGCTTTCATATGTAGCCTATTTGTTGTCACTGTGCAACGCTTTGCCTTGGGCCTACACATATTTCTGGGCAGTATTTTGCAACTGAAAACGTTTCTAGGTTTATGATAAAAACTTGAATGCAGGGCTATCAAGAGCAAACAACTTTGTTGGATTCTTCAGCACACGATGCAGTAAGCTATCAGTACGGAATGCAGGTATCAGTGTAAAGTCAGCCTATGTGGTATCATCGTCATTCGTCATCCATTTGTCTCTTTAATAGATGAAACCTGGCGTTTGTCCACGCTAGCAGGTTTTTGCAGCCCTTTGGCCATGCTTTCCGGTTGTTGGAGTTAATCCTATCCATATTCCTTGCAATGATGTCTTCTATCACCAACTCTAGCAATCTCTTGTTAGGTCTTCCAAAAATTTTTTTTGTGGATAGAAATATTTTTTTGCCATTACCAAAGCCTTGTCATCAGACATTGCCTAGCCTACGTTCCAGACGTCCATACCACCGCAAACGGTGACTTCTAAGAAACTCTCGAATGTTTTTTACTTGTGTCATCTCTCGACTACTTTTATTTCGAATTTTATCTTTCAAGTTTTTTTTACACGTCGTTCGGATCATTCTAATTTCTGTTGCTTCCAGTTCCATCTTGTTCATATCTTCGATCCTCAAAATCTTTCAGCTCCATAGCACATTGTACTTCTTATGCATGTTTTATAATCAATGCCTCTCATTTTCCGGGAAAGTACTTTCTGCATAGAATCCCGGACACTTTTTAAAAAAATTTCCAACCGGCTCTTCTTGAGATCATTGAATCTTGCACTCATCCATCCATACTCAGAACATCACGTAGCAGAACTTTTCAACCACTTCCAGTTTTTCCCCATTTAGAGTGACTGTTTTTTCATGTCTTTTCCTTTTCTTCCCTGAAAAACGTTTGCTTTTACAGTCTTTTATTCCTACCCGACGGATATTGGTACACAATTGGGATTAACACAAGGGCAATATCAAATTAAAGACATTAACCATACAACATTAGCTAGTAGGGGAAGGACGGGTTAGTTGAGCCACTGGGTTAGTTGATTCACCCCTTTTACAGTAATTCTTAAATGTGGTGAGGTAACCACATTTTATCATCACGTGATCTTAAAGTTTCTCATCGCGTGGTCTCCCGTCTGGTTTGAATTGACGATGGATATTACATGTGGTGTTGAAGTTAAAAAGTTGTGTTTTGACCTTGGAAAGTAGATTTTGAAAATCGGTATGTCCAATAACATTTTTTTATACTTGGTGACTGAAACAGTTTCATTTAATTTGTTTGGTAGCTTACCAAACAAGCTACGTTCTGAAGAAAAAGCGGCATAGTGTGCCATGAGCTTTTGCTGTAGTTTTAACATTTTCATGGCGGTATAGTTAATGTGTTAGTTGAGCCACTGCCTTCGGTGTTAGTTGAGCCAGTGTAAAAGAGGCGTTGTAATGCTTGCGATACCTCCACACACCTTACATAGATTGCAGCCGTTGGATAAGTCTGTTTACGGTCCAATGAATCTCTTTGAACTACAAAAAACTCAACGAAGGCACATAACCTTGGTCAAGCTTTAATAAAATGGCGTTATTTGGATGCCGTAGCAATACCTTCATTATTTGATGTGTACATTGAGTTACGAGCGACTCTTGGAACAATTGTTAACCTGTTTTCATAGATTGATATTATTACTTTAAATATAAACTAAGGCTTGGAAAATAAACGTGGTTAAATTTGTGTTTTCAAAAATAATAAATGAGGCTCAACTAACCCCAGTCTGTGGCTCAACTAACCCTTACCGTGGTGTTAGTTGAGCCATTTGACTACTAGTTTTTAAATACCTGTGGACCCGGTTGTCGTCGTTCGATAAGGCTTGTATTTCCTACAAATATTGTTTAATATGCCCAGAAGGTAGAGCACTGTAAATGAAGAAATAAAAGCAACTCATATAAAAAAAATTGCAAAAATGCAAAAAGTGGCTCAACTAACCCAATCTTCCCCTAGACACCTTTGTTGTTACTATAGGCTACAGTACGGTACTATCTCAGACTCCAATAGGCTAAAAGTTACTTTTACCAAAAGCTTTAGCCTAATAGACTAGCATAGACTAAGCACTATCACGCATGCAACAAAATAACCTAATTGGTTTGTATCATCACTTGCACCAAACTGAATAAACAATGAAACATTGCAATTTTGCCATTTTCCATGCAGAACAGGTGTTGCCATTCGAACAAAATAATTAATTATTTTTAGCTAAATTCCATAACACATGTCATTTAACAACTCAAACATAATTTTATGTTCTGATTACTCGAAGAAAACTCTTCATATCTATAAATTAATTAATTTTGTAAGACAGAAAAGGTTTAAAAGTGATAATGTTATGTTATATGGCAACACTGCATAAAGATATCTTTAATCGTTAAGTGGCCATTTTCAAGGGGTATGTTCAAAGGGGTAAATGACGGTCTAGTGGCATAAATTTGGCCTTGTTGGAAATATCATATCATGATTCATATTTTCAGCTTATTACTATTAGAGCAGCGTTTCTTAACCGGGGGTGCTGGAATAGACTGTAGGGGGTGCTAAATGCATGCAGTATAATATCAAAAAATGCCATTTTACTTTTCTGCCTTTTTTCGTTTTTCTGCCAGTATCAGCAGTTGTCATATCAATGATTGCTGTTTCGAAGTAGCCTACATGATTTGCTGTTATTGTAGTCATCTCCCAGTCAAGTACGCAAATTGATCCTGAGTAGATTGTATGAACTTACCTGATGGGTGCTTTGTTGTAATACTGTTGCTCACCTCTCGCTTCTAGAAACCACCATGGCAAAATACGTTCCCACAAATCACTCATATCCACATTATCCAGAGTGGATACGGTAGCCATTCTTAGCTGACATGAGTGATGATAATAGACTAAAGGAGGAGCTGATTGACATGCAGGTGAATCAGAGTTGTCGGACAAAATTCCGTCCTTCGCTTGCTGATTTCTGGTGTGATCAGTTGACAGCATTTCCTGCATTGGCACGAGCAGCATTGGAATTGATCGTTCCATTTCCGACTACCTACCTGTTTGAAAAGGCGTTCTCCACCATGCTCCAAATCAAGACTATTGGCCGGAACCGCCTTCAACATGGGTTGCTCCACGATATGAGAGTGGCTTTGACCAACACGAAGCCTCGAATAGAGAAATTGTTCACACATAAGCAACAACAGAAATCACATTGATACATGTGTAACTAGTTACCCACCCGGGTAACTTAAGTTTGTCCATGTACTTTCACTATTCTCAGGTTTTCCTGTTTCTTTTATCACCAATGACGACAGTAGTTTTGAAGAATAAACAAAATGATAAATTTGTACGTCGCTTTCCTTTCAATAGTGCAGGCCAAAGTTTAATGGCGGCGCCAAAATTTTGACTTGCTTTTTGATCGCTGACGGTAAATTTTGTAATTTTTTGTCGCCTAACAAACTGTGCAGTGCTGTTGTTTACATATTCACTTACATATGGATATAATTGAATTTCTGTTGGTGAATGAAAGTCAAATACCAAATCTTGAATCAAGTTTGTTAAAACAACTGCACAGTTTGTTAAACAACAAGAGACTAACTTCATGACAAAATATATCGCAAGCGATCTGAAAGCATGTCAAAATTTCGGCCTCTACTAAATTTTTTGTTGGCACTGTAGTAGTCGTATGTCAATGATAGTTAAGGGGGTGCTAGACTGTTCAGGCCTGTTTACGGGGGTGCTAGAGTCAGAAAAGGTTAAGAAACACTGTATTAGAGCATGACTTTCCACCAAAAACCCTTCTAACCCCCCCCCCCTCTACTTAAGTACCGTACGTTTAATGTTGAAAAATTCAATCTGATTAGCCAGGAGCAATAAACCCATTTAGTCAGCTCTCTCAACTGGTCATTTTATTTGAATATTGGATTCAGCAACTTATGCAATTACGCAAACACAAGTAACAAGATGATATAAAAGCAGCATTCGTACTGGCTAATAGCAACATATAATTATGATATACTGTAACTGTGTGCAATTTGATCATAATTAACAGTAAAAATCTTTTTTACATGTAAGTTATTTTTCTCGTAAGGGGTAGATTTATTTTTGTTTTAAAAACAGGTACCATATTTTTAATTTATCACCGAAGGTTTTGACGTTTGAAAAAATGGTTTAGATTAGAACTTTCCAAGTGGGTTTCTTCGTTTCTGCTTACTTGACTCAATTTTCAAGTTACAATACCACGATCAAAATACTGTTACATTAAGTTGCGTACGGTATCCAGTTTGGGAATCGTTATCATAAGTTGAGACACTTCTGTGTCAATATCACCTTGGCCACCGGAAAAGAAATGACAATGAGACATCACGAGTGCAAAATCTTAATTTTCCGGTGGCCTGCTGAAAGGAAAGAGTCTAATCTTCCAGTTCACGTGCATACAAGTAATTGCAAGTGCGGTGATGAGAGAATCAAACTGAAGGACAAATAACCAATGCCGGTTGAAAGATTTCTCAATAACAGTTATGCCAGTAAGAGCTGTGGCTAATAACAATGAAATAATGCAAGCTATTGCGCACATGGATATGCGTCGAATCAAAATATAAATATCATTACTTGCATCAACAGAGCACCTGCTACAAAGTTTGAAAAAAGACCAATGGCTCTTGTTTACAAGAGGATAAGCTATCAACGCTAGCAGCATCAAGTGAAACACTACAAAGAAAAATGCAAATAGAATTAATAGCTTTAAAAGTTTTAATTTGTTTAAGCCTTCCTTTAAGACAATCGTGCATCCTTTCGCGGAGCTTTCAGGTGAAACATGAAGATTAAAAGTGATAAAAAATGCGAAAAGAACGATATAAACGTTTATGATAATAACATTACTGAAAAATCTTAAGAATCGCCCATTTAAATTTTTCAACAGCGGATCCTCATAAAAGGTGCGTTGTCTCAGCCATAACAAGGTCATGGCCGAAAGAGAAACAAAGCAATAAAATACATTTACATGTATGCCGCAGATCAAACACACATTAACCGATATTTTTCCTACTTGCATGCATATCAGTCCTGATACACAGCAAAGCAATGTGTTTATAACCAATATAAAGTGAAGCACTACTGTTGAAGTGACTTTTTTACCAAATCGATATTGAAAAATAGAAGCTGTTATAAACATGTACAAAGCCAATAAAGTAAGAAAAGAAATAGTGATGTTGCGAAAAACTTCATCCAGTGTACTTTCGGCCAGTGTCAAATTCCTGATAGAAGAATTGGAGGTGTTTCTTTCTTCCATAGCCTGCAGGAAACATAAAAAAAAGCTTGTGAGTTGTGGTCGTCTATGTATGGCATAGTTCATCTTTACTTTTCTCAAAAGAGCACAATATTGATTAGTTGGCTATTAGCCTACCTACATAACAACGATAGGGTAAGTAAAAATGCAAACTGTAAAGGTTGGTTACCTGTTAAACAACCACTTGGGTTTCTGGCTTCTGTTACAAGATTTATTTCTGCAAAATGGCTCGGGATGATTTGTTTTAAGTTATAGAACTAAACACTTTCGATGATCAAAAACTAAAAACAAAGAAAAAAAGGAATGACGTAAGGTTTGTCTCAAAATAAGTCGGTGGGTTGAATGCAAAATCACTACCGTAATTCAAAATCACAAATTTTCTCCAAGAACTAGAACATTGTGCAGTTTCCATTTGGGCGCAGGTCCCTTAAAAATATTCGGGCCCCCAATATTCTTCCTGGTTCAAACGTATGCCTTGTAGCACGTCTGGCAATGCTACTAATGGCCAATATCCAACATTTTCGCCATTTTAAGAGCGTTTAATGTTGCAAAAGCCTTATTCCACCGACTATTCAACAAAAAATCTCAATAATGCAAACAGAGCCGTAGCCAGACCGCAGGGCAAGGGGGGGGGGGGGGGGGGCAAAAAAATTGAATCATTATAATTGTAGCTGTTGCTCGAGAATGTTGGGATTTTGCCAGGGGGCGAGGCCCCCCTTGGCCCCCGGCTGGCTACGGGCCTGAATGCAAAAGCATACCGATAGTATTATTTCTTCTGTAAGTTTTAACTAAATTGCATAAATTTATTGGTTTCTTTGATTGAAATAGAGATACCATATGATTGGCCTAATATTTGTATTAGACTAAACCGTCGTAGGTAACCAAACGATGACTGACAATACAAAACTTCAATGAAAGTTATTAACATCGAGCGTTTTCAATAGATTTTTACTTTTTTTCAATTTCAAACAGGCAAAAAGCGCTGAATAGGCTAAAATGATTGATTCTCAGATGGCGGTGGGCCCCCAGTCGAAAAAACGAGGAGCAAGGTGTGCAGGGGCGCCGGAACGATTTTTGACTGGGGGGGCAAGATTACGAAAAAAGGGCACTTGTTTCTGAAGGACCTTTTTTTAAGTTTCAAGATAAAATATAGCGATAGTGCTAGTGGCGGCTCGTGCCATAGGGCTGCAACCCCTCCTGAAAGAAAGAGAAGAGGGAAAATATGTTTTCTTCTGTGTTTGTCTGACCAGGTTACTTTTTTCACTTAAGAATTGCGGATCGAAAATTAACATATTAAAAGTTTCGTTTGGCAACATCGATTTTTGGCAAACTGCTTTGAAGCCCAAGATTCTGGATTTCAAGCGCTCTGACTGGCTAAAAATTATCCTTGAAGCTTCACCTCTTTTGGTATTTTACAGCAATTTTTGAATCTGTTGGGGCTACATGGAAAACAGCCCCACCTAAACGAATAAATTTACAGAATTTTTAAAGTTAGTTTTTTTTTTGCAGAGTAGCGATGAGCCATGAATGTACTGTACAAGTGTTAGCTGTAAAGTTAGAGTATTCAACAAGTTATAGGAAGTGCTAGTGCTAGGAAGTGCTAGATATAGGAAGTACATCTCAAAATCATTTGAACCTTGTATGCAAACGCTAGGCTAGTCAAGACTAAGCTCAATAATGGAAAAGATTTTCTACAAAGCTATAGGTTAGTTTTTTTTAAATAGAGCTTAGGAATACAGCAACTTTTCAACAAAGTTTGAATGCATTTTTACAAAATTTGGGGTAAAAACATGTTCAGAGCGCATCAAATTTAATGCGATTTTTCATTTTTTTTCTGAGAGGAGACGCCCCAGACCCCCCCGCAAAATCATTTGCCGCTCCCTACTACTCACAAGCAGCACCAGCCGCCACTGGATAGTGCTCATCTATCAGCTCACTATCGGGTAATGATACAAATGTCCGGTATACATAGAAGGGCATCATGCTATGTTATAATGATGTAACCTACTGTGTTGCAGAATTTTGTGCCGTAAATATTATTTTGAGACAAAAATGAAAGACTATAATTAGGCTAAAACGAATAGCAGAAATTGTTATATTGCAAAATGTGCAGTAGCTTACATGACCTCAAAAGGGCACCATTGCCCTCCCTGCCCCTCCATCCACGGAAAGATTGAGGGCAGGGAGCATCTGCCCCTCTGCCCCCCCGCTTCCGGCGCCCCTGAAGGTGTGGGATAGAATGGAATGGAAGACGTTTTTGTTGTCTTCCCTCCTAAAATTTTCTTCTATCTCATTTTCCATTATACTGTATCTTAAAAAAATTTTCCATCTTCCATTTGCAAATTTTGTTATTCCTGTATTGTATTTGTCACAAGTAGCCTAAGCCAACGAACTATACTGTAAATTTGAGCTAAACATTTAACAGCAGTATTTTTCTAAGGATTAGGCTATAAAAGTTAGGTTATTTGTTTGATATAGCCTACTATTTTTGTCTCGGGCTTTTGTCAAATGCAGTGTTGTACGTTGACGCCGTCAATTTGACGACGTCATTTGACGGCGTCAACTTTTCGTTGACGCTGAGGCTAGCGCCGTCGGTTTATTTTTTAGTTGACGGAAATGATAGCGTCGTCAACTTTTTTGCCGATTTTAAGCGTCAAGCGCTATGCGTCAATTTTTGTTTTCATGGAAAATCTCGTTTCACAATGAGAGTTTCACAATGTATTCTGGCCATCGCGACTCATCCGAATTAACCGCTTTCGCGTTGGTTGGAATGGCTATTGGCTACCTGGAATAGGCTACAAGCGGAAGAAGTTCGCCGAATGGTGATTATTCATATCGTGAGCAGCAGTATCGAAAACGAGGGATCAGAGAGAGAAAGCGAAAAATCAATGTAGGCCTATGTCATCGCGGAGGTTGAAGATACTTTATTTCAAGAGCTCATGCCCCTGAACAGAGCGATGTTGGTGCAGTGGACCTAGTTAAAAGATTTATATATGCTAAACCATCACAGCACGCTTGGAACTGTGGTACATTTCTGAGTAAACGCTTTCAACAGTTGTTTTTGAAATACAACACACCAGTACCATTCAGCGCTGCTGTGGAACGCACGTTTTCACTTGGAAAGGGCATTATGCGTCCCAAATGCAGCAGATTATATCAGACAAACGTTTTGAAATGCTTGTGTTTCTACAAGGAAATAACTATTAAGCTAAAGCAGCTAATTACAATACAGTATCAAAACATAAAACCGGTTTTTTATTTATAGCTATTCTTAGCCTAAACTTGACTGAAATACTTCCGTTTTGTGAGACCCTGGCTAAAATAGCGCTAGAAATTAGCGCTGACGCTGACACCGTCAATTTTTTTAAGAGCTGACGCAATAGCCTACTTTACGCCGTAAAGTTTTTAGGCAATTCGCGCTGACGCTGACGCCGTCAATTTATTTCATTGACGCGTACAACACTGGTTAAATGTACCGTAGTTATGCCACTCTGCTTGCTGCCACATAATGTTATCCGTTTTCACTTATCAAATCTTCTTTTTTTTTACTGCAGCCATCTCACGTTAACCCTTTGAGGACCAGTATCACACATATGTTGGCTACCACAGATTAGACCTGATCAAACATAAAAATTTTCAATATTTTTATTGGTTCCCATGGTCCTGACTATGAGAAATCTGAAAATGACAACTATTGTGCTCTCAGATGATAAAATACCTTGTCTCAAAAGCCCTAAATATTTATTTTCCATTTTTTGCCAAAATCACAAACTTTGACCTGTTAAGCCATTTTCGACGTTGAAACTTTATACTTCAATAGAAAACACTTTCATCTTTCATGTCTTTCTGATTGCTCACTAGCGCAAAATCATTTTTGGATGCTTAGCAAAATTTTGGGAAGTCTGGAGAAAATTAAGGGTCAGCAGTAAGCACTTGTCGCCACTAGTGGTGAAAAGGCATCTTGCTTATTTCAGGTAACCTATAGGCTGTACATCTTTTGAAATTTTTCAATGGGTCTACTGGACTAATAGAAAGAGACCTGAAAGTTAGTTGAAACGATGACGTCATGGTGACGTCATAAAAGACGTGATGACGTCATCCTAAAATTTGAACTTGCACAATAATAATAGACTAGGGGAGATGTACTATCGATGGGAAACCATCACCTATAGGACAGCTCATTATTTCTGAATATGTGTGAACATTAGAACTGAGATTTTTGTCATGGAATTGCAATTAACATTACATCATTACAGCGTGGTTTACTTACTGGTGTACAGCGTACTTAAATGGTGAGATCAGTTAATTGTTTTTTTAGCTCTCAGAGTAAATTTGAATGGTTGACTGTTGTTAATCGTTTCTATACTAACTGTGACAACTGTGACAAATTTTCAGGCAAGTTGAACACAAAATTGTGGTGGATTGAGCACTGGGACAATACAATCGATTACTTTTGGGACATGTCCCATCCGATACTCGACGGGTCAGTTTACACTATTTCCCCAAGTTCTCAAGCATCTCCTTCTTTCCACCATACCTTCAATGTTCAGTTGATGTAGGCTAGCCGGGAGGTAAATTTTTCAGAATTTGTCCTGCAAATTTCATCTTTTCTTTTTCTAAATATTTGTGCATTTGAATGTCCAATAAACATGTGATGTGACTTCTTTATGTAGTGCTGTTCCGTAAGCACTAAGGTTAACAACATTGTTTCTCATTGCGATACGTCAGACACCGCGTTGCTATATCTGACTAAGTGTCCCAAAGGACGTATCCTCTTGTCCCATTGGTCAGTTATGCAACCAACCTATGGGACACTTGAGTGACATTTTTTAATGAGATAAAAAGCAATAAGCTGATATTAAATTTGTTACTGCTTTGAGTTCATGTTATGAAACAATGACTAAACTTCACTACACAATTCCTTTATTTCATAATTTGAATTAAAAAAAGCATTTTATCAGTAATAATGTCATTTTTGTCCCATAGGTGGCACATCTCCCCTATATTTATGTGGCAAGAGATTAGCTCATTGTGCCTCTTTTAGACGTTAGTGGACTCCCCAGCTGGGAAATACAGAGTGGTGGCTAGCAAGGTCCTGTCATTGACAGTAGTCCAATGCCTTGCAAGCAGGCGAAACTGACATGAACAAGTTTCAAAAGAATCTATTTCATTTCAGGAATAATCCTTCCTATGATCACGTAATTAGCGTAAGCCTAATTTGTAATTTAAGAAAAAAAAGGTTTGCAAGCATAAACAACTTAGCCTGCCTAATAAAAACAACTAATATTAACATACAATCAAAACGTGCATACATCCCAATCAAAATCAAATGATTAACCTCAAACATATGATCTGTTCACAGTGTTCGTTTTGAATTTTCTGTTATAAGATTCATACTATTTGCTTTTTCTACTTCTAGCTACCGAAACAAACCCAGTTGTCGTCATTTTTCAGCCGGGTTAGGCTAAATTAAGTGCTTTGTCAACAGGAGAAGTGTGATTGACTTATCTGAAGCACAAAACTACACCAGTCACGCTTTTCGGTTGCCTAAATATAACTGCAAACACTGACATCCGCTTGAGCACAATTCCTGCGATTCAGAAGAAAACTACGCAAAAAGAGCACTTAACTTCTTCTAGGATCTCATTGTTCAAAACATAATTGTTACGGAATAATTTCTTTCGACACAAAATTAGACTTTGTTTTGTTTCGTTATGGACGCAAAATAAAAATGAAATAATTTTTCTGTTTTTCATGTGCGGTTCACGAGTGTTTATCCTCTGCTGAGAATAGCTAGTCCAGTGGCGTAGCCAGGAAAAAAATTTGGGGGGGGCCAAATATTTGATGAATTGAAGAGAACGACAAAGTGTTTGATTTATGTGCAGTGGCGTATGCACGTATGTGCACCTGATGTGCAGTAGCGTATCCTGGTGGCTTGAGCAAGGGGAAGCAATGAAACTGGTGGGGGTTAAAGCGTGCCGAAGGCACGCGTTTTCTAGGGGGGTCCGGGGGCATGCCCCCCCGGAAAATTTTTGCAAAATTACACTTGAATATTGGATTATAGCGCTTTCTGGAAACACTTTTAGGGTAATATTTGTATGAAATTTATTAGCAGATAAACAGCTATTAACTTATTAAAGGTAGCTCTTACACACGAACGGGCAACATCTGCGGCTAAAATTAGAGAACACCAAAAACTCAGCTACAGAAAAACCTAACAGAGTAAGCCATTCTGAAATTGCTTCCACAAATTAGTTAAAAGAAACGTAAATCCAGTAAATTTTGCGCGATTTACGATTTGCAAAATTTATTGGTGTCTTTCTGTGTGTCTAAAACAAGTCCTTGGGGTGTTAATAGCCAGATGTCTTGGAAAACGTTATAAATTTCTACAAATTTGATTATATTTTCAACAAAGGGCTCAACTTCGGAATCCAAACTTCGAAAATTTGGGGGGGGCCATGGCCCCTTTCGCCCCCCTCTGGCTACGCCTATGAGCTAGTCTGTGACTATAAACCAGCACATAGTCTGAATATTTGAAAAATGCTTCTTTTCGTTTAGGCCAAAAATTCTGTTCAGTCAACCGGGAGACCAATAAAATTCCCATGGGGTTTTTGAAGTTATAATACATCGATAAAACTAGATGGATGTTGACTTTATGGTGAATCGCAGCTACAAAAATTCTATAAAGATCGTCCGATCAAATGTCGTTCGACAAAATGTTGAGTCACGTTTCGAGAAAACGTCTTTAAACTAATTTGTGTAGTTAAAAATGTAGACTGCTGTGTAGGGATTGTAGATGTGTACTGTCCCAATGCTGTGTAGCACTGTTGATATTGAGATAATACGTATCCAAGTCTCATTTGACTAAGAGAGATTAATTGATAAAATAAGGATTAAAGATATTAAACTAGAATACAGTCAGTGTTCTCGAATGATTGCAGCTGCTGCTTGTCCGCCCGGATAGCTCAAGCGGCAAGATTTAAACATCGATCTTCCAACTCTCGGCGTATGCATTAGAAGAATGCTCTTCCAAGACAACGTCCATTCTGCATTATCAGGTCGAATAATTTACAATCAACAACACTTCAACAATAAGTGGAAACATTACGCTGTCAACCTTCGTAGCCTGGACTGAGCGGTTCAAAGCCTCTACAAGCCGGCAAACAGCTACAATCAAGCTTTAGAAAAGGCTTGCACAATTGGTTGTCTGACTAGAAGAATTATCCCTACCCAATCAATGGCTTGAGTGGTATGTAGGCTGTAATTGTAGTTGTGAGCTTACAATAACCGTCTGCAAACCAATAAAAACAACTAGTTTGTTCAAGTTATTTTCCACGTTACCTTGACTAAAAATCCACTAGTTAACTTTAAACTAACCTGCCAATGTGTTCAGCTAAGTCGTACGTTAGAACACGCAATTTTCTTTCTTTCTCCACATCTACATATCGAAACCTCAACTTCCTACTTTTGCTTCTGAGCAAGGTTGTCATCGACCACTTTTCCAACTACAGCAACGTGAATAGGCTACGTCATTGAACTATTTGAAGCTTGTCTACGCAGATCACGCTTTCTAGTTGCCTGAGATCAGTTCACCGACAACCAGAAATACCTACCTGATGCCATCGCGAAAGTAAGTTGACAAACTAAAAGAAATTCTTATACAAAGACAGAAACTTTGAACAAGATCGCAAAAAATGATTTCATTTAATAAAGTCTATGTCTTAAAGAAAAAATTGGTGTTAAATATTTTAAAATACGCTCCAGACCATATCCTACCTTCCTTAACTGTGTTAGATAACTGCTGGTTCCCTCTACAAAATTTCTCAATTGAAATCAGACATTTTACAACGAGTTTTGTGGTCGTTGTTTGACAGAAACAGTTGAAAGGAGTCCGCCCACACAACGCTCAAATGACAGCTTAAACGTGATTTGCAGGGAACGTGATACATCAAGTAAATGTTGATTGGTTTTGAATCTTTATCCTCGGAGTGACAAAGCCTTGATTGGTTTTTCCTGGTAGGTTCGCCTACTTGTAGAGGCTCTTGACGCAGGGTCGGTTACCGAGATTGTTGTTGCCGGGGAATTATTCCATTCACTAGGTGCTGAGAATGGTGCTTGTCTGCTAGGTGCCGTTGAAGAGAATGGATGCGCCTCCAGCAAATAGTCGTTTGTTTAAATTTGCGTTGTAGCGTTTGATTAACAGCGCTTCCTAAATTTTGGTGTCAAATAGGGATTTTCCTTTGCGTAAAATGTTAAATAAGTCGACAGTGAATTTTCAATCACAGCAAAAAGAACACTCCATGATATGGTCTTTGATGGCACTTTTCTTTAACTCCCTAAAGTTGAGATGCTCCCGTACTCTCGTGGTCAAATGTCTGGTAGATATACGTACCGATATACCGTACGTCAATGCCGAATCACACGGACATGTAAAACTGTATACCACATTTGGGCAGAGAGACGAAGTCGTCTGGGACTTTAGTTGAAAATACGAACTAAATTTGAATGTTTTGTAAGTAGGAAAAACGTCCACGTCAAATTTACTGTTTACAAAATTAGTGTTTTGTTTCAAACTGTTTTCGTGCTAGTTGTTGCTTTCGCACTTATTTGTGTTGGCGAACGAAAAGCTATAAACGAAATTGTATTTTGTCATACATGACGAAAAAGTCGAAATCCATAGAAGATTGCGAGAGTGGACGTAGAGATCAGGATGCTGATGGTGTTAGTAGCATGGGGTTCACTCGTCACCTCTGTTATCTTGGAGGTGACGGTTCACTAGGCCAACTTCTAATCTGATTGAGAGAACGAATCCTGATGTATCGGCAACCGGTAGGTTGTGGGCTGTGTGTTACGGACAATTTTCATTTCAAACGTCATATAAAAACCGTTATGGTCTACTTAACCTAGCTGGCATCTTACGTCATGGAAGTTGCTAGAAAATGAGCCAAAATTGCACCATCGTTCGTAAGACTTGTGTCAAACCTGTTTAAACATGAAACATTGGATCACCAGCTTTGAACACCTGTTTGAATTGCGTGACAATGTCTTTCATTATTGCGTCACAGTACTGCGTACGTGAGTTTGAGATATTGCTATTTATTCTGGTCATTCGTGAAATGGTTGCTTGAGAGTTAGTCGCACATTTAACTGTTGGCTTAGTGCTTGCTAGCTGGACAAAAAATTCCGTCTTTATCTAAGTAGTTTGTATTGTAGTGACAGTTTTTAGAGGCGTACGGTGTTGGGTCCCATTTTCGATAGCCGCGGGCTAATTTTACAGGAATACACTTTTTGAAAAGACGTTTCAAAAGAGTGTTTGTTTTTCGGTCATTACATACAGACGAACGGATTCGGGAATCTTACGTTACAATTTTCCCACGAAGAGATTATGGTTTACCGCTGTGACCACTGTGAGTGTCTTTAAATATTAATCAAAGGAATGGGCATTGGCTTATTGTCACTGTCACTATTGTCGCAAATCACTGGGCCGACATTTCTGAATTAGCCCTCCCTAACTTTTTTCTTGGTGCGCTACTGCGGTATACGGTCACTTAAAAAAATTGAAAAAATCAATCATTTTACAAAGCAACCTCCTTGTTGCCTGAATAATCCCATCTAATGCTTTATGAAACGTCTGCTAACCATAGAGAGGCGTCGTCGTCGGGTGAGCCTTTGGAGCCGAAGGATGGTCTATCCTTTTACCACCCTCCTCCTCCCCACCCAGATAAAGAGACAATAGCCTAAGCACAATTGTTGGTTTTCAAATTCATCGACGCTTCATATATTTTTGGTGAATCACGTTGGGGTTATTGAATTGTTTCTCTTTTTGATATTTATTGAAGCTTGCATGGTAGCCTATACTATTATACTTCAATGACATTTCGCGCACTCCGTAATGTGCATTGTTCCAGCAAATAGTAAACACAGGGCAACAACGTATTATTTTAGAAATATTCAAGTAGGCGAAAAGCGGAAAAATTATTTAGTCAACACAAATATTAATTTTAGATACAATTAGGCTATACTTACTATTGCCTAAGATATAAGCTAATAGAAGTTCCAAGCTTTCATCAGAAATAAAACCTGGTGCATTTCTGCCAGGGATTTGTAGATTTCCTTGATTTATGCAAAAAAATTAACTTGGCGGTACAAATGTTGCAAAATCCTTTTTAAAACTTGTATAAAAACTATGATTGTGAAATTAAAAGTGTCGTCAGTTTGTGGCAAGCATATTCTAAAACTTTAACTTGTGTTGTTGAGCTATTTTAGACATCAGCCTTCCGTGCATTAGAACAGTACGGAGTTCTAACAGGAAGGATATGGTAAAAGCGTTGTATAGTTACGGTCGACCCTGTATTATTTCAGTTGTTTCTTATTCACGAAATCCTGCACAGGCTATCAAATTGCAGTTTCATGCCTGGTAAAAGTTAAATTATGTTATAGGCTACTGCAGCAATGGCTGTAGAAATAGTAGATGAGTAGCCATTTGACATCAACTGTAGGGCTTAATAAAATGGAAATTATAGGCAGTAAGTTTGCACTCCATGATTGGAGGTTTGAATTATTAACAAAGCAATGACATATAAACAGCAGTTTCTATAGGAGGCATCACGTTTGTTCACTTCGGGAACAGATAGGCCTATTGTTTACTTTATTTTTAGACAGGCAGTAGCAGGATTCCATGTAACATTTTTCACAATTTGACTGCAAAGGCAATAGTTTTAAATGTTGGGAAACTATTAATGTTTTTGCAGTTCTTCAAATTTATGACAATTTCAATTAGTTCTGCAGAAACAGCTGCAATGTTTATCTGATAAATGAGAAAGTAAAAGCAGAAACAATGAACATACGAGCTGGTGTTTTTGCTCTGAGGATGCGCATTGTCACGGTGGGCGAAACGTCAGTGAAGCAATCAAACAACTTGTATATTTTTGCTTTTACTTTCCCATTAATCAGACAAACATTGCAACTATTGTCGTAATATAAATTCAAACTTTTCAGTTTCAACTTAAATTAAGCAAATTTTTTTCAAGATTTTTGACTAAACTGACGAAAAAATGAAGCAAAAATTATTTTGTCTTGTGATTGTTCACTTGGCTGTAGCTGGTCACGTTAGTAATGTAAGTCATAAAAATGATCATTTTCATGAGTACTGCATCATTGGAGCTGGACCCGGAGGACTGCAATTGGCGTATTATATGCAACAAGCCCGAAGGGACTATAAAGTTTATGAAAAAGGTAGTTTTTTCTGTTCTAATTGCTGTTCAACAGTTAAACGTAACAAACCGGATGAATACATTCGAAAGAGGGCATGAAAGCTGCAAGTAGTAGCCTAAAACCGTAAAAAAATAAGTCGCTTTCTTGTAAAATTAAATTTCAATTTAATTGGCTACTTGATCAAAAAGCAATTGTTTAATCAGTTAATTGATCAAAAAAATATTTATTTTTTGTTGGAAAAATGTTTAGCAAGTTGATCCTTGACATGTGTACAATACCGGTACATAAGCTTCTTACAGAAACTTTGAGCTCATTGTATGGCCCTGGTTTATTATAATGGTATCCAATCTTCTTTATTGAGAAGCACGTTCTAAAGAATACAGGAAAGTTCTGGCATATTGCTAAAGGAAAAGAACAAACAGTCATCTCAAGTAAACGTTGGTAGCTAGAATACCATCTTTGAAGACTTCTTCTTCTTCTTGTGGCCCAGACAATAAGTTGAAAATATAGTGAAAATGTAATACTGGAAGTAAGTGTCCACTCAAGAAAACGTAGTCTATTTTTTTGCAAAAAAATATTTTCCCTTGTTTAATCACTTAAAATTATCTTAATCTATATGGTATAGCGCCAAGGAAAAGGTCTCTCAAGCGAGGAGTAGGTGTTTAAAAGGAGGAAAAGAAAAGCAGATCATACTCGATCATAATAATCAATAGGAGCAACGCAGTAGGCCTACGGGGTTGGTCATCTAGTCGCAGAGTGGACATCCCTGGTTTGCAGTAAAACAATTGCTAATTGTATTGTCATTCGATTTATGTTCTGTATATTGCCATTAGAAAATCAAGCTGGAAGTTTTTTCCAAAAGTATCCGATTCGTGGAAGGCTGAAAGGAATAAACAAGCGTTACATCGGCAGTCCGAACAAAGAAATCAAACTAAGATTTGATTTGAACTCATTGATCAGTTGCAATGATTCTTTAAAAATGACAACTTACTCTGATGTAAGTATGCTTACACATTGTCTAATGTAATAATTGTTTGGTTAGTCACTTTATTTTATTTTACCAAGCTTTTGTGTTCTAAAACACTGAGATAAAAAATAACATCTTTGTAAAATCTAATTCGCATAACAAATCCAAAATAATCGAATTAAATAAAATTATCAATACAATGACAAAACTAAAAACAATATAAATTCAAACGTTTTCGGGTCAACACAACGTTTCCAATAAGATAATAAAAAAAATACTGTAAACTATGGTAAAAACTGCTTTGATAGCTATTACAATAAATTCCCCACATTTCAAGCCATTTGTCACTGCAAACTGCCAATCAAAGCTCAAAACTATAAGTATGAGACATTCCAAAAAAAGGGCAACTCTAGAACAAGCAGTGGTATTGTAGTGAGAATATTTTCTTTTAAAGTTATTTTAATAATAATGCGTTTGTATTATAAAGTTACACTGTAAATTATGAATTTCTTAATATTGTCGTCATATTGACTAAGCAATAGTTGTTTAACGGAAGGTAAAATTCAATGGTTAGTCAGCATCATTTTGACAAGTCGAATCAGGACAATACAGTATTTTGTTCCGTAGGTTTCTAAGATTTTTCAATGCCAATCGCTTTCTAGCCTTGCAACAAATGTGAAACTTTAGTTATTTAGTTACCAATACAAGCTAAGTCTTGGTTTTTTATTCCCTGATTTCTCGGAACCTGGAAAAGATCTCCACTGCTTTCAAAGCATATAGCGTATTTGAAAATTACACTAAAAAATTAATTGCATCACTGCGTTGCAGGATTTGTTTCCCAGCTTCGACGACTTCGTACGTTACTTGAATAACTTTGCAACTACGCTCAAGTTGAACGTGCAATACAACACCAGTGTGAGTAATGTTGAAAAATATTTTACGGAAAAATCTCACATGTTTCGAATGCATGACCAACACAGTGAAGTATACAACTGTCATTATGTTATTGTGGCTACTGGGACGGGGAAGCCCATACAATTCAAATATGAAGGTAGGCTTGTATAATTTGTTTTTACACAGTAGCCTTTGTATTTAATAATAAACAAACTCTTGAAATGTGACTAAGGTTCGACTGTTAAAATATCACAATACACCTACTTATTTTTGAGTTTAAGGTACGGTACTGTATAGTGTATATGTAAGCTAACCGTAAAACTTTAGCCTAAACGCTAAACTTACACATAATAAAAAAATGTGAACTGTATGCTATAGGGCCACTGCAAACTCCTTTGAAGACCTAGAGAGCATAATGTTTGATGTCAATCTACGTGTCATTGAATCAAATACATTTCGATTTGCAATTATAGGCTAACTCACAACCTCAAAAATGTTTGGACTTCCAATGGAAAACTTTACCATGTTTCTTCTTGCCTACTTTTGTCAATGTCATGCAAAAATTTTGCAGTCCAGGTTTTGCTAAACTTGTTCTTGCAAGCTACTTAAATTCATCGTTTTTTTACAGTAAATTGTTGAAGGCTTGACTGTTTGGGAAGCCTTTTTTTAAATTTTTCAGCCCTTTAAGTCGGTTAAAACAATCGTTCAAATCGAAAAATTGTTCAGGATCAGAATACGTAGATAGTTGCGAAGATATTAAACAGGATCACCGCGAGTACGAAGGAAAGACCGTCCTGATTCTAGGGAAAGGTAATATGGCTTTCGAAGTTGCCAACCACATTTCCCCATTAACTGCTTCCGTTCATGTGGCTACATCGGATACCTATGACTTTGCATGGAAAACACATTATCAAGACCATTTGGGTGCAACAGAAGCTGGAATATTCGATACTTATTTGTTGAAATCTCTCGATGGAGTTTTTGTCGTACGCAAACGTGAGTTGCAAGAATTAGGCTAGGCCTATGCCTACCGTAACTCAAACACTGCAGAAACTGAGCTCACTATTTTTATGCTATTAACATGTTAATTGGATTATTATGTTAAATTATTATTAATAATTGTTAAAGCCAACTTTTTGACAGTATGCCGACTAGTTTAAATTGAATTATGTTGGTTGTGAAACGAACTTGACTTCGAGAGGAATATGAGAAACTTCAAGGACAGCTTCACATTTCAATGACACCAAGTACATAAAGTAACTTATTTCTCAAGGTGTTGTGACCTTGCCAAATCCTTGTAGCCTACTACTTATCGAGTAAAAATCATTTCGGTTTTGAGCACGCTTCAATCTTCGCGTTTTGTCGATTCTATATTTTTCCGGACTCCGCTAATGCTATGGCAAATAGCCAATAGTTTTCGCTTGAATGGTCGGAAATGAAACATGACATTAAAACTTTTAATCTAAGCAACAAGATTCCCTGCCTTAATCCCGATGACGGGATCTTTGTGTTGTTAAACGCCATTACAGGTATCTGAAAAAGCAAAGTTAAGCTTCCAAAGAGGCTTTATTATTCTGAAGATGAAGATTTTCTCCATCTATTAATCCGACAAGGTAGCTCAAATACCCTCTTCCACTCTTCGTTCTAGTGTTGAATCGTAGATTTTCAGATTAACTGCAAGCTTGACGTTCGCAAGCAAACTTGCATCTTCAGATTTTGTTCAAAACTATCCACAGACTTCAATGAATGGTCTGTGAATAGACGGGAAACAGATGGAAAGCTATTTCCCTCTCTGAGAAAGAAAAAAAATAAAAAGGCAAAAAGAGAAACTGGTAAGCTTACACCAGCTGGTTTTATTGAGGAAGTCAAGTCAGTCAATCATAAATTATTTTAAGAATGTAGGCTGTCGATTAACGTTATCATCAAATCAATTTTTCATTCAAGCATTAGCGTTTGGCAGTTTCTGATTTGAATAATGTCAGATTATTACAGATGTGTGTCTGAAATATCTGACATAAACCATTGGAACAAGCTTAATTGGCCTTTTGACAGGGAGCTATGCTTTTACCCCCGTTTATGTTTAGTTTTTCATATTGTGCCGATACAGGCACTTCTATGGATGTACAGTAGTCTAAACTAAACGTTTGTGACATAATAAATATCAAAACTTGGATCATAGATGACCTCAAGAAAAATCGTAATGGTTTACAATGTGTTATAGAGTAAATAATCTTCTCAGTTATTTCTGAAGATATTTACATATTTTAAGACTCAATGACTAACTAAATCCATTTAGCAATAGGCTATTACCGCAAGCCATTGTTATTGTAATTTTTATAACTAATGTATGGCAAGGAATCAATGCAGTGTAGTTGAAATTATGGTGAATATTGCACTCGATGATCCTGACAAATGTTAAGTCTCTATACACAATTACACATGTCTGTAGCAGCCTGTGCAAGGGATAACTTGCTGTTGCGGATCAACAGCAGCCTAATGCAATAAAATTAAAACTAATGTTGATTTTCACGGTTATAGTCAAATTGTTCGTAAGCAATTGTTCGTAAGCAATTGTTCGTAAGCAATTGTTCGTGAAACAACTGTTCGTAAACTGTTTTTCGTAAAATGAAATCCGTAAAACAATTCTTCGTAAAGCATTTCTTCGTATAGCCTACATCAAATTTTAACTGCATGCACGAAAAAATGCGTTAGGAGGAATTGTTTTACGAAGAATTAATTTTACGAACAATTGTTTTACGAACAATTGCTTACGAACAATTTGTCGGACACCGATTTTCACAAAGGCTACACTCACGTTTTAATTTTTGCAGAGTTGGAAATGAGAGAAGGTTATGACAAAATAATCCAATGCGTCGGATATCAATGGGACTCATCACTTTTTGCTCATAATGTGACAGTTAGATCCACTTCAACCGTGCGGAACGAAATATATCCTGTAATTAACCTGGCGTATGAATCCACGGACGTGCGCAAGTTATATTTTGCCGGTTGGTTTGCTAACGAATTTCCTGTGTTGTGCTTGATAAATGCTCATCAAATCATATTTTCCTTGCAAAAGTGAAATGTAAATATTTTAAAAAAGTGATGTGCAGGATAAAGTCTGAAGTCAGTCCTGAAAGCAACACCCTAAAGATAAATGTGTAACCTTGATTAAAGGATAATTTACGGCTTAGGAGAACTGTTTCCGCAGCCAATAGGTTACTTTTGTTAAGTAGTTATCATAAGCAATGGGGTAGCGTGACTGATTTCATTGGAGCACTCCAGAAGCACAAGTGTTTCACTTGACATGAAAATATAGCTTGGGTTTAGGAAATTTTTGGGTCTATGCCTATATTACATTCGAAATTTACCCATTATCCAATAAACGCATTTGTAGTAAAATCTTGTTATTTTTACCTTTCTAACTTGGCCTATTTGCAAACATATACGACAGTGTTTCTTAACATTTTTCACTCCAGGGCCCATCTGCAGACCGTTGAAAATAAGGCTGCGCACCGGGCGAGCAAAGCGAGCGCAAAATGTTTTGAGTATTCCGATATTTCTCTTGCATTGCTTGCAAATTTTCATTACATAAATCCCATAATTGCGTTATCTTCAATCGAGGCTACTGTATGCTATTGCTCAACAAGATAAGCCGATAGAAAACAAATAAGTTGTGAGAAATAGAGCCTTTAATATTGTAATAATATCAAATTATATCAAGACACAGCACAATCTTTGGCTGAGAAAAAAATGGCTTTGACCAACAAGATATCACACCATTTGATAAACGGAACTACCCATTTTTAGATTCAGAGAATACATACTTTCTAACCCTAATTCTAAAAATAATTGGCTACAATTTTTTTTAAATATCTTATACTGATAAAGATAATAAATGAAAAAGATTCGTAACAAAAACGAGGACATATATTGTGCAATTCGCCAAAGGTTTGCGATTTTTCTGAATTGACAAACTGGTTTGAAAGCTAACTAGCCTACAATTCCTGCTGTATTGTCACATAGATGAAATAGGCTACTGAGCGTTCAACTCGCCAGTAGGCTAACTTTATTTAGGCTGCGCCGTAAACCTTAGGGAAAAAGTTAATCCCCCCACCCTTGATACTTCAACGTCTATATAATTTTTAAACCAATCTTATAAAAAAAAATCTGTAATTTTAAAATGGTTGAGGGGCACTTCCCCCCCTACCCCGTGCCCTAGACGCTAGGCTACTGGTTATAAGTTATTATTTCAACTGATATGACGTACACAGGAGCTTTGACGCACTCTCTCGATTACAAAAAATCCGCCGGAAGATTTATTCATGGATTTAGGTGAGATACTTTATTATATAATCAACCGAAGACGTAGCAAAAATAAATGTCACATGTGTCACCTAATTTTGAAAACTTTTACAAATTTGATATCCTTCGGTACATAAGCATGTTTAAAAGCTTGTAGACCTTGCCTTGAAAAATTGAGAAACTTTGTTTCACAAAACAGAGAAGAAGGTAACAGATAGCAGAGTTGGATCAATTACCACTGTAGTCGAATGTGATTAATTACACATTTTTCATGTACAGTAATTGTAGTTGTAATTGAGACTTTTTGTTGTTCAATGGAAGTTAAAAAAAATGGTCTAAATTAGCCTTTATCAAATGCAATTCTACTTGTAAGTTACTTGTCTTTTATAAAATCAAGTAGTAAAAAATTATCGATGAACATAAGTATTAAAATATCTAAGTTTGCAATGGAAACGTGTAATTAATATTTGGAAGTACTGTATTTGGAAGTAATTGTAAATAGAAAATTTCAAAACAGTGTAGTAGCAAAACATTTAAAAATTTTGATTGTTTAATTGTAATGTAATGGCGTTGGAAACTACAAAAGTTAATTGATCTAATTCTAATGGTCTCTTGGAAAGTTAGCCTCTCTTGCTTGTAAATTTGGTTGCTTTGGCAAAAGTATAGATTCAGTTTGAACACTTCGATTTTAGAAGATTTCTATTAGAATAAATTATTTAAGCTGTCCTCGTCGATTTTCATAATTTTCCAAGAATAGGCGTTCATTTTGTCGTTGACTCTGAATCAAGTGGTTTTTGTTTCAGATATACTACAAAGTGTCTTCATCACATGTTGGAATGGAAACACTATGGTATAAAATGGCCATCTGTTTATTTTCATTCACTCAGTGGCTTGGTACCCTATATAGCCAAGCGAATAAGTGAGGTGGGTATGAATATTCGCTGCAATGGATTTTACTACTGCAGCTAAGATATAGGCCTACAAGAGAAGAAAGATCATAAGCAGTAAATTTACGATTCAAAAATGCAAATGCGAGATCGATAACTTACTATATCAATGCAGCAAAGTTATAAAAAACGTTTTGCACCGATTTAAGTAACCCAACAATGGATTTTACTAATGATGTGTTTTACTTCTGATGATTTTACTTCTAAAAATGCTTGTTTAAACATTATTTAGCTTAAATATAGGCCTAAATAGCACATCTAAATTGTGAGGCCCCTACATTTTGAGGACCTAGGCTTGGTGAATCCGGCATTGTATGTTGCCTACTGTCTTTATAGTAATGTTAAGCGTTCAATGACGGTGTAGCTTTCCACGACACTAATGGAAACGGCTAGCTATCTAGTTGGCTTTGGCTAGCCAGCTAGCAAAATCCTTCTTTATTATATTGATTAAACACCCGCAGATAGGCGTTATAATGATGGAAAAATTTACAATAGACTCCTGAAGATGCTAAAATAGCCTACTTCTCAAACTTCATTCTATTTGTTTAGGGTTCGGATATATTTCACATGCGCGGCATTCTTTGTGATTTTGTCATTTACAACAAACTAAATACTGAAGCATCGTATTTGCAAGGAATTCCGTGTCTTCTTGCAAGCAAGTTAAAATCCCTCACTGGTCATTCTGTTCCGGGAGGCTATCTGGTAATATCGATGGAGTATGGTGAAAATTATGACAAAACCGGTCGTTCTAGAAGGGATAGTCTGTCTGGTTTGCATTTTCGACCTGTCCTGCATCACTATGAAAAACAGCTGTCAGACAAAGATATTATAACGAAGCCAAAGGCATGGTTTCTTCCTGTTCCAAATCGAATGCATATCGTTTCAAGAGATCTGACTGCAGTTTACAAAAATTTAAAAACTCATATTTTGCCTATTCGCCGTTTTATTGAACAAACCACCAATACTGATCTTAGGTTCTTTTACGCCCACCAGTGCTTGATGTTGAAATTGACTGCAACAAACTTACCGCTTGAATGCCAACCAATTGTAGGCCTACATAAGACTGGTCTTCTTGCTTCAAGTTTCACTTCATCGCACAATGTCAAAGACATAGGCAGTCATTTACTTCCGTTTCAAATGTTTGATAAAAATTATATCAAGAAGGAAGTCTATAGTGTCATTAGCTAGCTAACATTTAGGCTATGCATCAAGCATCAGTAGGGAGTCCATCAAATTTCGTTATTCGCCAGAGAGAGAATACTCTTCACAAAATAATTGAATGGATTTTGATCCTGAAGTTATATACATAACGATAACAAAGACTAAGTTAGTAGACTGATTGGTTTCTCAGAAGACTTAAAGATAGCCTACACCTAAAAGTTTTCAACCATCAAAAAATCTCATTGGCTGCATAAGCTATTTACAGTGTTGTACGTTGACGCCGTCAATTTGACGGCGTCATTTGACGGCGTCAACTTTTTGTTGACGCTGAGGCTAGCGCCGTCAATTTATTTTTCAGTTGACGGAAGTGATAGCGCCGTCAACTATTTTGTCGATTTTAAGCGTCAAGCGCTAAGCGTCATTTTTTGTTTTCATGGAAAATCTCGTTTCACAATAAGAGTTTCACAATGTATTCTGGCCAGCGCGACTCATCCGAATTACCGGCTTTTGTGTTGGTTGGAATGGCTCCCTGGAATACATGCGGAAGAAGTTCGCCAAATGGTGATCACCCATGTATTGAGAACGAGGGATTAGAAACAGAAAGCGAAAAATGTATGAATGGCATCGCAGACGTTGAATATACTTTATTTCAAGAGCTCTATGCCCCTGAAAAGAGCGATGTTGGTGCAGTGGACCTCGTTAAAAGATTTATACATGCTAAACTATCACAGCACGCTTGGAACTGTGATACCTTTCCACTAAACGTTTTCAACTTGTTTTTGAAATACAACACACCAATACCAACCAGCGCTGCTGTGGAACGCATGTTTTCACTTGGAAAGGAAATATGCGCAGGGGCGCCGGAAGCGGGGGGGGAGCGGATGTCTCCCTGCCCTCAAATTTCTGTGGATGGGGAGGGAAGAGGGGGCAATGGCGCCCTTTTAAGGTCATATAAGCTACTGCACACTTTGCAATATAACAATTTATGCTATTCGCTTTTAGCCTAATTATAATGTTCTATTTTTGGCTCAAAATAATATTCACGACACAAAATTCTCCATCACAGTAAGTTATATTACATCATTATAAAATAGCATGGTGCCTTTCCGTGCCATTGTTCTTTGTATAGTGGACACTTGTATCATTACTCGATAATGAGCTGATAGATGAGCATTATCGCTATATATTATCTTAAAACTTACAAAAAAAATTGGCCGTTCAGCAACAAAAGTGCCCTTTTTTCATACTCATGCCCTACCAGTCAAAAATCGCTCCGGCGCCCCTGAATATGCGTCCCAAACGCAGCAGATTGTCAGACAAACGTTTTGAAATGCTTGTTTTTCTGCAAGGAAATAACTAATAGTCTGAGCAGCTAATTACAATACAGTCTCAAAACATTTTTTGCACAAACCGTTTCAACGCATGTGGGAATTGCTTCACAATGCTTATCACTGTTACGTCACATGAGTTGGTTACGTGCGTTTAAAATATCCCAAGTCAGTTTCGTCATTTTAGAATTGTCGTTTGAAAGGTTGGTCAAATATTAAAACTGTTTTGCTTGTGCTTACCAACTAGACGAAATTTCCGTCTTTTATCCTAGTAATTTGTATTGTGGTGACAAGTTTTAGTGTCGTACCTACCGCGTTGCGCCTCCTTTTCGACAGCCTGTGGCTATTTTTTCTTGAAATACAATTCGTGAAAAGGCGTTTTCAGAAGAGTATTTTTTTGGTGTCATCAAGACGAAAGGATTCGGAAAATTTATGTTACAACTTTCCCACGAAGATATTATGGTTTTCCGCTGTGACCAGTCAGCTGCTCTCAACAGGTTATAAGTTATTAATTAAACAAAAATCAAAACAAAAATAGATTGAAAAAGCAATCAAAATGACTAATGGCAACAAAATAATTACGATGCATCAGTGACATTTTTAACAGCGTAAATCTTTTTAGAAGGAGGTTAGGTTGTTCTTTTTAATGTAGGTGATAGATTGATTGAATCTTTATCCTCGGACTGGGAAAGCTCCTTGCAGAGCTTAATCTTGGCAGTTTCGCATACTTGTAGAGGCTTTGAATCACTGTATGACGCAGGCCCGGTCACCGAGATTTGGCAGAGTGAAGTTTCCGATTGTTGAAGTCTTGTTACCGGGAAACTATTCCATCCATTAGATGCCGCTGAATGGAGAGCAGTCCTTAACGTGCGTTGCTCAAGCGCACGCCCTGAGAGTCGAACCAGCGCCGCTTGATCTTGAAGCTTCTTCGTTCCAGAAGTGACGCGCTAACCAATTGAGCTACCGGGGCGAATTGATTCGTCATCGTTTCTAGACAGTAGGCTATAATTTTAATTTATCACTAAAGGTTTTGATTTTAGAAACTTTGCGTAAGTTATTTCGTGTAGGATTTCATTCCATATAGCCTAGCCTACTGTTGGACGGTTGGACCTTGAACTTTTAGGGTTGAGCTTGATTTCTTTGTTTCAACTCTTGGCAATAAATAATAGAAGCAGCAGTGGCCGAGTGGTTAGCGCGTTGGGCTCGCAGTCGAGAGCCTGCATGTTCGACTCCATCCACCCGCACTTGCTGTTGTTTCTCTGGGCAAGAAACTTTACGATAATTGCCTCTACCCAGTGATCGATTTCGAGTAATGGGTACGGGTAGTACCAAATTTAAGTCATTAGAGTAGACAACTGGAAACATACATTGCCGTCGGCTGCAGCGTGGGTCAAGTGTACGTCGGAAGGCGTACACCGATGCATAGCGCTCAAGTCCGCTTTCCCGCAATGCAGGATAAATATATGAAAAACAAAACAAACAAACAAATTGTTTTGTTGAGAGGATCTTGTGTTGCAGTAATGTATTTTACTTTGTGTTTTGAAGTAGCCTACCTCGTTAGCTCAGTTGTTACGCGCCCAGCTCAAGATCACGCGACGCAAGTTCGACTCTTAAGGTTTGCGCTTGAGCAACGCATTTTCAGGACTGTTCTCCATTCAGCGGCACCTAGTGAATGGAATAATTCCCTGGCAACAACACTTCAACAAAAAAAAACTTCACTCTGCCAATCTCGGTTGCCTAACCGGCCATGTGTCAAGAGCCTATAACTAACTTGTATACGAAACTACCAGGAATAACCAATCAAGGCTTTGTCAGTCCGAGGATAAAGATTCAATACCAACCAACCAACCATTCAGCGGCATCTAGTGAATGGAATAATTCCTCGGCAACAACACTTCAACAATCGGAAACTTCACTCTTCCAACCTCGGCAACCTGCCCTGTGTCAAGAGCCTCTACAAGTCTACAAGTATGCGAAACTACCAGGAGTAACCAATAAAGGCTTTGTCAGTCCGAGGATAAAGATTCAAACCAAACCAAAACCAAGCTTTTCCTGGAAAATTGATGAAGTGTGTAAGCGTGATAAAGTGTGATAGAAAGTAAATTAAGTGAACGTTGTGCCGTGGCCTAGAGGGTTAGGAGCAGGCAAGCCTGCAACCAGGGGGGGTATTGGGAGCATTTGCCTCCCCCGAAATTTTTTAAAAAATTTTTAAGCGTTCTATGCAGTAAGAAATGTAGGCCTACTATGAATGTACGTCGTAGAGTGTAGTAGAGTACGTCGTAGAGTCGTCTATGAATGTACATACTGTAGAGTGTAGACTATCGAAACTGAAAGTAGGCTACTCTGGTTGGAAGCCATGATAACGATTTTGTTCGATAAATTAGGCTGGCATCCTCATTAGGCTATCTGTTTCGTTAGCGTAGGCTATACATAATGTCAGCACCCATCATCACCATAAAAAGCGTTTAAAAACAACTAAATAATTCCAAACATTTACAAACTCTTGATAATTTTGGCTACACTTCCAGTCACAACTGCTTCTGCAGAAAGAACGTTTAGCTGTCTACGACGCTTGAAAAGTTACCTTAGAAGCACTATGGGGCAGGACAGGCTTTCTGGACTAGCTCTCATGCAAATCTATCGTACTCAAATTCCAAGCGCGGAATTGGTGACGAACTTGCTAAATCAAGTAGAAAGTTAGACATTATGCTCTAAATTAAAATGTCATTTTGCATTTGCAAAGTTAACTTCTTTGGGCCTACAAACATAAAAACTTGTTGAGCCAACAAAATGTTTCAGGATTGTAATTTGTAATTACCGTGTTGAGTTTATTCATATGTATCTGTTTGTTTATGTTGATGTAAATATATGTTATTGATTAATTTATGACTCCAGTCGTGCCAATGCAATTTGTAGCCTACAGATGTTGTATTTTATTAGTAAGCGACTGAACACATTACTGTATTATCGTAATTTTCTTCATTGGGTAGTCATAGCTAAATGAGAAAAGGTTACAAAGGCTAGTTTTCTTTAATGCTGTACTAAACAAAAACGTGATTGACATAAGTTATGACCACTAAACCGTAACATGATAGTGCCACACACTCTTGTCCCTTATCAATGGGCGTGGACATTAACATAAAAATGTCACAATGCATCATTTTAATGTTTGTTCTTTGATAAAAATTAAATGCCCCCCCCCCCCGAAAATATTTGCTGGTTGCGGGCCTGGGGGCAGGGCATTCATTTCGATAACGTGGGTTCGATTCCTTCCCCAGTCATAACTCTTTTCTCTTTTGTAATTACCAAACAAATTTCAAAACACGGTCCAACGCTCTGGCTGAATGCTGGAAGGGTTACAATTGAACGGTAGCCTACCGTAACCACTTAAACATGTTCTGATTGGTTGACGGTGTCATTGGATCTTAATGAGAATTGAAATTTTAAAGTGGTTACCTTTCAATAACTTGGTCTATCCTTTGGATAACTCTCTATCATTTTGAACGCACAACTGAGGATCATTATCAGGCGTCATTGGTGCTAAACATGAAAACTAGGGATTAATGAAAACACTTCAACAAGCGGAAAACACACTTCATTCTCTTAATCGTAGTTGCTGTACCTGCGCCAGTGACTCAAAGCTTCTGCAATTAACAGAACTGCAATATTTTAAGCTCCTAAAAAAGCTTTCTTAGACCGATGAGAAGTGAGAACACATGTTCTTCAATCGAAAATTTTCCATCGAAAACTTTGTGAAATTGTTGATATTTCACACTTCGTTGAGTTGCGCCGGCTGACTTCATGCTTGAACGATGATCACAAGCAAACTCAGCTGACCAGCTTTTCCTGTGTGACACTGTGACTGTGTCAATCAAGCCCAAGACAGTGCAGTCATTCAAGTGTCAATCTTTAATGAAATTAAAAGTGGCTTGGTTGGTACACTACTGTGCTTTTCAGACACTGTTATTTTCATGTGCAAATGGGGCCTGGCTCCCTCACCGGGATGCGAGTGTGGCGCCACAGACCAGACAGTAGATCATGTCGTCCATGACTGCCCAATCCATCAACCACCACATGGAGCGCTTGGACTGAAGGCCCTGGATGACGAAACTGTCGAGTGGCTGATGACATCATGCCCAAACATATAGTCCAGAAGAACAGCTCATACGACGACGACGACTGTTATTTTGAAACTTTCTTCAGCAAAGAAGGAACAACGTGATGGTAAGTTTGAAAGCTATGCACCAAAGACTTGTAGGCTATTTGTATTACCGTATGTTGTAATAAGACTAAGACAGATACTAGGTGAAGTACCTATCAAAAGTGATGGATCAACGGATTGATTGACGAGAATGTCGACCAATGATATAAGAATAGTTAATTCCACATAGACATGACTGTCTCAAGCTAAGCATAGATGATCGTAAAATTAAAAATGCACAACTGTCTGCTTTTGTTTGTTTTATCGTCCGCTTATACTAAATTGAGACTTGCTAATAAGTTTTTAAGCTCCACACCATTGTTTTAAAAAGCTTTATTAGTGGTTTATATTTATGTTTTCTTTACTTTGCAAAAGAAAATTATGGTTGAAATTTACTAATGATATTTGTAACATTACATTTATTAATTAAATTATAGGAAATGTTCGACTTTACACCAGAAGGAACATGGAGGAGTTCAAAATCAAATAATGCCGACCTTGATGAAAAGTCAATCATAATTTCTATCACTCACGCTGCTACTAATAGAGACAAGATAAAATTTACAATAGAAACAAAAGTACGTGATACAGTAGGCCTAAACTTGTGAATAGATTGGTTGCAATGCTTTTTATATTTCTTATCATATATACTCAACTTTTATTGGTCACAACAAAGCAGCAGTAGCAAATCTATGAAAAAAGGAGCAGGACAGCAGCTTCATTAATGCAAATATTGTAAAATAGAATAGATAAACTTCGCAAAGGCTAACCTTGGTTAAGAATTACGTATGGGCTAAGCGTCTAGGAACTTCCCACTCTCCAAAAGTTAAAAAAATTGTTTTTTATATTGGTACTTATTTTTTTAGTACCGGTACTTTTTGTCTCATTACAGACTCCTTTTAAAGAAAGAACAATACATATATGTTTCATCAAATTCAGATGAAAATGTTTTAGCACTCTGGATTAAACGTTTGTTCTGATATATCTTGGTTTGATATCTGGCTAAAGCAACAAAAGCTTTTGAAGTAATGAGTTTTTTTATGAGTTGTTTTAATTAGTGTTATGAGTTGTTTTAAGGCAGTGGCTATTTGACCGGCTCCGGTCTTTGAATCTGAAACACTATTTGACCGGTCATGACGTCACTGCATAAGCACTTTTTTTTTTTCTCTTTCAAAGCAAAAGACGAGAAGCACCGAGATAAGTTCTAACTTCAACACGTATTCTTCAACTCAGTCCGTGGTGCGTGCGATACGTCTCCGGCTGCCAATCTAGAGGGGATGAGTTCGATACCATCCGGAAGCATTCTTTTTTTCATTTTTTTTTTTATCTAAATTTTGACCCGAAGCGCATTCATGTGGTCAATTTTTAATTTGAGTAGCCTACAGTCCGAGTTAGTTAATAGTTCTCAAGTATAGTTCTCAAGTTAGTCATATACAATACTTCTTTTAAAAGAAATGATAATGGTAAAACCATTTTTTAAAGAAGTATTGTATATAACTAACTTGAGAGAAAAATGTAGGGTCGTTCGGCAACACACGTTCACTTATGACGTTCGGAAAATTACCAAGAGAAATTCTCAAATTCCAGCAAATTAAAAAAACTCTAACAGTATTACTCACATTTGAAAAGACATAAAAAATTGGCTGTAGGCTACTCAAATTAAAAATTGAACACAAAAATGCGCTTCGGGTCAAAATTTAGATAAAAAAAAAAAAAGAATGCTCCCGGATGGTATCGAACTCATCCCCTCTAGATTGGCAGCCGGAGACGTATCGCACGCGCCACGGACTGAGTTGAAGAATACGTGTTGAAGTTAGAACTTATATCGGCGCTTCTCGTCTGTTGCTTTGAAAGAGAAAAAGAAAAAAGCGCTTATGTAGTGACGTTATGACCGGTCAAATAGTGTTTCAGATTCAAAGACCGGAGCCGGTCAAATAGCCACTGCCTTGTTTTAATGATTAATTATTTTAAAAAATGGTTTGTAAAGGAAGGGATAATTATATAATCATGAAGAAGGAAAATAAAACTTCACATGGACACACATGCTGCAAGAAAGAGTATTGTCATTCCGTCACGCTCGTCTTTTAACCAGTTTTTAAATATGTTTCCCCTTTGGTAAACTGTGTTGAAACCACTGGGTAATGCAGACCATGGACAATTTAAAGTCAAATGATCCACAGTTTGCTTGCTTTTTTTTGCAATTTGGACAGATTGATGTGTTTTGATAGCCCCATCGATGAAGAGTGATAGGCTGGTAGCAGTTTGGGCATGATGATATAAAATTCTATTATTACTGATCCATTTCTTTCTGTCGCATGTCAAAAAACCTGGAAGGGGTAGCATTGGATTGTCGGTAATGTCTTCCGCATATGTTTGGTTTTTTGTCCTATATTCTTTTTATTCATGATTTCGATCATTAGTTCTTGGTTGTTTGGTTGTAAAAGGGATGTTGGACATTGTAGACATTTGACGTTGGTTGTAGTCGAGTTTAAATGTGATGTTATTCCTAACACTGTGCAATAAGAAGTCTAAATTTGAAAAAAAAATTTGTAAATTTTTTGCAGTTGCTTGCAATCATTTTCTATGTTATTCTGTTTGATAGCTTAGTATAGAAAAATAATTAGTTGAAAAAGAATAGCCTATTTACTTCGTAGAATTGATTGAGGAAATCTTTATCCTTGGACTGAGAAAGCTTCTTTATGAGCTTCATCAGAGGCAGTTTTACATACTTGTAGACTTGTAGAGGTAATGAACTACTTACACTGGCCGATCACTGATTTTGACAGAGTGGATTTTCTGATTGTTGAAATGCTGTTTGTGAATGACTCCATCTACTAGGTGCCACTGAATAGAGATTGGAGAGCTGCCACTGAAGTGTGTTGCTCAAGTGCACACTGTGAGTGTGAGAGTCGATCCAGTGCCACTTCATCTCGCAGTTTCCTTGTTCGTAAAGTTATGCACTTCACCAACTGAGCCATTGAGGCGATCATATAGATGTATATTTCAGTTCATTAGCTCACCCCTGAAATGAAGAAAAATTATACCTCCCTTGTATTTATGATTTTCACTTATTGTTTTTGCATTGACAGAACAATCGTGCAGCTTTTTTTTTACCAAAAATCTAAATACTGGTACTGTAGTCTTCATGCTAATCGTAACATAGGTAACTTTCAACTGTATGCTATGCCACAGCAGCAGGTTAATTTAATAATTATATAGCTTTATTTAATTATATCATTATGAAAATCTATTTGAAGTGCACACTACACATATTTAAGTGTTTCCGCTAGATCCTCTATTAACATAATCATATATCTGAGTCTACAGTAGCATTATGCGAATCACTTGCTGCATCATACACTTCGATTTTTTCAGTTTATTAGGAAAGACTAAATCACATCGTTGTGAAAACATTGTTTTGTGCAATGCAAAATTGCAAATGCAGTGCATATTTAATCGTTGCAAAGTTTAACTCTCAAACACATGACTAGTTTAGCCGTTTTTAATGGATAACTTCAACCTAAATTCTATTTTAAAAGTACGAAAGATATTATCTGATCTAATTTCTTTGTTGCGGAATAATATACTGATGAAACCACACGCTTGTGGCAAAAGCTTTACAACAAATGTAATTTTATGAATTTAGCGTGATACTCTGCTCTATCACTAAAGCATTGTTTTTCTATCATCATCCCATTTTATTTTGCTTCAAAGAAGCCTGGTTTTCATTTGACCATAAAGCAACTTGTCATATTATGTTGCTTCAAGATATCTTTGCAAGTATCGATTTCTCTACTAATTATGAACGCTTATGATAACTTTCAATCAATGATAACATCTTTAAACCAATGTAGACTTACGGTTAGTTTAGTTTTAAACATTCTGCCACCTTTTTGTCAGACAACAATGAAAGAGTTTGAGAGAAACCAATTTTCTGTTACTCGCCTGCATGAAGAGTTTATGTGGCTACATGACTCCTACATAGAAAACGCCCGCTATGCTGGCATATTGGTAAGTTTTTAGCTTAAGGCTAGCAATTGTAACTAACCGATTTGTAACACTGAAGATGAAAAGGCACTTGTTGAACAGTTTTGGTAACTAAATTTTTGGCTCTGTTCTTTATATTCAGATTGCTTAAGAAATTCCAACTCCACGTATCCTTCAATAAACTTTAAAAAAGTGTTTTTGTACTTTGGTTTTAGTCGATTTTACTGTATGTGGATAGATACCACCTTGTCCATGTGCTCCAAACTTTGAAGGATCAAGAGAAAAACTTGTCACACTGACTGAAGGACAAGATTCGTTGCCCAGTCATGAGTTAGCTCAAACAAGACAAGAATTGGAAGCGTAGGTTATTGCGTGTATTTACAATATGTTTGTTTCAAGACGAATTAAAATTTGTGGGGTGTGAAAGTTGCTGCAGGCCTTTAAAGTCTGTAGTGACCTTTTATTTTCTATGAGGGTTAATGTTTGGTTTTGTTTTCGACATTTCAGACACCTAATCTTTAGGCCCATGATTCACTTTCCTTTACGTTTTCAGCACATAAGCAATGTTTATTGTATATATTACTGAATTTGTTTTTTAAGTAAATAAATATTTATTAACTTTAAATCTGTCCACCTGGTGTGGTAAAGAAACCTGGAAGTGTTACAATAATCTTGATAGTTGCAAGAGATGCTTGTGTTCTTATTGGTGGCAATAAGATTTTAGAAGTTGAGATCAATGGTAAGGTGGTGTCTCGACTAGCACGAAACTAATCACTTCACTGACTGAGACAGCTTTACTCTTTGTTTTGTGCGAAAAAATATGTAGTTCATTTCAGAACGTTCAAGACTTAAGTCATTACCGGTATGTATATTTCTTGCTCAGTGAGTACTTATCTATCTTCGAAAAGGCCGTTACCGTGCACGAAAATTTCTTAACCCGTCTTGCATTCCACCCTCTTCTCAAACTCAATCATGATTTTCTGGTTTTTCTTGAGTATGACAAAGAGGTATATAATTAGCAAAAGTAATGTTTTAAGAGTTCAAGTTTTGAATTTTTATTGCCTGATATCTTTGATAACTGTTATGCGGTGCAAAAAAGTCATATTTTTATCATCGCTTAGATGTAGATATATTCTAATTATTACTTTACGATGATATATGGTACATATCGATGTCGAGCGTGGCAAATCTTATTTATTGTTCGATTCCCTGCCGAAAGTTGCTCGCTTCATGCTTGAGCAAGATAATTTTTGCTTGAATGCTGAGACGCATGGTCAATTGGTCAAAGCGAAGTTACGTTGTCTACCGGGTGCATCTGAGTTTGGTGAGGTACTGAGTTAGCTTTTCACCTTTCTTAGTGATAGTGTCCTACTGTTTGGAAACGGGCTGGAGAAATAAAAACCATAATTTAAAGATATTGAGTATATGCAAGAATACATAGTTCCTTTTTCAAACTTGGCCAAAAAAAGTAAAGCAACATGGTCTCTCTACTGTAAAGCGGGGCAAAACGAAACATACAAGACCTATAAAGCTAAACAACTTCTGTTTCCTTAAGGTTTGCTCTTCAACTATTGTGATGATGAAATGTACTACGCCTTGTTTCAGCTGAACATCCGCGAAAAGAACACTGGTGAGCTGATTGTTGGATTCTTCAGAGGTATAACGAAAAACGCTGACGAGTCACTCGTATTGCTTGCATGTCGGCAGGTTCGTGATTGCTATGCAAGTTTTGCGAGTGCCGTGCAAGTTTTGCGATTGCTGTTAAATTTTGTGATTGCTATGCAAGTTTTGCGAGTGCCGTGCAAGTTTTGCGATTGCTGTTAAATTTTGTGATTGCTATGCAAGTTTTGTGAGTGCCGTGCGAGTTTTGCGATTGCTGTTAAATTTTGTGATTGCTATGCAAGTTTTGTGAGTACTGTGCAAGTTTTGTGAGTGCCGTGCAAGTTGTGCGATTGCTGTTAAATTTTGTGATTGCTATGCAAGTTTTGTCAGTACTGTGCAAGTTTTGCGAGTTTTGCGAGTGCCGTGCAAGTTTTGTGAGTGCCGTGCAAGTTTTGCGAGTGCCATGCAAGTTTTGCGATTGCTGTGCAAGTTTTGCGAGTGTTGTACAAGTTTTGTTATTGCTCAACTCAAAATATACGATTCTAACTCTATAGCCTGAAGCTCATTATTCTTACAGCTGTTTTGCGATAATTTATTTCTCTCTAAAAATATCTTGATTGCTTATTTTGGCAGCCAGGTGTCGCAAGAATCGACAGCGTATTTCGCCTTGAATCATCTGTATCGCACCACTAATTCATGCCACGATGCTCTGGATCGCTTAATTTGCCAGTCCATTGAATTCTTACCGTTGCCAAAAAAATCCAGCTGACTATTGCCAAAGATGTAGTTGTAAACTGTATAGAAGGAGCGGTTTTTCTGACGTCAGCACACGATTAAATTCTCCTCACTGTACAACAGAGAGCAATTGCATTTTGCTATTCATACCAGTGTAACCTCCACGCTAGTCATTCAGAATATCCAGTCAACAAAATGTTTTTGGCAGCCGAGTGTGGCATGAATTGATTTCTGTAGTGAGTATTAAGCCTTTCACTGGTGCCAAGTACAGCGCTATTTCTACGTAATATCTTGATTTGTAAAATGATACGAACAGTCGGCAAAGCCATTCGCTACTCTGTTGCTGCTTCACGCCCTATGCAGCAAATAAGGCTTGCTGGCCGCAGCTTTAATACCATTTCCGCATTTTTCTGGAAAATAAGAGCAAAAAATCAAAATTTCCAGAGTGGTTTTCCCGCCCTCGTTTCCTGTCACTTACGCTTCTGATTATTTTCCAAACTATCCACCACGATCGGCTTGCTTAGAAAACGTACCAAAGAAGGATGACCGGAAAAGCGTATCATAAAAACTCTTGTGAACCAGTCTTGCTCCATTTAACAACCTTCGTCACCACTTTCAGGACACAGATCTGTTCTTTCCGAGCAAGAAGAGATTCTTGAGCGAATTCTGTGTCAAGACCAAAGATTCAATTCAAACAATCGACGCAGTCACAACAGCTCAGAAAAGTAAGTTGTCTGAGTGCCCACACCATTCTGCAATGAAGCTTCTTAAAACCTTTCACTGTCTCAGTGTAGCAAAGAAATTGTGAAGTTTTTACCCAGTCAAGAAAAGTCAGTCAGTTTGATGTCTAATTGTAGTAGGCTACTGAATTAATTCCTTTTCTATATTTTTTAGCATTTTTAAATTTGCACAGTTAGTTAGTGCACGGTTTCACGTCCTTTGTTCCTCGTATTGCGAGGGTTGTACGTACACATCGCATAATGAGTTAGCTATGAAATGTAATTTTGCATTGCAGTTGCTTGCAATTTGTGCTTTTATATGCAAAACTAATTTGTTGGTTTACGGCTTGCTTAAGATTGCAAGCAAAATCATCGCTCATTGCATTGGTTTCGCGTCTGCAGACGTTAAATTAATGTAAAAAGGGCTCATTTTGTGTACTGGCAACAAAAGATCCTTAATTTTTTGATAGACTGTGCCAACTCTTATTCACGAATATCGAGCAATCTTCGAGACCTTTCGAAATTTGAGAACGCTGTGTCTTCAAGCCGAGAGGCGCGTCTCAACAGGTTTGTTATTCTTCTTTTGTGTTGATATAAAATCATCATCAGTTGACACATCATCTCAACTCGGTTTTGACCACATTAGGGGAGGTGGCCATTTCTTGCAGCGATTGTCTTTACTTATATCTTCCATCTCATTCACAGCTTCATATTTCAGTCCGACTTTGTAAAATAAAATAAACAAAGTCAAATTGGCCACAGTAATCATTGCTAAGGAAACTGTCATAAGGCCTGCTTAGTGAGATCAAGGCATTGATGGGAAAGGCATGGAATATGAATTAGAAGTTTAGAAACCTGCTGAAGGGTCAACTTGGAAGTGCACTTCACAAATAGAAGACAAATGTTAAGATTTCACCAAAGATGGGTTGTATACCAACCTGTTAAAACTGTTTGTTTGGACATTGAAAACTGTTTTTTTTGTGCTCTACTGTTAATGTGTATCACAATTATTTTTATCTCTTACACGTAAAAAGACTTTGGAAAGATTGATGACGTAGTTTATTGGGATATTAAACGTTAAACAGCAAATAAATGATCGGATAGTTCTACTTGTGAGATGATGAAATCCTTAAACTGACGAATGGTTCATCACTTCCAGCACGTGAAGAAATCAAATTCTGAACCGCAAACGTCTTTCGTCGATTTCAAAAATAGATATAATTATACACTACTACTACTACTTGCAACAGCTACTTTACAATTGGCAATAACTTCCACTTTTACAGTTTGTTTTTCAATATCGGCTAAAACTCTACAATTGTTTTCAATATACATTCTGTTACAACTTCTAATCCCCATAATACACAACTCTAATTACGCGGTTAGTTATAACGAGTTGCTTTGACTAGAAGCTTCCAGAGACTAGGGTAATATTACGACACGAACTCATTCTTCTGGTCAACAACTCAAAAACGCTTTGAAAATCTGAAAATCGCACGAACGCAAAATCTTCTAGAAGCATGTTTTGCTATAAAATATTGCATACTTAAAGGTTATTTCTGAACAAAATTCGACAATAACAACCCAGTAAGAATTACGTAACAAAACAGTTCATTTATTCTAGGACAATAATGCAGCCTGCCGCGGTGCTACGCATATTGATTGTGACAATGTGTTACTAAGGAATTTGTGGTGTTTTTCAATTTATAGGCAGCCGTTATGAAGGTAAAATCGAGCTGTTACATGGAGGAGTTTCATTCAACAGTTCCAAGTAGTTGGAACTTTTTTTCGTTCATTCTACTAAGATTTAAACAATCGTGTTTATTTTTAGGATCATTTTTAAGACGTACGAAGGTTTGGAGAAAATAAAGGTGATATAACTGGATATTTACGTAATTTTACTACAATAGTTGCAAGCCTTCCCTACACTGCCATAGGTGGTGGGAGATCTAAACTTCACAGACTTCAGCATTGAGCTACAGCGCTAGTTCCATTCAGTTGAGGGAGTAACGCGACTCCTCATGAGCAAGGAAAAAAAATTGAATCTTCTTATATGTGAGAGATGAGATGGTCAACACGAAGTCGTTAAGTCCCTACATCCACACTTCACTTGATCTCTTCGAAAATCTTAGGTTGCTCGCTCGATGAAAACTTTATTTATTACGAGACTAAAGCTTTGAATTTTGTAAAAAAGTTACTCATATTGGCTTATCCAGCTGGTAATACAGGAAATATTTCTTAATCGACTTTTTCGGCATCATTGTGACATGGCTGTTTATCTGGCAGATGCTTGAAGCAAAATCAGCATCAGACATGGACCTTAAACTGGCAGGCTTGCTACGTTATGCCTGCCAGGACTCACAAGCTTGTCAGGATCTCCTCTGCAGAAGGTGGCGTTGTTTGGCTGACCGTGAACATGCTAATAAAGAACTGACGCGAGCTCAAGTTAAAAAAAGAAATGTGGAGCAGGTGAAAAAAGCGAAAAATGATTGTTAAACGAAAAACAAACTTTCAGATTGATTTTCCTATTTTTTCAGGCAGCACATAGAAATAGACTTATTTGTTGACTGGGTTTGGTCCTTTCACAGTGGAAACCGTGTCAAGCAGGCGAATTGTTGATCCTGTGATTTTAAACTGTCCATGAACTGCTTGTACTACACGGTGGTTAGGCTACAACACAGTTCACCGATGCGGAAATACTTAAAAACTGGCTTGAAGATAACGAGCTTGACGTGTGAAAGTGCCATACGACTCTACTACCGTGTCGTATTGTTGCGTTTCTCGGCTGTCGATTGTGGCAAGAATAGACATAGTGCTATACGCTGCGATAGTTTTTCTAATTCAAGTAGAAAAACCTTACTGCTGCAGTATACCACAAGTTTACGACTTTAGTGGTTCTGCATAAGCAATACTGCAAAACGAAAATTGTATTCTGTACAAAATCGACATAACGAAATCAGCGTGCTGGCGACAATAAACATCCCAGACAGCACATCAACCACTTTTTACATTGATTCAACGTCTGCTCACATTGAATGGCGTTAGCACATTGAGTGGCGCCTCACTTCACCGGCACGTGTTCAAAACTCGATGCTGTCACGGGAAGCTTCACTTAACTCTTAAACGTCTACAGACGTTGAATCAATGTGAAAAACGGTTGATTTGCGGTCTGTGGTAGCCTACACACAACTTAAAACTTCAAAGGTTTTAAAAAAAAATTGAACTTTGTGTTGTTATTTTCTACAGGCGAAGAAAAACCTGGAAGACAATCGACAAAGATTTGAATCACTCTCAGAAACTGCAAAAGGAGAAGTGATGGATTTTGACAAGCGCAGAGTCGCCACTTTTCGCCAAAATTTAATCCAATTGGGAAAGCTACAAATCAAACACTGCAAGGTGATGGCAGTAATGTCTTTTTTTCACTAACATCTCATGAATTTATTAACTATTTAGCTTTGGCATCAGAAAAAAAGGCTCTTAAGAGTAGCCTACACAGGAACTTGAAATTTTTGTGATTGTTGCAAATTTTCAAATGGTTTTCACTCATAAAAAGAAATTTATCTCAACGCTAAAGTAACGGCAGATTAAGCCAGCTGGTTTAGATGTGACATTCTATCTATTCATCTGAAATTATTAACGATTTTGTTCGTTGTGACAAAATATGTTTAAACTCAATAGCGTGTAAAATATTTGGTAGCAACTTCGCCTTATACTGTGTTTTTCTATTTAAAACAACAATGCACATTTGCTTGCAGAAACTCGTTTTCAGTTGTTGGTTGTGTTCACTCAAAGTAGGTTTTTAATTTTGCAGGAGATGATTCTAACGTTAAGCTATTGCATCTCATCAATTGAGGAAATGTAACACTTCGGGAAAAAGAAAATTATTCTTGCTTTGGCTCGTATAAGCGTCTTTTGGCGTTAGATCGATGAAGAGACCTCTTCTTACATGATGGTTGATAGCCAAGCCATTATTGTGAAGTCCAACTGCCTATTGCTATGCTCTTGCTCAATTATTTTGAAAATATACACAATGTAAAACAAAAAACACTTGAAAAAGATTTCCACTGTGGATAACATTGTTTTGCTCGCTCACTTGTTGGCTGTGGATTTTTTGTTTCCTATTGCAATTTTTGTGTTTTTTTGTTTGAAACTTTTTTCCTCGTGTTCGAAAACCTTTCTATTTTTTCCCAGACTTTACTTTGTTGCAAATCTCGATTTTCGTTGAAAAATCTTCTGCACTCTTGATTGCTATAAAAATTTTGTTCAACTGCGTAGGTACACTTGTACAGTGTTTTGATTTAGTTTTTGTAAAGGGCAAGTCGAAATATGCTCGTACGCTGTTAGTGTTTTCCTTCATTAGGCTATATTGTTTTTGTTATTCTTTTTAGTGATTGCTGTTTACGTCGTCAGTCATTAGCTTATCCCACTGTATGTATAATTGTAGCCTAGCCTATATAACATAACCTATGTATCATACCTTGTTGTTATCATATGCAATGCGTTAAGCTATCGATACAATAATAGCTACCACTGGTCCGGTATAATTTTTTGATTTTTTACGCAATTTTGCTTCTGCTCAAGAATGTTGTGTCATACTTATTTCATTGTCATACCTATTGGCTAAATGACGTTTAATCTCTGCCAAACTATTCAATATTTTTGAAACCCTTGAAAGTAGCCTACACGCTTGAGCCTGGTTGTATTTAGTCAGCTTGAATATCATTGCTTTGTCATTAACTGTAGGAATAGGACAATATTGCTTTTTGTTAGAATTTCAAATAAAGCTATCAACATTTTTGGTTGTTGTGACAATAAGTTAGTTTTTAAAGCAAAATTCAATTCTAGAAAGTTTAAAGCCTCGCCCAAGTTTTACATTGGGTTAACTTGAAGCTGGTGATAAGCGAGGCCATAGAGTCATAGACTAACCTTTTCTTAGGTTTCTTTTGACAGAAGAGCGTAAATTGTTTTCGTCGCCTTTGTTCCAATTCCATCAATAGCCCCGATAGCTCAGTTGGTTAGCGCGTGACTTCTGGAACGAAGAAGCTTCGAGATCAAGCGGCGCTGGTTCGACTCTCGGGATGTACACTTGAGCAACGCACGTTAAGGACTGCTCTCCATTCATCGGCATCTAATGGATGGAATGGACCTAATTCCCGGCAATAAGACTTCAACAATAGGAATCTTCACTCTGTCAATCTCGGTGACCGGGCCTGCGTCGGTAAATCAAAGCCTCTACAAGTATGCGAAACTGCCAGGATTAAGCTCTGGCTGCTCTGCAAGAATCTTTTCCAGTCCGTGGATAAAGATTCAATCAATAAAAGTGGCTTTGTATTGAGCTAGAAGTACACGTGTCTAAGGCTATTTTGCTTCATTCGACTGATTTAAACATTTTTAGCAACTTTTTGTTTTGGGCTGAACCAAGGAATTTGTAGTAGCATAGCTTAAAAGGCTTCCAGTTTTTTCTTTAAACATCACATCAAAAACACTACCAGGAATAACCAATCAAGGCTTTGTCAGTCCGAGGATAAAGATTCAAAACCAACATAACCTACCAAGCATGATAAAATGGTGGAAACTGATGACAAACGAAAAGACAACTTCCACGACTAATAAATCATCGCCCCATTTTTATTTCAACTTCCACATGAAATAAAAATGGGGCGATGATTTACTGCTTGTGACCAAGGCTATAACCTTTCTTGGTAATTTTTCTGAACCATTAAAAATATTTGTCTTAAAAAAATATTCTTGAGAAGTTTCCTGTCAGCTGTCATTGCTCCAACCAGCAACCTTGTGCAGAGAAGCTACTGCGACTCCATTTTGGCTATATGGTTTTGGCTATTGGCCCATCGTTTACTTGGTTGCAGGCTAAGCTTTAGTGCGCATAGTGGGAAGAATATATTAGTTTGCTTGTAGGCTAAGCTTTTTTTTCAGGTTTTGTGCAGAGGTATTTTTTCAATTTAAATCGATCGAAAACTAATCCTATTTCCCGCTAGAAGACGCACTTCAGCTCACATGGACACCAAACAAGCTTTCTCACCAGCGTCTGCAGTCTGCACCAGCAAGATTGTAAACAAAAAATATAGAAACTAGCGAAGAACGAAACATGCTTTGGAGGCGGTGCGGTCGTTAGATATTAAATTAAGTATTTTATGCTTGGCATATCTTGCTTTATAAATAAGAAAAATATTAAGTTAGAAAAGTTAAGTTCTTTGACATCGATGTTTTTTTTAAAAGTTGGCCTATGTAGGCTACTGTATTCGAGTACGCTACAAGTACGCGAAACTACCAGGAATAACCTACTATAGTATTAAGGCTTTGTCAGTCCGAGAATAAAGATTTAAAACCAAAACATTTGATATCAACCTACTGCAGGCTAACATCCTAACCTTACCAGGTGGATTGAGGTAAGGCTAGTTACCGTACCATACTGAAAGCGTTACGAAGATTATACATTTTCAAGTGTCTTAAAATTTATTGCAGAGTGCAGACTAGTTTCGAGATAAGTCTTTAAATTTGATTGCAGAATAGTTTTTAAAACAATATAGAACATGTGTATGTGCCCGTATAACTGCCTTGGCTATGGCATGAGAGTAAAAAGTTAGTAAAATAGAAGTAGTTGCATTCATTGGGTCGCAAAAGTAGCTAGTAGGCTATTTTAAATAATGTATATATGTGATCATTATCCAACCAAACAGGCTTGAATAAGTTGTGCATGTCCAGGTTTTTATGATATCAATTATTTTATTGTATGTTTGTTGTATATACTGTATGAAACAATATCTTACAACAACTGTCCTTAAACTAGAACAATTTAATGACTTTTATTTTTTTTGTTTTATTATAGGAAGTGGCTATTTTTCCACACTTAATGCCATGGTTACAATCAGGTGTTGCCAGAGTTAGGATTAAAGTTAGGAAGGGTTAAAGTAAGGGTTAGAGTTAGGAATTATTACACTATATTAGTGTAAATATAGCCACAGCCTTTATTATAATACAGGTTTCAAAGTGGACCTTAGGATATATGATCTTTTGTCAAACAATCATGTAAATATTGGTGTAGAATAAATCACTGAATAGAATTATCATTTACAAGTAGGCTATTGTGAATGGCATAAAGGCGTGTCACCAAAAGAACTATTTAGTTTTTAGAATGGCTCATCAAAAAAGAAATCCTTTGGAGCGCTTATTTTGTGGATGCTTTAGAAATAGTGATGAACCTCCAAAGATACAACTGGACACTACAACTACAGAGCAGTTGGCAGCTCCTCCGATGACAGAAGCAGTATTACCAATGCCTCCACCAGATGAATTGAAAGCAAAATTTGCTGAACTTGTGGTAAGATTATGTTATTGGTTACAAGTTAGCAACCTAGAAAAAGATGGAAATTGAATCAGACTGTTCAGTGTTCACCAGGCATTTAATTTATAAATAACATAATGCACTTTTTTAGTGGTAATCACTAATCAGTCATGTCTGATTGACAAAAGTCAGAATAAATGCAGATTATTACCTGAAACAGCTTGTGATAGTTTAGCTTATTTTACACCAGAAGAGTGTATTATGGTTTTAAACTTGGTAAAGATTATCCATTTAGAATGTGCATTGAAAGTTTGCTAGATTTTTTAATGTCATCCCAACGGCTTTATATACAATATTGCTCAATGACAAGTGAGTGACAAGGTTCAAACCCAAACATATGCAGTTGATCAGTAAATTCAAAAGTTAATTTCTTATTTAACAGAAAACTAATGCATAAATACCATTTCAGACAACAGTCATTTATAAGCAATTATCGCAAAAGGTCTGTAAATCTAAATTCACAACTATCACATACCGGTATGCATAAATGCAATCACTAACACTATGTCCTGGTGTGAGGGTTTCTTAGTAACAAGAATCACTTCTTAATTTAAAATATATATATACACTTTGAAGTTTTATAGGACACAAATTTTTCTGAATTAAATTTTAAAACCACTGTTCCTGACAAAAGAAAACATACTTTTCATCTGCACCAATAGCAAATATAATATACAATAACTTTTATTGAAGCAGTTGCTTGTATTTGGGTTATTGTGGAAATAGTTTTGATTGCATAAATCTTTGCATCACTGTAGTGTACCCAGGGCCGGATTTAGCTGATGGGGGCCCAGGGCACTTTTAGATCAGGGGGCCCCCGTGCAAAAAGTTTTTTGAAAAACCACCTCTACGTCTACAGTAGCATTAATCCAGCACTGCACAGCATTTTGCAGAAACTTCAAAGGCTGAAAGAAAAAAAAACACAAAATCACATTTTTTCCATGTAGGGGGCCCTTCAAAAGTCCCGGGCCTGGGGCACCTGCACCCTCTGCCCCCCCCCCTAAATCCGGGCCTGAGTGTACCAGTATATGTGTTGTTTCTCAAAAGTGACTATATAATCTAAACAGAAAAGTGACATTTTACGATAGATTTAAGAAATTTTGTTTTGTTAGTACAACAGGGCAGCTCAAAACTACAACACTGGTACGTGCTTTAAACAAATTTCAAAATATATATTTCAACACAAAAAGTTTTGTTTTAGTTTCACTTTTAAAGAAACTAAATTTCATTTTGTGATCAACTTTGGGTAAATTGATTTGTTTATTATTTAGGAATGTGAGTGTTCCATAAAAAGTACATATTTTAAACAAGCCGATTGCTAAACAACATACTTAACTTGTTAGCATAAAAAATAAATGACATTCATTTTATAGAATACCACCATATAAATCCACCGTTTAGCTGAAAGCTTATAATAAAAACTAATTATGACCCCATGCATTTTATCCACTGTTTGCATATTTGTAATCTGTTGGTAGCTGCAGCAGATGGAGTGTTACATGCATGTGATATGGTAAGCACATTTATGATAGAAAGAAAATGAGTTGAACGTTTTGCCATTGACAGCATGACGTAGCTGGTTAGGGTCAGGGAGGTAGTCATTTCGATGACATGGGTTCGATTCCCACCCTTGTCATTACTTAATTTTCTTCTTTAATTACTGTACCAAATAAAGTTCAAAGCAAGAATCAACTCTCTGGCTGAGTGCTTGAAGGGTCACAAGGACTGCGGTCAGCTAGTTCTTAGGGAAAGTTCTTCTATTTTCAAAGTGTCTACTGGTCAAAACACTCCATCTGTTGCCGTGACTTACAGATTACAAATATGCCCCTTGTTTATCTAACCCTTCAAAACATATTTATTTTGATTGCTTAAAATCGTAATAGCTCGTTTATCTCTAACCAGTTGTATAATAAACGGTTTTAGCATACTGGTAAGTATCTAATTTTACGGTATGGGATAAGTTATTCATTCATTATTATGCTTAGCCATGTTTTGTTAAAGTACCGTAGCCTACTATGTGTAGGCTTGTCAGATATCAATACAATGACCATCCGGTTCTTTTTTACGTTTGTATTTCCTTAATTCGTTTGAGAAGCAATAATGACAAAAAAGAAATCAATTATTATGTTTCAATGTCAACAATGAAACCTACTTTCCAAATGCCCGCCGCTGCTCAAATTTAAACATCTGGCACTATTAGTTTAGAGTAAACATCCAATGTAGCCTACTTGAAAACAACTACAAGAATCGCATTGGCATAATTGCTTTTTCTGTACTAGATTTCTCTGGAGGTCTGAAATTAATTAATGTATTTCGCTTAAGCAGGAAACACCATCTGGTGCTCTAAGCTTGACCCAAAACCTTGTGGAAAACTCAGTCATTCTTTACATTGATTCAGTGTATACAGACGTTGACATAAATCAATAACAATTGACTTGACCAGCCATCACACTTGTTCACATTTTCATGTCTGCTTGAAAAAGATAAATAAATATCATAGAAAGAAATTTTTGTCTTTTTTTTGTTGTCTTCAGAGTTTCAATTCTCTTGAAAATTTATCACTTGAAAATTAACCCTTTGTCAAATTTTTTTTGATATTACTTCGAACATTGTCATCGCTGTTTGTCATTAAAAACAACCAAAAACTTCAGTTATATCTTATATGATGCCTAGGTATGCCGTGCAACTTTGCAGTAAACTCGTTGTTTTCAGGATGAACTAGACTTGCCAACTGCACGGAGGGAAGCCATGTTTAGTCTAACTCTCGAAAAACAATGGCAGATTTACTGCAGCCAAAAACAGGTAAAAAATGTTGACATTTATTCTGATAAAAGTTTATCAGTTGCACAAGATATTTCCAAAAAGTTAGATGTAGTTTAGATTTTTGCATGACCAACAACAGGTTCTAAGTGTATTGAAATAAACAGCCTAATTTTATAATCACCATTCAGCCGAGGCTTGTTAATGCAAGTCACAACGCAAACTTGTAATGATTTTATAAGCGGTTTTTATCTGTGTTAAAGTCTGCCAATGGGAAGGGAACATCCAAGCTTCCGTGTTGTGATGGTGACAGACTTCCTTTCATAACTATTTAACCAAACTATGATAATTTACTTTATAAATTACCCTGTTTTTGGTATAAACACATATTTTTGTACAGGAACAGGAAGATTCAAACAAACTTGCAACAAGTCAGCCGGAATATTACATTGATAGACTCAACTCTATGAGCACGGTATTAAAAGGTTCATTTTTTATGGCTTGCTTCCTCTGGTATTGTTCAATAACATCCGTCGCATTTATATGAGTGGGTGTTATTTGCTATGGGCTTATGATTTCGGTTTTACTTTTCTTGACTACTACGTTTCAAAAATGCTGTTCGCTTGTTTGGTAGCCAACCAGTTCAGCGGCAGAGTGGTGGTCGCCTTCTGTTCTAGTGCTGGTAGATCTGAGATCGATTCCAGGTCGGGTAATACCAAAGACTGTGAAAACAATACCGATTGTGTTCTGTCTTGCATAACGCAGTGATGATTAGTGGGGTAATAATGTGATGACATCCTAAATATGATACAAAATTTAAAATGAGCCCTGTCACTAGAAGTCCTTAGCAGTTGTACAAATGTACAACGACAGTTAATGAAACCGTAACTTTATTATTATTATTATGCCATCTTTTCATAATTAATTGGCATTTTGAAGTCAAATTCTGTCATGGTTGAGTAAATTTTCGGTTATGAGAAACAAGAATAATTTTATCAAAATTCAGCTTCTGTCACCTGCCTGAGTTAAACCATTTGTGTGGGGTTGCGATTTTTTGCTTTGATGAACGTACGTATTTTGGGAAAAATGAACTATATTTGGAAAAATGAAAAATGTTTTAATCAATCAAAGTTTAAAACTTTAAATTTATCAATTCGTCAAAGAGTATTAAAATGCTATGTCTGGTCAACCCATTTATACAACTCTGAAACTTGGACAGTGTCACAAAAAATGGAAAAACGGATCGTTGCCTTCAAGCTCTGGTCATACAGGCAAATGTTAAAAATTTTATGGAAACAAAAAATCACTAACGATGAAGTATTATCCAAATTTAATTCAAGCAAAATTCTCTTACAAATAGTCAAAAGAAGAAAATTGAAGTATTTTGGACACACAATAAGACAAAACTCGTTGCAAAGATCATTAATAGAAGGGAAGATAAACGGTAAAAAGAAACAAAGGCAGACCAAGAATGATTTGGACATCAAACATCACTAAATGGACAAAATTAAGTTATGAAAGTGCAGTACGAACAGCTCATGGTCGAGAACAATGGCGCATTGTATCCAACCCTCAATACGAGGAAGGAACATAATGATGATGATGATGAACGTACGTAACATTTTGGAATGAGTCCAACACACCATGATTCGAGTTAGCTGGATTGGTTCTTTGCAGACGTAGAATCAATGCAAAAATGATCGTTTCTTATCTAGGATTTTCGTGATCTTGATATTTTAACTATTTGAGTAGGGCTTGAAATTGCAGGTTACCTTGGCTTGCCATATTATTATAGAATTTCATTCAACACACGATTATTTTCATCAATACTGTCAACTTAGCCAAAACAGAAAACAGCGCATTCAGATTGAAATCACATCAACAATTACAGCTGCTATAAAAAAATAAAAAAACTACCAGTTAGAAACATGCACAGCACCGTCTAAAATCTAAATGTACATTCAGCTAGCAAACCCGTTAATTTTTAATTTGATTCAAAGTCTGCAGACGTTGCTGCTTTCCACGCGCAATTGATTTGCAACTTCCCACGCGTATGTCACTAGTTTTTTTTTGCTTAGACATCAGACTAAGGTCATTATTCTTCAAATCTGTAAACTTGTCAAACAAGACTCAATAACTTGAAAAAATGATGCGAGTATGTAACTATGTACCTCCTGTTCCACTGACGTTTCAACCACGCTTAATTCGCACCTTTAAAACAACATTTTATGAAACAAAAAATATCAGCAGAGTACGCATTGACATGGCTTAGACCAGTGGTTCTCAAAGTTTGTTTTTGACACTCTTCCCTCAGTGGGCCAAGTGGCCCTTGTTTAAGAACCACAGGGTTAGAATAAAGTGCAATGTATTTCTAGGAAACCAAGAAAACATTGAAAGCTTTTCGGATGATGTGCAAACTACACCAATAGGCCAAGATTAGCAAACGCATGGCGAACGCAAATGTTTCTATATTGTTGAGTGTTTAGTCTTTCAGACATGACACAATAGCTATGCCAGGCCCCCCGTTTACTAGAGGTCCATTATGTTGTTTTCCATCTATTTAAATTGTCTCAGCACCATTTTTAATCTTTCATGTGGTGACTTTTTGATCAATTCAATGTTTTTAAGCATTACTTCTATGTTAAGCTGAAACATTTCCGGAATATGCGTTTTGGAATAATATGCGTTTTTGTTGCTCATCCAACGACTTTTCTGCATTCTATTTCGTTCGGTTTTTTTACTCACTCTATAGTTTCTTGCATCATTTCCGGTCACGTGGAATCATTGCCATCGTCACATCCTTTCAGCTGATGGACCACTTTGTTGTATTTTCAACTGGCCCGTTTTTCAAAACTGTTCACCGACAAATACATGAGTTTAGGGTCATTTATACGCGATGGATACAAAAAAAGATTGGCTGCAACAGACACTTCTATTGTTGTTTTACTTTTCCCTTTTCACATCGTTTTAAGGTTTGGTGACGTTAAAACGATATAAAAAGGCATCGTTTGCTACTTGGGCTGAGAGCAGCGTGTTTCTTTGAACAGTACTGTCGTTCTAAAACTTGACCTTATTACTACGCCAGTAGCCTAAAGACTATTGTTGTATTGATAACGCCTTTGATTGATTGGATTTTTTTCAACTATGACCATTCTAAAGTTAAAACTCTATTAGAAGACGCGTGTATCAACAATTTTATAGTTACACTCGCTTGGACAATAGCCTGTAGACGTTAAACCGATGCAAAAAAACGAATCTTGATGGCTTGGTTTTCAGTTGTTATATGTCATTGTTGCTAATAATGTGCATCTTGTAGCCTACTTTTTGATTTCTTAGAAGAAAAACAAACGCTTAATTTTAGTTAGATCATGGTTAGATTGATTGACCCAGTACTGCACGCTCTGCCGTACAATTCGGCAGTTTTTTATCCGTTTTTGTTGTTGTAACATTTGTAACTTAGTTAGTAGTGTAATTGATTGACTTTCGCTTTTAGCAGCATGATCGTTGCTTACTTCTCAGTGTAGATTCTAACGATCTGGACACTACTTAGTTAGTTAGTGTTGATTGGTAGTTAGTTCCAAACACTACTTAGTTTGTAGTGTTTGGAATATTACGTTGTCTTGCTTCTGACTTCAAAATTCATCAGCAAACATATTCTATCGTCACTGCTTTTTTTGAGGATTTTCATGACAAGCAGTTGCGTTGTTTTGTATGTACTTAGCGTAATATTTTAGCTTCCAGTTTGAAACTAAGCGAATAAGCGATGTACCTTAATTTTACACACATTTTTAATTTTTTTTCCTACCTTATAAGCGAACGTGTAAACTTATATTGAATGTTTTTAGTTTTTTGAAGTATCTTGAAACCCTGTTGCGATAGCCACAGGTTTTCACAATGGCAGTAAATTCTTCCCACAAAAAATTTGGTTGTTAGGTCGCATACCTGGCTGGAAAAAAGACGTTGTATATTAATTTGACGTCTCCGGACGATACATTTTTCCGACTGGAGAGTGACATCCGTCTGCAGGTTTCAATTGCTTATTTTTGTTTGAAAGTTGGCATTGCCGCCAATAAAGTTAGTCTAGCAGTAGCAGCTGTAGCACAGTACAAGCTTGTTCTCTGCATGGAAGTCATGCTTATGCTTGCGGAACGCTGTTACCTGTCTTCAGCGCAAACTGCTGTACAGCAAAGTTTTATTTTCTAACTGATTTTAGTTTTATGTGTTATGACGTGAAATAGATGCAAAGTAGTTCATTGGCTACCTGTTTCCTGTGATTTGCACCTGCAGTCAAGCGAGATGTAAAACAGTCACTTGATATTATACCTAATTGAACATACCCTAGTACCCCACCCTTCCAAAGCATGTCTTCCAAGGCGACATGATGTAAAAATGAACTCATTCTAAGATAGGAACACTTAGGTATAGCCATGGTTCCATGAACAAAAATCTTAAAGTATAGAAACGGTGTTGCCAATAATGAAATGGTAAAATTGCTTTCAGTTTTTGCTCAAATTCCATTTAAATCGATGTTTGAATTGACAAAATGCGCTGACTCCCAACTTTTGGCTAGACAAAAGATGTAAATAATTCATTAGGCATTTGTCATAGTCGGCTGCTTACAAAGCACTCTCCAGGTCATCTGACGTCGAAGAAGACACTTTTTTTCGTTCAATACTTTGCAGGCATTTGCACTCCCAACTTTGCTGTAATCTAACTAAACGAAGTGTTTCACACGGAGTCATACATGTTATGACTCAATGTCAAAAAAGGCAAATCCAGATCAGTGTCAGCCCCATTCACAGTTGAAAAAAATATTTCAAAGAATTCTTCACGCCTCGTTTTCTACCATTCTCATTATTTCACTGTAATGCAGTAGTTCTCAAACTGTGCGTCGCGACGCCCTGGTGCGTCGTTTCAATTTTCCAAGGGCGTCGCAGAAGAGTTTCGTTTCGTAGCTGAATTCAGTTGATATTATAAAGATGAGGTTAACCCTTTGATTAGCAGTTTCAGTTGTCATCAAAGTTGTTAACTTCATTAAAACACGCCCACTGAAGTCAAGAGTTTTCAAAAAACTTTGTGGAGAAATGAATGCAGCGCATCGGAGTTTGCTCTTTGAATTTTCATCCAGGTGGCTTTCGCTTAGAAAATTCTTTGAACGCTTCTACGAATTGGTGGATGAACTTCAGGCTTTTTTGGAGCAAGAAAATAAGCCACTTGCAGATTGTTTAGCTCAGAACAATTTTTTATTGAAATTGGCTTACTTTACTTACTGTAAGTGTGATATCTTCGCCAAACTGAACATTTCTATGCAAGGGCCGAATAAAAATGACATTTCAGATAAAAATGCAGCATTCGTTAAAAAGCTGCTATTGTGGAAGGAAGATATAGCAAACCTGTCTGGAAGCTCTTGATACTTCACTTTCTTGTCCAATTTGCTTGAAAAGAAAAGTATGACGCTGCCTTCAAATTTGTGAAGCATATTTGGGCAACATTTGTCCAAGCTCGAGACGAAATTTGCAAAATACTTCCCGAAAAATTTATCAAACTACGAATGGATTCGTGATCCTTTCGTCCAACCTACTCCACTGTCTTTTACTGCACAAGAAAAAGAAGCCTACATTGACCTTTCTTGTGACAATTCCCTGAAAAAGATGTTTAATTCAGGAAATCCGGCAAATTTCTGGATTTTAATGAATGGCGATTATCCAGCTTTGGTGAAGAAACCACTACGAATTATTATCCCATTTGTCACGTCATATTTATGTGAAGCAGGACTTTCTGCCTTGGCGGTGATAAACAGCAAATTTCGATCACCAATAAACACTGAAAGAAAAATGCGGGTGGCAATTTCAAAAATTCTCCCAAGATTTAATGAACTTTGTAAAAACAAACAAGCCCACACGTCACATTAAATAATATGCATTGCTTTTTGTTGTTGTATCAACAAACAAAATTTTAATATTTAATAAGTTTCCTCATTAACTTTTATTTGCTGGTGCGTCGCAAGTCCAGAAAACTTTTCCAGAGGCGTCGCAACAAAAAAAAGTTTGAGAACTACTGCTGTAATGTAAGGATACTGTGTAAAAACTATCACACATCGTTTAGCCTAAATAAATACCTGACTGTGCATTTCAGACCATGGTGCTTGCACATGACGAAGAAGATATAAACATGCGATTGAAGCTTGTGGATAGCCTCAAATCAGCCTTGCGAACACAACCTATAAGGTAGTATTATTGTTTAGTATATCGGGGTGATATCCAAGTTTTTTCTTGGAATTGTCCATACTGTTGTATTGTTTTCAACAGCTTTAAATTTTTGTCGATTTTTTTAAAATGATGACTGTTGTCTAGTACTCTAGTTGATATTTTCTAACTACGGTAAATCCTAGTGAAAGACTTCATGCGCTAAAATTAGTCTAATCCGGTTCGAACCGCATCAAAGATCAAACACGGATCATTAACTGTATACAAGATGGTGTTATACACTACCGTACATTAAGCAAACATTTCGCATAAGGAGCAAATTTTGTTGAACTTTTACATAACAGAAGTTTGAAATGCGCCCCAACCACGTCAAAAACAAATTTCAAAAATGGTGCCGATCCCATGACAAACATCAAGTTTATTATTTAGTTTAATTGGTTTTGCATTCCTTTCAATCGTTTGAACGTTCTTGATCATGCTGCGAATTTTCTTCCATTTATTTCACCTCTGCTTGCAAATGCAAGGTTGGCTCCCGTTCGTTGTTAGAACGAAACGGGTCGAAACGAAACGGATAGTCAATGTTTAATGAACCAAAAAACAAGCTGTTCAAAACAAACTTTATCTTGACTCCAACGAATTTCGCTTGCTTCATAGAGCAGTTTGAATGTGTTTTCATAGCGAAAATAGAACTAGATTGGTCACGTTATATGATCGTTTTCCAAACGAGAAAATCGGTTCTTTTTAACATTAATTTAACGTCTACTACAGACCGACTACCGACCATTTCATGACTTAAACAGTAACTTGTGCCCCAAACAATATGTATTCTCTTTCAATATACGGAAATTGTGGAAGTATTTACCAGCATATATACCAGCATGTGGATTCAACAAAACTTAGAAAAAGTTAATCAGCAATTTTTTTCAAATCTGCCCATTGTGAGAGTGACTCGTTTCAACAGCCTTATTGCTAATCTTGCAGATTCGTTGTTCGCTTCATAGAACTGGAAGGCTTGAGCTGCATACTCAGCTTCCTGAAGAAAATGGTACCCGAGGTTCGGGAAAGCCGAGTACACACGTCTGTGATTGGTTGCGTTAAAGCTTTGATGAATAATACGGTGAGCAATAAGAGTACTCGCGTCCTGTGGTGTTGCATGATATGTATGCAGACTCCACTGTGCAGTAATTTAATCACAATACAGTTTTTAGAGATTTTGAACACGAAATCACACCTTGAATTTCAGTACCTTGCTGCATCATAACTATTGTCTCTAACTTTGAAAAGACACTACCCCGCTGTGATTGAGATTTACAAAGACATGCTAATAACTAGATTCATGTGTTTCAATTTTTTATCTTACTCAAGTTAATGTATGTTTGCATGTCAGTTGAAAATCTAAAATATAGATTAAGTGAACAGGAAGGCAAGGAAGCCAATCTTCGTGTATACCTTCAGGCATGCCTTTAAGTGTCCTGCCAAAGACACAGCCGCATGCTCTTGAGCGGTGTCGAACCGGCGCTCTTTCGAACATCGAGTCAACGCTCTGTCCACTCTGGCAATCACACAATGAAACAAATCAGTGCTTGTTTTACATTTATTCAACGTCCACTGACGTTGTAAACAACTGATTAATTAGCTAAGGCCTCCCAGGAGATGAAATGTGACTTGGCAGCGTAACACAGCTGTCAAGTGTGGCGCAACAAAAAAACGAATTGCATGCCACGCTTTATCGTTAACGCGTAGCTTAGCCAGTAGCCACCACCACCTGCCAACCCTAATAAAGAGATCCTGCAACTAATGGTCAATGGCAATTTGCTTTTATTTTAAACCTTATGAAAACGAGTTTTGCTATATCGTTTAGACTAGAACTTCGCTTTCGAAACTGAAGCGAAGTTGAAAAAAAACATGACATGACTAGCTATTAGAATATTTTACGGTGTGGTCTTAGTCATGATAAGCAACTTTGTCGCGTAATTCAAACCAAAAAGCCATTTCTTTTGCGTCAACATTACAATATGTAGATTTTTTGTGTTTTTATCCCTACAGCAAGGAAGAGCAAACGTTTTGTCTCATCCGGACGCTATCAACGTAATCGGTGAGAGCTTGGCTTGCGACAGCATTCGAACGAAAATAGCTGTCCTCGAAATCCTTGGCGCCGTGTGTCTTGTTCCCGGAGGACACAAGAAGGTCTTGGAAGCCATGCTACATTTCCAAAAATTTGCGTTCGAAAGAACTAGATTTCAGGTTAGATTTGATCCGCGTAGATTTTAAATAGTTAAAAAGTTGCATACGCCGTACAATCTTGCTTGCTGCATTTTACTTTCAGCCAGTTTAATTGGGTCTGCTACTATTCGGTGAGTCCGAATCGGTGGGCTCCTAACCTTTAACCCCTAACCCTAACCCCTAATTCCTAACCCTAAAACGGCAATGATAATTAGGCTACGTTACCCGATAATTTAAAAAAAAATTGAAAAAATCCTCCATTAAGGGATCGGACTCACCGAATCGGACTCACCGAAACGGGCCATTCCGGTTTAATTAACTCATTGTAAACTGGTTCATCAAGTTTTTGACACGGACAAATGCACTAGATTTAAAAAATTTTAAAGGTTGTTTTGTTAGTGCTATATCTGCCAGGGACGGCCGGATTTTCGAGGCCCTATTGCCTTGTTCATGCCGTGTTCTGACTCAATTTACTTCCCTTTGAGAGTGAGGCATCGCATGGCCATTACATCCCTGCTAGCAAAATTGTTCTTTTTTACGTTGGTTCAACGTCTTGAGATCCTGAATCGATGTAAGAATGGACCAGTTTTTATTGGCTGTGTGGAACCGCCAGCTCAAAACCGTGGCATTTCAAATGACAAGGAAACCTTGCATTAATGCTTCCAAAGTGTGATTTGACAGAAAATCATATTAACTCACCTACGTTCTGATACACGTTCTTTCAGACCATAGTCAACGAGTTGTCCATGAGTCATCACCACTCTCCGGAAGACGACAGCTTTGAAGTCAACTTGAAGACAACAATCATGTCATTCCTGAACGCGCTTATCAATTGCGGCTCTGGCGAGGTAACTTCTACCAATTGTTCGCAACACAAAGTTTCGATTTTTTTTTCCGCAGTACGTCACACTTCGTTTCATGCTTCCAAGTTTTGCTGCGAGTTTCCATTGAAAACAGTTAGTAAAAATTAGCCTTTTCTGCATTGATTCAACGTCTGCAGCTTACAAACGTCTACAGACGTTGAATCTATTCAAAAAGAACTAGTTTTGCTGTCATGGGAGACAAGTAATTGACAATGAGGGAATTCGTTAGGCCTACATATTTTTTATAGTCATAGACTTCTACAAGAAAACAGTTCTTTTAAGCGCCTGACTTTAAACATTTACTGATGCTATTTTTTAAAAGATTGAAAATATTTTATGTGTTAATTGTTTTGTCCTTTTGAATAAAACTGCAGTTAAATAACGCCCATTGCCTTATCCTTGTGCATACTTTTTCAACTGCAGTAAGAGTTACTTGGGTAATTGAGCTGAATTTGAAAAGTCGTTTAAACTTTGGGCCAAGGTGTTCCGTTCGGCGGTTCATTTTCGTAAATGTGAGGCAAGTTTTCGTTGCAATGTTCACATTTACGAAATCCTTGCTATTATTTCAGCAATGGTTTGTCCTGTCGCATGAAAACTACAAAGCACCGTTCAATCTTGCTTACTTTGCTGATGTTGCTGACTAGAACGGGAAAATTTTAACAGAAATTAGTTATTGTTGAGAACCCCTTCATTCTTAGGGGATTTACCATCATCAAAAAGCATTGTTGCTCGTCCTAAAGTACAGTAGACCTTTGACATCCAAATCTATTTCATTTTATTGTTAATTGTAAAGTTTATCCCAAGCTGTATTGTAATGACAATCGATTTGTTTCGTAAATATCAAGGTTAAGAAATGTCAAAAGAAATGTTAAATTGCTGCTAAGCTTGCTAATGCTTCAATAGCCAGCTTGACGTTAATTGAATGAAAGTCGACTTTACTTAGAGATGATACTGGTTTTGTTGCAGTTCTCTAACTTATTTTACCATAAACCTTGTTAAATTTCAGTTTTCCAAAAAACAAACTGACATAATCATCTGACATAAAACTTTCTTTCAAATCATAATTTTTAGACCAGTTTTTTTATCATTTTTTGCTGCAAAACTTCGGAGTGGCGTTTTCTCCATTGGTTGCGAAATTACGTAAGTTTGTGACAGGATATCCGTCATTTTTACATTGATTCAACGTCTGCAGACGTTGTGAAATATGTAAAATATAAATGGAGAAATAACGGATTTTGTTGTCTGTAAAATCAGCTGCGAAAAACAGTTTCATTTTCTTATTTCTCTAAAGACTTTGTTTTGTTGGTTATTTGATGTTGTTTGGATGTAAAAACTCGTTGTTTCAACTAGTGTGTTTCAAACATTAACATTTACTCCAATTTAATATCAGTTTACGTTGTCTGAAAGTAAAAAAAAAATAGCTTTCACATGAATTAAAATTTCTAACCGAATGCTTTTCTGTCTTCATATTTCTATCAATCTCTCTCTTCCAGGATCATTTGGAGTTCCGATGCCACCTCCGCTACGAGCTTCTCCTCCTCGGGATCCAACCCATCATGAATCAGCTCCGGACCTACGAAAATGATCTTCTTGACAAGCACATCGACTTCTTTGAAGGAATTCGCAGAGAGGATGAGGAAGAGATATCTTCTCGGTTTGACGCGGTTAGTACTTGAGATACCCAGGGAGCAAAATTCGTCCTAAAAATTCGTCCAAAATTCATCCAAAAAGGATGAATTTTGTCAACCGAGTAAAGCAGATGTTATTTTGTTTAACTCGAATCTATATTTTCTTGACGTTGAAACTACGTGAAAAGTGCTGGTTCGAATAGTTATCTAATCTGCACAAGTTTTCTATGTGACCATTTGCAATTTCGTGATTGGATGCACCGACATTGGATCAATTGTTCACGGATTAAGCACATTGGCCGATTTAAAAGTTTGTTTTAGACTGTTTTTCACTCACCGCAATCTGCTGATTAGAATTGCCGATTACTGATCCACCGATAAACTTCGCCCAAAATGATTTTCGATTAATTAATCAGACGATTAGCTTAATCGGCGCTTAAAGATGCGCTGTTTGTGCATCCAGCGCTTAGGTTTCAAAAGGTGAGCCTGTTTAACCTTTCCGTTCTGATGTCATGAGGTCAGTCTTGCGGCCAGTCATTCTTGTCTGTTTATTATTCGTTTATTACATCAATACATCAACTGTAAAAAGTACACTGTGTTAATTGATTGAAAGCGAACTGCTAAAATACTTGAAAACGTGTTTCCTAATCTGTGCCTTACTTGCACTATAGTCTTTTATGCACTGTAGTCCTTGATGCAACGTGAAAGCGGACTAAATCTGTTAACTTGGTATTTTAAGAGAACGCAGCGGATGTGCCTTTAATTAAACACAGAAACACATTCAAAGAGCCATGTTTCAGGACTGTAGAAGAAATCTATATAATTTTTTTAAACATTTGCTGAAAACTAAGGTTTTGTTTTTGTGTGTTGATGTCTGTTCCTTTGACTGAGTTTCACCAAATTAAGCAATGGATTACAAAGCATGCCTTTCAACTGCCATACTTTGTTTCAGCAAGGAATACGTTTTTTTATGTTCAAATTCGTCATTCACGAAAACACCATCTTTGATAAACTCTGCGTTTTTAAACAGGAACACATCGACACGAAAAGCGCGGGAGAAATGTTTGACTTCATTCAAAAGAAGCTCGCGTATACTGAGGCTTATCCCCATCTCCTGTCCTTGCTGGAGCACTGCATGTTTTTACCTTGTACGTTTGTTGTTCTGTTTCATTTTCACACTGGACAAGGCGGACGTTTCCCATCCAGGAAATCAGTCCTTGTTTTACAATGATTCAAGGTCTGCAGAGGCTGATTTAAATGTAAAAAAAGGATTGATTTGCTGAATGGGATATTCAATATTAATTATCTGGTCTAGTTCCTTGAAGAAGTCACTCAAATCGTATTGTGGGAACGTCTTATTGACAGAAGCTGATGTTGATGCTCACTCTTGTAGGCTAATGTCTAAAAGGGTCTGAGGTGGTAAACAGTCGATGAATGACTCATTTCAAGTTCAAATCCAGTGTCAACGACGGTTTAACATCCATCGATTGAATCGGCATGGATGCTACTGAGGCTTGTCTGTACTCAACTACACAAACAAGATGATTGGTTTAATTTACCCCCAATAATAATAATCATAATCACGTTTTATTTGATTCCATTACAACACAATATGCACTGCGCTTACAAATGCAACATACAACAGGAAGTAAGTAACCTATAGACATCAAGTCAGCTGCTATACTTTGGCATGCAAATGAATTTCTTGCCGAAACACAACCGCGTGCTCTGGAGTGGTATCGAACCCACGTCCTTTCGGACGTCGTGTAAATATTCTCACAACTAGATCGCACAGCGAATTTATTTTTTATACCAACAAACATACCCCAGATCAAGAACTTTTTTTTAGATAAAGTTTTCTTAGGAGTACAACAATGTAGTTAGGAGTGGAGCTCTCAGGGGGAAAGGCAAACAAACCACTCAAATCGGCTATCAGAACATAAAAACGACATCCTTTGCTCATATTGTGCGTACAAAATTGGTAGTTGCGTCTAGAATGGCCCTTTCAACTACGTCTATTTCCCTGGCACAAAATTGGGGTCACGATACAGATTAGAGTTGCATAACATTTATTTCTATTTTTTAGTAAATAAGGGCGGGAGTCCCTTCCACTGGCAGCTGTTTGATAGAATCGTTCAGCAAATTTCGCTACAACGACTTGATGGGAGTGACCCGGATGTTTCGTTTCTCAGAGAGTTCAACCTTGAGCGATGCTTGAAACTGTAATCTGCTTTACATTTCATACTTTTTTTTGGTAACTCATTATATTAGGTTTAGTGTGTGTTTGTAAAGCAAAAACGGTCGATTTTCTGCTTGAAATGTTTAATTACGAAACATGTGTTCTTGTGTAGCCTACAGTGTTTCATGTTACTCTGATGAATTTTTTTTTTATTAAGTACATTTGTTTTCAACTTGTTTGACTTTCAGACTCGTCGACGAGAATGAAGTCACCAAATGGAAGGAATCTGCTGAATCTTTCAGTAAAAGTAAATTTTTAATTGAACGTTCACAACAGTAATTTCAATGGAAAACAGCTTCAAGCCTTAAATATCCCATCCTTGCTCCGAAAGTTAAACATTTGGTTTGTTAATGTAACCATAAAAGTTGATTTGCTTAGGCTTTATTTAAATGAAGTCGGGGTGCTCGAAGAATGTCAAAACATATGTTTTATTAAAAAAAAACTTGGCCGCACAATCGTACAATTATATCACGAAACCATCTTCATGTGTGAAGAATTATAATCTGATGTTCGTTCTGATGATGTTCGCTCTGATGATGTTCGTTCTGATGATGTTACGACCTGATGTTCACGTTAATATCCAGAGCATGATGAAATTAAAGTCCAGTTGGATCGCAAGGAGAGAGAATGTGAAGCAAAAACGCAAGAGAAAGACGAACTGATGAGGACACTGAACAGCCTGAAGGGGAGACTGGATGGTGAGACTAAGGAGAAACTTGGAACAGAACAAAAACTTGATGACATGACCAAGCACGCTGAGGCGCTTCGAAACACAGTAAGGTTCAGTTGGTTTAAAAATGTGTGTGTTGATTCGATTTTAGCGTTAACTTGAAATTTCGAAAATCTAGTATTTCGTAAAAGCAGGTTTTCTATGTAAACTATCTCACTACATAGAATGCATGTTTTAGCGGAAGCACAATTATATACAGCGCTTCTTAGAGCATCTACGTTCGGCCAAACTAGTACAACTATCAAAGCAAATCAATTATTGTATGCACAATTGCACAATAATGCACATTGAAAAATTAAATTTTTACCATTTTTTCGACGCATTCAGCCTTTTGCAGATTGTAAAAAAATAGATTGAGTGGAAGAGAAGGCAAGGAAGCCAATCTTCGTGTTTATCGTCAAGCATTTCTTTAAAGGGGACCTGAAATGAAAAATTAAAATTTTTTTGGTGATTCTTTACTGTTTAAGTATTATATTTTTCGAAAATTTTTTTTGATATGCCTTTTTGTTTGGGAGATATACCCAAATAAAAATTGGCCACCTGATGGCGCTATGTGTCTTGTGACGTCATCGGCTGGCAACCAAGTAAACAGCTTCATGCATTTGCCTTAGAAACGTCGCATAGGTCATTGTATATCGAGCATAAACAAGATGTCTGAAACAAGACAAGGATTTCTATTTGAATCAAAAAGACGGCGACTTGACAGCGAAGAACATCATTCTGATTCGTGCTCTGACAACACCAGTTTGGACAGCAGTCGGATAGAAAATTTGCATTGAAAAAAATGCAGGAAAATAATTTGCTTGAACCAAGTGGTTTATATCAACTAAAAGTAGCCGATGTAATCAGAGTTGCCTAATATGCCTACCCTGCCAATGTTTTACTGTCCTACTGACCTGTTTCAAAGTCTTGTTGTTTTCTCGCTTTGCTATTCAATCCAAACGTCCGATCGTACTCACAGACCTGAACCTAGGTCGATCGAGTTTTGTGGGTAGGCCTACTGTATTGACAGTGGCTTTCACATATCTTGAAAAATGACAGAAGAAACAGCTTCAGGGATGAGCAGGTGTCTGGACTTGGTGCCTTGTAGCTCTGCCTGTAAATCACTTTGGTAATCGCTGGCCAGAAAATGATTGCTGCACACACGGCAGTGCTTGTTTACAGGTGGGTTTCTGAGTTTCATCGCTGAGATTCATTTCTTCAGCTTGTCGTTATTATTCAGAGGTAAACGATGAAAGGATACCCCTTTGACGATTCCCCGGTTAGTACAACCGGAAGCCATACAAGAAGCCATCATTTTAAGGGCGTAAAAACTCCCTTAGCACAAAATTGTTCGCTGTTTCGGTAGCCTACGCGATTTGTTCCTGGTGTTTGCACGCGAAACAGAAGACCTTGGATGCCGCTTTGCCAGCCAATGACGTCATCAAAATTTTTGACCAATCAGAATCATTCAATTCAAAAAAGGTTTTTTTAGGTTTTTTAATTAATGGTAACACAAAAAATAAAAAAATTGTTGAAAAACGTTTTATTTCAGAAAGATCTACAAATACAAAAGCCATGTATTTTCGTTGCAGTGCACCTTTAAGTGTCTTGCTAAAGACACACTCGCGTGGTCTCTACAGGTGTCAAATGTCTTCCTAGCTAGGTACTTTCTTGTTTTAATATATTAGACTTGCTTCTAAATCACTCCTCAGACAACAACATCCGTCATTTTTACATACATGGATTCAACGTCTACAGACGTTGAATCCATGTAAAAATGACGGGTTTTGCTGTCTGGGTATGCATCGCTTTCCTCTTCCTGCAGCCGAATTCCGAATCTCCATCCTCTCCAGATGACATGGTGAGAGATCACTTTCTTGCGGCATGCTTCCAGATTATTTAAAACCCATCATTTTTACGTTGATTTAACAACTTTTGACGTGGAATCGACGTGCCCGTTTACCAAAAGCTGCCTTACATCGTTTCAACGTTGAGATAATGTGAAAACGACAACTTTTACTTTTTAGATAAAACATTGGATTCTGCGAACCTTTAACTTATCAATCTCCTTTCCGATTTCATTACAATTGCGTTTAATAACGTTGAAACAGCAGCTTCAAGCTGAACAAAAGAGCGCATTAAACAACGACACACTGACTTCAACACCATTCGTCATAGCACATGACTAGGGAACAGTGTTCCGAAAGCTAGTGCAATCAGCTATTACCACAGCGCACTCACAGCATCAGGCTAAAACAGCGAAAAAGCGAAACTCGATCTATTGCTTAACTTTCAAAGCCGAGAGAAATCCCACAGAAGCAGTCATACAACCAAAAATTGATAACCAAAAGCATGGTTTATGGTTCTTGATCTGATGCACTTTGCTTGACTTTTTATTGACAACGTTTTTAATTTTGGTTCATCTTTAATTTGTTTTTGTTCCGCAAGGCGTCTTTCGTTTTGGTTTCATTTTGGACCCGTTTTTTTGACTATAAAACGACTGGATCTTGACGTCATTTTAATGCATTGTGACGTCATTTAATGCAAGTGATTTGTTCGCCACTGTAGCTCAGTCGGTTAAGCGCATAAATTTGTGCACGAAGAAACTGCACAATCAATCGGCGCTGGTTCAGCGCTGGATGTGCGCTTGAGCAACTCATTTTATGGATCGCTTTCCATTCAGCGGCTACTTGTGGATGGAATAGTTCATAGACAACAGCACTTCGACCGTCGGAAACTTTACTCTGTCAAACTTGGTAACCGGGCCTGCGTCAGTGGTTCAAAGCCTATGCATTACAAGTATGCGAAACTGCCAGGAATAACTTTAAACCCATCAGAGACTTTTTTCAGCTCAAGGATAAAGATTCAAAACCAACCAATCAAGCAAACCCGCTAAAGCCATGCCCTGGATTTCAAACAGAATTCATTCAAGATGTCACTTTTAATATTGAAAATTGAAATACATAAATGGAGACACGAATGATATAAACTGATTTGATGTGAAAACTTACACATTTTTTTTACTTTCTCATGCTTTTTTATTTTAAAATCATGTGAATATGGATCTAGATTCTTTCAAATTCGTCAAAATGGACGAAATAAGACGACTCTTTTTACGAATTATGTTTTAGTTGATTTATTAGTTCCATTTCAACAACGATTTATTATTTTTTATACACATTTTTTGTTAAGCTGATTGCAAGCACTTTTATGGCTCGAACAAGAAGTTGTCTAAACTAAAGTAAGCTTTTACGAAAATTTGTTAACACAAGAACGTCTCTTGTACTTTTTATACAGACAGCAATCTGGTGCTGCAATAAATTGAATGTGGAACAGCTTTATATGATCAAGAGATGCAGTTTCTGTTAATTTTTGTATTTCTTTTCAAGATTCTCACTGAACAACAAGAGAAAGAAAAACTTCAGGAAATCATTAAAACAGGAAACGTTCCTGATGACGTGAAAAATTCGGTTTTAACCCCACCCGCCCCACCTCCACCATCCCAAATATCTTCTGTTGCCCCACCACCGCCACCTCCTCCTCCTGGAAGTGGACCGCCACCTCCATGTGCACCTCCTCCTCCGGGGCCTCCTCTTCCCCCAGGAGCTCCTCCTCCTCCAGGAGCTCCTCCCCCTCCTGGAGGAGCCCCTGTTGCTCCGGTATCTCTTCCAAAGAAAATTGTCCCGAAATCATCGGCTCCCCTCAAATCTTTCAATTGGTCAAAGTTGCCCGAGGTTAAAATCTCAGGAACAATTTGGTCACAAATTGATGATTCAAAAGTAAGTTGTAAGTAAATAAAGGCCAACTTTCTGACCGAAGCTTTGTCGATTCCACAAATTCGATCCATGATAACGAGCTACGTGTTGCTCTAATTTTATTTTCTTCCGCAAAGTGTTTCAGTCATTTTTCACCAACTGCGTTTTTTTGTAAAACTTTGGTTAATCAACCTGATCTGTTGGATATTCCTGCCATCATAATCTATTTATTCTATGGAAATTCCTGTTAATTCCGGTCACACCTGGTTTTGTTTAGATCGTTTCATTGGTTGTTAGATTGCACCATTCCGGTCATGCTAGGCTGGTTATAATCATACTCACTCCATCAACAGGCGTTCCAGTTGATTGACCTTCCAAACTTTGACAACACATTTTCGGCCTTTCAGAAGCAACAGGTAAATTCACTTTGCTTCTGCTGCTGCAAGATTTTCAATTGTTGTGACATCACAATGTCTCCAGTGATGCATGACCTTTGACCACCGTACAATATTCATCCGAAGATCAAAAATAAAACGTAGCATTGCATTTTTTAGTGTTATCAACGTCAAAAACATCAATAGAATCATTAAAGATAAATTAAAAGCACTTTTGTGGACATTGTGTTCATCTCATTTCAATGTATTGATGGTGTTAATATGTAAAGTGTGACTGCGCAAACACTTCAACAACATTAACAGGCTGTTTTGCACTAACAAAATGTTGCAAAAAAGATTGCTGTTTGCGAGCCTGATAGCAACTAATTGAATAGTTTGTCTCTTCAAAAACCTATGTGAAATTTCAGCAAGTCTGATCTGTTGCGATTTTATCAGAAAACCTAACTGCTAAAAAACGTTGGTTAGTGTTTACTTCCAGACAGCAAAATCCGTCTGCAGACGTTGAATCAATGTAAAAAGGACGGGTTTTGCTTTGTGGGTAGTGACATGCTTGAAGGTGCACACTGCATATAACCATTGACACTTTTGCCTGTTCTCCCGCTTAATCTAAATCACAACACTGGCATAAGCCTGTAGGTAGTTGAAACAAATAAAGTAGACCCGTGGAATGTGAAACGCAGATACAGGTAGACATTTCATCGCCTTATAACTAAAATACAAAACCGCACGGTGGTACTGAATGGCTTAAATCGATAAATTTTGCACCAGCTCAGTGGTTGAGTGGTTTATCGCCTTCGGCTCTTGTGCTGGTAGATCTGGGTTCGATTCCAGGTCGCTTTAAAAACGGTACCGATTGTGTTCTTTCTTGCATAATATAGTGAGAACAAGTCGGGTCATAATGTGGCGATATCCTAAATATAATGCAAAACTAAAAATGAGCCCTATCAGTAAAAGATCTTACAGTTATTAATAAATTTTGTGCTTTTATTTTACACTTCATCGAATTTATTGTGTGGACACTATGCCGCAAGTGCAATCTTTCATTTGCTTTTACTCAAGCAGCAAAATACGTCGTTTTTACATTAAATCAATGTAAAAAGGGCGGATTTTTTGCTGCCCAGAAAGCTGCTTTTGCGATGGCTTGCTTTGCTAATATTATATGTTGCTTTGCATGTTTGTTCGGCAGGAAATGCAGCCAATGTTATTGTTGCCAGCTCAGGTAAGGCGTTTCTACTTCCACAAATTGACGTCTTTTTGCACTGATTCAACGTTGTATATGTTGCTTCACATCTTGTAACGCGGTATTTTGAGGAAAATGCTTGTGATTATGTTTTCTAAAATTCTAAGTTAGCTTTATTAACTTTTCTAGGTCTAACAATAGAGATCCGTGATCACGGTAGTTTACTGATAAAGCATGTTGACTTTTACCAATGCTATGATCAGACGATTTGCTGCCATTGTTTCAACATTTCCGGTTTATTTTTTTTTTTATACTGTATATATGTAAGAGATAATATTACTTGGTCATAATTACCGACGTGAGACTTTCGCAGCATTCTATTGTGTTAACCAAAGAAGAGATATAACTCCTTTAAATGGTTGTAGCCCATGGTGTAATATGAGGCTTGTGCCACTGAGTGTAAGCGTAACTGGAAGGATACTATCACTCATTTATATAGATAGCAATGCTATATTGTTGATGCAAAGTTATTTTGCATGTTGTGAGTTTGTACCACTTCATAAGCTGGTCTCCTTTCATATCGGTTGTAATATTTTTTTCATTTCATGAGTTGCAATTTTTATTCATGTTTAATTTTAGCCAACCTTTTATAAGGAAATGTACAGTTGTACACTGACCAGTTAAGTTACATATTACGTCATGACTGAATTTAATGCACATTTTGTGTGTAGCTTTTATTATAGTTACTTAACTTACTTTTATGAATAATCCACCATTAGGGTGTAAAAGTCACCCGATTTGAGATCCCCTGGCTTTTCCAAATTAACCGATCTTGACTTTCAACTGTATTTTTGATAACTTTCAATACTTTTGTTAGAAATATGACTCCCATGACGATGTTTCCTCCAAGAAAGCAAAGGAACTGTCAGTAATCGATGGAAGAAGAGCTCAGAATTGCACCATTCTCCTCTCAAAGATCAAATTGAGCGACCAGGACATCAGAAGAGCTGTGCTCAGTTGTGATCAGGTAAACAGGTCTCAGGGGTTCTGTGCTAGACATAAAATTAAACATCTCTGAGTGATGAAGTTTGAAGTGCCACTAATTTTCAACTGTCAGTTTGTTTAAATAAAATTACGTTCATTGTTACGCCAATAACGTTTAGAGCGAAGACCTGCAGAAAGACATGCTGGAACAGATGCTGAAGTACATCCCAACTAAAGAAGAAGCTGAAATGTTTAACGAACATAAAAACGACGTTGCAAAGATGGCACGGGCCGATCGGTTCCTCTTTGAGATGAGCACGTGAGTGAATTTGTTTTTTTCATTTTTATTTTATTTTTTTCATCGGTCTTTTCTACGTTTTTTTTTTTTTTTTTTTTCATTTTTCTTCTAACTTGCTCAATGTTGTTGCGTGGTCTGGTGGCAGGGGCGTAGCCAGTACAAAATTTATGGGTGGGGGCAAATAAGTATTATTGCACATGTCAGTTGAGCCTGCTAACGAATCACCGAAGGCGGAGCATTCACTGGAGGAGGGGAGGTCCTCTCCTAGAAGTTTTCGAAAAAATATTTCTTAAAATTCCACCTTTTGAAAGTACTTTCAGCCTAATTCCATAGTAAAACGTTTGTCAAATGATACTCACTGTAACAGAAAGTAAAATGTTCATTCAAAATATTTCGGGGGGAGGCAATTACCCTCTTTTCCCCCTGATTATCCTCCTGTCCGGTGGTGAGCGTGTCGGCCTGACTGTTGAAAGGACGTTGCTTCAACACCTGCCGTAAGCACGAGACTGTGTATTATGTTTATTTTTTTATGTTTCTCGGCAACCTTGTACTCACTTTCAGGAAAAACGCTCCTTTTTACATACTGACGTGCTTGGTAGTGGACACGAAGATTGGCTCCCTTGTCTTCTCGTCCCTTGATCGAAATTTAAAAAACATCTATGATAGCCCTGTGCCACTTTTCATTAGTTATGTTGCGTTTTCAGCATCAACCATTTTGAACAAAGACTCCAAGCGGTTTTCTATAAGAAAAAATTCCATGAACGAACGACGGAAATACAACCGAAAGTGGAAGGTAATCTCCACTAGCAAAATCATTTTATTTTACATTGATTCAACGTGTTTTTGAGCGAAACAATTTTCTGTCTACGCTGACACAAATAGATTGGTAACATTCAACATCGGAAGGTATGACGTAAGCGAAAAACACAGGAACTAACGTGATGTTTTCTTGAAAGAATGTTGCAAAAACAAACGAATATACGATTTTACTTTCTTTCTTTTTTTGTAAAACTAACTGAACAACAATCATTTTCAGCCATCTTGAAAGCGTCCAATGAAATTGAAAGCAGCAAAAAGTTACGAAAGGTTTTGGAGATGGTCTTAGCCTTTGGAAACTACATGAACAAAGGAGCACGCGGAAACGCATATGGCTTCAAGCTTCAGAGTCTGAGCAAGATGGCTGACACAAAATCCAGTTCAAACCGGTTTGTGGTTGATTGTAATTTCATCTTGTATTTTCCTTTGTGCGGTTGCATATTATTAGTTGAGTGGTTTGAAGGTTTACAAAGCTAAATTAGCGTTTTTCAAATGAGAACTGTGTAATAGTTTTGAATTGTTAAAGAAGCTTTAGTGGCAACATGAAAATTAACAAAAAGAGTATTTTTTCTTTTGCCTCAGCCACGGCCTTTTCTACAATGGAGAAATGCTATTTATTTCGCTTTAAAAGCTTTCAGTTCATTAGTCATCATGTCGTCTGAATAATGCTGTGGTGACGTGGCACACAAAACCAAAACTAGTCTTGCCAGACAGGGAATTTTGTCGCCAGTCTGTGGAAATTTAGAGAATGTTGAAGACAAAAAATTGGTATTGGAAAAAGTTCCAGGTTCTGGAAAATTATCCTGACAATCGATCCTGGCACAGGAAGTCCTGCAGAATGAAGTTGAGATTGAGAAAGTTGCTGAGCTGCAGTGGGAAAATAAATTTAGCGTCGTCTGGTAATACTGGTCGAAACACCATTTGTCGCTGCATTCTCAGTTCTCACTTCAGCCATCTGCTGATATCCTAAAACCTCAAAGATTCAGAACTCATTTCTGTATTCTCAAAGAATTGAGTGTTAAAATATCCATTCTTTCCTTACAATCCTGGCACTTGTGTAGCGCCGTGAAAATTGCCTGTGATCATAGCTTTGGTAACCTTTGCTTAACATTAACGTTTCGTTTTGCGCTCTTCATTGTACATCATCCGAGCTCTGACACACAACTCCTTGATACATATAGGCTACAGTACATACGTGAGCAGAATACATCCATACAATACATAACAAATCAACATATTTCTCAAACAGCAAATCAACCATTTTTATATTGATTCAACGTCTGCAGAAGTTGAATCAATGTAAAAAACGGATAATTTGCTGTCTGGGTAGCATTTGCTGCTGTAGCATGCCGGATGGCGTTTACGCCATTTTTTTTCTACATTAAATAAAGCACTTTTTAAATGCCAGATGCACTGACTGGATTGCAAAATACATGAAAAGGTGATAATTAAAGAATTTAATTTTTTTTCAACGCAGCAACGTCAACCTGATGCATTTTCTCATCGAAATGCTTGAAAAGAATAGTCCTGACGTCATTAATTTATCCGACGACCTCAAGCACGTTGAAGGGGCCGCAAGAGTCAGGTAAGATGAACTCAGTTGCTTTGTCAAACATTTACAAGTTCAATGTTATATTAACGAAAAATTAGCCTATTTATTTGGCAGATAGCAAAATCCGTCATTTTTACATTGATTGGACGTCCGCAGACGTTGAATCAATGTAAAAATGACGGATTTTGTCGTCTGGGTTGGCATGCTGCATCCCAGACACCAAATCAGTTGTTGTTTATATCGATTCATATTCTGAAGATGTTGAATCAATGTAAAAAACGACTGATTTCTGTCTGGGATTGATTATGCTCGTTAGATCTCTGATCTGTAAACTACTAGTACTTGTTAAAGGGAACCACCGTCTTTGGCAGTGTTGATTTTTTGAATTTTTACGGATTCTAGAACATTTTTATGTGTTGCTTGTTTTCGTCTCTTCTTTCGTTCTATTTCTTGGAAGCTGACGTATGATGACATCAGTTGTTGGACTGAAAGCACCGATGGTGGATGACAGTTGCGACTGGTGCCCATGCTTTGACTGCACGATCTAAATCAGTAAATCAGTAATTTTGTAAATAAAAATTGCTTTCTAGTCATGGAAAATCTTTTTTTGTATCAAATGGTTTCAGAAACTACTTCTTGAAATGCATTTGTTTTTATTTTTACTATTGTAATCATGGGTTGAGTTCGCCATAAAAGTATCGTTTGTTTTTTCTCGTGCTCACCGTCCTTTATCATTTTTTACTAGTTACGTTTATTCAACATTTAGTTACGGCTATAATACTGAAAATTTTGTTTTTATGTTCAGTCTTGGTGAACTTGAAAAAGAGATCGGTTCTCTACGTCTTGGCCTGAAAAATCTTAAAACTGAATTGGAATTCCAAGAGAAGCGTTCAACCAGTGGCCAGTCAGAGCCCGGTGACCGGTTTGTACCGGTTATGACCGACTTCCTTACTGTTTCTAATTTTAGCTTTACCGAATTAGAAGAACTCCTCAAAGAGGCAAAACAAAAAGTAAGCAAAAAGGATTGTGCAATGTGCATGTTAGCTCATGTGCGCGCACAATATACGTTGATACTATGCGTATATAATATTGCCCATACTTTGCATCGTCCATACTTAGCACCCATACCTGAGCTAGTTTGATACCCCACTCTTGTTGGCGCTACAAACTTCTATTTATCGTTCTTTTCTATTCTCCTAACTTCGAACACTCGCGATTGACACAAGAGAGAGAGACAAATAAGTTTATTTACCCATCAGATTCTCTAATTGTACAAAATAAGTTTGCAGCACAATAACATAAAACAATTTAGGTGGAGAGGTAAATTTTTTAAACCATAAACGGACGTAAGTCAGCAACAACACTACATTTAACATTATAAAAACAATAAGAAACAATAAGCGAACGTTTTCGGCTAGTCATACAGCCCTTTTCAAGTCTATAAGAAAAGTATTTTAAAAGAAATACTAAAGAATTATACAGTATCACAGCAAAAAATATGGTCAAATCTAAACATTTGAGAAACTGCTTAACTTGCTTACACAAAATGATAACTGAAAAATTACGCGGCACAACGGGTCAATTATTTCAGAGGTAAAATTAAATGTTCAGAGATGGACTCAAGCAGATTACACAAGATGTACAGAAGTATAACACGAGAAAGTGATACAAACAAAGCAAAAATACCAGAAGCACAACACGTGACAATTCAATCAAAAACTGTTAGACGATGGGAGGCTCCGCCAGCAAATAATTGCCTATTGAGCCCTGGGTTGAAAGATTTGATGATCAATGCCTCGTGGATTTTGGTGTCGAACTTGGACAACACTTTCGAACAATTTCGAAGGACTCCAATGAGGGTTTATTGTTTGAACATGATTGACAGTTTCTAATATGATCTTTAATTGCACTGTTTTTATTAAAATTATCTAAATTCAAATGCTCTCCCTGTAACAGAAAATTCATAAACACAGAGAAACGCTTTAGTACACTTTCTTGGAATAATTGCCCGGCAATAAGACTTCCACAATCGGAAATTTCCATCTGTCAATCTTGGTAACTGGCCCTGCGTCAAAAGCCTCTACAAGTTTGCGAAACTACCAGGAATAACCTATCAAGGTTTTGTCAGTTGGAGGATAAAGATTCAAAACCAACCAACACTTAGTGTGGAACAGCCAAAGACCATTTGGTCATCCATTCGGCTCCCAAGAGTAGAAATTTGAATCCGTTATTTCTTTGCAGTTTGCCAAGGTTGTTCAAATGTTCGGTGAAGATCCTACCAAGCAGCAACCCGACTCATTCTTTCGACTATTTGCTGATTTTCTTGAAGCGTTTGCTTCCGCCCGGAAAGACAATATTGCGATGAGAAAAAAGAAGACGGAAGAAGAGAAAAGAAAGAAACAAGAAGAGGAGGTGAGAAAGAAGTTGCTCCATTTCACCTTATAATTAATTCTTCTCATAACACTACGAATTTCATCATCATCGTATTTACGTCTCTTTCATCACACGTTTCCAAAGCTAATCTATGAGCAGAGATATGCTACCTAGTTTGTGAGGTCTCGTAAAGGTATTAATCCTGAGCCGAAAGATAATATATCACCACTTTCAAACGCTAATTTCAGCAAGTGTCAGAATATTATGGAAATGCAGTAAAACTGCATCATTTTGAAGAAAATCTAGTTTCATTGTGTGCATCAGTATAGGTTACTGTTGGCTCCCAGACAGTAAATCAATCGTTTTTTACATTAACATCATTTTACATCAGTGATTCTTGATTCAATGTAAAAGCCCACTGATTTGTTGTCTGGGCTGTACATTGCACAATAGTTCTTAAAGATGATTAAACATTTTTAAAAATACACTTGACCCTTTTAATGCTTCACAAAAGTACGAACAGAACTTCCCCAAAGATATTACCATTCTAATTTCTTAACCCTTTTCTGCTTCAGCTAGGGCTTATTTAGCTCTAACAACTCATTCATTCCTCATTCGTTGCAGAGAGAAAAAGCCCGATTGAAAAAGAAAGGGATAAATGGAACCCCAATGAAGGGCGACGCGACTCGGGGTGAATTTGACGACCTGGTCACAGCTCTAAAGTCGGGCGAAGTCTTTGAGAAAGAGGGCAGTAAATTTCAAAAAAGGAATCGAGGAAAGCGGCTGCCCAGTGCGCTTGAAAACGACCGAGAACGAGTCGTTCGGCAAATCACCACCAACATTTGAGCCTTCAATCTCTGCAGAATTTTTAATTCCACTCGAGCTGGCAATCTAGTGTCTGCCGGAAGAGGAGACTTCTACACTTTACAAGGCGACTATTTTCACTCGTAATGATGCATACTTCGGTGAGCATTGAACCGTGTTGAGTATCAATAGTTGTGAAGACAAAGAAGTTAAAGATGCAATCAACTTTATAAGGAGATTATTTTTTGCACTTGTAGGTAAAAAGCCATTCGCGTTTTACATTCAAACTGCCCCATACTGCTATTGCGTTTGCTTGACATGCTATGCTACATGCTCACAGAACCGAGAATAGGTTTGGTTTGGTAAAATATAGTTTCAATTTGGTGCAAAGGAAAATGCCAAATTAGATGTTAAATCACAAAAATGAATTCGTAATGCAAAGCGTGGAATATCGAATCTTGTTTCACTACCTAACTTTTTGTGTCGCCTAGAAGAAATTCGCTGTCTCTTTTAACCGAATCACTGCTGACCTTGAAGCTGCTGTTACTTTTTTCATTGATCGAATGAATCTTTGACTTTGGCTTGATTCCTGTTGCTGTAGCGCATACTTTATTTTGCGATCGAATTGTGACTGTCAGTTGTTTGCGTCGCTTTGTCTTGCCTTGGCTCAACTTTCTCGGCTGCTGGTTTCATAAATTTCTTCATTTTCATCTCTCCACTTGCACGGTCTTCCATAATCGTTTTGCTGACTTCGTCACAATGAACGCATTCACGCTGTTTATCACTCGTTTCTCATTTTCAATCATTGTCTTCTGCAGGGAATGGTATACTTTGAGTTTTTGGCATGAGACAAGCATATAGAATTTTGCTCGGTGCATGTTCGGCGCAAATTATTATCAACAAATGAGGTTCGATTGCTAGGTTTCTTGTAACAACATGGTTTGTTCCACCCCTCTGACAACGCCCCTATGTGCAACAAGAACACGTTTTTTTGTTGTTTCACCCTACCCGAAAGATCATGTTTTATTACTCCAAGATGGAAGTAGTTGCACATGGGCATTGTAATTAATTGTGTTTTGGACTACTTGAATTTCGAAATTAGAATTTACAAGAATTACGAAATGTAACTGATTAAACCAGTGGTTTTTAACTTTTTTTGCTTGTGGCCCACTAAAACTTAAAAAAAGTTAGTGTTGGCCTTTGAGCACGTCATCATAACGAGAATTGTTGTTTGTCACATGAACTGTGCTAGCTATAAACACCGGTTAAAAAACCACTGGATTAAGGTTCAAAAAGTCTTAAGGTTAAAGAAAAAGGTTAAAGTTAAAAAGTGAAATCGATTACTGTTTCTAATTATGGTCATTCCACGTTCTCACATAAGCACCACTTCACAGACAAAGGATTACGGAATGAAGTTCGACCCAGCTTGTCTCTTGCGAAGTCACCTTTTTCACATTTCTATTCAACGTTAGTTTACGCTAAACCATTGGGAAAATACACATAACTATTGCGGCTTTACCATATTAGCCTATTTAACTGTTGTCTGCACTTTTAGTGTTGCTGAGATTAGTCCATTTTGATGTTTAATCAACGTATAAACAATTATACATTCTCTATAAGCTTGGTTAACACCTACTCATATGCATTTCATACCATGAAAGATCTTGCCACCTTTTCGCGTTCACTGACGTGCTGGTACATGGCTTATTGCTGCTAGCATCTTTTATTAGTCCTGGAAACATTAATGACAAAAATATTATTTGAATTTCGAGTCTTTAACCTTGATTCAGTTTTAATTCAACTCTTACCTTTCCACCTTACGGGATTGGTACTGAGAAAACCAATCTTGATTTTGTTCCTCAAGCTACGTTGCCATTATCTAGCCATTCCTTTCTGTCTCGCCTGCGACTGCAGCATAGGCGTAGCCAGGGGGGGGGGGGCGAACGGGGCCATGACCCCCCCAAATTTTCAAAGTTTGGATTCCGAAGTTGAACCCTTTGTTGAAAATATAATATAATTTGTATAAATTTATATTGTTTTCCAAGATATCTGGCTATTAACACCCCCCAGGACTTGTTTTAGACACACAAAAAGACACCAATAAATTTTGCAAATCGTAAATCGCGCAAAGTTTACGCGATTTACGCTTCTTTTAACTAATCTGTGGAAGCAATTTCAGAATCGCTTACTCTGTAGGGTTTTTGTGTAGCTGAGTTTTTTGTGTTCTCTAATTTTAGCCGCAGTTTTTGCCCGTTTGTGTGTAGATAAGAGCTACCTTTAATAAGTTAATAGCTGTTTATCTGCTAATAAGTTTCATACAAATATTACCCTGAAAGTGTTTCCAGAAAGCGTTATAATCCATTATTTAAGTGTAATTTTGCAAAAATTTTCCGGGGGAGCATGCCCCCGGACCCCCCTAGAATACACGTGCCTTCGGCACGCTCTAACCCCCACCAGCTTTATTGCTTCCCTTGATTAACCCACCAGGATGCGCCACTGCACATCAGGTGGTGATGTCTTAAATCAAACATTTTGTCGTTCTCTTCAATTCATCAAATATTTGGCCCCCCCCAAAATTTTTTTCTGGCTACGCCACTGGACTGCAGTACTGTTTATCCTGGTGTCAAAGCCTATAACGTCGCATAACGATTTTTACTTCAAACTTGTTAAATTGTGAGAAATTTGTGTTTTTTGTTGCAGTGCATGTTTGATCATAAAAAAAGCAAATGGTTTAAAACAAGGCTGGCCAACCTGGGTCCCCATAGTGACCCCCTCAAAAACCTGATGCGGCTTTTCAGCAAAAACTTGGGTCACCTTCATTTAAAACACACCATCGTGTTACCTAAACAAGACCTTGTCTTTTGAAAATATTTCAGCATATGCCTACACTTTCTCAAATTTATCAGCCTGTGTTGCATCTCTCCTTCAGTGATCGTTTCACATATTTCTTAACCAGACAGCAAAATTTGTCATTTTTACATTGATTTAACGTCTGCAGACGTTGAATCAATGTGAAAATGGCAGATTTTGCTGTCTGGGTAAACACATCCACATAATTACTCCTAACCTTTTAGTAGTCTTGATTCAAATGCAATCTTGTTTTTTCTTTATTGTCGACTTACGCCGTATCAGCGTTTTGTCCACCGAAAGTGACTACGACTTTGATTAATCCTTGATTGCAATGATTTGCAAAAGATTATATTATGACGTGTATTTACTTTTTGTAAGGTTTGTTTATTAAAGAACGGATTTCTGAAAAAGAACTGTTGATGGCTGTCAGGTTGTAGCCAAAACACAAACCATCCGTGAAATACAACGGTGAACGACCCCAGCGCAGACTGAAAAAACATTTTTTTTTTCATTTTTGCAGCAAAACTGATTTGTCCGCTGCAAAAAAAATACAGGCGAAAAGGTTAATGCGTGGAATTTATCGGAAACGCAGTACACGTGAAATGCGTAAAAGTGAAGTCTAAGTTTATATCAAGTTTTGAAGATTTTTAGATTGAATTAATTGAGTTGGAAAAAGGTTAATTTTTCCCTAATCCCAATCATGTCGTTTAAGTGCGCCTACATCTTAAGATAAAACTACAGCCCTCGATGGACGTCGAATTGTAGCGTTCCTGTTGATATTCGGATCCTTACACTACACCCAAGCACGCTTCCCAGCTTGGAAATGTTAAAATTTTTACTTCAGTGACTAATGATAGCTGGTAAAACGTAGGTAGGCTACTTATGCTAGGTTTTTTTTTTACGTAAAAAATACCCAGTTCAGTATGACTCATGTGGCAACGAAACAAAATTCCAATCGGACTAAGTGAAGTGTAGTCCTCAACTACCACGACAACGTCGAAAGGTCACAGATATGGAGTTGCAGCAGAACGTGTTTGGACTCAGAAGTGTCATTAGCAGATGAATTGCCATTTCTGGAGGATTAATTGTAAAAACAAGACCTTTTTGCTTATATTTTAAGTCAAAAGATACCACATTTAAATAGAAAGAGTGGCCAATGGTCACATTCTAGTCCTGTGTGACCTCCCTCCCTCCGGCATACACCTGACCTCCAGGATACCGGGGACCACTGCACCCAGTTGAGGCAGTAGCCTATAGGCTGGGTATGAATCCATTTGTGATTACTTCACTATAAATGATTTAGTTTATTTTCATTGCTTTTATTAGGTATTAATACGGCCAAAACGTTACTGAGGCAGTCTAATGTAGCTAACCTTGCACAAAGAAAAATAGGCCTGTTGTTTTTTAAAATGGTTTAACGTAAAATAAGCTTAATTGTCGATTTTTATGTCCACCCAAATTGTCCTCATAAACACCCAAACTTTTTATTATTCAGAATTGTCGATGTCATTTATTGAAAAAAGCAACATAAAAAATTGGTTGTTGTTGGGTACGCTATTTAAATTTCAGCAGTTTTTGTACTCTCAGGTTGTTTTCTTTGCTGATTCTTTTTAAAAGCGAAAGTACAAAATTATATAAAAGCATATCGATTTGACGTTTTCTTTACCTTTCCTATAGCCATACCTAATTTCATCCACTAATGTTGATCTTACTAAGCCAGTTCAACCTTCATTGTCCAGTGAAATATTTTCTTAATTCTTATCCACTCAGTTCTGCTTTTAACAAAACTTTCTTTTATCACAAATCGACAGAAAAAAGTTTTGTTGTCATAAAGCTACTATTGTTATATTCACACAATTCAATGCGAAGGCAACACGAATATTTGCAAAAAGACATCAGATCCAGTGAGCATTGAAATACCGTGACCAGTTTAGTTTTGAGTGGAGCTCCTTGATTCTGACCACTTGAGAAAAGTGTTTGGTGAATGAAAAAGATAAAACCACGACAGTTGCGATGCTCTTGTCTCGATGCGTAGAAAGAAGTGAGAGTTTAATGCACTTATATCATCATCCTATCTAACATAGTTAGGCTATAGTCAACTAGTAATATGAAAGGCCAGTAAAATAGCAGCTTATCCGCTTTGTTAAAGTAGCCAGTCGTTTCTGTAAAGACTAAGATTGTTATAAATACGGTATCCTACCCAATTGTTTATGTGACTGTTTATTTGAGAATTTGCTTGTTAAAACTTTAAATTGATTGTTACTAGGCTTATCGGGAGCACATATTAGGCTTAACCTATTATTATAACTTACTTGTTTTCAATGAAAAATAAACGCAAAATATAGGCCTACTGTGAATAAAATGCGATCAGGGATACCTAGACACTAACTCCCTAAATGCGATAATGAAATTGAAATATCTTGCAGAGCTTTATTAATATTTTTTCGTTTTTTATCAGGTTTTCGTAAGGATAGCCTAACTGGCACAAAATGCATCTTGGGCTATTTGTAGGCCTTGTCATAGCCTATTTATGTGCTTAATCTAAATTTCGGTCAGTTTAATTAGCCTACTACTTAGCTTAGAGTATAGCCTAAGTACCGGTATTTAATTAAACTATAGACCAACTAGCAACTGCCCAGTGCCCCCCCCCCCCCATGTCCTACGGCTGTGCCGTAGTAGCCTACAGTAGATATCAAAGCTTTTGTGAGATATCCAATAATAGTTTAGATATTTCAAAACCAGTTAATAAATGTAGCCAGTTAATAAATTTAGCTAGCCGCAGTGGCGCCGGCAGGTGGGGGGCAGGCGGGGCAGCTGCCCCCCAATGTTTTGGCATCATCTTTTTAATTTTTTTTATTTTTTATTAATACATCTTAATATTATTTTTTTAATATTTGGATCCCAACCTCAAGTAAGTCAACTGAAGTTGCAAGGGGGGGATAAAGGCTCTCTCTTTAAAAAAAAAGTATGGAAAACCTTGGTGACTAAATTGTACAGTAAATAAAAAGATTTTCTACAGAAGCAAAGATATAGACTTTTTAAAGTTTTAACTAACGTCACATTGATGTAGAAAAATAACTACCTCTTAAATTTTTGATACCCCACACTCCCATGACTTCTTCCGCGCGCATTTTGGCATTGGTTGCTTGCAGTGATTTTTGTTTCAGCAGTTTTGAGTTGTTCGATTCTTAAGTTGTAAAGGAGACTCAATTTCTCCAATATTTATCATTTATGTTTCTTCTTTAATCTCAGCAGAGTATACTCTCTGCTGAGACATAGTATACCGTTTGCTCACTGGTGTTGGACGCTATGGTGCAGACATGTTGCGTTGGGGCTTGGCGGAGAGTGCTGCTTGTGAGTGTGGTGAAATGCAGATGGCAGCCCACATTATCAAGGATTGCCGGCTATACAGACCTCCTCATGGTATGGAAGGCCTAGTTTCTATCGATGACGACACCAGGCAGTGGTTAACCAACGGATGCCCTGACATATAGCGACAACACGAGAGAGAGAGAGCAGAGTATACAACTTGTAAAAGTTTTTCATTCATACGACGTCATGAATGAAATTATATCTCAAATCGGCGTAATGACGTGACATCATCTAAACATTTTACCGAATAATAAGCTAAATTAACAAATTCGATCGTCAAAAGTGGTTTGGTGGTGGTAAATATTACGTAATGAAAAAAATGTGATAAGGTTGGAAGACATGACGTCATGTATTTTCAATACAAATTGAAGTTTAAAATTTATTCTTTTGTTCATAGTCGTAATCCACCTTCAAAGCGGTACTACAAAGAACAATTTTCGATAAGGGGAGCATCAAGAATAAGTCGACATGACTTTTAACCCTTAGAAGGTTGGGCTCCTGGAGTCTTGCTCAGTTTGGGGGGGGGGGGGGGGGCTGTCGATTCTTCTTATGCTTTAGGAGTGATATCTCTGTTATTTTGGAACGGTTTCAAAATTTGGGATTCACTTTGTAAAATTATACACGCTGAGCATATCCGAAAATTAAAACTATGTGAATTTTAGAACTGCTCATATACGTTGAAATGTTGAGGTCACTTATGAGTGTAATTTGTAGCGTGAGTTCACACATTATTTTTTGGTAGAGTAATGAATAACGTGTATTGTAATGATTGTGATTATTTTTTTTACATTATTTTACATACAGCCAATGCCCTTCACGCTGTGAAACAGTTAGGATTAACGAGACATGGACCAAATTAATTACTTTCATCCAGCTGGTGGGAAAATGTTTCACAATAGAATATGAAATATTTTAGAGGATGTGCTGAGAAATGCCTTATATCTTTCAATTTATAACCTTTATTCGCTCAAAATTTCAGCTCAATAGAAGTGAATAAAAGTTAGGAAAAGTCAAGAAATCTCGCAGTCGCAGCCTCGAAGGTTTTAGAGATACAACTGTTAATACAAAAAAGTTGAATTGACAGCCCCCAACCTTCAAAGGGTTTGCATTGAGTCAACAGATCTATGCCTTAAGGTTTACGTCAGCTCCGGAGATCAGTAAAATATAAGGTTGTCATCTTCGGTGCAACAAGACCATTGATTGATTGGTTTAGTGAGGATTCGTAGTCCCATTGCTTTCATTTTGAGTGATCATACTGATTTTCAATTTATTCCTACAAGACGTTACGTAATGAAAAAATATATAACTAAGGTTGGAAGACATTACGTCATGTCTTTTCAATTCAAAATGAAGTTTAAAATTTATTCTTTTGTTCATAGTCGTAATCCTCCTTCAAAGCGGTATTACAAAGAACAATTTTCGATAAGGGGAGCATCAAGAATATGTCGACATGACTTTTAAGGTTTACGTCAGCTCCGGAGATCAGTAAAATATAAGGTTCTCATTATCGTGATTGTAAGCCGCGAGAAATTTTTTCTCTAAAAAACAGATTCCCGGGAATCTAAACATTTTTTCCAGCCCTGGTAGAAAACAAGAGAAATTAAATAATATACCACTGTCTTGCATGTCTTGCACCAGTGGCGTAGCCAAGGGAGGGGGGATCGGGGGTTTCAACCTTTCAAATTGAATTTACGGATGTTAATACATTGTTTACAAGAAAAGCTTTAGCCTATGATGTAATTTCTCGTCAAACTGTGCAAGGATGCAAGCCATCTGCAACTGCTGAGATCGCCTGTTCAATCTACTGTAGATTAACATTTAAACAGCTATTCGTTATACAAAACTTGAATATATCAGAAATAGCCTAAAGTAACTTCATTGTCTCAAAGCTTTTTGTTTGACACTCATCAAGATGTATGACCCCTATGACGTTACATTTTCTAAATTTGGGATGACTTCAGAGCGTAAAAGTTAGTGACTTACCGGAAAGAGATCGCTTTTTGAATCAACCAAGGAGAAAATTGATAAATAATAAAACTGTAATAATCTCGCAAAAAAAGTAATCAACCTATTTCTCTAAAACAAAATTTGCCTAATTTTAAACGAAACTGCATTAAAAGAGCAAGTTTTGCCAATACTAAACCATCAAATATCTCAGTCTGAAATTAGCAACAAGAAAACATAGAGACTTAACTTTATTTCCGAAAAATGCCGAAGAAAACATGATCTTATCCTTTTGCTATGCCACTGGACAGCACCATTTTACAGAAATATTCATACCCACAATTTTGTTGAAAGTGCTCCCAGGATGCACCAAACTGAAAGTAATTTTTCAAAATTTTCTGGGGGAGCCCCCCCAGACCCCTCGCCGCTAGGTCTCGCCTTCGGCGAACACCCCTCCTTTCAAAATTTTTGACTACTCTACTGTCTTGCACTGTCAATATTTTGCCCCCCCATTGTTGAAGGTCTGGCGGCGCCAGTGGCTAGCCGCAACACGATGGCACAAACTGCTAAAGCTACACGCGGAAACCCGTAACCTCATCATAAAATAATATTGTAAAATATCTATTTAGGCTTAACCAGAAAATGTATCGACCATGGACCACAGGAAATTTATAGAATAGGCCTAATAGAATGAATATATCCAATATTTTCCCAAAGAAAATCCCACTTGTCAAGACAAAATTACCGATGGGCTTGTTGTACAAAGATTTACAAGCTTATGGAAAAGGATTACCAGCAGCAATCCAACAGCGACAATATCTAAAAAACGATTGTGACTATATTTTCAGCAAAGCTCTTTATGCACGTGGTAAGTAAAATTAGATAGGCCTACTGCATTGATGAAAGTTTTTTTTAAACTTTACTACTGTGTTGACATTAATTTGATTTTTAACGTTTAAAACTGCCATGAGACACTAGGCTACAAGTAGGCTACCCCCAAAAGGAGACAAACTGTCCGCTTGTACTTTTGAAGACATTTCTGCTGTATTTTTAGAATACCGATATCCTTTGAAGAGCTTAAATTTAATGAGAAATGGATCCCTACTTTTTTTTATTGCAAACGAAAGCATGGCCCCGTTTTTCCTTTCTGAAGCTTTTCTTTGGTTAGTTTTTGAATCTTTATCCTGGGCCCTAAGAAAGCCTTAATCGATTATTCCTGGTGCTGGTAGTTTCACATGCTTGAAGAGGCTTTTGACGCAGGGCTGGTTACCGAGATTGACAGAGTGAAGTTTTCGATTGTTGAAGCGTTGTTGCCGGGAAATTATTCCATCCTTTAGGTGCCGCTGAATAGAGAAAAATGCAGTGCTAAAAATGCGTTGCTCAAGCGCACACCCAGAGAGTCGAACCAGCGGCGCTTGATCTTGAAGCAGGGGCGTTGAGACAATATTTTGGGTCTGGTACTAATGAGATCCTCGGGCCCCAAATAAAAAAAATTTATGAGAAAAGTGCACTAAATTTAAATCATACGCGATAGCTTCTTCAATTTCCCGGGCCCATTGGAAAGGTTTCGGGCCCTTGAAATCATAAAGTTTCTTCTTGAACTTATTGGTATTATGTGTGTGCATGTTTTACTATGGTGCAGTCGTAGGCTACTTTTTATATTAATTTGAAATTACCTTATTTGACGGATATTAGTTCGGTACCGCGCCAATCTTGTTCTCTTGATTGCCTTGCGGACGGCTTTTAGCTTTTTAGAATGCAAAACGTTTTCGAAAAAGTTCCCCTTTTCTTGTTCTTTGTCGGTGAGGGGCGACAGAGAGCTTTAATGCAAGCCAAAGTCATAGTAACAATCAACATGCAACTGTGCAGCAGCTGATGTTGAAGAACTGTGGACAGATTTCTCTTCAGTTTAAGAAGAGAAATGTGCAAGCGTGAAATTATACCTTGAAATCAAAAATATGAAAACAAAACTATTGTTTTGAACAGAAATCTGTTCACTTTAGAAACAAAGTTCTACTTGGCTCGCACTATTGTGGCTTTGTTCAGCTTAGTCTGCAGTGAATGGTCATTTTTTAAACTTACACTCATGAGATGATTGATTGAATCTTTATCCTCGGACTGGGAAAGCTTTTTACAGAGCTTAATCCTGGCAGTTTCGCATACTTGTAGAGGCTTCGAATCACTGACGCAGGCCCGGTCACCGAGATTGACAGAGTGAAGTTTCCGATTGTTGAAGTCTTGTTGCTGGGGAATTATTCCATCCATTAAATGCCGCTGAATATAGAGCAGTCCTTAACGTGCGTTGCTCAAGTGCACATCCCGAGAGTCAAACCAGCGCCGCTATTGATCTTGAAGTTTTTTTGTTCCAAAAGTGACGCGCTAACCAATTGAGCTATCGAGGCGGCCATATTGCAATAAATCAACATATGCAGTTAGTTTAGAAGTGGTAATACAAAATAGTTAATAGCTAACACTAAAAGCTGCTGTATATTTTGTCTGTATTCAATTGTGTTAAGCCTAATTACAAGATTAGCTTGTTTAATTAACAAGAATAAACAAATGATTGATTAAAATATCTATGTTTCAATGGAGTGTTACTATGGAATTTGATAATTTTATATTCTTGTCTTGAGAAGTTGGCTAATCTAATTTGACAGCACAAATAACCACACTGTAAGCTATCTTAAGGCTAAATTAAATCTTTGGTTTAAAAGCATAGCCTAGCCTATGTTTTTAAATGGTACGGTATGCTTTAATTTACAGTGTCCCATTTATTTTAGAACACCACTTATCAAACATTTTTATTAATCTATAGAACAAAATGATACAAGTGTAACAAGATGATTTGTTTTTGAAATTGGTTTCTATTTACTTTATGCAATGTTGTAAAAAAGTCTTTGATGCATTAAATTGAAAATGCTACCAAGGCAAAACTGAAGCTTTCTTTTTAATGCACAAATATAGATTGCGACTTAAACTGTCTTTACATTAATATGCATAGTAAGTATACAAGTTTTACTCTGTGAGGGTTTTAGTTTTTGTAATGATAATATGGTACCGTATCTATTAGAAATACTAACATTTATTTTTAGTCCATGCGATTAAAGTCATAACTATGAAAAACTTTTTTATGTTGTTGCTATAGCAAATAAGACAGTCAATCATTTTACCAAGTACTGGGTAACGTTGAGTTGGCAAAGAAGCCAGTTAAATTAAAAGTAGCGGCTTTTAGTTGCAATCTTAGTTCTAGATTGTTTTTGTCCTACTTTTGGTTAGTAAACAGGCTCTGATAAGGGATTGCTTTTTCCTCGAAACAGTTTAGCAGTAGATGTCTCAGAAAGTTTGAGTGGGTCAGGAGGAAAGACTTATGAAAAGAATAGGAAGAATCAGGAGTGACTTGTATACTCCATCTCAGGGTAAAAAATTTATCGATTGTCTTCATTAACTTTAAAGATAAAATTCAGCTTTCTTTCCAGTACTATTTCAAGTGTATGCTGTATTTGCAAGAGTGAAAGATAGATTTTTAAGGAGCATGCCATGTGATTAATTTTGGGTTCACGTCTTTTAGGCGCTGGTCTAATAGGTGCGCACACTGTGGCGTCTGGATATTTAGGTGCGGAGCACTGTGGCGCCCAGTCATTTAGGTGCTATTCCTAGTGAAGTCTTTAGATTGTATCAGCTTGGCAGAGAGGGGCGTGGGGCAATGCTTTTCACACAAAATATTATATTGAACAGGAAAATATATTGTTTTGTTAATGCATGTGCGTTGTTGGTCATGGCTTCAGTGAGTGAAGTTGCTTAAACCGGCAATGCTTTTTCACACAAAATGTTATATTCAACAGAAAAAATATATGGGTAAACTGCTTAAACCGGGAATGCTTTTCACACAAAATGTTCTATTGAACAGAAAAATACGTTCATGTGATCGACGTAGACGCACAATCTTGACATCACATGAAAGTATACATCTTCAGCTATCCGAAGATGCAAAGCTTTGCAATAAAATTTAAAACATTCTATGTACAACTAGCAACTTTCCATACGGTATTTTTTCTAATTTCTAAAAAAAATTAAAAATTGGAAGAAAAGTGTACTTCATTATAATCTTTACTACCCAAGCATGATGCAATAATATGAAAATATATGTAGTTTAATCGAATGCCAAAACAATTCTGCACATGAGAGAAATTTTACTTCGTTTCTGCGCGCAATGCTTTAGGAGGTACAGCAGAATGATTGTGGAGAAATTTGAAAAATTTTAATCAAAAAGTTAACGTAATTTAGCCTACAGTCTTTTTGATCGAGAAATTCCAAAGTAAGGGGTTGCCTAGCCAGTTTTGACTGCCAATTCCAATGAGTGAAAGAAAAAAAATCCACTGTGTCCACATCTTTAAGAAGTCCTCATCTGATAACTGCACCGCCAAAATATTTTTTTTTAATTAGCCAAAAAAGGACAGGCAAAGACTATGGATCTGCCATCATTTAAGTAACATTTTTTTTGCTTGAAATAGGCTACTTTTTAACCTTGGACGTAGGGATACTTCCTTGGTCATCATGGCAAAAATCCCAAGGCGTGTGTATACGTCTGTGGTCGCGAAAGAGTTAACTAAAAATGAACTCAATAATGTTTGGAAGCTTGAATAATTTATTGATAAAGCTTTCACCAACGCAAACCTGGACTAACAACGAATAAAACAATAATAAATCAATAAAACAACAATATATTTTTCTGTTCAATATAACATTTTGTGTGAAAAGCATTGCCGGTTTAAGCAGCTTCACTCACGGAAGCCATGATATAATTTTCTGGCAAGCTGCCAAGCTGATACAATCTACAGACTTTACTAAGAATAGCATCTAAATGACCGGGTGCCACAGTGCTTCGCACCTAAATATCCAGACGCCACAGTGTGCGCGCCTATTAGACCAGCGCCTAAAAGACTTGCTCCCTTAATTTTGAATCGCAAGTATGTTGCATACTTAGTTGCAATACCAGGAAAAGTATTTTGCTTAACCGTTTCAGTGTATTGAGCTACAGCATAAATTAATATCACAAAGCATTTTCATCAAGTTCAGGTACCAATATCTGGTACCAATAATAAAAAAAATTGAAGAATGTTTTTAATTGAAATCCCAAAATGATTTGTTGATCTATAAAGATAAAGTACACTCAATATACCAGTAATCTGAATTTTAAGTCTTCTTTGATGCTTTTTACTATATTTTTATTCATATTGCAAACTTGGCCACTAACATTAAGTAGTTTTGGCTTGTATAACATGAACTGACACAAACAACAATTCCAAACCAGACCGACTTATGCTCGGTAGTTGAAAATTTGCAAAGAAACCTATCTTTGGTCCATCTTCATGCATGCCTTTTAGTTTAAGTGTACTACCCTAAAACAAAGATGCATGCTTTTAAGCAGTGTCAAGCTGATGTTCTTTCGCTGTACCAGGGCTGCCCCACTTTGCTATGCAGCCTACAATGCTGCATAGTTGCCTGGTTCATGTTCTTATTTTGTATTTCTGCGGCAAGGTGCAGTTTTATCAAGAGTTGAAATAAGTCTCTGCTTTATGCAAATGAAGGTCTTCTTAAAAGTGGTAAAACATCTTTGTGCTCATTGTATATTAGGTTTTATATTAAGCTTTATTACCCTTTAAATATTAACACCATCTAAAAAAATTACATTTTACTCAGAATATCGTGTTCTTGGGAAAAAGGGAGAAGGAACATTTTCAGAAGTACTGAAATGTCAACATGTAAAAGATGGAACGTACTTTGCTTGCAAGAAAATGAAACAGCATTATGATGGGTAAAGCAAACGAAAAAATCATACTTTTGTTCTTTGCAATTTTGTGAAAGGTTGAAGGGGGCTTATAGCAAACCAGTCTTTGAGAACGTTGCTTAGCCATTATATTCACTTTTAACAAAATATGTGATTTTGAATTTTAAAGTTTTTTTTTTTTGTACATAGAAAATATTTAACTTTTATTTATAGCTATTTGTGGAACTCAGAAATTATATGTTTCTCTTTTTATTGATAACAATTTTTAGAACTAGGTTTCATTTCTTTTTTAAAAGTTTTAATAAAGTATTCCATTCCAATAAGAGTTGAAAATGCTTAAAATCAAGTTTCAAACTTATTGAATATCATGACTTTACAAAGTCAACATATTGAATCTCTCAGTTAAAACCTTTAAGAATGTGTACCGATGTTTAATTCATTGTTATGTTGCCATCCTGATTTCAAGACCAATTATTTCCGCAACCAAGCTGTTAAGGTATCACGACAGATGTGAACAATGAACGTTTTTATAAATAAATTAAAGTTTTATTATCTGTTTTCAGGGTTGATCAAGTCAATAATTTACGAGAAATTCAGGCAATGCGACGGCTAAATCCTCATGCCAATGTTATTGGACTCCATGAAATCATCTTGTAAGTTTTTTTCTAGTCAATTGCTCGACAACTTAAGAATCAGTGGGTATTTATCATTGAATCTATTAAAGTGCAAAATATAGTGCTTATGAAGCGAAGCATCATGTAGGCTACAGTTAGTCAGAAAGCGTTTTATCTTTTTAAGTATTTAAATACAGCATATCAAATATAGTTATAGGTTATACTACTTTCTAAAACCTCTACAGCCTGGTCCTGAAAAATATGCAATTAAGCAATAAATCACTAATACCTGAAAATATAATAAATATTATAACCTTAATTTAATCTGCCAATAAAACTCAGAATTGCAAAGGTCTACCTCCATCAGTTTCCACAAAAGCCTCAGTTATGATAATAATGATTGTTTTTATATAGCGCTGTATTCATCACAGAATACGTTGCTCCTCAGTGCTTTACAAATCAGACAGTGTCAATGCAGCCTTGTAGAGGTGCAACTGAGTACATTATTACCCGAATCCATTCCATTGCTCAGTGCCAAGCAGGAATTAGATTCAGTACCATTTTTATAAAGTCTTTGGTATGACCTGACACCCACAGGGTATCAAACCCATGCCTATCGATTCAGAGGCAGACGCCCTACCCATTAAGCCACCGAGCCGAACGAGACTTTTTGAGTAGCAAATTTCGTAACAAAAATTAATTAAAACAAAGCTGTGGAGCAATTCAGACGTCCAAATGGAAGCCAAGCAGATTGATACCAACACAACTTGTTGCGATGATGACATCACCTACCAGTTCAGAACATTTGTTCAGAAGGTGATTACAATCGGCCTTTAGAATGGCCAGCTTTTCAGCAAGACAAAGGCCACAATTACTGCGACCACTTCCACTGTAAGGCCGAGCATAGTCGCAATAATTGTGGCCTTTGTCTTGCTAAATAGCTGGCCATTCTAAAGGCCAATTGTAATCACCTTCTGAACAAATGTTCTGAACTGGTGGATAAATGTCGTCATCGCAACAAATTTAAACTCGAATGCTTCAAAATAAAATAAATTTGATAGGATTTCTACTGGCTACCTTAATTTTATTGCATTTTGCTTCTTTGTTACATCACAGGTGTTGGTATCAATTTGGCTTTTGTGGTAACCGATGGAGGTAAACCTTTGTAATTCTGAGTTTTTTTATAGATTAAATTAAGGTTATAATATTTAATATCTTTTCATGTTTTACTGGTTTATTGCTTTTGCATATTTTTCAGGACCTTCTAATGATCCCCCCTTTAGAGTGATACAGGCTGTAGAGGTTTTAGAAAGTAGTAACTATGTTTGATGTAATTTGCCCAGCTTGGCTTTTTGCTTGGCATTGAGCACTTTTTAGTATCAATAGAATTTATTGTTTAAATACAGTATATGTACAGTATATGTATTTTTCTAGACTCTGAAGTGATTTTTTGTTGTATGTAGGCTATTCTTCTATATTCTCTACAAGCAATATATATACTGTATATATGATCTTTCTGGATTTAAACAAACTTCATCTTGCAAATGTTAAGTGTTATTACAGTATCATTGCTGGATGCAGTATTGATTATCTCATACATGTAAAGTTCTCATCAGTTTTTCTGACATACTTTAAAATGCCTGACAATGTATGAAATGTAATCTTGTCAAAAACTTTAAGTTACACTTATAAAACAGATTTGGTCACCTTCAAGAAATGATTAGCTTCAGTTCAGACTAAGAATTTTGTTTCAATTACTCTACTGCATAGTGCATACATTACATTTAACTTCACACTCAATGTTAGTTTGGAATACTCTTCTTTGGTAGAGCTTTGTTTGTTGTGCTTTTACTCTTGATCTGAATAATTCACCACCCCAGAGGACAGTTATTTGACCAGAGAACAGACATTGTTTGATCTTATGAAATTTTTTCAGCTACTTAGACATTTCTCCTTATGCAAGGCGGGTTTACTTAGATCCATGTGTCAGTAAAGTCATGGCAAATTTCATGCTCGAATGATGAGCACTTAATTATGTAAAAAACACACTTTCTACCACACCAGGCCAGAAATTTTACAAAATGAATTTGCAAACCGAAAAAAAAAAATCGGTGAAACAGTATTGATGATTGTTTTCTGTAAGATAAACTGATTGCACAAAAGCTGGTCGGTGATTTCATCAGCTCATGTTTGTTGCTTGTTAAAGTAGGGGTGTTACTTTTTGGTTGGCTCTTCTAGACTAGTAAGGGTAAAAATCCCAACTTTATCATACAAAAAATAAATTTAACTCATTTTACACTGGTAACATTAACCTTGGCTTACAAGGTTGCATAATACCAAATTTTGTTTACTCCATAATGGCAATTGGATAAGCTACACTCAGTTTTCTGCAAATAATCATTCTTTGTGGGCTGGGAAACCATATTTGGTGTAAAAGATAGAGGACAATTGTATCCAAATTCCAAACAAACCTAATGTATAACTAATCCACTGTGAGAATTCTCACTGATAGTTACAAAATGTTTTTATTCCTCACGACATATTTTGATAATGTGCATTTGTGAGCAAGTTTATATTAGCAAGAGAAATATTATTATTCATCCATTCAGAATGGATTTTGCTAACTGGAAACTGCTGCCGTGCAAAATAGCCAACGCTAAAAACCAAACATAAAAACAAGAAATAAATTTAATGTGATTTAATAGCACTGAAAATGAAAAGTTTAGTTTGCTAAACATTAGTTAAGTATCTGCATTTTACATTTTGGCCTCATTTTTATCAGATTGACCATGCTTTGCCACCATTTTGCTCCTATCTTTTATGTCTTTTTGATGTCAACGGTTACATTATAAACATTTATAAACGAATTTGTTTGCAGTGACAAGAAGACCGGGACTGTTGCTTTGATTTGTGAACTGATGGATATGAATATATATGAATTAATACGAGGTATGATTATTTCATTATTAAGACTGCTTCAATACTTGCAGTAATATCTATTACAAATCCCCAGTTTGAAGTTTATTTTGCTAAAACATAGATAGGTTGCAAACTGAAGTGAAGACCAGAATAAAAGCAGAAAAGGAACACAGGACAAACTTAAGGCAATGTGGCAACAAAACAATCAGCAAATATAAATGTTACTTAAAGCAATATGAAGTCAAAACTGCCCTGGTGTTTGGTAATTTTGATTATGTCGAGTGATGAAGTGCAAGGATAGATGTTTGTTTTTTAAGTTGATACTTTTAGTCAAAGTTGCAAGTTATTTCTGGCCTTTTTTATCTGATTGTTCGGACAGACTTTCTGTACCTCACGGTGTTTCAACAGCACAAAGTAGATTTTTTGTTGGTTCCAAAAAAATAGTTACGTACGTTTCAAGAGAAAATCTCTTTCGTTAGCAAAGTATGTTTCCATGCAATTGAAAACTTTGCACAACACCAATTGTTATACCATGCCCAGCTGGTTAATTCTATTAGGCTAGGCTATATATTTGTTTTTAAACTGTGTTACAAATAAAAATCCATTTTGCACTTGACAATGTATGGTGGTTAACTTTTCACCTTTGACAATTTGTAAATAGAACAAGTTGCCTAGTAGACCTTCTGTGGACCGTGGGCTTGGCTTGGATAAAAGTGCTCACATTTTATTTGGGAAAACGGTGTCACAACAATGGTTGAAAAAGACGAGACTCAGATTCATATTAGTTGGTTATAAGTCATCAAATCACGTCTAAATGTGAGCTTAAACACTAAACAGTCATCACTACCACTCCTACTTGTGCAATTATGCTTGCTTATAAAGCCAGTCATCTGAGGGATTTTTATTGGTTAAGCTTTTGGTCACTTTTACTCATTCAATTTTCTTTAGCATAAACACAAACCGTTTGCCATTTCTTATCAATATCATATTGAAAACTAATCTACGATTTGCATGTAAGTGTGCATAGTGCGACTGTGGTTCTTAGGTTGTCGAACATTGGAAGCCTAGTTCCCAATGTTGTCAACTTTTTGATGCAGTCTACAAACACTTTTTGTTTGTGATGCTTAGAAAGCAAGTTCGTGCAAATAAAAAACACTTTTTAGCTCTGAATTATGTATTGGTCATACCTCTTGAATGAGGATGAAGGTGATACGCAGTCATGGTTTGCCACAAGGGCTATGGAGGTAAACGTTAGTTGTGCAGGTCAAGCCAAACCTTGGCATGCAACTTTGTCCATTTCTTTTTCAAAGCCTTGGCTATCCATTTTTTTAAATTTATGCGTTCTTGACAATAAAACTAATTACACTTTCATTTCTGCTTTATCGCTGTAGTTTTTCATTCAATAAGCCGTATCCACTATCCAGGCTTATGCCTGGTGGTTGAACATAATTACTGGCATGCTCGAAGGAGGACACGGCGCCTGGCTTCCTTGCCTTCCAGTCGACTTTGTTTTGCCGAAGACACGACCGGTTGGGTACTGAACCACACCCTCCCAGGTGTCGTGTACAGACTCTCGCCACTCAGTTGCGTAATCCGAGGAAAATCGTTTGACATTTTACCTGTGGCAAATAGGTAAAGCTACAACCAAAACACAACGTAGCAGTAAAATGAGGATCAGCAACTTCCCGTCACAAGGAGAGATACACCAAAGTACTTTTAACGTTTTCCTAACACATGAAAACTCTGACTGCAATGTTGTTGTAAAGTTAATTGTTTTTAGTTGCATTTACTCCAAAGCTTTATGTTTTTCCTTCAAAGACCTTTCAAGAAATACAACACCTTTAAATTGCCTTAATTTGCAACAGGCCCTTGTACCCAATACAGTGTTCCATTATGAGGCGTTTACCCTATACCGTATTCTTTTTGTAGATTACAATATTTAGATACACCTTTGACCATTGTACTTCTTCATAGCCTTGCTTTGTCCGAAAGAAAATAAGGTCCTCCCGTAACATGCCTCGTGTAACTTAAATCTTCTGTTATTATTATTTTGTTTGGTGGCTACTGTAGGAGTTTATATTCTCTTGTGACAACTTGATAGCCTGTGCATTGTTATCCCAGCTAGTAAATCGGTCGTTCTTTTGTACATTGATTCAACGTCTGACGACTTCGAATCAACGATAAAAGCGACCGATTTGCTGCCTGGGTAGCTGCGGGTAAGAAATTGCTTTGTTCATACCCACACTTTGTTAATGTAAAAACAATATTTTTTTGTTTTAGAATAGTTTTAGGTGAGACGTTGATACCTTTTTTTTATCTTAACCGACTCCTTTTGGCGTGGTGAAAGCAGTTGCATTTCTTTGAAAACAAAATTGTCCTTGAAGCACACACATTGCATCTGCACTATATCGCATGCTTAATCCTACTGTTTGCCTGCAAAAACATGTCAGTTTTCTTAAACTGGTCTAAAATATGTTTTCTATACTTTAACTGGAATTTAATGTTTTTCAGGTCGTAGACATTACTTACCAGAACCCAAAGTGAAGAATTATATGTTTCAGCTGCTAAAAGCACTGGACCACATGCACAGGTATATTATATTTAAACGTAGTGAATTCCATCTACTTGTATGTTTCATATGTACAATTGTACATAATACATACCACAAGTTTCTATTTCTAGTGAAGCATGAAAAAAAGTGGTGTAGTCGTCAGATGTTCCAACAAATCTGTCACTTTTGATGAAAGTAATATCACCATTAAACCATGTAGGGTAGAAAGTTTGCATGTAGAAATCTCTGGTTCTAGGTTCGAAACTTGCAGTATTCATACACGCTTTATTTTGTGTTGTTGTGTTTGTACAATGTACAGTTGTACACGCATGTAGTTATTGTTGTTACCGATTGTAATCTTCTTTTTTTCAGAATAAACTTAGGTGTGTGTGTATTCATGATTATTAAATGGTTTTCAATATGGATGCTTTTTCCTTCAGCACCAGAAAGCGATTTTTTCCGGTTGTTTCGTTTTTTGGTGTTTTGACGCTTAAAAACGCGGTAATATTATCCGCCTTTTTTCAGACTTTGTTAAAACACTAGCTGTCAGTTTCAAAAATACGCCAAGGCAAAAAGTCAAGGTTAAGCATACCATATTTGTATATTTATTTCTTCTAAAGCGCATTTAAAACAGCTTCTTTAGCTGTTCTCAACTCTGTTGAAGCTATAACTTAAAGTTTTGTAAGGCGAAATTACACGGTTGACCAAGCAAGCGAGTCGTTGAAGCGTAAACCTATATTTGTGCAGCCATGCGTGTAATTTCGGGTCAGTGTTTCTCGCCAAGTTCACACTAAACCCATTGCAAAATTTGCTGTTTGGTGCTAAATTTTCTGTTTCTTCTAAAAGTGGAGCTAACTCTTTGAAGACGTTTGATTTACGTTTGCTGCATTCTAACCCATTGCACTGGAAAGAAACTTTTTAAAAAAATTGTAAAAATCCTGAAAAAAATCTCTTTTGAACCGTTTAGGGAAAAATCACTTTATCACATCTGCTGTAATTTTCCAATAGATCTTGTTTTTAGTTGTTTTTTTGCTGGTGTGAAGGTAGGTCGGTTTTCTTTACGTGAAATTGATCTCAAACAATAGATTTTTTCATATGAAAACTCTTTAACGACACTTTTGTGATTTCAGATGTGGGATATTCCATCGTGATGTGAAGCCTGAGAATATACTAATCAAGGTGAAAAAGTTTATTTGCTTATGTGTTCCCCATCTCATGCCCCAGACAGCAAAATCCAGTAGAAGTAAAAATGACTGATTTTGTTGTCTAGGCTCTATTCACGAGTCATATGCAGAATTACATGGATTGGTTCTGAAATACAGCCATTTTTTCCAATCAATTTGTTACTGCTGGGTGTGAAATAGAAATAAGTTGCGTTTGTGGTTGGAAATTATTGGATTCACTGAAACTGACGAAGTCTTTTTAGTTTGACCCATTGTCGTAATACGTTGAATTAACGTGAAATTTCAACATTTATACGTTGATCGGCTTCAAAAGGGCGCGAGCTGTTGCAATGTTATAGAACTATGCGATTTCTAACATTTATGACATTTACATAAATATTATATACGTTAAACTTTATAAAATTATATTTATGACAGAAACCAACATGGTATTTGGTCAAACAAGACCTGGAAAAATTGTGTCTGATCAGTTTCAAAGTACCTAGATAAGTAATCCGTAGTTTAAAAAAAAACAACTCTTCACTCCATTACAGGACGACGTGTTAAAACTAGCAGACTTCGGTTCTTGTCGAAGCGTATACAGCAAGCAGCCATACACTGAGTACATCAGCACCAGGTGGTACCGTGCGCCGGAGTGTCTTCTAACCGACGGCTACTACACCTACCGCATGGATCTGTGGAGTGTGGGATGCGTGTTTTTTGAGGTTATGAGGTAACATTACATTTAACTATACAATGCATAAAAGTTATAAAAATGCTTTGTACTTTTTTTCCAAAAATTTTGCTGCTCGAGGTTGGTAGCATCTTTGAGCATTGAGCAAAAGAGACCAGGGGCCAATTAAAATCCGAACTAGAACTGCTCACTCAGGTCAAGCCCCAGGGGTTTGAAGAATTACTGTTGTTACATTTTGACTGATGCACTGACAGGTGCTTAAAGAATCCATTGTGTTATTGTACTTTTAATCATGGTGCCCATGCTCAAAACGAGTGAGGTTATTTCTTATTGTCATAATAATCCATTCACCAAGCTTTATGTGGGTGTAACCGATTTATGTCATTATTCGGTATAGTAGTAACCGAATTCCACCACACTCCAACATTCGGATTGGTCAACTTTTTTTGCTATGTTTTCATGGCACAAAACGCAAGTGTTCGAATTGCCCTTTGTTGATATTAAAGCACTGCATGTGATCGTTCACTTGAACGACCCAGAAAGCAAAATCCGTCATTTTTACATTGATTCAACATTCGCAGACGTTGAATCAATGTAAAAATGACAGATTTTGCTTTCTGGAGATATGCGTATAATGACAGATAATCACTTACTCTTTCAGTCTTCATCCGCTGTTTCCTGGCGCGAATGAAGTTGATCAAATTTCAAAAATTCACGATGTTCTCGGGACCCCAGATGCCTCCATCTTGAACAAGATGAAGCAGTGAGTACAATCTTCCTTTCTGTAGCTTACGCGTATATCAGTATTTCATAATAAAGGATATCATCTACCTCTACCCCAGTGAAAAATTACTTTTGGTGGTAACGAAGTAAAGGAGAAAAGATGCACTTCATCAAGATGCAGATTTAGGTCCGAAAACAATTGATGAGGATGATGGATTTTTGCAAGCTCGACAGCGCATTTTTTTTTTGTAAGGCTATCCGTTGGTTCAACCAAAATTAAAAGTTTAAAAGCTTTTTCACCAGATGATCAGTTTACTGCTAATTCACAAAAGTTTCCTTTGTTATTTCAAAAGGAATCAATTACCATCTTTATTCTCTACCTGATGTTTTTGGAAATTATTATTCCAATGGTTGGTTAGTTTTGCTATATGTTACCTTGATTAACCACTGTGATGGCGGTTTTGCGAATGATATCTTTCAACATCTATGATATTGACGAGCAACATTTTTTGTCCGCAAGTAGGCGCACTCGAGTGTGTTTTGAAAAGGTAGACAGTTTTTGGTAAGACAAATGAATCATTGGACCAATCAAAAGTTACAGGAACAGCGTTTCAACCATGGTGGTTTTCAACCATCAGAAAGTTACAAGTAAAATAGAGAGAGAAACGCAAACAAATCTGATAGAAAGTAAAACAGTGAACGTTCCGCCGTAGCCAGTGTTGTCTAGTGGGTTAAGGCTAGAAATACATTTCAATGACGTGGGTTCGATTCTCACCCCTGCCATAACTCTTTTTTCTTCTGTAATTAGTAATTACCAAACAACGCTCAAAGGATCAATCTGTGGCTCAATGCTAGAGGGGTCACCATACCGTAGTCACTTATACATATGTTCTATCCGGGTTCCCAAACTGGGGTACATGTACCCCCAGGGGTACATTTCGACTTTTCAAGGGGTACATTAGATTAAGTATAAGGATATTCTTTCCATAACTTCTAATCTGCCTTAAAATATTTTTTATCACCTGATGATGTTAATAATTTGAAGACCTGAGATTAAGAACTCCACAGTAAGCCACTTTTTCACCCCAGTAGAAGCTTTAACTACAACTACAGTAACTACCAAGTTCACATGACTTATTTTGTCCAATCACAGCACACAAGACAAAACAGCTGATTGATTGCTATGAGAAGCTTAATTACAAAGGCTAGCCTAGAAAGCAAATACAGTCGACCAGTCGTCCCCGCTTATTAAACAACATTTAAGCACCAGTTGTCTTTCCAATCGGTTACGGCACAAATCAATGATCTGTGATGAAACAGTTGAATTAAGAACTAAGTCAGCAGACTAGATATATTGTTTGTTTGATTGATTGTAGTGTTTGTTTAACCTTGGATTACATTGTTATGAATAACTTTGTGTGCTTTGATTGGTACAAAATATCATGTACTGTATGCAGTCTTCTAATGCAGCTCTACTATTAATTTGTTGCAATATCTAAACTTTCTAAAGCCAAAAATATGAGAAATTTTTGGGGGTACACGAGCGAATCTATAAATTAACCAAAGATTACCGATGAACAGAAAGTTTGGGAAACCCTGTTCTATCGTGTCTTACAGGGAATTGTCATGTTTATGTGACTACCTTTTGAATAGGGCTGTGGAGTCGGGCGAAAAATGGACGACTCCGACTACTCGGTTTATAACCGACTGACTCCGGCTTCAGTGTTGCCAGAGTTTAGAGGGTTGCCAGATGTTTCTAATTTTTTTTCATTTTTTAAAACTCAATTTCACTAAGTTGTGATCGAAGTTAAAACGGCAACTTTCACAAAAACTGCCAAGAACAAGCGCTTCTATTTTTCTGGTGAAGTATTACAGTGGAGCGCAATACGGAAAACAAGATACAATATTTTGAAAAAAATTGCAAACAAAAATTTTATCGTTTTGTATCAAGTCTATGTCGGTATTTTTTAACGACTCCTACTCCATAGCCATGGTTTTGAATGCTATGTGCTAGCTGTGTCATCCGAGCATATTAGTCAGCGCTCAGCAATAAACTGCATTTGTTCTTTACAAAGAAGACTGATTTCTTTCCGCACTCCAGTGGGCTTACTTTTATTCTCGTCATGAACTCATGACTAAGTCCTTCACTCCTACTTTATGTATAATTCATGTTACCCAGACAACAAAATTTGTCATTTTGCTGTCTGGGTGTAAGCAATTTTTGTGCGAAATCTACTGACTTGACAGATCTTCGCCGAGTTTAGTAAATTCAAAATAACGTACATTATTTTTTTAACGTATTCATTTTGTATTTTATTTTTTTTACATCCAGCCGCAACCGAGGAATCAATTTCGATTTTCCTCAAAAGAAAGGGACCGGAATAGAAAAGCTACTTCCTCACGCCTCCCAGCAATGCATAGAGCTCGTCTACAAAATGTGTGCTTACGACCCAGACCAACGCATAACCGCAAAGCAATCCCTCCGTCATTCTTACTTCAGAGATCTCAGGTCAGTTATAAGCAGGGTTGCCATCGACATGGACCCAAAAATAAGGACAACCGAAAAATTAGATTAGCATTTAAAAAACGATTTTGGACATACTTTGTATTTACACGAGCCGTGTCATATCACATTCCATACTTTTTGCCAGCAACAATCTGCTCCAGCAACTCCTTGTTATTAGAAATTGCGTCATGGATCTCACGGAAGCTCAGGTATAGATTTACCTTTGCTTGTAGCTGCGATTTGACTGTCATTTCACTATCTGTTCCTTTCCTTGGTCCACTACGCCGAAACAAGAGAGAACATTCTTTCCACAAACGCATTGCTGACCGGAAAAGAGAAAATGATGCTAACCAGCATGTAGAGAAGCGGAAAAGAGTTGTTTCCGGTAAAGATCTTCATCCACTCGACCTCAGGTTCGTCCTTGCTGAACACATCATTTAGAATCTTCTTGAGCAGAGCGTTAACAGCCGAGACCTCATCGAACAGTTCATCTCTTGCCATTAGTGGATCAACTTTTTTCGCCAACCCCTTGACTTCCTCGTACTCGATTGCTTGATATTTCAGCAGGGTCCAGTTGATGTGCGTTAGATGCTTCTCAAATCGATAGCCTACCACTTGTTGATATATTCTAAAGTAATGGTGTAGAACTTCTGGAAGCTCGCTTTGAGAACCTTAGCAAGCTCTTCATCGAATGTTCTTAGTAGTTCGTCTGTTGTTGCTCTGAAAAACCCTGAACACTGGCGTTGCAATATTTGGATTTTGAAAAATTCAATTATCTCTGCCAGTTCTGGAAACAATACAGTTGACTTTTGCAGGAGTAACAGTGGTTTATTGAAGAGCAAGAAAGCGCTGTGAAGGAATGATACGATGATCAGTGACTCTTCTGATTTAAAGAAATTCTTCAATATTCTTGGTGGCTGTTTCAGCGAAAGAAAATGCTCTTCGAGTGGTTCCCAGAGATCGATCATTTGCTCGAGTACAGCATCAAGTGTGGTCTATCGAGTCGGCGTGTGTGTTGGTAGAGTCGAGTAGTTGCTATCAAGCTCCTCACAGAAATGCTTGAGTCTCATCGTTCTACCAGCTTGGCTTTTGAAGTGGCTACCAATCTTCAGCACGATTGTTTCTATGTCAAGTGTGAGGCGCTCTGATCCCTTCTCTGCTGCATTATGCAAAATATGAGCAGGGTAGCCGACTGGGATCAGATGCAATGTTTGCTTTTTGAGACGAGAGAAGACGTTGTTTTTTTCCACTATGTTGTGATCCTCCAAAATTCACTGGTGCATTATCGGCACAAAAGGATGACAGCTGTTTGGACAGTTTCATGTCTAGGCCATTTTCTTGAATAAAGGAGAGAATAAAGTTCGTGATCTGTGCCGAGGTCTCGCCTGGCATCGATCGCAGGTCAAGAAGACGCACTCGCCCTCCAACTTTGGCGTTGAAGAATCTGATGACAAGAGAAAACTAATTAGACTAATTTTAGAACAGTATGCAACACCGGATACCAGAGGAAAACGATCGAAGTTCTGTAATTGTTGAAAATAAGACAAAATAAGAAAAGTTGAAAGTAAGGACATTTCTTAGAAATAAGGACATTTAAGTTTTCTAAGACCTGGCCCTTCAAAATAAGGACAAATCTTAGAAATAAGAACGGTATGGCAACCCTGGTTATAAGTTATCGTCTACCCAGCTGATCAAGTTGGCCCTTTTTACATTGATTCATTATCTTGGAGCGTTAAAGTGTCAATTTTGCCAGCTGAGATTTGGGTAGTTTTCTGTGGTTACTGTCGGCAATCCGACCTACCTCGTTTCATCAAATAAGGTCGGATTTAGGAGGTTTTTCTATTCATATTTTGAAGCAAAGAAGTGAATAGTGAAAAATTTACGATGGCAGAGTTGTGCTTGTTAGTGGATATCAATGCTGAAGGATGGATTGCGATATGACTTTTTTGGTTACCAGTCTATTTTACGTTAATTCAACGTCTGCAGACGTGATAATACGCATCCTCAGATTGAATAGCGTACAAAATGAAGTTTTGAAAACATACGGGTCTAGGGTGGTGGTAAAACATATGTTGCTTGTTATTCATGAACAGACATAACTAAGCAACAACACTACATTTATATTGTTAAATGTAGTGTTGTTGCTTAGTTATGTCTGTTTATGGTTTCAAAGAGTTACCTCTCTACCCAAATTGTGTTATTCATGAGACCACTACTCCATGATTTTACTTCGATGGCAAAAAAAATGTTACACAAGTTTTATCTACCACTCACTCAAGGCTCTTGTTCCGAACGCTTACATTACGAACGACCAATGAAAACTATTTAGAAGCTTAGTTAAAACTTTAAAAGTTTTCTACACAATAAACAAAAGTTGTCTTTGGTTGGGTCATTTTTCAAATTTACTTTGGGATGAATAAGAGCAAAAACAGGTTAGATTCTGTTTTATAGGATGACTTCACACTCAATTTTTGGTTCAATGGATGAAAGGGCAATTCCATTTGGTTGCCTCGCGATATTGTATAAATGTTAATATTACTATTAATATTTCTTCTGACATCCGATCAATGGGCCCTTGGTTCGAATCGCATCATGAGCATTTTTTCGTCGCATGTGTCATGAAACCACGATGATTTTTTACGAGAAAGTAGCTCATCATGAAATCACATCACATTATGAAGTGAAATACTGTAACTCACTTTCTTAAATCAAACGTCAAGGAGCTCTTTTCGTTAGGGGACGGATAAAAAAATTAATCCTCTAAGCACTTGCCACGCGAAAACACATCGGAAGTAATTAAAATGACTCGGCGCGGTATCGTTTTCTTCTTCGACTGGTATCACGTGACCTTCCTTTCAGCCGAGTACGACTTGGGGTTATTCGCTCATTGTTCACAGTGTTTTGTTCGATGCCATATTGTTTTACACTCGATAATCTCCTTTCTGTGATGTTACATATTTCATCCATTCAAGATACTTTTGACTTGCCCTCTTTCTTTTTAGTGTGTCATAATTATATACCGTAATTGTCTTTAAACTCTTTTTTTTGTGGTTTCTCCAAAGCATGTGATTAGTGTTTAACAACCTTGGCCTACGAGTAACAAAGATAAGTTGTTTTTTATTGTCACTTACTCCAGTTTCCTGTTAGCAAAATCTGCCTTTCACATGTTATCAACGTCTGCAGACTATGCCATTATTCCTTTGCTTTATTCTCACTGCTTTGCAAAAAGAAGAACATACAAGGTGTTATGTTTAAAGTCTATGGTATGACTCGGTCGGGAATGTAACCCACGCCTTCCAGAATCAGTGGAAGGGACACAACTGTTTGACTACATTCTGGCTTGGCTCTTAGCTACCTATATATGCACAGGCCTTGCCGTCGCCCATCTTGCCATATTCTCTAGGGATTGATGAAATTTAATTTTAAACTCTAGCTGGGCTAATGACTTTATTTTGTTTTGAAATCAAAGTCTCGAGAACTCAAACTGGCAAAGTGTGATCGCTGATTCTCAAATCATTGCAAAATTTTTGGTTTCACTTGACTTTCAAAAAATAATAAAAACGTTTCAATGTTACCAGTGTTACAGGACGTCTTTGGATTTCCAGCACGTGCCAAAATTAGTTAAACAGCTGCGTGGTAACAATACAAAGTTTACACATAATTGTATTTACCAATAGCTACTTAGACTAGGAACTTATACTCGTGTCTCTGACTACTTTTAAGCCGAGCAGGCCAGCTTGCAGCAAAATTTGAAAGCCCGCACGTTGGCAAGGTCTGTGTGATCATGGTTTGTCCCTTGAGTGAGGTTTCAAGCCGATTCCTTAAAATACTTTCTTTGGTTTTGCTTTATCCTAGGCACGCGTGATTGTCATTCACCACTCATGGTCAGAGTAAAACAAAAATGTTGCTTGAAGCGTAAATTTGATGTCAATCACAGTCGAAAGTTATTTGTTTTCAGTCTCGATATATAAACAGATTCATCAGTGCAATATTTCGTGTTCAAATAATTAATATGTCAACCTACCATCACCCCACACAGAGATGAAGATTGTTTGGATTCAAAAATTGAACGCACTTGTATTTGGCTTTGATCAACGTGTCCCTTTTCTACGTTTTGCAATGTAAATTTGAACGCAAACAGAACTATACAACGCCCTTGCGCCAACTAGTCATAACAAGACCTTTTGTTGTTGTTTGGTTAATTTCTTATTTAGAATCTTATTACGCGCGTTTGTGCTGCCAGCTGCCGTGTTATGGATTTTTAAGACCACTCGAAGCTTTCTTCTAGGTGCTCAGACTGATGGTTGAATCGCAATCGATGTAGTTTTATTGACCACCGCTGACGTTTTATTCTGAAGAGATTGATTTGATGATTTCAGCTTGGACGTTGTTTTGAATGGTTTGAGAACAATTATGTGGAGACTTTTTATGCTTTCACCATGTTGGTCCACTCAGTTAAACAGATTTGAAAATTGATGAGGGGTTTGGGTTGATTGTAAGAAAGGTACAAAATGTTTAGGTTTTTCTTATTTGTATGGAGGTACAAATAAATTAAAACTACAGCAAACCCACGACATTTCGACGCTAATGCGAGTCTCGTACGCTAGTCAATCTGCTCGTCAGTTTATTCAAGCAGTAACTATAAGAAAAAAATTTAAAATTTGTTTTTAAAATGAAAAAAAACTGCCGTTGTACTTGCAGGTTTTTTTCAATTTTTTTTCTTCTAAATTTAATAAATTCTTTTGAACAATCGTATTCCCTTTTGTTGCTCTCGGCCAAGCTCATGAGCACAGCAGGTCACTTAGTGACGTCAATGGTCATTGTATTGCGCAATTTCTTGGCAGGATATCTAGGACAAGTGGGTCCAGCATCGGAATATAAACGAGAGAGTTTCATGAAAGATGTCCATAACCAGGTGAAGCGTACCATAGGCTTTCGATTTTATGGAGAGACCACAATGCTGCATGCTTTCTGGTGCACTTGGAGTAGCAGATCTGTTAACGCAGTGGGCTAAAATCTCGTTCATAGTTTTGATTAGGGCAGAATAGAGGTTTGTATTCTTTAACAGAAAGGCCTCTCACACGGTTTTGATGTTAATTGTGTCAAATTAACAGAAAGTTAAGAAAATAAATGAATGAATTTCAAATATCTTAACCATGACAGAAAGCTTTGTTCACAAGCCAGCTAGTTTTTCTATTCAGACGATTCTACCTTATGCTACTTCTGCTTTAGCGAAATTTAGCAACCCACGTGTATTAACATTTCCCTGTAAACTCGTCAATTAATTAAGTAAAATTTGGGTAGACTTAGGCAACGCAACCCAATGGCCACTTTTAACAAGAGTATGAAAAGTGGGAAAGGCTAACTGAAAAAAGCGACCTTGCACAAAGACTTTTTCTCAAATGGGCGATCTACATTAGAAGCAATCACTTTAACAAAACAAATCAATAGTTTTTTTTTTATAAATCTAAATCTTAAAATCATTTGGCTAGGCTATCGCAACAGTATTTCAATAATGTTTTTTTTTTTGTATTTTGCAAAACGGCGGTTTTTGTCCATTAGGACTCATCAGTACACAACTAATCGACAGTACAATAGTATGTCGATTATTAATCGACAGCACAAAATTATTTGTACAACAGTATAACTAATTTTAAGGTTTAGACTTAAAAAAATATTGATTTGTTTTTAACAAGAGTTTTACAGTGAATAAAAATACCTTGTGTTAAAAGTGGCCATTGAGCCAAAGAGTAGGCTATTACATAAAAGAAAAATTGACTTCCAAAATTGATACTATCATAAATTTAATATTTTTTTTATACATACTTTTTTCTTTCCTGCATTCTGAAATTTTATTGGACATGGCAGCTTTAGATTCGTAGTTTAATTTCATTGCAAAAACATTTTACTGTTGCTATTGAAATCGTGATCTCCGATTGCCTCCCAACGCCATGACAAGAAGTGAAGTTTTAAAACCCATCTCTGTGGTTTGGATGTCCCAAGAATTCACTGAAATTCAGTAAGGCAGACTCTATCTTGACTTACAACAAAAAAACAACATTAGCAAGATGGCAACGTACTTTTCCCGATTCTTGTTTGGTCTAAAATCAAAGTTGCCTGTATGACCTTCCAGACAGCAAAACCCGTCATTTTTACATCGATTCAACGTCTGCAAAAATTTCGACTGACGTTAAATTAACGTAAATTTACATTTTATCTGATAAATTTCTAACGAGTATTTTTCCCACAGAGATGCGGACAAGAAGGCACACGATGCTCAACAGATGTCGCGATACGATGGCTCTCTGAAAGGAGGTCCAGGCTCCAACGCAGGGGACGTACCACAGTGGAAGCAAAACCAAGTGCAGAAAAAGCGAGTAAGTTTATGTTGTTTTTACGTTTTTTTACATTTTTACTGTAGACATCCTTGTGCTTTTTCTGTAGTGGTTTCAAGCGTTACAAATTTTCAAAATATTTTTTTTTTAATAACAATTTTATTTTTGAGACACTCATGACGATTTTATTGCTCAGCAAACCTATAGCAATCAACGGTGAGTTCTTTATACGAGTGCTTGTCACTATTCACAGTCTTCCTTGAAATTTTTCAATATGCTAATCCCAGCTTATGCATTACTGCTGTAGATTTGAAGATTATCGCTTTAGACTTCTCAATGGTTTGAGGATTTGCTGTATCTTAGACAAATTGCCGATGACAAACCAATCGTGTTGAATAACATTATTCAATGTTCAAACTACAAAAAAAAAACAGTAGAGCAACTTGAACGGTTGTCAATCGTCGTAACAAAATATACACCAACACAACTCAAGCAGTTAATCATTATATGTTTATAGTAAAAATTACTTTTCGCGCAAGGTTAGATGTGAGATTTAAAAAAAAATGTAGCTGCAAGGGAAGTGTAGGCTACCCGTGTAATTGGGAACAGCAGCTGAGCGCTGGGCGTGACCTCAAATTTCTATGAATCATTTCTATAACGATAAGATATATAAAAGAACCTGCTTACTTTTGCCCTTGTAGCAACAAGGTATTCTGAACTAATAAGCGGTCGCTTTATCTTTGAATGTCTATAAACCAGTGCAAACCGGTTGAATCCGGCACTGAACTTGAGGTGCGTGTCAGTGAACTCGTTTTTTAAAATTTCATCAGTATAATGTCAGGAAAGAATTTGTTAAAATCAATCGCATTTAAGTCAATTGCAGCAAAACAATAGTTGAAAGTCGTATTCAGGCCGTGGACGTCGCTATGATAGCAGCTGGACTGGAAGCCAAACGCTAGGCCTCATCTTACACGGCAAACAAGATTGCCATATTGGCAGTTTTAATGCCAAGTTTTAAAAATTTGCGCGCTTTGTAATGCGTTTGGCAGGCTACTTTGAATTTGACATTTTGATATATTTTTGGCGTTTTTTTTTTTTAATTTTTTTCAGCATTGTAAATAGTTTAAAAAACTCTGTTCTATCAACTATTCAAACATGAGGTTTGAAAAGGCAACTTTGCCCGAATCTTGATCATTCTTTTCATAATATTGCATTTTGGGCTGATTTTGTCAACAGCATGATTACTACCACAGCCTAAGGCAGGGGTCACCAACTGGCAGGCCGCATGCGGTCCGCCAAGCTGTTATGTGCGGCCCGTGGAAGGTATCAGCGTACAAGTATAACCAAAAATACTTTTCTTGAGGAGTTAAAGTGCATGAAGGCAAAAATTATTTTCCGGGAAGCATATTTTCGCTTTGCATACGATTCCACCGACCGACCAATCAGATTGTAGTTCTAGGTAGGGGTCGCTTAAAGTTATTCCAATGCGATGTGCAGCCACACTGTCCCAGTGGTTGATTCGCGTACAAAGTGGAATTATTATGCTTCCGGGCAGTTGAAAAAGATTTAGCTTAGTGCTGCAAAAATGTTGTTAATCTACAATTCTTGCCATGCTGATAAGCACCGCAAGTGACAGTTGTCTAATAATCAAAGAAAGACGGTTTTGTAGACTCTCACAAAAAGGATGAAAAACCAACTCATTGTTTTTTTAGAGGGAACGCTGTTCATGAGTTACGATAGAAACGTTTTTTTGGTGATTTCCACAAGCGTTCTTCTTGTTTACTGAAACTGTTAATTGCAAGATATCTTTTGTGAAGCGAAGTGACAACACCAATCTTGCTTGGCGATGAATATTCGCTCGCCTCGCTATAAGTGCGCAAAACAAGTGGCCTCGTTTATTAGACATTGTTAAAGAAGTGAAAGTGTTGTTAAAGGAGCTGTTCGGCTAATTTTGTTGCTGCGGTATTCTAAGATAAATATTAACAATATGTAACGCTGGATACTGGGTACGAAATGCGTTATTTTCTAGCATAAGAGTCAACCTACCTATAATTGTATTAGTGCGGCCCGTCACAGCTCTCCTTAGCGCCAAAGTGGCCCGCATGCAAAAAAGGTTGGTGACCCCTGGCCTAAGGTGTTGCGGACTTGCCATATTTTAATCGGAAAATTTCTTTAAAAAACGTCAAGTTTCTAAAATTTGGTGTTAAAACCGCCAATATGGTAATCTTGTTTGCTGTGCAAGATGAGGCTTAGCTTTTGGCTTCCAGTCTAGATGCCATTATAGCGATGTCAAAAAAAATAAAAATTGCACCTTTTTTTCTTGAGGATGGGACGTTCGGCGTTGGCAAGAAGAGAAGCAGAAAGTCGCTCACAGGTTGTAGCAGTTCAGAAAAGGATTTTCAAAACAAGACCAAAGCGCAGCTTACGACTTTTGTTCCTTTCATGAATGCAGACATGTTGCCCAGACAGAATATATTAGGGAAAATGAAGCTGGAAGAAAACGGAAGAACGAATCAAGGGAGTAAAACAGATCAGGTTTTTTGCTAATATTGTACCGCGAAACAGTGTTCCTCCGCTTAGCATCCAATCGTGTCACGCAAATTCATGACACTACTGGAGGTTAGGGATATTGTGAATTTTAGGGATTTATTTCGCAAAACCCTTTCCTGTGTCTTTCGATGAACTATCGTTCAATCAATTGTCATAGTACTGTGACTGAGCAGTGCCGTGTATGACTCCCTAGCCAGAGTATTAGTTATTTTTGAAAACTTCAAGTCAATGTAAAAAGGGACTAATTAGTGGATTCGCCCGACAGCTATTGTGAAATAAACAAATCCTTATCTTTATTCAACAACAACCAGAGCTTGTGATGTCGATGTGGATCGCCTGCAGGAAGTGAACACGCGCTGTTTTGCGGCACAAAATATTATTTATAACTTTCTGTTACTTTTTTTTTTGTTATCAATTACCTTCAGCGATGTGCATAAGCCATCAGAAAAGGAAAGCGGAATTAAAAGATTCTAGCATTTAAAAAAAATTCTTTTAGCTTCTTGAATAAGTGGTAGCCCAGAACATAGACATTGGAACGTTGTTGAACAGAGCCGACGCTTTAATCAGAAAGCGAAAAACGTAACGATAAAAGGCTGAAAATGTAGCAAATAATGTCAAAGCATACTTCTGTAGTATAAACAGATGCAGCATTACTGCATTGTAGTATCTTTGTCAATGGTTGCTATTTTAGTGTTTTGAAAATCGTTTCCGAGCCTGATTTGTCGTCGCCTGCTTCAAAAATTAAACAACAATTGGTTTTTGTTATGACAATACTTTTTTTATTACAGAGACGACAACGGCGGTTAGCGGAACAGCAACAAAAACAACAACAAACTCTAGGTGGCATTAGTGTGCATGGTACTGGTGGCATAAACACCGGGGGGTTACCACATCTGGTCCCCATAAACGGAAACTCCGTTCACCCTCAAGGTTTTGGGGGTGCGCCAAAGTTCTCCTCATCCTTGCTCCCAAAAGTCCATCTGCCACACCACCGCCACCATCAGTCAACATCATCCTCTTTGCTTCCTGAGATCCTGAAAACGAACATGCTGCATCCGAAAACTCTTTATAAGCCAAAGATTAAGGTATTTGATGGATGAGCAGTTGATGGTTTTGATTGTCTTGTTTTTTTTTTTAAATTAAAACAATGAATATGTATAAAACTAATGGTTTCGCAAACACTTCGAAGACTAAACTGTTTTTATATTCAGTGCTAACAACAAACATACATTGGCAAAAAATGAATTTTAGATATGAAATCTTTCCAATCCATTAATTTAGCTTCTGCAAATAAGACTCAGTGCTCATGTTCTCTACTCCCTCGTGGTTCGTTCTGGCAACTGAGCGCAATGATGCTGGTGTTAACAAGCAGAGACATACCAAGGCGTCTCCGGGATGGTGAAAGGATAAACCCTCGGCCCCAGAGAACTTTGAGAAACGAAACCTATCAAGAAGTCTTATGCACTTGATTCAGATTAACCATTGACCAAGCGTTCCAATCATTCTTTACTTGGCGTCTACTCTTAGTACAAACAGTATTGTACTTGTTTGAGTTCTTCTTTATGTAGTCGATAGTTGTAATGACTTTTGCTCTATCAGCCGTCACTTCTCTTTTCTTTTGTCCTTTTCAAATTCGAATAATTTATTTGCAAACCTGACTGAAACTCTGTCTTGACCAATATTTTCAATTTATGGAGTCTTCTTGACCTTGTTCTAAAAATTTTTGTAAATTCGGAAAAACCCAACAGATTGCTCCATCAAGTATCTTACAAGATAGGCAACTCTACAAGCCTTCAATGATATGCAACCATTTCTTTTTCGAATTAAGTTTTCAGAAAGCTATCTGCTTAAATTGTTTGAATAAAACGCTTAAACGGTCGAAAAAGTGGAGAACCAATGTTATTTTTAATCCATTGTCAGTGAGCACGGCCAATTTACTCCCAGAACTTTAAGAGAATCTTAAGCAAATTTTAGTTATTTGGTTGAAAAAAAACAAACTAAAATTAAGTTGTAGCCTTGCAACTCTTAGAGAATCGACCTCAATGTAAATCTCTAATGCATGATAGAACCAACCTCAACAACTGGGTAGCATGGCAAAAGGCTGCAAAAACCAGCGGACCCCTGCTAGCCGGGACAAACGCCAGGTCTCATCTACTAAAGAAGGGACAAGTGCATGATAATGATGATGACTTCTTGCACGCTTTTTTTTCACAACGTTCCGTTGTTTAATTTATCACCAAACACACGGCATTGGCCTTTCATTTTCTTTAAATAAATAGATCCATAACATATTGCAGCTAAATTTTGCTAGCTTTTGTTGCTCAATAGTTTAAACGTTTTGTAAATGTACAATTATGCATAATTCACGTGTTTATATTACAGCCTGCAGAGCCACCAACAAAGAACATCTATGGACATTACCAACTGCCTTCAATAAATAAACATGTTTATCATTGAACGTTCGTGCGATTTGTCGGTTATCAAACTTTTCCTTATGCACAAGGGGAGTACAATGGTAGGCTACACGGTATATGTACAATTGTACATGTTTATTTATGCACAATTTTTGTTTACAAAAAATATCTTGGAACACAGCCTTTGGTCTTGTTTCGTTGTTATTTAAAGTTCATGTGACGCAAGATATCAAATACTTTTACGATTGCATTTGCTAACTTGTAGCCTACCATTTCATAGCCTGGTGTTGTTTCTTCAAGTTGTTTATCTCTTTTTCATGGAAAACTTTTGCCACTTGATTTGCACCAATTTGATAGAAAAATTTACTGAAAAACATGATCTTGTATCGTATGAAATAGAAAAAAATTATATTAAAGTTCCCTATTTAAATTGTAACAAATATAGAACACAGCTGATAAAATCAGTCCTCTTTCACTAACAGATATTGAATTAAAAATAGTGACTTCGTTAAGAATATATTTATGTCAAATTGGCAACAGCATTTTAAATGCATTTTAAGGGTTCTCGTACACTGCGTAAAACGCCACCCACTCAGTGCCGTGTTAGCAGGGTGTTCTCTCGCGTTTACAATGATCTTTTTGGATCGGGCCTGAGAAAATTTGTGTAATTTGGTAGCTTGAAAAAACACTAGCCTATGTATTCTTTTGCTACAATGCGATTGCATCTAGATTATTTTAGAGACAACTAACTCTTACATTAATGATTTTCCTGGTATTTTCTTGTTCTTTACTTCTTTTTGAGGTGTCTTGTTTTGTAGGGCTAGTCATTGGTACCTAGAACAAATTATCTTAACAGTCTTGGGTAGGCTATCCTACTTTTTTGTAAGAAATCTGCCTGTCCCAAGTCATCTCACATGATAGTATAACGTTTTTGTAAACGATTCTAGCCTACAGGCTACACGTTGCAATCTTGACGGTTAATCTTCCAAGGAAGGGATATTGTAAAGTTTTATTTATTTCAACATTCTCTTCAAGTTACAGAATATTGCGCAAATTATAAAATTCTTATAGCAAAAACTAAAAAAAAATTGGGAAAACAATGAAATATTACACATTTTTATTCAAGGTGCTGTTTTATAAAAGGGAAACGATCGCTATTTAACTAGCAGGACATACAAAGATTAGTTCCGTTGTTTTACACTGAATATTAACCTCTTGCTGTGTAATGACTCGGTTCATAAATGTTTCTTGCCTGTATATTTGTCTCCGCCTACCTACCAATAGGCAAAGAGTAGAATACAAACTTTGTGTTAAATTCATGTTCACAGAATTTTATCTTGAAATACGAATATAAATTTTTTTAGTAACATTTTAGCAAATGATAATAATTGATTGATCTGAACAGCACGACGTGTCACACGTCGACAATGGGACGACGTCTGCAGACGTTGAATCAATGTAAAATGTCGAATGTTGATGTCTGGGATAGCACGCAAAGCATTCTATACGCTTGCACGCGTTATCGTGCTCTAATTTTTTTGGTGGTTAACTTATTTCTTGTGGGTGCCGTACGTTGCTTTTACGTTGAACATTGTTGAAATAGCGTAAATTTGCAAACGAGAGATTCCTATCTTGTTAAGGATCGTCACGGTTTGATGATTTTTGTTACGTCAGCGCTCAAGTGCTATTTTTGCACTAGAAATAAACATGAATAGAAATAGGCTACTTCTGCTCGTAAATGTTTCAATCGTAAAAACCTTCATCATTTCAGCTGGTAACCTGGTACAAGCTGTAACCTTTTACGATTGTTGATTAGCCTATTGGTAGGCCACTAGGCCATAGACCGTAAATCAGTTTCAAAAACCACAAAGTAGGCTACTGTAGCCTTTTCGTATTTACAGCAAACGAAAACAATAGCGAAATAATCTATCGTTGCTTTGAAAAATACGTCTTTGCATTTTCGTTTTTGAAAAAGAAAACGTTTTTCTGCAAATGCGGAAAATGTCGGCCAGTTTTTACACTGCGCTTTAGGCCTACATGTTGATTTTATTTTAAGAATATAGTTTATTTAACGTTGTTATCACTGTGCAAAATGTTTTCCAACTTTCTGTTTCATTTCTCATTATTTATAAAATTCATTCTCATACCAGTATTTCTCACGCTGATCTGTACCATAACGGCAACTTTCTCAAATATCTTGCCCAAACAAGGCTTTAACAGAATTTGAAATTGCCTACCCTAAACCTTTTTTATTGACCTTATGTAACATTAATGTGCATTTATTGAATATTTATGTCAATAAACCATGAGACACTTAGAAATGGTCGAGGTAGAAGTTAGCCTACATCAGCAAAATTTTTTTTCAGTCAAGGCTGATGTAAGCAGTGGCGTAGCCAAGGGAGGCAATTGCCTATAGACGTTAATCAGGGAAAACTGTTTTTGATTAGAATTCAGTCTCTCATAGAGCTTTAGATTACAGTAGCTCGCCTAATTCAACCAGATTCGATCCCAGACAGCAAAATCCGTCATTTTTACATTGGGTGAATGTAAAAACGACAGTTTTTGTAGTCTGAGATAAAATTCATTCGCTTTCTTTGATTCACCTGAAAACAATAGGCCTATGTCACAATTAATCTTCGGAAAGTCTTTGATTTTTGCCATCTATGAGTGAGCTCGTAGGATTCCCGCTGCGAAAGTTATGAGAATGTCAGGGCAGTTACAGGGAGTAAGTTGTAACTTTGTTGCCGGAGTTGTTGGCACCACAGCAACCAGCTACGTCGAATGGTGAATAGGCGGAATCTCAGTTGATCTGTGGTTGCTGCATTCACATTGTATCAGAATGGAGCGTTTTTTGTTAAAAAACAATCGAACTACAACTAAACAGACAAAAAGCTTGGTGATCTCGGTACCATTAACATCGAACAGAAAAGGTCAACTGATCTCGATTCCAAACGAATTCGTTAATGTATTTGCAAATAACCACAGTAATAGGAGAACCGTTTTGATTTAAGTGGTGCCGAATTTTTCCTTTGCCAAAACACCACAAAAGCTCAAGACTTAACTAACTTACTATAAATGTTACCCGCAACCTCTTTATTGTAATTTGTAAGTTAGTTCATACTACAGTCAGGCCAAAAAAAGTTTCAAGGCTTTCTTGCAACCATTTTTCTAACAATTGTTATTGAAAGCAGCAATTTTTTCACTGTCCTTTTTGCGACTAATACTTTTTATTTTTTCATATAGCCTAATCACAATATGGTGTGTTATCTTGATTCACCATGATCGTTATTTAGAAGCTGTCATTTGTGTCGCTTTTCCTTCAATTATAAACGAACTAGAATCAGCAAATGCAATCCGAATGACCAGTCCAAGGCAGAAAGTTAATCTTTTATTGTCAATTAAAATTTAACGCTAAGATCAATTTTAAAGCAATTTATATCGCCTTCACTTATGACGTCACGAAAAATGTTGCCCCCGGAAAACGCCTTGCCCCTTCTTTGCCCCCCCTTGTAAAATAGATCTGGCTGCGCCACTGGATGTGAGCTGAGCCTGCCCGTTGCAACCTGTGTTGTTTATGCTTGTCCAGAAAGTGTCAGTGCATTGGCTACCGAGAAAAGGCATGAAAGATAAACAGAGTAGGCCTACCGTACTGTAGTTTTGCTGATATCTAGAATTTCTAATTTTATAAATTTAATATAACAAAATTAGTACCGGTAGGCTATTTTTATCTTGTTAAGGATTTTCCGAATTAGAGGCGCGGAAAGTTTTTGCTGAAAAATCTAGCCTATAAAATTAGGCCTACCATATTTTCATAGCCCAAAAAGAGAACACGTTTCACCATCAAGTAAAATGCAATTAAAATTTTTCGTTTGGAGTTGGACTATCTTTTACATCTTTTGGATAATTTTAAGCTAATGCAGCAAAAGCTACAGCTAAAAAAAAAACAAGATAAATTTATATGCCAGATTTGGCCTAGGTTAAATTTGCGGAGCCTTTATTTTGCGAAGCCCGGTTGCAAATTCTTTACGGACCAGCATCGGGTGGCGACCGGGCCCCGGTGGTTGCCGACCCTTGCACTGGTGTAACGCATTTGTTAGCATATCAGTTATCGTGCCGTCAGCACAGTGTTAATAGTGCTTCGTAGAATCGTAGTTATCATTAATAAAAATATGTTCAACTTCAACATGTTGCAACGTGCAAAATATTGCCAGATCCAACTATCCAAAGAATTCGTTGTGGTTTCTTTATATTTCCGTGCTCCTTAAAAAGGTTCTAGGGGTCGAAAATTACCCCGACTTCTAAAGTAGCCTACCCCCTGGATGCCCTGTCAAAACTACCAGCTGTGTAGGCCTAATGTTTAAGTAGTATTTTATAAATCCGTCAAAGATGTTCGTACTTTAAACCCCCATCCTCCAATACAAGGCTCATTTTACTTCATACCTTTGTTGATACTGGCGTGATATGGATAATTCAACTACAAAATAGTTGATTAAACAGTGTGTTTACTTCAGAATATTGCATTGTTTTTTTCCGCTGTCCGCCCCGATAGCTTACTTAGTCAAGCGCCCCTCGCCCGATTTTTAAGCAGGAACTGAAACTTCACTGTGCCAACCTCGGTAACCGGACCAGCGTCAGTGGTTCAAAGGGGAACGGTAGGCTACATCTGCAATGATGCAAAACTGTCAGAAATAACCTATCGAAGGCTTTCTCAATCCGAGGATAAAAATTTGGCTTTTGAGATGTGCATAACAAGTCTATCTCTTTAAGATAAAAACCCACTGCAGAAAACATGGGGCATGGGCTATCTGCAGCATGCGCCTGTTAGGTTGATGTAGGCTGCAGATAGGTGAATGAAATGGAAACGAGCGCAAAATTTTCACAAAATAAGGAAAAAGTGCATGTTTTTCCTGATCATCATCACCGATATCGCTTTGTCAGCACCGACTTCTTAAAGAAAAAAAATCATTGCTAAGGTTGGGCCGGGCTATATCACTCACAACAGTAGGCCTATATCAATAAATTTAAAAAAATACTGATTCGTTTTCTTAGTGATTGCTTCTAATTATTGGTTAGATCGCCCATGCGTAGCCTACCAGTGGTACCAGATTGCCTTTTCTACCAGATTGCCGTTTTCACCCAATTGTGAAAATCTTTGGGTTGAAATTGTGCAAAAAAAACTCATTAAGTATTATTGTAGGAGTCATATATCGTCATCCTAGTTACGCTTTTTCTGCATTCAAAGACAAAATAATTGATTCTTTAAATAAATTAGAAAACTCTCGATGTAAATACATAATTTGTGGAGATATGAATATTGACTTGTTAAACAGTTAAAGGCTGCAAAGTCTCCTGCAGTATTAAATTATAAAGAAGCCCTTGAAGCTGCAGGCTGCCAGTCACTGATAACAAATGCAACTAGATTTTGTGGAGAATCTAATCCAAGCCTACTAGATCAAGCCTACTAGATCAAGCCTACTAGACCCTAACCCTACAAGGAGCCTCAAAGCAAATAAAGCTTCAGGCATTGTTGAAATACCTTCTAAATTTATCAAAATGGCTAATGTAATTATATGCCCTTTTTTAACAAAAGTACTGAATAAATGTGTCTTGCAAGAAATCTTTCCTGATGTACTCAAAAAGAGTCTGATAATACCTGTACTAAAAGTTAGTTCACCTTTACACTTTACAGATTTGCGACCAATTTCTTTATTGCCAACTTTTGCCAAAATTTTCGAAAAAATTCTATATAAACGGATGATGAATTTTATTGACAAATATAATATTTTAACCCCAGCTCAACATGGTTTTCGTGAAAATGATTCAACAAGCTTAGCATTGACAAAAATTTATGATGATTTACTTTCTAACTTGAATGGTCATAAATACACATGCTCGGTTTTTGTTGATTTAAGTAAAGCTTTCGATACAATTGATCATGGCATACTTTTAAAAAAACTTCACCATTAGCCTATGGCTTTTGTGGCAAGTTTTTAAACGTTTTAACATCTTATCTAACAAATAGAATGCAAAGTACAAAAATTAACGGTAAGAATTCTAATTTCAATGTTGTTAAATGTGGTGTCCCACAGGGGTCAATCCTTGGTCCCTTGCTTTTTCTTCTTTATGTGAATGATCTTCCAAATGCATCTTCTTTTTCAACTACACTTTTTGCTGATGACTCAAACTTTCATATGTCAGATAAATGCCTGTCATCTCTCCAAAAAAATTGTCAATAGAGAAATAGAAAAAATTGATGTGTGGATGAAATCCAATAAACTTTCATTAAATTATAGTAAAACTACTTATATGATCCTCTGCAACAAAAAAAGTGCAGCAGAAAATATTAGTCTGTCCATCAGTGGCCGATCTATCGAAAGGAAGAAATGTATAAACTATCTAGGTGTAACTTTGGATGAGCGATTGACATGGGATAGTCATATTATTAATCTTAGAAAGCAGCTTGCAAAGGTCTGCGGCATAGCATTTAAGCTGAGATACATTGCCCCTTTAACAGTATTACGGGCTTTATATTATGCTATACATTGCTTGCTCCACCACAAGTGTTACAAAACAAGTTCATTCGATCCTGCTTATTTTTGCCGAGGTCAACAAATACAACTGTTCTTTATCACTAATTTAATGTGCTCAGAATTTACGAAATTATTAAATTAGAAACTGCAAAATTTATGTACAAATATGTGCACAAAATGCTGCCCCGGCCTTTGCTGGCTGCTTTATTTTTGTAAATGAAATTCACCATCATAGAACCCGTCAGAACCAAAAAAATAATTTATACTTGCCTTCTACAACGTCAAACTCTGGTAAAAAGATGCTATGTTTTAATGGAGTGAAACTATGGAATCAAGTACCAAATAAAATAAAAGAAAAGTCTTACAATGTTTTTAAATTTAAATATAAATGTTTATTAAAGAATTTGTACAATGATCACTCCTGAAACGTATCATCCGCTTATTTCTCTACACAATGTTTTTTTATGTTGCCCTGTGTTATTCCATTGTTAATGTATTGTTAATTCCATTGTTAATTTTTACAAATTAAAGTGCTGGTATTGTGCTATATATTATATAGGCTACCGTATGTGTTAATGTTCTTAATTTTGGGTCTTTTGTTTAAATGTTTGGGTGGCAGCTGACTTTGGTGACCTTTTGGTCTTTCGCTGCCATCCTTGTTGTGCGAATTATATGTGTTTATTGTGTTTTTGCTTTTTGTGTCTTTCTTTTTCGCCAACAAAACAAAAATAAACTGAACTGAACTGAACTTAGCTTTTCCAACTTTTGATCAGATTTCTGAAAACCTACAAACAAATCTTTAAAATCCACTGGAGGTCAGAAAACCGAAACAGAATGAGTAAGCCTATATCTATCTCATGACTGCATTGGTAAGACAAGTTAGACAACAGTGAAGTGTGAATCTGTGAAACTCCGTTCCTTCGATTTAGCTCCGAAAGTTATAATTTCAGAAATAAGCTAGGCTGGTGTATTGATTAATGCTGAAGCAGTTATCACTAGAAATAGGATAGAGATAAAGAGCCTAGCCCTAAAGGCCAAGACAGTCTAAAGCAGGGGTTCTTAAACTTTTTGAGCCGCGCCCCCCTTTGACGTGCCATCCAAACTTGCGCCCCACCAAACTACAAAATTAGCAAACAATAAAGTGTAATGACTACGGAAATTTATATTTAGCTTTCATCAATGTGAGGGATGTAACTGTTTTTCGGAAACCAAAAGTTTAATTTGAGGCTTTGTAGCTGATAATGCACACCTCAGATCGGCTTCACAATCAATAAGTTTGTTTCGATGTTTTGTTTTTATGTTCAAAAGTGTAGAAAAGCCAATCTCGCACAGATAAGTAGACGAAAACGGAAGAAGTGTGCGTATCGCCACGCTACCCACTCCCTTGTATATGTGCAAATATTTAACCCAAAAATCAGTTAGTGGCATTGCTTCATAATCGTCTTTTGCAGTGGAGTTACACTTTATTTCCAAGAATTCCTCTTGCAAACCGTCGGGAAGAATGTCCTTGTTAACACGAAAGGGATTTCTTGTCATCTTCTATTCTGGAAGGTCGGTGTCACCCAAGTCTGGAAAATAGCGTTCGAATTCTTGTTTCAAAAGCTGAAGGTGAGCCTCCACTTCAGCCTTAAGCTCACCTTCCAGTTCAAGTTGCTTTTTGTCAAGTGCAGTATCTAGGTTGGGAAATGAAGCTGCATTTCCTATTTGTATTCGGCGGTGCCACAACCCCAGCTTTGCCACAAATGCTCGAATGGAATCATAGCTATTAATTCGGTTAGTATTTCTGCCCTGCAAGAGCGGATTTAAGTTATTGAGGGCCTCGAAAATGTCCACGAGGTATGCCAACTCCAGCTGAAACTTCTCCGATGAAAATGGCAGAAGGAGATCTTGCTTCCCATGAGCTTCCAAAAATAGCATCAGTTCATCTCTCATTTCATACACGCGGGCTAACATATTACCTTTCGATAACCAACGAACAGATGTATGGAAAAGAAGAGTCTCATGGTTCGAATCCATATCCTTGCACAGCTTGGTAAACAGTCTCTTATTGACGGCACTGGTTTTGACGAAGTTGACGGCTCGTATGATTACTGCAGGCCTAAGCTTATCTTTCATTGCAGCTGGTAGAGTCCTGGAGGCCAGAGCCTCACGGTGAATCACGCAGTGAGATCCAATAGCATTGGGACTTTTTTGCTTTATCCTGGCAATAAATCCACTTCTAGATGGTCAGCACGTTACAGCAATGATAACGTAACAATGCATCAATTGTTACGATTGGTTATATTTTATCGTTCGACATTTCATACCAACGGTTGTGGTCAATTGACGTCATGGCAAGACTACAACCTACCGGCACTAGACTAAATTAAACTATTTCATTACGACCCAAAATGTCATTACGCGACGTTTAGTCACATAGTTTGAGATCGCTCGCGCACCCCTTGTGAACCTTTTGCGCCCCCCAAGGGGGGCGCGCCCCCCAGTTTAAGAACCGCTGGTCTAAAGGAAAAACAACATTTGTCTGTCTTGAGTCCCCACAGGTAGACTACCTATGTTGCTTTAAAACTAAAGTGATCTTATGCCCTATTTTTCGTTTTTGCATTGAAGTTAAGTTGGTATTTCAGTGTCCATAACCCTTTATATTCTAAGAAAGTGCTCTTGTTATGCCAAAAAATCGGCACTTATTGAAACTTAGTCCATTTTGTTGCAATTTTTTTATATGCTAAAACAGTAGGAGCCTACTGAGCAGATCCAGCAAGTAACCTTTAGGGGGGGATTTTAACAAACCACAGTTCTACATTAATCTGACCTTACACATACATCATAAATAATACCTACTACTGGTGACCAGGGTGGCGGATTCTATACTTGCACCCTACTTTTCTCTGTTTTAGGAAGGGCAACTGCCCCTTTCCCTTGGATCCACCACTGCAGTACTTAGACTTGCTAGTAGGCTACATTAACATTATGTCATTGTCAAAATAAAAACTTGTTTTTTATGATAGATTTAACTAGGCATTGATATTGTATTGCAATTGGTTGAAGTTTTTAGGCCTAACATAATCAGCTGAAAATATCTGTTTCTTGAAGCTGTCCTGATTTGAAAACCTATCTTGTCTCTGTCCTTTTTAGGTGATCTCTATTCAACAAGTGATAGAGCGATAAAGGTAAATGATTTGTAAATCCTTGTGTTTGCCCTAGTATTGTATCAATCTGTGTAGCCTACAATTATATATAGCAAAACATAAAAACTATCATAGGTCTTGTCAGTTTCAAGTTGTCACCATGCTGTGGCATATGAGGAAGACCCTGTTTCAAAAAATAGAAACTTTTTTGTCAGTTGTAGAAACTTAAAACATACAAGATTTAATATGAGATATCGTTATATACCGTACTGTTTTTATATTGTACATCACATGGGTACTTTCAAATACTTTGTTGGAGTTAATAATTGTTAAGTTTGGTTGGTATTTGGTAGAGCAGTTTGGGTTAACCACGCTATTAGTTATATGAAATGAAATTTTTTAAGGTCCCATCTTCAAATTGCACTTACATCTTTAAGTAGGATGTTTTGAAGCAGACAAACCTGGTTGTGAATATGTTTCATCACGGAAATTCAGTGCGCCTCAGAAGCATCACAGGCAAGCGTTGCTACCACTACATTGGGGAAAAGTAGCGCCGTTGTCGCTGCCAAAAAAATTGCACTTGTAGTGTCCACCTCTGTTTATTTCTAAAAAAATATATTGAGTTTTAAATGCCCTTGTGAGAGTGTAAGTTGAAATTTTACTTCATCTTAAATTCAAAGCTAACTTCTATGATTCCAGCCTATCATAATGAACTAAACATATAACAAAATGTTTCGTTTTGCAAAAAGTACCATTTTTTCAGCAAATACATAAACAAATCTTATCAGCTTGTATTAAAGTAAAGTTTTTTTTCCTACGTTGAGAAATTTAAATATTATGGTATTTAATCTCAAATCCCAAGTTCAAAAAGTTTAAGATTTCGATTTTGGGTAAATATTTTCCATTTTTTTCAAAAGTACCGGTACCATGTTTATTTGAAAATGTATTATCGGTAAGCATTGAACAGAAAGCTGACTAAATGGCTAACCGCAAATTGACAATCACCAAGACGGTTAATAACTTTATACCGTAGTTTATGTCATGTTAAGAAGTGTCCACTAAGATTGGCTATTTCCATTAGAATACCGAATCTTTGCCACAAAAGTAAATAACATGTTACTGATTGTATTAATCTATTTTGTTTTAATTTTCAGGTTAAAAAATATTAAGATGCTTTTAGATTTACATTACATTGGTCACACCCTTCACATGAGGATTGTATTATCAAAATTGGTTGATAATAATTAATGTTTCATCTATTTATCTTATTTCACCATCGTATTTTTAAGTGCCCATGGACAATACAAAGATTATTTTTTTTAATTCATTGTGGTTGTATGTGTTATGATAATGTGATTAGGCTATCAAATAAGGTACCGTACTTCTAATGCTTATTTTCAATATGTGCTTAAGTTTAAGCAAACATATATACTACAGTATACTTAATGTATTACTGTCTACAAAAATATTTATATATATCATCATAAGTGTATGACTAAGTTTATATGGATTAAATTTTTACCCTAAATACTAACCATTTCAACACTAAATTCTCTATTAAAAGTATGTTGTAAATGGAATATTTCAAAAAAATGTACAATATCTGTGATTGATTAGTTTTTTTCTTAACCTTGTTTTGACAATACACAGGCGTAGGTATAGCTCTACTTCTTGCTAAAGAAACCATCAACGTGTTATCACAGGACTGACGTGTTAAGGATGAGGTAAAGTTAACACAACACACAAAATCAACCAAAAATGTGTTGAACTGCCTGTAACCTTGTTCTATGCCACTCATTTTTCTTCTTTTGATCACCGGCCAGTGCGATGACTTCATTTTACATTGCTTCATTTTGTGGTAGCCAATCAAATCCAAATTAGCTCCTTTCCTTTTGGAATGGCATCCTTGCCAGAACATTAACCACTCCATTTGTTTGTATTGTACTAACTAGTTTAATTTATTTTGAGGTTGGCTTTGGAACGTGTTCAATGGTTTGGGCTGCGGCGTGTGTATTGTCACTGTAGATTGCTCATTGTATTGAAAGCTTGTATAATGAACAATAAAAGCCAAGATATTTTGCACGTGGAATTGGGGTTGTGGTATCTTTTCTGTTTGCATTTCACATAGCTTGGCCTGAATTCCTTCTAATTGACTAATTAATATCAGTTTGATTTTTGCTGATAGTGCCAGCCACTATTGAATCTTTCAGAATCTATTAAACGATTCTAGAATAAATTGTTTCAACTTTTAAGCCAACAAATGTTCAATAACGTTAAGCCATGATTTTTCAAAATCGTACCTACTCATATATTATAAAACTAGATTAACTTCACCCATAAAGTTTGCTATTGCACAGAAGTTGGCATCTTATTTACCATTAATCTGCTGCTTTGTAGTTAAGTAATGGTACAGGGATGAAAATTTCTGATTAAATGTGCATATTAGCCAGTCATTGAGTTCATTCAGCATGCTGACTACACCAAATTTAGTTTTATTGTATAAGATTGAAAAACAAGTACATTTAATTAGACTGGCGACGGTAAAGTCATGTTACAAGCATCCGCTATCAATTCTAACTTGATGACATTGACATATATACCACCGACACAAATATTTAACAAAAGCTTTATTTTATACAGTGTTGGCTAATGTTTGATGAAAATATCATTTGTTCCTCCAAAATAATTTGTGGAAGTTATTTTATTATCACTGCATAAGAAACTATCATACATAGCTCTTAAATTGGGCAGTTGTGAATGATTTGGATTTCCACCAAAACTGTGGATTTGTTAGCTGCATGGTTGTGTGAGCGTGTCCATAAATATGCCTTATTATGTGTTATCATGACTAGATTCAAATTCCAGCACTGCTGCATGCATGGGCCTCTTGAGCAGCAATTCAATGCAATATTCGATTTTGAGCATGAAAGTAATACTTGACATGTTGTGCTGGGAATTCAAAAGGCTCATTTACACTATTCCGATTTGCCCTATATAGATTGGTATGGAGCTGCTGATCGTGCTATCAGTCTTGAGCTGGCTTTATTTCATAAGGTTTGGGTGTGCAGCAATTCTGGTGATTGCTTTAACCAGCTAGATTCTAGATGGATCGCCTTTTCAGTAGACAATCTGTTTGTTTTCATGTAGATTTTAATAGCATTGAAACTACATAAAACAATGTTATTTGTCGACTGTCAAACGAACTTGACGTTTAATTTGAATGTTTCTTTATGTTCACCTTAATAAATCAATATCTAGATAAGTTTCAGCATGAAATTCACTCTTTTGCTGTTTGTAAGGACTGCTTTAGTGTATGGTTTGATATAATTATTATACAGCTATGGTAAAATTCTTAATATATCATATTTAACAGGATAAAGTGTAGCCTACATTAGTAGCCTAATGTATTTGTTACCGTACTGTATTTGTATAATGTATAGATCACACATGATACACTGTGTTGCATACACTCAAGTTTCAATTGGGTTATATGTTTTGTGATTGGGTAATTGCACATTAGCAAGTTATCTAAGCCTTATCAGAGAAAAAATAGTGAGATTGTACCTCAATCTGATGTCGCAGAAACTAGTCTGGCCAATGGTCTACCATTTTCTACTTCTCAGATAAATGTCAGTTCCAGTTAAAAGTGGTTGCAGGCGAAATGATGCAGAGAACATTGTTATGTTTTTTTAAATAGCGGTGGTAAGTGACCTTGTTAGAATTCTTTGTTGCCGTTAAATCAGTTTTTTTTTTACATTCCAACTTTCAACAGACGTAAAACAGACTGGAGTGAAATCATTGGAATGGTTGTGCAGTAAAAGACAAGGTGAAAGAATCCCAAATCTTTGATCAATTAACCCACCACAGTCCACAATACTTCAATTTCTTTGCATTTTTTGCAAGATTCAAACGTTCACAAACGTCGAAGCAGTTTTGAATGTCATTTGTATCACTGAATAGAGTTTTACTTTACGAATTTCAACAAGTCTAGTGCAGTTTCTATAGTAAACAACATATCAAACATAAAGTGCTGAAAGCTTTCGGAGTGCTGTTTTTCAAAAGTGGAATGTGTTGTTGTGGCCTCAGGCATTTTATTTGACAAAAACAAAGTATATGGAGAGATGCGTCGCTTGTTGAAGACAAGTAAGCCAACACATGTCTTTCGTTATTTGCCAGTTTTGTAACAATTAGTTACTCTGGCTTGCAAAGATGTTCCAAGCTTTGCGATGTGAGCCTTGGTAATTGTAATTTATAAGAAACACTTTCGAACGTTTTTAATTTTGGCGTTTTCACAATTTTAGCGACTGGGTTTCTGCAGTGTTATTCTGCCCTTTTTGTGCCATCGTACTTCTGAGCAAGGTTTCCTCTTTGTTAAAGCTGGAAGCTTTATATAAAATGCCGTCATGGCAGTTTGTTGTATCAACAAATGGCTGAGTTGTCATATCCGTTTCCTTTGCTTTTTTGTCACGTTTTTATTGCTAGAATTGCTAAAGCTTAAAGTAGCCTATGTCACAGACATTATGCTGCAGTTGTGCAGTAGCTTGCCTTGTAATGGTGTAACATGATGCATGCATGATGCTTTTATTTTCGTAAATGACACAGAACTGCGTTCTTTTGTGTTTTTGCGCCATGGTGTGATTGCCTTCTCTGCTGGGCCTCATCATCAGTCATTTTACAACTTAGCTTGCAGATTCCTGCTTTTCACATATTTTCAACGTCTGTAAACCTTTGTATTCCTCTCTCTCTGGCGATGCATAAATTGTACTAGCAATGGAAAAATGCGATTGCGCGACATGTCAAGAACTGTTTTAATCATAGGTTCAATTCTTGGGTTACATCTGCATCTTCATCGTGGCCTGTTGTTTCAGGTGAAAGTAAATCTGTCTATTTCCACTATGTGAGCAAGATTTAATGTCTTGTGATGTTAAATCACTGTAAAAACTAAACATTTTAACTGCTTGGTTTACTTTTATCGTTGTTTTAGGTCAGCGATGTTTGCTTAACTTTGGGAAAACACTCTATGAAAGAGAGAAATCTTGCTTGAAACAACCGAAGTCAGCAAAAGTAGTCTTTCCTGCATTGTTTCAACGTCCAGCGACGGCAACTTGTGTTGGTTGGGAAGACAAAATCAATCGAAAGCATTTTTACTACGGCCATGAATTTTGTGCATTGTTTATGACAACAGTCGGCGAGATCGCGTTTGGTATAGAGTTGTTTAAATATTCAGTTTGGTGCTTCCATAATAAATTCTGCTAACTACTCTCTCAAACCAATGTTCTTCTGCGTTGTTTTTATGTTTCTTTGTTACGAAAACAAACTTAAAATTTTCTCTTTTGTGCTGGGAAGCCAGGTGCTTAGTTTGATGAATAGCCAGTTATTCTTTTGGTAGCGTCGTTTGGGAAAATAAAGCAATAAAATTTTGGAAGCAACAATTAAATTTTCTCTTCAGCGACTTCTTCAAGTTGAACCGCTTCGACTGTGCGCAGGAAAAAAACATTTCATTGGGTTTTTAAAATGTAAATTTATCGGTTTGAGTGCTTCTATGAAAATATGCCAGATATTCTCTCATAAATTAGCTTTTTTTTATGTTTCTTTTGAACATAATTGATTCAAAGTAAATCTTTTAAACAAAACAGTCAGTTTTGGAAAGCTGCAGCATTGTTTCTATACAGCAAATCAGTCGTTTTTTTACATAAAATGTAAAAAACGACTGATTTGCTCTTTGGGCTTGCTGTGGAATTACGTTTTATAAGTTCAATTAAAAGAAGTATTAATGATAACTACGATTTAAGCTTTTCACATACAACTTCACAAATTTTAAAAATATATCACAAATGAGCTCATGAGAGATTGGAACTCTGGGCATAGGCTTCTAGCCTTCTATGTTAATCCAATACTAAAAATAAGTTCAAAAGTTCTTGATTTTTGTTCGTTTGCGATTCTCGTCAACTCTGTTGACCGCTTCTCAGTAGCCTTTTAGTCAAAGAAGAGAAATTACACTAATGCAACAAATGGTGTTGCGAAATATCACCACATATGTCCAAGTTATGCTGTAAAACTACACGTCAGAAATGTCACCAAAGCATGTCTGCTGACGTGCTGACTGCATTGGTAATTGTATGCAGAAGGCAACGTTTTCTAGTCTATTTTGAGAGTTCAACCGTGCGTTGCTAATTCGCTTTCAAGCAGCACGCTGATGTAGGCTATGCTCAGATTCACCTCTGCACACAGTTGCAACGAAAGAATAGCAGTTTTGCACTTATTTTACGATGTGATATGGTTTTATGATTTGAGAGAAGAAAGCCCAAAATTTTCAGACTGTATTCGTGGTCCTGCAAATGTGTCGAAAAATACATCGTTTGCATCTTCGGTCTTAAACTTCAATAGAAATTTTTGTTCTGTATAATCAAGCGTTGCAAATGATGGAATTTTGATGCGTTTATTTTGTAGTGAATAATTTTGAACTTCGGGTTTTCTACTTTTCAGAAAAGTCTGATGTAGGCTTTGGTTTATAATATCATTTCAACAGTGTATCAACTGTGAATGTGGTAGAAGGGCGTCTGTGGTTCACTTGCTAAACGAATAAATACGCGTTTTAATTTGGTGAAGAAATGTTTTTTTTTCATCCTATGCTTTATGGCAACGTCTATTTCGGATTGTGTTCATGCTTCCTTACATCTCCTTTCTGCTTTACCGATCTTAGCAAACATTGTTTCAACCATTGTTTTAGCATTCTTCATTTCTTTTTCAATGAAAGTTAACGTTGCAAGAATGGTGGAAAACTAACAGTTGTGGAGACTGTAAATGTACTTTGTGTTCTATGAAATTTTTAGTTCTTTTGCGCCGCGTGAACTTAAGTCTTAAATTGTGCGTTGCTTTCACATAAGCTCAATTTTTCTCCCTTCAATTATCCACATTTCCGCCTCAATGATCTTTTTTCTTCTTCAGCATGTATTTTAATGTTAATTCAACGTAAATTATAAACTGAATTGTGTTGGCGCTTAGTCGATGATGCGCACAGTGAAGTTTTAACCACAGTTCCGCTATGAATGCCTGAACGGTTACCAACACATTAGTCTCGTTTGCTTCAACCATGTGGTATGACTGGTATGTATCCTTTCTTTCAAATTTAGCTTAGGTATTTGACTGCACAAAAACAATCTTGCCAAAACTTGCCATCAGTGCACCCTGAAGTTGTTCGACGATGAGTAATTTTGATTTCATCCGTACGCGAACGTCTTTCGCGTGGACTGTCGTGTTTAAGACTTTAGAAGGATGTTTTGGTACAAAGCGGTGATTTGAAGACAGCTTTGTAGTGATGTGAGCTGGTCAGCAAGGGACTTGGATTTTACTGCTGTATCTTTTCTATTTGTACTTGTTAGTCCCTTGTAAGTCTTTGACACCCCCTTCTACTTTCCTCTTGACTGCATCATAACTGATTCCTTCTGTCTGAAAATTTGACATTTTTATTTTTCTTCCCCATCTCGGGATTTTGACCTTAATTCCTTGTAAGGATCGTTCGATTTTATGCAAAAAAAAACTAAATTGTTTTGCTTTTACCGCGAGATGGTGGTCAAGAGTTCCTTCAGCAGCCAAGTTCGATTCACCGCATGTGGTCTGCTTTTTCCTTTAGCGTCTAGAGACGTTGGAACGATGTAAAAAGATCAACTTTTGTAACGTAGGTTTCGGAAAGAGCGACCTTGCCAAGCGTAAGTCCTCAGCCACCAAGTTGGTCCTTTTCACACTGATTCAGATTCTTCTACAACACGAAAATAGCAGTTATGTGCTTGCATTTCCAGACAGCAAATCAACCGGTTTTTACATTAATACAACGTTTGCAGACGTTGAGTCAGTGTAAAAAACGGTTGATTTGATGTCTGGGTTGATTCAATATTTGCAAATGTTGTTATATATGTTTTTGATTTGATCTTGGTAGACGCTGGATCAATCATAATATGTAATTAAAAGAAGACTTTATTATCTGAATTGCTTTGAAGCCACGCGTCGACATCAAGGAAATCTTGCTTGAAAAGAAAAATGTGATTATTGTCTTATGATATGTGTCAACGATTAGTTGTACTAGCTTGTACTGTCAGTGTTGTATTACTGAATTGCGTCACAGTAACAACTTCACACGAAAAAATCCATTTCATCCTTCATTCTTCAGTCTCCAAATATTTTGTTTCCTTGCACCGTAATGCAGCTGGTTTTACACATTTCTCGGTTTTATTTTGTTATATGATAATCGGTGTTTCCTTAGTATGAGCTGTTTGAGAACTACATTTGGCGTGTGTTATTTAAAGAATTGCGCTGATACTTATTTCAGTTCTGTAGAAACGTAACATAAGATAAAAGATACAACGCAACATACAACGCCGAAAAATGTTCTTGTCAGCATCGTGTCGTCCATTTGGTTCTACTTCTTTTTTATTACGTCACACCACCCGTTTCTGTGCTCGTAAATTTTCTTGAATAAATTCAATGGCGTCTCTGACTTATCCGCTGGGTTTTGCGGTGAGACTTTTGTCTTTCTATGGTGATCTTACATTGGTCAAATGAAGCAAATTATGAATTAAAATTTTTTTTGCATAGGATAAAGTTGCATGATAGTTTTCCATTAGCAAAAAGCAATTGAAATCTTATTTATCCTTGATCGTGAATAATTGATGTTATTTGAAAGGTTTCAAGACATACAGTACTGTGTGGGTGCGATTTGTAGACGTTTGGCTGTCTGCAAGCTGGTGTTGTCCTTACCAAACAAACTGAGAGCACTTTTTGTTTGTCTACTACTTTTTTCATTGCTAGGATTACCTGAATTTTCTTATTTCTTCTTGAAATTCTTTTCAGTGTGACTGTAGCTGAGGTGAAAAGTTGTGGCTAAATCCGTCTTATCATTGATTTTTTTAGTTTGTCTTTGTTTGGTGCGTGCAGTAAACTAGCTCCTTCGGCTCAGATTCCAGGCTTAGGCTAATACAACAACATTACGTTTTCTTCAACCAGCAGTAAGCACAATTTGTTTTCATTTCAAGCTTCACGTCATCAAATAGATTATACAATATACAGTGATTTTGCCCATGACGTTAATATACAGTATCATACAGTCGTTCAATAAGTAAAAGAGATGTTTACCCTGTCAATCGTAATACATTCACATCTTTCTTTTTCGATGTTGACATTGACGGGTTATTGTTCAGACTTCCTCAGTGATTAAATAGATCTGCATTATATCAAAATGGTTCAATTCAAAGCTTTTGTCGCAAGAACATTGTCAGTTGTCTGGTGGCTATTCAGTTTGTTTTTGTGCAGTTGAAGCTTCATCTGTCGTCAATATCTTAGTTTTCACTTGTCAATTTAAAATATTTTTCGCTTGTAACAAAGGTAGAATTGTAGTCAAACTGCACTTAATTTACGTGTCTGGTTAGATTTAGAATATCTGAGCACTAAGCAGTGTAGAAATTTGTGGTCTGAATTTAGATTGGAAGACAGTCAGACTCATTACGATAGTTCTGCTTTTCCTGCGTTGGCCACAGTGCTCAGCCATGGTTTATTTTTATTCCTTGAATTAAAAAGTAAAAGTAGCAACGCTTGAATTGGTTCTACGGCGAAAACCCCTCTGCCAGCAAATCAGTTCCTTGTTACATTGATTCAATCGTCACGTGGTCAATTGTTTTAGTTGCTATCATCGTTGTTGCGTTGAATCAATCCAAAAAGCATGCATGATATAAATCTTAGATAATCTCTATTACAAGCACAAATAAAAGCAAACGAAAAAACTTTAGCAATGCTTTTGAAACTGTAATAGTATAATACAATATGTGTAGTTGGTGTTTCGCAAGGTGTCATAGTTTTCGAAGTGTTTTGTCACAAACTTGTTAATTTATTTGATAAACTCTGGCACACTGCAGCCTCTGCTAAAAAGCATTTATTTTCATGAACAGGAAGACTTTTCTGGGTCTGCTCTATTCGGTGAGTCCGATTCGGTGAGTTCCTAACCTCTAACCCCTAACCCTAAAACGGCAATGATAATTAGGCTACGGTACCCGATAATTTTAAAAAAAAAATTGAAAAAAATCACCTAATAGGGACTGGACTCACCGAATCGGACTCACCGAAACGGGCCATTCCGGACTTTTCTATACCTCTAGGCTCATTTGTTATGTGAATATGTGATTGCATCGATTTTATGCCGCTAAACGTTACAGCTATCAACAGTCACCCGTGAACCTGTATGCCAAGTTGTCCAGTGCAGTATATTTGTGGATTTCCACTTTTTTCGTTTTAAAATAGGGTCTTCACATTGATTCGACGTATGCAGTCGTTAAATTATTGTACAAAGTGCAGCGTTTGATTTCGCTACCCTACGTCTGGAATGCTTCAACTCAAATCAGCTGTTCTTTATCAAATAGAGTACTATATGACGCGCTGCTTATCTTCAGATAGTGGCAACCCAAGCAGCAAAGTTAGCCGTTTTTACATTGATTCAACGTCTGCAAACGTAATGTAAGAATGATGGATTTAACTGTCTGGAAAATCGTTCAGTCTGGTCTTCAGAGACATCACACTTGAGAGGAAGCAAGGACAGTATCTCATTTCTTGCTCGATTATATTTCGTGACGAAAGCTCAGCTCATGTTCTACTGCGTCGATACGTGTGCAATGAATAGCATTGAAACACAGGTGAAGTCAGTGATGCTATCGTGTAAGGTAGTTTTAGTTATATGGCGAAAGGCTTTTTGAGAATTTAATATAGTTTAGTTCTTATGCGTGTCAACTCTACGGAGTTTTTTTAGTTGAGAAGCAATAAAGATGTCGGTTGCCTTTCAGATTAGAATAAGGGTAAGACATGCCCAAGCTATTTTGTTGTTAGCTATTCGAAACACAGTTAGGTGAGGAGTAATCGGAGCAATCAAATAAATATACGATTGTAGTCTTACTTTTTTTATTCAACTACTGACTTGCAGCGCAGGACCCCACTTCTTTGCGTATCATAAAGCGTTGAAAGGCCTACTCCAGTTCTAACACTGTTCAAGTTGGGGTATGCTCGTTTCCCCAGACCAGATCTAAGATTTTAAAATTAGGAAGCTTGAATTTCATTTACAAATTGCTTGCTTTTGAAGCTAAAGTCCGAAATTGCACTGGACTACAGCCTGATTATAATTTGTAAAAGAAAATCGCTTTGTAAAAAGATTTTTTTCATTGTATTTACGACGTCTGACATTGAAGTAGTGTACAACTTAGGGCAACTAGGTTCATACTGACTCTATGTGATGTCTCGATGATTGATGAGTTGTGACCGTGACTTGTGACTGATCATATTTTGTGATTTATTCCGCAATGTGACATGACAGTGAAGGATTGCTTCATTTAGGTTGTTGATCATCAGATTTTTAGTATTTATTAAATCAGGCAACATTTCAAGTATGTTCAAGTCATCAAGTGTAGTTATTTCCCGACTGAGTAGTAGTACATGTTTTCCATTTGCTGTTGATCAAGTCGCTCGTTTAGTAATGTGATGTAAGAATGCATCGTTTTGCATAAAATGGATACGAGGAACAAGATTGCAAATAACTTCATCCAAAAACAAGTTTGCACAGTTGACAACTTTTCTTCTTACGCTATCACGTCAAAAATAACGATTTTTAGATGTTTAAAGCTGCAATGCGCAACTAGAAAGAGAAGTCTGTCTTCAGGCAAGATTAGTAGTGTATAGGCTCGTTTTCTTATCTTTAACATGTGGTTACAGAAAAACTAAGTTAAGTGGTGACTCTAATATTTACCCCAGCCGAAACTAAACACTGTAATAACACAGTTTAAATCGTGTCGGAAGAATTTTTCCCTATTTCTGGTTACGTAATACGTAATTTTAGATACGTGTATCAGTTTCGGATTATACACAAACTGTAAAGTTGGTCGAAGGGTTTCAAGCAAAACGTTTCTTTATTGCAAGTAGAAAAACTACACAAAAGAACATTGTCATAGTGATGCTTGCATCCGAAAAGCCTTGCGACTGGCAGCAGACGGCACCAGAACAAAACAACGTCCGAATTAAAACTTTACCTCAGCAATCATCTTCAATATTGTTATCCTCACCTCCTCAGGGGATACCAGTTTTATATCCGTCACCATATTTGGTCTCCAATGCCAGTAGCTCTTCTCTTCATTGGGTAATTGTTTTTTGAGCAGTTCGGTTTCTGTTACGTGTACGATGCGCAAATAAGCATATTTGTGATGAAAAGAAAGTTTATTATTCTGAATAGAGCGCATTCGTTTCTCACAAGCCAGCTGCAAAGTTGTTGGAAAACTCTTCTAATTTCGTTTGTAGGCTCAGCATTATCATGCACTTTTTAGGAACATATCTATGGATAATATTGCAAAATTAGCACTCCATAATGCTTGCTATCATTACCAGCACATTGAAGTGAAAAGTGAGACACAAAATTGTTTTGCGACCAGCATTTCCAAACACTAACAACGCATGCGAAGACACCTTAGCCTAAAATTGGTCATTGGTCCGTTTTCGTAACAACTGACCAATTTGATTTTGCAGGAATCCAGCGAAAGCAATAGTACGTCAAGTGGATCTTTATCGTCGACCAGTGGCCCCCAAACGGGAATTACAACCTTTGTTAATAACCGCAGTGTACCTTCCACATCTGCACTCATGCAGACCCCTGTTAAAGCCGAAACCGGCGTCGCTCCCACCAATGCGATGTCATTCGTCTCCTCTGTGAAGGATGTTTCCGGAGCACAGTTATCTCAACATCCGGGCATGTTTCCTCAAGCTTACGTACTCCGCAACGGACATTCTGGAACTGCCGAGTTCGTACAGGCTCAAAGCGCCACTGCTCAGGTACTAAGGATTTCCAATGACCTAGTTTTTCCTTCGAACACCCCTGAGTTTTCAAACATATTTTTACTTTTACTTCTGAACACAAAAATACTTCTTCGGGATGATTACCAAGGAGTTCCAATGTTTAGAACAAACACTATAGTTGGTGGAAGCTCTGTTCTGATAATTCTCAACATTTTTTCGCGCAATACTGCTGTGTTTTTTGCAGATGCGGCAGGATTGCCATTGGGCTAGTAGTGAAAATGACAAATTTGAAAATTACTTAGTTTCAATGCCTTTTGACATTGAATATAAGTTGAAGTTGGAAATTTTATTTGTGGAATAGCTTTTAATGTCTTCTACCAATCTATTTCCAGGGACAAGCGGTGGCGGTTCCAGAGGGGGCAATTCCTTCCACCTCCGTCGGATATTCCGTTGCCGGCCAGACTATTCTTATGATGGATCCCAACCAGGGTATGGCCAATGCCGGGATCCCTTCCACTGGGGTACAGACCCTCTCAAATGGTATGCAAGCTCTCCCTCTTGCCTTGCCAAGCACAAGTACCACGAATATTCCAGCCACGGTGCGTACTTCATTATGACACTTGGAAATATTTTTTTAATTACCATTTGCATACGCATCAAAACTGAACAGTAGTTTCATCACTAAAAGTAACAATTAATTATGACGACTGCTGTCTGGCAACTTGCTTATTTCATAATTATCTTTTTCATATCGTTGATAAAGAAATTACTCAAATGCATTGGAGGTGTTCATTTGGGCCTGTTCAGAGAAGTGCTTTTTCAACTACCAAAATGTATCTTTTTACTTTAATACAACACCAGCCGTGGCATACAGCAGACGTTTAATCAATGAAAGGGATGTATTTTGCCTCACTAGGCTGAGATCGCTTATTCTCCAGGGTGTAAACTGGTGTCATTTCTCTGAGGTATCCTAACCACCATAAGTCTTTTTACATTGTTTTAACGTCTTACTTTGTTAACTTGGATGGTCGTTAATACGTTTTCATCAAAGCAAGTGCTGACAGTTTAAATTGTTGTAAACGTTAAATGATAAGTTTTTTAATTTGTGTTCTTTTGCGATTTGGCGGCGTCAGATTATGGTAAAAAATTGTTACGAGTACCAACTTTCACTAAGATGTGATGCGCTGCATCAGGCCTGTCACTGCTAGCAGTGGCATCACTGTGCTTAGTATCGTTTTCTTCCTCACTTTATGAAAGAGAATCGATCTGTTCTGAATTATTGATGTTGTTAGCGAGATTGTTGTAACGACCTATATGAGCAATTGTTATTTTGTTCACTTGCTGAAGTATGTTTTGAAGAATTTCTTTTTTTTGTAAAATAATCGATTGCAGATTTGCTGTAAACATTCACCCGCTTCAACCTTCTGGCAAAAATATTTTGCTGGTGTGCTATGCTGATCCATAAAGAAAAATTGTTCTTGCGTAAAATACCGGTTTTAGCCAAGTTCGAATCGTAACGTATTACGCACAAGTAACGTTACCTGACATTTCATTTATGTAACATCCGAAGAAACTTTATTTTTCATTACCGTGTAAGTCACGTCCAATTTCATGCTACTTGGCTTGACACAGAGAAAATAGTTGAAAGATTTAAAGTTTTTTTTTGCTTTCCCATCCATTGGGGTTTTTTGGTTTTTTTTTTGCAACGTTGCGTCGATTATGCTTTCTCTAAATGCGACTCGTTTCATGTCAAACTAACAACTTTCTGAATATCTTGCTTGAATCCAGTAAAAAATGTCAAATCTTTTCACGCGATGAAATTTGCCTTGCAGTCGGAAGATATGACGTCATCAGCCATCACACAAGACACGGCCGACTCAAGCAAGGCGGCCAATCACAAGAGACTGCACGTGTCAAATATTCCTTTTCGCTTTCGAGATCCCGATTTAAGGCAAATGTTCGGGGTGAGATAGCTTTGAGTTTGAATATTTGTATTTTATTACATTATACAGTAGAATAATGTTTATATTTAATTGCATGACAGTGGCGCACTGTTCGGCCTAAATGGCCTCTTTCCACCTACTAGGTAAACTATCTACCAATTTTATGTGGATATTTCGTAGTATTGTAAAAAAAATCGTAAACCGAGACGAACTTTTTTTTGATTTTTTGCACATGCCGATTAATCGCACTGGGTGACTTTAGAATTTGGGAACGTTTTGACAAGCTTCGAATCCGGCCTTCTAAACTAAACCAATCCAAGCGGAAGTCACAGTTTTCAGAAATTCTAGTTTATTTTCCCCTCGTATACCAGGCATTTCAAATTTGAAAGGAATTCATTCTTATAATGTTCAATCCTATTGTGTTGTTGTGCCTTCCCGGTCTGTGTTACAAAAAGTCAACTATCTCCCGAAATTCTAAAAAAAAAAATCTTAATCTAGAGTGTAAGGTTCCATTCATTCATCAATTCTACAAACAAAACCCTTTTTTCTGAACTAATTAAAAAAATCTCATTGATATAAAAGAAGTTGATAAGTACTGCATAACTGTTTATTAACAGAATATTATCTTTTTACCTAATTCTTGCGGAGCAAACATTCATTGGTGTTATTGTGTTGCAGAAATATGGAAATATCGTGGATGTTGAAATAATATTCAACGAAAGAGGCTCAAAAGTACGTTCTATTTCAGAAAAAACTGTTGCATTTGTTTACAGCGTTTCAAAAGTTTAAACCTACTTGTTCGATGTCATTGCCACATTGCGAAAATATTTTTTCTGGGATGAGTATGTCTGTTTGGATGCTTGTTTTTGTACTTCTACGATCATATGCGCCGATGTAAACTAGGCCAGTCAAATCCCTTAAAACAAACCAGACAAGTTTCAACTGTGAGATGTAAACTGATCTAGTTCTTTTGTTGCAACACTCTGGTTTTACAACTCGAAGAGAATCAAATTATAAGCTCTTGCACATTATAGTAATACAGATCTACAATCGTCTTTAACTTTTGTCCTAACCGCCTGTTTTGTTATATTTTGCTTGGTATTTTAAAAACTAGCAGTTGTCCATTGACCTTAGTTGTTATAAAGCGACACTAATTTACTATATAACATGATTTATTGTTATCGGTGGTAAAAGCTGAAGTTTTTGTTTTAAATTGAAATACTGTGATATGAAAGGAAGTTTTAAGTAGCGTTGAATAACACCTTGGTTTGCTGAAACAGAAAACGCCATCTCAGCAATGTCACAGCGTAATTTCGTATGTTAAGATGAGAGCCATCGATGCTAGATCCCTTTTTATTCTTTAAAAGTATTGAAATTTCTATCAAGATGTCGAAAGTCGACCTTCTACAGAACTTGTTTATAATTTGTCACTTTGTTTCAGGGCTTTGGTTTCATCACATTTGAAACTAATGAAGAAGCCGATAAAGCTAAAAGGGGTCTTCATAACACCATTGTCGAGGGGCGGAAGATAGAGGTATGCCGGGTGCTCTTTGAACGACAAACAAATTTTGTACCATAATTTTTTTAAACCAAAGTCATCTGATTGTGCAATTTTACTAAATTTGAAAGAATGGCCTTTTTGTAACAATTTAAAAACTGAAGTACATATTTAGAACTGCAAGTCTCAAAAAATATTTCAGTAATAACCGGTTTTGTTCGGTTTGGATTATTTTCACAAAATGAAACCTTACATTTGCTATTTCTCGATATTTTCGCACCAGATTGTGTTGCGACTGCTCTCTAGTGTCCATGTTTAGCGCGGAAAATCGGTGAGTAAGGCATTGGCACTAGGCATGGCGACAATGACTGGCATTTGGCAACATTACCTTAAATTCGGTTAAAAATTTGCTTTAACCACTTGATTCTGAGTCAATTTTGTTGTAAAATTGCTATTTGCGAAAGCGAAACTTGGTATTGGTGGGTTTGTGTCAATTCATCGTCTTAAATAACTGAAGCAAACACTGTCTTGAGCACTGCAAGCTTTGTAATGAAATCTTAACTTCCATTCATCATTTGCCTCAGAACTTTAAGGTAAAAGTTGACTTGTTCGTATCCACTATGTCTTGTCAATCATCATTCGTCCAATACGTCATTTTTGCGTCACTTGGTCGTCTGACGACGTCATATGCACGTGAAGTTGACGCAGTTTGGCAACAGAAGACAGCAACTGCATCCCACTTGCTTGAATGAAGATGAAGTGATTTGGCCTGGTTTTTGCTTGAAAAAAGAGGATAAAAAACTGAATCATCTCTCTCTTCTTTCTTCCGGTCTTTGGTTTCTTCATTGATTATTATGAATGTCTTCCCTGATGTTGGTATGTTCGCTGCCGTGTGGACTCTTTTGTTCATGCGTTTCAACACAAATATTTTTAACCGGTTTGTCAAACATTTTTCAGCTCAACAACCTCTCACAATTTTTTTTAATTTGGGCAGCGTTTTTTTAATGTGAAATTCACTTCACTTTTGTTCTTTCATGATCTAAATTCTTTAAAAATTTTCTATCTCCCTTTTTTACTATCTAACTGTAACCATTAATCTATGCCCTGAACGCATCAAGCTTTGCTTCAAATTCTTGGTGATCGCCTTTATGGGTCTGCTACTATTCGGTGAGTCCGATTCGGTGAGTCCGATTCGGTGAGTTCGATTCGGTGAGCTCCTAACCTCTAACCCAAACCCCTAACTCTAAAACGGCAATGATAATTAGGTTACGGTACCCGATAATTAAAAAAAAAATTGAAAAAATCCCCCGTTAAGGTATCGGACTCACCGAAACGGGCCATTCCGCGCCTTTATATTATTTTTAGAAAATTGCCATCAATCGCAGACATATGTTTCAAAGCATTTGCAGCATGGTTTGATAAATGTAATCGACTTGCTCTTGTGTGCGTTTTAGATTACCATGGTGATGCTTGAAGTTGACATGGCCATTTTAGTAGCTGCGCACAAACCATCTGCGCATGGCTAGCATGTTTTGGAAGATGCTGTAGTCTCTTGATTTTTGATGGACAGTGTTACTAGTTGTGAAAATGATGTACTGTGGTGCTAATTCAATGTAAAATCACCGAAGTAGCAGATATGTACAGTTTGTTTTTTGTTAACTGAAAAGTTTCACAAAACTAAAATAAGCAATAGAGAGAACGCATTTACCTTGATGGACTTTTTTTATGTCTAGATTAAAAGAATTTACACCCTATTAGTCATTACACGTTGAAACGATGTAACAATAGTAACTGTTGTTAGTAAGGCAATCAACCACTGGGCATCTACTAAATGAATAATAAAAGAAGAGTGTGAGCTTGATCACATAATTCGATGTATGAAAATTCGCCGTCTCTTTAATCGATGAAGAATGCCAGAATCCGTCATTTTTCCGTTTTTTGTCAAACGTCAAGATCTGTCTGCAGATGTTGAATCAATGTAAAAATGGCGGATTTTGATGTCTGGGTATGTTTCTCTTCCATTTGAAACGTGTCAATAGATTGATTTTTTTTTATGGATGTTTGCCTGGTTTTCACACATCCATGCCCACACGAAAAGACCTAATTTCTGAAATAGTTCAAAGCTCACAATTTTACATTTCAAATATTTTAGTTTATTTCAATAGGATGTGATATGAGCGCCTCTGAACCATTCATTTCACGTTGAATGTGTGTTCTATCTTATAGTTGAAATTTATCATGTCATGTTATCTCCTGGTCCCATTTTGAGTTCATATTTCAACCAAGGTTTACACGTTTCAAAAACGTTTGATTTGCGAATATAAGACAGCATTTTGCTCTTACAGTGAAATAAGCAAGTTTCTTGTAAACGTTTTCTACATTACTTGAGGCTTAAGAAATAAAAATGTAGATTTAAGCTATTTCCTAACAGTGTGTTGGGTTGATAATAAAAAAATACGGTGTTTGCTTATTTTACTAGTTGCAACTGCATGCAATGCCCCGGCTACCGTGGCTTTTAAATGTTAAATAGTTTTACCGTATACCATTACTGAGTCCTCTAACGGAAATGATGTGTGTCTTTTTTCACCAGCTGTGTACTGTAGCGCCCATTAAACTGTAATGATTAAAGTATCTTCAGTAGCTTTGTTAGTTTATGACAGTTTTGCATGATTTGAATAGTTAGAAAATAGTTGATCCGTTTTATGGATAACTAACCCCACCCAACGTGTCTGTTATCTGAATCCGCGTCAGAATGCTGATGGTTGTGAGACCGGTTTGCCTTAAAACGAGGTTGTGGAACTGTCCCAGTCAGCAAAATTGATCCGTTTTACATTAATTCAACGTCTGCAGATTATGAATCAATGTAAAAAGGACCAGTTTTGCTGACTGGGGCTTATGTCTATGCACTGTTTGTGGCGAAATTTTACTAAAGTTCGTTAGCTTCACCACAATCACTAAAAAATTATTTTTTATTGTGCACTAAGCACAGTTAGCAGTTAGAGTCCAACACCATTCGTCACTGCACATGACTTGGGAACTATGTCCCGAAAGCTAGTGTAAACCGCTACTGCCACAGCGGACAAGCTAAAACAGGTCGTCAGTATCTGTAATTGTGAAGTAAACAACGATCCTGTTGCTAAAAGCGGCACTCAATCTTCTGCATAGTTAGCAGTCTTCGCACTTAGCAGAGCTTGAAAATTTCTCCAGCTATTCTTTTTAAACTGGTTCAACGTCTGCAATCGTTGAATCAATGAAGAAAAGATGAAGTTTCCCAGATGGATTGTGAACCCCTTTGTGTCTGATGTTAGTGGGGCAGGTGAAAAATCGCTTTGATCGTGATTTCGTGATCACAAAATATATTCTTGAATTGTTTTTTTTTTTGAAGTTACAAGTTCCCAGACAGCAAAATCCGTCATTTTTACATTGATTCAACGCCTGCAACAGTGAATGAAAATGTGCTGTTGCTACTGATATTTTCAGGCAACTGAATCATCTCTGGTCAGCAAAAGTTGCCATCTACGTCATTTTGTCAATCTTTTGTGTTATTTCGTCATTACATCAAGCGTAGCTTAACATTAACACGATTTAAAGCGACAACTTTGCTAGCTCGGAATGATTAACATTTAATTTTATCAGGTTGTGTTAATTTACGTTCAAAAACGGAAAAATGGTGTTGTCTTGTTATGCATTTTAGCTCAATCATCAAAATTTATCATTGGCTTGCCACAAGCGCAAACTGAAGTTTAGTGTTGGCGTTTTATATTTTGATCTCATAATTTAGAGCGAGTGCATTTATTGTAGATTTCTTGCATGTTGCTATTGCTGTTGTTAAACCAACATTGATTTGGTTGAGTTTTATTTTTCAACCTTTTTTTTGACCTTTTTAGCTTTCAACGTATCAATAATTGCATTTGCAAATACTTTATCAAGGATTGTTACATAAGCATTTCAATTACTCATGTTCAAATAACTTCAACGTTCTTTTTTTGATGCAACATATAAATGCTAATCTTTGCACTAAATTTTTATCATTGTTGCAATTACAGCAACGAATCTTTTCCGGTTGTAATGTGCACTGGTCAAAGCAATTGTGCTGTTACAGTATTTCTAATTTTCAATCGCGTTTGAAAACATTTGAATTACGCTGACTGGTCAGTTGTACCATGTGTAGCAGTAGCATGTCAAGGTTGTTGACTTACGGTGCACCAATAGACCACGAAACATTGTAACATGAAAATAATTTATTTTACCTCAAAAAACAAAAGCTGTCTACTTTATATTGATTCAACGTCTGTAAAAAAAAACTGCTTTTGTTATCTGAAATCGTGTGTGACACATTGTTCGTTGCGATACACAAACTACCCTGATTATCGCAAGCAAGTTGTCTTTTTCAGGTGAACGATGCCACTGCCCGAGTACAGACCAAGAAACCCCAAGCCCCAATGTTGAATGGTAAGTGACCGCATGCTACTGGTTCAAACCGGTTCATTCAGCTGGCTGTTTGTGCTTGTATTCTAATTATGATACAAACGCAATCTTTTTACATCAATTCAACGTTTGGCTGCAGTGTATTGACACCAAATTGTTGTATTTGGTTTGTAAAGCGAATGCAATCAAAATCAAATGTAGGCGGAATCATACTTTTTCAGCGTATAAGCTAGAATGGAGTTGCATACTGAAGCACTTTTTCCTCATCGTTTGCATGCCAGCAATGCTTTTTAATATCCACTGTGACATTCATCGTTGATTCAGATTTGAAACATGCCAACAATCATGTTTTATTTACTATACTATGCTTGTATACTTTTAGATCTTCATAAACTTTCTAGGTGTTGCAATGTCTTTTTTTTTTAAAACATGCATTACTTAACGTGTAAATTACTCCTTTATGCTCAATTTCCCACTTCCGTTTTGTGTTACTTCAATGCATTTTTTTATCTGAATTTCAGGCCAAAAGTATTATTTTGTAGACGCTGCGTTAATAAAGATCAAACCACTGCGGTTAGCGATTATATCATCCAGCCACAAAGTTTGTATTTTTTACATTGATTCAACGTCCGCAGATGTTGAATCAATGTAAAAAAGGACTGATTTACTGACTGGGGTAGTGATAATGCAGATATTTAGGCTTATTGTCATGAGTTACGAAAGAAAATCCATTCACTTCTCACATTGACTCCGGCATTTTATTAGTTGAAACGTGCATACCAACGTTTAAAGCGGTGTGAATAAGCAACTCATACATTACACCAATCCAATTGCAACTAAATGTAATTTCCCTGACAGCAAATTGGCCCTTTTTTACAATTCATTCATAGCTTGTCACGCCAGTGTCGGAGCCAGGTAAGAGCATTGTTTGTGATGTTTTTGAGTTCGTTGTCATCACATGAAGGGCTAAGGGGGCAGTTGGTGAGGATGTGCTTCATTGTCTGATTGTCTAGGCCGCAATCACACATTGGGTCAGGAGTCATCTTCCATCGGAAAAGATTGCTTTTATTTCTCCCGACTCCGCAGCGGGCTCTGTTTAGGCAGCACCACTCTCTTCTCTCAAGGGTGGGAGTTTGTTGTAGACTTTCGGAAGGACTTGGGATGGCAGGATGTTGTGTCCTATCGGGCTCAGAGGTCCACATTTCTAGTCGTGCAGCTGTCGCGCTTGTGTGTTCCAATGGGCCGACTTTGATGAAGCTTTTGCGTGACTTGAGTCTTGCTGGGATAAGTTTGTGTTCATAGAGAGGGTGGCGTTGGTCGGATATTTGTTTTACTCTTTCCTTTTTTGTAGTGACTTCTCTTCGGATATGAGGTGGGGCTATAGTTGCTAAGTTATAGAGGTCGGCGATTGGTGTTGGACGGAGTGTGCCAGTTATGATTCTACATGCTTGGTTTAATTCGGAGTCAATTACTTTGGTGTGGCTTGACCTAGCCCATACTGGAGCGCAGTATTCAGCGGTCGAATAACAGAGAGCCAGTGCTGTTTGCTTCAGTGTGTGCTCATCTGCTCCCCAGTTTGAGTTTCCCAGCTTTTGCAAAAGGTTGTTGCGAGCAGATAATTTTTTCTTAAGCTTCAGTAGGTGTGTCTTATAGGATAGGGTCCTGTCTAGTGTTATGCCAAGGTATACAGGAAAGGGGGTATATTGTAAAGCAGTGTTTTCCCAATTGATGATAAGTTTTTGGCTAGCCTTATGATTGTTCAAGTGAAAGCATGTCACTTGGGTTTTGGAAGGGTTTGCATTTAGGCTCCAGTACTTGTAATATGTGGAATACTCGGAGAGTGCTCCTGTTAAGGTCTTTTCTATCACCGAGAAGTTTTTTGATTGGGTAGCTAGGCAGAGGTCGTCGGCATAAATGAAACGACGTACGTTGGGGGGTTTTGGTTGATCATTGGTGTATATGTTAAATAAGATAGGTGCAAGGACAGAGCCTTGCGGCAGGCCATTACGTTGGGTTCTCCATCGGCTTTTTCGACCATTCATCTCAACAAAAAATCGTCTATTTGTAAGAAGTGATTGGATAGCTTGGTTGATTGTGGGGTTCTTGATGACTTGATCTAGTTTAAGAAGCAAGGCCCTATGGTTGATGGTATCATAAGCGGCAGATAGGTCTACGAAGACGGTTCCAGTGGCGAGTTTCTGTTCGAATCCATCCTCTATATATTGAGTTAGGTTTAATACTTGACCGCAACAAGAGCGCCCTGGTCGAAAACCTGCCTGGTCATGTGTCAGTTGGTCATCTACTTGCGTTGAAATCCTATTTAGTATGAGGCGTTCGTATACTTTCATGAGGATGCATAAAAGTGATATTGGTCTATAGTTCTTTGGGGAAGAGGGATCTTTTTGGGGTTTCAAAAGAGCTACTACCTTTGCTTTTCTCCAGATCTTTGGTATTGTTGCACCGGCCAGACAATTGTTGAAGAATTTTAAGAGCCAGGATTTTGCTTTCGTACCAAAATGGAGGATCTGTTCAGTAGTGATTCCATCTAGGCCTGTTGCTTTACCACTTTTCAAGTGTTTGAAGGCTACCTGAAGGTCTGCTGGTGTAAAAAATTGATCGTTGGTTTCCCTTTCTAGTAAAGTATCGTTTTTGTACCTGGTGGGTTTGTGGTATCGGTGCTTGGCTTTGGTCTTTCCATTAAGGAGCAGTTGGTGGGCGACTTGGTTTGGTGTGACTGCTGCGAGGTTATTTTGCAGTTGATTATCAGAATTTAATTTTTTTATGGTAGCCCATGCTTTCTTGCTATTGTGGCGAAGGTCAGTTGACTCTATCATTTTTCTCCAGCGCGTTTTTCTTTCTTCATCGAGTTTGTTGAGGACTGTTTCGCCAAGGTTCTGAGCTTCTTGGCTGAAAGGATCCTGGTTGTATTGGTTCAGGTATTCTTCATACACTTCTTTGCTTTCAGTTGTGAGACCAGGTATGTATTCTTTGCGGCTTCCTCTTGGTATGGTCTGTTTTGAGACCTTCCAAACCAGTTTTTGAAAAACAGCGTATGATTGGGGTGTGGGGGGTATATTGTCGATTTCTGCGTCTAGTACTTGTGTAAAGTTGTCCCAGTTAGCTTTGCGGAAATTAAACCGTGGCAGTGGTTTGGAGATTCGGGGCTGAATTACTGGGTTTATGTTGATGCATACTGGGAGGTGTTGGGACTTGGGTATGGGTTCGAGGATTGTTCTTTTATAGGAGTTGATGTATTTTGAGCTAACAAAAGCAAGGTCGGGATTATAGCCTTTCTTCCATCGGGCACTGTGGAAGGTTGGTTTGTCTTTCGGCGAGTAGAGCAATGAGAGATTATTGTTGGAGGCCCACAGTTCGACCAGTTCTCCATCTTTATTGCTGCTGCTGTATCCCCAGGCAATGTTGTGGCTGTTAAAGTCCCCTATTATGAGGCACGGTTTGCTGTTGTCGATCCAGGTGTTATTTGGCCAGGAAAAAGATTCTGTGGGGGGTTTATATATTGAGAAGATTTCCAATGAATTAGTTTTTATGTGCAAAATTTCTAAAGCACCCGTTGTTAGGTTGGCCGATCCGAGAATCGCTGACTTCTCCCTGCAGAATATGGCACTACCATGGGTTCGGCTGGGAGATTGAATGGCTAAGTACATTCCTGGGATGCTAGGAGGGATTTTGTCTCTGTGTGTTTCTTGCAAGCACAGGATGTCTGGTTGTAAGTTAGCTATAAGAACTGCTTTCGTGGCTGACAAACCTTCCGTATTGAAGCTAATTATTTTCATCGTAGGGCCGAGGGTCTATCCTTTTACCACCCTAAATATGCTCTCTCTGGCAGTAACTGGAGTGTAGTGTTGAGATTAGTCTCCTGTAAAGGATTAACGGGGATCGCCACGTGAAGGCTCTCAACATGATCCCCTTTTTTACAATGATTCAACGTCTACCAACAGCATGTAAAAAAGGAGCTGATTTATTGGCTGGAAAAACGCAATCTTCATCCCGTGAACATTCTCTGTTTGATGAGCTTTGGTCCTGAGATCACTTTGATGGCCTACATAGACATTAGACAATTACACAGATGACACTAATATAGGCCCTAGGGTGTAGCATTATTCGAGTGAGCACTATCTATACTTTACGTAAGAAAACGGTTTGTTCCGCCCAAATATTTTCCAATATTGATTCAAAGTATTTTAGAGTCAGACCTACCTATTTTTAAATTTACGTAAATTAAATCATTAGTAACAAAGTAACTTTGACAGCCTGTTTCACCCTTTGTGGGGTCGTCAGAAGGTGCTTATTGAAGCGCTTGGCACTGAGCACTGTTTTGTAGTACTAACACCATTTATCGTATTTTTACATCATTATGTTTTCTCAAAATTCTTCACTTTAGTTTCAGCTGTTATTTTATTTGAATAAGCATCAGCGGAGGAAGTCGCTTACGTCATATTCCGCAATTCAAACCATTTCAATTTTTTCATCCGTTTTAAGTTGTGTAATGAGAAACTGCAAATTTCAGTGTGATCTGATCGTATGATTAAGACTGATGTTTTGCAAATCCACAACTAACCTGACAAAAAGATCCGTCATTTTTGCATTGATACAACGTCTACAGACGTTGAATCAATGTAAAAATGTCGGATTTTGCTATCTGAGTGCCTTGGTTTGTTACCTTATAAGGATCCACAATATTTCACTAGAATCTTTATTATCGTGTTTTTATTTTTAACATTTAATTACTGTGCCCAACTGAGAAAAATAGTTTTTTTGCATTGATTTTACGTTCAATCATAATGAACTGGTTTTCTGACAGTTATCCCAGATAACAAATCAATCATTTTTTACGTTGATACAACCTCAAAAGACTGATTTGTTGGCTGTGATGTCATTGTTATTCACGTGATTGAGTGACATGTTATGTTTTTTGGGTAGGTTTGAAATTATCTCAAATGGTGGCGGCTAACCTATGCGACCCGTTGGGTACGTACATAATTCACTGCATGCCTGTTTTGTTGTTTTTCGTAATTCAAACTTTTTAGCTTCTAGTGCATGCTTGTCAAACGATGTGCTTTACAACTGTTCCAAGCATTTCTAGGGCGTGGCAGTCTTCATTTTCACCAATGTTCTCACCACAGCATTGAATCCATCTATGCTTCCACACTGACTTAGCTAGGAAAACACGTTTTTTACATTGATTCCATATCCGCAGGCGTTGAATCGACGTATAGAACTGATTTGTTGGTTTATTTTTAATCTTATGTTACTACTAACTCGCGCACAAAGCAAAACTGGTAATGTATAAATGCTTAGTCTTGCGGTCTTTAAGAAATAGCTAGAGTTTTTAACGACACATTTAACTGAAATGTAAAACGCAGCTCTATGCCGAGGCAAGGCTAATGAAAATCACTGTTGCAGCTGAAGTTTCAAATGACTCTGCTTTTTACGACGAATTTTCAAGTGTGCTGAAACCAAATTCATTCTTAAGCAAACGTTTCGAAAGCTAAATTCTCTTTGTTTTCACGGCTGGAATTAAATTATGCGGTTGGATTTACATTTATGCAATGTATGTGTTGCGTCCGTGAAACCATGAGTTCAGTTTTTCATCTTAGACCATTTTTGTTTCATTCAAACTGCATGTGTTTTCTCTGTGGAAGCATCCTGTGAATGCTTTTACTCAACTACAGTAGAACTCGTCTAATTCGTCAGTTTGCCTTATTCGTCACACTTCCGTCGGTCCCGTTTTGGTGTGCAGTAGTTTTGACCTGTTTGCATAATTTGTCAGTTTGCCTAACTCGTCACTTTTTTCTAATCCCTTTGAGGTGACGAATTAAGAAAATTTTGCAGTATTACAATCAAGGCTGTGTGAACAATTTTAATTTCGATTTACATTAACCTAATTACGCAAAATAGTTAGCTGGCAAAATTTTTCCTTTCTACGTTAGTTCAACGTTTGCAAACACTGAATCAACGTTAAAAGAGGAGATTGAGCTCGGATAAAACGTTAATTTTCTCCTTTTTTTTCTTAAGATCCGGTATCTTGCGTAAAATAGTAAATCACATCAACGTCCGCAGACGTTGCATCAATGTAAAAATGACGGATTTTGCTGTCTGAGATGTCTTTCCACGAAGGATTTTAAAACATTGACAAGATGCCCATTATGTTACAGCCGCCCTTCAAGCCAATCCTTTGACGGCTGCCGCGAACAGACAGCTGGCTTTGGCCAGGGGCAGAGGCAGGGGTCTTCTAGTCCGTCAACCACCTACTGTTGGAGCAGCAGCAGCAGGAAGTGTTGCTCTACAAGCAGCCAACGGTGGTCTCATTCCGTAAGTTGCAAATAAACCATCTTTTTGAAAATGCGTATTTACGGTATTGTGTATCGCTACATTTCGTAAAATCTCGTAAAAAGCTTACCTTTTTGACTGTGCAACTATTTTGCGGTTTGTGTTACGGATCTTGGTCTTATTCAACTTATTTATTTGCTATATGACCAATTAAATAACTTTGCCAGACGAAAACTTACAGAAAAGTTTCCTTCTAGTAACTTGTGAAGTAAAACAATTAAACAAATGCTGTTTCGTTATCTAGGTCTTGCGTGCCTGTGCGTGATTTCCATCCCATAGTGTTGGAGAAACGTGGCGACATATATCTACTCTTAAAAGTACAAGCATTTATTTAAGTTAACTAACGCTTCAGAGCGGTTACTGTAACCTTCACATACTTCGCGTTCTTCAAAGCTGTTTACTTCTGTTTCAGGCTCGTGTACGACACAAGTTCATTGTACGCCCAACAGCCAGCCTACGCTGCTGCCATACCCACTGGATATGATCTTTCCTCTCTGACTGGCGCCATGCAAGCTGGCCAAGTTGTTTGGGTGAGCACTTGTACTGAATAATATGCAAAAGCAGCTATTTTGCAGTGTTTCGATGTCAGATTCAAAACATATGTGCTTTTTATAGTAGACACTTTCATTAATGTCGTGTTTGTCGGATGTTTCTACCGTTCGTTGTGCAAATTTAAGAAAGCCGTGTTCTACCCACCTTAGTGCAACTGTTTACTTTAAGTTCAAACCTTATGTATTTCAACAGGTGTTCGCTGAACCAAATTGTTAAAATATTTTAATTGGAATAATTCATTTTAGTTGGCATAAGTGGAATAAATCAGTTAATGAACTGGTTTATAACCATGCAGTCCTAGAAGAGGTATAACTTTGTCTTGGTGCAACTTGTAACTTATTTTTTTGTTTGAAATCCTCGTTTCTGGCACTGACAAAGTTTTAATCGTTTTGTTTTTCAATTTAAAGCAACAACAACCTGCCGGGATCGCTGCAACTCCCGCAGGGGCAACTGCGTACACAATTCCTCAATACGCTGCCACCAGATACTTCCAAGCTGCCCCTGGTACTCAGAGTGCAGCGGCGGCTGGGACGGCTCAAATACAACCAGGGATCGCCTACACCGGCGCAGGGGCAGTTGCTGCTCCACAACAGATCGCCTACACCGCCGGCACTCAACTCCTCGATCCATATCAACAAGCCGCTCTTACACCAAGCGCATACGGGGTGAGTTAGTGACAGGGCTGTTGCTGATTGGGGAAAAGTTAAATCTCTGGAAAGTTATGTTTTCTAACTAGGTGGTAGTTTTCTTGTGTCATAAAAACTAAAATTTGCTTCTGGCATCAAAGCATTGTCCTGAGTTCCATTGAAATACTTTTTCCCTAACTTACATTTTGGTTGCGCAATTCGTTTTAGAGGGCTAAATTGCTGGCTGCGTTGTAACTTTGTAAAATTTATTTATAATTTCTATTTGGGCTATTAACGCTTGTGATAACTTGACGTAATGTCACATTGCGGTCATCATACAGACAAGATGTGGCCTTCCCAAAGATACGGCCCTCTCTGCATTCTGTTACATATCAAAATTTTCTAAAAAAAAATTTTCTCATCTTGCACTATGTGGTAACTTTTTTATAGCTCTGATGTCGCCTAGGCCTTAGAGGGGCAAGTGACGGATAAAAATGTCATTTTTAGAAATTATAAGTACGACTGTTAAGAAATTTTTTGATTCGGAACAGGCCGAATCTCTAAGCAGCCATGTACCTTGGTACTGATACTCTCACATGATCATGGTTGTTGTCAATTTACACTGATCACTATGTAACAATATTTTTCTCTTAGTCTCTAATACCACTTTCCGCTCTGGTTTAAACCTTGAAAAAAATGGTAAGTTCACTCGGACGCATGCTGGCATGCACCATCGTGACGCGCTTAGACTAACTGAACCGGTGTGATGTATTTTAATTTTATTCTTGCTCGCTCATTGCAAGCATAACCATGAACCCGAAGTGTATTTTCTTCATTCAGTTTGTTGTGGCTCAGTCAGTTTGCCAAAGTGTAAGCAATTTCTATACTTCCAACGTAATGATGATTGTTCCGGCGGGTCAATTGCCCTCTTGTTTAGAATTGAAATTGTAATGAAATCTTGTTTAGAATTGAAATTGTGATGAAAACTTGTTTAGAATTGAAATTGTGATGAAAACTTGTTTAGAATTGAAATTGTGATGAAAATTTGTTGACATTGAATTTGCGTTGTTTCTGTGTTCTGCGTGACGTGGCTTGCCTGGTGGCAAAGAGATTTCACAACTGATTATCGCCTTTTGCTGCGTGCTGGGAGCCGTTGTTTCTGGACACAATTTTGCCTGCCTTTGTGTTGAGTTTCATTTCATTATCGAAAAAAGCAAGCTAGAGAAATGAATGTGTACCACGGATTTAAGTTGTCGTGTTAAAGCCAATGTAAGTTTATACAAAATCAAGTTTTTATCCCAACTCACTAACTCAATAAATAAATCAAGAAACAATTGCAATTATGATTGAGGCAGACCGAGGAGGGATTGTAGGTAGGCAGTGAGCACCTACTCTTGTAACCAATGATAATGATGATGATTATGACACGTTCGTTCCCAACAGTGGTAGGGGATGACTTTTGCGCACTTTTGGAAGCCATTCGAACATTCAAAACATCATGCAAATCACGACAGTGATTTTCAATACGGTCAATTTTATGTTGAAATGAAGTGATTCGAGTCAATTTGTTGTACGTTTGTCAATCAAGCTTGCAGGAGTTGTCCTTTTCACGTTGATTTGACATCTAGTTACGTTGCAACCACGTGAATTCTTAATAATGATTAATCAATGAATGTTGATGACTGCAGCACGCCACTTGTCAACGAATTCGTGTTCTTTGATTTAACGTAACAAAAACGGTAATTGTGCTTTGTCATTGGTTCACTTCAAAATTGAAAACTTGACGTTGCAAATCCTCAATTAAAAACTTTCAAAATGTCATGACATCACAGTACTCTCTGACTTTATTCCCACTTCAAGTGAGATCGTCGACTCGGCGTTGCGGATTGCAGTGTGTTTTCATTTTTTTTATGTACGTTTTGCATCCAAACAAAAATAAACGACTGACTGACATGCACATCAGTCTGTCCACAGCATCGTTTTCCTTCACTCCCACTATTTCCATGTCTTCTGCCACACAGTCTCCCCATCCTCTTTTCGGCCTTCCTCGCTTTTTTTTTGCAAACTTCCAACTGTCTCATTCTTCATTTCTTGCTTGGTCCTGCTTTGTCAACCCCAGAGACCACCGCAGCGTTTTCATTTCAGCCACTTGCATTTTCCTGTCCACTGTCTTCGTCAGGGCATTCCTGAATATCATACAACATTGCTTGTCTTGCCATCGTTTTATACAATTTCCACTTCAGTTTTTCTGGCACCTTTCTGTCATACATGACTTCACAGTACACCTCCCCATAATGACAGCAGTTCTTCAAGCACGAAGGTTTTCACTCTTCAAGTTGGTTAAAAACCTGTCATGTAAAGGTTTTGCTTAAGTTTGTCACAAATTTGCCGTACGTCTTGGCTTGTGTTCAACTGTTCAATTGACGTCGCGAGTAGCACAAGTTGTTTTCAAATTCAATGATAGCTTTCTATGCTTGATTCACTTTGTTCCTCTGTAATAACATTTTTTCGTTTTGTTTCTTGTAACAGCTTATGACAATATTGAATGAAACTTTTAACTGAAAGTTTGTCTAAACAGTAAGTCATTCTATCGTACAGGCTGTGGGCCGAAGTGTTAAATAAGGTAACGAGTTTCATTTCCTACGTTTCGTCAGTCCACACGACTGACATTCTCAAACAGCGTCGATGGTGTGTAGCCTACTATGATACCTGAACGAATAAAACAACAGGAACAAATCTAAGAAACTAAAATCTATGAAGCTAAACGATCAATTTGCATTCAACGATCCGGAGTGGCTTCATTGTTTAGAATAAGTCAAGTCAAATCAATTTATTTTGTTCCAATAAGTTTCATTTTTAGTGAAGGAAGACATCTTTGTGTCCCCTGTCTGCGTGGATGATCATATCATAAACGCAGTTTCTAATCTCGCCCCATTTTTAACGCGACTCGACTCTTGATAATCGCTCCATCTTGCGCCTCACACGATTTGCATGCCAGCGCAAGCCCCACCTTTTCATAAACCTGCTTCTCTCTATTTTGGTTGAATTTTCAAAGCTTGTGTACAATTCGGAATGCGTATGCGTTGTACGATGTGGTTCTGTATATTAAATCTCCTGCTTTTGCACAATATTTTCATTGTCAAAATGCGCAGGATTGCATAACAGCGCGAAGAGATCAGTAACTTGTTCGAATCTCCTTCTATGATATGTTATTTTTTTCTGCGAAGTGGTAGACAGCCATGCTTGACTTCTCTCATGACAGACACTGAAAACCATTTCCATCACTTTCAGTTTTTATTATTTGCAGCAAATTTCTACTCGTTTTAGTTGCTTGTGTTACTCCGCTAAACAACCAACTTCTTTTCAGGCTGCTTTGACCCACACCAGAGGATACAGATTTGCTCCGTATTAAGGAAGGAAACACGTTTGAAACCGGTTTGAACCACTTTGATCGGGTTACCTCAACTTCAAGTTGCAATGAAGATTTACTCATCACTAGGGCCATTTAAAGTCATTAAAGTCATATTTTTTTCCATGCATCAGTAAGTCGTGAAATCAATTTTAACGCAAAAACTGCATCCCTATGAGGTATATTAAGAAAGTTATGAAGTCATATAAAGTCATATTTTCCTGGTTAGGTCATAAATCAGCTTTTTAAGTTATAAAGTCATACCGTTGTATACTTAAAAAAAAAATACCAATTTAAGCGGTGAAGCAAAGCACTAAGAAAGTAAGGCAATTTCTGATTGAACAAAGGCAAACTGTAGGATTAGCCTACATAACACTTACAGTCACAGACCTATATTTTATGAGGTCACGCATTGAGGTCAACTTAATACTCAAAATGAAAAGTTGTACGTACACCATCAAAGAGGCCCATGCTGATCTAAATGCCCTTGATTTCGGAAAAGATCCGCTTGAGCTCAAAAATTACATTAAGAAGCGATTGGACAAAAACGATGTGAAACAAATTATGGAGCTACAAAGACAAGACATTTCACCAGCGCTTTATGCAAAACTGCAGAAGTGTCAACCCACATCAGCGTCTGTGGAGCGCTCATTTTCCTTACTAAAGTCATTTTTACGTCCAAATCGTAACTTCAAAGACTCTAACATTCCACACTACATGAAACTGTACTACAACAGTGATTTAAAATAAAAATGGATGTGTATTACTGTTGTGTTGCGTATGTTTTACTCTTTAGTTCCGTGAGTGACGTTGTTCGTATGTAAAAATAAACGATTTTCACATAAAGTCATATAAAGTCATATTTTCCAAAAAATAAAGTCATATTATTGATTTTTTAAGGTCATATAAAAATGGCCCTACTCATCACTCACGAGTAGACTAAAATACCGACTCAGACTGTGGTATCTTATGGCCAAGCATATACCCTTCTGGCAAAATCTGTCCTTTTTGCATCGATTCAACGTTTGTAGACGTTGAATCGATGTCAAATGAACGCATCTGCTTGCTAGTGAGTCTGAAATCGTGTTGTTTTATACAAGTATCCCGTCCGTAATCAGCACGAGTTATGTTGGCCTTGCGTTTGTGCACATTTGTATTTTCGGTACATTTTGCTTCAACATAATTCCTATCCAACTTATTCATTGCATGAGCGCAATGTAGTTCTTCTGTCCAAAAATCATTATTTGATGCAGTAAAGACGTCCCGCTTTTTACAGAATTTCTTGTATCGTTGTTGATGATAGTCTTGTGCAGTAACGACAATGAAATCGAAATTTTATTTTCTGTTTTCTTCTGTTCTTTTAGCCTCACTGCTTCTCATCGCAATGTTGATAAAATATTTTTCACGTGTATTTTACTATTTTTTTTTGATTGTAGACGTTGGAGAAACGTCAAATTACGCACCGATGTCAGCTCAGTATAAATTTTTAAGTGATTTCGATGGTTTCAATTAGCAATTTCTGTAAAATGCTACAATGTTGAAACAAATATCTCAATCACGATATTGCTCTTGAATTACTGCTGGAGCTTTGGTTTCAGTTTTTTCTTTGCCAATTTTCACGACTCCTGTTAGTTTAGACTTTAGAGTCATCGGTTTTCCATTAATTAACGCAAAAATCGCAATTGTGTGATTACCCAGACAACAAATCAATCGTTTTTTTACCTTTCTTTGTACAGAAGTTGAATCAATGTAAAAACAACTGATTTGTCGTTTGGGTAGGAATCTCATCCGATCACTGCCCCTTTCTTTTGAGTGTCATGGACTCTGCAGCATACGCGAGCAACCATACTTGTGATTTGTCATTTTTTAACGTGTTTTATCGTGACTAGCCCGGATGACATCACATTTGTTTATTTCTTTTCTCCAAGTTTACTATTTCGTGACAACTAGTAGACCTAAAATGTTATTAAAAGTAGTTTCTCATGTCCGAAGTATAAACAGTTAATCACCTTGAAAAAAAGGTATAAATTATCCCTTCCATTGACTATTTTGCCTGTAAGAAATTTATACTTTAGCTGGATGTATGCTATATTGTATAGTTGTAGGCCTATACACAACAATTTACTTCACCTAAGTTTTCGGTGTATATGTAAGTGCTATGAATTTGATTGTTCTCATGAGATAGTAAAAGCTTATGATTCAACCGCCGAAGAATGTTGATATAACATCGCAAAGACGTCTTACCTGCGTAAAAATAACCGTATTTTGCATTGTTTGTGGTTATCCTTTGGGTTGTATTTTTTTTTTTCTAAGCCTGACTTCCAATCGACATCCTTCAGTTGAATCAGAATAATTGAAATGACTTAAATGAAATGGATTCCTTTAAAGTTGTAATGTTTTTTACAGATTACTCACTGATTTTCTGAGATCTGCGTAATTTTCTGGCTAAAAAGCGTGTATTCAATAGCACTGAAAATGAAAACAGTTTCGTTTTCGAACTTTTGCTGAACATGAGTTTAGTATCTTCAGTTTCGGCTCTTTATTTTTTTGATTAAATACATCCACTTTTCTTGAGACGTTTACCTTTAAATGCTAAATTTAATAGATTACAGGCTGGTTTTTGCAACTTGTGCGTCTGTGATTGGCGTAAGGACAGCTTACACTGACGGTGAACAGGTAACTTGAGGCAGGTTAATGAACACATACCTAACGTACAAAATTGATATTTTACTGCTTTGTAGGGTGAAAATGGGGTATTTTGTTATTGGCAGTCGACGCCTTCATACCGTGGTTAGATAGGAATGCCATAACTTTTTTTATTGTCTAAAGAGTGTATTGCTTCCACAACGCTTTTTGTTTATAGCCTGGAAGGCTTTTGTGCTTTTGGAGTGAAACAAAAGTTTTCTGCTCAGCAAAGCACTTCAACAACCTGTTTGCAATTTGCAACACTCAAGTGAATAGAATAATTAACTGCAATCACACTTTAACAAGAGGTCTTCACTCCGTAAATCTCGGTGACCTGGTGTGGTGAGACTGCCAGATTTATGCTTCCAAAGGTGCTTACTCAGTGTGAGGATAAAGATTCGCATAACCAGGGCAAGGCTGTGCTAATCGCCTACCCCCCTTCGGCCGGGGGCCCACTCAGTTTGACAGTTTTACTTTTAGTATATGCTGTGTGGGAATGTCCATCCGCTTAGCATCGCGCTGCAGTTCCGTGATCCTCGCCCTGTCTAAAGGCGCCTTCAGGCTAACTGGGCGTGAGGTAGCTGCGTGGACCCAGGGGCGAGTTTAACTGATGGGAGCCCGGGGTACTTTTAGATCGGGGGCCCCGTGAAAAAATTTTTTTCGCGCAGAGGCAGGAAAAGCTTTACAAGATAACTTGGAAGTCACCCACAATGTTGCTAATGCCTTTACACCAAGCTCAGTCGCCACCTTGTGAATAAAAATTAGCCTAACCTTGAAAGAAAAAGAAGGCATTTTGCAGAAACTTCATAGGCTGAAAGAAAATAATAACACAAAATTACATTTTTCCACGTTGGGAGGCCCTTCATATTGGGGCCCGGGGCAACTGCACCCCCTAAATCAGGGCCTGCGTGCACCTTCGTCATAGTAGCCTATAGGTAACAATAGATATTTCCAGTTATAGCTCGCGAACCAAGCTGGTATGTGGCCCAGCAGTGCTGCAAGTTTGCACACCCCTGCCGCAGAAGAGAAAAATAGTTTAAGTTTTGCGTGCGAGCGAATAGAACTAAGCTACCCTACCACAGATACTATGTGGCTGCAATCAAAAGATGTAACCACAAAGGATGTAGGAAAAGATTTGTTTGCTTAATTTCACACTTGTCGGGTTGCCAAACAAAAATAATAATGTTTAATAAAGTTGCAAATTTAAGACATAAATGTAAATTGTTTAGCGGGCCACACATTATTTAAACTCGAATCATTATGCTGGCCAAAAAAATTTAATCTTACAGCCCATGGTTTGCACACAGTTGGTTAGCGCGTAACTTCGTGAACGAAGAAGCTTCAAGAACAAGCGGCGCTGGTTCGACTCTCGGGGTGTGCGCTTGAGCAACGCATTCTAAGGACTGCTCTCCATTCAGCGGCACCTAATGGATGGAATAATTCCCCTGCAACAAGACTTCAACTATCGGAAATTTCACTCTGTCAATCTCGGTAACCGGCCCTGTGTCAAAAGCCTCTACAGTCTACAAGTATGCGAAACTACCAGAAATAACCAATCAAGGCTTTGTCAGTTCGAGGATAAAGATTCAAAACCAACCACACCCCTGACTTATGCTGGGCTATACTATACTTTCGTTGCCTTGTTTGAAAATTTTATTTCAATTGTTGGTAAAATAGTGCTGTTGCAAAATTACACGCTCTTAAAATGGCAAAGATATTGGATATTGACAACCTGTAACGTTGACAGAGTTAGTCCAGGATATACTTTTGGACCCGTTGTGATTCAAGAGCATGGAGTCCGTTAGAGGGGGGCCGGGAGGTGATTACCTCCCAATCTCTCATGGCTCTGAAGCACAATGACTGCTTTAAGACTCAATACCGGTATTTTAAGTCTAAGAGCTAGATGCTGAAACTCTTTCTTTCACTGTATATGTTATGTCACAGATTATCGTGTTGTATTCATGTAATTGTACATTAAGTTATAGATTAAAGCTTTGACCTTAACGCTTTTGACGTTACAAATTTAACCTTTTAGCATCTGAAGAGCAAAATTTGGAACACTTGAGCCAAGGAAGAATACACAGAGAAGGATTTTTGCGTACGTCTCCTCTTCCAGTCAAAATTGTCCCAAAACATCAAAAAATGTGGCAAATGTAGAGCTTTTGCTCGCAACTTTAGATTCATAGAAATAATTTTTAGATTTTAATGGAAAAATGTTCGGCGGGAAACATGCCGCCGAAGACGCTGTAAGTCATAAGAAACTGAAGCTTTCAGTAATGCGAAGGGGGTCTGGGGGGCGACTTCCCAGAAGTAGGTAGGCTATATGTGATGCAAAAATCCAATCAGTCTCCTGTCGATGTCAAAACATCGTTCCCGTCCCTACTCTCAGGAAATGTCCGGAGCCCCTGTGCAAGAGCACAAAATTGTTAGAGGCCTGCAACCGAAATGAAACTTTACAAAGCCGCATTCTTCAGAGATAATTTGTTGATTTGGTAGTGCTTTTGCATCCATCCTAGCCTAAGGAGCAATCTTCCTGGCATCAGCACAGGAAACATCAGCACTACCTGACTACCCACTATAGAAGAGCGAGCATTGTGTTTTACTAACCATACCGGTGTAGCCTCCATACTAGCCATCAAGACTTTTTTTCAAAAACATATGAGCTCATCAGTATCGCACCACTAAATCGTGCCACATAGTTCTCAACCGCTGCTTTTGTCAGTCAATTGAATCCTTCTACAAAGGTAAGGATTCAATTGACTGATAAAGCAGCGGTTGAGAATAGAACTATGTGGCATGAATTAGTCGTGCGATATTGATGAGCCCAGCTTCATGGGCGAAAGACCGAAAGTGTCTATCGCTGTCAATTCTTGTTACACTCGACTACCGAGAAACACATCCTAGCCTCTTGTGTTTTTTATTTTTTTTATTTTTATATAAAGTTACAGTTAAATTGAAAGCATAAAAGATATCTGACCATTCCTATTTTCTTCGCAAAGTGAAAAAAGTCTTTTTGATGTCATGGTTGAATTACAAGAAATTTTGCAATCAAACTACTTTAAAGTAACGACATTGATCAGCATCTTCGTTCCACAAGTAAAATTTTAGTCATTACTCATTTGACACCAAGGTTCAAGAAATTGGTAGGCTAGTGTCCCACTGGTAAAAAGTCCCACTGGTCACCGATCTCTCCTACTTTTCTGAAACCAGTAACGGAAAGTTAAATTTGTTTGACAAAGAATACAAAAGTTTATTTACATGTATTTGCAAGGTCGTACATTAACTTATTGTGTTTTGTTGAAATTCCCCTCCCCCACCCAAAGTTGTAACCAGCACATTATTTTGCGGGAGTCAAATATTTTTGCACATGTGAGTGAGCCCGGTAACAAGTCACCAAAGGTAGACATCCATAGGGGGATCTGGGGGAGCATCCACAAAAAAATTTGAACAAAATTTAAAATTGCGTATTCTGAGAGTAGCTTACTTTCAGCCTAAGTCAAGAGTAAAGCTTTGTCTAATACTGCTAAATATAGAGTTTTTATGTAAAATATTTGGGGCGAAACAATAAATTACTCCCCTTTGGTCAGCCTTGACCCTCTAAGGCTACTTGCTGGATCCGTGTTGAAAACGTTGTTCGATTTATATGCGCTACTTTCTTATTTCCAACCTTTGAGTTGGCAATTAGAAAAAAATCTCACTTTTCGAAGGTCAACGTTTGGTCGAAACAATAAAGAAACCACATATAGGCCTACTACGTACTGAGTCTGAACACTCCGAACCATGCATTGATAAGATGGAAACGAAAACTCAATAATAGTGCATGCTTAATGTTCTGTCGAAGTTTGAACATACCGTATCCAAGTTACAAAAACATCAGTTTAAAAAAAAATGGCTTCGAAGATCAAAATTGCTCCTGAAATCGTAGTTGTTTGTGAAACGATCGACAAAAATGCGACTTACGGCATTTTTATAACTACACTCTATAATCGAGTTTTTTTTTTGCTGGAACACGAGTAAGATTTTTGAGAGTTTGTGTGAGAATAGCCTACGTGAAATTTTTCAATACTGTATAAAGTGCATTTCCTCACGAAAAAAGTGGAAACGCTGATATAATGTAAGTACGTCAGAACTCCTAAACGTTTTTGTTTGTGACTCTTCAACATTTTGCAAAACGTTTCGCAATCATAGGCCCAAATTAGAACAGAGGCTGTTAAAGCCTTTGTGGTGACTGTGGTCGCAGACTAAAATGTTAAGAAAAGCATGTAGCCTATGGTAGTTATTTCACTATAATTCACATTGTAGCAAAAGTAAATGAATTTACTGAAATGTACATTGAATAAAATACAACTAACTTCAATAACTTCTAACATGTTTAGTTTGTTCAAAGTAGCAGCTTTGATAAAAAAAAAGTTTATGAAAAGCAATATTTCGAAAAGCCAATGACGAACAATTCAATGTGTCACGGTACATTCGGTAATTCTTTGGTGTGCTGTAGTCAGAGATGGGCGTGATCTTGAAGATCACAAGTGATCTTGAAGATCACAAGTGATCTTGAAGATCAAGATCGTGATCTTGATCTTGATCTTCAAGATCACTTTTTTTTTGGTGATCTTGATCTTGATCTAAGATCACTTTTTTTTGTGTGATCTTGATCTTGAAGAACAATAAGATCAAGATCACTTTAAAATTGAAGTTTACTTGCTGGAAAGAGGCATTTTTTTAGAACTCGTACTGTACAAAGTAATTAGTGGCAACTACTAACATTAAGCCACTGTTAATACGATATGTGTCCAACAAAAGACGATTTAAAGTCCATCTAATCTGGTCAGTGTTGCCATTTCAAATAGAAAAAAGTTTTCTGTGGTGGTCATAATAAAGAAGTCAACTTCCGTGTAGCCTACTTTATGTTGACTTATAATAAAAATGATTTAACTTTGTTCACAATTTCCATGTGTGAATTTTAAAGAAATGTTTGCTTTCTTTGGCTCAATTTTAGATGTTTCAAAAGTCTAGAATGGCGGTGTTAAAAAATCTGGACTCTAGCCGACTTTGGTCATGTAAAGTGGTTTATTGCAGAAAATTAACCAGACCAAGACTTGTTTACAATGTTTAGGGTCTGAGTATGGAGCGGTTTGTCTGACCGAAAACCTCTGAACGTTTTTGATTACAGACAAAAGTATCAAGGTTGCCAGATGGGTCAATGGTGCAATAAACACTGACATAATACAGTGAAAGTTAAAACTACTTAGTAGCCTAACACGAATAAAACTCCCACATGAACCAGACAAAAATTTGGTAAAAAATGATGCAGTTCAGAGTTTATTTTTATTTATTTATTATAAATAAAAAGCATAACACTAATTTGGCGACTTTTTCAGTACTAGTGTGTGTAACCTCGGCCTTGGGTGTGACGTTGCAATTATACGCAAACTACGTCAACAATTGATAGGCCTAAATAGCAACAGTCACTAACTTATTACAATTCTTAGGCCAGCGATCGAGTAGTTAAAAGTTAGCAATACCAACTATATACCTTTACCCAGGTTGCTTATAGTAGGCTAATTATTTTATGCAACATCATTGATCAAAAACTTGATTTTTTTTCAAGTACCGGTACACAAAAAGTGATCTTGAAAGTGATTTTGATCTTCAAGATCACGATCTTGATCTTGATCTTCAAGATCACATAGTTTGGTGATCTTGATCTTCAAGATCACCTATTCTTGGTGATCTTGATCTTGATCTTCAAGATCACCAATACTGGTGATCTTGCCCATCTCTGGCTGTAGTCCAAGGAAGTTGAATAACCACTGGCCTACTTTACTGTACCTTCCAAACGTTACATTTATCGCTGTTTTGCAAGGATAGACTAGATGCAGATCATGCGGTTAGATTTGTATAGTTCAATTTATTGAATTTGTTCACTTTGGATATGCGCACAGCCATGGTGTGCAAAACTTCAGTGAGGCAGTAAAACAACTCGTATTTTTCTACTTTTAATTTCTCGTTCATCAGATAAAACATTGCAACTAGTATTGATAAAGAAGTAGTTTTATGACGGTACAAAATCTGAATCACAAGCCGCTAGGTTGCACAATTGAGCTCCTGCTGTCCAAATTTGTACAATCCGTCGCTTGGAATAACCTGCAGCTTGCGACACAAGCAAGTTAGATGCACAGCACAATATGGTAGAAGCCGAGCAACAGTACAATATCAATCAAAAAAATATAAAAATAAGCCTTAAATGGACAACATAACATTTTAGCTTCTAAAAAAGATAATTTAATCAAGGGCTCTGCTCTGGAGATTTTCCCCAAGTAAAGAACTAAACCATTGACCAATGGGCTCATCCTACATAGCCTGCGCTACTTATCTTGTGTGAATGTACTAACCTTGCATAGTGAAGTCATTGTGCGCAAAAATTATTTCATAAAACACTTATTTCTACTCGCAGCAAAATATATCTAGTTGCGGCACTTCTGGTGTAAAAATTAATTTCTGTTAGACATCTTTCATATAAAATGCGACTTATCCATTGTTTGGGCTTGGAGAGACTCTTTTTTTTAAAGAAGGAATTAGCAAGATTGTCGACATGGTATTTCATCTCTTTGTCGCAATTAAACTCGAAAAAAGCAAGTCCAAACGCACGTAGCCTACAATTTACATACATTACCCTGCTAGATCTAATAGTAGGGACTAAGCGGACACAAAACAACAGAAAGCCTTCTTGTGATTTACAAGACAAAGAGCTTTTGCTTCAAAACCAGATTTTGTTTTGTTCAGAATAATTCTCATAGTTTTTTGTTTCGAACACTAGTAGGCTAAGCTAATTGGTAAGTTTATTGGTAAGTAAGAACAACATGCCTCAAGATCATGCACTTTGAGATTCAAATGATTGTTGTTGCCTATTTTTCGTTTCGAGTGTAAAACATAGACATAACTTGAATTTTTTTCGAAAGAAAATCAAGATCATTTCAACATATTGTCAAAATAAGTTACAGTATTTTTATGTCAAACAGCTGGTTATCCTATTTTAAAAATGCAATGATTTATCAAAAGCTTTATCAAAATGGTTGGAGAAAAAGTAAACAAAAACCACATAGGCTAAGCCCATGGTGAATCGATATGTAGACTAAAGCCTTTTCTTCTAATACTGACCGTTTTGAAGTGAGCAATCAGAAAATTTGCATGCTTTATTTGTATATCACAACGAAGTTTCAAAACATCAAAATCGAATGAGCATTTTTGAACTTTTCTCTGGTAAAATTTTGCAAAAAATAAAAGCTCTGTTCAGTTTGTTCGTTGTATATATTATTGACTATCATAGCGAAACAGAAATGTTTCAGAAATTTTGTTTTGAAACAAAATGGTTTGTCATAGTTTTGTTGCATTTCAAATGAGATATCAAAGCAAAGCAAAAATAAAAGCATTTTGTTTTCGTTTGTTGGAAACAAAAAGATACGCGCAAGAATTTCTGAAACCAGAAAGCAGTGGTTGGCAACCGTGTTTTTTGAAAGTTTACTAATTTCGGTCTATTCAGTGTCACCATGGTGTCACAAAGTAAAAAAACAAAAAGATTTCGTGATCTATGAAAATTCAAAGTATTTTTTTCGACATAAAACTTTAATTTTTTCGCCTTAACTTCCTGTCGAATATTTTGGAAGAATTTTCTTTTGTTTTAAGAAAAATTAGGTTTTACTGCATCAAAGAATAGATTATGAGTGAGATTGTGTTGCTATTATACATTTTTCAATTCTCTTTTGGAATCATGTTTTTTCGACTATTTTTCTTCAATTTGATAAAATTACTTTTTTAAAAAGTCTGTTTAACCTCCCTCAGAATTTAGCATTGTTCACAACCTTTTCTTTTCCTTCTCTTTTTTATGACTGAACAGTCTGTCTTTGCGCATGCGTGATTGCGTCACCAGCAAATCACAAACGGACGGAATGCTGGCCGAAGCATAGCGAAAAGTTTACACCTCGTTTGAAGCCGATTTTTTATGCTTTGATAAATCACAAGTTGATATAGAACAAGTGATAACACAATTCCTCAAAAAGTTTATAGAGAGAAGTTCTGTAGGTCCGATGTCATGTACATATATCGATATATTGTGGTGAAGGTATATGGGCTTTTAAAATTTGCTCATCCATGCTGCAAGCCTTGTTGATGAAGCTGTAAGTTGTAAGCTTGAAATTTAACATTTTATTGTTTAATCGTTCAACTTTAATGTTTTAATAATAATGAGGGTTAACGCAAAGGTCTAGGCTGAAAATATATCGTCTTTTTTGCTTAGGAAAGGCTCAAGGAATATCCTTTTAATACGTGTCAAAACTACCATATTAAGTTTTACACAGCAATGGCGGCCATCTTTCTACGGTGTCCTGGTTGTTCGTCCTGTGACGTCACACCATGATTAAGTCCTTTTGTTCGTGGTGTCCAATCAGAAGGGTGAAAATAGTTTTCTTAACTATGACGTAACACTGTGCTGAGGATTCTACATTTTCTCTTCATTCTTTTCTCTGCCATCTTTTCACTGGTTTGTTTCGTGGAACGGTTGAGATTATTTGTCTGCGACGAAGAAACACCCAGGGTTATTGTCCAAGAATCTGAATTTTTTAACAAACCAAGGACTTGCTTTAGTTAATTTTAAACTCCAGGCATCTACTCAAGTAGTTTTGAACCAGAATCATTTTTGTCAGCAAATTAAACTTCAGACTGGTTCACCGTTAAAATAAGTTAAAAATCGCCATGTTTGTTGGCTGCCGCATTTTTCAAAAATTGTATCGGTTCGGTGGTAGAATGTATTCAAGGTTAAGTTAAATTAGTTAAGTAAAAAGTTGTAAATTGATGCGCCTTGCGTTTAGCACGGAGTTCTTTTTGTTGTAGGTTAACTTTGTCCTTTTTAACTCAGGCTGTTTAGAAATGTAGTGACTGCGCATTGCCAGGGTTGTAATTGTAAAATTTTAAACACATGCGGTGTGGGCAGCTTCGCAACAGTGCAATAAGGTTTTGGTCTTGTTTACGTTTAAATAAATGTAACAATAGGGTAAGGAAATAACATTTTCTTTGGATGGGTTACTGCAGAAGTGGGGTTTGCTCAGTAAGGTATTGTTGGTATTTCTAAACAAGGCACAATTTAGCAATAATTGTACAAAGATTTATGATTGACAAACATGGCACTCGTGAAAAGCTCATCACTTCCTGCCTATCACGTGACTTCGAAAAGAATGTTATGACACAGCACGATTTAATTTTGCACCGTTAACAAAATCAATAAGATTTCATTGGAAACATAACCCAAACTATACCATGACAATGAAAACATTTTTAACGCAGACAGCCCAATGCACCCCAGAAAGCATTTCAAACACGCAATTAATTTTTGGCTGGTAAATGGTGCTGCATTAAATTGAATCTCGTTCATTGACAGCATGCGAGATATTTTGTAATTAAAAAATATCTAATCATTCAAACCAGTAAAATTCCCATGCATATGTACGTTTTCCCACACACTGATGACACCTGGCAACAAAGAAGTAACTGAAAGCATAAATTCGAAAGATTACTTGTTACCATGCAATGCGCACTGACAGGAAAAAGCCGGGAACTTTGTCAAACTAAGTTTCATACCCTTGAATTTGCCGGTACCATTATTAAACAAAACTGGTCAGTGGGCCCCATTTTAGATATGGCTGTGCCCCCTCACATTCTCAACTCAAACTGCAGCTTGTTTGAGAATGATGTTCCATATAATATTTTATCTACTAGCCTACACAATTTAGGCTACGACCCACAGCACCTTTTACCGAAATATCCACAACAGGCTTCTAGTTTTGTAGGGCTGTTCGAAACGAGAAAACTATCGCGGATAAATGTTAAGAGACGTTGCGAAATGCTTTTGTTTTTGTAAGCCCCGATAGTGAATCTTTGAAGAACATAACACCAGGCCAAGCACTACAACTTTTGGGCACTTACTGCAAAGTTGTTTTCGCACATCGTTTCGACTGCACAACAAAATTCCTTCGAACTGGAAACGAATTGATACTGACAAAAAATGTTTCCTTCAAAGCGAAGCAAAGTTTTGTTTTTTTGAAAAATGCCCATCTGGTTAATCGAGGTACATAAAAATTTCCCCTTTAAATAACCCCCCAGAAAATATTCCTCTAGAAAAAATGTCCATGTGAAGAATATTTACCTGGGCAATGGATATTTTTCAGGTGGTTATTGACCAGTCATTAAAATTTGCATCCTGCGACGCGCTGTTGTGAAGATTTACTGGTGCGAGCAGTTTCAATCAATCATTTTACTTCCCAATTTTCAAATCAGCTTGACCCGATATGATAGGTGATCAGAAGTGCTAGAACACTCACTATGTTAAAAGCGGAAGGTTGGGTTCTGGTTTCAACAAAATTTTTCCAGACATGCTAATGCATGAATAAAATCGTGGATTACTTCCTCAAAAACATAAATATTAGAATAATTGGCAAGTGTTTCAAACTATTCTGAAAAGATGCATGTCATAATGTCCTTAGTTAAGAGTTTTTGCAGTTAAATTTGAAAAGAAAGTGTGATTTGTTCGAATGATTGAAACAGCCAGATGTAAAGGCATAGAAATCTGTCGACATACGGTTTCATCAAACGCCATTTTCTTGCGCAACCAATACGTCACCACATTGGCTATCATAACAATTTCTCATGAATCACATGAAAGAGAGCACAGCAGCGTCGTTGCTTTGTGAAAAGGGCGCGTCATTATCTGTTTTTCAGCGACTCAGTTTGTTCCACGACACGACGTTTCAAAGTGAATCCAGTCAAAGTTTTTTTGAATTATTTTTTTCCTCAACATTTGAGCAATGTTAAAAAATGTTTCGTACAGTTTCTGTTTTGCCATTTAGCTTGTGACATCACAAAGGTTGTTCAAATTGTAATAAACTTGTCAGTTGAGGTTTATAGAAAAAATTATGTTTTTAATATTTAGCTATCAAGAAAGATCCGTTGAAAACGCTTGATCACCGTTTTTGTGATGGTATATTCATTGGCAAGCTTGCATTTCGCTTAACACTAATTTATTTATTGGTGCTTTTCCTATTGGTCGAAGTCGAAATCTTGCGGACATCTTATTTGTTTCTGGTAATTTAATTGCTAAGATAGACGTGTGGCATGACATAACACAGTTGTTTAAAAGATTGAAGAAAGATTGGTGGGACTTTTAATTTCAACAGGTTAGTGGCTGAGGCTGTCCTCCCTCATTGGTAGTTTTAGTGGTTTCCCTTCATTGAAGAGAGAGTGTTTCACTTACGAATGAAAAAAAGCCGTAAAGAGTTCTGTTTTTTACACACCAACAATTTCCTCCTCTTCTGTTTCTCTTTTATTTTGACCACTTTGAGTTAATTGCTTTAACGCCAAAACTGAAAACGTTTGTCACGTTCTCAAATCTCTTGCGCCCTTGCGTGGTTGAATTAACCGTCAATAAAACCCGGTTTGATCAAAAGTCGTCACGAAACCCCAGGAAATTCACCTTTACTTTGCGGCATACGCCTTTTTTTTCGTTTGTGCTTTCATGTATATTAAATCCGATGCAAATCTGAATCTATTAGAGTTCTTAATTTTGATTTGGCGTAACACTGTAGTCCTATAAATCACATTTAAATGTGTGATTGAGAGGTGTAGCATTAGCAATCATTTCTTCACAATACTGCTTGTCACTGGGGTGAAATCTTCTTCCAGCAAACTTCAGACATAACTATTTTTTTTATAAAAAATCTGCTTTTGTTAGAACATAAACTAAAAGTTCAGTTTCTGTAAAATATATATTAATGTTGGTATGTTTCTCCCACATGCTGCAAGTACAGAAACAACCTTGCCAATACTTAACTTAAAAGCTTAGTATTTATCAATTATGTTCATCTTGTAAAAACAAACAGACATACACGAATTTTAGAACATTGCCTGTGTAGTGTTGCAGCTATCCTTTTAAGTGCAAGCTTTTTCATACTGATTTGAATACTTCATTGTGCTAATGAGTTCCATGACATGCTCAAAGCCAATCTCTTGAGTACCTACACCAAAGTTAGCCTTGGCCCTTGTGGCATAGTCAGTAGAAACCAATAAAATTATTTCCACAAAGTAAGCTTAAATATTTGATTTTAGTTATTTGTTTAATTTTTTTATTACTTTGCAACCTGTCTTGTACCTTAGTTTTTCTCTGCAAGTACAGCGGCAGCATTAGGTACCTCAAGCTAAATTTTAGTAACACATTATTTCTAACTAGAGTTGAATAAGACACAGCCCAAAAAACTTGGATTATGAGGTTGCTGGTGTTAGTAGTATAGCCACAAAGAGGTTGTGAACTTCTAAACCCACTTTGATACATGTGTAATGTTGTCAAAATTTAATTAATCATATTACCAACATTATCATTTTATATTCCTCCAATTGTTATGGTCACACACATGCCTCAAAAAAGGGGATGGGGTAAAATTTACAATCCTCTCTTGCTGTGCTACTTATCCCTGTTTATGTCACCAAAGTAACCAAACATGCCAAATATTCACTACATTATGTTTGTTTTTTAATCGTGGACTGTATTGGTATTGAAACTTTGTTTCCCAAAAAGTAGAGAATGACAACAAATTTATGCCATGCATTTTTCATTTTCTACATCCCTTTTTTCTCACCACAAATGTGTCACTGAATATAATGTATTGTAGTGTGATATAGACTTTCAATTTACAACTTAAAATTTTCTTGTAAGAAATTATTTTTTATTTTGAAGGTGCATTGAATACAATCACACACATTATGCCGAAATCAAAACTACCTTGTGTTTTGGAAGTACCGTATTATATACCTCATAGTTTTTCAAATCTTATCAACATTGGCATTAGTGGATGGTTTCTCAAGCTAGTAATTTAGTAGTTACTAGTTCTACTTAAAAAAAATCATTAAAAAAAGAACTTCAATCACCATTTTATCAGAAAATCGGTCATTTGAAAAGGCTGTTTTTGAGACTAAATAATTTTCCACAAATAAACATAGTTTGTAGTTATTCTACAAAGTATCATTAAAGCAAGTGAGCTTTCAGTTGAAAGTGCAGTTCAGCTTTTTCTCTAATTTACACTCCTTTATTTTGAGACTTATTGTTACAATATCAACCAGTGGTGCAGGGGCAAGTTTAATTGATGGGGGGCCCAGGGCACTTTTAGATCGGGGGGCCCATCAAAAAAATTTTTTGTGCCCTCAGCGCGAAAAACTTTGCAAGGTAACTTGAAAGTCACCCACACAGTTGCTAATGCCTTTACGCCTAGCTCTGTCGCCACTTTGTGATTAAAAATTAACCTTGAAAGAAAAAGAAGGCATTTTGCAGAAACTTCAAAGGCTGAGAGAAAATAATAATACCAACACAAAATCAAATTTTTCCACATTGGGGGGGGCTGAGGCAACTGCACCTTCTTCCCCACCCCCCTAAATCCAGGCTTGCAGTGGTGGATTCAAGGGGAGGGGCAATCTCCCCTGTAAGCATAGAAAGACAATCGTCCACCTTGTGTTTTGTTGAAACCCCTGCCCCCTAAGGCTACTTGCTGGATCTGCACCTGATATCACCAACTGGGAGAGTTGTGAACTTTTGTTGGTTATGTATCAACATAAGTTTTCTGCCAAGTGAAATTTAACACATTAAATTTAATTTGGGTACTTTGTGTATCAGGGGTAGGTAAATTTCTTGAGAGCAAGATAGCAAAAAAAAATGAACTATGCCCTAGGACTTCAAAATTTCCCAAATTATAAGTTTTTGTCTTCAATTGCTTTGACGCTTTCCCAAATTATGGAAGAATTTCTAATCTGGCAACACTCCTGGTGAAAGACGCTGTAAATATAGCCACTTTTAATAACAAGCAATTTTCAGTTAATGGCAGGGACGTAGCCACATGGGGGTGGGCTTGGCGGAGCAATTGCCCCCAAAGTTTTATCTTGCACCCCCCCTAAAAATGTTTTTAATACTATTACAACGTTTTAATAACATTGTATTACATGCTAAATGATGTTTCATGAATGTTTAGCTGCATTCAGCAGATACATTTTTAAACAAACTCTTTATTTCACACATTAATTATTTGCCCACCCCTCCCAACGGTTCCTTTGCCACTTTAAAATTTTCTTTCTAGCTACGTCACTAGTTAATGGCATTTAAAAACGAACATTTCACCTAAAAATACATTTTGCTGTCATGTTAGGTTAATATGAACACAAAATGTGATACTATTTTTGAAAGCTCTTGACGGGAGTTTGGGTTGCATACTGCATAAAACATTGAATGGCCAATGAGTCATAGTTGGCCCACTCTTTATATTGATGGTGTATCTTTTCTGTTTTCTCGTTTAAATTTTTTGTTGACCATAGCCATCTACGTAAAATTCTTAAATAATTAAAAGAATGAAATCATCTTTTCAGTCTACACAGATTTATTGTTCTTCACTTGTTAGCCTATACTTGCCCTGACGTCCCGAGAGCAATATCAATTTTTTTGCAAGAGTTAAAACAGCAAGCTGACCACGTAGTCACACCGGACTGTCCTTGGATGATATTCTCCACTGTTAGTTTGTTTTAATTTAGTTTGCAATACAAAAAATCAAAAATATACATGTCTGTTTAAACAATAAATGCTATTACTACAGTAATACCACAAAAAGTGCTCAATGCCAACTTGCCAAGTGAAAAGTAAAACAGAGCGAATTACATCAAACTTAGTGGCTAGTTCACTAAATTAAGGCAAGGCTGCTTAGATTTTTAGTGAACTAGTAAGTAATTTTGATGTATATTCTTGTTTATTAACCAATATATAACAACTCAAATGTCCGTTGGCATATATTCCTTTTATCACTGATGTAGCCTAATCGGTACACGTGAGAAACTTTATTTTTTATTTAATGCAGATGAAATTATAGACATTTTTCAAGTGCATACAATTATGCTTAGCATGGAAAGCGTAGCAACTTCACAAACTTTACAAGACTCTCATAATCTTGAGGAAGAAGATGGGGAAATTCTTGAAGATGGAGAAATTGATGATGAGGATACCACTCACAAAGGAGAATTCAACCTCGTTGATTCTACGCCGTCACTGGAAACTTCAAACTATGTAGTTGAAGAAGTAGTTGAACAAGTCTATGAAGAGGAGGAAGAAGAAGCTGTTTCAGAAGACGAAGAAAAGAAAAAGCACCGGAAAAGATCGCATCATAGGAGAAGAAAAAAGCACGATGACCGAAGATCAGAAGAAAAATCAAAACACAAAAAGCGAAAAGTAATTTGCTGTTCTTGATAAATGCTGTTGTGAAAGCGTTACTTTTCTTGGAAAGTAAGCTTTGTTGCAAGTGTGTTGATAGTATTTTTCTTGACTTTATCAAACAGACAATAGCTTAGCTCATAAACTAATCCATAATCTTTTTAAGGGTGAAGATGGAAGTGATGGTGGCGATAGTCCTCCGTCAAAAAGGAAGAAGAAAAAGAAAAAGCATTCCAAAGATAAAAAAGAGAGAGAAAGCACTTCTCCAGAAAATGCTTCCCAAACTCCATATGATAGCAAGAGACTCTCGGAATCTCCTCCGCTTCCGTCGGAACAAAGTCTTTATGGTTACGAATATAATCCCATGAACACTTATAACAACGCCAACAATTATAATGAAAATTATGAGTCTTCTGCTGCATTTACTGACACAAACAATTCTGCAACCTACTCGTACGACACAGAACAGTATCAACAAAATGCAGACTATTCTTCCGGCTCGGACTCTTACTACAGTGATTTCGAATCCCATCTTAAACAATATCAAAGTTACAAACAGAACAAAGACACCAAAAACGATCCAGACAATAATAATCGTGTTAGCGGTGATAATGATGATGATAACTATTACAGCGTCGGTTACGACTCTGAAAAGAGGCGAGGCCGACATCGGTCTAACGACGACGTGCGTTCTAATAGGCGCACATCTCACCGTATCCGATCCGGTCAAAATAGTGGGGTAAGCAACGACCGACTTTGTCATCATTAACATTAAATAAAGACATTTTACTTTGTTTGCACAAATTTAAAATAATAGCAAATGTAAAATCTATGCATATAGTTAGCAACTTCCGCATTTCGAAACACCTCCATTGAAATGGCGCTGTTTTATTTCTAGTCAGACCGCACCAGATGAAATGTTTTGGCGGTAACGTTTAATTTCCACCATGTCCAGAATTGCAACCATGTCCAGAATGTTCGCTATCACTTTGGGTATAGCCTTGTTGTGTCATAATAAGCACAATCAGTTTTACTTTTGAAGCCGTTTACATGACTTGGCCTTTTATGAAATGCTGACATTTTAGAAGCATTGTCTAAGGCTAAAGTCTCTTCGTGAAATCATCACCTCCACTCTTTCCTTTACATACTAAGAGCTCCAATAAAATTCTAGATTACTCCAAAGAAGGGCATCATGGGTGCCGAGGTGATTTGAAATTTTAAGCAAAATTTTTAAAGCAGTAATGGGATTTTTGAGTCACATGTTACACTGTGCTAGTTCTCAATCCAAATCGATTAAAAATTTTGAAACTTCAACTAAACTGGTCAAATCAAATGTTCGGGTGTCGATCTGCTTTTACTTGAACTGTCGCTCGATCTACTTTTAACATATTCTATTTTTATATTTTTAGTACGATGAGAAACGCAGGTCTAGCAAAAGGGAAAGCAAAAGCAGCATAGCTTCCAGAGAAGAGCAGTCCATTTGTCGTTATTTCAAAGAAGGACACTGTGGCAAGGTAATGTTCTGAGTTATCTAGGCCCAGGGTCATGCCAGATGGCTCGAGCGATTTATATCCGACTCTTCAAACGAAGAAATGACCAGAAAAAATGACCGTTGTGGAACTCCTGTGTGAACGTATGAGTATTGAGTAACGTATTTCCAGACCAGTCTACCATTCAGCGTCATCTAGCGGATGAAAAATGATCACGGAACAACCTTTGTCGACTTTGCAATGAAACGTCAACGTAGCGTCGGTGATCCAACCTTTGTCAATGTTTCTAAGCTCTCATGTGTATGAGAAGCTACAGCACCTTTCTAAAGCAGTCATACTCTCGTTTTATGACCAACAGGGTTGCTTTTGCAAGGGCGCTTTTGATCGATCAACTCTGTTGCATGTATCCTAGCGGATGAAAACTATCTGTGCTTTACGTGTTTTTTTGATTTGTTAAAAAAGTATTTTTTTAAGTTCAACGTTTTTTAATGTGGGCGTCCAGAATTGCATGATTTTAAAATTTAACCGAATATTTTTCTAAGAACAAAAACAATGAGCAGATGAAACAAGTTTCAATGTGTTTTCCAGGGCGACAAATGCATCTACAGTCACCAACTGAACAGCCATCGAAACAAAGACGGGTCGACAAAGAAAATTCCAGAACTTTGTCACCACTATATGCACGGATATTGCCAGCTGGGTGACCAATGCAACTACATGCATGATATCCTTTTTTTATTCAGTTACAAATTATTGCTCTGCCTATTTATTTGTTTGAAGCTTTTTCTGCATTAATTTATGTGAACAGTTCAGGATGTAGCTCAAATCTTTACTCGTGCGTTCTGCGATAACATATAGGCTTACAAGCATTCGACAAAGCTTTTTCTTTAACTTTTCCAATTGCATTCACACAAGATTACCCATGCAAATATTTCCACACCGGCACACAGTGCTTCGATGGAGAGAAATGTAAATTTTCTCACGACCCAGCCACCGAGCTTACACGGCCTATTATCCAGCAAGTAAGTATTCTCCAGCAATTTGTTTCACAAATTTGAACACATTTTTTCTGTTCCTCTTTGACGTTTTCTAAAAGTCGTTCTTGATTAATTGGCCCACGTGTAATAGGCCTATTTTTTGCCTGTTCACTTTTTTTCGGTTTCATGAAACAAACCAGTAACCACTCAGTCCATTTGGCATTCTGATCAAGCGGATTTAAATCAACATCTCATTAGTCATTATTTTATTTTTGATTTTATTTGACTTGGGAATATAACTCTGTTTCTCAGTCATCCGTTTGATTTAGTGGTTTGAAAGTTTAATTTGGATCTTTAGAATTTGTTTTATCCTGAAATCTTATATTGTATTATATGTTTTTCTTATTTTAGTTCCAGGATGCTTTCAATAGCATTGATGATACCAAAGAAATTGAAGCGTTGGAAAAGGCAGGATTAAAACCTCTTCAAAAGCCTCCTCCTGGAAGAGGACTACTTCCCACCCCTCCATCTGCACTGCCCCTTATACCGTCTGCACAGATGCCTATGAAAAGATCGAAAGGAAAAAAAATACCTTCCTTGTTTGACATTAAAGTTCAGCCAACGGCCGAGCTGCAGCAGAAAATTGATGCCAAGTAAGGAAATCAAAATTAATCACAAATATGCAACATAGTTGTCACAGCATAAACTACAGAGCACATTAGACTACTCTTCAGGTTGTGTCCCTTCAGTCTGCGCGTTTACGTGTAGGAAAGTTGCATTTCATTTTCGTCTGGACAGTAGTTTGGAATTGTTCGAAGTGAAAAATTGGGAACTCTACTTAGACAGCAGCTGAAATAGAGAAGACAAGTTAACGATGTAAACCTTCCTCAACATCTTGCAATTTCTAATCGAAATAGGAAAATTAAGTTGTTTCCTGCATTTCTGTCGCTGCAGTGGCGATAAAAGAAAAGAATTGTAAGGATATTTGGACTTATTTCTTAACTCGATAGCAGAGCTTTTCTGTGTGTTGTAAGAAGGAGAAAAGATTATTCACAAAAGCTTTGTATTTTTAGCGTCAGCGAGAATAATTGGATTGAGCCAGGCAGGGTATTTTGCATGAGGTGAGATAAAAGAGTTTAGCTTAGCGTGGACGAGTTATTTGAGTGCAGCCGAATTGTATCTAAAGTGTAATACATGATTAGTTGATTACTCATCATAACTACAACTGCTTTTTCATGCAATTTAATTAAAAGCGATGGGATGCGTAGAGGATAAGACGTTCGCTTTGTAATAATGTGATTCTGGTTCAACTGCCTGGATTAAGCTGGTTGTTCAAAATAAAAAATGCTCACCTTTATCCAGGGTGTATTAGACTGGGTGGACGTAGTGAATGAAATGCTGTCCCGAGAAAGGAACTGACCGGCCAGTGACCGCCCTACGCTCGTTAGTGTTGAAGACTTAGTATAAAGAGAACATTTTTTCATCCTCCAATGCTTTTTGTCAAGTGCGGGGCCACCATTACATGTAATTTAATGTAAATTTTGTCTTCTCAGCACTGTGACATGTTTGCAAATGGTGGATGATGTGAGGGATCCCGAGGATGTCTCATCACAAGCTCCCAACTTGCCGATGCCAGCTCCGATGTTTGATCCTAGCCATGGCGGAGGTGGCCTTTTGCCCCTTCCTAGCATTGGGACTGGCTTGCTTCGTCCTCCAATCATTCCTAACTTTCCACCACCTAATTTCATCGGCGCTCCACAAGGACCACCTCCACAAATGATGATGCCCGTTCCTCCAGTAACAGGATTAGTTCCTCCTAACATTCTTCCTCCAGGTGAGATACAAGTCTCTTGGTCACTCAAACATACCTGATCTTCAGATTTTGTATATTCAGTGTGTGAAGCAATTCGGCTTCCTGCATTGCTTTCAACTTTTTCAATGCCAAGTTTAAAGGGTGTTCTTAGTCATGTTTTTTCCTTAATATTTTTTATTTTTATAAATATCTGGATAGCTTCATATGCAGAATGATTGTGGGCGACTTTGTGCAACTCGAACTCTAGTATCGTTATGCATGGGTTGCTATTTCGTTTATTGAGGGTAAAATATAAGTTAGGGGTGTGCAAAGTTTTATGAAAGCTCCTTAACCATGTAAAGCTTGTACGTGACTGAAAAACTTACTTCCGTGTTGCTTTTCTCTGTATTTATAAATTACAAACGTTTTACAAGTTTCGTTTTATAGATTGAACGATAAAATTACAACTTTTATCTTATTCACAAGCTACTGAGTGCGAGTAAAACTGACTGCTGAAGAAATTTTAGAATGCGCTTGGTCTTCGTAGGACGAAGTTTTCTGATGCAATCGACCAAGATAGTTACTGTTTTTCAACAGGTAGCGCTACACCGCCTTGGATTCAGAGGCAAAAGGCACTCTTGCAGCAACAGCAAGAAGAAGCCAAAGAATTTTACGACCAATTTTACGCCAAATCGACCGGCAAGCAAACGGTACCAAACTTACAAAGTGAAACTACTAACAATGAAAGTGAAAAAACAACACAAGATGCTGCTACACGTTTGAGTGAAAAAAGTAAGAGGCTCCGCCTAATTTAAGCATCAATACCTCAATGCAATTTGAAATTAAAACAAACAATTTCTCGTTTGTCAAACAGAAGTTGCTTTTTCACCAGCTTTTTTGCCGTATCAAAGCTTACGCCTTGTGGTTGAAGATTTGATTAAGTGGACGGGAAGGCAAGGAAGCCAATTTTCGTGTCTACGTTTAGGCATGCCTTTAAGTGTCCTGCCAGACGCAGCCACGTGCTCGTGAGCAGTGTCGAACTGGCGCTCTTGCCAGAGCTTGCACCACTCGACTATGCAGCCAACACCTTCACCAGTTGACTGGTAGTCAGTACTCAATAGCTTTGCGTATCGGCAGTCGGCTGTGGAAAGGTTGACTCGACAGACATAAATTCCGACCCACTGCGCTTTCTCAGCACCGCTCTGGCTCTCTTGTTGCCTTCCACCGAATGTATAAAAAGTTGTTGGTTTGACAACTGCCTTGGCACCGTGTTGTCGTATCACAATTGGCTAATCTTGACTGTTGTTGTGTATTGTCTGAATATTCTTTAGCAAGCTTAGGCTGTGTCATACGGTTCAAATGATACATGTGTTTAATTATAGCTCTTTGGAGCCTCAAGCTAGCCCTTTCAGTCACGTGTACGTTGACAGAAAATGTTTTACGTGACTCGTGACAGTTGGTCATGTCGCCATTGCCATTGATACAGCTTGCTGGTTTTTAGTGCATGCTGAAATGGTGTAAGCACATTGCAGAAGCTTATGTAACATCCGTTGCTAAATCTATCTTGTAAACGAAAACTTAAGGCTCAACTATTATGTGATGCCTTGGGCAGAAGGGGAATTGCCATATTGCGTTATATAAGAGGGTGGGTGAAATATAGAAATATGAATTTTGAAATTTTTAGCGTTTACTGATGTCTCCATCTTATTTGGGTTGGCTTTTCAGTTAATAACCAAACCTTTTTATAAGATATTCAAGATTTGTTTGCGTTATAAAGCTCGGATTTTCTTGTACTTTATGGCCGATAAAATTAACGAACACTGTTTTAACCAGCGCAAGACGCGTCATTATCATCAATACACCACGATGAAATTGACGAGCCTGAAAATGAAGACAACAAAAATAAAGAGGATATTATTAGAATGGACGATGATGGTGATGTCATAAAAGGTATGCGTGTTTAACTGGAGCACGGTTTTCGTCCGGGAAGATTTTATAAATATTATAAACTCAGTAACGTTAAAACTTGCACATGGTCATTAGTAAATAAAATCCTTATGGGCTGTTTTTCAAATGCAAGTGTAGCAATACTCTCACCAACACCTGCCATAGCTGGGTGGTTTTTATGGGTTTTCACCTGTGTTTTTTTTTAAATTGAATAGCAAACGTCGCAATGCCGATTCAGTTCGGATGATAATGTTCCTGATAATGTGATTCTCTGTTACAAAAGCAACCGCGTTATCACATGATATTTCCACAGATCCAGCAGTGAAAGCACCCGACTTCTTGCCAGCTAAACAGAAGGCATTGTTTATGCGCATTCATCAGAAACGAACATTGTCGAACGAAAACGAAACCCCCTCTGGCCATGAGTCCGAAGGTAGAAAAGGTGAAGCACTTAAGCTTTTTATACTCGCATCACACGTTATTTACTGGAAGCTTGTTTACAATTTTTGCTTCCAGACAGCACGTACAGTCAAGAGCTGGTCCAGCAAGTAGTTTTAGGGGGCGATTTTAACAAAACGCAATGGTGTGTAGGTTTACATAAATCCGACCTTGCAAAAACACCGTAAATACAGTTACTTTTCTGTGTTTTAGGGGGGCGATCTCCCACCCCTCGATCCGCCACTGCAAACAGTTAATAGTTTTTTTAACAACTTTTTTCCACACAGAAATCTCAACTGACAATTGGACATATTCGAGTGACGAAGACGATGTAGCGCTACCTACCGGCCAAAGGCCGTCGAGCAGCAATGCAGCATCTTCAGAATCCGTGCAATCGATCATTAAAATGATTTCAAACAAAAAGACCGATAGTGACGCGACTGTGGACACTAATCTCCTTTCCAAAGTTGCAAACGTCATCAGTCTGCCTGCGACTGTGTCTGGTAATTGATTAAATGCCTTATGGAAAGCGTTTATATGATGTGTTTTAAAGTAAAAATTGTCTCCAGTTATAAAATAGAAAATCGGCAACTTTATTTTCGCTTGTTGACTGAAATGCAAGTTAGCTTGTACTCTTTGCTTATTCTTCTCTTGCAGCATGAGCCAATTTGGCAAATGTTTGCGTGTAATGGCAAAAGCTCTCTTTTTCTTACGGTTTTTATGTGAAATCCTCACGAAAACCTGCAATGTCAGAAAATACAATAGAATTAAATGCTTCCATTACCGAGTAATTTACAGTTACTTCCAAACAGTTGCACCACTTACTTGGTGACGTATCTTGCCTACTAATCGACTGGTCTTTTTCAGGTTTATCTCACTCCAACCGTATGACGTACACATCGAACTCTCAGGCGCCAGGCAAAGGTATGATGTCACCCCCTCGCCAGCCACATCATCGCAATGAACGAAAAGGCAGCAACGCAGAGGCCAGTCCAAGGCACAACCCTCTAAGACGGCGCTTGTCCACGAGTGAACTTAACAAGGAGCCTGTCACTATCCCTCTTGTTGTTAAGCAAAATACAGACTCCATGCACGTCTCGCATCCTGATCCTAGAATGACTCTCAGCAGGTTATTTGGGAAGTCAAAACCCGAATTCCGAGGATCGTTGCCTGGTTTTGGTAAAGATGTCATGATGCCTGGTTCCGGTAAAATGACCGGGTTGAAAATAACTTTATCCTCTCACAATGCAAGCTCTGAGCTCTCCGGCGGTGATAAACGATCTGATCCTCGACTCTCACATCGGTCAAGACCGGGAGATCCGCGGATGAAGAGCAAACCAAACGATCCGCGTTTGAGGATGCGGGCGTCTTCTGCGACGAAGACTTCACCACCACGTTCGCCACTGTCCGTCCCAGCTAAAACGTCCATTCCCACGAAGCCTACCGCTTTGTTGACCAAACCTCCTACCTCAATCATTCCTAGTTTGCCAGAACTAAACCTGGATCTCGCCACGATCCAGGATCACAAAAAGAAGTCTCCAAAACAATCAGAATCTCCTGTTGCAACGAAAATTGGAGACCCGCTCGCAGGACTTCCGAAACTCATGAGGGGGAATGTTCGATCGTCTTCGAATAACCACATGGTGTCTTCCAGCAGTTCAACTTCAAAGCAGTCTCCTGCGCCGGCCATAGCTCCTTATGATCCTAGGTATATAACTGCGGGCGCCTCAACATCTACGACAACTGGTAAGTCAATAAGTAACTTTCTAAATAGAAAGTTTCCATTTTTATTCTCGGCAAAGATGATGCTTCTCGCTATCAACTTACGCTTTTCGAACATCGTGAGTGTGGAGTAAGTTTTCAGGGATTGTTTTACCCAGTGTGTTAAACCTTGCATAAAAAGAAATGGCGTTTATTATATCCAGTTTAGCAGTGTTTCGAACTAGGATCGTATGATTGGAATTCAAGTGCTTTATCCATTCTCTCATCCCATTGCGGCTTATTAGTGACTGTGCCAAGCGACGTTTTGCAAATGTATTTTTTTATCAAGTTTATGTAATTTTGTTGGTGAAAGCAATAAATGGTTGTTTTCTTTTTCAGCTCTGAGCAGTTCTCCAGCACCGTATGATCCACGAGCTACCACAACCCAAATAAGCAATGTCCCTCCACTGTTTGACCCCAGAGCGGCAAATAAAGACGTTAAGAAAAGAACGATCCAGTTACCCAAGCTGACACCTGCCCCTGGATATGCTGCTAAGGTTCAGGAATCGAACGGTAATTCCCACCCCTTGCCATCTGGCGAACAAGAAGATTTTTGAATTTGCAAGCAATTTCTTTCTGTTGCCCTTCAAGGGAAACTGGTGCTTCTATGTTGCGCTTTGGCGTTTTCGTTCTGAATGAAATTATATTTTTGCTACAAGCTGCCAAACTTGTTCGAAATTTGTCTCGTGACTGCAGGCAGTGGTTAGTCGCAGGGGGATGTGTATTGTGTAGGCTTAACTTTTAGGTGTTCGAGTAAAGTTGTCTGGACTTTTGAAGAAAAAGCTTTATGTTACAATCTTTATTCGGCTCTCATACTAGCACATGAAGTCGTTCAACTCATATATTTATTCCGTTGCAAAGTTCAACAGTGTACACCTGTGGATAGTTACAACATTCAATTTATTATGTTTATGATTCACTCAAACAGTCTTCATTCACTCACACAACCACTTCTAAGCTATACAAGATACAGTTACTTGCCCATTGAATGATCTACTACTTTTGTGAACACCTTGTGATTCCCTTTGCACAAATCGACAAGAGCAGCTTAGTTCACTATGTCCTTTATATGCAGTGATTAAAGTACGCGTTTAATTAAGATCGAGATGAGTCACAGCAAAGAAAGAGAACACGTTGATTGGGTTTCCGAGTCTAGAAGCCATCTGATTCCAATTTTACTTTATTACGGCTGCAATTGGTAGCCGTGTTGACTTCTTGTAAGCAACCCCCCCCCCCCAAAGTTATTATAAAAGTTGAAATTTAGCACAAAGTCCAGTTCAGAACCGAGGCATTTGATATGTGAAAAGTTTAACACTGATTAATTTGAGTTGTTGTTTTAAATGTGTGGCCTACGTAAAAATGCATTTGTTAGCCATGTTGATCACTTTTAACATAATTACGCCACCTGGTTCTATATCAAGGGTTTGATATTAAACAAGCTCTTCACAAATTGGAAAAAAATTGACGAACATTTCGCTAAAACCATAACATAAGTGGCCAAGGTTCAAGCTACAATACTTCACTGAAATCAACCATCGCTGGTGAATGCAACAAAGCTTTACAAATAATATCAAACCTGAAGATTAATTCAAACAGCTTATTTTGATGATGGCTGTTCAAATATCATATGGCACCATTTTCTTTTCTCCTCATATGAAGTCTTCTCACATGAGTCGTAAGCCTAAATCATGCATTGTGACGTTGATGATAACTTTCCCCCAAGAACGTCATATGACATTTAAATAGCCCCTAACAAATGAAACTGTTACAAATGTTCTAGAATCTAGAGAGACCACAACAGTGTTTTCTCGCTCTGCAATACGATTTTCGGACAAAAGTTGGATGAAAAAAAAACACAGTTTCAGCTTTTCACATGGCGATACTGCCAAAGGACGGAAAGTAAGGAGTTAACCATAATTAGTCTACAACACGAATACATCATGTACGGTACAATGCAACTAAATTGATTACAATCGAGTCAAAAAATTAATTAAAATAACTAAAAGTTTTCTAGCTTCTTAAACCTCAGATTAGAACCTAGGCGTGTGGTTTCGTTGCTTAGCTTACCATGCCGGCCATAAACGTGCTGACAAATGATATCAATTTTTGGATTCTTCGATTAAGTTTTCATAATTATTCAATCAATCAATCGTTTATTTATCAAAAAACAAAACACAAAAGTGACATAAAACAATAATATATACAATGTTTAGGTTTTGTTATTGATAGGGAGACAACAAAACGACCATACGGTCAACTAGTCAGTTGCCACCTTGGAAAAAATAATTTGAGTTATGAAACTAATCAACAATTTAAATAGAACGTTTAAAAAAATTAAAACAAAATTTCCTTTTATACAAGAAAACAAAAAGATATAAATATTAACACCGTGTAAAGCACAAAGCAGGAATTAAACACAGTCTAATTTATGTGGATTTTAGCTTGAAAGTCGACTTTGAGAATAGACACCAAAACGTTAGCCTATACTTTGGGTTAAAAATACTAGCAGGTTGCCTACCCCAAAAACCTGCCACGAAATTAAATAAAAACACACAGACTGATTACTCTCCATTAGCCTCTCGGTACATTCCGGGTTAAACATCGACGGCCTTGGGTGGAAAAGAATGCGATCCTCGGCTCAGACGACAAAAGAACAAGCGAAATAAATAATCACCCCAACGAAACAAGTAGCATACTGCAAGATGTTTTGTTCATAATTAACACAAAAAGGTAGATATATTTGATTGAAAAGAATAATTACCTAGTCGACTATTTACATAAAACCTAAGTTCATATATTTTCTATATACAAATGAACTACTGCAGTGGCGAGTATACGTACAGGAATATACAGTACATTTGAATTCATTACGGTTATGTAATTTTTACAGGTTTTAAAACTTTGGAATATAAGCTATACAAAATCGGTTAAGCCGTAAAACTTGTTTTCATCGAACATTGCAGCCTTGCATTGGTACATAATTGAAATACAATACCCAGAGGTGTATCGTGTATTAAATTTACAATCAGACCATGCAAAGAGACCTTTTATTATTATCATTATTGTTACAAGTAGGCCTCTACAAGGGTGCAGACGCCAAGTGTCGGGTTTGTGCATAACCTATATTGTACCCCTGCAAACGAAATTGTCGAATACCACCCGTCAATAATATGTTTCCCTTTCAGCCCAACCTGAAAAAGAAATGAAGTTAAAATCATGGAAAGATGTTTTGTCATGTAGCCTAATACTAACTCTTACAAAAATTGCCTCTAGCCCTAAATTTACCTAATTGCCTTTAGAATTGTACAGTAGTTTTTGCTAAATCATGATTTTACTAGTGCAATAGGTTAGTAAAAATAACAAAAAAGGCTTGAAAAAAACTTTCACTTTATAGTTGAAAACACAATAAATAGGTTTTGTAAAAATATATCTTTGCGCTTAAATTATTATTATTTTTCAACTTGCAAATAACGCAAGTTTTCTAAAGTTTGGAAATGAAACCGTGTCACTTGTCATAAAGTTAGGATGCAATAGTATTCAACCTGCCGGCATTTTTTCGTCTTTTATTCTCATTGTTTTATTTCCATCAGAAAAAAACGGAACAAAAAACACAAAAATAAAAACGCAGACAAGTCTCATAACTTACAGTAATTCATATTCAAGGTTTCAATCCAGATAAACTGAAGCCTAATGCAATTCAGCCTCATTCTTTCATTCACACTCAGTGTTTTATAAAATATTTAAACTTTTCTTTCTAATTTTTGTTCTTGAGTATATACATGGACTTCTAAATAGTAGCATCTGGACTGGAAACTCAGTGGGCAACGTAAGGCCAAACAGTTGGTACAACAGTTGGCCAACAGTGGGCCAACAGGGTTAGTTACTTGGCTGTTGGCCCACTGTTGGTCAACTGTTGTATCAACTGTTTGGCCTTATGTTGCCCGCTGAGTTTCCAGTCCAGATGCTACTATTTAGAAGTCCATGGTATATACCAGGGATGGCCAAATAATTTTGGCCATGATCCACTACCGACAAATCTGAGAACTTAGTGATCCACAATGAGCTGAAGACGACACCCAGCGGCGGGGGGTCTGGGGGGCCTCCCCCAGAAAATTTTTAAAAATTACTTTAAATTCGGTGCATTCTGAGAGCATTTTCAACAAAAATGTGGGTATAAATATTCCTGTAACATAGTGCTGTCCGGTGGCATAGCAAAAGGATGATCATGTTTTCTTGGGCATTTTTCGGTAATAAAGCTAAGTCTCTATGTTTTCTTGTTGCTAATTCCTGGCTGAGATATTCGAATGTTTGGTATTGGCAAAACTCGCTCTTTTAATGCAGTTTCGTGTAAAATTAGGCAAACTTTGTTTTAGAGACATAGAAACTGAAAGCATCATTCTCAATATCGTGATTCGTGACGTCACACGCGTGCCAAAGGGGGGGGGGGTTGTAACCCCCAAAACCCCCCCTTGGCTACGCCACTGGCTGAAGATGTGCATTTTTCCTTTTGTATCATACAAAAAAGATGGAATTATTTGGGTACATCTAAAACAAGGCGTCAAGATACGATATATACATAATTTGATTAAAAATCAGTGAATGAGTGTGCTGTAATGAACAGGTCTGGTATTAGAGAGAAAAATGATGAGTGGGCTTTGATTTTACAATACTATCGAAACGTGGTTTCCTGTTACTTACAGCGATTTTTACGAGTTCATGAAGATGAATATTTAAAAAAAAAGTAAAAAAAATTAGCAATTTTTAAAATAAATACTTTGAAGTTTTTTTCAGAGCCAACTTGAAAGATCCACAAAAAAAGTTGAAAAGATCCGGAACCGGATCGCGATCCGCCATTTGGCCATGCCTGGTATATACTTTGCTTCTTACCGCCAGGATATCTTCGTATTAGGAATTTGCGCCCTTCGTCATAAAGCCAAATGATGAGAGAGAATGGCATTGGCACGATCCAATATTCCCACTCCAGTGGATACATTCTCAGGGCTAAATCCATTCCCGGGCAATAGGACAAAAATGTAGCAAGTATAGTTTCCTCAATTAAACCACCAACCAAGACCTTGTTTCTGCAATGAATGTAATCTTGTCATACAAAGTGCATTGAAAATAAGAAAAAGAAATACGAACTTCTTTATTTAGGCTACATGTGTTTTAAATCGGTTTACGAATGGGTGAGAAAGACACTTACGCATTAAGTATGTCATAGCCTTAAGTATGTCATAGCCTATATTCAAACAAAAACATAGAGTAGGGGAAAGTTGAATAAGATGATCAGTTGATCACCCCCAATAATTTTTTGTTTAGAAAAATATGCCATTCGGATGCCATTTTGTGAAATAACGCTATTCAGTGGTCGTTTGGTAGGGTCTAGTTTTTCTATGTCAGTTTTAGCCGAAAGTTCAGTAGGATCAGATAGCCAGGTACAAAAAACTAAATTCGTATTGTAAACGTAAAAATGGCAACTGCTATAGAAAATTTGAGTTTAAATTCTTATGAATATGGCGGAGAAGTGAAAAAAAGTGCAATTAGTAAAGATACACTTGTCTTTCTTGTGTTGTTTACAGAATGTTTCACTTCTGGTTTTGAGTTGATGACAAGTCGAAGTAAAGAATCATGACTAAGGCAAGATGATCACTTGCTCGTGGGGCAATATGACCAGGGGACAAACAGTAGTAGATCCATCCAAATTCAAATTCAAACGAACGATTCTAATATGTTAAAAGTGGCCTATCTTCTTTTATAACTACTATAGTATCAAACCAGCACTTAACAAAGTCTCAAATTTCGATATAAACTTGACTTTTTTTAATTTCTAAAAACAAGGATTTTTTGGTGCTGTATTAGCCAATACCCCTCTTAAGCCTAGTCTACTTTTATTCACTTTTCTGTGTAGGCCTATGTTTGGTTTTACGTTCATTACTTTCATTGGTTTAGGCTACTGTTCAAAAAACATAAAGTTTACCTGTTTTTGATGGTAATTATGTGGTGTGATCATCTTGCCCCAGACGCCCCAAGCATGGGGTAAGATGATCACTTCGAACATTGTTTTTGAAACGCATGTATGTAAATAAGTAGTTGCTGCTAAACACAAAATAAAACACCATAGAAGAGGTAAAAGGTTGTTATTTACTCTAACACTGATTTTGGTAAAGTTTACAAAAAAAAAAAAAATAGAAATTTACGGTCATTTAAGTAAAAAAGTGATCATCTTGCCCCACTCTCCGCTACTACAATAAGTTAGCAATTCAAGTTTATTTTAAAGTCAAAGGAAGATTTTAATGAAAAGTTTAGTAACAGCGTTTAAATTTTAGTACAGTAATGTCAGACATTTAAGGAACTTTCAAAGCTCAGAACGATGCAAAAACAGGCGCAAACCGGCTGGAACTGCTTTAACTTACCCCATGCCTTGTTGGAAAATAGAAAGACGACGAGTCTTGCTGATCAGCAAGTCAGCCCATTGAACCACAACAATGGACGTGAAAAACGCAGTATGACAGGTATACTCCACTACTTTACGTTGGCCGTAACTCTGCCAAAGAAAATATAGATGAAAGCTACTTCTGAAATATATCTCGTGAAATACTTGTGAAATATTTCTCGTGTTGCATTTGACAAAACTTGGATACAATTTATATTTTCTTTTGCATTTTCAACTTTTTGATCTGAATGAATTGCATGAGGTCGGATTAAACACACAAATTTGCTTCACTGTCTTCTCCAGGTGACAAAATAGATTTTAACATCACCAGGCATTGAAAAACAATTACATTCTGTTTGAGCATTTTTCAATTTCTTTTTCTACTGCTTTCCCAAGGCAACAAAAAGCTGTTATATCATTACGAGTCAGAAAAAAGTAAACAAATCTTAGAAAATTTCAGTCAGACGGTAGCAGTAGCGGTAATCAAAATGTGACAAGTTAGGCCCCATCTCCAGGTGGCCATGGTTAGGCTTTAATGATGCTTATTCATCTTTCATCCAACAACACTGTTTATTTATTTGCTTTAAAGAGCAAGTTTTAAATAGTAGCAATTCTATATATTTTATAAAGTTTGAACGATTAAGAATCCCACTAGCGAAGTATACTTTGAAATTGACTTACCCATTCTTGGCCGTAGGAGTCCAGTACAGCCCCATTTGACTTATCATCCCATTCAGGACGAATTCCAAGAACTTCATTCGGTTTAAACCCGTTCATCATCAAAATGACAAAATAGTTCACGAAACCAGCCAAAGCTTGCAACATCCCTGAAAAAAAATTATGCGACGTGAAAGTAAATTTTAATTTTTCAATCTCGACACTTAATCACCGCCGGTTTATCACGCAAAGCCATACTGGATCACGAAGGGCATAGAGATCGCTTTCGGTTCTCCACGTAACAAAATCGACCTTCATCGAAACTTATCCCACTTCATAAAAACTTTAGGAAAAAATTAGTGTCATGCCTAATTTGTCTTAGAGACCAAAGGACGAGCATTGTAATCAAATGTCTATGATCGCACTAATTGAAAAATTCAAGAAAAGATTTTCTGAATATTAAGCAGATGAAACAAAGCAACGACACGGCATTCAACACAAAACACAGACATAAATTAAAAATTGCGAACGTTTTCGGCTGTACAACATGTTAGCCCTTGTCAAGCATTTGGGCAACTCATATGTAGCCTACAAGTAAGCCAATAATAGCCTGTACATGAAAGGAAATAAGAAACGCACAAGAAGGAACTAAACATGGCAAAAAAATAAACAAATTTTTTAACGAGGTACAAAAACTCAGTGTCTATTTCTTATTGAAGATAAGTTAATTTAACAAAACTTACCAATCTGGCCGTAGGCGAGGGATATGAGCCTTTCGTTCACTAATCTGTCTTTGGCTGGATTTCGAGGCTGCCGTTTCATGATGTCACTTTCAGCTTGCTCATAAGCCAAAGAAATGGCAGGCAACTGTAATTGATGAAAAAAAATATATTAAATTTTGATAAACTACTCATTTTTGCTTTGGTTTGCATCAAATGATCTAGCTATGAATTATTACGTGAAAAGGCAGTTGTTGGGTTACCATTTGATAATGTAACCAGAAGGAGCAAAAGAAAAAAATTGCCCAGAAACAAAATTTTCAAAACTTTTTAACTTTTGCCAAAGACCAAGTTTATGGTTGAATGTTGAATATTTGGGTGAAATGAACAGGAAGGAAAAAAGTCAATCTTTGTCTTTCACGTGAAATACGTGATTGATTATGTTGCCAGAATTCAACATAGGCTATTGTCTCGTTGGGCGTTGGACCGAGGTTCTTTCAAGAGTATGACAGTTTCAAAACTCGACTGAGTTGCCATTAAATTTCTATTTTATAAAAAAACAAGTAATTTCACACTCGTACTCAGCATTTTGACCCTCCACTTTTGCGTGGATGAATTGGACCAGAGATAACTCGCTTAACAAATGACCACTCGAGCAAAAAAGAAGGGACTTTTTGGTTTAACTGTTTATAACTTAATTCGACTTTCTCTTCAAGTCCAATCGCCTGATCCAGGCACAAGACCAACGCACAACGAATCTTTCATTCATTTCTGTCCTTAAGAAACTGCAGAAGTGGTGTGTCTAAATTTGTCCAGGTTTTAAGTTTCTCTATGTTAATTTTGACTAATTTTTTCAATTAAAAAGATAGAAAATGTTACCAAATCTGTTCCCAGATCGATGCAGAGAATGGTGACTGTTCCCAGCGGAAGAGGAATATCCGCGATGATGAAGATTAAAAAAGGAGTGATCTCAGGGATGTTGGAAGTTAAAGTGTAAGCGATAGACTTCTTCAAGTTGTCAAAGATGAGACGTCCTAAAAGAGCACTTCAACTTTACCACAGTTGTTTAACTATCTCAACACAACTTATAATTACTTCAAAAAAAAACATGTAATGCTAGATGATCATGTATAACTAATCTATTACAGGAAGAACGTTAAATTGATGTTACTTTGACAAAAGGGGCTATCACATGGTGCTGAACAGTGTGTTTGTGATAAAACAAAGTTAACTACTTGTAAGCTAGCTCAATGTTCAACAGCTTGTTAAGATTTGATCTTGTGAAGATTATGTAGGAACAGTAACTAAGAGATTAATATCCTCAATACTTGATATATATATATATATATGAAGACAAAATCATAAAAAAACAATATTACAATGCTAGGAATAAAAGATCATATAGGAGGATATGATACAGAAGCATCCTAATCCTCCAATTACCTTCTTCCACTCCAGTAACTATTGAAGCGAAATTGTCATCCAACAAAATCATGTCAGCAGCTTGCTTGGACACGTCACTTCCGGCTATTCCCATGGCAACGCCAATGTCCGCTCGCTTTAAAGCAGGAGAATCGTTCACACCGTCCCCTGTGACGGCTACAATCGCCCCCTGGGTGAACAATATAGGGTTAATTTTGTTATTTCTTTTTCAGAGGAGAAGGTTAAATGGCGTATCAGCAGGCTGCCTTCCAATGCTCACTCGATCTTTAAAAAATATCAATGAATCTCCAATATGTGCGCAATAGATTACTTTTGACGATTAGGAAGAATAAAGAGAAAGTTAATCATCAATATAATTTTGATATGATACGTGCTGGTATTTAACTAGACGCTTGCTTTCACATGCATGTGAAGTTTCATAATAATTAATTAGTTGTGACATGAGCTTTTTTGGTCTCTGGAAGAACTCAACCCAGCCGGAAAAACTCAACCTTTTTACTTTAATTTATTGTCTGCAAGCATTGAATCAATGTAAGAATGGCGGGTTTTGCTAGCCGAAAAGTGGCCTCCATAGCCAAATGCTGCCACGCGTGATTAACTGTTTAGTGATTAAATGCCAAGTGATTAAATGTCTGTATGTCCATTCAACTCCACCTGACGTTGGCAGCTTTCTACGATAATTAGCTTCTGCTGGGGGGAAGTACGAGCAAACACAATTTCTGTGTGGTTCTTGACAATATCATCCAGATCTGAATCCTCCATGTCGTTGAGCATGGATCCATGCACAACAGCCGCCTTGGCATCTCTGGTGGACAAATATTTACGATTAGGTTTTGTCACTCCTTTTCTTTTTGTAGCAAATTTATGAACAAGATTTTCTCACAGAAAAATTAAAAATTATTTTTTTTAAATTTTATATATTAACACAAATCTGAACTAATGCTTGAAAGCAGAGTTATCAATCTTCAAAATGCAGTGTTTGAATGATACTATACATGAACTAAATGATAAAGTTCAAGATTCGAATGAGACCTGGGGTCGACTTCTTCAACTGGAATGTTCAAGTCCTTAGCTATATCTTCCACCGTTAATGTCCCAGGAGAAATGATGCCGACACCTTTTGCAATGGCTTTGGCCGTTATAGGATGGTCCCCGGTCACCATTATAACCTGAAAGGTGTAAAGAAACGATTGTGTTTTGATGTTCTTCAGGAGTTCAATATATAACATTAGTCAATGATAACTGCTTTAATCAGTTTGTGTGATTTTTCGTTTGATTTCGAGCATGCATTGTTCGAGCTCATGAAGTCTCTAAGATGTTTTCACGGTAAAATTTTTTAAATTTGTAATAAATTGAGTTTCGCTTTTACCAGTGTGATCGTAATTTAATCCACAAGTGCTGACAAAGCTATCGGTTCCAACCTTATGTTGCGGGTTCGCTGTAGTAACAACAGTTTTTCACAAGCTTTTAAAACACAGTTTCCCAGTCATGCGCCATGACGATCTTTTCTTTCGAGTCGTTTGGGACACATACGTCCTAGCTTGATACTTTTATAGTTTAGTGAAACATACACGTCCCGTTAGTTTCCAAAAAGTTGCTATTTTTCTGGTTTTAACTGATTTGGTCACACATGAGTGGCCACAGAGTAAAATTCATACTGATTCTGTGATTGTTGCTTTGTATGTCAGGGAGCAGCTGGGTTCATGTCTAGTGGGACATATATGTCCCACTCGACTACACTTTACTAACTTACAAAATAAATAGAAAAAACTTTTACAAATAAATAGATTTGGTGAGCCAGCAATACATTTCACAATTTTTATACCACTGCAGCTTGTGTGTTTGAAAAAAAAATCCGTCATGAAAGAGTTAAAATTTGTCAGGTGAAACGTTAAACGTTTCAAGTGTTACAAAAGTATTGTTAGAATCGTGCCAATTTTCTACGTGTTTTGCTTGAAATAGATTGAAGGCAAAAAGAACGCATAATATAATGGGAATTTTTAGAATCGAATTGTCCTGGTCATCATCTCTGCATATGAAGCATGAATTCTTACCATAGCCAATCTCGAATGATTCTATTCAGTCTTGAAATGGTTTTCTTGGAGAACGTTCAAAACGAAGTTGTGGTCACAACAAAATTATTTAAAAAAAAATCGCAACGAAATATTTGCGTGCTGAATGCTCGTAAGATTAAATTAATATGGCTCGTATCTTTGATGTGAGTTTCGTTTTGAGTTTACAACAAAATTAAATTATTTTTATTTCGAAATAAATTAGAACAAAAACTAAAGCAGCGCATCGAAAAGAAAACAAAATATTTTGACATACAGTATTTGTGTTTCAGTTCGTCGTAATTTCAAGTTAAAATATAAAATCGCATCTAACCGAAGCAAGGATTACCTTGATGCCTGCACTTCTGCATTTACCAACGGCGTCAGGTACAGCGGCTCTGGGAGGATCTATCATTGACATGAGTCCCACAAAGGTGAGATTATCCAAAGGAAAGTTTACATCTTCAGTGTCAAATTTGAAGCCAGGAGGAAAGGCATCCAGGGGAAGATATTCATGACAAAATCCTGGAAAGTTCAATGATTAGAAACTGAGTTTGTTTGTGTTTTAGCGAGGTTTCACAAAATCGTTTCTTATAAGAGTTGTGGACACAAAGCTTTCTTTCCGTTTTTTCTTTTTGCAGAAATTAGGAAATTGTGAAAGGAACGGTCGCACAAAGAGTGGAATGCGTTACACAACAGTGTTGCCAGATGTTCTGTATATTTCTAGCCTTAATGTTATTTGGTATTTTTAACTTTTTAACTACTGACAGACGGATATTCACTTGTTAAAACTTATAAGTTTTCAAAACTGTACGAAAATTGTCTAGTACAACATCTTAACCGAATGTTTTGGCAAACTATCCCAAGCGTAATTAAAAGTAAAACCGTTTGAATTGAGTACCGTACTACATAGCTTACAATGATTCAGCAGCAAAGAAAAAAGTGACAAAGAAAATAATTGAATTATCATAGATAAGCTAAATTGGCGTGCTTACAAAAATCTATAGCCTAGTAAATAAACAAAAAACGAACTAACAAAATAAACCATAAAAACAAAACAATAAAGCTGTACAGTTTAAAGAAGTTAAACGTAGCCTACCAAGCACGCGTTCCCCAAGACCTCCCATCTCAGCATATGCAGATTCAAAGTCGCGCCGCCACGCTTCCGTCAATTGTTCCGCTTTTCCTTTATTCATGATCCGCCCACAACGGTCCAAAATCCTCTCCGGAGCACCTTTCATGACCAGAAGATATCGCTTGTCTGTTTCATCTTCAGTTTCATGTATAGACACCTAGAATAATTACACGTGTAAAGTTATATATTTTTTATATGTTAATACATTTTCGAGCATTTTCTTGCCCATACTAACTTTGAAACGTCACATGAAAAAGGGATCAGTCTGCTTGATTTGTTGATTTATACTTTTATACAGTAGTTTTCAGAAGAAGAAACCAGAACCTGTACGAAAATCACGACAAACAATTTATAAAATAAAACTGAAGTTAGAAATGTGAGTCGTTTTTTGTATTCGTTTAAAAAAAACAAAAAAACAAAGAAAACAATTGTTTTTTTGCACTGACAATCTGTCTAAAATTTAACTGTTGGAACAAAACTTGTACTTTTTCTTCCCTGAAATATCTTCTGAAATAATCAAGACATCAATAAGTTGCTAAAATGAAACTTGGTCACTGAACTTTTCATTGAGATCTTTTTTGACTTCACCAATGATCCAAAAGGATGTGTAGTGTGATAAAAGAATCAAAAAAAGTAGAGATGTACTGTGTATCACACTAAATTGGCAAATTCAAGTTTATTAAATTTAAATTAAAAGAACTTGAATTTGCCAATTTAGTGATACTTTTTACTTTTTTTGTTGATAAGTTAACTTGTATCATTCGACAGGGTCTGCTACTATTCGGCGAGTCCGATTCGGCGAGTCCGATTCGACTAGTCCGATTCGGCGAGTTCCCTATTCGGCGAGAGCCTTTTTCGGCGAGTGCCCTATTCGGCGAGTTTTTGAAATTTGTGAAAGGAAATTATCGGATACCGTAGCGTAATTACAATTGCCGTTTTTACATCGTTTTAACGTCGCTAAACGTTGAAATCGTGCAGAAAGGAATAAAAATTAAATGTTTAAACTATTAAATTACAATTCGTCATGTCAGTTCAGTTGTTTTTATTTCTGACCATCATATGAAAAACAATACACGTCAACATAGCAAAGGTGTAGAAAAAGGTAGAAGCGACAAAACACGAACGTTGAAACGTGCTTGTGACCGAAGTAAGTTATTGAGTTGAAAGAAACATACGCGCCGACTTCCGGGGGGCGGCGCCCCCCGTAAATTTATGGTTGAAGGGCAACAAAAATGGTGATGACAAGTGGTGTTTCAAAGATAAAACACTTCGTGAAAGAGATTTAGATAATTTAAACGGTCTTAAAGAATGCCGAAAGCAAGAAAAGCCTACGTTGCTCTTGCCCGCAAAACAGCAGCTGATCGCATGGCTTTCTCATACGGTATGGAAGTTTCAAAGTAGATGGTAGAGTAACTTGCACTGCTGGAATAGTCACGTAACTATTCACTGCAATATTAAGTAAACCAGCTAAATTACTAAATTAGACGCGCTATTTTCAACGAGGCCTTCCCGCTGTGAGACAATTATGATTCAACAGAACGCATTGTTTTCTTCGCAATGTGTGAGAATTAAATCGAAAACCGATAAAAGAAAAGGTGTTTAATGGTCTTGGTCGCAGATATTGCCTGCATTAACGACGTCTCTTACCGCTATTATCACCTAGCTAACCTGACATCATTGTTTTATGCGGCCGCTAAGGTTTGACATCGACTTCAACGATCATGGAATGTTACGTTATAATAAGAACGATTATATCCTACACGCAAAAATAAAAAAATGATCTCCTCTTTCTGTTTTGTCTCGTGAGCTTTGCATATTGCTCAACAAGTGCATAAAGTTTAGAATTGACAAGAAATCATTGAATTTGAAAATTAAGTTTGAATCACTGCAAATAAACGTATTCAAAAGTTTTACTTAGGCCGACGCGATTTCACACTTACGTAATCTACGTCGACAATGATTTTTAGTGCGTTCATTTTGAAAATTGCCGAGCTGGAGACAACAGCTTGTCCCGTGTTAGTTGAACTTGTCTTTTTGAGGTGAAAATCACTTGCGAACATCTCGACCTTTACTCGAGTATAGCCTACTGTATTCAATAAAAGACTATAAAGACTTTCGATAAAAAACAGAAGAGAAAACACTTCGCAGTTGTTAACGCTTTGAAAGTAATTAGCGAAACGAGGTTAATAAAACTGATAGCGGGTTTTCACTCTGCTTGAGATCATGATTTTTTGCGTTTTATTTCGATAACTTCACTGTCTTGATCGTTGTTATTCACTCGCACGAAAAGGAAATGAATCGGCTTGTTTTCCAACTGTTCCAATTATGAGCTAACAATATCAAAATTTTTACGACTAGGCGTACCGCATGCGTAAAACTAATCCTTTCAAGCAGCGCTTCTAATAAATTCGATTTGGGACCTATTTGTTAATATAAACAAGACACTAAGCTTAATCAAAGACTATTTTAATTGAGTAAAATAGCGTTATGGTTATGACGTCATCACCTTTCTCGCCCCCCAAGGTTTTTTGAAAAGTCGGCGCCTATGGAAAGAAATTTAGCACGGTCGCAACACCTTCAGAAAAATTTAAGATATGAAGGGAAAATAAAATAAAGAAAATGTTACAAAAAAAAATAAAATAAATTTTGTTTATGTCTATAAGTTAGTACTTTTGAATAGTTAAAATGATTAGTTTGGATCAACAAATGTGTGGCCTACAGCTTGGATTGAAAGGAAATTATCGGGTACCGTAGCCTAGTTATCCCGACCAGCAAAAATTTGTTCCAAGAACACAGTTCAGTTTTACATTGTAGTAACAGAATGAAAAGGCTAACCAAATGTGTGGCCTATCGTGTTAACGTCGCTAAACGTTGAAATCGAGTAGAAAAGGGAGCTTTTGCTGACTAGGATACTTTGAAACTGAGAAACATTCACAGAAGCCTTTCGATTTGTTCCAAGAACCCAGTTAGCCTAACAGTTCATTTTTACATTGTAGTAACAGAATAAAAAGGCTAACCAAACGTGTGGCCTACTGTAGGCCGCCTATAGCTTGGATTGAAAGGAAATTATCGGGTGCCGTAGCCCAGTTATCCCGACCAGCAAAAATTGCCGTTTTTACATCGTTTTAACGTCGCTAAATGTTGAAATCGTGTAGAAAAGAGAACTTTGCTGACTAGGATACGTTGAAGCTGAGAAACATTCACAGAAGCCTTTCGAATTGTTCCAAGAACCCATTTAGCATAACATTTCATTTGTACATTGATTCAACGTCTGAATACATTATCTTAAAAATGCAACGTATCGTAGGGCTTCTGTGAATGTTTTTCAGTTTCAACGTATCCTAGTCAGCAAAGTTTTCTTTTCTACACGATTTCAACGTTTAGCGACGTTAAAACGATAGGCCACACATTTGGTTAGCCTTTTTATTCTGTTACTACAATGTAAAAATGAACTGTTAGGCTAACTGGGTTCTTGGAACAAATTTTTGCTGGTCGGGATAACTAGGCTACGGTACCCGATAATTTCCATTCAATCTAAGCTGTAGGTCACACGTTTGTTGATCCAAACTAATCATTTTAACTATTCAAAAGTACTAACTTATAGACATAAACATGATTTTTTTTGTAACATTGTCTTTGTTTTATTTTCCCTTCATATCTTAAATTTTTCTGAAGGTGTTGCGACCGTGCCAAATTTCTTTCAACTCAATAACTTACTTCGGTCACAAGCACGTTTTAACTTCGCGTTTTGTCGCTTCTACATTTTTCTCGACCTTTGCTATGTTGACGTGTATTGTTTTTGATATGATGGTCAAAAATAAAACTAACTGAACTGATATGACGAATTTTAATTTAATAGTTCAAACATTTTATTTTTATTCCTTTCTGCACGATTTCAACGTTTAGCGACGTTAAAACGATGTAAAAACGGCAATTGTAATTAGGCTACGGGACCCGACAATTTCCTTTTAAAAATTTCAAAAACTCGCCGAATAGGGCACTCGCCGAAAAAGGCTCTCGCCGAATAGGGAACTCGCCGAATCGGACTAGTCGAATCGGACTCGCCGAATCGGACTCGCCGAAACGGGCCATTCCGCATTCGACAAGACTGCAATTCACCAATAAAACTTTAAAGAACATCATAATATTCCATAATTATGGTAGGGCTACTCATCATAATAGGCTATATGCAATGAAAGAAATGACAGGAACGAAAGAACAAACTAATAAAAGAAATTCAGACAAGTAACAAGGAAGATTGGCTGTTAACATGATCACCACTGGGACCGAACAGACCTCATTCTCATTGGTAGCACTTGAAGTTAGGTGGTTAATTGGTACCACTTGCTGAGCATGCGGCCACAGTTTTGACTTACAGAACTTAGTCAAACTGCAGCAAACTAAATTATAAAAGTTATTCAGCAGCTTTAATTTACCTTTTTTTTTGCAGTTTTTTGTTATGATAAATGGAAATAGTTGTTACTTGAAAAAATGTATGAAAATAGAATAAAATTGGAAATAGAATAAAAAAAAAAAAATTGAATAAAACCAATAAAAAACAAAAAACAACCACTAAAAAAAAGTTGAACCATTTTTGAAAGACCACTGTAGTTGTTCTCGTTCTTGGCCTTGGTATTGTAATCGACTGTTTGTTTTTGAAAGGATTGAGCAGATACATTTTTATATGTTATTTAAGTTTTTGTAACATAAAATTAACTTAAACAACAAAAGCAGGTTTGCTGTCCTGGTAGCTTGAGGGTCCCAGCCCCGCGAAATGGTAAAAAGTCTAATGCAGATGGAGATCTGTTCACTGGTCAATATAAATCTGGTGATTCAATCTATTTTATATCAACTTCATGACGATTTTTACCGAGATAAAAAGCTTATAAGCTGCTCTACAATGTGAAAAAGTGACGTTTTCTCATGTTCACGCTGATGCTCGATGGTTAAAAATTTATGTAGATTGAAAGGCAAAAAACTGAATAAAAGCCTGTTTGGTTTACTTTGATGTTCCTATCCGGAAGGTGACAGTGCACGGAATGGCCCGTTTCGGTGAGTCCGATTCGGTGAGTCCGATTCGGTTAGTCCGATTCGGTGAGTCCGATCCCTTAACGGGGGATTTTTTCAATTTTTTTTTTAAATTATCGGGTACCATAGCCTAATTATCATTGCCGTTTTAGGGTTAGGGGTTAAGGGTTTGGGTTAGGGGTTAGAAGTTAGTAACTCACCGAATCAGACTCACCGAATCGGACTCACCGAATCGGACTCACCGAATAGTAGCAGACCCGACAGTGCAACACGGGACATCACGAGTCACGTGGCTAACGTATCAAGTACGCTGTCATCACGAGCAAAGGCGGCGTATAGTAGGAATGCTCTAACAAATTCTTTCACTTCTGTTAGATACCTTTTTTTTATGGAAATGAAATCAAGATTAAAAGTAAGATTTCGAAGAATGCATTCAAAGATGATGTTAGACAATTTCGAAAAAGCAAACCACAAACCTGATACTTGTTTATGGAGTTGAAAGGAATTTCAGCGATTTTCGCGTTTCGTCGTCGTCTGCTTTCAACGTCACCTAAGGAGAGCTCTACGCATTTCAGCAAAGCAGACTCAGAAGCGTCACCTATTTAAAAATATAAAGTAATCTTTGAGCTTGCCTTAGTTAGGCTTCAAGTAATTGTACGGGTATTTGAAATAAAGAATCTGGTATTTTATGTGACTGTAACATTGAACCAGGAAAATAATCTTAACGTTGGTGTAATGAAATCGCTATCCATAATGCTCTTCCATATTTGATGTGACATCTGGCAGCACAGCGACATATAAAAACTTAAAATAGAATATACTGAGATGTCTTCAGGTTCAAATACCTTTTTCAAAATGCTGTACCTCTTCAAGGTAACAAAACAATTGTATAATTGCCAAACTCATTTAACCTTAAATAAGATTAAAGTTGTGATTAAAGGATCAAGTTTGTCCGCCCAGTTAGGGAACGTTCAAATATTACGTAACGCCTTCGAGGGGGAGGGGGGGTTTATGCAAAGCGTTACGTTAGCGTCACATCGGGGGGGAGGGGGTTCAAGCAAAGCGTTACATGGGGAAGGGGGGATTGAAAAAAGCGTTACGTTGGCGTTACATGGGGGAGGGGGGGGGTCAAAAATTCGGAAAAAAAGCGTTACGTAATATTTGAACGTTCCCTTAGCTCAGTGGTTACGCGCCCGGCTCGAAATCACGCGGCGTAAGTTCGACTCTCGGGGTGTGCGCTTGAGCAACGCATTTCAGGACTGCTCTCCATTCAGCGGCACCTAGTGAATGGAATAATTCCCCGGCAACAACACTTCAACAATCAGAAAACTGCACTCTACCAATTTCGGTAACCGGCCCTGCGTCAAACTCCTCTGCAAGAATGCGAAACTACCAGAAATGACCAATCAAGGCTTTGTCAGTCCAAGGATAAAGATTCAAAAACCAAACCAACCAAAGTTAAACCCAGGCAGCTATTTAGTCTGGTACAAATTATCAACAGACAGGATAGCTTAGACTTAGAGATTAGCCCACATCTAATAAGATCTGCAAGTTAAGTGACTGTGTAAGAATTGCTAATTTTTGTTGAAAACGCAAGCACTTTATCGTCGAAATTAATCCCCTTCTAAGGATTCTGAAATGCAATGACATTGTTAAATCTTTTTATAGAAAAAGGACTATTTTTAAACCAGATGACTATTTAGAAAAGAAGCACCTGCTTTTCTGATGGCAGTTGGTTGTGTTTTCTGCTCAGCAGTTCAAACACTGTTTACTAAAATAGAAACATCTGACAAAAAATGAGTTGAGCAATCAATTGTATCACTGTCCACATCAAGGTACAAACACGTTCATAACTTTTATGTACGGCAACAATTATTGTTGAGCTTAGCAAAGTGACATAGTGGGGTTCATCAAGGCTCTTTAACTGGTCGGCATGAAACGTGGGAGTTTGATCAAAGTAACGATTAAACAACTACACAAGAAAACATTGCGCTCAAGGCTAAAAAACTTGTGCAAGTATGACATTGCAATTTTGACGTTGTCTTTTACCTGCAGTGTCTCTTTTCAAGACTGGCACATTTTCCTGGCCTTGTAAAAAGTTTGCTCGGTTGCACAAAAGAGCGATTCGTGAAAGAGCGACCCAGGTCTCTGACTTTCCATCAAATGATGTACCTGGTTAATAACAAACCGATGTCAATATGACAAAATGAGACGGTTATTCAACAAACATGCACATCGCGTCTGGGCAAAAAAACACTGAGAGTCAATACTTGTTCGGATTCATCCCATAAGAAGATACCGGGCAGGAACTGGGAAAATAACTTGTGTGGAAGCATATTTTAAAATTATTTTCTAACCAAAATTGTTTTTGTTCATAATTGTTCATTTTGTTCAAAATTGTTCATATTAAAACCAAAATTGTTTGAAAATGGCTTTAGCTTTCAATTTGAGTAGCACTGCTTTAGAAATTGTTTTTTTTTAATACAGTACCTGTCTAGGCTAAGCAAATTTGACCATGTTGTCCAGGCAAGCAACAGCCAAGTGCATCTGACTCTTTCTGTCACAGTGCTTAATAATACCATTAAAACTTACAAACAAGTGTAAATTATATGTTCAAAAATAAACTAGAACTAAAAAGTGGTGCTTGTTTGGTTAAAAAATCGATTTCTTACACAGGGCCTCCAAGAGCCCTGCCGGGCCCCGGTGCAGATCTTGCTGCCGGGCCCCCCAGCGCAACATGTCGCGTGATATCTCACAAATCACAAGCAAAATTTGCGGTGCGCGTTAATCCACAAGGCCAATGCATACATGGTGTTCCGCACAGTGTTTTTATTTTAAAACCAGACCTATTTAAAAATACTACAAAGAATACATTAGGTTAAAGTATTACCACTCCACTATTTCACAAAGAATGCAGTATTGTAGTGGTGTTTATGACTTTAAATTCACAGATACACACTAGTTATACAAAGATAAAAGGCTGTGGCTATAGTTACACTATGTAGTGTGTGTAACTATAGCCTCAATAGCGTTGCCAGATAAGGAATTCTGCTTTAATTTGAGGAAACGTTTATAGCTGTTGAAAACAAAAACTTGTATTTTGGAAAAAATGTTTAGTCATGGTCAAAGATCAAAACCCTAACCTTATTCCTAACTCTAACCCTTACCCCTTCCTAACTTTAATCTTAACTCTGGCAACACCTGATTGTAACCATGGCAAAAAGTGGGTAAAAATAGCCACTTTGAAGATAAAAATGGCAACACTATCCGGCATGGCTGATATACAAGTAGCATTGCATATGTGTGCATACACCTTTACATTAACATACCGTACAATATCATTTGTGGCCTTAAAATCAGCAGAGACTAGGAGACCAAACTTGGATGAATGCATTGCTATTGTTCATGACATTAAGAAATACCAACTTTATTTCAGGATCAATAGGCAGCTTCTTATTTTTACTCCTTTAGTTTTCTTTGCTTGTTTGAGTGAAACTGCATTCACGCATGATTGAGGGTCACTTTCTCTTCATTTCTACAGCAAGTGGTCAGGAGAAACCAAAGTTGAATATATTTCTATTTTTAAGTCCTATCAATATAAATGCACCTACATCTATCACTATACTATGTATCGAGACCTTTACAAATACCCTGCATAATGACAGAATGGCTGTTTTGAGTCAATATTGACACTGTTCCTGAAATTTAAGAGTAAGATTGGCTTGGCCTGGCTGGAGAAGACTGCTAAAAAATAAATAGTGAAAACAAACGAAAAGGAAAACTTCTTCGAAACAAATGTTTGTTTATATACTAATCATTAGTTTTGAAAATCAACACCTTTCTGCAGTGCTGGAAAAAGTAAGCTGCATTGCAATTAGGACACTTCTGATTCTGTCTATAGTTGAAAGAAACTGCACTTCAACAGAAGTAAAGATCTATGATTTTTACTCAAAAAATCACACTTCCACTAATCTTTTAACTTTTTTTCGAATTTTGTTAGACTGTTATGACATTTGGCCCTGCTACAAGGACAAAATTATTTTTCTGCATTGCCTCCATGAAACTTGCTTGCATTCCAATATAGCAAAATCATTCAACAAGTCCTAAAAACTCAAAAATACTGTAACTGTCTCAGGCTATATTAGACAAGTTCCATGATTTCAGTACATGTAATTAGTATCATATCCAAAACAAAAAATACTTGAGCATTTCTGTACTGAAAAAGTGACAGTAACGACTTCTTGCTAAGTATTTTAACAATATTTCAATACTTTTTACTATTTTCTGAACTCTTAAAATATCACGCTAAACAAGATTATATATACTAACTAAAATTGTACCAGGTCAACATGATCAGCCTACACATAACAGTCACTGCTTGCTTGTGTCATAAATTGACAAGATGTCAGCAAATGCATAGAATACCTTCTGTATGACTGTAACCTAACCTGATCAATCAATTGCTTATTAAAACATGCCGTACACGTACCCAAATATTCACATTAAAACACCCAGACTAACACTGAAATTAAAACACTAACACTGAAATAAACTAAAATATTCATTCATACCCATGAGGGGGCCCAATCGAAATATGAAAATACCGCTAATATAAAAAAAATAGGCTATATTATGCAAAATCGACTTGAGCATGCAAATTAAAACATTTTGTCGGGCCCTTTGAACTAAAAAAATTGAAAATTTTGTAGTTTTGAAAAAGGGCATACCCATGAGGGGCCCAATCGAAATATGAAACTACCGGCAATATAAAAAACAATATTTTATGCAAAATCGACCTGAGCACGCAAATTTAAACATTTTGTCGGCCCCTTTGAACTAAAAAAACTGAAAATGCTGTAGTTTTGAAAAAGGGCATACCCATGAGGGGGCCCAATTAAAATATGAAACCACAACCGGTAATATAAAAAACAATAATTTATGCAAAATCGACCTGAGCACGCAAATTTAAACATTTTGTCGGGCCCCCTGAACTCAAAACATTAAAAATTCTGTAGTTTTAAAAATGGGCATACCCATGAGGGGGCCCTATCAACACACGGAACTAATATAAAAACAATATTTTATGCAAAATCGTTGAAATCAACTTTAACGCGTGAATTTAGATATTTTGTCGGGCCCCCTTGAACTCACCGGGCCCCGGTGCAATGCACCGGTTGTCCCCCCCTCTTGTGGGCCCTGTTCTTACACAATGCATTTTTCTTTAATCAAAATAATTGATTAAAGAATTAACATTCTCCGAGCACAATTGTGGCAGTTTGGTTAATTTGTTGATGCTTTGAACCACAGATAACCACGATTGAGAGCGTAAAGGTTTGACTTGAAGTATAGTCGTCACAGAATTTTTCCACCCACTATAGGCACTGCTAAACAAAGAGCTGTCCTTGGATTGCGCTGCTCAACTGCGCATGTCGAAAATTGAACCGTGGTTGCTTGGTTTTGCTAATTCTTCCTTTCCAGAGGCTGGTGTTTATTATAATCGGAAAGAATAAGGAATGCACATCAATACAATACCAACAATTCAATTAATATTTCTTAATTAGAATTGCCAACAGTCAATTAAAAAGTAAGAATCGGTTTTTGTTATCCCTAACATCACAATAGATTTTTTTACTGTAGACACACGCTGGAAAAACTAACAGAAATATGTTAAACAAAAGCTCGAATTGCCTAAGTTCGACGTTTACAGCTAGGAAGTAAGGGATTTGTAAGAAGAAATTTCTAAAATAAAACTTTGTCATTCTTCTTCGTCGTATGAGCTTTCTTCCGGACTACATGTTTGGGCATGAGGTCATCAACCACTCGACAGTCTCATCATCCAGGGCCTTCAATCCAAGCGTTCCATGTGGTGGTTGATGGATTGGGGAGTCATGGACGACATGGTCTACTGTCTGGTCTGTGGCACCACACTCGCATCCCGGTGAGGGAGCCAGGCCCCATCTGCACATGCCCATCTGCACTTCGTCATTGAAATTGCGTCTCATTCATTAGCTATGTGGTTAAGCGCCCGACTCAAGATCACGTGATGCTGGTTCCACTCTCGGGGTGTGCGTCTGAGCAACGCATCTCAGGACTGCTCTCCATTCAGTGGATGGAATAGCTTACAGACAAGCCAACCAAAAAACTATGGAAACAATCACTCAACCAATCTTTGCAAACCGACCCTGCGTCAGTAGTTCAAAGCCTGAACAAGTATGCGAAGCTGCCAGGAATAACTTATCAAAGACTTTGTCAGTCCGAGGATAAAGATTCAAAAACTAAACTTTCCATCAAAAATCTTCTATTGATATGTCACTAATAATTTTGAAGTTATTTCAAAAGTTAGTTTGTCAAGCTTACATGAGAATATTTAGTCCGTATAAAAGTACAGTAAATGTAAAAAGTAAGATAGCTTTTTGTTTACAGTGTGCAATGTGCATCTAATCTAACACACTCGTTTTGTACAAAAATGAGCCTATAATGTAGGCCTACAGTACATTTGGCTATTTTTCGTAATCAATCTGGCAAAATAACTTCTAACTAACTGCAGCATATACCCTAGAGAAGGCTATAAATATTTCACTTGTTACCGGATTGATCTTCAGTTGTGTCAGCTTCAACGATTTCTTTGTCAAACCACATATGAGCCACCGTCATACGGTTTTGTGTGAGTGTTCCAGTCTTGTCAGAGCAAATGGTCGACGTGGAGCCGAGGGTTTCTACTGCCTCCAAGTTCTTCACCAGACAGTTCTTACGAGCCATTCGCTTGGCAGTTAAAGTCAGACAGACCTGAAATAATTGCCCACACACAACGTTTTATCGGGATGTCGGTACAAAAGCATCGGTAGAGCTTGTTAGTAAACGATTTGTCGGTTAGGTCGACTTCGCTTCCTCGTCTGAGTCTGCAGGACCGAAGCTTATTATTTCACAAGCCATTAGAGAGCAGCTATTCGGTCTCATTAATCAAAAAAAGTTCAATGTGAGAACACTACGTGACTCTCTTACTATTTTTCATAATGAAGTTCTAACTCATACTTCAGTGTCTGTTTTCTTAAAATTACAGTGGGCTTAAAATATTGTTCAATACTGCTATTGAATTTAATTGATCATTATTTTTAGAATTTAAGTGGACGTTGTCTGATCATATCGATTCTTTACCGTGACTGTAGCAAGTAGACCTTCAGGCACGTTGGCCACAATGATCCCAATCAGGAATACAGTAGCTTCGAGCCATGTGTAGTGTAGAAAAATGGAAATGATAAAAAAGGTGATTCCCAAAAACACGGCAACACCTACAAATTAAAAAAATTTCCGTTAAAAAACTCGCAATTTTATCACCGCACTTAAACAAAAAAGTTCAAAAAGTAGACTACATATACTAGGCCTACACGTCGTGCTAACATTGGTAAAGAATGATGCCAATATTCAGATCGTCAGGTTTATCTGGCATTTAGACTACCAAGTATCTTAGTCTACTTGTTAAAGTCTTTGGTAATTTAATAAATGCAAGCACAGCTAGATTTGAAGCGTTGTAGGCTAATTTTTGTTGTTGTATGCTCACCTCTAACAAAATTTGCACCAAGTAGGGCAGTAGACTATGTCACAACACTACATGCTCTGTGATGTGTGCATTTACAATTTCTATACCAATCATTTTAAACAACATGCAAAAAAGTGACCAAAACGACAATTGAAAACCATGCAACCGTTTCAAAACTCATATTTGTTGTGGGAATGTTATATTCGAACGACTTTCATTTCATTCAAATGAGATGTAGTCATACTCATATCAAAATTTCTCTCACAGATACAACAAATTCACAAAATAAGTGAATTTTTGGGTCAAAGTTTCTGGTTTGAACTGGAAATATCCTTAAACTTGAAAGCAAAACGACTGTTTTGTTCGATAAGTGGTGGTATGATTGAAATTTGCTAAATTTTTATCGGTTTTCAGGGCTTACGCCAAACAAACAACAGACAAAAAGCTTTTATTTTCTGCCACAAAAAGTTGTTTATAATTGACACATAGATGACACAATCAATTAAGAAAGTGTTTTGCTGTATTATATTTTCTAGAGTTGAAATCGAACTCCAAAATAAAAGAATAAATTATTATCTTTAAAAAAATCTCTCAATGTACATAAACCATCTGCTTGAAAAGTTTTTTTTTTGTAGAAAATATCTTGAAGTAATAGATAACTCTAAATTATTAATGCTTTTACGCCAAAAACATTTAAATGTCTCTTCTGTCCTACGTAAAGAAACGTTAAACGATAAATTTAATGACGTGAGTTTGACGCTGTTCTATAGTATAGAAATAGTTCGAAACCAAAATTGATTACTATAATTTAACTAAGCAACTTTGCATTCAGACCTGGAAACCTGCTTTTAAGGTAAAGGACTCAACAAGACCACGACGACAACGAATGTGACGTCACTGATGACGTGTAACCTGAAATGACGTGTATGAAATGTTCGATCTCGCGAGCTATGGGGGTCTGCCCACTTTGCAGGCCGGAAGCGAGATTGGCAATCCTTCCCATCACTGTGTCGTCTCCACACTTGATGATGACTCCTTTAGCCGATCCTGGTGATGGAGAATGAAAGTTTTACTTCAAATAACGATCATTTGACGTTGGAAGAAGAGAGTTTGTTCCGAAGCAGACTGAGGGATTTTGCAGTCGATCAACTTTCAAGGAAGTCAAAAGTTTCTTCTAATTGCATCTTCACTTGTGTTTGATGTCATGATGAAGTGAACGTTTAGCCAGGAAAGCCCATCAGCTTTGCATTCACCTCCACAGCAAAAACAGTCCTTGCTGTTCTATAGGAAAACGAGCCTAGGGTTAAGGCTATACTCAATGCCAATGTATGATTAAGTTTCAGTTGCGGTTGATTTGAGAAGGAGCGATCTTCCTGGCGTCAGCACTACCTGACTACTCACTGTTGCACCAAGTTTCTAGTGTAATTGAAGAAAAATTGTTAAAATAACGTCCTGAAAGCAATTTATTCCAAATCAGAAAAAACTACACCACTTTTAACTTCCAGCTCTTTGCTTTTTGATTAAATTACGTTTATTTGGGTTAAACAGATGTAAAAATTATGAATCTACAGTTGCGGCAAAGAGTCAGGGATCAAGGGTTTTCAAAGATATTATTTCCATTTATCTTCGGTCGATTTTCTAATCGTAAAATTATGCTCGGAGGTAGACCCTTCGCATTAAAGCCCGTAATCCGATAGAAACTTATCTTCGACAGAACCGGGGACTGAGCTTTTGTCTTTTGAGCGTGCTCTTGGTCGAAGCACATTCTTTCATCACGTAAACGCTTTTTCTCAGATAGCACCGCAAAGATCGTGGAATGAAGATATTATTTATTTGTCTGAAGCTCAAATGACAGTGAGTAAAAAAATTAACTGGCCACAAAAAGCTTTGTTTTTAGGAGAGATTATCATTAAAACAATGCGGTCATGCGCAATAAATTACGCCAAGTTATAAAACCCACCTTTCCAATCTTGATTTAACTGTTCAGGTTAGAAAACTTAAATCGATGCAAAAGTTAGCTATACTCTATTCCAATGTATAATTAATAATTTTAGTTGTAGGTCTACTACGTTGCTAATACAATTGAGGAAAAGTTTTATTGCATAAGCATCGCTACAGATGAACAAAATAAAAACCATATGCCCACTACGTAAATCACGCATATGTTTGTTTTCCAATCTTTTTCTTCACCAGTATAGCGATCAACAAGTCCGATTTATCACTCAATACCCATTGCCACATTAATCTTGATGACAAAGCTTATGAATTGACAATTATGCAACAGCATAACAGCCTTGGATTGTGCAAAGAGTAAAATTGCATGCGTGGCTCCCAATGAACTTTTTGGCTGAATAAAAGCGATGCATAACAGCCTGGAAGCAAAAACGTGTTAAAAGCCACATGCAAAGCAAAACGAGCAGCTGAATAGCTTGCATCCTCCAAGCAGCAGTAGAACTGTAGACCTGATATTATGTGAATAAAATGCTCAATTTCGACGGCGATGGGGGTTTCCCCTACTTCCAAACCAGAGGCTAATGACGCAATGCGGCCCATGACGGTATGGTCGCCACATTTTATGACAATCCCACGAGCGGAACCTGATAGAAAGAGGAACTGTTATGACATGTACCTTATCACCCAAATACTCTGGTCTTGCAGTCATGCAAGGTGTTACCACATGTTCTTGTTCATTGCCTTGCTAGTATGTGCTAGACCTACGGTAGCTAGCACGATCTTTTTTGATCCACACGTTAATGACGAAAGTAAAATGATACAATCAAAAGGTCTCAATATGCTGCAATATAAGGTCGAGTAAGTCACAAAATCTGCTAAAATAACCATTAATATTATTCTTTTCCAACAGGGTTATATCCTACACACAAAAATCACCATTTGAAAAACTTTACAGCAAACGTGGTAAAGGAAGCTCATAGGTAACTTTGAATATTACTTAAAATGTTACTAATTAATCGTGGTGAAATTTCTCCCTGGTCAGAGAAAGCCACTTACAAACTTAACCTTAGCATAGTATTAGCCTATATCGTTCTAGTTAATCTAGTTGCTGTGAGATTTTGACAAAGACTCAGCCAAAGGTAGACAGTTGAGAATTTCAGTTTGTCAGTTAAGTGTCATGCTTGTCCATTTCATGCATTTGATGCTTATGCATGAAGATCAGGTGCGCAGTTCAACGTAGAAAATTGTACGGTCAGTAATTGATTCATTTTATCTTGTTATGTAAAACACTTTATTTTCTTTCTAATCTATGTGAAATTGTAAATTCTACATATATTTTGCAAAGCAAATAACCGATAAGTAACAGCATTGTCTGCGTAATCGCAAAGCTAGCTGGAGTTTTTCAATAACCGCCAAACCCAACCGCTTTTTTATATTGATTTTACACAAGTACACCTGAAACTACATAGAAACAACTTGTTAACTAACAAACCTGTGAGCTGTGTCACAGATACAACCACGACCGTCTATGTCGTTCATTCATAAAGTATGCGACATTGTACAGTCTGGCTTATTGCTGGATAGTGGATAGGCTGATTTGAAAACGACTGTAAATGGTCTAACTTTTGATACTAGACAACGACACAGATTGAAATCTTTTCTTTTTAATTCACAAGTAACTAAATTGCTCCACAATAAAATAATTTTACCGTATAAACGTTATTACAATAAAAAAATAAGCTGATATCAAAATTTGTTGCATTTTTATTTTTGGGTTGCAATACATAGCGCGTAGTTTTTGCAGCTTCGAGAAGTTACGAGAACTAAGTTATGGTTGTGTGGTATGTCACCTGAATTAAAGACTAAAATAGCATATTTTTCTATGTATGTCATAAACCAAGCTTCTTTTTTTTCTCTTTTGTTTTTCTTTTTTTCTATATATATATATTTTTATTTTTTTATATATATTTGATGATGAACTGTTTTATTTTGGTCAACGACGCACGAGTACAAAATAATTGACACGGCGAGAAGAACACAATAAACATAGCCAGGTCAGAGACTTTAAAGAACCGGCCTGCCACGCCCCGTGGAGGCGGGGAGCGGCGTGATTATGGGGTGGCGATGCACCCGGAAGGGAAGTCCACCAGCTTAGGTCGCGGGGGCCAGGCTGGGGAGTCTAGGTACCTGTGGAAGGAAAGTGTGGATCGAGATTTTTGTGCGACTCGTCCGCAAAAGTTAGAATGGCGGAACGGGCCAGGGAGACGGGATTTGCTTTCTGCAAACGCAAAAAGGTCAGCTCACGACGGGCCGGGCGACAGAAGTTTTATAAAGCCAGGCAGCGCCCACGTCTCCATCACGTGACCGTAACACAGGTACGTTTGACTCCTATACCCGGTCTGCCCGTAGGCAGAGCGGATAAACTTTGGGGTCTCCCACGAGGAAGAGAAGCTTAGCTACAAGGACGATTTGAATACTCGTGGGAGACGAAAATTATATAAAATCTGGAGCAAAGGCTCAATTAATTGGTGTAAAAAAAAGATGGTAAGTGGGAATATATTGTATGCTTTACCTACCGAAAAAGTGTTGACGTTGAACCAACGAGCACGGATGTGCACTGGCCAGACGTTGAGGCAGGTTCGCCCAGATGGGTCGGGGGGACTAGCGATCGAAGCGTAGATATGGCTAGGCTACGTTACCAGGAAAAATATATAATAGTGGGATGAAACTTTGGAGGTTGCATCGAGTTGATCGGGAAATCATGATTATCGATGAGTTAAAAGCAACGCGAGGTTGATCCGAGCGGGAAAGAGCAGCATATCGGGAGAAGGTAGTGTGTGATAATCTAAAATATCGAAATATGAAAATACAGATCCAGTGTTGTTAATGATATTACGTCATTGATGATGATATGAGTCCATTCACGATATGCAATATATACTTAATTCATATATTGCTATGTTATTTTATTGATGATGATTGTATTCTTCATTGAGCTGCAGCATGCTGATGAAACGACAATTGTTTACAGGTAAATTGATAATGAAACAATGGATTTAACATACTATGACGTCACACAATTACTGGCGGGTTTTGAGGTTTGCTGTCTTGCGCGCTCGGATGCTTACTGCAGAGCTTCAGCTGTTGGGGAATTGAGCTTCTGATCGCTGGAATCGTCTTTTCTATGACGTAGCCCCTCCACGAGTGAGCCCGGCGTTCCAAGCTTTCCAGACACGGAGGGAACCTTCGATTGAGAGGGAGGCCACTTTTCTATATATATATTTTTTTTTTTCGTTGGAAGGTATATTTTTTTTTATATTTTCTCTTTTTTTCTTTCTTTTTTCTTTTCGCTCAACTTTCCAACCAAGCTTCGTTTTTCATCATTTATTGTTTTGATTGCTTTCCTTGAAAGTTAAGCTATTTGTGAAAATATTTCACTTCAAAGTTTATCGTTCAATCACAAATTAGAAAGTTTGTGTATTCCGGAGAGCTAACGGTTAATTGTTGTGATGGTTTGGACTCAAAACTATTGATGGAATTCTACAAAATATCTTGTTTAAAATTGATTGAAGTGGGCGAAATCAGTTTGTATTGTCTTTGGTTTTCTTCACAAGATCAACAATTTTTGAAGGCAAACAAGCTGGACAAACTTTTCTAAGTAGGCCATACCTTTTCTTATATTACATCAAAGATCATAGCATCAATAATGCTTCATGTCTCTTAACCCTGTTTCTTTCAAAATAATCTTGTTTTTCTTGAAAACACGCAATGGGCGTTTAAAAGCATCGTAGTCATCAGTAGTCGGAACAATATATTTTGGTCATTTTGTCACTTGGTTTATGACATCATGTAGAAATACTCTTGTAAATGAAATTGAATTTCTAGCTTTCAATTAACTTTTTTGATTTCATCTATTTATCGTTGTGCAAATTTGTGCATTTTCTTAGCCAAACTGCATCTTGCCTATACGGATTCCTTGCTACTTGAAAGATTTTCGTCAGTGGGTTGAGAGAAGCATTATAAATCTTGCATTAAATTAAGATTTGCAAATGTCTAAAATCGACATTTGTGGATAACTAACCTTCAACGCAGTTGGTGGAAAAGAAAGCAATATTTCTAGTTTCGATTGGATTATTGTTCGTGCATTCTGACGACCTCGATTGCGGTTCCGACTCTCCCGTGAGAGATGAATTGTCAACCTGTCAGAAAAAATCGTTGAACTGTCATCTCAAATAAAACAGTTTCAGTTTCTTAGAATCGCACCTGCCTTTATATTGTAACTTACTTGGCTGAGAGAAAGGAACTGGCCACCTTACTTTTGTTAGTGCCGAAGGCCGAAAATAATGATAGCCTCATCATCTCATTCTGCGAAGCTAAGTATCCAAGTATGGGACCTTTAGGCTACATACCTTCATTGAAGCTGAAGTAATAATTCGAATGTCGGCAGGTATTCTGTCGCCTCCTTTCACTTCACAAATGTCTCCCACGACAAGGTGTTGAGCTAAAATTTGCGATTTTGCACCGTCACGAATCACCAATGCGTGCTGCAAAGAAGCTTTGTAAGAAATAAAATGGTTCTTTCCTTACATATTTTATAAGTTCGAGAAACAATAAATAAGTAACCCAGACAGCAAAATACGTCATTTTTACATTGACTCAACGTCTACGTTGAATCAATGTAAAAAATAACGGACATTGCTGTTTGGGTAGGCATATAAACAACACCCAAAAGATGGAATGTTGTGTAGTGTTCGTTTGATATATCATCCATAATATCTTTTCAATAGTTGAATTTCAAAAAAGTTTGAACAAGTTATTTTCCTGGTAGGTTACCAACAAAGTAGTCGAGCATTCACGTTTGTCAATACCCTTTATTTTGCCACCACCTCTGGATGATTCTATTCTACTTTTACGTCGTTTCAACGTTGTTACTATTGGCTAACATCCATTACAAAATTTGAAAAGTCAGTGGGCTGTGATTTAGTTGGTGTCTAAACTACGCTTGTACACATGTACAGTACACGATGTCATGTTTATGCTTAGCTTTCATGAAAACGACCATATTTACCTGCGGAACTAAATTTTTGAATGATTCCATTATTTTAGAACTTTTTGATTCCTGGTAATACTGAAAACAACCAGTTATGATGACGACAGCGGCTAGGACGACACCGAGATATAGCTGCAGTGAACAAAAACTTGATTAAATTTTTCTGAAGTTCAATTTTTTACAGATTAAAACTTTTGCGAAAGCTCTAATTCTAGACCTATCTGTTGATATAGACAAAAGTCTAACTTAAGATTTTTAACACAATACTTGTGCATTACAAGCTATTAAAAAACTTTCAGTCACAATTCTTGAACTGCCGACGCAGCTATACTCCACTAACATTGTCAAGATTAGGAGAGTCTGTTCTTGTGGCTTCAAGTCCAAACGCAAAAAAGCAAAGAATGGATCCAAACCAAAGAAGAGTGGAAAAACCTCCAAACAAGTTTTTACAAAACTTGATCCATTCAGGTGTTGTTTTGGGAGGGGTCAAGGCATTCGGCCCATCACGTGCCAAGTACTCTGCAGCTTGCTTTGAGGTCAAACCCTGGTTAGATATATAACATTAGTCTGACGTGAATACAATATAATATTTAAAAAATGTAAAGGTTCTCATGTTTTCGGCATTCAGTTTTAGTACAAGCCTGTTAGTGAGATTCTGAATACGTAGCAAGGAAAGAACTATGCAGGGCTTGGAAGGCTTTAAAAAATAAAACAGTATGTTACTTATAAGTTATAAGTCAAGCAGTAAATCAGCCCTTGTTACCTTTTACTATGATTCAATGTCTGCAAACATTGACTGAACATTGGGAGTAGAACTCAAATTAGAAGGATAAGTGGTATCATGGAACAAAAAATTTATAAAAAGAAAAACAATTGATGATCAGGGATGGATCCAGCCTCTAATTTTTGGGGGGGGTGCTGCTGAAATCTATTTTCGTCAGTGTGGCACTGTCAAAATGTGTCTCTGCAGTATTTGGCATACTGATAAGCATTCATGTTGATAATACAGATGTTTTGTTTAATATTAATAAAGACCTGAAAACGGAGAAAGTGTGCATGAAAAATCAAGTCTTAAAAACAAGCATGATAAAAAACACTTATGGTATCGGGTATAACAAAATTTAAGAACGTGATGAAATTTTGGGAAATATTCTAAAGTTAGAAAACATGAGCAGTACAAAACACATGATTATTTCCATTGGACAATACACATTCCATAATCTACACAGCATCAATTCGTTACATGCTGATATAAAATGCTATGATCTATCAAAATATAAAGTAATACTAGTAGATCTTAATACCATTAGTTTATTAAAATAATAGCAGTTTGAATTTTTTTTGGGGGTGCGCACCCCCCCTTGGATCCATCCTTGTTGATGATAAACTACAGCAATAAATACTGGAAATTTTGTTTATGTGTATTACCATTGACGACTCTATTTAGCAATTATTGCCTTGACAAACTCTCTCTAAAATTACTGCACGACTGTTTCACTTAATGGGGGTCTATCAAGAAAATAGGAAGTTATAGAAATCTACTCGAAGTGAGAAAATAGTTTTTACTTTCAACATAGTAAACGCTTTTCCAATGGAAAAGAGGCATGCAACTTCATACTATCATGTTCCAGGGCAAGCATCGCATATTTATGGTAAATACGAAGACTACCGGTTTGGCAAGTACACCGAACTGATGTTACTTTGCCATTTCAAAATTCATTTATTTTGCTTATCTTACATTAGACTAGTCGAATCCATGTTGTACAAGTATCAGGGCTTCCAGCATGCTGCAGCGTTGCACAACTAATAAGAACAGTGCTAAAAATATTCAAATCTGCAATTGACATCTATCACAAAGTTAAAAACTTTTAATATACTGTTTTCTGCTTAAAGTTTTATAGAAGTCCCCTGAAAACCAGATCCGGAAGATTCCACATTACACAACCCTGAAATAAATAAAGAAAAACTTACTTTATCGGCACTGGTCTTGAGCCGGGAGAAAAGTTCCTCCATTGCAATCTTATGCTCATCCATTTCGAGCTCCTTCTTCAAATCGGACATATCTCTTTTATCTTTTTTTGCCATCTTTGTTTTTGCTGAATTAGCTGCAACCGTATCGTTGTTGTCCTGCGCAGATTGCGTTAATGCAACATGTAAACACAAAGTGGTTCTTCACAAAACTTTGCCTTGAAGCGAGTCCTCAAATTAATGCTTTGTGATCCGGGTTTAAACCATTCGGTTCCCACACAAGATTTGAAACAGCGCCAACTCACAGGATTCAGCAGATCGTTTTGCAAAATTAAGTTCACAAAACGGTTTAGTGAAAAAACACAAGTAGGCTACTAATAACTTATTTGTGAACGCTTCAAAATATCTCTGGTTGCTTGTTTTGAGTAAAACGCTATTTTGTCAGCTATAAAACCAAGTAGACTACTTTGATATGTCAACCTTCTTTCTACAATTAACAAAAAGCAGCAAAGACTTAGATAGTCAACGAGACAGATATTGTCTCAGATGAAATTCCTGCATTCTTTCATCAAACCTTCAGAAAAAAATCGTTTTTCAAAACCATGTTGTGAGTTGTGACAATTATACAACTCTTTCACCTGTCTGAAATTTGTAATGTAATGGAGGCACAGTGCACTACCGTAGCCTATATGTAATTAAACGTGTCTGTTGTGCTTGTAGATTACTAAAAAATAAAGACCTTTCTCAAGCAAGCGTAGCCTAAGACACGATTGACTGCTAGTAACTTTGGTAAAATTTGCTCTGTTGTAGTACAAACAAATAAAAGTATTGCATTAGATTAAGTTGCGCTTTTAGCAGCATGATCGACTCTTCCACACTAAATTAGCTATGTAACGTTTTGCATCGCTTCGACGTGTTATAAACGCTACAAAAAGAACATTTCAAAAGAACTGACCCTTTGAACTGTCCAGTAAATTCAGTTGCCTTGGATAAAACTATTTACGCGGATCAAAGGCAGAATGGAAGTCAATCACAACAATATCTTTCGTCATAGACAACTGGGTGACGACAGAAGCTTTAATAGTTTTGCATTAACAAGGCAAGAAACCAATTGCATAAACAGTCATTGATAGCTTACTATCATAAACTGGGATCACCCTTAGGACATTGTTTATCACGCGTTTGATCTGGAAATGGAATATAGTCTTCCAACTAAGCAAGACTGAACAGCGACTGCTTTTTTGCTTTAATCCACATTTTTTGTTTGTTTTCTTTTAGAACACTGAAAAAAATTACTTGCAGTCTTAATTTGAAATTAGCTTATTTAAATATAACACAAACAGTTCTTAGATTAGTCAAAAGAGCTAGATACCGGTATAGGTTTGATACAAAATTTCAATACTATCAATTCGTAAAACACTGTAGTCGCAGCCATTTTCAATAAAATTAAACAAATGACTTTGCCCTACTATTGTCAGATACTTTGGCAAAATAGGTCCTACAATATTTTAACAGCTCGCAAAGTAAAATAATCAAACGTAAGCCCACTACCTATACTGGAGCAATAGAGATTGTAAAATCTAGCAGTGATCGCTTCTTTCGGTTCTATTGAAAGACCAAGAGGGGTTAGCAGCATACTCATTAAACTAAAGACCTTCTAGCTCTTTCAGTGGGTAGTGAACTCACTTGCTTGTTGGCTACAACAAGCAAATAAAACCAAGCATCAACACAAGGTTTAGGCAAGCATAATTTTAATTCAAACACAAAAAATGATTTGTACGTTTTCGCTTGCATTAATTATCTGCATCTCATTTGTTCTGGGATAGGTTTGTTTTCATTTTTTGTCTTTGTATCTGATTGGGTATTCATTGAAATGAAATTATTTCTGTCAGGCTACTACTACATTTCTATCACTGCTACTACACTAATCCTTAAAAATTTAGTAGACATAATTTTCACTCCAACACAATATTCTACAACAAACAATTGAGAATCTCACGAGAACATGTGACTAGCATCCTTGAAGGAACAAGTTCAAAATTAACGCAAAAATTCTTTTACCAAGCTTTATATTTCCTTGTAGCCTAATAAATGGCCTGCAAGAATGTGACAAGTACTCTTTAAAAAAGACGTGATTTGACGCAATAGTACAATGTTAATAAAAATAATTTACCCATTTAGATCAGAAAAGAAGTTTGAAAAAAAGCTCCAATTCAATCAACCTTTAAAAGAACCATAACGAAGATTTATGTGTAACCACGAATATATTACCAGTGCTTTTCTTCAAATCCAAATCCAACCAAAGTGAACTGAACAACCAACAGCAAAGCTACAGAAATTTGATAGGCTACTATAGTGGATATAGATTTCGGCCTACCAACCGAAACGCTACAAAAGAAGCTTATCAGTAATCGCAGAAAAGCAAGCGTAAGGCAAATTTGTCGCTCTCTTGCAAACGCATTTCAATCTTCAAGGTTACCATATCGATTTGTATTATTTTGTTTAGAAAAAAAAAGCAATTACATGTGGAAGTAATCTCTTCAACAGACTTTGGTTCCTTTTGGAATCAATGAACTTTTGATGACGTCAAACAAATGTTTAAAGAGAATAACATCAACTCGTTTTACAACTTTTCATCGAAGACCAACTAAGCAGATATTAGACTGCTGTTAATTAATTTGCAACCATCTCTGCAGTTGTACATGCTAGCACCTGCACAAAATCTTTAACACTATTTGTGATGCGAGGATCAATTTCGCTTTGTAGTAATTGCATATTTATTTAAATAGACTCTATCTTTCTGTAATAGAGTATACCTTGTACTTTTAGTGTTTATTACCATCCTCATCATCAGTGGTGGCCTCAAGGTTTTGTGGGCCCTGGGCAAGAAGCAGTGGCGTAACCAGGAATTTCGAAAGGGGGGTTTCACGGCTGGCGGGCGGTCTGGGGGCTTCTCCCAGAAAATTTTGAAAACTTATTTTGAATTTGGTGCATTCTGAGAGCATTTACAACAAAAATGTGGGTATGAATATTCCGGTAAAATGGTACTGTCCGGTGGCAAAGCAAAAGGATAAGATCAAGTTTTCTTGGACATTTTTCGGTAATAAGCTAAGTCTCTATGTTTTCTTGCTAATTCCTGGCTGAGATATTTGAACGTTCGGTATTGGCAAAACTCTCTCTTTTAATGCAGTTTTGTTTATGATTAGGCAAACTTTGTTTTGAAGACATAAAGACTGAAAGCATCATTCTCAATATCGTGACGTCACATGCGTGCCAAAGGGGGTTGTAACCCCCAATCCCCCCCCCTGGTTACGCTACTGGCAAGAAGTAATATGAGGCCCCCCTACAGCCCGGTATCGACAAATTAAAGTAGCCTTCACAAACTCAAATAACCATAAGTCACAATAACACAAAAAGGAATTAACATGATACAATAACAAATAGCGATGGTTAGCGAGAAAGGTTTATTTCATGCTGTGACATCTTCACATCACTCTGATTCTATGTTGTACCACCACACCCAGTGCCCTCCAAGTCCCACACCACCCGTCTGCAGCACTTACACAAAATGCACCTTCTAGCTTTTATTGCGGCAAACTCTTTAAGAAGAGAAGCATTATCCAATGTTTTGCCCACGTTGTGCTCAACTGAAACAACAGCTAGTCCAACCAAGCGTTCTTGGCTCATTGTAGAGCGAAGGTAATTTTTTATCAACTTCAGTTTAGAAAATGATCTTTCCCCTAAAGCTACAGTAACTGGCACAGTAAGAAATAGTCTTAGCAACAAACACAAGTTAGGGTACACAACATTCAGTTTGTTTTGATGCAGATAGGCTACTGTAGAACAGAGAAAATTGTGGTTTCTTTTGTTTTCAATGGTGAATATATTCTTGTGAAGCTCTGCACTTCAGTGGAAAGTTCTTCACTGTCAAGGTCTCCACCAAATTCTGGGGATGCTTCAGAGCATTTTTTTAACAGATTCTCTTCTGTGATGGAGGTCGGCAAACAAGTATCACACACAAAACCATACATTTTTTGGAACTCTGTGATTTTTTCAAACCTATCATCCATCTTGGAAATAGCTTCATCTAGGAGAGCATTGAAAAAGTCTATTCTAAAAGCTTCCTTGCTGCTTCTGTTGCTTTCAGCATCCTCATCTGTATCTTCAAACAAGAATCTCTTGCGTTTCCGTCGACGGGTTTCCTGATAGAAAGCTTGCACGGGTCATCAAAAGCCATTGCTTTTATTTCAGCAATCTTTATAGCATCTTCGAAGCCACTTTCTCTATATTCCAACAAAAAGTTTCTTGTTCTTTGTATTAATGTGATTGCAGAGTCAAGTGACATGCTGGTACTCTGTATTAGCTTGCTGACCATACTAATTTGATTTAGAAAGGTATGCCATATGACCGTGCTCACAATAAACTTGAAGGAATGAAGCTCATTTTTGCTAGTGCTTAATGTAAATTTTATTTGCGCATATTTTGGATAAGCGCGGGTCCCATAAATTTGCGGGCCCTGGACGATCGCCCAGTTTGCTAACCCCAAAGGCCACCACTGCTCATCATCATGTTTTATTTTATTTTTGACCACCAAAAAACAAAACAACAATATCACTTGCCATAACATAGCAGGGGTCTGGAAAAAGGTGTAAGCGACAAAACACGAACGATAAAGCGTCGTCGAGAGAGAAATGATTTAGTAAATATAAGGAATTTGGCACAGTTGTGACACCTTGGCACAGTTATAAGTTAACACCTTGGCACAGTTGTAACACCTTGGTATGGTCGCTACACCTAGTGTTCGACTTAAAAGCCTTAAGTGATGAAGCCTCTACTTTAAAATCAACTTATACTTTAAAATTCAAACCTATACTTTAAAATCTCAAAGTAGCCATGTAATAATAAAGCGTATCTTATTGGTTTTCAAATTTTGCCATGGCATTTTGGACAGTTTACCAGTGGTTCTGTAGCCTAATCCTGTAAAAAATGTTACGATGGTTACCTTACAGTTTAAAATTATGCTTTCTTGTGTCAATAAAGGCTTTTTACATCACTCATTGATGTTCTGCAGGTCAAACTTACTACAAGTCCAAAGAGCATTCACCTTCATCTACTTGACAATTTTTGTTTACATTGAATAAATGTCTGCAGACTGCGGTTAAATCGATGTAAAAATGTAAAGCGAATTGATCAGCTTGGAAACAGCGGCCATTCAAATCAAATTCCATGCGGTGTTGTTATCACTGAACATAAAAATTACGCAAACCAACAAAACATGTTTTGTACATTGCGGAAGGAAAAATAACAAGCAAAATTTTCCGGATTAATTTTCGCTGTCTGCATTCTGATGATGTCAGGTTTAGAGTTCAACACACGACACATGGCACTATGAAAGATATTAATCTTTTTATATGTTGAATAGACGTTTTAACACATGAAAATATGTGTAACTCTATTGAAATAGTTCAAACAGAAAAGCTATTTTCAAGAAACCTTACAAGGTCATTGAGTCTGAATTTACATGAGGATTTTGTGACCTTGCTCAGAAAATTTGAGAAATGTCTCAGACAGCAAATCAACTGTTTTTAACATTGATTCAACGACTGCAAATTTGCTTTGCTGCCTGGAATGCTCACGGAGATTAAGCGATAGAAAACGTCCGTCCCATGGAACTGACTGCAGATTGACGAAAATCGTATTTTTTCATTATTCAAAGTTATTTTTGAATCAACGTTATCATCTCGGATGACGTAATCAAGTTTATTGCAATTTTCAAGAACATGTAAGTGCTCAATCATAGTAGGCTAGCTAAGTAATTTAAATAATATCGCGGTGGCAATGTAATCACTGTAAATCTTATGGAACTTCAACACCAGTTTTACGATAACCTTCAATTACTGAACTGCGCTATGTTCTCGAGGGAAATCTCCAGAAACAAACTCAGTCTAAATCGGGAACTACCGTGTAAAAAGGTCAAGGACAATCGTTCATTGACCCAAACTACTAAAACGAAAATAGTTCTGTCTGTGCAATCATATCCCGATTCTTTACGGTAACAAATATGAACATTGATGTAGGAAAATTTAGATAGCACTTCACATTTTTAGCTACCAATGACACATCTGAGTTCAAGGATGAAATGGCTAACTTATTTTTGTATTGGTAACGGTGTCCATTCTTATTACGCTTCAGTCTGAACACTTGGACCGAAAAAGAAACCGTAATTGTAGAAGTTAGTGATGTCTCTTCTACAGTAAATTTTCAGGAAAAATCGCGAATAGCTCCAAAAGATATTGAAACAATACTGAATGATTTCAAGAAGTCGAAGAAACTCTCTAACTCGACTTTATATTTTGGCAACTTGCTTCAATACTTTAACCTGCCCCTTCTCCAAGCATCTAGTTGTTAGCAGTAAACATTTTTTCTGGTGTGCAGAGAAGCTGAGCTATCTAAACTTTAATTTTCTCTTAGGCAGTTTCAATTTGTCTGTAAAACAACCTTGCAATAATAGCTTTATCGATTTTATTTTACAATAATCAATCACACACGTCACTCCGCATAGCTATGCTTCTTTGTCACACGTCCTATTACGTTGAATCAATGCAGTAATAGCGCCATGACAGCTGATAAACCAAGTATCAAACCACACTCCTGAAGACAAGCTTACTTCTTAAACAGGGGAGAGCAAGCATCCAGAGCAAGCCAATTACGCTTGAGACGACTTTCCCAACTAGAAACTTACTTTTGCCGTTTCTGTAAAACCTCATTCGTTAGAAGGTAGATTCCAGATAAGTAGCTCATGTAAACACATTCAATGGGGTAAATGTCATCTTGAAAGATTTAACGTATGGAACGTAGTGTAGTATGGCAATCAACAAAGGTTCGTTTCAGCTGTTGCACCGTCGCGGTTGCGATGTATGCGAGTTCGAACAGCGACAGAGCAGGGGTTTAATTTCAGCGTGAATTCAAACAAGGGGTATTGATTTTGTGACCAAAACTTGTTTTTATGAACGTTCAACCCGCAGTCATCACAAGTGTTTAAATTGTTTTTGGAATTTTAAGTCAATGGTGGTTATTTGATACATCTGTATTTTGACTACAAAATAATATGAATCCGACATATAAAACATATTTGAAACATGCTAAATCGGCAATTGGCAAGCACTGTGCAAGATACAGGTTTATAAATTAAGCACTTTTGCAAGAGGTCTGTATTTTCTAACCACTTCAAGACAGCAAGCACGCCCAATCATGATTTTTACGGATAATGGTTTCATTCAGTTTTCTGTTTTTCACAAAAGTTTTGCGTATTTTTTCAATCTAGAAAAGATAAAAATATCAAAATTTAATATATCTCTCTACGATGTTAGATTCGGTTGACCAATAAAAAGTAACACACGTTTTAAAAGTGTTTACAGTCAAGTTCACGTCCGTCGCAAGAAACCGAACCAAACAGCTCTTACTGGAGTTACGCTTTCTCGTCATATGCAAAAGACTTATCTCGGCATTACCACATTCTAGTTTATGTCTTATATTTCACAATGTACTGTAGATATCAACGACCTGTTTTAGCCTGATGCTACAAGTTCGCTGTGGAAATAGCGAATTTCACCAGCTTTCGGAACACAGTTTCAAAGTCATGTGCTATGTGCTATATGACTAGGGAACTGTGTTCCGTAAGCTAGTGCAATTCGCTATTACCACAGCGAACTTGCAGCATCAGGCTAAAACAAGTCGTTAATATCTACATTGTGAAATAAGCAACAATCATGCTGCTAAAAGCGAAACTCAACCTATTACATATATGTTTTATAGGTTTTCTCTGGTTTAACTGGTGAAATAATGTCAGAATTGGACTTGGCCAAAAACATGAGCAAATCCAATGCCTTGGCAACAGCGCCGTTTTGCTCCGGTATTTGTATACAATCTTAATGCCAACATCTCGTCAGACGCTACATTGTTCATGGATTCCTGCAGTACAATAAAACTATTTCAAACGATTGGTTAGGAATTTTGTTAATTAAAATTTCTAGAGCCGTGTTAATTGCGCTGGTTCGACTCTCGGGGTGTGCGCTTGAGCAACGCATTTCAGGACTGCTCTCCATTCAGCGGCACCTAGTGAATGGAATAATTTCTCGGCAACAAGACTTCAACAATCGGAAAACTTCACTCTGCCAATCTCGGTAACCGGCCCTGCGTCAAGTGCCTCTACAAGTATGCGAACAAGTACCAGGAATAACCTATCAAGGCTTTGTCAGTCCGAGGATAAAGATTCAAAACCAAACCAAACCAAACCAAACCACTGTCAGCTATAGGTCTACACTTTTCCATATCGCGCATCATCAAACTTAATTGTCTATCTTCAAATGCCCAGTTTTTATTACCAGTGCAGTTCGTATGAGAGATAATTATAAAATAAATTTGTTATACCGACCAATCAAAAAAACTGACGAGCATAAAACCCTGTAGGAAAACGGAAAAGCGTCTGCCTATCAATTATAAATAAATAATTGTGAAAGTCTTAAACAACCTACCTTAGTGAATGGTTTCTCTAAATAATTCAGTTTCTAATTAAACGAATTGAACATTAAAAATGACAAGATCAGGTTGCCCTTGCAAGAATATCGACTACCGGATTTATCTTGAAAATAAATTAAAGGTCAAGAAACAATGGGATAACATTCTCATCAATAGAAAGGCGATCACAAATCATAGTTATAGTTGCTTTGATGCGATTGAGATGTAAGTTCACATACATCAAAAGTTGCCCTTTTCAACATCATTTAAACGTAAACAAACGTTGAACAAATAGGACAGTACAACTACAAGCAAAGCTACCATGAAAGTGTCAAAACTGTTGCAGGGTATTGTTACATTGTAAAGCTTCAAAAGATACAGTACTCAGGGCCGTTGAGAGGATGATTTGATCCGGTACCAAATGATATCCTCAGGACCCAGATTAAGAAACTTCTAAGAGAAATGTAGGCTACCATATCTGAAGAATATGCGATAGTTTCTTCAAGTTACCGGACCTCTTGGGAAGGTTACAGGCCCCTAAAATAATCTCGAGTCCGTGTCCAAAAGTACCCCTGAACCCCCCCTGTCAATGCTACTGACAGTACTTCAATTTTTTACATACACGGCATACTTTGCGAAAATAAAATTAATAAATAAAATAAAAATAATTAAATAAAAAAAAAAAAAAATAAATAAAATAAAATTAAGGACTTCACTAAATAGACTAACACTTTCCAACAAACAAAAATGATGCAATGCAGTTAAAAATGTGATTTAAAAAAAAACGAGAAAATTGGCAAGTTGTAATATTTCTGACCAATGGGCTTACATTGAACATAATGCATGCTTTGCATGTCATTGAACATAACCGAACATTTGTTTTAATTCCGAAACATTTACTGGATTATGCTACAGCCTAAAAGCAAGTTAGTTAGCCTAAATAAAATAAATAAAAACCTGGCAAAAGATAAAAAAGTATGTGATGACCGATCTTTATAGTTTGACATTATAACTTTCCAAAGTTTGCGAATAGATCGAAAATCAACAGCTTTTCCTGCGCTTTTAGGTTGAGTCTTAACATACCTCTTCTGTACGCTTTTTACCTCCCATGCTTGCTTCAATGATAATTCCTTCGTCTGCAAGAAGTGTTCACCAACAGACTACTGCGCACACAACTTTCTTCACGCCTTCAATGGTAGGTCAACACGGTTGTTGATGGAAAACTTTTTCTCTCTTGCCGACTCGTTACAGCGAAATTTTGTTGCAACATGTTTTGCCGCACCAGTTGCTGGTAACCGCACTAGTTGCTGGTACAGTGAGCCTGACAATTGCCATTGTTTGCGGAGATCAGACAACACATTGGAAAGCGACGCAAGAAACGCACTGAAGTTTACTACGTTAATGCTATGATAATAATATCAACAAAAAATGGCTGACAGCATATTCTACAATGACCAATGGCTTGAAATTCCTCTGAGTTTCTTTGCTCGATGCAATGCTCTTTTCTATTATCAAAACCATTATTAAGTTTCTAAAATCCAACCACTTTCAAAAACTAATCCTGAATATGCTCGAAACGCAGCTGAACTAAGTAGGTTTGCTATTGAGGTAACCTAGTTGACTTTGGAGTAAAAGTTAGGGTATTATTTTCAAACAATCCAACTTACCTTCCACTTTTGTTCTTGCACTGGAGGAGCTTCTTTGCACAGATCCACTGATTGCTTTTTTTAAAAATATATTTCAAATATTTTGTCTAATACAAGTAGGATATTGGTTAATATGGTTTCTACCAAAATAAAAATTATCTGCAGATAAATTTCATCTCAAACAGTCTAATGCTTAAGTTGAATGGGCTACTGTAAACAAAATAGACTACTAAATGCTAATCGATATTAAAAATATAGCTTTACTTACCACATGAACAATACATATTATGCTTTTATGCGTAAGTCAAGGCTTACCGGTGTAGGCTATAAAATGATAAGCTGTATTCGGTAGGGTTGTTGCTTATGTTCCCCAAGTGGATGGAGTAATTCTCCGGCAACAACATTTCAACAATCGAAAACTTTACTCTGTCAATCGCGGAAACCGGCCCTGTGTCAAAAGCCTCTACAAGTATGTGAAACTAGTAAACTACCAGGAATAACCTACCAAGCCTTTGTCAGTCCGGGAATAAAAATTCAAAACCAAGCCACCTGCCACTTAATCGAAAATTTTATCATTTGTTTATACTAGGCTACTGCAATTGATCGCTAGGTTTAAACATAGGAGTGAAACAGTGGCGTAGCTAGGGAATGTGCCGCCCGGGGCGGATTCAGATTTTGCTGCCCCTTCAAGAAAAAGCATGTGAAAATGAAATGCGTTTTTTATCAGGTTATAATCAAAATCATAGTCTGAAAGTGCCGCCCCCCCCCCCTAGCTACTCCACTGGAGTGAAATAGATTTTTTTTTTTATTCCCTAGTAAATCAGATTGTTATCTCATCCTTTGTAGCCTACAAGTTGTCTCTTTGGAGCAAAGTAGCCCAGCCTACCGCCACGGTGCCAAACTAGATTTACATTAATGCGTAGAAAAAGCCCAAGAAAAATCTTCCACTTACAAACAAGTCCATCACTTCAATTTTTCTGTTACAACCATGTTGCAAGTTTCCAAATATGATACCACGAACGTATCTTCAAATAAGAAGGCAAACAATAAGCTAAGCGTCCTTTGAGAAAAAATACTCCCAGTGAACTAATAAGAGTCTAACAATTTCAAGTTTTACAACCCTAGAATCCCTCTCGTTTCCACTGAAAAGATTACTGCAGACTGCCTGCCACCTCTCAGTTCGCTTATGTTATTGCAACAGGTGTGTTAAATCAATGTAATGGGAAAAAGTAATTACGCAGATTGACTTTAATATAAGCCTACTACACTTCAAATATATCGATTGAACTGGTATGCCATTGCCACGGAGTACCAAAGGTTTAACGATTAGCATGAGGTTGAATGGTTATTTCAATGTTTTGAGCTAAAAATATTACTTTTACAAACATACATTAGGTATACATAATAAACGAGACAAACGTAACAAGAGCAATTGAAACACCAAAATACATTTGGATTTTTTCTTTTATGGAAGATTTTAACAGAACAAAAGTCTCGGACCTGTACTTATACGTTTTGACTACGATATAAGCAAAATTGTCCTAACCAGGGTTGCTCAACTTTCTTCACAAGGGGCCCATGGTCTCTTGTAGTGTCACAGAGCAACAAACAGTATTCCATAAATCACGGCCCAAAACCGACAAAGTGAAAGCATTATAGCTTACAAAGTGCTAATTCGAAGCGCTCATGAAATATTTACACCTGCAGTAGTCAACAGGACATTTGATGCCAAGTCATAGGAATTGTAGTTTTGGTTTCATAGTCCAGATTAGCTCCTTGTGTATCGACACTTAATCACCTAGAAAGATTATTTTATCTATTTATCTATAGTTGGCGCAAGAAAGAGTGCTGTAGCCCTTTAACCTATCCTTTTGCGTATCCGCAAGAACAAACAATAACATACCACTAAAAAACGTGTACCACGATGTTTGGATACCATTTGAAGTTCTTTAGCAACTCTTATTAATGCAAGACTTTTAAAAGTGCAACAAGGCCTATACACTATAGGCTTCAGAGCAATTTAGTTTGCAATAGAAACTGCATAACCTAACACGATTCACTGAAACCTGAGTCAAAGTTGGCCACTGCTCCCATTGCTACTAGTTATTAGTTATGTGTCTGTTGCTGCAGATATCGTGTGTTCTCTTTGATAACAAGATGCATCGCAGCGGATTGTTGCATTTAAAGAAACAGTATCTTCACTTCAAAATGATTTGTTTCAGTCAAAACTGTAGCCTACTATCACAGGCTATCCGGTCGATCGATTGTTGCGATAAAATTTTAAGCTCAGATTTGGCTCAACAACAGCCAAATTCTTTCAAGTCTACAACGTTACCAGTACATTCTTAATGTCATTGTTACATATTCTCCCAGATAGCAAAATCCATCATTTTAAAAATGATAGATTTTGATGTCTGGGCTGCTATGCAGATCATCTGTTGTGTAGATCTAGTCATGCATGCCACCAAGGATTTATTAATTACTTTTATGCGGTAGGCCTACCTTTAAATTTTTTATGCAAACAAACTATTTACCGTAGTATTTATGAACTAATTTTGTGTTTAACGATCGTCGCAAAAGTCATTTCAAAGCTGTTTTCAACAAAATACAGTTCAGATACAGATCGTTTTCCACTAATCGCTTCAACATAGTCTCAAGCATCAATAGCAGTTAGTACGATGTGAAATAACGTCTCTAGAACGTCTGATAGGTATTTGTGCGAAAACCTAAAGATGATTAGTGTAAATAATTTAATGTATAAACTGTATCCCTGCTAAGTTAAATTAAAGCTGCTTTTTGCATGCGAGCCATATTTTTTCCCCTTTTCTATGACGCAATTCACGATTAGAAGATCACAAGGAAAGCTTGGGTGACTATAATCTGCCGTATGAACAATAGCCTAAGCTATCTTTCCTGCGAGATTATGAAAAGAGATTCCAAACTTCTTGCTCCAATCACTGTGATATGTGCCACTAGTTTGGCAAACACCTAAGATTGGGTTGGAAGAAGAGTTCAGGATGAAGAGCATTGGCATTGTGTTTGTTGATCCACCTCAGATCGATGAGAAATTTGCAATGGGCTGTCTTTCTAAACTACCGCTGCATTGTATACACATCAGTGTGAAATACTTCCAACAATCATTAGAAAACAGATTTTAAAAATAAAAATCATGTAGAAGACGAAGAACGTTCCAATGGCGTAGGAACTGCTTTTTGTTTGAAAAGTACAGAATAATTTATTTTCGTTTCAAAGGCAAGATTTTGAGAACAAGCGAACCAATTTTGAGGATCCACTTAGAAGAGTGGAGGTCCATTAAGAAGGGCTCCAACATTTCTTTGAGTTCCTACACTTTGTCGTGTTTTATCAATACAATGATCATAATTAAAATAAACGAACGCGAGCACAAAGGACTAAGGTTCTCTAATGATTGTTTGGCGAGTGTTGTTTTAAGGTGGACTTTAAGGTTAACAAAGTCTGGTGTGATTACAAGGTCATTACGTGTGATGTAGCCAAGCTACGCTGTTGTACGTGTTTTCCCAAGCCAATTAAAAAGGTGATCGATAGTTTACGTCAGCCGATCAATGATGTGCATGGTCATTAAACATTTTTTTCATTAAGGAAGATTTATAAATAAAAAGTGAAGTCGCATGAAGAAAGGTCTTTCTTTCCACAGAACTAAAGGTAGGGGATACAATGGAAAGAGGAGTTATAACCGGGCAACAATGAATCCAATGTCCATTGCAAATAATTTATATTTTAGAAAGTGGGGTCAAATTTTGTAGGAAAATATAAACACTTGAGACCCCAGTTCAGCATCTCGTTTTCCAGGAGGGTGATTACTCTTTATAAGCAGTCCCTCTTGTTTAATATACCTTTGTAGTTCTGAACCGACAAGCAATGATACCACGGCAACGGAAAAATCATGGTAGAAGAACTCGATTCCATAGCATGTACAAATACACATTGCACATATGTAGTAGTAGTAGAAGGATCGTATGCCAGAATACTGCAGGTTCCAAATGATAACATTGATCATATTATATTTTGAGCCTATTGGGACAACAGCATAGGCAACAGCCAACTGCAGATGTAACACAACAGACAACCAACTGGAAGCAACAAAGGGACATTCAGTCCATACAGCTGCCTCCAATTATTTTTGCATGTCATTAATTAAGTGACCTGTCTAGACACAACCAGGTGCTCTGGAGCGGTGTCGAACCGACGTACTTGGCGATCATCGCGCAGATGTCCTCACCACTCGGCCACACAGCAGGCAAATACACGTTCAACAGATTATGGCAAATTTACGGACCACTGCAGAAATGTATTAATGACTAACAGTTGACCTGTAAGTATAAATCTTTTTTTGACAAGTAATGAACAATGTTCGTTGGTAATGTCAAAAAGTGATCAGCGCTAATGCACAGCTCTGACTAATCCAGATTCTTTAGTAGTTTTTAAGCAAATTGCAAAAGACAATAAAATACGATTGGTTTCGGCAGAGTGTTGGTAGCCGGTTTTGTACAGCTGCTTTTTGCATAATAGCCTATGCATGAGGGATTGTCAGCCGGTCACGCTTTGATGCATTTACGTCACCGCATTGCTGAACGACTACTGTAGTGTGTAGTAGCTTGAGAACCAAAATAAATAAAATAACGATTAAACATTTTGAGCAGCTTAAAAGCACTAATACGCTATTAGGTTTCGTATCACAGTGACCAAACAACGCAATCTGACGTTACAATAAAAAGTCAAATAGGCTACTGTTGAGCAAAAATAACTTCGATTTTGAATCGATGATTTGGACAAACGTGTTTGTCTTTTCTTTAACTTTCTAAAATCTAGAATCACATGAAAAAAGTTTAGTTTTCAGTTCTGCTCATTGTAGGCATAGTTCAAGATAGCACAAAAATTGCAAAACTATCACTTCTTTCACTCCTTACAAGATGTCCAATGAATGAAAGAACAAAAGATGATGCAGATAATTATCATCGCCATTTCATCTCATCGTCTCAATCGCATGCTTGACAGCAGCACATTTCTTGAGTCGAATAATTCATAGTCAGTACAAAGAAACTTGAATGCGATGTTCCACTTGTTTCAAGTCGTCGCCCGAATAATCGTTTGGTTTTGGCGAGAAACTATTGATTCAATTTCTGCCAAAAACTTATAAAATCATCGAAGTGCAGCTGTCTATAAATATGTGTACAACGACTCGACGGAGTATTTAACAATTCCTTGTCAACGTACCAAACGGTGAGAATCAAAAGCTTTACACGCTGCTGTAATGCATGCAACTGTCAAAGTTAATTCTCAATTGCTCAAGGTCAGCGAATGGAATAGGATACATCAGGGCTGATTGCATTTTGCTCTGGGCCGCCTTCAAGCGTCGACTCAACCTACAAAAGCACAAATCCTGAACTTCGATCGAAAAAAGAGAAAATGTAAGTTTAGCAATACAATAAGGCTCCGTTAAGTTTATTTTTACACTGTACCCGATCATCAAAGCAAAAATACTACTTTTCACAACAAAGCGGGGACTACAAAAAGGCAGAAGCCTAAAAGATACTTAGTAGAATAGGTTAACAAGATCGTAAAAAGTTGAGAAATATAAAAAAGGAAGAAAAATCCATGCAAAACATGCTACAAATTGCATAAAAAAAGAAAGACTAGTTGATGATCTGAATGGGGTGCGCAACTCTTGATGCGTTTGTTTTTTAGATCATCAAGAAGACCTCGTTAAATAAACAATATATTCTCATATAATGGGGAAAGCTAATTTACTTTTTACTATCTATTTTCACATAATTAGTGTTTACCGTCTTTGCTGTAATTGCTGCACAAGGCTTCGTTGACCCATCAACTGACGCACGGCTAAAATATCGCCATCAGGAAAGCTGGATTGTCTCTTGGTTTGACCAACAGAGGCGTTACTGGACATAGAATCGTCTGAAGCAACAGCAAACTTTGCGGCTTGATTTTGCATCCGCAAAGGACTTCGGTAATTTCGGCTTGCGGAAGTGCTGAAAAAAATATTTTGTCGTTTAGAAGTTCCTGATTAGTCTGTTTACTCATGGTTGCAAATTTACTAGGTTATGAATTCACCAATCTCGTTAAACAACTTTTTTAATTGAGAGAGAGAAAGAGAGGGAAAGAGAGAGAAAAATTCAATCAGATTACTCAGGGGCAGCGAAAGACCATTTGGTCATTTTGGCCTCAAAATATAAAGGGTTCAAAGCTAAGCAACAACGTAAGCTACATAAATACACGCTGGTAGCATCACCTAACCTACCACGATATCATGTACTTATTTTGTTGTAACAAGGTAACTTCGCAACAATAAAAAGTGTATAGCCTACTGGAACCTATGTGGTAAGGACACCATGTTATGTTTAAGACACGGTTTAAGACTACGGCGAAGTGAAGAAGTTAGCTACACGTTTTTTTACGTATTCTGCAATAACATATTTGTATCGTTATAATTGCACCACATATTTTATCATGAATCAGCTGTTCTTATCATACTATTAATCGGTTATTCCAGAGCAGCTGGTAGGCGTATAACCTTCACAGCGTTTTAGTGCACATTGGTGAGTGCTAGCAAATGATGTTGTTATGTGCCAAAAAAAGAATTATGCTCAAATGAAAGGTTGCTGTTTTATCCGTACAAATTTGTTCATTTGATCTGGTATTAAGAGTTTGAGATATTCTATTTTTCGGTGTATCTGTGGAAAAAATGTTTGACAATCATTCATTTAATTATTGGGCCTTTCAAGAAATAAATAAATTACCCTCCCATAGAGTTCAAATCAGTCCAAAGCGAGTAGTTACCTTTTTGAAGTGTCGCTTGCATCTACAGTTTTCCACGACGACCATTCAAAAAATTCGGTTTTCCCAATTTGTTCACTAGTTTGCTGTAATATTTGTAAAGGACTTTCTGGAACATAGTGAGTATGAACTGCCGGATTCGAATCTTTTGAGTATGAACCACTGTATCTAAAGAAAAAATAAAAGAGTCTTCTCGTGTCATGTCAAAAACCTTTGACACGATAAAAGAAGAATATAACCAAAACAACATTGAAATTTGTTTTGACAAACAAATGTTTAATTTCCTGTTACTTTTCATCGTAATTTTTCATTGAAAATTGCACAATCTAAAATTAAAAAAGACATAAATTTTTATCAATCTGTTGTTTAATGTAACAGGGCTGACTGCAAGTTTGGTTGGAACGGAAGTATTTCCACAGTTGAAAGGTCTAGCATGCTTCAACATACATTCGCTATTCAGTCATAGCTCATACTGAACATACGTATAACTACTCTGACACAACCGGACTTTATGTACGGAGTAAAGGCAAATCAAGCAACGTTATTTCAATGCTCAGGGTCTGCGCTTGAGTAAACTCATTTCAAGAACAGGTTTTCATTCAGCGACACCTAGAGGATGATTAATTCACATGCAACAATTACACTTCAATAGCGGAAATCTCAACTCAGTCAAACTCAGTAACCGGGCCTGCGTCAGTACGCAGTTGAAAACCCCAACAAGTATGCAAAACTGCCAGGATATAGCTTTCCAAAGAAGCTATCTCAGTCAGAGAATAAACATTCTTATAGTTGAGAAAGAGCGATCTTCCTGGCGTCAGCACTACTCACTACTGACTACTGTACCTGTATAGTATAGATTAGAACAGCGAGCATTGTGTTTCGCTAACCATACCGGTGTGACCTCCACACTAACTTTCGTTGTTTTCTTTCCACAAAGATAAGGGTTAAATTCGGACAAAAGCAGCGGTTGAGAACTATGTGGCATGAATTAGTGGTGTGATACTAATGAGCCCAGCGTCGTGGGCGAAACACGTGTCTATCGCTGTCAATTCTTGCTATACTCGACTGCCGAGAAACAAACATTCTTACAGTCAATCAAACAGATGTGTGAGCAATGTTTCCACTTACCCGTTGATGCTGTCATGAGAGACGTACAAATCACGTCGCTTATGTGATGATGTGTAAGGTTGAAAGGTGATGACGTCGTTCCTATGGCCCTGCATGACGTGGTGAGAAGAGCGTGATGTCATTGCACCAAGTTGATTATTTTGAACGGGTAGAGTCTAGAATAAACATGGTGGCAGTTGAATACGCGATAAGATAAAAGGCAAGCAACAGATCGCTAAGCAAAATATAAACCGGAACCATCCTTTTTTATACTTTGAGGCAAGTATGGCTTTCTATAAAGACTGGCCAATGAGTCCAGTTTAGCGTGTGTCTCCACTACATGATAATTATATGCTCTTATAGTCACGCTTCTGTTTGTTCACTAATATAATTCATCAAACATGAAAATAATTTTTTCTGGAAGTTTAGTTCACTACGAAAAAGAAGGATAACGTGGAGAAGACTTCAAATTGAAAAGGAACGAGGAAAGATTTCAAATTAGGGACCACTTAGTTCCTCCATTTAGAGATAGATGGGAACTAGTTGGCGTCTCCACTCAGGGATTTAGGTACCAGCTAGCTCTTCTACTCAGGGATTTAGAGACAAGCTAGCTCTTCCACTCAGTGATTTAGAGACCAGCTAGCTCTTCCACTCAAGGACTCTAGGATGGACTACAAGTTTCAAAAAGTTTGTACTAACAAACTCAAAATGTTTCCAACCATCTTCCAACTTATAAAAATGAAGTGAGTGTGGACTTGAATGTCTGACACTTTAAATTTTCTGCTATTAAAGATGGTTAGCTATCAATCCATTAGCTATCTATATCTATCCATTCCGCCCCGTTAGCTCAGTGGTTACGCGCCTGGCTCAAGATCACGCAGCGCTGGTTTGACTCTCGGGGTGTGCGCTTGAGCAACGCATTTTAGGACTGTTCTCCATTCAGCGGCACCTAGTGAATGGAATAATTCCCCGCCAACAACACTTCAACAATCGGAAAACTTCACTCTGTCAATCTTGGTAACCGGCCCTGTGTCAAGAGCCTCTACAAGTATGCGAAACTACCAGGAATAACCAATCAAGGCTTTGTCAGTGCGTGGATAAAAATTCAAAACGAACCAACCAACCAGATATACAAAACTATAGCTGCGTTCTATCAACTTCAAATTCTGTGACATGTACTAACATGCTTGAGATGGCACCTATCATGGCCACCTGGAGAGTGGAGATGCGGCCTGATTTGTCACATTTTGCAGATTTTTTGAATACAGCTGCTGCTAGTGCTTGACTGACATTTTTTGAGATGTTTTTACTTTTTGCGGTTTCCTTATGACATAAAACTTTTTTGTTGCCTTGGGGAAGCAGTAGCAAATGAAAAAAAGTAAGTTAAAAAACGCAAAATCAGACTGTTATTGAAAATTAACAGTCTGACTAAAATCTTCGAAATCAAATTTTCTTTGTTTTTCAACATGTGAAGATGTTAAAACCTATTGTGTCATCTGGGGAAAAGAATAAAGAAAGCGCAAAAATCTAATTTTTAGAAAAATTTATTTAAACGTTCGCCCAAAGTTAGAAAAACCTGAAAATTTCTGCAAAATGTGACAAATCAGGCCGTATCTTGTGGCCATGCACCTATCTACTTTACTTTTTTTAAATTGTTGGAGGTTTTTACTCGGACATACTTGCATCATCTGCTGGGGATCAGGTGCTTTTACAACTGTTTTAAAGCAGTGTCCGTCTCCATTTTCCTGAAAATAAACTGTCTGATTAGAAAATTAAACAATCTGACAACACCTCTCACGCAGGCACAGCGCGTAATAAAATTATAGTTGTTGTTTGTTTCTGTTGTTATGGTTTTTTGGTCCTATTATAAAGAATTAAAAATTATGAGCAAATTACAACTTTACTACAATTTCTGGTACATTGGTAAGCACTGGCGCAAGCATGATCTTATTTTTTCTTTGCTGAACTTAAGACGTAAACGATCAAAAACGAAGAAACGAGGTGAGGTCAGAGGTGGATTGTGAAGGTATTCATATCAAGCTGTTACTGTAAGCATCAGCATCTAGCATCGCTGTGTAAGGATAGAATCAGCACATTTTGAAATAATTCAGACACAGTGGCCACTGACTTGCAAATTTGACCTACCGGAGTAGTGGCTGTTGTGATTTTTTTTCTTGCCAGTTTTTTTAGATTCTCTCCAAGTTGATCATCACCAAGCAGTAGCAGGCCGTCACTGGCTCTTCTTCCTTCGCGAAAGCCTAGAAAATGACAAACTCAATGTTACTTGGTATTTCCAACAAAAACATCCGTTTGACTTATTGCGTGTTTACATTAAAAGCAACTGGCCAAATACTCTTACGTACCGTATTAATTAATAAAGCATTAACTATTAGCATTTCTACAGGGAGGCAACTGACTTGTAGACCTTAAAGCACAGATTCTCAAACGTTTTCTAATCGCGTACCATCAAGCAGTTTCCAAAAATCTTAAAAATATACCATAAAAGGCAAAAAAGTTTCCCAAATATCAGCACAGGGCTCCAAGACAAAGGAATTGTTAATATGAGACTAAATATAATTAAGCTGTTTAGCTGTTGCATAAGTGAAAGACCAATGAATAGGCTGTACTCCACTGCTACCATCAGTAGTAACATTAAAACTGAAAAGTTTTGGGATTTCTGTTGAACAATTGCCTAGGTCAGAGGTTCTCAAACTGTGCGTCCCGACGCCCAGGTGTGTGGTTTCAAATTTTTCAAGGGCGTCGCACAATGATTCCGCTTCGAATCTGAACTCAATTACGGTAATAAAACGATCACAGATATTGTTATCCCCTGGCATGTGAACGAGAACTTATTATTGTGAAACTGTAGCAAGTGATTATTTTTAAACAATCACATAGCGCTATTCTAATTCACTTCGCTGCGCTATGTGACAAATGAAAAATGGCGACACAAACAAATAAATAAAAATGACTGAAATTTCTGTAGTATTGTTGGGTGCGTCGCAAGTAAGCGCGTTTTCTCGCGTACCACCTGGAAGACTTCCGCGTCGTCTTTCACAGTTTAGGAACCACTGCCCTATAAGGTCGTTTCGTGGTCTTCCGGTCAGAGACGTAAAGATTGATGTAGCCCACACAGGAACAAAATTACAATTATGACATATTTAGTTAAATCGTCACGCGGAAATGTCTTGCGCTATGTGCGTTCTTGATAAATAAACGAAAATGAATGAATGAGATTTGGTTTACTTTTCGTCGTACGAAAGTAACTATTTTTATTTGACCGCATATTTTTTATGACTGCATAGTGTATAGTGCACTTAAAATTTTTACTTCATAGTCATGGTGTGTTGCAATTCTTGAGAGAACACAAGCGGTAAAATTACTAAAATATTAAAAATATAAATTTATTTAAATACAACATTAATAATAACTGTAATCAAATCACGCGGCTATTTATAACAGGTTTGCTTGGACCAGAAGCTTCCAGAGACTAGGGTAATATTACATCGAAAGAATTCATTCTTCTGGTCAACAAGTTAAAGAAGCTTCCGGAATCACACGCACATAGAAACAGATTTCACAATAAAAGATTACGTTACTAAGGTTACAATCAGTCAGTAATCGTTGAAACACCATAACAGAATTACACAATAAAACAGTTAACCTATTCAAGAACATGACTACAGCCTGCCGTCCAAACTATGCATATTGATTGTGACACGCCTAAACCAACCTTAAAACTCCATCCCCTGCGCTATGTTACTTGAAATACCGGAAGGCCTACGTAGTTTTAAATTTTAGAAAGATTACAAACTTTAGTTTTTGCTGCATTACCTGCAGTTGTAGCTGAACATTATTTACGCGCTGCAGAAGTGGACAAACGCGGCACAAATTTAGGCCCTGCCACTGTAACGCACCTGTTGGAGATATGTCAACCAGCTGTCTTTGATTTTTTGTGATAGCGGTTTGGGTTTCTTGTTGCATTGGAGGGTTATCGTTATCCTTCGTGCAAGGGGAAAGCACCAATCTGGGCGTGACGTCATTTGTCATGTGTCGCAAATGGTCTGAAATCTCTGAAGAACTCGAAAACGCGTTGTAGCGACAAGCTGAGGAACTACTCTGCAAAGACACTTTTATAATGTCAGAAACGAAGTTATCTATTGCTGACATAAGGTTTTTTGAAAAGTGACATTGATGCAAACATATTTTAACAGTTTTTGCTGTGTCAACATAGACATAGCCACCGGGCAAAGTCTAAAATGTGATAGTTTAGTTCTTTGTTGCTTTTTAACTGTAAGCTGGATTGGTTGTTAGAGAAGTATCAGAGATATAACACGCATAAAAATAATTTACCTCTAGACTTTTCAAATGTAGCAGGAAAAAAACAATAAATAAATTATTTGAAGAAATTTGAATTCTATGACTTCAGTGGTTTGCAAGGAATCCATTGAAAAAACAAAAATCTCACCATTGATCCAGGAAGAGAGCCAGCATGGTTGTCAGTGGTTGCAGCGGGAGTTTGGTGGAGAGTATATCTTCCTGGAGCCAGATGATGAAGTGGAGTAACTTCTGTATCAGGGATGCCGGGTGTGTGGAGTGTAAACGGGGTCGAGTTCTTCAATATATAAAACGCAATAATCTTTGTTTGGGAATACAATACGTAATACTTAAAAGCATATTGCTGTATTCATTTATTGTATTTTTTGTCAGTACAGTGTCTGACGAAAAATAAAGTGCCAATTTCGCTGCGCGATATAACAGCACATTAATACGCCTGAAGGGGCAATTTTGTGGTAACACGATATCAAAGCGTATTCGAGTCAAGTAACTTTGAAAGGTTGTTTGCTAACTGCAAGTTACTGTTAAAACAATTTTAAGAACAGTATCTATTCATAGACTTCACGTGAACGTATGATGATTGCTGATTATGTGCCTGATCTGATACAGACGTTGGCGATCATAGTCCTTCAAACTTCTCCGTCATTTGACATTTGTATAAAATCATCTACGCATGAACGTATACAATTCGATAATTAGAGGTAATGTGCTCATTGTGCTGTAGTGACAGCAAGTTACTAATAAAAACGGACCATCGACTTAAATTTATTTTTAGAAGAAAATTGATGGACAGAACTCAAATATTTTGAACATTTTATGATTTTGCACCATACCAGCTCCTCGAATGCCGATATGGCGGAAGTGTCTGCTCAAAGTTTTCATGCGGTACTTGAGATATAGGAAGCAGCAAGCACGACAGTGTTATCTCAGCCAGTAAACCATCTTTTTTTACATGATTTTAACGTCTTAGATCTTGAATTAAGATTAAAAAGGACTAATTTGCTGGCTAGGAAAGTCTTTTGCTGCCTTCTAGCTGCTAAAAAACTGAATTGTTTCGGCTTTCCCTGTATTGGTACGATGCTATTTATATCTAGCTACAAATAGAACGAAAATAAAACTGTTTCACTCCTACCGTTCCTTGTTCAGTGGTAAACCATCGTCCGTTAGCCGCAGTCACAGTTGTTATATTTTTGTTTCCTAAGGGTGATTCCCCCAACGCGATATTACGACGTCTGCTTTGAGAACTTGCGTAGTGATTCATTCCAGCTGTAAATGACCACGGTTGCCGGGGCAACGTGGTACGAGAAGTTTCAGCTGAAAATATTTGTCAAATTTTAAAAAGGTTTCGGCTTTGGGGAAAAAATAGGGCATATGCAATGCCTGAAAACCCAATTTCGTTTTAGAGCAGGATGACCTGAAAAATGGCGATTATTAATGAGCATAAAAGCCTAGCCTATATATTTTTTTATCAACCAAGCAGATTCAAAGCATGTTTGCAAAATTAATTTCAGATCTATTCTAAACCCTAGTTTACATGAACATAATGGACAAGGGCGGTTTTCCTTCTATCTTTATCTACCGTTTTGTTTTCACCATTTACAAACCTCCATGAACAGCAGATATTTTTTGAGAATGGAGCATGTTAGTTTTTGCTTGTGTGACAAGGAATCTTTTTTATGATAGGTTACAAACGCATAGCAAGTCTATGAAAGATATTATGGCTACAAAACACTGCTCCGTATTGAATTTAGTTGCATTACTTTGCTGCTGATTACATCAACCATACAACCGTACAACCACACTCTCAAGAAACATTTACCGTTTTCCATATCGTTAGTAACATCAATGACGTTTGTTTTCTTTTTGGAATCACTCATAACTTCATCGTGTGATGACGTCACCGTATGATTGACACCAACCGCAGCCAGGTTTTGCAGATTACCAAAAAATCGTTTGTTGCGCCTCAAATGATAAGTGTCTTGAAGGTCAGGAAAGGAAGTATCATTCGAAGAATATTGCTGCAATAAAAACAATGAAATAAACAGCTGATTTTGTAGATGGGTATTCACTGCTAGCTCTTGGCATAGTCTTGTAAATAGTTTCAGAATACTTTTACACAATTTTTGTCACTGATTGATTGGTTGGATTATTATTTACTGTCGAAGTTACAGTTTCTCTTACTTGTAGTGTGGCAGCACTGGCTAGTAATAATAGTACTTTAGTTCGTTTTGTTTTAAAACGAAAAAACAAAACAAAAAAAACAGAACGCTATTGTTAGCCTAATGAAAGGCGCAGGAGGTACTGCTAAATGAAAAATGACCAAGCTTTTCGGAACACAGCATTGCATTTTAGGCTTACGACTAACCACGAAACTTTGTGGTATACATAGTGCCAATTTTGGTTTTGTTGTTTTTGTCCTTTATCATTTATTTATATCATTGAGTCTATATAATAAGCTTGTTTTTTGGAGAGATAAAGTTTTTTTTTCCGTTTTCAGATTTTATGAAAATGGCTTAGTGGTAAGTGTGTTCGCTTCTGAATCGGCAGGTATGGGTTCGATGCCTTGTCGGATCATACTAAGGACCTTTTAAAAGTGGTACTAAATCTTGTTTCTGCTTGGCATTCAGCAAACGAAATACATTCAGGATGATCAATTGATCATGTACTCGGCTGCTCTTGCATACGGCTGCACTGACACTACCTGTTTTGCAAGCGCTGAGGAGCAGCGCATATCTGTGATGACTAAAGCGTTATATAAAACCAAACATTGTAAAATCGAAACTTTTTACTTTAAATAACAATGGAAACAAAGCAGAAGAGTAAAAATGTTAAACAATTAAACAAAGACTTACTTTAGCGATGTATTGCTCTGAGGTGCTGGAAGGCCGTCTCTTCTTTGCATTGCAAGATCTGATTTCCAAGGGAAGACTGGATCGGTGATGTTTCCATCTGTCCACTAGGAGGTGGTAGATAGCATATAGAGGATCATAAGAAGAATTTCTCAAAGACTAAAAAGTGCATAAAAATTTACGGATCAAACAGTAACTTCAGTTATTAAAAAATAATGTTAAGAGATTAAAATGTTGTACAAAACACCAGCCTTTAGATTAAAACAAACGCGACCAATACAAATCGTTAGAAAGCGACTACCTAGAGAACACAATTTGTCCTTTTGATATTGCTTCGACATCGCAAGACGCATTGTAAAAACAATATAAAAAACAAGTCACTCTTCCTAGATATCTTTTAACAGCAAGCTTTAATTGTCAAAGCAAGAGATTGCCAATTTCATCCGGCCCCGAAGAGTGTAGGTAGAGATTTTTAAACAATGCTATGCTACAACAAACAATTAATAACGAGTGGTACAAAACATGCTTTAATGGGATCAAATATTGAAATTCCGGTATATTAGCCATGAAAAATCATGCGCTAGACTGCCAAGTTCTTCTTCCGAGGTAGGACCACTGATTACCTTTATTGTTGCTGGTTCACTGAGACCAAGACTTTGGATAAATTTTAAAATAGGATCACTGAACTCCGAGATTTTATTCTTGCCCCCACAGAACATAGGAGGATCGGGAACAGGCGTTGCAATTGGTTTCTAAATGAACAAACAACTGATAAACAATTAATCAACTTATCTAACACAATTCGATGACAAGGCAGAAACAATCGTTCTAACAACATAACATATAATAGGACCACTTGATCGAATTATTCATCCGAGACCCGTCGATGCCTGGTTCAGGCAAAGTAATTGAAGAAGAAGTATAGAAGTAGCCTACCTAATAAGTCTGCTCAATCGGAATTATAGTTTTTATCAGTAGTCAATAAGCAAAATTTATTTTACAGTAACAAGGTAGTTGGTTCTGCAATACAACAGTTACACTTACAGGTAAGAGTAAGGTGCTAGACCGACGTCTCTTCCACACTACAGAGGACGTCGGTTCTACACCGCTCGAGAGCATGTGGCTGTGTCTTAGTAAGACGCTTAGCGGTAGGCTAAAATGGGAACGCTTATAGGCCTACTGTAGTGCGTAAAGTCTTTCGCTTATTCCAGATGTCTGTTATGTTGCATCTACTATCTATAGTTCAATAATGCTTTACATTAGCTGCCACACTTGATTGTTATTAGTATTATTACACGACATATTTTGACAACCTAACAACTCACAGGAACAGAAATCTGCATCCATTTGTGTTTCTTGATCTGAGCGATTGTCAATCTTTTTCTGGGGTTGACCACCAACATCCGTCGAATCAAGTTTTCACAATCTAAATGACAAAAAATATATTTGGTAGGCTGCCCTTACAATTTTGCGGTCCAAACCGAAAAGTGCAACCCCAAAAACGTGTCTGTTAAAAAGCAGCGTTTACCTCTACTCAAAGCACAATAATTTGTGCGAGCAACCTACTGCTGCAGGCTAGTAGTAGCCTAGTCTATAGGACACAGGTTACTTGCTGAAAATGCAGCTGAACGCAACAAACTGTCTACACTACTTTCATCACTATGAGTAGGCTATCGTAAGCTTCTTATAATTTGACTTATTGCGAATAAAATGACTTTATTTGGTGTACGCTTCATTCTACCTTGACTCATCCAATAAGGGATGCGAAACCTCCCGGCCAAGACACGATTCTTGAGAGTCGCCAAGTTTGATCCATCAAATGGGAAACTACCGCACACGAGAACGTACAAGACGATTCCAAGACTCTAAGCACAACACAAAAAAAATCATACCCCGGTCGCATTGAGTCAAGACAAATCAAATGAAAATGATTTTTATTGGGACTCTATTGCCAGAAATGCATCAAATTTTACTTACCCATATATCTAATTGGGGACCTTCATAAAGTTTTCCCTCAAAGACTTCCGGTGCAGCGTAAGGGGGGCTCCCACACCACGTATTCAAGTGTTGCCCGGATTGAAAAAAATTTCCAAAACCAAAATCTGGAAGTCGATGAAAGGTAAAACACCAAGAATTTGAAAATTAAACTTTAAAACCTTAACACGATCTTGCGTTTGGCAGCATATTTAAAGTAGTTACTTACCAGCTAATTTAACATTATCGTTTGCATCCAAAAGAAGATTTTCAGCCTGAAACACAAGAAGTTCTTGTTTTAATTGCAATACATCACAACACAAATCCAAATGCAAAGGAATTTATTTTCACACCAGTCAGTTCCATCATACATAGCTAAAAATCGATTTCAGTTACTGTCAGAAGATATTTCATTTTCTTGATTCAAAACAAATCCAGCATTGATGTTAGTTGGTTGAAATCGTTATCCTTAGACTGAGAAAGCCTTATAGATTATTCTTGGCAGTTTTGCATGACGCAGGGCTGACGCAGGGCCGGTTATTTAACATCACCGGTATGATGAGCAAAAAGAACTAAATTAGGTTATTCTTGGCAGTTTTGCATCAGAGGCTTTGAATCACTGACGCAGGGCCGGTTACTTAACATCACCGGTATGACGAGCAAAAAGAACTAAATTAGGTTTTGTCGAAACCAGTTAAGTAAAACAATAAGCTACAGTTTAGACTAGGAATTATGAAAGGTTTACCTTCAAATCTCTGTGAACTACGTTGTTCTTGTGACAATATTCTATGGCAGTAAAAATTTGGTAAAACATTTTTCGCACCCTTTCTTCAGGAATTCTCTTCTCTTTGGAGATGTAATCTGACAATTTGAAATCATTTGAAATGTCAGCAGCGAAGCTAAGAGAGGGGGAGGTGAATTCTAAAACCCCACCTTCGTGACGTCACTCCAGTGGCAAGTTGAATCAGTAATTATAATAAACAAAAATATTATTATTGATACAATGGTCTTAACAACATGCATGTCTCAAGCTGGTGGCTATTCTGCTGTAAGATGTAACAAAGTTGTTCTTTTGACGTTGCATAAGTGTTAGAAGCAATATTGTTTACGGCAAGTCAATGGCTTTTAATATCATTGAGAAACCACTTTTTCCAAAGGAATGCCAAAGGGACACAAACCTGTGTTGCATAAAATGGACGTTAAGGGTTGGGTACAGCAACGTTGGACCACCCTCCGATGAAATAAATCCACCGATTGAGCAACTTATTCCGCAGACATATTTTTTAACTTACACAAAAACAGTAATTTGGTGATCAGAATTGCCGATTACTGATCCACCGATAACAGTCACACAAACTGATTCTCGATCAACTAATCATACGATTAGCTTAATCGGTTGCTTGAGAAATCCATTATTGGTGCATCTAACCCTGAATGTCGTTAAAATATATTGCACTTACCAAAAACTTCTCCATGACTAGCATACTCGCAAACCAAATATATTGTTGTTTTAGTTTCAATGACCTGAAACAACAAATATTTTTTCACAGTACAACTAAAAGCAATAGTCTAGCTAAGTAGGCTACGTAAAAAAGCAAACGATGAGTTAGGTTTAAAATATTTATCGAGATTGTCAGATTGCAGTTTTCCGATTGTTGAAGTGTTGCTTTCGGAGAATTATTCCTTCCATTAGGTGCTACGTGTAACTAGAATCCACATCACTTTTGCCAAAAGCAAGATGATAACACGGCGGCACACAATGTCAATGCGACACACACAAATCTTCGTTGAAAGAAAGTTTGATAGCTCAGCTGGTTAACGCGTGACTTCGTGAACGAAGAAGCTTCAAGATCAAGCGGCGCTAGTTCGACTCTCGGGGTGTGCACTTTAGCAACGCATTGTAAGGACTGCTGTCCATTCAGCGGTACCTAATGGAAGGAATGATTCCCCACCAACAACATCTCAACAATCAGAAACTTCACTCTGTCTATCTCGATGACCGGGGCTGCATCAGTGGTTCAAAGCCTCTACAAGTATGCGAAACTGCCAGGATAAAGCTCTCAAAGAAGTTTTCCCAGTCCGAGGATAAAGATTTAATCAATCAATCAATCAATTGCTTTGATTTAAAACTGCCATTTCCAACTGCTTCGGTTACTAAACTTGCAAAAGAAAACAATAACAAAGATTAAAATGGCAATTTTGTTTACGTGACAACATTTCAAACAAGAAAACAGTGTGCTCAGAACTTTATTAAAGTTTTATTTTTAACCGACGTTTACCGAAGGAATTTTGTAAAAATAGAAAGAGTGAAGTCTCAAGTTCCGTTTGTGGTACGTAGGCAATGGGTTATTGTGCGTGTAAAAATCATAAATAAACCTTATTCCTCCCACCTCGTAAAGTTTAATAATGTGTTGATGACGTAGAAGTTTCAAAATCTGTATTTCCCGATATATCTTTTTCAAATTTGATTCATTCAATCTTTTCTTTTCTATGATCTTTATTGCAACCTAAAAACAGTAAATGTCAAATTACGCTAGTTACAATTATGATATTTGAGTAAAATAAAAACTGAAGTTATACCAAAAATGCAATTGCATTTAAATGAGATCTTATTCAGTTGGAAAGAAAATGAAATTCATTTGTACAGCAATGGCTAAGAGTAACAATCAACATAGCAATGGCAATAAACGCACAAACCTATCACTAAAGTTAAAAGCATTGCTTGGCATTAGAGTTATATTTTCCGACAATACGATTGTCTGGTGAAAGCCTACGTCAGTAGTTCATACACTGGTGTTCTTCTGACCTAAGAGAGTGATGGTAACTTCAACTGTTCAGTTTCAGTTCAGTTTGTTTTTTATTTCTGACCTTCACAACGAAAAAACAATGGGATGTAAATTTGTGCTAACATCCAATGGCAGAATACGATGCTGCTACCCGTTCTTTCAGAAAGTGAACAAACCAGCATGCAAAAAAAAACAAGGACTAGCTGTGTTTTCTTACCTCGGTTTTCGTTACTTGATGTCTAGCCAACTTAACCAAGGCAAAGTTCCCCTTTCCGATTGTGCGTATGATGTCATAAAACCCAACCTTGACCGGGCTACGCTTGGGTGGAATTTGAATTGGTTCTGTCATAACCATAGTAACCAATCACGGTTTGCTGGAGTTGAATGAATCAAGGTTACAACCAAGTTTCATAATTTTTCCACACTGTTGTGCAATACCGAAAGCACACAAAATTGTCAGTGAAATAAAAGTTTTTCAATATCAAGATGTTTCTTTAGTTATTCCGGGATATTTCAAGGCTAACAAAAAAGATTAGCTTGTCTCTATGGACATTAAAAATACAACAAAAAAGCACAAGCGTACTTTTACTATAAAGTAGCTGTTGCCTGTTGTACAGTATATCGGGCCATGAACGCAGGCCCGGTGCTAGGAACCGCGGGACCCAATTAGAAATGTGATGACGGGGCCCCTACTCTTCATAGCAAAATTTATGGGTGTTTATATATCATAAAATACATACCAGTACATACAAACTACAAAGATAGACATTTATTACTTGCTATAAAACAAATTAAAGGTAATGTGGATGTTTATTTACGATATGTTGTTTTACTTTTAATAGCAAAAAAGGAAAATTAGGCAATTAACCTTTAGTTTTTCAGAAAAAAACTTTTCTTGCCTTTTTATTAGCAAAGTCATTCAAAATAACTTCAAAGTCAATGGCTTTAGCAACTCTGCGAATGATTGCAAGCAAGCAACCATATTCATTATGACGTAACAGGCAGACACAGAAATATAACTTTGATTTAGTTACGATGCATAGGTAACAAATTGATGTTATGAGAAAGAATATTATTTCAATTTTTATTTTACGTTTCAGTAGTATTTTTAAACCTCGTAATACAGAAAGACCCCCGCTAGCGCGGGGCCCAATTTGATCTAATCGGTCAAATCGGCCTAAAACCGGCCCTGCATGAACGTATGAGTATAAAAACTTAATCTGAAATGTGGCCCTTTTTTTCTACACTGTGATGTGTTGTGAAGTTTCAAACCAAAGACCCCAAGGTTTTGCAGCAATTCTTTATATTTATGAACGCAAAGTTTATAGTAGGCTACACTGCAGGTGTTACTTTTTTCGTCACAAAAAGTTCGCGATAAGTTGATAACAAACCTAGTAGACTTATAGAAATAAAGTTCCTTGGTTGTCAATACTGACCATCTGTAGGGGGCGTGTATGAGGAAACCTCTAAGCCAGGCGTTCTTAACCAGTTAATGTTTAATATGGTTACCCCTGAGAAGAACATGATGGATTTTGATTACCCCATTTTCAAAAAGTAACGAATTACACCTTCTAGTCAATTACTAAAAAAAACACACAAAAATGATGTCATAATTTACAAATATCCAGGACAGGCTGATACTGCTTTTTTGCTATCAAGCTGTCAAATCTAGGCAGAGTGGAGTATAAACAACCTCTCATATCATTGTTAATCGCAAGCGTGTTTCGATATTTCGTTTTTCGTAGATACCATTGTTGAAAATCATACTTCACATTTTACAGCAATATGTGGAAGGAAATTGGGTCAAAAAACTTAACGCTTTTCTGGAAAGGATTGGATATTCATTTTGAAAGCCAACCCACAAATCTCCAATCCTTTGCGAATTAGGTGTTTAGGTTTCTATAACGGTGTTTTCACGCAATCCAAGAAACTCTATTTTCGCTGCCATATTGTCATCACTGATACAACTTTCTTCAATCGAAAATGACTTTCTAATTCATAAATCCTTGTGTGGTCTTTCAATTCTAGAAAAGTATTTCTCGAAAGTGGTATGTGATGGCAAAAATATGGCATGTGATATGTCAATGTTCTTATAAATGCAAAGATTTGTTAAAAAACGTTTATTTCGTTCGGTATAAAAATTTAAATTTTGGCTGTCTTTTTTTGGGGTCCATGTCGATAGTAACCCTAACTACACACAAGGCTGTTGAGAGGATATATTGGGCCGGTACCAATGAAATCCTAGGGCTCCAAATTAATATATTTATAAGAAAATAGCACTGTACGTCTTGGGCCCCTAAAATTATCCCGGGCCAGGTCCAAAAGTACTCCTTGGATCTCCCTGTAAACGCTAGTGACCATACATAAGACACCAGGATACTATCATGTCACAAAAGGAATGGTCTTAAATGAAACAAAATATAAACGTACACAAAAATCTATCTAATCGACATACTAATCTATAGCTAAAACCTCAATTGCTAAGGTAACAGGGATCAGTAGTCAGTAGATGTAACAGAAAATATATTTCGCACTTGCTAGTGCATCGTCAGTTCTGATTTATAGATTTTCTAATCTATAGATTTTCTAATCTATAGATTTTCTAATCTATAGATTTTCTATATATTTTATATATAATCTATAGATTTTATAATCTATGATTTTCTAATCTATAGGGTTGAAGATACTGTATTTTATTGGAAGGTAACCAAAAAACGATAAATTACCCTTCAAAATTGTCAAATTACCCCTTTTGGGGTAATTACCTACAGGTTGTGTATACTGTATATTACTTGCATATTTTAAACATGTACTAAGTTCCTGTTACTGGTAAATAAACCATTGATTGATTGATTGATTGATTGATTGATTGATTGATTGATTGATTGATTGATTGATTGATTGATTGATTGATTGATTGATTGATTGATTGAGGTTAAGAACCACTGCTCTAGGCTATTTTAATTCAAATTTAATATACAATGTGAAATAAAACTGCCCATCAAAACGACAATAAAAACTTCAAAATAAGCCCATTGCCCTTCTTGTTATATTTAGACTCAACAGACTAAATTAACTATGGGTACCGCAACATCGAAAGTATGCTAAGTCTATTTCTATAATATAGTTTCGGGAGAGAGTTTGCTTTTTTATACCAAAGACAGGCAAGACACAACAATAACACAGGGTTGAGCATTACAACAGTATATTACATATTTACAAATAGTTCAACATTCAAACGTTTTCGACTTAACTTCAGTCCTCATCAGGAATCTGTCAATAATTATAAACTACAATAAATTTCACTTCTTGACAGTGACTACCGTAACTAACTAACTAACTAACTAACTAACTAACTAACTAACTAACTAACTAAAAGCATAATACTCTGATTGAAACTTAGCAACAAACACTTTTTCGAGAGCGAGCCTGCTGTCTCAAAACAAGCTATCAAACGATTGCCAAAACAACCAACTAACTGCTAAAACATGTCTCCATGCTAATTTTCTTCTCGGGTTACAGCTGAGCTTTTACCCAGCCGTGTGACGAGCTTAAGCATGTGACGTAGTTGACGTGTGGCAGACCGTGCCGACGCGTTTGAAAGCGCTTTAAGATTTCATCAACGCGCTTTGGAGCGCTCATACACGATGTGCAGCAGTCAGCACAAAGACACTGCTGCTCAAAAGTCATGTTGGTGGTCTTGACTAAACAAACTGACTGTTGATTCTGTTGCATTTGATGATAATGACAAAGTTTGTTTTCGTACAGCGTTGTAGGCTATAGACAGGGCTGTTGCGAGGATCATTGGGCTAGGTGCCAATGAGATCCTCTGGATTCAAATCAAGACACTACTATGAAAAACGCACTACATCCAAGGAATACCCGGGGTTTCTTCAAATTTTCGGGCTCTTTGGAAAGGTTATGGGTCCCTAAAATCATTGCGGGCCCAGGTCCAAAATTACCCCTAAACCCCCTGTCAACGTTACTAGCTATAGCCTATAGGTCCCCAGTATCATTGTCCTCAACCATTTCTAACGCAGATAGTTTACGAGCAGACATACAGAAGGGCACCATGGACAAAAAGATCCAGTTGAATGACACTTGTCGCATCAACAAAAAGAATAAACATCTCTCTGTTTTTAAAAAGAATAAATTTGATCGCTTTGTATGTCAGCTTACACCAGTGGTTCCCAACCTTTTTAACCTTGCGGCACCCTATCAAAAAGATAAATAGTTTGCGGCACCCTGGCAAAACTGGATCAATTTTATGAGGTTTCTGTATTTCAAATATCTGTATAAAATAACACAGAATCAGTTCTACAGTATAGCGAGCGTAAATAAATGTATTTATTTAAAAGTCAGTGTGAAATTTGGGCTTGACTTCTTGCAGAAAGTCCCTTAATATTTAAGGGCACTATTCGATCAAGCCACCCGCATTTCTTTCTCGACTAGGCTATAAACAGTCGTTCTCGTTTTTTAGTTTTTTGTTCGTTTATACGTAAAATCCACTCTCACATAGGTATGACGAGGAAAACTGCAGCAAAAGCATAATAGCTTTCTTTCCAACGCAAGGATATTCAATTCATTTTGAATTTTTATCCAGAAACTTGTCAAATTTTTATCCAACAAAAGTTTCCAATTTTATAAGGGTTAGCAAACAATCGTGCAATTTTATAGTCGTGCTGGGTCACACAATTCAATAATCCATCACTGCAATTTGACTTTGTGCGCCTTGAAACGCAAAATAATATCATGAAACCTGGCAATAATGATGCGTTTCAAATGTTTTTATGGAAAGAACAGCAACGAGTCAAAATCATGTTTACGCTGTTTTTCCTAGGCGAGAAAACAAAGGTTTACCGTGGATTAGAGTTAAAATAAATAAATAAATTCTGCACATAGCGAGTTAAAGTTAAAATAAAGAATGGGTGGCAGTATTGCAATATCTCGCGGCACCCTTGAGCATTGTAATTGGCACCCCAGGGTGCCGCGGCACCCCCGTTGGGAACCATTGGCTTACACTGCGCCCTCACCAGAGAAACTACTCAGCAACAATAAAAGAAAAAAGCAATAATAATTTCATAAAACACTAAAAATTTATGTGATATTTTAATATTTTTTCAACGTAGCCAATTGAGAATTACTTGGACCGGCATGGAAAAAGAGAAGCTGTCAGGAATGTAGCAAAAAGATAAGCATAGCGATGAGAAACATGTTACGAGTTACAATGTTACGACGAGTTACAATGTTATCAACAAAAAATTTGTAGAAACGAGATTAGAAAATAAATAAATGCCATACTTGATGTGAATTGAGTAGAAAAGGTGCTTCCGCCAGCACACAGTTGCACGTATGAGATAGCGATTGTATCTGCAATGCGTGATGAATTTTGGTTTCAGACTTGATTAACAAAATTGCGAATGTTAAAGTGTTTCTAACACAAAACTGTCGTTAAAATAAGTGCATTTTAGTTTTGCTTTCAGTTTTTTAATAGTATTTATTGCACAATTTTATTATTATCACAATTGTTAACTTCAGATAGCCTATAAATATAATTGGTTGCTTTTTCTGACGATGGCATAGTGTCAAGCCGAAAACGTTCGAACTTGTTCTGCTGCTGGTTATCCCAGTGTTTGGATACTATTATCCACAGTAGGCTTATACAGATTACTTTTTTTATCAATCATCTATTCAAAATGATTGCACGGCATTCTATTAATTGTATCTAGAAATAGTATTCAGATCAGATAAGGTGCTTCTAACCACTCAAAACTATTGCCCAAGGCAATTGTAATTCATCTGCAACTGACAGTTTTATCAATTTATGACAATTCAAAACAAGCTGTCATCAATATGTTTGTGTGAACTTCTTTCACCTCACAAGTTTAACCTGCATATGTTCTCTTGCTACCAAACTGTTGGGATTGACGTCGTAAAATGTCTTTCATCAAATATTTTCTGCTCTACAATGACGTAAAAAGATTGTTAAACTACGAATATAGGAATTCTGGTATTTTGCTTGATAGAAGCCAGTTGCAAAATTCATGTTGACATTTAGGTATATGTTTCAGAAATTTTGTGGTTTTTAATTAACTTTAGTATTTATGGTTCAGCATACTTTAGCGTAGATAAAAGTGTTTGCCTCCTGCTGTCCCGTCAGCCATGACGTGAATGGAAGTATATTGAAACTTATATGACGTAGCCAACTTTGCTGACGTGTGACATGTGACGTAAAACATCGAATTGTAGATTTTTGTTTGTTTTATTTCGACCTGTACCTGGTGGTTGAACGATTGGACTAAGACAAAGACAGGCAATTAAGTTACGAAATCCTAAGAAAGGCGCGCTTAGCGGATGGCTGTCTTTTTATTTTTTCGCCTACTCCTATGGCGTTTTCCAACCAACCTTGACTTAGCTTGACTGCATTTACTACAAACTTGATGCACACCGGTTTTGGATTTTTGACCGCAATTTCTAATGCAAAAAATGTCTTAACTGTTGTTCTACGATAAACAAGAAACCAGCATACGGAAAAACTTACTAAAATAGTATTGGAGGGGTGTATAGTCAAGGAAGTAAAGGGAGAAACTGCCTCTCCCCGATATATTTTAAATGAAAATTTTACCCTCTGTTACAGCATCATTTGACAAAGTTGTAGGCTACTATTGATTTAGGCTGAAAGTTCTCTCAGAACGCACAAGGTATTTTTTCAATTGTTTTTTTAGATAGACCCCCCAGACTCTTGTGGGTGCGCCGCCTTTGATGACTCCTTTCCAGACTTACTTACATCTGCAAAAATACTTGTTTCCCACTCAAATTTTGTGCTGGCTACGCCCCTGGCTATGTTGGTTTGCTGCATGAAACCGAAACTGGATACAATAGACCTTTCCCGCAGCCATCCTATGAAGAGTGGCGATTATGATTGAGAAGTGGTAAACACAAGAAAAAACAAAATAGTCTCATATTCAAGAAAGCAATAGTAAACTGGCATTACCGGTTTCAATGCTCAGTGAACTAATTTGAACCAGCCAGCGCTTTGTATGGGCATGGCTAAGCCCTTATCTATTCCGCAATTCCTTTTTATCGGAAAGCTATGGAAAAAGTTTATGTTGAAACAATGTGTTTTCAATTTTTTTTTTTTTTTTTTTTTTTGAAACAAGTTTTTTGCGCAGTCTACAAACAGGAGTAAAGTGGCAGAACGTAATTTACAAAATAAGTCTTATATTTCGACAAGCGTAAGGTGGCGCCTCTGTGCAAAAATAAGCTAAAACTATCAACCTGGGTGACAAAGTAGTATCAGTAGAGGTTGGCATCCGCTACTTTGAAAGTGGTGACTCTTATCGCTACTGCTACAATATGCCAAAAAAGTGAGGCAACCGCTACTCGGTACCGGTTGATGAAATGTAACGCGCTACTGTTACTTGGACAAATAATAGCACGCTACTGTTACTTCTAAGCGATATTTTTGCCATTTACAGACACTGGAAACCTCTATTCAAGTAGCCTACCTTGTGAAATCCTAATGGCCTTGAAAACCAATGATGTCACTTTTCAGTGCCACATTCGTTAACACTTCGATTTTCATGTCGTTATGAAGAACAAGTTCTCGACAAAATTTTATTCTTATAGCTTAGGCTACTCTATATCTTTATCAAAAATCTCTAAAAACTATTCATTTTTCCACTTTAAATTAGAAAGAAGCAGAAAACGGAAGTAGACCATGACTGAAGGAAATGTAGCGCTTCTTCGCTACAGCTACATTAGAAAAAAATAGCCTCGCTACTGAACCCGCTACTCTAACAAAAATGTAGCGCCGCTACCAAAACAGGTTGCGCGCATTTGCTCACCTCTGGGTATCAGGCTTGGCTGGCGTCCCATAAAATGCTGGTATATTACTCTATTTGATAAAAAAAAAAACTTGGAAAATCAGTATTTTTTTATTAGCTAAACTTCCTTTAAAATAGTTATTTGTGATCTTGAAACGTTCAAGCTAGAATCTCGCTGGTTTCCTCTTTTAACTCCTGCGTTTTACTGCTTGTCAGTTTTGTTTTTGCTTGTTTGTTTGTTTATCTTTATCTTGCATTGCGGGAAAGCGGACTTGAGCGCTATGCATCGGTGTACGCCTTCCGACGTACACCTGACCCACGCTGCAGCCGACGGCAATGTCTGTTTCCGGTTGTCTACTCTACTTATGACTTAAATTTGGTACTACCCATTACTCGAAATTGATCACTAGGTAGAGGCAATTATCGTAAAGTTTCTTGCCCAGAGAAACAACAGCAAGTGCGGGTGGCTGGAGTCGAACATGCAGGGTGAAGGGTAGTTCTAACTGTTTTTTCAGGCGAAGCCAAAGCATTGAAGAAGGTTCCAAAAAAGAGATGTGTATTTTATGTACATTTTGCTTACGCTGGATTTTGAAACGCCATTCACCAAAGTGTAGTCTGCTGTATCTGGTTAGGTTGCCATCTATCGCGCTTCAATCGGCGAGCATGGTTTAGCAGGGCCTACGAGAGGGGGGTACGGAGGGTACGGCGTACCCTTGAGGGCCCAAGCCTGTGGTTGTTGGGGGGCCCGAAATTGTGATTTTATAGTTTACGCAAAAAAATATTTGGTTAAAACCATCCTAAACGACTAAATTCAAGCATAAATGTTGCTACTTGTTAGTCCTTGGGGGGCCTGTAATGTAGCAAATAGGCCCAAAAAGAAATTAGGTGTCCAAAGTGGTGACTTAATACCTTACGTGCAAACATGTTCTGTTAAAAGCACCCTAAATTAAATCACAAAAGTTGGTTATTCTCCTGTCCTGGGGGGGAGGGGTATAGTGTAGCAAAAGCAGGGTTGAGAAAAACCCGGGATTTTTTTTTTAAATTCCAAACCGCTAGTTTTTTTTAATGCCCGGGTGTTTTTGGGCTTTTTTGTGTTTTATAAAAACTATTTGAAAAAGGAGGCAAACTTGTTTTTGAATCTTTATCCTCGTACTGACAAAGCCTTGATAAGCTATTTCTGGTTGTTTCGCATACTTGTAGAGGCTCTTGAAGCAAGGCCGGTTACGGAGATTGGCAGAGTGAAATTTCCGATTGTTGAAGTCTTGTTACGTGGGAATTATTACATCCATTAATTGCCACTGAATGGAGAGCAGTCCTTAGAATGCGTTGCTCAAGCGCACACCACGAAAGTTGAACCAGCACCGCTTGATCTTGAAGCTTCTTCGTTCACGAAGTCACGCGCTAACCAACTGAGCTATCGAGGCGACTTAAACCTTACATTATGTCATTATTCAGATGCATGGGGTAGAATTTAATCTAGGGTAGGCCAATGCCATTCTTTGTTGTTACAAACTTGTATTTTATGATGCCTGGCAGCAGTGCAGGGTAGGCCGGTACCCGGTCATTTGGTCGACAGGATGTTAGGTCGACAGAACGACTCATTTTAGGGTTAGTTAACTAACCTTAACCCTAACCCAAATGTCCTGTCGACCAAATGTCTTGTCGACCAAACGACCGGCTACGGGGTAAGCCTATATCATATGAGGGAAATGACATACCGTATTTATCCTCTTTCATATTCAGTATTATTGTGCATAGCCTATTAAAATTAAAGAATAGTTTTATTGCAGGTTGATACTATTATTGCGCACAAATGTCCAATTCTGCAGTAAAATGTTGCATGGTGTGCAATACGCCTAAGCAAACATCACACGTTTTGCCCAAGACAAAGGGGGCCCGGAGTGAGAGGGGGGCCCGGAATGACTCTTCGTACCCCTAGTGAACATTTCTCTCAGAGGCCCTGTGAACATTTTCTCTCAGAGGCCCTGTGGTTAAGTCTAATGTAGATTAAACAATGAAATGGATAAACAATCACTACAAATGACTGCTCGAAACCTGTTCAAACATGTAGCCTGAGTCGCCACCACTGCAAAAAAGTGGTAAAAGAAAACCCCTCGATCCGGACCCTTGGACCGGCTAAGGAAAAGCGTTTAAACAAAGAATAATTTCACAAAGCGTCTCTTCATTGGTTTGAATGTTGCAAGGTTGACGAGTGATTGGCTACCATATCTTGATTTTGCAAAACTTAGAAGAATTAGTTTAATGGACACTGTGATCCTAAACCTATTAGTTTATCGCAATAACGAGTTATTTTTTTCTACCTTGCTATTGCCATTTAACCAAGCAAAACTCCATCAACTTCAGTTCTTACTACAATGACACATGACATGCATAAACAATAAATTCATGTGTTGGTGTCACGTGGTGTGTTCCTGCGTGTTTGTGTATTTTATGAGTTTCTGTAATCACCTATTCAACAATCTTTATTTTATTTAGTGCATATTTTAATGTTGGTGTAAATTGGGCAGGATGTGTGCCCGATCTGTTCTAATGCTCTAAAGTCCAATCTGCAAGATCAACTGCAAAACACTCTGAAACCACGTTGTTTTCTGTGCTTATAATTTTCACACGTTCAACAAATGAACTGTTGTCGTTTCAAAGAGTAGCAGCTATTGAATATACGCAAGAAAAGAACAAAATGTTAAAGAATACATATCAGATTTCTTGACGTCGCGTATTTGCAACAAAAAAGTTAACGCCCTTAACAATGTAGAACATAGGCTACACTCAACAGACTGCACGTACATGTGATGTATGTACGCACATAAGACGTCTCGAAACAAATCTTTTACGTAAATGTTCTGTGTAATACAAAAGCACCAAAAACTGTTTAAACAGGAACGTAAAAAATTCTTCCACAATAATTAACCTACCGTTCTTGGAAGGTATCACTAAATCAAGCTTTACTGTGGATAGTTCTAAAAATGGCAGAAAACACCAATAAATCATATTGTAGAATAGTACAACACAAAAATTAAGCATGAATAGTTTGGTATGATATTGATACGATTTGGGCAGTGTTATTTTCAACTTACAGATTTTGGTCAAATTTTAAGCATTTCTATTTGGCAACCCTGCTTTGGTGCAAATTTCGAAACATATCGCATAAAGGCACGGCCAAATTGGTGAAAATTAACTTTTGTGATCAGAAAACCAAAATCTTCAAATTATTATCTACTGATTTCAAGCGTCAAATTTGGTTTTACACAAACGTGTAATACATTACAACTAGCTAAATTCTCTTAAAATTTTGTTTGTTTGTTTATCTTTATCCTGCATTGCGGGAAAGCGGACTTGAGCGCTGTGCATCGGTGTACGCCTTCCGACGTACACCTGACCCACGCTGCAGCCGACGGCAATGTCTGTTTCCGGTTGTCTACTCTGCTTATGACTTAAATTTGGTACTACCCATTACTCGAAAATCGATCACTGGGTAGAGGCAATTATCGTAAAGTTTCTTGCCCAGAGAAACAACAGCAATTGCGGGTGGCTGGAGTCGAACACGCAGGCTCTCGACTGCGCGCCCAACGCGCTAACCACTCGGCCACTGCTGCCGAGTGGTTAGCGCGTTGGGCGTTGTTAGCGTTTCTATATACTGTAATATAGAACAGTCACAATTCGAAGCAGGATGCAAGGTGAAAAACAAGCTGAAAAAATTTTTTTCGGACAAAATATCCGATAGCCTAGTGCTTTTCAGGATTGTCAAAACATCTATGTGTCGTCCAATGGGTTCGTTTGTTGTACGAAAGCTTTTTTTAAATCCTCCCATAGATCTCAAAGGTCGCATCTCAGTATTGACGTAATTAAACAGAGTAGACTACCCGCTGGCAACCAGAGCCTAGCAACTAGGCCACGCATTTGTTTAATTTTATATTTTTGATCAAAAGGATTTAAAATTTGCATCAAAATGTGCCCAGGGAGTCACTACTAAGTTTGACTTGTAACTCCACGTCGGCGGTACAACCTCCAGTTACTCTGCTGCGTCTCAACGAGGACAATTAATACATTTACATCGACTTGATTCTTGAAGAGGTTAAATCAATGTACAAAAAGTTGTTCAAGTTCATAAATCTTTTAATACTAGAATAAGTTTAGAAAAAAAAAACTAATGCAGTATAACTTTGCTGTAGTAGTCTACATGCACAACGTAGTCTCGCAGCCTGTAACTAAAAACGACCATTGAGTGAATTAACTAATCTTTCATTTTTGTACTTAACACAATCATAAAAACTTTTGTCAAGTTAACAAACATAGCATTTTCCAGGAAAAAAGAAATCGTAAAAACTGTTGCAGCATCAACAGACAAGAGCTTTATGTGGCTGTGCTTTTTCGGCGTACTTTAGGAGGGTCAGAAAGTTTTATATCTGATTTGCTTTTTCCATCAGGAGTTTTTAGCTTGGCAGCTGAAAATAAAATTAATTTGTTACTAGACAGAGTGTATTGACAAATACTTGTATTAACCATACGGTAAAAGCACTGTACAAGTTACAACACTTTTGAATTGTTTTCACTCTCAACAAGAGCAACCTACAAAACGGGTAACTCTCATAACAACTTTGATATTTTTGACGTAAATGTCACTCACAAAGTAACCTTTTCCTTGTTGCAGTCTGTGATTACCATGTAACCCCATATACAGTGCACCATACTAATAGGTTACAGGTTACATGCGCTATAAGCTTTATACCTTAGTGTATACTGCAGGCTAATTATTATTTATATGCTACAAACGTAGCCTACCTACAAAGGACATAAGAACAAACAATTGTCATAAACACAAGTCCGAATCTTATAATCAGTTTGAGCATTCTTTCCATTTGCAGTACTGTAATACTGTTGAATAGTTTTAGCCTAAATACCGCGATTAATTGCAAAGTCAGGAACATTCTCACGTAAGCCTGCATCTCATTCGTCAGTAACCTACCCATGTATTTCTTTGAACTCGGGACTCTAATGCATTGTCTTGCTGGAAGTTCGTCTTCACTGCTGTTCAAGTTCTTCAATCGAAATGCAATCACTATCGTCAAGAGGTCGGGTCGACAGCATAACTCAAACACGTGCTCTATGAAGCTGAGGTCGTCTAAAATTGAGATAATATATTACAACAAAATTTACAAACAGCAGCGAGATTTAAACCTCTGATAACGATATATTGACGCATCAGCAAAAAAGGCATGGCTCTGAGCCTCTGATAACAATTCCTTTATCATTTGCTGTTTGCTGGGGCTATTTTAAGACTGAGCACCAAATATGAACTCTAGATTAATTCTTAAATCCTTGTGACGAATATTATTTAATAGCAAAAAGAGATCTGTTTCTTCGACACATTTACATAGATCGTATATTTATTCCGTCAAGTAGGATGAGCAACAGTAATTAACTATCAGCCTGCCAAAAATGCTGAAAAAAAAGCTTGAAACATTAGACATAACGTACGGTATTGAACAAAAATTGCAGATGAATTATTACAAGTGAAAAATGTTGAATGAGTTATATTGGAAAGAAGATTAAATACCATAAAAGAAAATCACAAAGCTTGTCGGTATTTAGTCGTTAAACTTTCATCAAATTGCATGGAATTCTCGTCTACTGGTCAACGAATCACAAAAACTACTACATTGAAGGTGGCAATTAATAAGCATTAAAGTCTTTCGCTACAAAGTGGATAACCATTTCAAAATGAAAGTAATTTTACGCCTAAAGCGCATTAGGCTGTGGAAAGTTGAACGTTCGGCCAATAGTTTTTGATACAGTTGTTGACACAATTAAACTGAAAAAACGTTTTTGTGGTATACTAAAAAAAATCACGTTTGACTAAATCACTAAAACTATTATTATAAAAATGAAATACGAAAATATATTTGAGGTAGACAAAAAAGGGCAGCTAAATATGTTATTATTTTTCCACAAATTGAACGTTGTATGAAAAAAAAACTTGATTATTTTTTTAACAAGCCTATATAGACTCTATAGAGCAGGGCTACTCAACTAGCGGACCGCGGTCCGAATCCGGACCTTCTAGGTATTGAAGGAGGACCTCGGACTTCTGGAAGAATAATTTCATTGCCACATTTTAGGGCCTCTTTAAATAGATTTATATTAGGGAAAAGCATTTTTTTGTGATTATCTAAGGAGCTGGGGGCTTCGCTCCCAGACCCCCCAATGCTTTGCCGTCTTCTGTGATGTGCGATCCACACAGCTACAGTACAAGAAACACAATACATTTGTTCCTTTTTTATTTCATTTGTTTGTGTCAGACAAAAATCCAAGTCATGTTACATACGGTACTAGTCAATACCTGAAAAGTGTTTCGGTGCTCGTAGCCTACTGGTTGTTTATTTTCGTGGTTGCATGTAAAATATTCACCGGACCGCAAAAATATTCAACTTGTCAAACTGGACCTTTACTAACATTACTTGAGTAGCCCTGCTATAAAGTATAGACAACCATTTTCAAGAGGGGTGCACAATTTCCAATATATGAACATCTTTGGCAAAATGGACGAATGGCATCGTTCTCTTTTAAAACTCATGATGACGGTTGTTTTAAATGAGGGCTAAAGTGCTTCGTCTGCACAGGTGATTTCATGAGGCCTAAAAGCAACATCTCTTGGGATCCATGGACCCCCTCGATATATACACCTTTGAATGCGAGCCTGTTGTTTTGTGAAACTCTATTTACACACCAATGCTTACTTTCGCTCAGCCCTTAGGCCTATTTTACAGCAACTACAACGATGAATATCACAATTTAAGGTCTACTATATTTTCTGTTTTAAACATAAAAAATTATTGCTAACAACACAATTTTTTATGAAAACTCGTATTCCAATTTTATTCTAAATTAGTATAACTACCGGTCTCTCAAGTAAGAAGTTAATGTCTGCAGCAAAATTAACAATGTCCAATGGATCGTTCAGCAAACCATCAATTTTGAATATGTATTTATTTGGACGTGCTTCTTTTAAACAAGATCAACACAAATGTATTGAACAATTCAAGAAACTAGTTTACCAACCGCTTGTGAGAAGCAGTTTATCGAAAAGCCATTGAAACCATTGAGTAGTTGAGGACAACTTCTCCAGCTCGTTTTCATCAATTCCATCATCCTTTGACGCATCCAGTAAAGCAGATAAATCCTCTTCCCGGAGCTTTTCTTTTAGGTCTTCAACCAAAATTGACAGGGGCTCTTCAGTGATCATTTTGTTAGTTTTCTTACGTAAGGTTCTGCGTTAAAAGAAAACCATCGTCAAAGAAAGTTTATCAAAGTAAATTTTATCTAAGAGATGTGTAGATTAGATGAAAGCGGAAATACGGCCTAACAGCTGCTTGTAATGTAAGAAGAATGTTGAAGCATCTTTCACCTCAAAATGACTCACAGGAAGTTATTACTTGTAAAGCCGAGACAAAAGGAAATCTTATTAAAACGGTGACTGAAAACAAAGTGCAACACAGGAAACTATACAATTGCTCGCAAGTAAACCAGGCTAATCTCCAAGCAAAGTCAAGATACAAAATTACGTTGAAAAAAGATGAACCTCGCCACAAGATCACTCAGACAGAAAAATCTGTGATTTTCACATTGATTCAACAGACTGCAGATGTTGAATCAATGAAAAATGACAGGTTTTGCTGTCTGGGAAAGCAATTTCACATAAACAAACAATTTATTTTCGCAGGAAAAATGCAATCCAAGCAGTAAAAGTTATACTTCAGACACAGAAAGGCTTTGCAATTCATAGTCACATTCCATGTAAAGAAATTCAATTTATTGAAATAGACCGGCGTGACATAAAGAAACACAAAAACCTCCAAAATACCGATATGCGGCGATATTGGTCTGACGTCATTACACAAACACAACCAAACAAAAAGCGTTTGACATCCAAAGTTTTATTTATTTTATTTCAGAAACACTTTCGTTTAAAACACAAATCAATAAAAATGTTGTCCAATATTCACTGTGTACAGTGTGTAGCCTATGTCATTCCAAAAACAAAAACGTTGAGCTTGCAGCTTTGGGTCACCAATCCCTTCCCTTACTATTCCTGCAACCAATAACAATTTGGATAACCTGAGCTTTTAGACTGCGCAAATAACAGACATAAAGAAATGGTTGCTAAATTGTTATTTGACAAAGCCTTCCTCAACAGAAAACTATCAAATCAAACTGACGACTTATGTGTCGAATGAAGAACAAAACTTGATTTTAACATTGATTTAGAGTAGACAACCAATACAGCTAAAACGTACAGCGCAAGCAAACCAAAAGTGCTTTCGTAAATCATTTACTGAATGGCCGAGATTCGTTTGAAACAGATGCGATACTGTACTTCAAGCTAAAATGCGCCATGCCCAATCACGAACTTGGAGAAACGAATACACTAAGAAACAAATTTATGTGTAGAAGTATATTTTCTTCGGATATTTCATTAAAAACAATTCTTTTATATTTCAAACATTATAGCACCTGGTACATTTCAAAAATGCCAATCATTTCACTTTTTTGTGCAACTTTAGCAAGCGACCTTGGCGGCTGTGCTACAGAAAGCTACCAAAACTCGATTGTGTAGGCTACGACACAACAAAACAACTAAAGTTTCAAGTTACCCGAGCGGAAAGCTACCTGTCCATGACAGCCTTTGTCTGAAGCCCGAGGCTTGTATCTCAGCAATACGAACAATATAAGCAGCGTCACACTAACGACATTTCTTGTAATGTCGGTCGTCAGCAGTGTATTCGTTTTTCTAGGCTTGTTTTAGTATTTCTATCGAAAAGAAACATAACATACTTTGCTATTCAAAATATGCTCGCAGTCGCTGTATAAAATTTATGAATCATCGGTATTCGGTCATACGATGCTGACAAGTAGCCTGCAGTAAACAGATTTTACAAACTCATTCAAGCTAATCCAGGCACTTGTTTTTGTGAAGGATGAGGATGCACATATGTAGTCCCCTAAAGTTTCGTATAATTACCTACTCAGCACTGCTAAAGTATAATATGCAACTGTTATATCACCCAATTATAAGCATATCACACAACAGTTTCTCTCCTGCAATGTTTTGTGGCGAGCTTAGTCCATAGGCTAATAATCCTAATATCAATTTATTGAATTTTATATAGACTACTTTTCACCTTAACCCAAACAATCGGACTTAATAATTTTCGAAAATATTGATATTTATTTTTTTTATTCAACTCTGGTTGTTAGTTTTAGGTTTTTTAATAAGCTAGCAAATATTGATTATATTGTTTTTGGACTGTCTCACTCTCAACCCAAGAATTATACCTTTTATTGTAAGCTCAAGGTTCAGTTTTTCAAGCCAGGGCTGCTTTTATAGTGAAAGAAACGCGTAAAAAGTATTTGCATTTTCTGAAAGATGGTCAACTTTCTACTTTCCAATACCTAGCCTATGCCATAAATATTCCAACATTCAGCTGTAGGCTATGCGGACCTCTGAGTTTGCACACTAAACTTTTAATAAAAAATTGTCGTTTTATTAATTCTTTTCTGAATATTGTAAACAGATGATTTATAGGCCTAACTCTGTTTACAGAGAACCGGCAGTCATTGAGCTGAAGAGGTCTTTCCGATTATTTTGTTCAGTCACAATCGCAAACTTTATCAAGCACGACGGTATCTCCGCCTCAACACTCAAGGCGCCTGTTTGGGCAATGACGTGTGAGTCAAGCTCTGTGGCTCTCGTTGACCAAGATAAGATTTCTTTCTCAACAATGGCATTCTTTTTGAAAGCGGTTGAACGATTGCGGAAATGCTGTCGGCTTTGATCCAGCGACTATTTTACAGCTGCGTGGTTTACCAAGCCCATGGGCTTCACTAGCCAAAGACTAATGATTAAGTGCAAAGACTACCAATCATTGGTAGTTTAATACAGTATAAGTATTACAGTACATAAATGCATATGAATGTAAAATGTACATTGCACATATGAGAAAAGACAAAGGCCATAAAATCGGTGACATAAAATTTTGGCTTTTGCTTGTGGGAGTTTCTTTCATGTCCATCTTGATTTCCTTTGAACCATCAACATAAGCTTGATAGTCCATCTTATCAATCGCGATAGAAAACTAGCCAAATTACCAGAAAATAAATAATTGTCATCTGTCAATAACTACTATCACGAACATGCCACTGATATACAAAAAGGCAGAGCTGCCTCTGACAAACAAACGCAGGGTGCTGGTGGCCAATTGCATAATTTTGAGCCAAATGTTACCAGCAAGACTGTTTTATCTGTAGACTATTTTCTATTGAAACAACCTTTCACCTGTTTAGCAAAAGTTTTGTTTTCACGTGTTCAACGTCAAGCAACTCTTATCCAGCCAAACTAATCGTTGATTCAACGTCTGCAAATGTTGAAGCAATATTTTAAAAACGGATTGAATTGCTGACTGAAGTCAAATCTCTGAGGCTCTGAACACAGCTTTGGCTGTTCTCGCGACAAATCTGAACAGAGTTGTCATTGCAATATGCCTGAGTAGATAGTGTTTCGCCATGTGATTATTATTATCAGACACTCGAGCCTGGAAAAGTACTTGACTGGTTGCAAGCAATCACTATTCGCTATGGTATACAATTTAGTTTGTTATGAGCGAGGCTTCTTAAAACAATTGATTGATAATGGCAATCTTCATCCTCGGACTGAGAAAGCTTTTTTGATGTTTAATTTTGGCTGTTTCTCATACTTGCAGAGGCGTTGAACCACTGACGCAGGCCCAGTCACCGAGTTTGACACAGGGAAGTTTTTGATTGCTGAAGTGTTGTTGTCTGTGAATTATTCCATTCACTAGTAGCCGCTAAATGGAGAGAAGTCCTTGAAATGCCTTGTTTAAGCGCACATCACGAGGATCGAAACAGCGTCACTTGATCTTCGTTTGTAAAGTCCGACGCCTAACCAACTGAGCGATCGATAGTTTGACTTAAAAATAAAATTAAGGTTAATTGAAAATTAAAATAATTTAAGTCATGCAACTTTGTCTGCTCTAGTTTGGTTGATTGAATCTTTATCCTCGGACTGGAAAAGCTTCTTGCAGAGCTTAATCCTGGCAGTTTCGCATAGGCTACTTGTAGAGGCTTTGAATCACTGACGCAGGCCCGGTCACCGAGATTGACAGAGTGAAGTTTCCGATTGTTGAAGTCTTGTTGCCGGGGAATTATTCCATCCATTACATGCCGCTGAATGGAGAGCAGTCCTTAACCGCTTGACCATAGGCTATAGGCTATAAAAAATTTAAAGCAAGATGAAAATGTTTTAGCCTGTCAGCAGTCTTTGACTCTTCTAATCACAAGTCAAGTACTCTCCAATGGCAGACTTAACATTTTTTCTAAATAGAATCTGTAAACGGAAAAAATAGCAATAAATTTATCATCAGTGCAATATCCGGACTCAATGAAGTAAGTAGTGACCTGTGATTCATCACTCTCGAAAGAGGAGTATGAAAACGTCCCTTGTTGAACGAGTTGTTAAAAAACCGATACTTAGCTTACAGTCACATCAAAGTGGTAATGCTAAACCGTAGGCTAAATATTGATTGAAACTATTTACCATTTCACCAGACATTTTAATTCAACAACATGATACTATCAGAAAGTTTGTAGGCTACTACCCAAATGTTGAACTTTGTTATTGGTCCATCTGTTCATATCTGAACTTAGTTTAGATTTAGAACATCGTTTTGTCAGCCAGTTCCGAACTTAATTTGGAAGTTGGTATCATGTACTTGGATTAAATCAAGTTTATTTAAACAGAAGTTGTATGTTTGTAATTTATTAGATTTAACTATATTTCTAGTGTAATTTCATTTACTTTTTTTTCTGAATTCGCACGGTCACACACTGTTGCCACGCAAAACATCGCTAAATCCCCACAAGCGTCATTTAAAAATCCTTAGGCTACATGTCCCTACGCAAACTTTGATACTGATTCATTAGTCAATGCCATTGTCAACATAACAAAACGCTTACTGTAGCGAATAGTTACAATTAACCCCGCTTAATCGGTCACTTTCGGTTTGCTTATGAACTGACAATGCTTTCGAATTTCGTCTAGGTGCAAGTGTTGATTGTAGGCCTATTTTTGCAATCGACGAAGTAAAAAATATTTTCTCTTTTCTAGGTTTAGTGGCTGAGCATTTTTAAGATAATGTTTTCGAAACACTGTTTCATCGATGCATATTTTAGCGTGGTCCAACTTCTTTTCATCGCGGGCCAAAAACTTTTTTTATCTTGCGAGCCAATGTTTATAAATAGCGATTCATAGGCTTATTGCTGGAAAATTATACATAGCCTATGGCATAGTTACTAGTTACTACTCTCTAAAACAGGGGTGGGGAACCTGCGGCCCGCGGGCCGAATGTGGCCCGCGTGACTGTTCCATGTGGCCCGCGTCAAAATTTCTTTACCCAAAATATATTGAAACAACAGCTCAAAAAAGAGTAAGCTCTGCATTCTCGGTATATTGCGAATGGCCGTCGATGAAGAAATAAAACGAAACGAAGTCGATCAGTTCATGAATAATCAGGGAAACCATGTCGTTGAACTCACTGATAGCCAGTGGTTGTGTGACCTAACGTTTATGGTTGACATTAGCGAGCACCTCTCCGAGCTCAACGTCAAGTTGCAGGGACCGAATCAGCTTTTGAACTCCTTGTTTGCAAAAGTGAAATCATTTGAAGCTAAACTACATCTGTGGAAAGTACAACTTGAAAACAATAAGATGTTCCTAATAATGATGTTCCTAATAACTTCCAACATGAAATAGTAGATCTCCAGAATGACGGTACGTTGAAAGCGATGTACCAAAACATTCCACTGCTCAACTTTTATCAAAGCTGTATAAATGCTGGTGATTTTCCAGTCATGCGGAAACATGCTTTGAAATATGTGTCTCTGTTTGGAAGCACCTACCGTTGCGAATCAGTTTTTGTCTGTAAATAAAATTTCGAAATTTTTAATGGCCCGCTTGTGTTATTTCTCATTTTATGTGGCCCGCAATACTGAAAAGGTTCCCCACCCCTGCTCTAAAACCTCTACAGCTTATTTCGCCCTAAAAGGGGGATCATCTTTAACTTTATCAACTTTAGATTTTAATTTTAGACAAATAGCGTTGGTATTCACGAGAATCGTAGTTGTGGCCATGCGAACGCAAGCGTAAAGAGCCTCGTTGCCAAGTGGATTTCGATTTTTGGTTTTAATATTGTTCATTGCCAAAAATGTACATTCGCAAATGTATGTAGGCTACTTCCAAACATCGAGTGGCCTACAGGTTCAGAACAGCATCTTTTAAAAGAGGAAACTTCTCCTTTGACACTAACTTCCAAAAGCTTGTAGGATTTTCCATTTTCTTAGACAGCAAAAACAGATCGTTCTGAAGTTCACATAATTAGAGTTGGAGCTCTGGGTGAGGGCTGTGTACTAACTCTCACGCCCAGTGTTTTTTTTAAGGTGTTTTGGGTGACCGAAACGGCCCCCCAAATTTCTCCAGCGGTTTCCCAAAATTTGGACTTGCAACTACAGTGCCTTGTCAGTTGTCACAATCATTCATTTTACGTTGCGTTGATTGTATGTAGTTTAAATGCCTAGGTTTGTACCGCATCTTTAGAGATGATTGTTTGTCCTAAAGTAACCTTTGAAATCAGAAATAACGTAATAATTGCTTTTCTTGCGAAACCTAGATTCGAGGTAATTCTATTCCTTCTGGACTCTTCTCTGACTTAAACTGAATATTATGAAGCTTATGATGTCATAAACGTATTTACTCAACCTGACGTTTAGTTTTAACAATTGTTTGTGACGTAACTTAACCGAAACCGAAGCTTCTCGTGGGTGGGAGAATATTTTTGGCATTGTGCAAGGCGGCATATTTTGAGTGTAAAAGAGAGGAAGGACAGAAATTAAGAAATAGAAAGATAGAATGACAATGCCAGAATTTGAGTTCTGCCAAGATCCCGGTGATGTCTGCAGCAAAATTGCTCGAGACAACGTATTCCAGCAAATGTTTCCAGAGCTGCATCGACTTTGCTGCATTGCATTGTCAATTCCTCTAGCAACCGCCTGGCCAGAGCGAGGATTTTCGACTCTATGTCGTGTTAAAACCAAGCAACGAAATAGGCTACTAGATATCACCCTGAATGCTCTAATCAACATTTCGATGAACGGTCCGGAGCAGCTCACTGACGAGGATGCACAAAAGATAGCTGAGAAGTGGCAAAAAACAAAGGACCGACGAACAGTGACAGTGCGAGCATTGAACGCGTTGGAATCTGCAAACAACGAAGAAATAGAAGCTGGCGGATGGGAATGAGATTGCGAATCTGTTTTGTTGCATGAGATAGAACCTGAAAAATTTGTTCTGTGATTGTGCACTGCCAGTAGCCTAATAAATAATTCGTTTAAGCAAATATGGCTATTTTTTGGTATTTAAATGAAACACTTGCGGTCTCTTAAAACTACTTAGCGGTCACCCAAACCAAACCTTAAAAAAAACACTGCTCACGCCCATGGGAAAAATTTTTGAACAAAGTGGTCTTATTATGCATCACAAAGGATCATTCACAAAGTTTTTTTTATCAATTACAATAACAAAGAAACAAAAATTGAAGTGATATTGCTAAATTAAAACAAAGCTGATTATCAGTTCGAGGGCCAAAAAATGGAGCTCGCGAGCCTAGTTGGGCCCGCGGGCCTGCAGTTGGACTTGGACCACGCTGTAAACCTTTAGTTTTGTCATCCTTTCCTTTTGTTAGTGTCACATTCGTGTATTTACTTTATCGTTCTTTACATGTTCGCGCTAGCAATGAAAAATTGAATTGAAAATCACGAAATCATCGATAATAATACCATTTCTGCAGAAGGAAGGATAGGATTGGCGATTGGGCCATGACCATTCCTTTTCTATTTTTTTCTTTCAGACAACCAAGTTTCAAACAAATAATATGGCCAATTTTGAGGAAGCATTAGTGGAAAAAACTTCTAAATAAAAACTAAAAAGGAGTTAGCCACAAAAATTTTATCATTTAAATTTGGCCAGGGTTGACAAAATTCCACATTGGGGAGGCCAGTGTGGTCTTTGGACAATTCGGGCTAAAAACAAAGTCACACTTTAGTCTTTTACTGAAGTAAAACGTCGAGACAACATTCGATAATACGACTGATTGTGCAGCATTCCACTGAAAGCTGCTCATTTCAGTTTAGTTCAGACAACAACAGCCACGAGGTTGTCTGGCCGGTTAGCTCAGTTGGTTAGAGCGTCGTGCTAATAACGCGAATGTCGCGGGTTCGATCCCCGTACTGGCCAAGTTTTTTATTTTGATTTAAAAAGTCTTTGTATATTTCTTTCAGTAGAAGACAGAATTTTCTCTAATTAGGCTACATTTTGTATCGAATTTAAGGTGAGCTGTTTGCTATTGCAATATGGCGGAGCAGCCTCCGTAATAAATGTTTTAAAAATGGCTTAGGCATACAAATTACAAATAAAAATAATTTTTGTCGAATTCTGTCTGTTTCTGTCTCCTTCCTGTCTGTTGTGAAATCTAGATAATTATGTTGCTACACTGCTATTTTATTCGAATAGTTCAATCAATCAGAAATAAATAAAATCAATAAAAATAAAAAGTGATTGATATAGGCTAGCCTTCTACACGATCTACGACTAGGGTAGCCTACTATTCAAGCACGTTTTAAACCTCTTAAGGTTTTGCCACTTTTTCGAGTTCATTGACGTTCTGGTAGGCCTATATCGACCAGGGGCTCCGGAAGCGGGGGGCGGATGCCCCCCTGCCCTCAATTTTTCTGTGGATGGGGGCAGGGTGCAATGGTGTTCTTTTAAGGTTGCGATGTAAATTTAAGCACGGCCACCAAACCTAACAGTTTAAAATAGATAAATTAGTTGAAAGAATCAGTTGGCTCCACAGTCAACATACAAAAATTTTGCAACAAATTCATAAAAATGATCACCAAGCATGAACCTCAATACAATGTTGACAGTTTTTTCACAATTGATAACCTTTACACCATCGAAACTGGCAAATTCGTGTTTAAACTGAAACATAATCAACTGCCAAAAAACTTCAACTCATTATTTCAACTTAACAGCAACTTGCATCACATATCAACCAGAAACAGCAATCGACTTTTTCTTCCCTATTACCGTACTCCAAAAAGTTAACCCAACAATCCATCCAATTCAGTGGAGTTAAAGTCTGGAACGATCTCCCCAAAAACATTACTGAAATCGAAACCTTTTCATTATTCTGCAGCAAACTGAAAGCCCGTCTGCGAACTGAAATTCAAGCTGATTAACATGCGTCAACTTTTGTATATTTAATCTTTCAAGTAGCCTACTACTGTTTGACACCAAGTATCTGCTTAGCTTATTACAACAGTCACTGTCGTGCGTCTGCCACCACCACCTAAAATTATTCAATTTCAATAGGCTGCTATTAGATGCTAATATGTTACCAGTGGTCCGCAATACGCCTTTAGCCCTTAAATTAGCCGAACTACATATATTGTAGCCTACTTGTTCAAAGAACCTTTTGACTGTCGTTACTTTGTTGTATAGATTTGTTTGTAATGAAGCTGCATCACTCTCCAGCAGTTTGGTTGGAAATTCATTTGAAAAACGCCAAGAAACTCCATCCCTCTCCGATACCGAAGTCACTCACATGCCATCAACATCATTCTCATTGATCACCACCAGGCGCGGATTTATGGGGGGGGCCCAAGGGGCCCGAGCCCCCCCCAAAATTTTGTGAGAAATTGTTGAATGGTTTGATATGCTTCTAAACAGCTAATATTAGTCCCACAGCTGACTTACAACCCCCCCTTTGGCACGCGTGTGACGTCACGAGATTAAGAATGATGCTTTCAGTCTCCATGTCTCTAAAACAAAGTGTGCCTAATTTTAAGCGAAACTGCATTAAAAGAGCGAGTTTTGCCAATACCAAACATTCAAACATCTCAGCCAGGAATTAGCAACAAGAAAACATAGATGCTTAGCTTTATTACCGAAAAAATGCCGAAGAAAACATGATCTTATCCTTTTGCTATGCCACCGGACAGCACCATTTTACAGGAATATTTATACCCATATTTTTGTTCAAAATGCTCTCAGAATGCACCAAATTCAAAGTAATTTTTCAAATTTTTCTGGGGGAGGTCCCCAGACCCCCCGCCGCTAGGTGTCGCCTTTGGCGAACACACCGTCGGGCTTCGCCCACCGGCCGTCAAAACCCCCCAAATTCCTGGCTACGCCACTGATTGTTCATAGGCTATCTGTTTTATCTTTTTCTTACTTTTTAATTTATTTTCAAATTTTCTGGCCCCCCCCCAAAAAAAACTCCTAGATCCGCGCCTGATCACCACTATAATATAATGTTCAAATAATAATTAGTGTACATTCCCGAACCCATCAGTTATCGATTCCTGTTTTAAAACTACACCACTGTCGTTGCTGCGATCAGTTCATTTTATTTACAAACGAAACACTGTATATAGTCTTTTGTATAATAATAGGCTCACCGTAGGCTACGTTTATTAAATGCTCGTGTTGGAGTTTTTCTTTTTTTGTATTGGTTGTGAGATTCAGTCGTCCCCGCATGGCTACATCACCTGTCACACCTCCAGTTGCTTTAGGTATGTGGAGCCGACTGATTCTTTCAACTAATTCATCTATTTTAAACTGTTTGGTTTGGTGGCCGTGCTTATAACTTTGCTTTCATCGACGTATGCTTCAAATTTACATCGCATGCACGTTTTAAACTTCTGTGGTTTTGCCCCCGTTTCCTTTTGTTGGTTTGTTCCCGTAAACTATTAGTAACTTTTTCATTGCTACTTTTTTCCGACAAAGAAATTGAATTGAATTGAATACAGTAGCCTACCTAAAGCAACTGGAGCAACCCCTCCCCCGTCAAAAATCGCTCCGGCGCCCCTGATATCGACTATTGTAGTTAGAAGTATCTATCTCGTCCAGACGCGTTGATGCCAAAATATACCAAAAACGGATGCCAAAAACGGGTTGGTCAACTTTGGCTTAATTTTTTTCTATTCCAGTACCGGTAATCTGGTCATTGGAAAGCGCGTAACTTATTGTCTGCCTCGATAGCTCAGTTGGGAGAGCGTCAGACTGAAGATCTGAAGGTCCCTGGTTCAATCCCGGGTCGGGGCAATTTTTCTTTTAAATCGTAATCAGTCGTTTGCAAATTTTATGAAAGCAAACTGGCTTTCTTCGAAGTAAGCTATTATTTTAGAGTTGTCATACGTCCAAGCACCTTTTAAACCTCTTAAGGTAAATTATCTCCGATAATGCCCATCACTGTGTGCCAACTCAATTTGTAATAAACTAGCAAAATATTAGGCTATATATAAATTTAAAAACTTTTTCTGAATGTAGGCCTATTATGAAAATATTTAGCTTAGTAGGCTACTACAAAATGTTTTTTTAAAGAAATATGGAAGACGGTTTTATAGACTTTCACAAAAAGGATGAAAAACCAACTCATTGCTTTTTTAGAGGGAAGACTGTTCATGAATTACGATAGAATTACGATTTTTCGGTGATTTCCACAAGCGTTGTTTCATGGTGCCTGGTTTCTTTTTCCCTGTTATTGGAGCCTATTTTTCGCTGATGTTTGGTCACTATTGTTTGCTGTATTGCAATGTGTCAAAGTGGCCCGCATGCAATAAAGGTTGGTGACCCCTGGTATAGGCTATTGCGTGTGATTTTGTGCTATTTTTCTTTTTCATAAATGTTATTGTTTAGCTGAAAACTGACATTTGGTGCAGTAAAATGCAACGATTTTTGCTGTTTTTATATGGTTTCTTATTTTCCTCCCGTCTTAAAAAGTGATCGCGCCAGGCGAGGATCTAGGAGTTTTTTTTTCGGTGGGGGGGCAGAAAATTCGAAAATCAGTTAAAAATAAAGAAAAAAAAAAACAGAAATGAACAATGATACTACGACATATACGATATATGCTATAAAATAGACATTAAAACAGCCATTTCCATCAATTGTGAATGTTTAAAAATTAAATTTTGCTTGAATAAAAAATTTTAAGCATGCAAAGTAAACTTGAAATCTGATTTAAAACCCAGTACCTATGCAGTGTCCATGACCAATTGGATACTTGCAGTGGCGTACGCAGGGGGGGCATTGGGCCATGCCCCCCCCCCCCCCCCCCCTTAAAAATGTTTTAGTAGTTAACGACGTAGATTAAGGCATTTAATATGTTTTGCATTGCTCTGTCAAAGCAATTACTGTAACAATGTTGTTTTATAGACTAGGCCAATACGAAATACATGGCCCAATCCACCTACCCCACCCCAGGTATGCCAATGTAGCATAGTGTTCTGTAAGCCTATTATAGTGATTAGTGAGAGAGAAATGGATAAAGTCTAAACTAAAACCATACTGGGATATCATGAAGACGTCTGGGATATCAATGGCCAGTGGCATAGCCAAGGGAGGAGGGGTTAGGCCTTGGGAGTTACAACCCCATTTTGGCACGCGTGTGACGTCACGATATTGAGAAAGATGCTTTCAGTCTCTTTTTGCTTGGAAATGATGGCTGCAGTCTAAAAAAAAATTGCCTAATTTTAAACAAAACTGCATTAAAAGAGCGAGTTTTGCCAATACCAAACATCTCAGCCAGGAATTAACAAGAAAACATAGAGACTTAGCTTTATTTCCGAAAAATGCCGAAGAAAACATGATCTTATCCTTTTGCTATGCCACCGGACAGCACCATTTTACAGGAATATTTATACCCACATTTTTGTTGAAAATGCTCTCAGAATGCACCAAATTCAAAGTAGATTTTTAAAATTTTCTGGGGGAGGCCCCCCAGACCCCCCGCCGCTGGGTGTCGTCTTAAGCGGAAACGCCGTCGGGCTTCGCCCGTCGGCCGTCAAAACCCCCTCTCTCAATATTCCTGGCAACGCTACTCTTAATGGCCCCCCCCTTGAGAAAATCCTGCGTACGCCACTGGATAGTTGTATGTTTGCAGACATATACGGTAATTGATTGAAATTATAGTGAAGACTAAAAACTATAAAACAGCCATTCAAGGTTTCAGATTGTTTCAACTGACGTCATTTGGTTCAGTGTTGGTTTCAGCTGAGTCAGCTCCAACAAATGTTGCTATTGAAAAGTAGGCCTATTTGAAGCTGCATGAAAGAAAACAACGGAGTCTGATCGATGAATAATTTGAACTACAACAATAACAAAAAAGTATCCCCCCTCCCCCCCGGCAGAGATGGGCGTGATCTTGAAGATCACTTTTTTTTGCTGATCTTGATCTAAGATCACTTTTTTTTGTGTGATCTTGATCTTGAAAAACAATAAGATCAAGATCACTTTGAAATTGAACTTTACCTACTAGATAGAAGCATTTTTTTAGAACTCGTACTGTACAAAGTAGTCAGTGGCAACTGCTAACATTAAGCCACTGTTAATATAATATGTGTCCAACAAAAGACGATTTAAAGTCACCATCTAATCTGGTCAGCGTTGCCATTTCAAAATTGAAAAAGTTTTCTGTGTTGGTCATAACAAAGAAGTCAACTTCCGTGTACTTTATGTTGACGTATAATAAAAAATGATTTAACTTTGTTCACAACTTCCATGTGTGAATTTTAAAGAAATGTTTGCTTTCTTTGACTCAATTTTAGATGTTTCAAAAGTTTAGAATGGCGGTGTTAAAAAATCTGGACTCTAGCCGACTTTGGTCATGTAAAGTGGTTTATTGCAGCAAATCAACTAGACCAAGACTTGTTTAAGGTCTGGGTATGGAGTGGTTTGTCTGACCGCAAACCTCAGAACGTTTTTGATAGCAGACAATAGTATCAAAGTTGCCAGATGGGTAAATAGTACAATAAACATTGACCTAATGCAATGAAACTTAAAACTACTTAGTAACACGAATAAAAATTCCCACATGAATCAGACAAAAATTTGGTAAAAAATGATGCAGTTCAAAGTTTATATTTATTTATTATAAATAAAAAGTATAAAACTAATTGCAAATTTTGCGACATTTTCAGAACTACTGTAATTAACCTCGGCCTTGGGTGTGACGTTGCGGTTTTACGCAAACTACGTCAGCAATTGATAGGCCTAATAGCAACAGTCACTAACTTATTACAATAATAGGCCAGTGATCGAGTAGTTAAAAGTAAAAGTTAGCAATACCAACTATATGCCTTTACCCAGGTTGCTTATAGTGATTATTTTTTACAACATCATTGATCAAAAACTTAATTTTTTTCAAGTACAAAAAAAGTGATCTTGAAAGTGATCTTGATCTTCAAGATCACGATCTTGATCTTCAAGATCACATAGTTTGGTGATCTTGATCTTCAAGATCACCTATTCTTGGTGATCTTGATCTTCAAGATTACCAATACTGGTGATCTTGCCCATCTCTGCCCCCCGGGATAAGTTAGTCCGCCGTGGGACCATGCCCATGGCCACCTGGAGATGCGGCCTGATTTGTTACATTTTGCAGACTTGATTACCGCTACTGCTAGTATTTGGCTAACATTTATGAGATTTTTTTTTACATTTTGCTGACTCCTTTATTGAAAAATTAACAGTCTGACTAAAATCTTCGAAATCAAATTGTTTTTGTTTTTAACATCTGAGGATGTTTTAAAACCTATTGTGTCATTCGGGAAAAACAGCAAAGAAAGCGTAAAAATGTAATTTTTAGAAAAATTTATTTAAACATTCGCCCAAAGTTGGCAAAATCTGGAAATTTCTGCAAAAAGTGACAAATCAGGCCGTATCTTTAGGTAGCCATGGGGAAACTAATATCAGCTGTTTAGAAGCATATCAAACCATTTGATGCAAAAACATACAATTTCAACAATTCCTCGCAAAATTGCGGGGGGGGGGGGGGGGGGGGCTGGGGCCCACATAAATCCTGCGTCTGCATCGCGCCAATATGCTTTGGAAATAGTAGACCTATCTTAAATTTATACCATAATAAACGTGTATGGCACACAAAAAATTGTCAACGAGACTAAGACAAAGTTGTCAGGGGTTATTATATGGATCATTAAATATGCAGTGAGGTTTCTCTCTCTCTCTCACTGACCCTATTATCCGCCCCGTTCGCTCAGTGGTTACTCGCCGGGCTCAAGTTACTCGCCGGCGCTGGTTCGAATCTCGGAGTAAATGCTTGAGCAACGCATTTCAGGATTGCTCTCCATTCAGCGGCACATAGTGAATGGAATAATTCCCCGGCAACAACACTTCAACAATCGGAAAACTTCGCTCTGCAAATCTCGGTAACCGGCCCTGCGTCAAGAGCCTCTACAGTTTACAACTATGCCAAACTATGAGGAATAACCTATCAAGGCTTTGTCAGTCCGAGGATAAAAATTCAACAACCAACCAATCACACTTGTATCGCATTACTGTAGAAACGATTTATGAGATCCCTTTTTTATTTTTAATGTTCTTGTTTTGCGCTCACGCTTTAGTGACCTCCAGCTGCATGAGTTTGAATCTTTGTGTTTCATTTATCGTAAAGAATTCTTTTTGTGTTTCAACTTGAGCGGTGGACGGTCACATTTATCAATAACTCTTTCTGATGACGGTTGACTATTCGCGTGTGGATTGCAAGTAAGTGTCTTCGCGTGTACTTGAATAAACTTTCAGTCAGCTTGAGTCAGTATCGTAATCAATTGAGGCCTAACCTGGTAGACGTTCTTGTCGGACAAAGTAAAGCACAACTGTTGGATGCAGGGTCCGTTAAAGACCCAGCAAAATTCGGTTGTTACAATAACCATAAGGTGAGCTGTTCGCTATTGCAATCAATGATGGAGCAGCAGCAGCATCTGCGGCCAAGGCGTATGGGAGGGGGGGTATGGAAGGTTCGGCGTACCCTTGAGGGCCCAAGCCTGTGTTTGTTGGGGGGCCAGAAATTGTGATTTTATAGTTTAGCGGTGAAAATGTTTGGTTTAAACTATCCTAAACGACTAAATTCAAGCATAAAAGTTATTATTCTTTAGTCCTGGGGGGCCCGTAATGCAGCAAAAGGGCCCAGAAAGCTAATTGAGTGAATTGCAAGCAAATTAGAGCCCAAAGTAGTAGTTTAGAGCTTTACGTGCAAAAATGTTCTGCTAAAAGCACCCTTGAGCCTTGGTAGAGAGCTTGACTCGTACCAGATAGGCCTACATGTAACGCTCAGTAATGTTAACGGATTTACCATCTTTTATTAAACACACAAAAAAACCAAGAAAAAAACTACTAAATCCAATGTTTTCGACACCACATAGTGTACTCATCAGGAATAATTATAAGCTACATCTAAAATAAATAAATAAATGAATTTGAAAATTTTACATTAAAGCTGTACAAGCGACACCTCTCAACAGCACCATCAACAATTGACACACGAATTCAATGGAGGATACACAAATTGGCAAGAGACAGATCACATGATATGCACAACACAAAACACTAAATAATAGTTTTATTGCAGTCTGATACTATTATTGTGCACAGATGTCCAATTCTGCAGCAAGATGTTGTGTGTGGCTGTGTGCAATACACCTAAGCAAACATCACGCGTTTTGCCTAAGACAAAAGGGACCTGGAGTGAGAGGGGAGCCCGGAATGACTCTTCGTAGCTTACCCCTAGTGAAAATTTCTCTCAGAGGCCCTGTGTGCGGCTTCCTTTACAGTTTTGCCATTAACTCGTTAAAAGTGTAGTAGATAGCAAAGGTGTAGCCTACTGCAGGCTACAGGAACCGGATCCGGAGTAGGAAACGGATCTTGCTGTTTTTTAACGTATCCAGATGGGATCTGGATCTTGTTTTTTTTTTTAAATCAGATCCAGACCAGACCCTAAGTTTTTATGAATTTTTTTGAAATTTTGTGCACAAACATACAAAATTATAATGAGCTCCTGGCAACATTTCCAAACCTGAAGAAAGTTTGTGGCAACACTTAAACTTATTCAAATCGAAGTTGATCTGTTTTTGTTTTATTTTTTGCTATTTGTTTTTTTTTGGGTTTTGTGGCCGTGCTAACTACTGATATACAGCCTACTGCATAATTTTTCATTCAGGCACGTTTTAAACCTTTCAAGGTTTTGCCACGTTTTCCCGTTCGTTAACGTGCTGGTAGGTTTATATCGATTTTTGTAGTTAGTATCTTTTTCGTCCCGGACGCGTTAATGACGAAAAATAAAATGATTGATTGATTGATGGATGTAAGATATAGTTTTTCAAAATTCTAATCATTAGTTTTGCTTTGTTACATGTTTAGCCTACTTCAGTAGACTATGTGCTGAAATTGTTTAATGTTAAGAGATAAATATACATGGGTTACAAGGTAGGCTATAGGCCAGGCCCGTAGTTATACATTTTAGCTTGGGGGGGGCTCAAAAGCTGTTGCGAAGTAAAAGGCTATGCACCAGTGGCGGCTCGTGACTTTTGGTCATGGGGGTGCTGTAAATGGTGATGTTAAATATGACGTCATAAAGTGACAGGAACGGACAAGCGCCGAAGGCGCGAGCCTCCTAGGGGGGTCTGGGGGCATGCCTCCCCAGAAAATTTTGCACTTTTATATGCTCTAAAATGCCATTCCTGGTGTTTTCAAGACGAAAAATAAAAAATTTAAACAGATGAAAATGTGGATTTTTAGAACTTTGAAGCAGAGAGCACGAGGGATCAGAGAGAGAAAGCGAAAAATTAATGAATATCATCACGGAGGTTGAAGATAACTTACTTTATTTCAAGAGCTCTGTGCCCCTGAAAAGAGCGATGTTGGTGCAGTGGACCTCACTAAAAGATTTAGGCTATATATGCTAAACCATCACAGCACGCTTAGAATAGTGATACCTTTCAGAGTAAACGTTTTCAAGGCATGTTTTTGAAATACAACACACCAATACCATCCAGCGCGGCTGTGGAACGCATGTTTTCGCTTGGAAAGGACATTATGCGTCCCAAACGCAGCAGATTGTCAGACAAACGTTTTAAAATGCTTATGTTTCTACAAGGAAATAACTAAAAGCTTTGAGCTTGGGGGGGCATTGCCCCCCAAGCCCCCCCCCCCCCCGGCAACTACGGGCCTGCTATAGGCTACTAAGCCTAGTTAACAAATGTGATGGACAATAATTTTATTATTATACTTATTACAGTCTATATTTATTAGTTATTGCTTTGCTATGCAATGAATATTTATTTCAGCAGCCATAGTGAGTGTGTCATGTACGCTTAGTTTGCGATTATGCATTTGAATTAAGAAAAATGACACATGGCAAGTCAGGATGCTTACTATGTAGAGACCAAAAGTACTATAAGAGGTGATCAGCCAGCATTGCATGATGTACGGCAGTGGTCTAAGCACTATACACAGGGGCGCCGGAACCGGGGGGCAGAGGGGCGGAAGTTCCCTGCCTTAAAATTTTCTATTGAAGGGGGGGAGGAAATGGTGCACTTTTAAGGTCATGTAAGCTACTGCACTTTTTGCAATATAACAATTTCCATGATTCGCTTTTAGCTTAAATTGTAAAAGATAACAAAATTGTCTACGATATGAGAGGTTCTAAACAAGCAACAAAGACTGTCTTTCGGAAATATAGGCTACAAACGTTTGCGTATTTATCGAACAATCGCGCTTGTCTCGGTCAATGCTAAACCATGGCCATGGCTGAACGCAGTTTTAGCATCATGAGGCGAGTAAAAACGTGGCTTCGTACCACAACGACAGACAACAGTTTAAACAACCGAATGTTTGCGACTATTCACAAACTTGAAGAGTTGATTAGTGGTACAAAACTTGAAATTTCTTCTACTATAAACTTCACCACATTTAGGTTTATTTTGTTCTGACGTCAGCTCCTGAATATGTGTTGCTCCACAGCGCCACAAAGCAGACAGTGTTATATTGCAGCCAAAGCTTATAAATATAGATTCTAGAGCAGAGGTCCGCCAATAGTAGGTCGCGACAGTGGCTGCTGGTGGGTCCTAGAAATGGGGCCACGTGTCCAGGGGCGCCGGAAGCGGGGGGGGGGGCAGGGGGGCGGATGCCCCCCTGCCTTCAATTTTTCTGCAGATGGAGGGGCAGGGGGGCAATGGTGCCCTTTTAATGTCATGTAAACTACTGCACATTTTGCAATATAACAATTTCTGCTATTCGCTTTTAGCCTAATTATAATCTTTCATTTTTGTCTCAAAATAATATTTACGGCACAAAATTTTGCAACACAGTACAGGCCTTAAAACTCGTTTTTTTCGGCAGCCATCGTGGCCTACCGGGAGCTCCTTCTCGGCGGCCAAATCTGCGTGCTTGAAGGCCAAAATACAAAATAACGATGGCACAAGTAAATAGAATTAAACTTGCAACAATGCTAAAATAATCACATTAGCGTTGTTGAAGTCTGGGCCTGGGCGACGTCCTACAATAGAATCATTGCACCACGCAATAACTGCTTTATCGGGATTGTAATCCAGTACTGCGGGACCATGTAACGACACTCGCACGAGTGCCTCAGTGGCTTAGCTAGGGCGGGGCGAGGGGGGCGGACCGCCCCGGGCGGCACGTCTGGGGGCGGCACTTTCAGACTACGATTTTTGATTTTGATTATAATCTGATAAAAAAACGCATTTCATTTTCACATGCTTTTTCTTGAAGGGGCGGAAAAATCTGAATCCGCCTCCGACGGCACATTCCCTAGCTACGCCACTGGAGTGTCCCCAATGTGGCTGATTTTAAAGGTTCGGCACTACCCTAAAATTCTTTTTAGCAACGAAAAACAACGTTCAACATGTGTTGACGATGACGGCAAGGTAATAAAATAAGTATTTCAATGATGTGAAGGACATTACTAAAAGAAGCATAATTTTTGCATAATATGATCAAAAAATATTTTCCCCTCGGATGTCAACTAATCTAGTTCTCCTTTTTAACAATGATTCAATGTCCGACAACATCGAATCGACATAAAAACGACAATATTGTCAGCCGACGTAAATTAGCACTTCGGATTAAGACTTTGTTAAAATAAGTGTCGGGAATTACAAACAAGACTTACAGCGAAAAAGTAGGCTACTTTGAATTTGGTGCATTCTGAGAGCATTTTCAAGAAAAATGTGGGTATGAATATTCCCGTAAAACGGTGCTGTCCGGTGGCATAGCAAAAGGATAAGATCATGTTTTCTTCGGCATATTTCGGAAATAAAGCTAAGTCTCTATGTTTTCTTGTTAATTCCTGACTGAGATGTTTAAATGTTTGGTATTGGCAAAACTCGCTCTTGTAATGCAGTTTCGTTTAAAATTAGGCAAGTTTTTTTAGACTGAAAGCATCATTCTCAATATCGTGACGCCACACGCGTGCCAAAGTGAAGTTGTAACCCCCCAACCCCCCCCCCCCCCCCCCCCCCTTGGCTACGCCGCTGGTCATTGATATCTCAGACTAGGCTACTTCATGATATCTCAGTATAGTTTTAGTTTAGACTTTATCCAATCCTCTCTCACTAATCACTATAATAGGCTTACAGAACACTATGCCACATTGGCATACCTGGGGTGGTGTAGGTGGATTGGGCCATGTATTTCGTATTGGCTTAGTCTATAAAACAACATTGTTACAGTAATTGCTTTGACAGAGCAATGCAAAACATATTAAATGCCTTAATCTACGTCGTTAACTACTAAAACATTTAAAGGGGGGAGCATGGCCCAATGCCCCCCCCTGCGTACGCCACTGGTGGCGATTATGACGCGCTGACCTAATTTTGCGTCACTCTTTGATACTACATGTTTTCGACAGTTAATCCACAATCATTCTATTGCAAAATTAAATAATTGATTAGAAAAGACTGGCGGCCAAACTTGGCCGATTGAGGAGGTAGTACCGGCTGTCATTCAAGCACTACTTAGCGGCCATGGCCGCAGGCTGCTTTAAGGCTTGACAGTAGGTTACATCATTATAACATAGCATGATGCCCTTCTTTGTATACCGGACACTTGTAGGCTATCATTACTCAGTACATAGTGAGCTGATAGATTAGCATTGTCGCTATATCTTATCTTTAAACTTGAAAAAAATTGGCCTTTTAGTAAACAAAAGTGCCCTTTTTTGGTAATCTTGCCCCCTCAGTCAAAAATCGTTCCGGCGCCCCTGCGCGTGTCCGTCGAAGGCGAATACAACAGCGGAGGGTCTCCCTCAGACAAATTACATTTGATTTGGTGCATTCTGAGCATATTTTGCTCTAAATTGTGTTCAAAGTTTAAGTAAAACTTCGCTTATTTAAGAGTTTCGGAAATGTGTAATATTTTGAAGAGGACGATCAACAAACATATGTGAATAACACGTTCTAAATGATAAAACGCTTGTTTTTTTTCATTACCTACTCCACAAAAAATTATCCCGTGGCCAATCAATCACTTTACATTTTGGATGTAGATAAGCTTGGTTGCTTATTGCATAACATATTAAATTCAAGCAGTTTTTTCCAAGAATGAATGGAAAGTACGATCCTAAAAAGTAGCCTATCGGTTTTTCTAGGGCCTCCCTATTTGCGTTCTTCTGTAACTAAGACTAGCCTACCGCAATACTAATCAGTAAGGCGATTATTTTTTAAAAGCACAAATTGGTCAAAATTTATAGCGTTTAAAATTGTTTACTAAGTCAAAATTGAACCATAGGCATACGAAGCCGAGCAACGTGATCAAGTTTAACATCTTCAAGTTTATTACATTTACATAAACATAAAACTACGCAACAAATTAAGTATCGAACGTTTTCGACATCACAAGATGTTCTTTCAGGAATAATATACATACAGCTTAACTACATCTGAAAAAAATTACAATGGTTAACTAAATCTATAAACAGAAAGACAAAAACTGCAAAAAGACAAAATATGGAGAAAACCCACCAACACTGGCCTACTTTTAAATTACAATGCTTTTTGCCCAAATAAGTAGAAATCTGGATTAATCTTATGTCTTTTATCTCGTGCCCGTTTGGTTTGCTCGACGGACTTGTTGTTCCACAATGAAACTAACAAGTTAAAAATATGCTACATTTAAATGGATACCCGTCATACTTTTTTGATAAAATATTAAAAGCTTTTTTGGATACGAAACCGAAAGTTAAACCCGAAGAAGACGATTTTAGCAACTTTTTTGTTATAGGCCTACCATTCTTGGGAAAAGATTCGGTAAGATTTTCAAAAAATCTAGCTAAAATTGTCAAAAAGAAATTTGATTGTGACATTTACCCTGTATATAGAACGTTCAAAGTAGGCAGATATTTTCAGCTGAAGTCGCCTACGCCCTTTGCTCTATGTTCTAATGTCGTTTATAAATTCAGTTGTTTGCGTGATGCAAGCCTGACATACATCGGTATGTCAACAAGACATTTATCGACTAGAGCTGGGGAACACCTGAATTTGAATTCTATACAGAAAAGCGCAATTAAAGATCACATTTTTTCATGTACAGAATGCCAAAATAACGTTTCTACCAAGCAGTTTGAGATCATGTCCAGAGGCAGGTCTGAGTATCAAACTAAGATCTTGGAAGCCTTGTACATAAAACGTCACAATCCACTTTTGAACAGACAATTGTATGCTTGCGGCTCGTCTTTCTTGCTCTCTGTATTTCAAAATTAGTTTTTCGCACCTTGCCTTTCTACTTTATCATGTGATCTGTTTAACACCTTTTGATGCAGTTACCTTTGATTCTCGTGGAGCCTATATCGTTGAGTTTGAGCTAGTCAGAAGTACTGTGCAGTTTTTGTCTTTTTCTGTTTATAGATTTAGTTGACCATTGTAATTTTTTTCAGATGTAGTTAAGCTGTATGTATATTATTCCTGAAGAGGACATCTTGTGATGTCGAAAACGTTCGATACTTAATTTGTTGCGTAGTTTTATGAATCAAGAGTTTTCAAGCTAGAGGAAGGTTGTGAGATTTCTTCTAGTAAGCATAGCCGATTTTTTGCTTGCGAATTGCCCAGAGAAGCAAGTGTTTTGCGCGGTGCAGAACAAGAAGGAAGGTGCAGTTTGAAATACGAATTTGAGCTCTCAATTTTAAACAACTCAACCAAACTGGAGACAGACGACCCAGAAAACAAGAAGGAGACGCCGTCTCTAAAAAGAAAACGAATGCATTCCGAAGAGGAGTACCAAACGGAAAACAACCCAGACGAAAATGGCAACAATACTACTACAGTCATATTGAAATTGAACCAGCCGGGAGAGCAAAAAAAAACATTAAAAATGTATTCGCCGATACTGATCGACCGATGTCTGCAATATCTAATAGGCGAATACAAATCCTGCTCAGCCAGACAAGATGGAGGACTTCAGATAAATGCAAACCCAAGCCAGATAGAGGTTATCCTCAAAACAAAGACACTGACGGATGGAAACACCATCAACATTCCGATCACCGCCTACGCTAAAAGACCACCTGGAGCAAGTGGAGTAATATACAATGTTCCTCTCGGCATGGAGGATGGAGATATTCTTGCGGCGCTGAAGGATGCGAACATAAGGTCGGTTAAAAGGTTTAATAAAAGAAATTCTGAATCGGCTGAACTAATTGCATCTACTACTGTATTATTAATCTTCAATAGCAAATTACTACCAGACTCAATAAAAATAGGTTATCAACGATTTAGAGTCTCGCAATACATTCCAAAACCCTTAAGATGTTACAACTGCAATCGATTTGGACACATAGCAAAATTCTGCAGATCTAAAACCAAATGTCTCCGATGCGGTGATCAACACAAGCATGACGAATGCCCAAGTATAGCAGTAAAATGCTCAAATTGTGGTGGAAATCACGTCGCTATTTCTAAAAACTGCCCTAAGTACTTGAAAGAAAAAGCCATTCAGAAAATGAAAACCACTAAGAACCTAACATATGCTGAAGCCTGCAAGCAGCAAAGAGCTGTAAATACAGAAATGCCAAGTTATGATCTGGACTTCCCTCCTCTTGTAGCAAGCACAACTCAAACAAGCCAATTGAATAAAAATCTATCCTCTAACCAAACTAATGACAATATAAATATAACTCCAGTCACAATGGAAAAACCCGGACCCTCGAAACCAACCAACGTAGGAGACGAGAGCGGCCACTTTATAAATAACCCAATCCTATTTCTTGCATTTCTAGCAGAAGTGATTACAAAGACAACGTTCGCTCAAAGCCAAAATAAAGAAATTGACATTTTTCAAATTATCGCCGATGCAGCAGGTTCTAGAATGGGATTTCTAACAAACTCGGACATGTTAAAATCACTAATAATTTAATGTTCTTCACAGTGTGGCAGTGGAACTGTCGGTCAATTTATAGGAAAATCCCGGAATTGAATCAACTAATAGCAAGCTCACAAACCCCACCGGATATCATGTGCTTACAAGAAACACACCTAACTCCTAAATGCTCCCCTAATATTAATGGATATCATCTCTACAGAAAAGACAGACCTGCTCACTTGGGAAAAGGAGGTGGTGTCGGAATCTGCATTAAAAGAAATATCTCCTTTACAGAGCTACCCATCCCGGATGCAGACCCACGGCTGGAAATTATTGCAATTAAAATCGAACACCTAACTGTATGCAGTATATATAACCCACCCACAAACTCATTTGCAGGTGACCAAATAAACTGTATTTTCACTAACCATAATAAATTATTAATTTGCGGTGATTTCAATGCCCACCATGTCATGTGGGGGTGCAACAACAATAATAATAGAGGGAATGCTCTACTTGAAGTAGTTGAAAATCATGACGCAGTAATCCTCAACACCACTGTTCCCACCCACATGTCTTTAAATAAGCCGGAAACCCGATGGAACACTCTAGACCTCACTATTGCTTCTTCTTCCCTTGGTCACAAATGCATCACCGATGTCACCAATGAATTTTTGGGTAGTGACCACTGCATAGTCGCTACTACAGTCAATGTTTCTTCCCCAGATAATGCAGAGTTTGTACCATCATGGGCATTCCAAAGAGCTGATTGGGCAAAGTATTCCAAATTATGCCAAGAAAAGCTAAATTCTTCTGTTGTCTCAAATGATATAAATACATTTAACCAAAACCTCTCCGAAACTATCCAACTCTGCGCGTCTATAGCAATTCCTAAAACCAAACCATTCAAATCAAGTGGCGTTCCATGGTGGAATGACAATTGTAAACGAGCAGTTAGGAACAAAAAAATAGCACTACAACGTCTTCATCGTACCAGACACCCAACAGACATCCAAGCCTTTAAGCGCCTCCGGGCAATTGCCAGAAAAACCATCATCCAAGCAAAAAAAGAAAGCTGGAACAATTTCTGCTGTTCCCTCGATAGTAAAACAAAGCTTGACAAAGTGTGGAAAATTATTAAAAAATTTTCAGGCATAAAGGAAACCAAAAGAATTCCCACTCTTGCCACTAAAGCAGAAAGTGATATCAACAAAGCCAACATCCTTGCAGATCAATTTCTCTCAGTTAGCAGCTCAACCAACTATTCAAAAAAATTCTGTGAAAATTCCAGTCTTTCAATTTCGAACAATCTACAATCAAAACTGGCAACCCATTTCTACAATAAATCTTACAATTCACCCCTGCAAATGAACGAGTTGAAGACAGTCCTTAAAGGTAATAAAAACACTGCTGCAGGTGCGGACGGCATTTATTATCAAATGTTATGTCATCTACCCCCTTGCAGTTTGAATATCCTCCTCGACTTGTTTAACTACGTCTGGTCGACAGGTACACTGCCACTCAAATGGAAACATTCAATCATCATTCCAATTCATAAGCCAAACAAACCAACGGGTATACCCTCCTCCTACAGACCAATTTCTTTAACCAGCACCCTTTGCAAAACTATGGAGAAAATAGTAACTAATCGCCTCAGATGGTTTCTAGAACAAAACAATCTACTTCATCTTCAACAGTCTGGATTCAGAAAAAGACGTCGAACGACAGATCATATTATCAGACTCCACGACACCATCCAAAAATCCTTATCTTACGGTGAATCAGTACAAACTGTATTTCTTGACCTTGAGAAAGCTTATGATATGGTCTATCACGACGCAGTCCTCCTAAAACTATATGACCTAGGGATCAAAGGAGCCATGCTATCTTGGATCAAATCTTTCCTGTCAAATCGTACTTTTCAAGTCAAGGTTGTCAAAGCTTTATCTACCACAAGAAAACTAGAAAACGGAATTCCTCAAGGCAGCGTTATTAGTCCATTACTATTCAACGTAGCGATCAACGATCTACCAAACTTAATTACCTCTTCTACAGCACTTTTTGCAGATGACTTCTGTTTTTGGAAAACTGGAGAAGACATCTCAACTCTGACTAATATAATCAAATCTGACTTTTCAAAAACCAAAGACTGGTGTGATAAATGGGGCTTCAAGATCTCCGCAAACAAATCAGCGGTTGTGCTGTTTACAAACAAACGTAAATATGATCCGTGTACACTCGAAATAAAAAATTCGTTAATCCCCATCAAAAAAGACTACAAATACCTTGGAATCACATTTCAGTCAAATGGAAAGTATAGCATCCATTGGTCACAGCGGTAAACCATAATCTCTTCGTGGGAAAATTGTAACGTAAGATTCCCAAATCCGTTCGTCTGCATGCAATGACCCAAAAATAAACACACTTTCGAAACGTCTATTCAAACAGTGTATTCCAGTAAAATTAGCCCGAGGCTATCGAAAATAGGTGTAACGCCTACACCTCTAAAAAAACTGTCACTACAATACAGATTAATTGGATAAAAGACGGAACCTTTGTCCAGCTAGCAAGCACTAAGCCAACAGTTAAATGTGCGGCCAACTTTCAAACAATCATTTTACGAATGACCAGAATAGATATCAATATCTCAAATTCACGTATGCAGTACTGTGACGCAATAAATGAAAGACAATTATGAAGTCATTCCAACAGGTGTTTAAAGCTGATGTAATATTCCTGTTTAAACAGGCCCAAACAAGTCCAAACAAGTTTGACACAAGTCTATGAACGATGGTGCAATTTTGGCACATTTTCTAGCAACTTCCATGACGTAATATTCAGTAGACTTGAACGGGTTTATATGACGTTTGATTTGTACAGAGATTGGCCGTAACATAGCGGCCCCTAGTTATGACAGTCTAACATGGCATAACTAAAAAAGAATTGAAGGACAATCGTGAGCCAATGAATAAAACACACGATACACAAATTTTTTGAATCACTCACGTTTAAGTTAATACGCAAATACAAAGGGCATGCAAAGAATGAACAGCAATAAGAATAAACACGACGATACATGAAATTGGTACCATAGGTACACGCTAAATGACGCTATATACAATAGTTGCGATAATAACCGACTGTTCCGGGCTCAGACAAGTATCGGCCACCGCAGACAAAACCAGGCTCAAACCCTAACACTTAGGTGTTCTTTACGGGGGCGAGGCACGAAATATCCCTCAACACGTAGTCTACTTTCACTTTCCCCGTACTCTCATCATAGTTGCAGACGGCAACTTTGGCTCTACGAACCACAGGCTTCCCTTTCCTAATTTGTGGAACTACCTCATGCACCCTCCCAAGTTGATACTTCCCACGTTTACCAATGTCTTGGAGAGAACCTACCACTACAAGTTGACCAGGCTCCAAATTCTCGGCCATTTTTAGCCATTTTTTCCGGCCCTGAAGACCTGGCAAGTAAAAATCGATCCATTTACTCCAAAACTGCTGAGAAAGTGACAAATTGAACCGATAATCCCTTCTTAATTGGTCACGATCATGTGGTTGCCCAACAGCACAGTATGGGTCTAAGTATGGGGTCAAAAGTGAGGCAGGGGTAATGACAGTAAAATCCCTAGGGTCGTCACTCAAAGGAACCAAAGGGCGTTCGCTCACGATCCGAACGGCACTGCCTGTGTACGTAAGCAGTTCAATAAAATTGGGCTTACGAATTGAAGAGTCCAAAATGTGAAAAAAGTATTTGGTCACATCAGCCATGAAACCAAATCTTTCAAACCGAAATCTAGCCAAGACATCTACCAGAGGGTTTAACAAGTCAGACAAGTCAGGGCAAGAAAACATTACATCATTAACACAAGTTCCTCGAAATTCAGACTTGCCATCGTAAACAATGCGTTTTTTTAATTGTGACGTCACAAAGTATGGTAAATACCATTCAAATCCCTTGACATTTCCTGCTTCACCAGCACGCTCAATATAGCCATTAGATTTAAGATCTTTCATGGTGTCAGTAAGGAAATCACGAAGTTCAGGTTGTTTTAAAGCCTTCTTCCTTAAAGCAGCAGCTCTATCTGACGCCAACACAAAATTGTTAGGTAAATCAATATCTTCCTTCAACGGTACAGGTATCTCAAATCGACCATCTTTCAACTCAATATTCGGTGCGACAAGTTCTCTAGCCAAAATATCATTGCGAGACAATTCACAGGTTTCATTTTGCAAAGTCAAATCCTGAATGACTTTATTCAGGTCTGCTATTTCCATATCACGAGACTCAATTTTACGCTGAAAGCCAGAGATGACATCCGACTCTGAAGACGTCTGCACTCTGCACACTTTAGCAACGCTTTCAACTAAGGGTGACTTACCACCACAAGCCAACCAACCGAGAGGAGTGAGCAAAGCATGCGGTTCACAACGATTGTCACCAACACGCTCTTCTTTTGCACACATCAAATAAGCGTTGTCGTTGCCAATCAGTACATCTACAGTACTACAATCATTCAAATGAAACATATTCACGTCATGAAAATGACGGAAACCACTTAAATCTTGTTTATGAGGTAAAGTTTTAACATCGTCAGCCCAAGCTGGGTTAACCACCGAGGTTATATCACAAAACAGTTCATTCGTCTCTAACGACTGGATGTTGAGTTTAACAAGGTCAGCACAAGTAGCTTTCTGACCAGCCAGAGTATCCATTTTAAACGACGCTTTATCATACGGTTTAAGACCAAGTTCGCACACCAAGTCACTCGAAACAAAGGTCAACTGCGAACCAGGATCATGCTGACAATACACCAACTTCGATTTGCCAGTCATTGGATTCAAAACACGAGCAGCAGTAACGCGGTTAAAGGCTGCTTTAACATTTCCAATCTTAACATTACGCACAGGAACTCTGGCACCAGCCTCATCTTTACCGACCAAATCCAGAGAATCACGTGACGTCACATAAAAATCATGCAGAAGAAAATAGTGTTTCCTATCGTTGGTAGGTCCACACTTACGACAGTTATTTGCATGATTACAGTCTCTAACCATATGCTGGCGCAAACAATTCAAGCATTTGCCAGCTTTCACAATGACATCTCTCCGATCTTTAGGTGTCAAGCGCAAAAATTCTTTACAATTAGACAAAAAATGATATTCAACTTGACCACGTGACGAACAACAAAAACATGCCGGTATGTCACTACGTCTGGCCACACCGCCGCGCGGTGCGCCAACAGCAGTCGAGTACTGCGAACTCCCTGAAATCACATTATCATGGGGTTTTACGGACGTCTGCCTAACCGGACATGAAGGCAATTTTCCTTTGCCAAACTTTTTAAAATGCTGCGACTCACCAGAATCGCCCATTAGCATAATGCTAAAATCAGTCGACTTGCGCGTTTCCTCTCGTACTACAAAATCAAACAAACTCTGAAAAGTAGGTTCCTCAGTGCTACCATACTGATCACCTAAAAAGTCAAGATAACGCTGCTTAGCGTCAAACGGGAGTCGTTTAGCCAAATCCAAAACAAAACGTCCTTCTAATTTATCACGCTGACCATAAGCTTTCGCGTAAAGCAAACACTGCGACAATTCATCTTTAAACTCTTTCAAATCACTGGAAGAGATAGAAGTCAATTTGCTACCATAGCGATACTTTCTAATTTCTGGTTCTGCGAAAAGACCTCCACGAACTCCAAAACGTTGGGACAAGCGAGATAACGACATTTCTATCCTGTCTTCCTCTGACAAGCCAGGAGTGTCGGAAACCAAATTAGCAATCGTTTGTGCAGCTGTTCTAACACAAGCTGCTTGCAACAAAGTCAAACGAGTTCCCTTAAAGGGCGAAGCTGCCATCAAGGCCATAACACGATTTTTAAAGAAGACAAATGGCACATTATTACCATCGTAACCAATCAAGGCCGCCTTATCGAAGAACGTCCTACTATTTTGGTATTCAAAAAAGCAATCCTGCTGTTGAGAACTCGATTTAGCGGGAGAAGACAAGCTATATCCCTTAAGGGGCTGAGTGGGCTCAGTCACATGCACAGTCCGATCACGATCCTCACACACGTTAAAATCAGGAGACGCGATACGCCTCTCACAACCACCCAAATTACGTGTAGCTGGGCGATCAAAAACTAGCGGCGCTGAAAACTGTGAAGGGGGCAAAGCATTACTGCTAATGGCGGCCCCGTGACCTGTACGCTCTGGGGGAGGAGTTCGGTTGTAATTTGCAGACCTTGGCTCTACAGCCTTCGGAAGACCCTTAGCCGCGGCCCCGAGACCTCCTGAAACAGCTGGAAAACATGTGGATTGTACAGGTCCACTTACGGATTGAACAGGCGTCTGGAAAAGGTTAGGTAAATTAAACTGTGATTGATGTTCACTTCTGGAATGCCTAGAAGAGCCCTTCCTAGAGCTACGCCGGGAGCCCAACTCAGAACGATATTCAGCTAAAGCTACCTCCTTACGTTGTTCAGCCCTCAACTGTGCGTCTTTGAGTGCGAACTCAGCAGCTCTCGCTTCGGCTTTCGCGGCAGCCTCAGCAGCTCTCGCTTCGGCCTCAACTCGTATGGTCTCAGCTCTCGCGGCGGCCTCAGCAGCTCTCGCTTCGGCCTCGGCTTGGATCTGGAGCTCCTCTCGTCTTAGCTGTAGGTTAATTTGTGCAACTATACGTGACGAGCTCTCAGACATCCTAGTGCTTACATTTGAGGCGCTATCCTCAGGATGTATGTCAGCATCTAACCTATCTGAGAAATCACTTTCTTTTTGTTCGAAGTTATTTTTTAACGAGTTAAATTCGGGATCTACCCTATCACGAAGTTCTGCCAAGATTGCAGAGTTAACAATTTTACTCAAAAGAGCATGGAAATGCCTTAATTCCTCTTCTAAAGTAGATAAGTTAGATCTAAAAATTAACAGTTCCTGCTTATCACTCAAAGAACCTAGGGCCACAGAAAGTTTCCCAATTTGAGTCAAAATATCCCGTCTAAGATGCCGGGCCTCTCGAACTGACTTAGCCTCATCGTTAATGGGTCCCTCCCCAGAATGGCCTGCCCGACCGCAAAGAACATCATCAGGCTTAAACTCAGTCGAGTCGACGGCGGTCGAGTCCCTGTCACCACCGAGTGTAGACATATTAAATGTTAGGGCTAAATTTAACAATTAAAAAATTAAGTTACACAAACACACAAAATTACAGTAGTTATAAAAAACTTAACTGCAAAGACCGTAAAAATACAAAAAAGAATTTAAATGCACGATACCGTAGCTGTACGAGTATGTGAAGTCCAAACGTCCACAAAACTTGCTTGGATTCTTCCACTTGAATCTTCAAGCACAGATGGATTGCCTTTAATCTTCTTTCTTGCCAATAAATGTCAAAGTTATTTTTCTTCTGTACCAAACTGAGAAGAAACGTCTTTACTTTTTAGCTTAAAGTTCTTCAGTTGCCTACCGAGAAGAAATGTCTTTAATTTTCTTTGCTTCTTTAGACTACCAACCAATAAGATCTTCTTTTATTATTTCTTTGCTTCTAAGTGCTTCTTAGCCAAACACTAGACAGAGAATCGTCTTTTATTTTTTATGGTCACAGCGGTAAACCATAATCTCTTCGTGGGAAAATTGTAACGTAAGATTCCCAAATCCGTTCGTCTGCATGCAATGACCCAAAAATAAACACACTTTCGAAACGTCTATTCAAACAGTGTATTCCAGTAAAATTAGCCCGAGGCTATCGAAAATAGGTGTAACGCCTACACCTCTAAAAAAACTGTCACTACAATACAGATTAATTGGATAAAAGACGGAACCTTTGTCCAGCTAGCAAGCACTAAGCCAACAGTTAAATGTGCGGCCAACTTTCAAACAATCATTTTACGAATGACCAGAATAGATATCAATATCTCAAATTCACGTATGCAGTACTGTGACGCAATAAATGAAAGACAATTATGAAGTCATTCCAACAGGTGTTTAAAGCTGATGTAATATTCCTGTTTAAACAGGCCCAAACAAGTCCAAACAAGTTTGACACAAGTCTATGAACGATGGTGCAATTTTGGCACATTTTCTAGCAACTTCCATGACGTAATATTCAGTAGACTTGAACGGTTTTATATGACGTTTGATTTGTACAGAGATTGGCCGTAACATCCATGCTAAACATGTTGCAGAAAAATCCAAATCAAGACTAAATGTCCTTCGTGTACTGAAGGGCACAAACTGGGGAGCAGGAAAATCAGCACTGCTTTGCATCTACAGAGCCATAATACGATCGGTTATTGAATATGGTATGGAAGCATATTTTGCCACAAACAAAACCACACTCCAACCAATTCTGACATTACAAAATGAAGCTCTAAGAATATGCTCCAGAGCAATGAAAAGTACCCCAATTTCAAACCTACAACACTACTGCAATGAATTACCCTTGTCACTTAGATACGAGCAACTTTGTCTAAACTACAAAGCCCACATTCTGACATTTTTACGCCACCCAGCACATGACATCCTCGAGGAAAGTTTGCCAAGAATTTTGATCAGCACAAGTAACTACCAACCATTCCATTCCCTCACCGAGACAATAGACACGAATATTACCGTAAACCTCATCCAAGAACCATCTATCCCACCCTGGGAAGTCTATATACCCATAACTGACTACACCCTTGTAACTGAAACCTCCCAGCTTGTCCATCCAAATGCCATCTCTGGAATAGTCGCTGAGCACCTCACAAAAAATTACTCAGAATTTCTCAACATATATACAGACGGATCCAAGACCAACACGAAAACCGGATCTTCCTTTTTTGTAAACCGCTATGGAATAAAACGCTGTTTCACAATTAATAGATCCGCATCTGTGTTCAGTGCCGAACTGTTTGCAATAAAGGCTGCACTTATATGGATAAAAGAGACCAAACAAAGTAAGTCGGTCATCATTAGCGACTGCTTAAGTGCACTACGGACGATTTCAAATCCAACCTGGACAAAACACAGCTTAATCAATGACATACTTCTACTTCATTCCAGCATTATATCAAATACAACAAAAGTAAAGTTTTTATGGGTTCCTAGTCATGTAGGCATTCCTGGAAACGAAACTGCTGATTTCTTAGCAAAACTTGCTTCAGGAGCCATACCAGCAATACCAACATCAGCCATTACCCTCACCTCCGCAAACACAAAACTCAGCCTAAGTGAAGTCAAAAACCTCACCAAAGATCTAGCTCTGCAAAAATGGAATAATCACTATATAAACAGTACCACAGGCCAACTCTACAAATCTATATATCCTGACACCAAAAGTGCAGGAACAAACAAAGTACCTGACCATCCAACCGTCTTTAGACTCATCACCGGTCACTGCCGTTTAAACCAACACCTCTTCAAGATCGGATGCCACACTTCTGGACTATGCGACACATGTATGAGCCCTGAGACTGTGAATCATTTTCTATTTCATTGCAGTAAATATGCAACTCAAAGGAAGTGTCTTGAACAAAATCTGAGCACGTATGGAATAAACATATCGGTGAAAAATTTTGCTGAAAATCGTTCAACTACTACACATCTGCTGGCTTTTATAAACTCCTGCAATAAGCTTATTTAAATTATTATTTTAATCACTGTAATCGTCCATGTTGTACTGTAGTGCACCCGTGTCGTGTCTGCTCCCAGCCAGAGATCGATCGTTTTTTACATTGATTCAGCGTCTTTGGACATTGAATCGGTGTGGAAGGCGATTGATTTGCTGGCTGGGCTTTCCTTATTTTGTTTCAGTTTGTAACACCAAGCGTGCAATTCCAAAGAAGTACCTGCCTTTCGTGGGCCTAACCTCCTACAAGAATTTCTTTTCCACTAATGATGTATTTAAACTACTGTATCGTATTATGTTGTGTTGTGTCGTATTGCACCCTTCACTATGCCCTGTTGTGCTCTAACTGTGCTAAATAGCTATTATAATAATGAATGTCGCTAAAAGACCTTAGATGTTGTAAAGCGACATAAAACAAACCATAACAATCAATCAATCAATCAATCGTTGAGTTTGAGCTAGTCAGAAGTACTGTGCAGTTTTTGTCTTTTTCTGTTTATAGATTTAGTTAACCATTGTAATTTTTTTCAGATGTAGTTAAGCTGTATGTATATTATTCCTGAAGAGGACATCTTGTGATGTCGAAAACGTTCGATACTTAATTTGTTGCGTAGTTTTATGTTTATGTAAATGTAATAAACTTGAAAATGTTAAACTTGATCACGTTGCTCGGCTTCGTATGCCTGTGGTTCAACAAGACAAACTCTCTACCGAAGCTCTAAGTCAAAATTGTTTACAAACTGCATTGCCGTGGTGTCGTAGAGGTTGCACTGTCAGTGAACTTTTCATTTTACACCTTTTAGCCTAATTTATACTGTTGTAAATGGCCCGTTGCCTAAATATTGTGAATCGTAAACCACTAGGTGAAACAATTAGGTTAAAATGGTGTGATGCTCAACACACCTGAAACGTGTAAAGTTTTTGGTGGGTCCTAACTCCTAAGTCATTTTGTACAATAATGCGTAATTTAAGTACTTTAGTTGTTCATACGTCAACATCAGGGATATCTAAAGAACGGGATACGAAGGCTCGCAGCGATTGCCCTATTCTTACGACGCTACCAGGGCGGTAGTAGGCTATGTAGCGCGTTAGACATGCGGTTCTTTTTTAAATTGCAGAAAGTTTTGTAGTGCAACTGGTACAGTCAACTACAGAAGACAGTCAGCAAATGTTACGTAGAGCATATTTAAAGAACACGTGTTTGGAAAGACAGTTGAAAAGTTACCAGTGAGCTGTTTTTCTTTGCAGTAGGCTAGATGTAAAGCAAGTATACGGATAGTTGAATTAACAACTCACCATGAGTAATGAGTATGCATGCAGACGTAGGCGCCTAACTATTTTTTTGGCCGTGGGGGCGAAAGCGTGTTTCATCAGCAGCAACGTAAATTCAGCGAAATGTCACGCAGATGAATGACGTAATTATGTCGTCACACTAGGATTGCTTTTATTGCCACACTCGGAGTTATCGCTTCGTTCGACCTACCGTTATTTATTATAAACAAAACTCAACCAAAACACATGCTATGCGTCTGCGTTGGCTAGCGGTTGATGGACTGCGACTCTTTAAGCTAAGCACCACGTAAAGTTTAGCAACGAACTAGATTTATTAGCATGAAACAAGAGACGAAAATGTTTACTAAAAGGTAAATGTAAAGAAAATACTAACTTGATCATAGGCTTGAAAGTAAAATCATTCATGTTTAAATCAATTCAACAGCACGTCAACTTGAATAAATTTAAAAGTTTCTGACATCCGTAAACAGCTCTTGAAAAATAGTTACGAAGAGACGTTTGATTAAGTTTTCGACTTGACATTGCTCCCTTTTCACTACAATATCGCAACTTATCGCTGACCAGCTTTCAAGTTTCAATTCGCTGTGATACGCCCGTTTTCGTGTTGCAGATGAAACAAAAGATGCGCATATTCCCCGCCTTTGATCGGGTTTCTATGGCAACGGTCGTGTGTGCGCCATGCAGTTTGCGCGAGTCCGTTGTTGTGTTGATTATGCCGCGTGTGCGCAATGCGTTTTGTACCAGCCCTTGTTGCGTTGGTTAGTGGTTACCTCGGGCCCAGACTTCAAGTTCATTTTCACAGCAAGCGATTCACTGCCGCGACAATTCTCTGCAGAGGTTTCGACTTTTGAAAGCGACATCGAGTCTGTTTGCAAGCGCATTAAGCTAAACGCACGCTGCGTCAACGTAGCAAATTGTGTTGCTTTTGGGTGCATTCAACATCTGATGACATTGAATCGACGCAAAATGGTAGATTTTTGCTATGTCTCAGGCAGCAAAATCAGTCATTTTTACATTGATTCAACGTCTGCAGACGTTAAATCAATGTAAAAATGACAGATTTTATTGTTGTATGGGGTGGGATTGTAGCATCGCTACTCCTTCTAGTGATTACTTATCGCGAAGCTGTTGCGGTTTGCATTTAAAAATGTTTTTCTGCTGCCGATCGCTAGTTTATCTATTGTTTTATGTATCAATGCAGCATAAAAAGTTGCTCCCACGCAGAAATATGCGTGGGGGCCTGGCCCCCACGGCTTAGGCGCCTATGCATGCAGATGATGCAGTGAATATCTCGTCCTGGTGCTTATAGCGCAATGCAGGTTATCATAACGAGATGTATTGAACTACTATCGGAGCCAATTGTCGTTTTACGATAAGGGAACGTTCAAATATTACGTAACGCTTTTTTTCCGAATTTTTGACCCCCCCTCCTCCATGTAACGCCAACGTAACGCTTTTTTCAATCCCCCCTCCCCATGTAACGCTTTTTCACTACAAATTCAGCACAAAAAACTTCCATTCCGTACTCGAAAGCGTTACGTAACGTTTTGCTTGAACCCCCTCCTCCCCGATGTGACGCTTTGCATAAACCCCCCTCCCCCTCGAAGGCGTTACGTAATATTTGAACGTTCCCTAAACGGAAGCCCTTCTATTGTCAGACGTAATAAAAGCCTTCGTATCCCTTTGTTTAGATATCCCTGGTCAAACTTTGTAAAAAAAAAGTTTTTTAATGTCAAAAGTTTCAATTTTTAGGTAAAAAATAATCGCCCTTTCATCTTATTACAACGACTGTAGGCTATTTGTCAAAAATGAATTTGAACTTTCGACCTTGTATATATTACTGTGAAACCAACGACAGTGTGCACAGCCAGGGAGGGGAGTAATTGCCCTCCCCAAAACATTTTAAATAAAAATCTCGCATTGTTACAGCATTATTTGACGAAGCTTTACTATTGATTTAGGTTTAGGCTGAAAGTACTCAAAACACGTAATTTCAAGGTACTTTTATCAATTTTTTTTGAGGAAGGCCCCTCAATGGGTGCTCCGCTTTCGATGACTCGTTACCGGGCTCACACATGCGCAAAAATAGGCTACTTATTTACATCTTCCGAAATTTTGTGCTGGCCTCGACCCTGCGCACGGCGTAGATAAAAGTGCTAAAAAAGACGTAGAACACTTTCGCCAAGGCATCACTTTATTAACGAGAATGGAAGCAGCATGAAAACTAACTTCAAAATTACTAAGTCGACCATAACAATACAACAAGGGGAAACTTTACTCTGTCAACTTCGATAAACGGCCTGCGTCAGTGGTTCAAAGCCGCTACAAGCGAAACTGCCAGGATTAGGGACAAAGAAGATTTCTCAATCTGAGGATAAAGCTTCAATCAGCCAATGTTACTATGGAAGAGGAGCTTCAACACCAACAGCAATCATGTAGCCTACAAACAGTAGATATGGCAATTCACAAAAAAGATAAAGCAATGTTGGAGTTCCGTAGTTTATATTACAAGTGCTTATGAAGTGTTTTGTTGGAATTGTTGATTGAGTGGCACAAAATACTAAACACCTGATGTTCTGAAATAGGACAAAACAACAATTGTTTGAATAAAAAGTTGACTAGTCTAGTCTGGTTTACACAAAAGCTATTCCACACAACTTTGGAGATTAAGAATTTTATAGAGTTGTTTACAGCACTTTGTAATCTCGGGTCTGTTCGCAGAAATATCTTCATTTTCCTCAAGATTTAAAATCGCTTTTTTGAACTGCAAACCAGATTGTTTGCATTTTTCACGAAAGCTAACATGGTGACAATTAACAGAAATAAGGATATCCAAAGTAAATTCAATTACATCAAACTGTGTTGTCACGTTTAAATTTTTAATCAAGGAAATGACAAATTCGTCACTATCAAGAAAGTAATGACTTTCATGGATATCTTTACATAAATTTCGAAGCAAAAAAGTGCTTTTTAACTGAACCTTTAAAACAGGATTTTGTATTCCCTTTAACAAATATGTAAAGCCATTAAGTTCAACAAATTGTTCAAAACCTTTGGCATTTTGTCTTATAATGCATGACACAGCAAACATTGCTTTTATAGCCACTTGATTATCCAGGTCATCGCCTTGACGCAAAGTCATTGGCAATAAAACATTTAATATTTTATGTTTGTCAAGTAAAACATTTTGGCAGTATTCGTTATTTTGGGCGACAGTGGCCAGAACATCAGCAGCAGAATACTGAATTTGCTTCTCAGAAAAACCCAAGCAATCGACAATCGAAGAAAAGCCTCCAATTTTGTGAAAGTCACATGCCAGGTCAATGTCTTCACACAGACTTGATATCTCCTCCATGATACTTTCCATGTCATCAACAGAAATTGTAGAAGTTTGCTTGTATGCTTCTATCACTTGAAGACACTCTTTTAATCTCGCAACTAAACTAGCATGAGCATTTGAAACATTTTTCACTGCATTTTCCAACCACTTTCTGTCTGCATCATCTGAAACTTTTGTAGAATCATTAGGTGCAGCACTTCCCCCAGCTTGAATTGCAAACTGAAGCAGTTTCTTTGTCGCATCTTTTTGACTCATTTTGATATGACAAAGCTTTATTTTAATGTCAACACTAACAGTTAAGCAAAAATATAATTTTTTTTTGATATTCTGAAAAATGCATGCTTGCTAAATTAGTTAGGAAATAAACATTGAATTGTCGCATATCTGTGCGGTCACTACATCATAGTATATATATAACAGGCCTCGAAATATCCGGCGGTCACGGCGGACATGACCTTCGGAATGACTGCCGAAGCCGACTCATTGGTCGGTCATAAATGACCGCCGCAAAATTCTTGACAAAAACAGAGCTAATGCAGCAAAGATAATATTTAAAATTTGAATTGTTACCATTGTTTGTTTAACGCAAACAAATACGGAGCTGAAACAATAATAGTACAGGCAATTGCTTTAAAGATCACATTAGAGTGGCATGGTTAACGAGCTGATGGCAAAAGTAGCCATTTTTACATCATTTCAACGCCTTGCAATGCTGCCTTGAATTAAACTTGTCTGAACTTTTCGGCAAGCTGTGTATTTTAATTTTAACAATGAGGATTATTGTGTTACATTGATCGTTTGTTAAACAGAAACGTCACAGAGAAGCAAGTCTCAGCTGGGTTCCGCACGTGCTTAGGCGAATGTGGCGACCTTAATTCAGGCTGATACTGATAGAAATAGAATTTCTGCACAGGAGGGAGAGTGTAAAACACATTTGTCTTGAAATTTGGACTGTTGTTTTCAATTGTGTTTATTGCGTCATTACACGACTGTCATTAACGCACTGATTCATTTGCAAGCAATCTGCTCCAGTATACTTCAGGGTCGGTTAATTAAGCCTTGTCTTTTCTATTTATGTTCAATATTATTCTTTCCATGTTCCTTTGTGCTGCTGCCAGTTTTCTTGTTTGGTGAGTGACCATGTTTCTGCTCCGTATGTTAATGTTGGCAATATTACTGTGTCCATGATTTTTCGTTTTAAGCTAATTGGAATATTCTTGCTCTTTAAAAAAGTGTTATATTGACCAAATCTTCTCCAGCCTGATGTTATCCTTTGGGTGATCTCAGTTTCCATGTCGTTTCCTGGTGTTATCATTTTCCCTAGATATTTGTATTGATTAACCTCCTCTATCTTTTCTCCATCTATCAAAATACCCGTCCTTGGTTGTTTCCCTGCTATGTCGTTACACATTATTTTAGTCTTTTTCTTGTTCATCTTCATTCCATCTCATTTCCCTTCTCGATTCAGTTCCTCAAGCAATTGTTGCAGAGTACATTCTGACTGTGCAAAAAGGATGATGTCATCTGCAAATCTGAGATTGGTCAGCAGTTGTCCAATGTCCATTAATGACAAGTCCAGTCTCAGACTTCAGCCTCTTGAATATCTCTTCAATAGGACAGGTAGTAACAAATGATAAATACTACTAATACTAATTCTTTCAAATGGCAGCTGACTTTGGTGACCTTTTGGTCTTTCGCTGCCATCGTTGTTGTGCAAATTATTTTTGTTTATTGTGTTGTGTATATTTTTGTTTATTCGCAAGCAGAAAAACTAAACTGAACTTACTCATGTTACTACTGAGTAATTACTCACTAACTAATTCACTATTAAGAAGTATTCACTCATAGTACACTTATAAGTCCGAGCTAGCTTATTCCTAATAAAAGCTTTTTTTATTAAGTGCTTGATGGTAATACTGTAGGCAGTGGCGTACGCAGGATTTCTCAAGTGGGGAGGGCTTCAAAATGCTTTTTGAAATGAAAACAATTTAAAAAAACGCTCACTTGTTAATTATAACCAGCAAGTTATATTAAAATTAGCCTAACAGAATTGGCTTACTCAACCCAGTAAACCACACACATTGAGGGTACCGTTCAGTGGCTCATGCAAGATTTTATTACTGGAGGAGTCTGAGTCATTCGATATAATTTGACCAAGTGATTATGGGTGTCATATCTGAATGACCGGGCCGGGCGACACAGTGTGTGTACCTATTTGGTACCCGTAGGCATCTAACTGTCTGCACCCAAACGAAATGGACCCCATTAAGTAATTAATGAATAATTGATCAGTAGTAGAAATGTATTGTTAATGCTTTGTAAAATTAGCAATGTTAAATGGTCATTGATTCACATACAAGAGCAATGTGAGTTATTTATAACAAGCAAAAAAAAAAAAAAAAAACTAAACTTGTAAAGGGGCAAGAATGAACTGTCTGTAGTAGTGTGTTAACTAGCTTTGGAAATAATTTTTCCTTCAAAATAAAGCATGATTAGCCTACAAAGTCAAAGAATACATATAACTACATACCCTAGTTTCCTGGCAAATGCACCATACATATTAGACAATATATTTTGTCAGGGGATCAAAGCCTCCACAATATGCTAATCTGCCAAGATTAAGCCTACAACAAGGCATTCTTGGTCTGAGGACAAAAATTGCCAACATATGGTCAATCAACCTTATAGGCTACCAGCGATGCTTATATCACGTTGGATGTGGTTTGTCATACATCATTTTACACCTTTTAAGAGCATAGCGTGAAGTGCGGTGGAGAAAAACATTTTTATAAGGTTTTCTCAGATAGCTTAGTTGGTTAAGTGTCAGACATACTGAATGAAGAAACTTTAAGATCAAGCAGACTTGCTCAACCCTCAGGGTATGCGGTTGAGCAACTTATTTCAACTTTCCTCTATTCAGGGGGCCACGAGTGAATGAGAAAAATTGCAGTCAAAACTTCCAACAAAAAGCGGAAATTTTACTTTGACGATCTCAGTGACCTGGTCGGCATCATTGGGTTAAGCTTAAGCTCTGAAATAGGATTAAGCTTGCCAGGATTAAGCTTAAGCTCTGAAATAAAGTTTTCTCAGTCTGAGGATTTCTACAATCAATAAATAATGGCTGTGTTCAATAGCGTTGCCAGATGAGGAATTCTGCCCTAATTTGAGAAAAGTTTCATACTGTTAAAAACAAAAACTTGTATTTTGGAAGTTTTTTTTAGTCTTGGGCAAAGGTCAAAATCCCAACCTTATTCCTAACTCTAACCCTTACCTTAATCCTTCCAAACTTTAATCCTAACTCTGGCAACACCTGATTGTAACCATGCAACAAGTGGGTAAATATAACCACTTTGATCATCGCCGATCGCAGTTTAATAGCACAAAGCCGAAGTCGCTGATCGGAGTTTCCCCAAACAATTTGAAACAAACTCGAGGGTTAGGGTTAGCGGAAACTGCGAAAAAATGTTTGCCGAAACTGCGGAAAAATGTTTGCGGAAACTGCGATCAGCGAGGGTTAGAGCATAGATATCTTACATAAGATATCTATGGTTAGAGCAGTGGTTCCCAACCTTTTTGACCTTGCGGCACCCTATCAAAGAGATAAATAGTTTGCGGCACCCTGGCAAAACTGGATCAATTTTATGAGGTTTCTGTATTAAAAATAACTGTATGATAAAAACAAAATGAGTTGTACAATATATAGTATATAGCGCGCGTAAATAAATGGATTTATTCAAAAGTCAGTGTGAAATTTGGCCTTGACCTCTTGCACAAAGTCCCTTAATATCTGGGGGCACATTCGATAAAGCCACCCGCATTTCTTCCTCGACTATAAGCAGTCATTCTCGTTGTTTAGTTTTTATGTTCGATAATATGGAAAACTTACTCTCACATGAGTATGACGTGGAAAACTGCAGCAAAAGCACAATAGCTTTCTTTCCAATGCAAGGATATTCATTTTGAATTTTTATCCAGAACTCATCGAGAGGCATCTGCTTGTGCATAAGCTTAAAATTAAACCGGGCATATCCCTAAAAGCTACAATCTTCAGGCAGAAACTTTCATATTTTAGCCACATAATGAGAAGCAAATCAATGGAAAAAGACATCATGCTTGGTTTGGTCAGAGGAGGAAGGGGCGCCCAAAAACAAGATAACTTGACAAAATCGTAAATGACAGTGATATGGGAATGTATGAATTGAAGGAGGCTGCGTGGGATCGAGAGATGTGGAAAAAGATGACATATAGAGTAACTAAGAGTCGTAAACGACTGAACTGATCAAGAAGAAGAAGAAGTTATTAATGAGACAACTTCTTTGTTATTCATTTCAGACAAATGTGAAAGCATGTCAAAGTTTCCGTTCACCACTTTTAAGAACCACATTTGCTGTTTTTCTCTCAGTGCTTTCGTTTTATCGTTTGAAGTTAAGAGAGTTTCATTTTTGCCATTTACGTTATTTAATTGGTCGAAGATATCTACTAAATACGCTAATTAGGAGACCCAATTGTGCGCCATGAAACGCAAAATAAAATCATAAAACCTGGCAATAATGATGCGTTTCAAACGTTTTTATGGAAAGAAAAGCAAAGAGTCAAAATCTCTTTCACGCTGTTTTTCCTGGGAGAGTAAACAAAGGCATACCGCAGATTATCTAAATTACTTGTCGTCCGCGACTTCCCCACTAAGCGACTCTCCAGAAAGGAGCCGTGAATAACTGGGAGACGCGAAACTTAATACTCATTGAAACTCGGTTAGAAATAAATCAATTCCGCACTTAAAGGGTTACAGTTAAAACAAAAAATGGGCCGCAGTATTGCAATATCTCAATATCTCGCGGCACCCTTGAGCATTGCAATTGGCACCCCAGGGTGCCGCGGCACCCCGGTTGGGAACCACTGGGTTAGAGCATAGATTACTCTATGGTTAGAATTAGGGTAAGGATTAACGGAAACTGCGGAAAAATTTTTGTGGAAACTGCGATCAGCGAGGGTTAGGGTTAAAGCATAGATTACTCTATAGTTAGAGTTAGGGTAAGCGGAAACTGCGGTTAGCGGAAACTGCGGAAAAACTGCGATCAGCGAGGGTTAGGATTAGAGCATAGATTACTCTATGGTTAGAATTAGGGTAAGGGTTAACGGAAACTGCGGAAAAATGTTTGCGGAAGCTGCGATCAGCAAAGGTTAGGGTTAGAGCATAGATTACTCTATGGTTAGAATTAGGGTAAGGGTTAACGGAAACTGCGAAAAAAAAAATGCGGAAACTGCGATCAGCGAGGGTTAGGGTTAGAGCATAGATTACTCTATGGTTAGAGTTAGCGGAAACTGCGGAAAAATGTTTGTGGAGACTGCGATCAGCGGACTTCGGTTTTGAGCTATTTTTTTCTCTCGATCTCTTCAGGGGAAAAAATTTAAAATGATTGCGGAAACTGCGATTAGCGACTTCGGCTTTTTTAATTTTTTTCTCGATCTTTTCAAGGTACGAACTGACGGTCCGAACTGTTCATGGTACGAACTAGGTTGCATCCTTTCCATATTACCACAAATTTTTCATTACCACATTTTTACCACAAGCATGATGAAAATTCCACAATTGTGGTAATTACCACAAAAGTGGAAGCGCTGAGCCTAAACCACTGTATTTGGTTGTGCATGAATCACAAGCAATGGAATGATAGAACTTGGAAGGGTTGCCAACCTATTTTCACCAAAAAAAGCCAGACCTAGTCACAAAAAAAGCCAGCAAAAAACAGCTGAAAAAGCCAAGAAAACGCCAATTAGTATTCATTAAACATACACATATAAAAAGTGCACAACCAAATAGTGTCCCACCGAACTTTGACTTCAGCGACAACGTAGAAACATTGTTAATGAAAAGACAAGCAATTAAAAAATTTTTTAGTTTCGGCTTCAAAACGAAATTCGGTCGGACACTACAACCAAATATAAGGTAGAAATTACTGCTCGAATTGACACAGACCGAATTTTTTTCCTAAAAAAAATTGCGAAAGATAAAATTAAGCCAAAAAAAGCCAAAATTATGTTGGCTTTTTATTAATTTGACAAAAAATCGATAAAATATGAAAAAAACCCAAAAAAAGCCTAATTTTTCTGGCTTTTTTTAATTAAAAAAAAAAAGTCAAGCGGGTTGAAAAACAGCTAGATTCTCAAAATCTGGCTTCAATAAAGCCAAATTGGCAACTCTGGAACTTGGACTACTGGTGAAATATCCTAAAAGCGGAAAAAGCGGACACTCCAATCCTGTCAGATCTGTAATTTCAGTTTGTGAAGAGCATCAGTCAGTTTGTTACTTGGCAAGGGCTAATTTGAGTATGGGCGAAAACGTTTGTAATTTTTAGTTTATTTTCATGTTATCATGTTAAATGCCGTCTGGTTGTTAGGTTTTATTTGTCTATTATGATTGAAAAAAATCATCTCTATACAGTGGCGCGGGAACTATTTTTCTCTAGGGGGGCTGAAGCTGTCGTAGTGTTGTCAGCTTCTGGGGGGCTTCGCCCCCCAGACCCCCCCTTACATGGGGGGACATTTACAACTGGGCATTCGGTCTTCTCCTGTGCAAAAAAAAACGACGCTAAAACAAACACATTGCAAATTGTAACAAATGAAGAACGGCAAACAGCAAAGCAGCTGTTCAGGAAATTAAAATGAAAACGAACAAATTAGAAAGTAATATGAAAACGACAGTTTGTAGAAATGAGCTCTCACGCGCTTCTGAAGATTGATTTTCGTTCAGGTGTTTTCTCTATAAACTGTGTCATAAGTTCTTTGACATCAACAGTGTCCAAAATGTTTTGGTGGACAAGCATCAACGCAAGATGAGTAGGCCTACCGTAAGTCGTTTTTGTGTCATTGAGCTTCTCAACCACGTTTTCAGGCGTCTTAGAGCAGAAAAAGAACGTTGTGATGATGCAACCGAAACCGAGAGGCAAAAGCAGAGCTTCACGAATTTTCGCGTTTCTTTGAAAAGATTTAGTATTTGAGGGTTTAGTTGCAATAGTATCTCAGCAACCTTTTGAACGGAGTTTGCGGTTTTTCCACTTACAACATCGCTGAGCAAAGTAGGCTAAGTTCCGTTTTTAGGCTATCTTTTCTGATGGCATTGGGTAAGCTGATCTCAGTATCAGATCTTTCCTCACCGTTTGCATAGATCAAAAGGACCTTCTCTCTGTTGGCTGCTGTAAGCAGATCCGCCTGGTCGAATCTTCAATCAAGCTCAGCTTGAACCAAATCAAGGGCTTCGATGTATTGCCGTTTCTACGCTCCTTCTCCCGCAGACGACAAAGCATCCGATTCCTCTGTGTTTCGAAATCTTGCTGGAGTTTTTCTCACTCGGGGATCCTTTGGCGTCTTTAGGTTATTGACAGACGCAAAGACGTTCGCTGCTTCCATAAGCTTGGAAACGGATTCATCTTTTCTGAAATTTTTGATCCGTTCGCGGAGAGTGGTGATTGATTCCAAAGCTGAAGAAGCAAAGATCTTTGGAGCTGTCTTGCGACGGCTGCTGCTGGCTGAAAAACTTCCCCGCTGCAGGTAATCGCAAAATAAAGCCGCGTCGTGCGTGCTTGTTTTACCAAGCCGAATATGTTTGCACGAGCGTTTCTTCTCATTGCACTACCGTCACTACGGTATCTTCTGTCATGTCGGTCAGACTTGACAAAGCAATATCATGTAGGCTATTATTGTAATGTTCAGAAGTAGCCTACGCATGAAATGTAAATATTGCAGAATGATGTCCAATAAACGATGTACCGGTACCGCCGTGTTAGTAGGGAAGGTGGCTAGCACCGCCACTGAGAGGTATAGCTCCCTGTGATTGACGACTTTTTATTGCAAATGATGAGCGCAACACGTAACAGGAACTCGATTCATCGTAGCAATTAGTGTTCGAAAAAATTTCTGAAATTATGTTATGTAGGCCTACCTTAAATTGTCAGAATTTTCTAGGGGGGGCTGAAGCAATTATTAAAAATTCCAGGGGGGGGCTGAATTTTCTCTAGGGGGGGTTGCAGCCCCTTGAGCACCCCTACTTCCCGCGCCCTTGTCTCTATACCAAAATTGTATTATCGAAAGTAGGTCAGATCGCATTTTATGCCTCGCACTTATTCACGGATCACCTTTTTAGGCGGAAAAAGGAAAAGTTCTTCTGCCAGAAATCAGAATGATGGTGGTAAAAAAACCCGCAAATACAATCAGCGCTGGTTCGGTTCTCAGGGTAAGCACTTGAGCAGAGCATTTCCAGAATTCACTCACAACCCTTCAACAAGAAGAATCTTTCTGTCAATCGCGGTGACTGGGTCAGGTCTTCTTCAGTGGTTCAAAGCCTCTGCAAGTATGCAAACCTGCAAGATTAAGCTCTTAAACATAAGGTTTTTCTATCTCAGGATAAACGTTTCCACAATTAATTAACTAGCCTACGGTAGAGTTGCTAAGGAGTTTTTCAGGCAATCAAAGCAGCATAAAGCTAACAGATTAACATATTATTGCAAAAAAAAGGCTGATTCATTTTCCTATTGTTTTAATTTTTGCAGACATCAAAGTTCAAATCAATGCAACAAACAAAGTACCGTAAAATGTTATTGCTAGATGCTAATTTGCATTCTTCAAATACTAACATTTGTACAACAATGTACTGTAATCTTTCAACACTATTTATTAAAGAATTGATTTTTCCAATAATAGCATTTTTAGTTTATTCAAATAGAATTATTACTAGCTGAATGCTTCCTTTTGTCAATTGTTAAGATTAAAGGCACTGTGCTTTGTGAAACTTTTTTTGGCATTGATATGAGAATGCATAATTATTTTCTTGTGCATGATAGTAAGTGGCTAAATATTATTATTTTAACTTCTAAGCTGCTTTTGAATCAAGAATTTTAAGTTAACATATTTCCTTTTTTCTCGTATACCTAGCTTGTGAGTATGGTTTGTGAAAAATGTGAAAAGAAACTTGGGAAAGTAATTACTCCTGACCCATGGAAATCTGGTGCTCGTAACACCACCGAAGGTGGAGGACGTAAGTTGAATGAAAATAAAGCCTTGACACAAACCAAGAATAGGTTTAGTCCTTATAGCAGTGGAAAGTTTGTCAAATGTCGTGTATGCAAAAGCTTGGTGCATCAACCTAAAGCCCATTTTTGTCAAGGCTGTGCTTTCAAGAAAGGAATTTGTGCAATGTGTGGAAAGAAGATGGTGGATACTAAAAACTACCGACAGTCTGCATGTTGAGTACTTTGTGTATGTTAGCATCAGCATTCAGCAATAATATCAACAGTATCACTGTAACGGGGATGGTTATTTACCTATTTCAGAATTTTCTGAAAGATGAAGGTTTCATGTTCGTTTACGGTATTCCTGCGGTGTTGAATATACCATGCATTGTTTTTTTTTATTGGTAGAGAAATTTCAAAACATTTGCATTTAAAACATTGAAGTATTGTCTGCATTCATGTTTTAAATGATTGTTTTTATTGATTTGAACATAACAACTCCTTCATTAATTGTTTCTGCCATAGTGTTATTGACTAAAATGTTATTATTTTTTATTGTCTAATTTTCTTCTGAGATGGCAGCAGTTTTTTCAATTTTTTATTTGGCTGTGGCTATATTTACACTGTATAGTGTAAAAATAGCCTCAATAGTGTTGCCAGATAAAGAGTTCTGCCATAATTTGAAAAAAGTTTAAAGCTGTTGAAAACAAAAACTTGTAATTATATTTTGGACATTTTTTTTAGTCTTGGACAAAGATCAAAACCCTTAACCTTATTCCTAACTTTAACCCTTACCTTAACCATTCCTAACTTTAATTCTAACTCTGGCAACACCTAATTTTAACCAAGGCAACAATTATGTAAAAATAGCCACTTCCTTTTTATTTACTTTGTACAAAGATTTCTTTTAGAAATCCATTTTGCTGATCATTTCTATGAAATTTCAGCTTTGTTAAAGAAATAAAACATACATACAAACATAAAACACTCCCTTTCTGGGAATTTTTGAGTCACATACATTTTATGCATATTTCAGCTCTAAACATAATTTTTTTCTTTTTTTTCTTATTGTTTCTCGAATGGTAGGGGTCATTCCATGCCAAATGAGCAAATGGGTTACACCACATGTCATAGATTTTTTTGAAATTTGGCATACTTGTAGATGTCAAAGAAATATGAAAAATACAAAAAAAAATTTTGAAAAAGTTTAAATATTAGCAGAGTTATGGTCATTAGTAAAATCACCATTTTTGCCTGTTCCGCTTCAGTGATGTTGTCCAATTTCCTATAGTATTTCTAATTTCTTAACCTATGATCAAACAAAATGGCTGAAAATTGCTAGACAGACATTTTAAGATCCAAGGAAACCAAAAATGTAAATTAAAAAGTTGACAGAGAACTTCTTGATATGATTATAAAGGTTTCAACTTGCTACATGCATTTTTCGGAGGCCAAACTTTGAGGGCCTATAAAAAAATGGGTATAAAAATTAAGAACTGAAATTCACATGTATTGGACTTATACCAATACTCTTTCATGTCAAATAAAAAAATTGAATTAATTTTGATAACTACTATGATAAAAGCTAGATTTTCTGACTTGCAAATTTTGACCTTTTTTACACTCATTGTTCAAGATTTTTGTCTATGACATCACAATTTACATTATTGCTTGTGGATGACATCACAATGTACATATTGTTTGTTATAATGTAGCTCATGAATGAATTGAATACTGGTAATACACTAAGGTTTAACGTTGTAGGCCATGCACTATAGCAGTTATCATATTATTAGTACCACATTAGTTTTACAATAACACAATTGTTATGGATTCATCACAGCATTATGAAATTGGAAAAAAATAAGGTATTGTACCATAAAAATTCACTTTGCTAGAAGCATTGGGTTTTTGGACATTGGTGGACTTGCAGAAACAGATGAACATGTTTATTATGAACCTTGACATTTCTCTGCTTCAAGCAGGTGGACGGGCTTTGAACACTTGAACAGTGGGAAAAGTATCTTTTCTGGTTGCAAGATCTGTGGAGCATGTTAGGAATAATACATTGCTAATAGGACAACCTAAAATTGAAATCACAGTTAAAAGAGTAATTAACTCAATAACTCTACAAGTTACCACTACTATGGTGCATGGCCTACTGCACTAAACCTTAGTGTATTACCAGTATTCAATTCATTCATGAGCTACATAACAATTGTCATGACAAACAATATGTAAATTGTGATGTCATCAACAAGCAATAATGTAAATTGTGATGTCATAGACAAAAATCTTAAACAATGAGTGTAAAAAAAGTCAAAATTTGCAAGTCAGAAAATCTAACTTTTATCATAGTAGTTATCAAAATTAATTCAATTTTTTTATTTGACATGAAAGTGTACTGGTATAAGTATAAAACATGTGAATTTCAGTTCTTAATTTTTATACCCATTTTTTTTATAGGCCCCCAAAGTTTGGCCTTCGAAAAATGCATGTAGCAAGTTGAAACCTTTATAATCATATCAAGAAGTTCTCTGTCAACTTTTTAGTTTACATTTTTGGATTCCTTGGATCTTAAAATGTCTGTTTAGCAATTTTCAGCCATATTGTATGATCGTAGGATAAGAAATTAGAAGTATGACAAGAAATTGGACGAAATCACTGAAGTGGAACAGGCAAAAATGGTGATTTTTCCAATGCTCATAACTCCACCAATGTTTGAAATTTTTCAAAAATTTTTTTGCATTCTTTATATTTCTTCGACATCTACAAGTATGCCAAATTTCAATAAAATCTATGACATGTGGTGTAATTTTTCCAAAAAATTTGCTCATTTGGCATGGAATGACCCGTAGTTTAAAGTTGTTTGACACATTATGTCTGTACTTGTATGAAATAAATGGAAGAAAAATATGGAAAGAATAATTTATGATTCAGATTCATTCTGATGCTACGTCAACTGGAGCAGTATTTGATTGATTGACATGTATTAGCTCAACTTTACAGCAAGCAATTAACTTGACAACAGTTATGGTCTTCTGCTAGTTTGTGTAGAATATTCTGTCGTTTTATACTGCTGTGGTTTCATGTTGATTGTACTTTGATAAACCCCAAATTTTTCTTCGAATGTCATGTTTTCAACATGTTTTCTATTGCCATCATGCAGTTGTTGTACTGCATTGTAAGATGACAAGTGTAAATGTTTCATTGGATTGTGCCTCACACAATTTCATTGTTTTGAGCATGTGCAACAATGACATCTTAACTTGAAACGCTTACATTGCAACTGCATACAAATTCAGCAAAACTTGACAATCACCTATGTGTAAAAGGACTGTAGGGTCTACTGCTACTCCATCATAAAGAGAGTGTCGTGCAATTCTTTTAAACAAAGTGTACTGTACATTAATCAATTAAGCAAGAACTTTGGATAACCTAAAAAACATTTTCTTGTATTCAAGATGCTTTTTATTTGAAGCTGAAGGAATAAAATACCTACTTAAAAGTACATGTCATTCAATGTAAAATCATGAATTGTGTTTGCCTATATCACAGACATATTTACTCAGCGGATACGAAACTCTAAAATTGCCTTAACAACTCTAGGGCTACTCTTGACTATAGCTGTGGGATCAAAACTCTTTAAATTCTAAAGCTATTGTGAACTTTCCTTTTTCCTGGCAACATTAAGAAGTTTGTTAAGCATTCGTATCAATTTTAATATGAATGCTATTACTAGCATTGAATATATATAACCAGTTTTCACAATCAAACCACATAGTATCATGAAAGTGTTCCATGTCACAAACCGCAGTATACGATACAGAGAAAGCTGCATAAAAGTAGCTAAAAATTGACACAAGATAAAATTTGAGTCTACAGTTGTGTCTAGTGGCATACACAGAAAGCATTAGGCAATGCTCCACCCCCCTCCTTCCAATTTTTTTTTGGAGGAGTTGGGGCATTGCAACATTGCAGAACGGGGCCCCAGGGCCATTGCAACTTGTGCAGGCTATAAGATAGTGTTAATTTTGTAAAAAAATGTCAAATTAAACCGAATGCCCCCTGGGGCCCTGTTACGTCAAGTTATATCAACAACGATACAATTCATTACACCCAGTTGAAAGGAAGCTATATCTTGTTCTTAGTACTATCTAATATTGCTAGAACTGGCACTTGCCAGCTTGCATGCTTTTCGAGCAATTCTTTCTAGCAGTTCTGCTCTAGGAGCATTTAAACGTTTTAATTCGTTTTTAGCAAAGCAATTAAAAACGGTTTGCAGAATCATGTCAAAATTGGAATGACCTGCAGAGCAAGCAGTCTCAAATGCATAGCTAAAATCTATGCATTCTCTAATGGCACATTTCAATGCAGTTTGAAATGCCCAACGCTGATTTTCAACAGTAAAAAATTTACGTTTAGCCACATCGTTTGATATAAGTGCATCATAATATTGCACAGCTATTGTAGTTGCAGCAAAGCAAATTTCAGTTGGGACAGCTAAACCACCACGATCCGCAATTTCAAAAAGTTTGGAATGTTCCTTGTATTCACACACTGGAGACGGCGGAACGTGGTCATTCTTAATCAGCATATTTCTACAAGAAGTGAATTTTCGACGTCTGGATATGCAACGTGCAATGTAACCACTAACATAGTAAGCTACATTAGCGTCATTGTCGGACAGATCGTCAACTGTTACCTCTAAAACGAAGTTTTTAAAGCATGCAATATCAGAGCTGTTCACGTTTGCACTGTTCAGGGAAACATCACCAGGCCTGGTCAGCTTTGAAACTGCAACCATGCCTCGCTGTTGCAGTAAACTAAACTTACGATTTTTTTTTCTGCACCTAGCAACTGTTTTAATGACATGAAAAAGTTACACCGTTGACTTGGCGGTACCAGCCAAAGCGGCCTTCAATTGGGTCAGATGTAAATTTCCCAAGGAGAATATACTGAAATTCAAACTTTTCATGCAGGTATCTGGCCAATTCTTGCACCGCAGACATTGCTTGAATGCATGCTAAAAACGTCTGATTGGAAAGACCAGAACTGTCCAACTCTTGCCATTTGATAAAGACATTTTTTTTTTGTTGGAAGATACTTTAAGTTGACTGGCTCACCATATTCTCAGTCATATGTAATTGGCATATTATTTTTCATATAAACAAATGTTTTAAAATTAGCTTGTTACTGTTGATTGATTTTTTAAACAACTAAAATTTGAGGTGCTGCAAACATTCCAGATTTGAATAGGACAGGCCAATATAATTTCCCATATAATTGTTGGCACTACAAAGGTTTTTACAGAATGCAAGTAAATTGCAAACTTCTGTAACTTTGCATATCAAAGGAGAGTCCATCTAATGCATGTACATTTCTTTTGGTAGCTGAACTGATGACACAAAAGCATGTGCAATCATATCTTCTGTTATGATAAATGAAGTCATGAGTCTTGGTGCTACATTATTGATTTCATCAAAAGATGAAATATAGTGAAGTTCAATTGAATGTTCTTTTACTACTTTCACATAGTTGGTTGGTAACACAGCATCACATAATTAAATTTTTAAAGAGCTCAAATTATCAACAGCATCTTCAGCATGAAATGCTTTGGTTTGTCGCTGAATTTCTGCATTGACCTTTTCACATCTTGCAGTGGTTGTAGAAGCAGAAGTTTCACATTTTCTTGGTGCAGGTTTTGACAAATATTGTGGCAGTCCAGGAAATACTCGAGGGATTGCTGTTGCTTTTAATCGAAGTTGTTTAAGAGCTGCAGAACCTCTCCGTTGTTGTTGGCTTTTACTTTTATCAGTGGAACATTTTTCAAAGTCGTCTTCACAAAAGTGTTTGGCGCATATTCTACAAGAATCAGTAACATTTAAATTTTTACGTGGAATGGCATTTATCTAAGTTTGATGCATCTCAGGATCCTTGGGAAATCGAAAGATCATACTCTTCTCTCCATCATTCTTGTTGGATCGATAACCTGTATTGCACTGAGGAAAACAACACGTATACACCATTCTGGTACCCAAAGAAGATAACTGTCTTATAGCTGTAGACTAAATTTCCACGCTATTCAGTTGTTCTTCTCAAAGGTTCTTTAAACTATTTCTACATTTTTTTTGCTCTTTGTTTTGAAACACCCGGCAAATCACAGAGAGAGCTGTAGCCCCACAGTTGTTTTTGTCCGGTGCGGAAAAGGATAAGCTTTCATATCTTCTGAGTAAATATGTCCGTGGCCTATTTGTATTTCCATATTAAAGAATATGTTTTGTATTGAGAAATAATTTGTGTGATACTCGCTTTATGTCGGCATCTAAAAGGAAATTTTCAATACATACCAATGAAAAGTTTGTGTTTGGATTATTTACTTTTAGAACTATGTTTTTGTGTGAAGTGTCATTTCATGCTATGATTGTATGTTTAAATAGTATTTTTCAAGGTTAAAAAAAATAATATAGTTAACAACTCAAAGCATTAAGTTGACAAGTTGTTCACTAAAATTTGCAATCCAATTTTACTTATTTCAATATGTGTTTTTTCAGTTGTATGCTGATGAAATTGGTTGTTTACTTTAAATAGTATTACTGTATCTACACATTTTTATGTCTGTTAAGTCAATTTGTTGATCGGAAGAATCCCTCTCAATTGGAATTTCATATTTCACCATTATGGCAGAAGAAACGAGTAATATAGGTGCTGCAAACAGTGAAGGTAGGTCATTGAAGGAATGTTTTAAAATGTTACCATTTTTGAAATTTGCATGTTTTCATAGTTTTTTGCTCTAAGCTTCAATGGCAAAGAGTTCAACCAATTGTTTATATTATCAAAAAAAGCACAAAAGAGACATAAAACAATATTGCATACTATGTTTAAGTTTTATTATTGATAGTTTTATTAGCTGGTGCTGTAGTCGATTGGACACTTGGACAGTTTATGTAAATCTATGTTGACATTGTTGGGTTTGAATTATTTCCATTCTGTCAACAATTTTCACTTTCTGGTGTTACACTCTTGTTTATGCCATAATGATTAGTGTATTGAAAAGGTGATCAACACAACTTTTTGTCAGATTGTGAACAACATTTGTTGTGAGAACAACTGAAGTTGCGGTATTTTTGTCAAGAACAGAGCCCCATTTAATTAAATATCTTATTTTCTCAAGTTTCTGTGAAAATGTCAACATGCGTTTTAACTTGAAGGTTTAGTTAAGATTATTATTAGATTATATCATAACAGTCAAAAAAGCAGTAGTGTTGCATAGTTTTGCAATGTCTACAGATGTTGAATCAATGCATAAAGGATTGATTTTTAAGTTTGAAGGTCACAGTTTAATTCATTTGTTAATTGTTAAATAAATTTGCATGCAATGCACTATTTTAAATTGTATACTGTATATATATCTTAAATAATTTTGTGGCTTGAATGCCTCCATAAATTGCATCATAGCTGCTAATGTTTGATAAGTAATGTCATATCACTCAATTCAACCTTCAATCAACCAACATGACCTTGTTCTTAAACAGTACGGTAGCTTGTAAATATGTACACTTGTACAGTACCATTACATCATAACGCTGTGTCAATATTTTAGCCTTGCTGGTATGTCCGATATCACCATCGCTATAGGGTAGGCGTTTCTGTTATTTTCTATCAGAAATTTCATGTTAAATACGGTACCAACTGACTGAGCTTTTTATGCGTTCAACCGATATATGCGATCATTAGAATCTGATTTAGATAAAGACTTGGATTTTGTTTTTACTTTTTTTTCTTAGAATAATGATTATGATCGTTTGTTGATGCTATGTCCAATGTCCATTGTCCAATTGATTCCATAATGACACGTCCAAATTATTTTTTTAGGTAAAAAATTATTAACCATGCGTTGTCGTGTTGCAGATGCCGTTGTGCCTGTAGTATTAAAAAAATCACTTCTCAAAGACTTGGTTATAATTGAACATTTTGTAAATTTTATAGAACAGAGTATTGCATTAAAATCTGAAGATATTTGTATTTCCTTTATTTAATCTTTCATTCTTTTTGAAAGTCCTGGACATCAGAGATGCTATTCATTTTTGTGGGTAAAATTAATGAAATAATTGCTGTTGTTGAAGAGACGGCTGTCACGCCCAACGCACGCCACAAACCAAGGTAATAATTTATTGTAAGCCAACATGAAATGTTGAGCCGCTCAAAAGTTATTTAAATTTTGAACAAATGTCAAGAGATAGCAACAGATGAAGTCCAACATTTGTGTTGAAGTTGACAAGGATCTAGTCAAGTTATTGAAAAAATCAGGGCTGTGGAGTCGGGCGAAAGATATACGGCTCCGACTCCTCGGTTTATAACTGGCCGGCCAACTCCGACTTCAGTGTTGCCAGATTTTTTTTTAAATTTTTGTTTTAATTTTTTTAAATTTACTTTCAGTTTAAGTTGTGATCGAAATTGAAATGGCAACTTTCACAAAAACTGATGAAAACTAACACCTCTAATTTCTGGTGAAGCTTTACGAAGAACAAGAAACAATATCAAGATTGAAAAATGATTGTGTACAACTTTTTATTGTTTATCGTTGTGTATCAAATCGGAGTCGGCCTTTTTTAACGACTCTGACTCCGGACGTGCCAAAATCTTTCCGACTTCAGACACGCCAAAATCCCTCCGACTCCACAGCCCTGGAAAAAATGAGGCAAGAAATGTATCTAGATATTTTTGTTTGACAACTTCACTGATGCAGTGTGCACGTCACCTACACAGTGAAAAATATCCTTACTGTTTTGGCATACAACCGATAAGGTCTGTTTTAACTATATATCGTACGCATTGTAGGCTATACGCGTAGCTGTATGAAGCTTGCTCATCGTTGCTCCCTCGTTTATCTTTATTTTGTAAAAAAGTATTTGATGCAGTGCAACTTTTAAAATCGTTTGTGTGGCGTATATTGAAACCAAATTAAGTCCATCACATCTAAAGGACTGCTGATCAATCCAGTTTGTTTATTTCGAACATAACAATTTAATATAAGCTTAAACTCTAACATGAAAATCCGAAAGTTAATATTTGTGAAGGAATCAGGCTGACCCACATAAATATTTGCCAAGTCTGTGGACATCTGGCCCGATTTTATTTTTCAACTAAATCATTTCATCCTCAAAGCCCTGCTGGATTTACGACTTGCATACAATCATAGGAATGAAGCACAACAAAACCTGAACTCAAAACGTGACGCCGAGTTTGTATGTGATTGTGCGCTGAAGTGGGAATGCAAATCCAAGCGGTAATGATTAGCAAGCAGGGTAGTATTGATTAGCAACAACTGACCCAATCAATTGAAGGCCTGGTTGAACTGATGTAAACGAAACGATAGTAAATGTAACGTAGTGTCCTATCACGACCTCACATGCATGTGACCCACTCTTGTTTTTAATGAAAATCAAAATCCAAGCGGCTTCTGGAAATAAGCCACCAAAGATTAATTTGCGAGCATGAAGGATTGTGTATTGGAAGTGCATATGATGACTGGTGGAAAAACTTTTGCCGGCTAGTCATTTGTAGGTACGCTTGCAGTCAGGCAGTCAAACAAGTTGATAAGCTTTCGTTAGTATTTTTTCAAAAATAAAGAAGTTTTTTCCGAAGGGCTTTTGTGTAGTTGTATTGTTTTTGCCCTCTTTGCACAAACGATTCCGGATATGGGAGAAAGAGTTTGAAGGCATATCGTCGTTTAATTTGTACGAGAAATTGCGTAGGCGATTACAAGTTAGTTAAATGCCAAAATACTTCAAATACTTTTGAAAAGCACAATTTTACGAAGTTTGGCATGGCAGTTTTTAATCAATTGCTGTAGTTGATATCATGGATACTTCAAGGCTATGCGAAAAACTAATTGCAGTGACTTAGCTGAGAGACTGACACTAAGTTGTTTCAAAGAAGTAGAAATAAATCAATAATTTTAGTTCAAACTCCAGGTGAAATTGGTAACAATGCAGTTCAGTAGACTTGATTTTGGTGAATCTCATCGCTTCATTGCTTCACTGTCAGTAATGTAGGAAAAATTAAATTAGAAAATATGAGCAGAAAAAATTAGTGCACATGTAATTGTTATTATGGAAAAATAAGTTATTCTATCCTATGACGTATTAGTGTACAGTGTACTGTACACTGTACAGTTTAGGCGTGATGTGGATAGCTCTTTTTGTTTTATCGTCAGTTTAGTGCTTCAGTATTGTCATGCTGTGCATACATGGCTACATGAAGATGCGGACTGATTCGTCACACTTTGTATATTTTGATTACCACTACTGTCTGACTAAAATTTTAAAACATTTTTTTACTTTTTACTGGCTCGTAATGATGTAAAAGCCTTTTGTTGCTTAGGGAAAAGCAGTACGAAAAGAAAAAAGTAAGTTAAAAAACGTCCAATCAGACGGTTAGTGAGTTCTGAGTATGTAATTAAAAGTTTGACTGAAATTCTTGAATCAAATGCTCTTTGTTTTTCAATACCTGATGATTTTAAAAACCACTTTATCATCTGGGGAAGACATTAAAGAAGACGTTAAAATATAACTTTTAGAAAGTTTCATTCAGACAGTTACCAAAAGTAAGCAAAATCTGAAAAATTCTGTGGAATGTGACAGTTCGAGTCGTATCTGTAGGCCAAGGGAGTCATGTGTATTGCTCTTTTTGCTTTATCGTCAGTTTAATGCTACAGTATTGTCAATTTGTCATACTGTACGACTACGTCAATACTCAATATCAATAAAGAGATTTTCAAAGCAATAGATTTTGCAGATTGCAATCAACTGATTAATTATTTGTTAATGCAGGACATCGTACCTTTATAGGATTTATTCATTTTCAACACTAACGCGGTCAGCAACAACACGTTGCCTTCTTCCTTTGACGGCTTTGTAGACTCAAGTGCACAATGCCATGGTATTTTCTTGAGCATTTAATGATAGTGAAGTTATTGACTGTTTGTGCATTGGGTAGTTCAGGCTTGATGTTGTTGGAGTTTATTTCTACATATCTGAATTGTAATTGACTTTAGCTACTCTGTAGGGAGTTGGCAATGTGTCATATGTTTTTGTATGATAATGTGTTGTTGGAATGCTTACAACTGAAAGGCAGATTGTTTAAACTTTTTCATTTCCTTGATACACATTGCACATATAAATCATCTCCACTCATTACTCAATGACTAGTGTTGTTGTTACTGTTATTGAAAGGATTTGCGTTTCCACAGAGAAAGTTTTAAACTGCCAAGTCAAAGAGGGTCTTATGTACTATAAGGCTCTTTTCATCTGCTAAAGTGTTTTTCAGATTATTTAGCAGTGAGTAGCCCAGGCTTGGACATTAGCTACAGAAAGTTACATTATTTTCTTTGGTATACACAATGGTATAACATCATGTATCTATCTATGGTATATTTGAATTATCGTACTTCTTTTCAGAAACTAGTATACATAATTTTTTTCAGTCTAATAAGTATGCCCTTCTAACACAGGTTGGAAGTTGCATGTGTACAACAAACTGAAGCTGAAAGTATAATACAGTAGTATATTGTGAGAACAGTTTGAAATCTAAACAAGTAAAAACGTTTGTGGACGCATTTTCGCCTGGGGGTGTTAATTTCTTTGTAACCCACTGTTCACTTGTAACAATCCACACAACAGATTCCTTTTTGCATTTGCACGAGTTACAGTTTGGTGTAGACTGTAGATGAAAGTTAGGTAAATATCAGCCTTGACCAATAGCGGTAATAAAACAAGTTGCAGTTTACACAGCCTAATCTTGTTTAGCAATGTAATAAAAACTGGAATGTAATGCAGCTACGCCTAGTCGCCTACCGAGCAGTTAGGCAAATATCAGTGTCTAAAATTGGTTCAGACCACAATAATGAAAACAGTTGATTTGCTGAGTAGACTACTGATTATGACGATCGATTACGACTTTTGCTCGAAGACATCGAATTGCGTAATTGTTTGCTTTTAGGACAAACAAAAGTTGATCTGTTACACAATCGTCTCAGCGCGCACCGTATGTGTATCTATTGATTTACACATACTTGTTTTTTACTACCATTAACCTTTCACAACTATGCCAACATAACCTCTCTGTGGTTTTATAAAGAGAAGACACGAAATTGACGAGTTAGTGTTGCAGAAGTGATTTGGCGAAGGCTTCTTATCTTTTTACAGGAGCAGAGATTGATTTTAGTAAGAGCTCAAGATAGAACTCGGGTTTTATTGTTGGATTCTTCAGGTTTCCACTGAAGTCAAAACAAGCCAACGGCGGTTGTTTATTAGTATTTTTAACAAAACAATTTTACTAATTAAGAACTTGAACAGGGTTGGTGTAACCAGAACCGCGTTCGTCTGGCACTCCGGAAATGCAATGTTTTTTAATTCTGATAACCATTTGCATTTTGTAAACAAGCTAGCTGCCTAGCTTTTACACTGCACTCTTCATCAGTGTTAGAAATACCAGCATTTGATACGGAATTCGCTAGTACGTTTTTCAAAATTCACACAACGATGTGTTGTGTTGTTTTTAAATTTTCTGCGGTCTTTGATGTACTCCCTTGGGCTAAGAATTTTAACATAGTTACTTTCTTATTACTAAACAAGCAGACACAACAACACCTAGGTCTACCTTGTTTATTGTTGAAGCATCAACTTGAGTGTGTAACCTGTTTCAAGCTGTTTTGAGAGTTTCTTTTTAAAAAATAATCCCATAAACGGTAACTTAGTGTTGCCGTTGTGTATTGTATCGACGGTGTATATTTCTGTTGTATAGAGATTTTAACTTAAAATTTCTGGATAACTAACTCACCTACAATTGCAGTTTTTTTATGATAGTTCAGCTATACGTATAAAGCAATGTTGTAGAATTTTTTCCGTTATTTTTATTTTCCAGTTAGTTTTTATTTTCATGTTTACTGATTTTTAGAAAATTTATTGAGCGAAGCAGCTTCAAATAGCACAATATTTGTAACAAACGGAAACCTGAAAAGCCCTGGTCAATCGAGTTATCAAAGGTAAGAGTTGATTGTATTGTATTGTTGTGACGTAGTTGGTACTTATTTCGAGAACTTGATATTTAATTGGTTAAGGTCTCGTCCTTTTTAATAGAGGTCTTTGTACGGAATCTATGGTACAGGGTTTTTGAATACTTGCGATTGGCTGATGAATACTTAAAAACAGTGATATTACCACCGTTTTTAACCAGCTGTTACAACAAGTATGTCATGTTTATGGACAACACGAGCCATGAACCATAATAAACTGTTCGTGCTTTAGGAAACATGCCGTATCTTGTGCGAGTGTATGTGCGGACATTCTGAACCAGTGACGTGATATTGTATTGAAAATTTCTTTTCGTAGAGATTAAGAGATATATGCATTGTCAATTCAGTTGTCAGGCCATGTTAATAGATTTTATGGCGCGAGCTCCTTCCACTTTATTGAATTCCCACACTTTACTTTCGGGTTGCAACGATATTGCATGTTCTTGTGCCTTTTGGTTTATACTTTTGTTAAGCTCTGCCATCCACGTTTTTGTTAAAACATTATTCTCACCTAATTAAGGATGGCTTCATTTCTTCTTCGCCTCTACGTAGTGTGATTTCAAAACCGTTGTTGCGTCAGTCAAAAATCTGTCGTTCACGGTTCACACCCATATTTGCAATAGCTGCGCTTATTTCACATATTTTTTGCGTTCTCAGGCACAAGAAAAAGAGCGTCAAAGAAATGGAAGATTTCAATAAAAGAGCCGAAGTAAGTGCGTGCATTTGCAATGTTATTTGAAACTACAAGTTGATACTGAAACTGAACATCCCAGGATCTTTTTTGATGTTTGCCGGGAAAAATGCTAGAGTTAGACATAAAATCTTTTTATTCAAACTTCAAGCTATTCAGATTTCAACAATCGATTCTGACATGAAGTAATGTCATGTTTCACCCGGCATTTAAAAAAAAACTACTTACATACTATTTTCTCTTCAGTACTAAAGTATAAAGACTGTATGCAAACTTAGAATATATTCGAATCCTCAACTATTAGAAAATTTCAATCCCTACTAGTTTAACAACTCAATACAAAAACACCAGAAATGATTCAATCGATGTCAAATAACAAAACAAGCAAAAAATAACAGTTGATGCGTCCATTTGGAAATTATGGCTGATTATCAGGTAGGCTATAAAAACACCTTAATCTTAATGTTAAGCAACAGAAAGAAAGATTGTTAAAACTAACTTTTAAATTGAGTGACCATTCATTATCATTCATTTCTAGCTATTGTAATAAGGGGTCTGCTACTATTCGGTGAGTCCGATTCGGTGAGTTCCTAACCTCTAACCCCTAACCCTAAAACGGCAATGATAATTAGACTACGGCACCCAATAATTTAAAAAAACAATTGAAAAGTCACCGAACAGGGATCGGACTCACCGAAACGGGCCATTCCGGTAATAAGCTAATTCCTTTCAATATACATTATACATATGCCGCTGTGATTTTACAATTCTCCGAAATGGGCTTTCTCCGAAAAAGGCTGTCTGCAAATAGGGATTTCTCCGAATCGGATTCTCCCAATAGTAGCAGACCCCTCTTCTGCTCATACACATTGAACGGAGCGTTTCTGGCGTATCTCAACGATTCCTATTTTGCGATGATTGTAGAACATACATAGTTATTTTGAGTTTATTTCATTTTTAACAGCAATACTTAAAGCAGCGTTTCTCAACATGGGGGTCGCGATCCCCAAAGGGGTCGCAAAGAATTCCAGACAAATGAAAAATCTTGGCAGCGATCACTTTGTATACAGTAATGTCGTAGCAAGTAACTAATTGGTTGCACTGTTGCGAGAGAGAACGCGTAGCTGGGTTGTAGGCCAATTTATTATCGTTTGTTCAAGCAGAACGAATGAACTGAGTCAGCCTGTTTAACATTCTTAAAACGTTAGTTGTCGAAAAACCTTGGTCGGCGAAGTGAAGAAAATAGCGGTAAAAGTGAAGAACAAAATTGTTAAAAAACATTTGTCTGAATCAGATTTTAATTATTGTGCAGCTGCGTTTAGTGAGTCAGGAGTAAACGTATTTCATTGTTTATAAATTTTTCAGTTCTATACTTACCATGGATACATTACTTTCATTGTTAGCAACAGCTTTGAGAAGCCACAGTGTGTTTTGTGCTATGCAGTTCTCAGTGCTGAATTTATGAAGCCATCAGAGTTAAAACGGCATTTACAAACAAAGCATTCCAATCACATCGGCAAGCATTTAGAATTTTTTCAACGCCATGAGGCCGGTTTGAAACGCCAAACATTAAAAGTTGTGACATTCAGCAGTTCTTTGAAATTAACTGTTGTTGAAATGTTTTTTGTGCTAATTTTTATAGCTTATCTATAGAAAGAGAGCAGGAAGGGGGTCGCAGGCTGTATTAAACACCTAAAAGAGGTCGTGAACCACAAAAAGGTTGAAAAACACTGACTTAAAAAGTTGTTCACTTCTTTTTATTTTATCAGTTTTGTCAATGACACTTTCCGTTTATTCAAATTGTCATCCTCGGTTAGCCACTTACAATGATTCCATAAAAAAAATCATAATGTCGAATTTTATTCTCGCTACTTCAACAACAACTTCATGTTGTTTCCAGCAATTATTTTCCGAAAATATGTCCGGAGGATATGGCGACTTGACTGCGTCTTGCGAGTATTCCGACGAGTTTCCAATCTTACAAGAGGAAGAAAAACGTCATCTAGTCAACAGGCAGATCTCACAGGATATTGGAAGGTGAGCGTTTGTGTAAGAAAATATCTTGCTTAATTTTTCACTGTCTTTCGTAAAGATTGTTCCATCATCGACTTTTCGTTTTCAACCGATCGTTTTTCTTTTCACCTCTTCTCAGGAAACTAACCAGTTGTTTCATTTTGAAACAAGTTTGGAAATTGAGGTTTGCAGCTAAGAATTTGAGGTTTACGGCTAAGAAATTGAGGTTTACAGCTTGTGTAGTCTGTGCGTTTCACTCAGAAAATCGTGATAACTTTCTGAAGTGATTGATCAGTCGGCGAAGAGATGTTAGTTTTTTTTACTGTAACCCAAGAAATACTTGGATCAAATTTATCTTTTTAAATATTTGCATTCCAACGTGATTAATAAGATGAATTGGTGGAATATCAATGCCAGCTCAACAAAAAATAAAAAGCATCGCAAACAGTTATCTACGTAGGTATGTGTGTTAAATTACACAAGGAAGAGACGCAATTTCAAGAAATTGTACCACTTTGCATTTATTTGTGCTTCTCTTTAAACCTTTTCGTTGAGTTATTTTTTGGTTCAGCTGTCCAATAGTTTGGTAATTTGATTAATCTAGGTTGGGATCACTGTTGATTCTTTTACTTAAGTGTACTGACAGCTGCCGTTTTCTTGTGAATCAAGTGTCTGGGCAAGTATTTGCTTGTTAGAGTTACACTGGGTTAGAAAATTGCGTTGTCCTTCTCAAGATGAAAGATTTCTGGCTTGTAAGTGTCTTCCAAGTTGATTCCATTGGCGGTGCGACCTCCCTGAGGGACTAGTCGATGGCAAAAACCTGAAGTTCCATACAGACGAGATAGCCAACATTTTTAGTTAAGGCTCAGAACACTTGCTACTTGCTAAATGTCATTTAACGGCAGTCGGTTACTGTAATAAATTAAATGTGAATGTATTTCCTTCCCAATGAAGACAACAGCTCACCACAATGGGCCGACACAAGAGACGCTTTCGAAACTTGGTACCGTACTACAGCAGATAATAATTGCCACCAATGTTGGAGGAAAGATAGAACCAGTCTACCAAAATATGCCTTCAAAATAAAGAACAAATTCTTTTTTTTTACATTGATGCTCTGTTAGTAACGTAAATATTTCAAACTGGTCAATGAAAAGAAGATAAAGTTTGCTAGTTTTGACTGCTAACTCTTATATGCCCCATCTTATGCTTGTATAGTGCATTTTTATATTGCAATGTGTTGTTTTCGTTTTCACACAACCCACGACCTATGGAACCGGCTAGTGTGAGTTTTGAAGGTATGTGTGATCTGTGTACAGAGCGACTAACAAGACCTAACCATAGGTACTATAGTTTGTAAAAGGTAATGTCATCCTTTAGAGAGTGAACAGTGATGGTGGTCTTTAGCATGGTCTGTGTCGCATGTATTGAGTTTTGCATAGATGGCAAAACTTAGTGAAATTTTGTTTATAATGCTACAAATGCATTCACTACTTTATATGGTCTTTAATTGTCTTTCCCCAAAAGTATTAAATTTTCAAAGTCAACCCCGCAGCATGTTGTGAAATGGAAAGGCAATCTAACTATGGAATATAGAATGAACAGTTTCTAATCTGGGAACTAAAAGCAAGTGTCGTGCCACAGCTTTGAGATAATTCTAATATTTAGAGTTTGATATTAAGGTTAATGGGGGTGTCGAGTGTCGACATAGTATAGTGAAAACTTTAATTGTTGGTTATGCGAATAACCGCGTGAAATGGAGGCTTCTCTCTCACAAAAAGCTAGACAACCTGATGTTTTAGGATGGTGTCCAGGCCCTTGTCGGCAATGTGAATAGTTTAACCGGTCAACCTTTTTGTGGTCAGATAAACATGATCGCAGATTCAACGCATGTTTCAATATTCGTGTTAGTAATTTTACGATTTTCAAAGCTCGACAATTTGTGAAGTTTACGTTGAAAGAATGGAAGAGTTACGGAATGTAAGATTTTACGGGTATAAATTACGAAAAATTTACTTTCCATGCCACAACATGGTCTTGTGATTATTATGCGTTAATAACTTTGTTCCTGACAAGTACCCAAGACGAGGTTCATGTATATACATTACCCAGTACCCGCATCAGTGAAGCAAAAGTGGAAGTATATCAGTTCAATGTTTCTGTGTAGTTTGACTTGGTCGTTCTGCTGTTCTGTGTGTAGGTGAATGACACTTAGGTACGTTTGGTACGATGTTGTGGTTGTCAGATGGACTTGTCATGTTTGTCAACTTCTATAACAGTTTTTGAAGGAAACCTAAGCGCATCAGCAGTTGGTTTGGCAGTTCCGTCGTAGCTTCACAGTGTGGTTTGGGGGGGGACGTCAACAATCTGGTCTGGTGAAAGGATAAACTTTGAAGCACTCAACGACGATGAGTGTGTATCAAATAGTCTGACATCAAAGTTTTTTTAATGCACTTTCAACTTTGTGACCTGGTACACCTGATTTCTATTGCGCAAAAACGGCGACTTTTGCTCGCTTGGTTATACTTTATTGCAAGAACACTAAAGCAGGGTTATTTTTGTCAGATAAGGTGGAAAAGACTTGTTTGAGAAATGCTGTTTTGAGCTTGAGACTGTCGTTGGTTTGTGAACTGTGTTGCCGCGATCCATGTGTAGCATATTTTTAACGTCTGTTTATGGTAGTCCTGTGCTTGTGATATATATTTGTTGAGTTTCTATTCTGAAGTATATCTTCAGTTTTCTCTTATATATAATATACTATATAATATACTTATAAAACAATGAAAACTATTAATACTACAAAAAGTGCTCAATGCTAAGCAAAAAAGCAAAGCAGAGCAAATTAAATCAAATATACTTATATATAATATATAGGCTACATATTAATATATATTTAAAAAAAAAATTGTGACAACACGCCCCAGCACGGGGCGTGTTATCACAATGTTTTTTTTTTTTTACAAAAATTTGATTTTCTTGAAATCCTTTTGCGATTAAAAAGTTTAACTAGTGGCAAAAGGAAGTGTAAGTGGACAATGTACGAATGATATAACCAAATCACTTGCATTGTATAGAGCAAAAGCACAAATCGAAAAACCCCAAACCTGTGACAACACGCCCCGGTTTGCTTTATATTGCATACAGTGATTGTGCTGTGCACCGTACTATATACTATACAGTCATTATTGATGGTTTTATGAATAATTTATGAGCTCTTGAAAATTGAAATTGTCAGTCATTCTGAAGGAGGAATATTGAACATCAAGTTGGGCACTGGTATTACAGGGGATTTTTTGATATCTCAGCTTGTATGGTTTTAGGCATTTTGATAAAAATGTCAAATCCAAATTAATTAACCAGTTTTAAACTTACTTTTAGAAGGTATATACAGTACAATATACTAAATAATCATGTATGGACAAAATTGATTTCCTTGTTAATTTATCTCACAAGTGGTATGCTGTATGAGCAATTTCTGCTGTTGTTGTTTTAATCAGTTTTTCGTGTTACCACTAGCTCTTAGTTAGTTAGCTTGTTTAGACAAGTGCTTTAATAACATTTGTTTTTGTTTTGTTTGCTTCAATCTCATCTACTAACACCCTCTTTCCTGTACATACTTCGCGCTCATTCTTAACAACCATCTGCTTTGACTCTTTTTTTCAACTACCTCCATTGTTGCTTCGTTCACTCACTCAAAAATAGCAACACAAAACACTGGAAGTCGCTACAGCACACGATCCAGGCAGCTAATCTTCTCAAGCTCGGGATGTTGCCTGAGTTGGAGGTATCCGGGACTGAATCTGGAGACAAGGAAGCCATCAATGACGAAATGGATTCCCTCGCAATAAGTGACGTAGCCGGGGAAACGTGCAAGTTCTATCCACACAAAGCTGCTCTTACAAGTCAACACATGCTACCTCTGCCAGCTCTAAAAGAGTAAGTTTCTTTTTGTTATATTTGCTTGTTTTTAACTGACATAAAGCAGAGCATGATTTTAAGGTTTTGAAAAATACAACTGCCTGCGTCCTTCGCTTGCAGTAGTTTCAGGTTTTTGTGACCTGCGTTGATATATTACAATAACTGCTCACTTCGAATCCGTTATTAGAAGCATACATGAATTGCAAATTAAAATTCATTCCAAATGTTACAATTTCAGCGACTGAACTGCGTTTGGTGACCGTGTGCGTAAAGCTAATGCATTGGTTCAGTATTGGCTATAATTTATCAAAACATAATGTTGGTTGAGGATGAAAAATAATTTACCGTATTTTTGTAATGTTCTAAACTTTGCATTACGTAGGCAGTAAACAAGCCAATTGTTTTGTAACTCTATTGTATATGTTTATAAAAACATGATTTCTGATAAGTTGGTTCGATTTCTGTTTTGTTATCCACGGTAAAGTATTGTAGTTCGCTCTTCCTTATTGCCTTCAGGTGCTCCACCTAAGGTGGGCTATGTTACATTTCGATTTTTTTCAGGTTGTTGCAGCTGCCTGGGTACCAGAGGTAGTTGAAGTCATCTCAATAATTGTTGACTGGTTTGCTTTCAATTGAACGCTTGTGCATTTAGTTTTAATACAAAACAACTAGTGTTGGGCGATATATCGAATTTTCGATGCGATACGATATCTTTTCAATATCGATATTTATTTCAATATCGTTCGATATTTTAACTATTATAGCTGAGCCCTAACTCGTAACTGCAAATCCCTACAAAAACGTTGCCGAGGCCAAACGGCCAAAGTTGAAATTGCCTCGGCAATTGCTGTGAACGTTTATTACGAAAAAAATTGTACCAAAACATGTAAAACGAGAAGCGAAAAATATACTAGAGTAGTCTATCACGACCGCACTGTTTGATTTGTTGTGATGTAATAATACCAGAAGTAGCGATAAAGCGAGCAACTCGATACGCACACTGTTACGGTAATTCACGTTAAATAACTCACGGGGAGAGGGGAAGTAAGTTAATTTTGGGTTGATTCAACGTTCGAGTCAGCACAAATCGGTTTAATTTTCCCGGCGGGTTATATTGCGTAACAACAATGCCCAATAAGAAATTTACGTTTGTTTTACATTCTGGTTTTTTTTTTCGCTGTGACTTTTCAGTCATTTGTCCGAAATGACTTAAAAAAATTCGGTCATTTTTTCTGATGAAAATATTTCCTTTCAAGTTTATAGCTGATACAAACCAAAATTTGCACTTCCTGACTAGTTACAACTTTAAGTTTTTTTTTCGGACATTTTGACCGAATTGACTATATTTTTTTTTGACATTTTGCTAAAAAATCGGTTAATTACCGACAAATGACCAAAAAAAAACAGTTTACATTAATTCGACATCTAGCGACGTTGAATTATCATAAAATAGGGTTAATTGCTCAACCAAGTACCGGTAACAAATTAATCGCTCCCTGCGAGAAGATTGCCTCGATTTACGTATGCACTAACATAATTTCGGCACAATTGGGATACTGCGACCAACACAAAGTCTGTTTGATGAAGAACTAGAAGTCAGATATCGGAATTATCAGATGCTGTATCGGAGAATGAGGTTGTCGTGTCATCATTGGAATCAGACACATCAAGAGGCTCATCGCTTCGCTGTAATCTACACTGTCTTCGCCATTCGCAATAAAGCGTCCACGTTTTGCCGCTTTCGTGGTTTGATACCCATCCATATGCCTTTTTCGCAGACCTCCATCAGGGTGTTGACTAAGGAACAAATCTATGGCTGTGGCATAACGACTGGGAGGAATGTCTAACCCTAACCTTACAAGCGCTCGTATGGCCTCGGCATTTTCATTGCCGACGCTAATGTGCCATTCATGCATCTGCGTCAGCAATTGCCGATACTAATTTCGAAGACTGAGAAACTCTTTTCTTAATTAGAACAAAAGTATCAAAATATCGAGTATTTTTTCAAATATCGTATCATTTTGTTTTTTCAATGTCGCCCAACACTAAAACCACACAATTTTGAATGTTTGTTAGCCTCTTTCTAACATGATCATAAAAGTTAATAGTTTACATCGCCATCCTTTAAATCGAGTTCATCATATCAACATAGCATATACCTGCTGAAGTGCTCATGTTCTAACAAAACACTGTTCCCACCACCACATTTTTGTAATGTATTGATGAATTTGTCCCCGTACTAGGGTATTTTCGTCGTTTGCTTCGCCAGCAAAGTGGCCTTATTGTTTCTGAACAATCATCACTTGACCCAGCTAGCAAATGCTGGTGACGTTGACATAACGTGAAAATAGAAACTTTTTCTGATTGGATGGTGACCGGTTTCGCCACGGAATTTCAGTGGATAAAATCAATGGAAAATTTATCTGTTCGGTGGAGAAACCTCCTCTTGCCACAGTGCTACGTGTTGCTCATTCTCCTGTCAGTGGCGAACACCGTAATCCACCAACTGGACTACTAGAGTCAGAACATTTTCCCGAGGTGGATTTGTGTGGTTTAGTGGTGACAGTGTTTGCTTGACGTTCGAAAGGATGTCGGTTCAATACCTGCCGAGAGCACGCAGCTGTGTCTTGACAAGACCCTAGTGACAACTTTGAAATTAAACAAAGAGTGCAAAGAAATGTTGCCTTGTCTTCCCGTCCATTTCATCTAGCTTTCCAAAAATAAGCTAAGATATGATGACCGACTAAAGAAGTCGTTTGTAAGATAAAGGCCGTGGTTTGCCGTGAACGCCTGCTAAGCAAGGTGTCTCTTATTCATGCGGAAGTGTCCCTTATTTAATTGGTGATTTGGAAATAAAATCGTGAAACCTTGATGTGTATCGAATCGAACCTGCTGCTTTGTTGCTGATACTCCAAATACATGAGCCGATACCATGCTACGCGGATCGCGGCGTTTGCATTATCTTGTGGGTTTGAGCTGCAAGGTGAAAAAACGCCTCCTCCAAGGAATGAGCTATTCTCACCAGCACAATCACTCCCTTTTTTCATTGATCCAACGTCCTTTAAACTTTAAATCAATATAAAAAAGGACTGATTTACTTTTGAAGATAAGAGGTCTTTTGAAAGTCACCTGCCTTCATTAAAAAGACATCAATAGCAATAACGTAAATGCACAACATTTTTGTTTCCTTGCTCAACATGACCTTGTACAGTACTTGAGTGCTACTGCATGCAACGAGTGTGTCACTTTGATATTCAAACTCAATACGATACTGGGTCATGGCAATGAAACTACCATCGTGTGTCGACGTTGCTGTGCTATCTCTTTATTTTGCTGCTTTCCCATTATGTCAATTGAAAGGAGCCCTATGCTTAACATCCATCTATACATATCAATGCTTTCAACGGTATCCAATTGATGACATTTTCCCACGTGACCCACTAATAAAGGGTTGGAAGGTTTTAGAAAGAAAACTTTTCGTGCGACTGAAAGTATTGATAGGTATAATTAGCTTTGACGTCATGCCGAAGATAGTTGCTTTAGCTTGATTGTATTTGTAGAAATACGTTGATTTTTAACACCATTGGATCATATTTTTCCTAATTTAACTAGTGTGGAGTGATAGTGTAGAGAACATTCTGTAGAAAACCTATTGTGATCAAATCAAACGAATTCTAGTTTGTTTTTTTCTTTCTTGCCCCCCCCCCCCCCCCCCCCTGAAGAAGTCAGTTCTGTCTGACTGACAAAACGTTCAATTCCTTACCACTGATCGATTTACTGGCCGGATTAATATTTGGCCTGTACCCAGACACCAGAACAGCAAATCAGTCATTTTTTACATTGATATAACGTCTGCAGACGTTGAATCAATGTAAAAAACGATTGATTTGCTGTCTTCGAATTCGAAAGCGATTGACATCCTTGTTTATATGCGCAAATTACCATCAAACCTGTCACTAAGCTGACACAATTTGAACCTCAGTTTACTTCTCAGTCATACTTCTAGGTATGTTTTAAGCATTGCCGTTATTATCACGCTTATGTAGAGTATTGTTTTATATTATATGTTACTGTGTATTGAAAGCATGATGGTTACTTTTTGCATCGTGCTTTTGTAAAAGGCTGTCTTAAAGTCGGACATGCTAATGAATCACACTGCTTGTCACTTTGCTAGACACTTGCTTATACAATGAAATTAAACTAGTTTGCCAAGTGTAGTCTAATCACTTGTGGGCAGAACATATACAACATTCATTAATTGCTCTTGAATCTTTTTAGAAAATGTAGCCAAGTCATTCCTCAGATAGAACATTATTTGAAGTATTCTGTTTTTCCAATCTGCAATGCCACTTAGCGAAACGTGTTTTTTACATCATCCGACACGTGTCAACATCCGATTGCGTTAGATGGGATATTCACTTTTCGTTCAATTAAATTTCTGTCAGTTTTGATAACTTATTTTTATTTTTGCAGCAAAACTAAGATCGGTGAGCAGAGCGTTGCCAGCGAGCTGAATGGAATGGGAGAATTTCCACCGGCCGATTTTCACCGTATTGAAATTACTGGTGACGAGATAGCAGGGGTAAGAGCCTAAAAATCCTCACAAATTCACCTATTTCGAGAGATTGCATGTACCTATGGTATACTGCTAAAGGAAGATTCAGCTTTCACTGACATGAGCGTTTTTTTTCAAGGTATTCTGCACCTGTAAAAACATCTCAACAGTAATTCAGAGTCCACTTTCGATTTTTAATGCTTTTACTGCAGATATTTATCATTTGTGAATTTCATGAATTTCTCATTGCATCGGTGACTATTATTGTGATCAGACCCGTCAGACCGTGATTCTTAGTCGATTTTCAAATTAAAGCTTTGTAACAGGTGACAATGCGAAAGTAGATTTTAATTCGCTCGACAAGCCTGAATTGTTGTGAACGCTGGCAATCACTAAAAAACATTACATCCTAATCAGTAAAATGCAAACCTTAACTACTTTGGCTAATAATATTATGTTGCTTGTTTGTTTTCGAGATAGTTTTCGGCTTTTCGGAATGATTTTGTTGTACGTTGCTTGATTGTTTTCGAGATAGTTTTTGGCTTTTCGGAATGATTTCGTTGTTCGTTGCACTGCAGTCTCTGCTGATAAGTGCATTTATGCACTGATGTTATTCAAAACATCACTACGAAACTTTAACCACGCAAGCAATTTGTACCAAAGTAGTCCAACATGAGGCAACAAAATTAACAAAATACAGCTGCATATTTTGATCATTGACGTTCTCAAATGTACAACATGGGACACCGCGTCGTATTGCTCCATCTGCTGCAAGTGCGCTGCGTTTGTGTTTAGGTGATACTTACCTAGCTAGCCTAAAAAATGTCCTTTTTACGTTGATTCACCGTCTGCGAACGTTGAGTCGTTGTATAATTTATTTTACTAGCTGGGGTAGTAGAGTTCATTTGTTGGTCTTGTGGTGTGTACTGTGTTGGCCCTGCTTTTGTGCTTCCTGTTGCTTTGATCCGTTTGTACACCACAGTATCGTATTGATATTATGACAGGGTGGCTCACTGGCTCAGCAAACTTGTTTTGTTCCGGAATCGAGCTTGTTGGTTTAGTTACTTGAAATGAGTACTCGATGCCTGCGTGGGATCGATGATTTCATAGGGCTGTTGTCCTTTTGGCTGATACCCATTTTGATACTGATGGCATCTTTTGGCTGATACATCTTTGTGATACTGATGACGTCGTGGATGACATCATTCTCTTGAGCTTGGAAACTCCGAGTTCTTTGTGATAATGACTTTTACCGTTCATTGTGTTTTAAAGCATTGATAAGTGTTCGAATGCTTTGTTGTTTTTTACGGAATGGCCCGATTCGGTGAGTCCGATTCGGTGAGTCCGATTCGGTGAGTTCCCTATTCGGTGAGAGCCTTTTTCGGTGAGAGCCCTATTCGGTGAGTTTTTTTTTTAAATTATTGCGCGCCGTAGCCTAATTATCATTGCCGTTATAGGGGATAGGGGTTTTTGGGGGTTTGGGTTTTTGGGGGGTGGGGTTTGGGGGTGAGGTTAGGGGGTTTGGGAGTTTGGGGTTTTGGGTTTGAGGTTAGGGGGTTTGGGGTTAGGGGGTTTTGGGTTTGAGGTTAGGGGGTTTGGGGTTAGGGGGTTTTGGGTTTGAGGTTAGGGGGTTTGGGGTTTTGGGTTTGAGGTTAGGGGGTTTTGAGGTTAGGGGGTTTTGGGGTTAGGGGTTTTAATTAGGCTACAGTACCCAATAATTTTCAAAAAAAAATTCAAAAAAATCACCGAATAGGGCTCTCACCGAATAAGGCTCTCACCGAATCGGACTCACCGAATAGTAGCAGACCCGTTTTTTAAGCTATTGCCTGAGACCGTGGTATTACCCGCCAATGTCATACTTAACTTGAACTGCATCACTGAAATAGTGAATTTCTCAGGCAGCAAACCAACCAATTTTTACATTCACTGGAGACGTATGCATTTCCTGAGACGTTGAATCCATGTAAAAGGCGGTTGGTTTGTTGTGTGGGTTCAAATGACTGAATTGCGCCAATTAGTAACATTTTCTGACACGTTTGACAACACAAACTAGCACTCCTAGGAAGGTGTTTCCTGGACACTGACATGCAACTTGTTCTTGTAGTGCTAGTCGTTTGTATTCCAGTCGATTCTATCAAGTTAAAGATGACAAGAATACATTTTTTTTGTAATTTATGTTGGGTTTCAACGGGTGAAGTGGCTGGAGCCCAGCAGCTCCCGGTTTCTACTACTTGAAATTATTTTGGGAGTCAAATAAAGTTTTTGTAAACAATTGCTAACCTCTCATCGCCTTGGCAACATTGTCACTTCGAGAACGTGATGTGTTAGTCGACTACCCTTAATAATGTCATTATTCAAGAATTCATATCATTCAAACTCAACATGACAGTTTGTATTTCAAGCATTGCAACAATTAATTTTGCTTTGACAAGTAATCAGAGGAAAACCCAGATAGCGTGTGTATTATCACAAACCGTATACTTTTTATTCGAAACTTAGTTTGATAGCCTACTTTATTTTTTGCTCCTTTTTAAACAAAGGTAAGCAAGGAAACGTGTCTATTTGTATGGCGCCGTAGAAAAGAATAGCTTCAAGACGAAAATGTGAAATTTAGTAGATAGAAATGGTTAGTGGTGTGGCCTACAAATTTGTGTAACCAGGTTACAAAAATCTATGTTTAAATTGAGATTTTGGACCATCGTTTTCAAATAACGTGCCATCTTATACAATTCTTTCGAGGAGGATGTAGCTACCACTCTACAGCTACAGTCTCAACACGCGGGCCGCATGCGGCCCACGATGCATTTTTAAACTTTGGAATCATTAATATTTATGGTATTTATAGTACATATTTTTTTATAGATTTAGAAAGGTAAAAGTCGCTCCACAACGCCCATCAAGCTTCACACGACTTTTAGCAGTGCTGTCGTGCCATTTTATTGGGTGCGCGAAACCCGTATTGTTACATCACAATCACATTGCCTATTTACTCGTTGTGTCGTTATCGCAATAGTAACCTTGGTATTTGCTGAAGTAACTTTTTCAAGGGTTTAGTTTTTTTGCGCGCTTTTGATAGCTGATAGCTAGATTTTACTCTCCAGAGTCCAGATCCGTCGTTTTGCTTCCGTTCTTTTTTTTTCGTTTGCGTTAATCTCTTTGTTCTTACTACTTTTTCTTGCTATCTAACGTTCTCGGTGTGTTCCTACTGCATTTTTATTGCGTTTTAACTGTGTTATTTTGTTCTTCTTACTGTGTATTGCGGCCCTCGGGTTAATTACAAGTGTTCATTTGGCCCTCAGAGCAATTCGAGTTTGAAACCCTTGCTCGACATCAGCATTAAATTATGTTAATTATTATAAAGTCAGTATGACATATTTGCATCATTGCATGCACTCCAGCCATGATCAGTTGATCACCCATGTTCCAATATCTAAAATTGACTCTTACCTTACCGTTCGTTTCTTTTATGACGTTGTGAACAGTCATTGAACCGTGTCGGTAGCCTGCTTGTTGATTGTCACTCAGCTGTTTTGTGGTCTTGCGCAATACACGTATGTTTTGTTGAGAGGGAGAGGGCTAATGGCGTACCTATTCAAACAAAACGATTTTTGCTGAATGTTGCTTTTTGGGTCACACTGCTTCTCTGTGCCTTGGTGGAAGGACAAATTAACATTTTACACGTAACTAACATCTGTTTTGGTGTTTTCCTGCGTTTTGAATTGTTAAAAAAGTGATTGCGCTGCAGAGATGATTAGAAAACCACCAGGTAGAGTCAACACTAATAGATTGTTGGTGGACTTTGTCAAATGTCAAGTACTATTAAACGTGTAGCCTGCAGTTGTTTTTGCTGAGATGACGTTATGTGGCGGTTAGAATTGACATCATTGCAAAATATAACTGTTGTACATCACAACAATCTATCACGTTAAGCCAGCCACAGAACTGCTTTTCGATGTTTTCATGCGTTGTTTCATTTTTTCTGTTTCGACTTAGTATTTTGTTTCAAAAACATGAACAAGGTTAGCGAAAGTAAGTAAGTTAACCACCCCATCAACAACACCACCCGAACTTGGCCCTAACAGGAATGTGTTTCAACCGCTTAGCTTCCGTGGTTTCCTTCATGGGTTGTACACAGCCTTGCAAGTGCCAGGACCAACATTCCTCACACTACATTGGTAAATAAATATGATCTTTAAAAGCATGCTATCCCAGACAGCAAAATCCTTCATTTTTGCATCGATTAATCGTCTGCAAACTGAGATGTTGCAACTTTAACGCATGCTGTAAACCAAACATAAAATCGTTTAGCATTTTGTTTGCGACACAATTCATACTAAACTTTACAAAAGTTCATATCTTCACTTTAAGGTGCCTCATAGAGACTTGGAAGAAGCCTCCGAGATGGTCATGGAAGCATTGGCAGTGCGTGAGAAATACGTTGAACTTGCTGGACATAGGATGTGCACTACGACCTCAAAGTTTATTTGCATGGTAAGGGTTGCTATGTTGCGATGTGTCAGTTCTGTTGTACTTCTATTACACCTGATGTCTCTGCACAGCAAAGACCCAGATGGCAAAATCGTCTTCAGATGTTGGATCAATGTAAAAATGACGGGTTTTGCGGTCTGGGGAGTTACGAATGTTGATTTAAAACATTTATGACTGTTTGTGAATGAATGCTTTGTCTTGGACATTATCAGTTATTGCCGCTTTGCTTTTGTTCAATGTGATAAATTCTTGGCAGATAAAAGGAAAAGACCATGACGCTTGTGGCTGCCATGTACACGAAAGCACCATCAGTGAAGGTGAGCCGAATAATTTACTTCGATTGTTTTTCAGCTCATTTGATCTATGTCTGTAAAACGTAGCTACTCTATCTGCTGGCGTTTAAGGTTTGTAGGAGAATAGCAACTGTGTTCAACAAAATTTTTATGCGTTGTTATAAGTTGTCTTTTTGCTTATTATATAAATCCCCATTGCATTCTTTTTTGTTACTTTTTTTAACTTTCTAAGGCTTTAAACTATGCTTGAGCTGCTATTATGCGATCTTAGTTTAACTTTCCGCTTAACCTGGTTGTGAAAAAGACACCATTACCCAAGCCCGGTGTGATAAATTGGGTGGACAGGACATAGCAGCCAATAAAAGCGGTCGAGAGAAGAAAACTGGCAACCCTGCTCTGATTTGTGCCGAAACCCGAACGCAACGAGAACGTCATCTCATTTGCGGGACGTTGAATCAATGTAAAAAGGGTGGGTTTTGATAGCATGATTGGCATAAAGCTTTCAGTTGTTGAATTTAAGATCGATCCTTCCTTTTATCAACAGACGCCCCTTACCACCCTCCCGTGGTGCATGATTGCCCGTACACAGAATTCTCTGTAGACTCTTTTCCCGGAGACTCGTCGATGAAGATCCGGATGGTGAACGGAGTGATTCGTGTATATGAAGATGACGTTCATCTTGACAGGTGAACACTCCGACACGCATTAATTTTGTCGAAAAAAGTAAATTAAAAAAAACGAGATTCCGCAAAAAAAACAACATTTTTTAAGACTGAACTTTGTCGTCAAGAAAAGAAAAAATCTCGAATGCTCACTCTACCTCCGTTCAGTTCAGTTTATTGTTTTGTTGGCGATGAACAAACAAGAAGTACATACAAATTGAGTGTCTATCAGCACAATAGGATGGCAGCGAAAGACCTGTAAGGTCATTAAGGTGATAAGGTAATCCATAAGGTAATTAAAACGAGACGCGTTGATAACTAAATAGGCCTGCGTTAACGTAAAATGTTTCTATTAGAAGCTTCTTAGTTTTTGTTGTGCGGCCGTTGTGCATTGGTAGCTTCCTCTCAGCTAAAAAGCTGTCATTTTTACATTAATTCAACGTTTGCAGACCATTAAATCAACATAAAACGGACAAATTTTGCGATCTGAGCTTGTTCACGCACGTCACGTTTTTATGAATTAAAACATGATCCGTTTTTCCGCTTGCTCATGAAACTTTCATGACTAAGTGCAGTAAATCAGAACTTTCTAATACCTCATCCTCCGACTACAGTATTCCTCGACCGTTGAAAAAGATGTAGTTTAAAGCAATTTTAACGTTTTGTTTTTTAAGAAACCAGCCGTTGGACTTGCCCTACCCTGACCTGGAGTCTTTCATTGTTGATCACAACAGAGTGATGGCTATGACTGTGGATGGACCTTTGTGAGTTGTGTTTCATATAGTCACTTTAGTAGTTCACTTTTGATATTTTGTTCATTATATGAGACACGGCTGTAAGTTTGTAGCGATTGCTACTTGCAACCCATAGTGCGCGTCGACGCTTCAAAGTCCCGCGCAACTACCTGTTTGGCATCCAGCTTTTACTTATCTCGTGCGTGTAGAAGGACATGGCAGCGCAGGACATGGAAGAATACTAACCTTAGACCAGTGGTTCTCAACGGGGGCGCGTTTTGATTTTGCAGGGGGGCGGTATGATTACCTCGGCTTAAGAGGGGGGTGTTTTGATTATTAAGGGGCATTCTGGTTTAACCCATCTACCGCCCAGCGTAACAATTTCGTCAAAGAGCTCGTATCTTCGTGGAAAAGGGATTCAGTTGTGTTGTTCAGGTTGTTCTGCTACATACCAAACAGCGAAACCCACTTGACATATCCATAAGAGGTGATCTTCGAATGTTTCTCACTGGCTTTACACCAGATGTGAAGAAACTGGCACTTTCTCACCAATCCTAAGGTTCACATTGACTACCAGTAGGCCTATTCTGTTTTCATGCTCGCAAATATATATTTGCTTTTTATCAAATATAGTTACTAGTCTCTAAAACCCTTACAGCCTGTTTCACCCTAAAAGGGGGATCATCAAAAGGTCCTTATTCTAATAGAAATAAAATTCTATTTGGATAAGGTCCTTCTGATGATCCCCCTTTTAGGGTAAAACAGGCTGTAAGGGTTTTAGAGACTGGTAACTAGCCTATATTTGGTGTAATTATATCGCTCTGCTTGGCTTTTTGCTTGGCATTGAGAATTTTTTGTAGTATTTAATGTTTTATATTCGCTTTTCGTAATTAATCGTTTTTGTTGGGGGCCGTTAAACTTTGCCAGTTCATGAAGGGGGCGTTGGGCCAAAAAAGGTTGAGAAACACTGCCTTAGGCAGAAAAAAGAAAGTCACCTCTCTACTAAAATTGAATATTAACCTGCCTGTGAAATTTTTACCGCTGTTTGTTTTAGTTTCTTTTGTGGTCAGTTGTTTGCTTTGTACTGCCGCACGATCATGAAGAATAAGTACTGCCAAACGTTACCCTTTCCTGTAAAATTCATAAAGGCTTAGCGTTTATCCAACACTTTTTTATGCTTCGCTGTGTCATGCTTAAACGTATTCTTTAAAATTTGTTCCAGAAAAACCTTCTGCTACCGACGCCTATCCTATCTATCTTCGAAGTTCCAGCTTCATGCGTTGCTGAACGAGACCAAAGAACTTGCCGCCCAAAAAGAAGTCCCTCACCGCGACTTCTATAACTGCAGGAAAGTGAGTTGAGAATCTATGTCTTATCATCTCATAGTCCACAACACCACTAAATCTGAACTCTCTGGTGTAGTGAGGTTTATATCTGTTATTAGCCATTTCAACGCTCATGGACGCATTCTTATGGTGTCGATTGTAGGCTACAATGTACATGGAATTCAAAGATTTTCACTGAAGCCTCGGATTCGTGTTTCCAGTAGTGCAGAATTCTTTTGTTGTGGAATGGTTTTTGCCAACGAGAGATAATATCATGTGTTGGCGTGGGGGTGTTAACAAGTCTTATGAACTGAATCTTCGGCTAAACATTAAAGTGGTTGAAAACAGCTTTACATTATTAATGCTTGGCTAGATAAACAGCCCAGTCGGAAAATTTGTTCTTCTTACGTTAATTAAACGTCTGCGGACGTTGAATCAAAGCAAAAGACCAATTTGCTAGTTGGTCTTCTAACAAACTTTCTACCTTGATTCAGGTGGACACTCACATCCACGCCTCCTCCTGCATGAACCAAAAGCACTTGCTTCGATTTATGAAAAAGACCATCAAGATGGACTCCCCTGATATTGTATACTGCCAGGACGGAAAAGATTACACACTGCCAGAAGTAAGTGGAACATTGTTGAGTTATCCAAGACAGCAAAATTTGTCATTTTTACATTGATTCAACGTCTGCAGACGTTGAATCAATGTAAAAATGACGGATTTTGCTGCCTGGGATATTACGGGAGTATCATGTGCCTGCAACGAAAATTGAAGGTTTCTTTTTAATCGAGGTAGTTTTCATCCTTTGACCGAACAAACCTCCCTGGGCGCTTACTAGCAGCTTGGTATGCTTGTGCAAGCTTTGAAACACTGACACACGCCCAGCCATCGGGTGACAATGTCAAGTTCTTGCTTGTCGTTGCCTGTAAATTGTTGCATCTATTATTTTCTGGTGAATGGAAGTTTCTTTAAAAGTAAAAGAATTGCTGCACCGTCTTGCCGTTTTTTTGTTTTCAGAACTGGCTTTTCAAAGATTTAACGAAGTTTTACTGAATGTAGTTTAGCTCCGAGTAGCTGTATGAACAGTTAAACACTATCAGATCTCATAGTAAGCACATATGCATAATACATTACTTGCCGCTTGGGTTTGTTTTTAAACGTACAGTACATTATCCGAAAAAGCAGTTCTATTCTTGCAATTCTATAGAAACACGTTCGGCTAGACCCCAAGTTGGCATTTACCTCGTCTATTTGGAAAACGAGCACCTTTGTATTCTCATTAATCCATCTAAATCCATAGGTTTTACATTGATTCAACGTTTGCAAACATGTACAATTGTGTCTTTGCACCGTTTTGATCAGGTTTTCGCCAACCTCAACCTGTCTGCTTATGACTTGAGTGTGGACAGCCTGGACGTACACGCCGACAGGAACCTGTTTCATAGGTGCGTGACTTCTAGTAATTTTGCATCTTCTTTCCATCGTTTTCGTTAGCGCACCGGTTTATTCACTCCCCAGAGAGCAAAATCCGTCATTTTCACATTGATTCACCGTCTGCAGACGTTGAGTGATGGATCTTTCTATCTGGGTCTGACTGGTTGTTTGTTTTATTGTAAGGAAATTACTAAGATTGCGTGACGTAATTTTGCTTAAATTGGGAAAACCATTCCTGCATGCGAATTACATCAGTTAAAAAGCTGTTTGCGGGCTCAGCTTTCACGAAAAAGGATCGCAGCACCAGCCAGTCAGCACATGCTCGTCAGAACATACGTTTAGTCGTTTACTGATGAAAAATCCACAGGTGTTGCATTTTTTTTCTAAGTTTCCATGCTACCAGTCGTTTCTGATTCTTAAGCGTGGATCTCTTTTGGCATGTTAGACACGCTGTTTCCAAACTCGAAAAGCGTTTGCAATATAGAGAAAAAAACATTTCAACATCACCTTTAAGTTTACAAATAACGTTTTTCTAAAAAGTTTCCTTTTCTGTGAACAAAAAGTAACCTACAATGTTTTCAACCCAAATAGATTCGACAAGTTCAACTCCAAGTACAACCCGATAGGCCAGAGCATACTGAGAGAAATTTACATCAAAACTGACAACAGAGCGGGTGGAAAGTTTTTCGCTCACGTCATTAAGGTTGGCATTGTCTGATTTCTTTTGTCGAGCTTTGTCAGTAATTTTCTTGTCGCTTATTTTCTGAAAACATTTTGGAAAAAAAAATGTTTGTTGAATTAAATGAATAGTGTGATTGTTTTTTGGCTTTATGTTTTGTGATCGGCAATACATACTCGTTGCGTCGGACTCATCTTGTGTGAATAACGTTTGAGGCTAGCCATGTGCTGAGAATAACCCTGACATATAAAAGGTGTAAGTGAAGATTGACGGGAGGCTGCAACAAAGTGGTTCGCCACAGTTTTTCACCATTTCAGCCCCAGATTTAACCGGAGAACTTCCACTCAAGGAGCGGCTTGCTTTTGTTGTTTTCGTTCGAATTTAGTATTTGAACTTAATGAAAAACGCACTGCACCTGCCAAATTCTGTTTATTTTCAAATAGCCTGTTGCCTGCCAAGAACAGCGGCCGTGCACCCGTTGGCCAACGAACTTAAAAACACATAGATCGTACGAACAAATTTGTGCTGGCAAAGAAAGTTAAACTAAGAAAAGCCCACTGTGTCTACGTAAACTATAAGAAGGAAGGGTGCAGTTCTTCCATTTGGTTTGCTGGAGGATGGCCAGTGGCCATCTCCTCCTCCAACCCCCTCCGATATTGCCATTTCCCCCCACTTTTCCCTTTTTGTTCCTCCTCGATTCTTCCCCACTCTTCCTCCTTTCTTCTTTACTCTTAAGTCTTACTCCACTTTTTTCCTCTTCCTCGTTCTTCCTTCCACCTCTCCCATACCATAAAGGTAACTTTCGTGTTGCAGGAGGTTATGGACGACCTCGAAGACAGCAAGTACCAGCAGTCAGAACTACGATTGTCTATCTATGGACGGTCAGCGGATGAGTGGACCAAGTTAGCCAAGTGGGCGGTCACTCACAAGGTCTATAGCGACAACGTTAGATGGCTCATCCAAGTTCCAAGATTATTGTAAGTTAGTGCCATGTGTTGCACAGATAAAACTGGCTATGATACATAATAATGAATTCATTTTTCTAAATCGAATTAATAAGCAATATCATAGAAATTAGAGATTATTTTTCCTGGTTATTTCAACAGTGCGTTATATCTTATAAATAAATTAATGATAATATAGTAATTTGTCCAGTGCCGCCTGCCAGATGGCAGAGTGAGAAGGCGTTTGATTGTCCGGTCTGTTCTTAATTAAATGTTATACGTGCCCCGATGGAGAGCCCTGAGTTCTTAAAACGTCGTGGATAAATAGAACAACCGTGCGATGCAACGCTGCTGGCTCACAAGACATTGCACATTAACCAGTTGTACAAGTGATGGTGACTTACGTGGAATTCAATGATCAAGCTTTTTTTAATATCAAAGGGTAACGACACGTGAACCCTTCCCAGCAAGCAAGTTCCGTCTTTGATATTGAATGTGAAAAGCACTGATTTTTGGGATTGGGTTATACTTCGAGCAAAAAAAGCTGTTGTGGTTACCTTTTTCTTATGTAAATATTACGTCTTTTCAGCGACATTTACCGTTCAAAAGGCACAATGGATAACTTTGGCCAGATGATGTCGAACGTGTTCAAGCCATTGTTCGACGCCACTCTCAACCCGAAGCAACACCCGGAAATTCATTTGTTCCTGCAGCATGTAAGATCGTGATTACAAACTTTGACGTTTCAAACCGTCCTTCGATATTGTTTCGATATAAAGTTTGGTAGAGGATTCTACCACAACCATGTGGAAATAAGTAATCTCACAATGTTTGACATCATGCTGTCATGAAAAAATTAATAAAAACAATAACTGGACCGTTTTCGGCTTTCATGGAGAGCCTCATCATCAAAATTCAAGTTTCTCACTAAAAGTTACAAAAATTTCACTAAACATACAATTGTCAACATTCCAGGTAACCGGGTTCGATTCCGTGGACGATGAGTCGAAAGCAGAGCACCACGTCTTTACCATGCAGTCACCGCTGCCAGAGGAATGGAACAAGAACGAAAACCCGCCGTATTCTTACTATATTTACTACATGTACGCCAACATCATCACCTTGAACCAACTCAGAAGGTAATACGCTATGCTTTAATGTGGGGCTTTCCCTGACACGCATTGCGTGATGCGCGTCTCTAAGCTCAAGTTAGTGAATATTTTGCCTTTCGGGTAACATGGATGAATAAGCATTTAAAATTTGAGACGAAAATGTGGTTTAATGAAAAGGCAGAGAAAGCTCGTTTCTTCGAAGCACATGAAAGAAGTGCGTCGTGTAGTTGTTTGGCTCGATTGTATTAAGCGCGTATTTCTACGCTGATGGCATTTGGACTTAAGCTAGTTCTGATGCAAATGCCACTTATATAGAGTCATTCTGTGTGTGGTCTAAAATCACTATTAAATCTCCCCAATTCCACACAGAAAGCGGGGAATGAATGAATTCAATCTGCGGCCACATTGTGGGGAGGCTGGGGCAGCACACCATCTAGTGACGGCTTATTTATTGGCGGACAACATTAGTCACGGTCTTCTGCTACGCAAGGTAACTTCTAATGTTACGAGAAAAAAATTGAAAAGTTTAAAATTGGAGAAGTTGTTATAATTCAAATTTTGTCGATTGGAGATTTACAACGATTTTTATTTCCTCTAAAAAGGTTCCCGTTCTTCAATACCTCTACTATCTTCACCAAATCGGCATAGCGATGTCGCCTCTGAGCAACAACAGCCTCTTCCTCAGCTATCATCGCAACCCTCTCCCGGACTACCTGGCCAGGGGATTGTGCGTCTCTCTGTCCACTGATGATCCGTTACAGTTCCACTTTACCAAGGTATGACATATTTCAATTAATTTCGATATACCTCAATCTATTTCCTTTTTCCAGAATAATAAAGTACCCTAAGATGGATTAGGTATTGTTCTATGAAACATAGGATTACGTAAGTCTTAATATAGACGTTGTGATCTTCTGTAAGTTTTCTATTTTTTTAATCAAAGCCCTCTGCCGCAAATACCGTCGTCAGTAGAATAATTCCCCACGCCACATCGTTTTGTTGTCGTGTTGAGCAGCGCTTCCTAACCAGTGAGCCGCGAGGCTGAACAGCCAAGGAGCTCTTAAACAGGGGCACAAACCATAAGTATAATGAGAAACACGAAGCTGCCGATCGTCACGTAAACGAGACGCATTGTACGCGTGTATTCGCATGACACAAAGAAAGTTCGCCGACTCTTTCAGTCTTTATTTTGTATAAACTTGTGTTGGGCTTGTCTTTCATCAAACCTCGTCTTCATATCCAAGAAGCAAGTGTCCCACTAACAGTAAATTGTGTTTTCTATGATTTGAAAACCACAAATTTGTGGCTCGGTTTTCATAAAAGTAGCCCTTGAGCTGAAAAAAGTTGGGAAGAATTGATGTGGAGCGATGTTATCAAGGCAACTATTGCATTTTACATGCTGTTGGTTTAAGCGGCCCTGTATTTTTAACTTCCTTTTGTGATGCGCAGGAACCTCTGATGGAGGAATTCAGTATCGCAGCCCAAGTTTGGAAGCTGAGCGCATGCGACATGTGCGAACTGGCAAGAAATAGTGTAGTGATGAGTGGCTTTCCGCACCAGGTGGGATACGTTGAATTGCTTTTCAGCGTTCAGCTTATTCTGGAAGTTCATAGCAGCATTTTGTGTTTTGAGCAAATAATTTGCTTTCAAACATGGTATTTTTTGCGCCTGCTTTTGATTTCATGCTTAAGTTTCAGCTTTTGTGTATTTTTGTGCGAAGTTTTTGGAAGCTGACCGGTCGTGGCGAAAGGTGTGACGACAATTTTTACCCTATTCAGATACAATAAGTCTACCTAGAAAATATCATTCATTCTTTGATAAATTCGTAAAAAGAAAGACTCAGATTGCAGTTAAACGCGTGGTGTCGTTTTAGTCGCCGTGTTTTATCGTTAATTACATCACGAAACAGTAATAATTTAATTATTAGAAGGTTATAATCACTTCACATTATATTCATAATCAGCTGAAACGTTCATCCCAGACGGCCAATCAGTCGTTTTTCACATTGATTTAACGTCTTCAGACAACGCTGGTCAGATGTCTTTTGATGTTGAATCAATGTAAAAACGACTGATGTGCTGTCTGGGATATCTACCATAATAGGTATATTTATCGTTGTTAATGCACCAACTCTAATTGCAGTACAAGCAATACTGGCTGGGCCCGAAGTACCAGGATGAAGGTCCAGAAGGGAACGATCTCAGACGCACAAATGTACCGGATATTCGGGTCTCTTACCGGCACGAAACCCTCATGGCAGAACTCAACCTGATAGTTGGCCCCACGCAAGCAAAGTGGTCAAAATCGACAAGTGAATGCGGAAGTCTGTAGACAGAACTGTTCTTTTCTCTTCAATTCTTTTCTTTCCCTGTGAATGAATTCGTTTTTTGTGTTATTTACTCGGAAAGTGTCCATTTTTGGCATGACTGCTGTGGGCAAGAAAGCGGCGACTATGCTGTATTTTACAGCGCGGTATTTATTTTGGCGATGAAAAACACACGTCGTGAGTTAAAATTTTAACATGTATGATGACGTTGATGAAAGTAGCAATATCTCGGCACAATTTTACCCTTTTTTGTGGTTAGTTTTTTCCCGCCACCGCTGAAGCTTTAAAGTCCAAGATACGTATAAAGACCAAAATGGATATGAACAGGTAATGCTTTAAATGAAACGAGAAGTTCTTTCGTTTCGATTTCCTGACGTATACCAGCATACAACTGTTGCAGTTTTTTTTTCTTTTGTATAAAGTTGTATGTGTTATAGACAGTATATGCGTATTTTGTAGGTCTCTTTTAGCAGTATTGATAATAATTTCCTATTGTCACTTATCTAAATCTTCTTTGGAATTGTTCATTGCGCCTATCAACACTTGATTCTGTATTACATCATAGGCATCGTTTTGTGAATATTTACAATGTTGTGTTAGCATAAACCATGTTTCTTTCAAAAAAGTTTTTTTTACACCCAAGGCGGGTTGGCTTTTGGTGTAGCCTGTTTTTCACTGGTAGCCTACAAAAAGTTTGGTCAAGTGTAGCTGGGACTTTTGCTTTAGCTGCTGCAGACCAACAACGTATGTCAACGGCCACTGCTGGGTCATTGTAGTGACCACATTTTTTTTTCTTCTGCGTGCAATTTAAATATATGATACCCAAGTCTCTTCGATGTGTCTATTATGATGTTAAGGATTCATGTGTCGGATCAAAGATCAAACTGGGGTAGTGCAGTCGTTTTTTACATAATTATCATCTCGAGTAAGCAGACTTTTTCTGCGGAAGTCAGCTAAGAAGTATCTCATGTAGGTTACAGTAAACGTAGGGTAAACGTATTGGGTCGTTCCTTTGCGGTAACCAAACGCGAATTTAAAATCGCAGAACTCGAAAAAGTATCAATCGCAAAATCGAAGAAAATGTCGATCCAGTTGGAAGGCCTACGCATGCAGTGCGATGGAACCACGTCTCTTATGGTGCGGGCCTTGTGCTGCACCAATAGCCGTAGTAATGAAACTTTATTTCTGAACTTAACATTTTGTGGAGTGCATTTAGTAGTGGAAGAGAAATTGGGCAACTTCAAGATTGTAAAGGAAAAACGACTAGTTTTTCATCTGTTCAGGGGTATATCTTTAAGTTACCGGCACAAAACTAAAAAAAACGTAGTTTAAATGCATCCGGTGCTCTTTCGTTTTCCTTGAGACATAGCCTCATCATCCCATTTTGCTTCAAAGAAGCCTGGTCTTCATCCCGAAACATCAGGGAAGGGTGGAGTGAAAAAAGTTTTTTGTTTAAATCGAAAAAAACGGGGTTCTTAAATCCCGACAAATGACCTAAAACTTCATTAAAAATTGACTTTAGGGGGTTGCCCCCATTTTCCAGCCGGCAACCCCCCAATTTATGCGCGTGAGGGGGTAAAATTGCCCATCTCGGTAACCACTGGTCGTAGAGTCATGATATATAGCTCAAAAGCTGCCAAAACATCATGTTTCTATCTGTCCTAAGAAGAAAGTTTGCTCTATTTACGATACAAAACGAGTTATAGCCAAAAAACCAAAATCTACACACATTTTTGTTAAAATTCAGCATTTTTTCTGACAAATTGTGATCTGTCATCAGTTTTTTGAAAAAAAAACTTGATATGTTGCACAAGATATAGTAACACACTGATAATACCGAATGTGAAAGATGCAAGGAGGAACTACGGCACGAAGAGCAACAAAATTTCAGTATAGTGAATGGTCTATACTTTGATGGACGTAAAGATTGTTTGTTTGTTTGTTTGTTTATCTTTATCCTGCATTGCGGGAAAGCGGACTTGAGCGCTATGCATCGGTGTACGCCTTCCGACATACACCTGACCCACGCTGCAGCCGACGGCAATGTCTGTTTCCGGTTGTCTACTCTACTTATGACTTAAATTTGGTACTACCCATTACTCGAAATCGATCACTAGGTAGAGGCAATTATCGTAAAGTTTCTTGCCCAGAGAAACAACAGCAAGTGCGGGTGGCTGGAGTCGAACATGCAGACTCTCGACTGCGAGCCCAACGCGCTAACCACTCAGCCGCGGCTGCCGATACAACACAAACGGTTGTGCAAGGTCCAAACGAAAAGCACTACAGATCTGGCAAGGGCAGAACCATAGCTCAACATCTATTCAATTCATTACAAGGTACAGAATTGCAAAATAAACTGGCAGTTGTTGGTACTGATGGCACTGTATCAATGACAAGAAAACACAACGGATGCATTCGAGGCCTGGAAGAGTTGCTGAATAAGCCACTTCAATGGATAGTATGTCTGCTACATAGGCTACAGCTAATGAATTGCCTTTGGGACATGTGTTTGCAGGTCTCGATGGTGCTACAAGTGGCCCAGACACATTTGCAGGTCCAATTGGAAAAAACTACATGGAACTGTATCCTGTTGGCCAATTACTCAATTCAAAGAGCTCTCGCCACCACTTTTGGCCTTTCCAAAGCTCCCATCCGAAGTTGTGAATGACTTAAGTACGGACCAGTTCTATGCTTATAAAATTTGCTGGGCAATTATTGAAGGAAACGTTGATGATGATCTGGCTATATTTGGAGGTTGGACCAGTTGTGCATTCAAGATGGCTAACTTTGGGATGCAGAATTTTACGTTATATTATGTGACAGTGGATGAACCGCCTTTGAACCTGGAGATTCTGGTTCGTTTTTGCCTTGAAGTATATTTTCCGACTTGGTTTGAAATCAAGCTAAACAATCATATAACAAATGGATCCATAAACTTTTTCAACTTGATTCAACGAGTTTTGAATTTTTCTGACCAAAACGTTCGGGAAATTGCTTTGAATGTGGTGACAAGAAACGGTTATTTCGCACAGCCCGAAAATATTCTGATTGCAATGCTGGGGGATGATAATGAAGACATACGAAATAAGGGTGTGACCAAGGTGCTTGCAATTCGCAAACATGCCGCTGAAACAAATTCAGTTATGGACATTGAAAGTCATAGCAGTTCCAACCCATTGAACTGCAGTCCAATTCGTTTGTTCTATGTTCCAAAGTTGAACTTGGAAGCAAAGGCATTCCACGAGTTAGTTGATATTGAACCTTATCAACAACTTTCTCCAGCAATTGAGCACTTAACCGATGCAGAGTTGGAAGAATGCCGCGAGAAGCCTCTTATTTTGTTTTATCCATGCCACAATCAAACAGTGGAACGACATGTGAAGCTCGTAACAGAAGCATCAGCACAAGTTTCAGGATTTGAAAGACGAGATGGACTCATTCGCCAAAAAGTTAAGTCTCGTAAACTGATGAAAAAATTTGACACAAAAATGCATTTTAAATAAGCCGTTTTAATCCAATTGACATACCTATTCAATTTTTTTTTGTGATTATCGTGCCATCAGAAAGCCTGAATTGTCATTTTAAAAACAGAGCCTTTTAGGATTAGCAAAGCTCACACTATAAATATTTCAACTGAGGAATTACAAATCAACGAAATTATGAAAAAACGTTAAGTTTGGGGGCGACTGGGATATGAGTTTACCACTCTTCGAGTCTCCAGCCCCCCAAATATATGTCAAACACGATCTGCCTTCAGCCGTAATCAAACTCGTGCTTTGCCGCTGCAGTATTGAAAACCACGAGCAGTTCCGCTCGGCCATGTCGCTAACATGTCACACCAGGCAAAGCAACTTGTTTTTGCAAAATGAATATGAGTTCTTTCAAGTTCATCACCAAACACCTGTGATATTTTTGCACTGCTGCAATTAACATTATGCTTAATGTGAGTGCTTCATTATGATGTTTTGAACTGATGTTAAAAGGACTGTGTTGTGAATATTTTTAGATTATGGGCCCAATCTTCGGTATTATCAGTGTGTTACTATATCTTGTGCAACATATCAGATTTTTTTTTCAAAAAACTTATGACAGATCACAATTTGTCAGAAAAAATGCTGAATTTTAACAAAAATGTGTGTATATTTTGTTTTTTTGGCTATAACTCGTTTTGTATTGTAAATAGAGCAAACTTTCTTCTTAGGACAGATAAAAACATGATGTTTTGGCAGCTTTTGAGCTATATATCATGACTCTACGACCAGTGGTTACCGAGATAGACAATTTTACCCCCTCGCCCGCATAAATTGGGGGGTTGCCGGCTGGAAAATGGGGGCAACCCCCTAAAGACAATTTTTAATGAAGTTTTAGGTCATTTGTCGGGATTTAAGAACCCCGTTTTTTTCGATTTAAACAAAAAACTTTTTTCACTCCACCCTCAGGGTGGACCAGTTGTCTTCAGGGACCCTTCTATCTCTATTGTTGGCATCTTCAATTTTCAGGTTTTTTTTGTTCGTGTCATCTTTCACGGTGTTCAACCCACGTTTTCATTAGCCTTTTTCTCATTTTTTCTGCACTACTTTCTTCCAGACTCGCTTTGTCAAATTGTTCTCATCCATTCGTTCAAGATGTTCAACCCACCTCAGACCACGCAAGAACTCTTCAATATTCTCAACATCAACCCACTCAAGACATCATTGTTGATTTTGTCGAGAAGTGTCTTGCCACACATCATACGAACCATCCTCATTTCTGTCGTTTGGATTCTCCTAATACCTGCCCTCTTCATCGCCCGGCAATCACTTCCGTAACCAGAGGTGGGCACCCGCTACTTTTAAAGTAGCGCGTTACCCGCTACCGCTACTTGGACCAAAATAGCGCGTGCTACCGCTACCAATTTACAAAAGTAGCGCGCTACTCGAACCAAAGTAGAGCGCGCTACCGCTACTTTTGTCTAAAAATACACTAGGAAACACTCTTCATAAGTCCCTAGTGACGCAAAAACGACCTTGAAAACGAATGTTATCATTCGTTTACACTGTCATTTTAATGTCGTTATAGAAAACATTTCGGGAAATTTATTGTTACGCATCTTTCAAAGACACAAGCATTTCAAAATGAGAGTCACTAATTCCTGCCCGCTTTGGCTTAAGCACATTTTTTCCAACAGAGAAAAGTCTCTCCACCGCAGCACTGGAAGGAATGGGGGTGTTGTATTTAATGAACAGATGTTTTAACTCGGTATTCGAAAAGCTTAATGACTGCTCCTGTCCGAAAAAAAAGCCTCTACAATTGCTGTTTCCTTCTGCACCGACGTTTCACGGGATGGCGCCAACACACCAAAAAAATTCATCCTCGGAGTCGTGACTGGTGTTGGTGTCACCCTTTTAGAGAAAACGAGATTCCCAAAAGACCGCAACTTTGCAACCAAACCGATTATATAGCTGCTTGACCACGTCAGTGTTGGCAAAAAAACGAGTATTTTTTTCACTTTAAATTAAAAAGGAGCGGGTAGCGGGAGTGCGACTGAAAAAAAGTAGCGCTTCTCCCGCTACTTTGGAAAAAATAGCGCCGCTACTCAAACTGAAAAGTAGCGCCGCTACCGCTACTTTTACCAAAAAATTAGCGCCGTTAGTAGCGGCGCTACAAAAGTAGTGCGCTACTGCCCACCTTTGTCCGTAACACATCACGCTTTGTAGGCTACAACCTTCCTTTCGATCCGCGAGAAAGCATTACTGTACGGAAGTATGAAATGTTTTGACTTAACTATGAAATGGCGCAGTCAAGCCCATTGCTTTACATTACCCTTCTGTAATAGAAACTGTGAGACCGGTATTTAAACGCTGCAAGTTGGAACCAAGTACTTGATCAGAAACTGTCAATGCAGAAATACATTCAAATCTGGGCTTCTCTGCATTGTGTGGAGTGCAGTCCTAAACGAGATTCACTCCACTACACTAACCCACTCATACAGCAAAAGGAGTGTGCAGCGGATGCAATTAGCTGATGAATTTTTTTTTTAAGATTTAGTACAACCAACCAGAGCTGTGGAGTCGTTAAAAAAATGATTTGATGCAAAACGGTGAATGCAATCTTTTTTCAAAGTATTGCTTCCTGTTCTCCGCATTGCATTAAAAAAAACTTCACCAGAAGTGAGTGTTTGTTCTTATCAGTTCTTGCAAAAGTCTCCGTTTTATTTTCTATCATAACTGAAGAGAAAATAAATTAAAAAAAAGAAAAATATTTGAAAACACCTGGTAATACTGAAACCGGAGTCGTGTTTTTCACCCGACTCTACAGCTCTGATTCAATAGAATATTTAGCTGTGCAATTTGTTGCAAATTAGGGGCTATAAAGGGCCAATTGAAAATGTTCTTTTGTTTCATTTTCATTACAAACATTCATTTTATTCTCAATCATGCACTTTGCTCACTGGTTACGCGCCCGGCTCAAGATCACGCGGCGCAAGTTCGACTCTCAGGTCGTGTGCTTGAGCAGTGCCGGTCTTGGGGTATTTTGGGCCCTGTGCGGAATATGCGTTTGCGGGCCCCAATGACAATGATCCAATTCAGTAGCGTAGCTAGGTATTTTAAAAGGAAGGGGGTGATTTGACGGTCGGCGGGGGAAGTCTGAAGGCGACACCCAGCAGAGGGGGGCCTCCCCTAGAAAATTTACTTTGAATTTGGGGCATTCTGAAAGCATGTTCAACAAAAATTTGGGTATAAATATTCCTGTAAAATGGTGCTGTCTGGTGGCATAGCAAAAGGATAAGATCATGCTTTCTTTGGCATTTTTCGAAAATAAAGCTATGTCTCTATGTTGAGTCTGGATGCAACCTATTTCGTCCCCTGAAAAATTCGTAGGCTACCCCGATTTCGTACCCTGAATCGTGTAATAAAAAAAAAATTTGACCTATTTCGTTCCTTGAAAAGATTGAGAAATTTTGAAATGTTTGCGGCAACTCCGATCAGCGACTTCGGCTCTGTTGTTTTTTTTCTCGATCTTTTCAGGGTACGAAATAGGTTGCACCTGTTGAGTCTCTATGTTTTTATATTGCTAATTCCTTGTTTGTTGAATTCACTTGTTGAATTTTTCCATTGAAATGACAAAATTACTGCAATTTCTGAGTAAATTGCGGGCCCCCTAATTTGCGGGCCCTGTGCGATCGCACGGTTTGCACACCCCAAAGACCGGCACTGGCTTGAGCAACGCATTTCAGGACTGCTTTTCATTCAGCGGCACCTCGTGAATGGAATAATTTTCCGGCAACAACACTTCAACAATCGGAAAACTTCACTCTGCTAATCTCGGTAACCGGCCCTGCGTCAAGAGCCTCTACAAGTATGCGAAACTACCTGGAATAACCAATCAAGGCTTTGTCAGTCCGTGGATAAAGATTCAAAACCAACCAACCACTTTCCAAAAATCTTAGTGAAATTACCTGACTGAGACTTTTCAAGCCAGTTTTTGGAAGCCAATACTGCTTCACGACATTCGGATTGAAAAATGCACATTGATGACTTTTTCTGAATAGAAAATAAGAACATATCTAAACAGAAAAGCGTTCCCCAGCCTCCATGCAGCAATGGTCCATTCAATTATTAGCTACAAAAGTGATTTTCCATCAATTTTTTACTGGATACTTGTTCCAAAACACAAAGTGAAATATATTATCATAACACAAGATCCCTTCAACAGAACAATTATTTTTTGCCAAGAGTTGAAACAAAGAAATCAAGCTCAAGGCTAAAAGTTCAAGATCTAACAGCATGGAATGAAATCCTACACGAAATACGCAAACTTTCTAAAATCAAAACCTTCAGTGATAAATTAAAACTACACTGTCTAAAAACGATGATAAATCAATCCCCTGCATAAAAAACAACTTAGCCTGCCTCTATAAAGATTTACGTTGCTGAAGATAGCACTGATACATCGTAATTCTTTTGTTGCCATTACTCATTTTGAGTGCTTCTGCAATCCATTTTTGTTTTATTCATTTACCTGTTGAGAGCAGCTGACTCGATAACCAAATGGTCTTTCGCTACTCCTGGCTAATTAGATTGAATTATTCAACACTGAGCGTGCATATTGCTTAAGCGTTCCTCTATGTTTATTGTTTATGGATTATATGTATTGTGATGTAAGCTTGTTGTGTACGGTACTATCATAGAATCTGATTGGCAAATAAACTTATTTCTCTCTCTCGGAATGGTAATATTACTTGTATTTACACAAAGCGAAGCTAAAACACCGTAAACGACAGCAGGTGATTGATATCAGTTGGATCGCAGCAGATTCATAGTACTGTACTACGATGCCGTACAGACAACGTTAGTAAATTTATGGTCCACAATTACACAGGTTGCTTTGTACAACGTCACAGAATCCGATTCATTTCGTAGTCGTTCGTCACGTAAGCACACGACATTGCTTCTTCACAACGATTGGTAAAAAGTCAAAATGGTACGCGATGGTGGTCACACCGGTGCGCGTGAGTCAAATCACAACCAACAACTTGTCCTTCAAATCTAAACGGATAAGATCTCATCTTGTGGGGCTTCTCTCTGGCAGTGCGTTATTGGGGCGGAGGAGGTGGCGGCGCTGGGGGCATCCCGTAATTTCCATAACCCATTCCTCCATAGCTGTTGTCTCCCATGTTCGATTGGGATCCATCTCCAGACCCTTGACCACTAGGAGGCGGTGGGGGAACCGGGCCTGGTCCGGATGGCATCGGGGGTGGTACTGGCCCAGGGGGCGGCATCCCTCCTGAGTTCATTCCTCCCATGCCCCACATACCCATCCCTCCATAACCCATTCCTCCCATAGAGCCATCCATGCCCATACCCATGTTAGCGTTGGGTGGGCCACTGTTGTAAGATCCGGAGTAATTGTTGCTGGAATCTGAAAAAACACAGAATCAGAAATCAATTCAAAGATTGCAAAATAACTAACGACAGTAAACCGCTTGTTTGACATAAATTTGCAAAAAGCGGTATTTGGCAATTTTGAATCTTACATGATCAACTACGCTGCAGTGGTAACTCAATGATTGGTTGAGAGCTTGGTCACAAATGCGATTAGAAGAGAGGATTCACATTTTTTATGATACAAGGCCTTTTTTTTTCAATTTATCTTGCTACCGTCATATTACGCCAAATGTTATTTTTTCGTTAAGACAGCTCTCATCATCATCTCGAAAGCGTCATATCCAGTGGCGTAGCTAGGGGGGTGGGGGGAAGGGGCGGACCGCCTCGGGCGGCACGTCTGGGGGCGGCACTTTCAGACAGGACGTTTTTTTTTTTATAATGCAAAAGTACACGAAAAATATAAGCAAACAGAATGGCAACGTTCAAAACATAGACTAATTCCACGTTAAGTCAATTAAGAAAATGAAATTATCTATTGCAAATGTCTTGAAACTACAAGTTTTTTTTTATTGCAAACTGACTAAATTAACTTAGTCTCTATAACAGTTCCATTTGATTATAATCTTGATGTTGCCATTAGTAATTGGGTATCACTAATATTAGCAGATAATATTTCTTGATTTTCAGTGAAATAGGGAGTTAGCCTACCTTGTTTTTACACATCGTTGCTGAATACTGACCATAGTAATCTACTGCTGCTGCACTATACAGTACAAACATTTCAGTAAATGATTTTACCGTATAGCGCTATAAGGCAGTGTCTATGGAGTCTACAGACGCTTCATGTTTGAAATTGATTTCACACGATCCACGCGTAACCCCCACAAAAACAAGTCAGAAAATCATTAAATTCTACTTACGCGAAACTATAATCCTATCGCTGTGTAAGTTAAACTGGTTTTGCAGAGCTCCGCAGTGCATTTTTTCAGATTTAGATTTTTTATTAATTGCTGTAACAATATACTACCTATTGTACTATTGTTACTGATGCCATGCCGCACTGGATTTCACTTTTGGCCACATAAACTGGCCTTGTATCCTGAATTATATATTATAAATACAGGAAGAGGGGGAGCACAACACTATGTTTATTAACTGTTGTAATAAATAACTTTGCTACCGTCACTAGAATGTGGCTGTTAGATTGTGAAAAACGAAAACATTGCGCAGTAGCATGGCTAAAGTCTACAGATGATTTTACTGCATTTGCAACCCTGTAATTTGTGCGCTTGCTCATATTGTATTGGTTTTACAGTTGATAGGAATAAGCTTCTGTATGATTCTATCCATATTTTATTTTAAAGTATTGTAAGTATATAAAAATTAATGGAAAAATTATAAAACTTACGTTGCGAATAAGTAAAGAAAGTTCAATGAGCACAAGAAGAAAACGTCTATATCATTACATTGGTAAGCAACTATTCATATTACAGTCTAGTAGAAATGAATTAAATGAATTTTTCTGCCGTTATGATTTTAATACGTCACAAAATTCCTACTAGCCTTTATTAAGCAGAGGCGGAAACATGCTCTTCAAATTTGGGTAGCCTTGTAAAAGGTTACAAATTGATTATTTTAATTCTGCAGCAGTTTTTGTGCTTTTGCATTCAGTCTATTACTAAATTATAATGGTACGTTCGTCTGACTTTACACCGCAAATTGAAAAAAGCACGTTGCGTATTGCAGTGCTAATAAAAAAAAACGCATTTCATTTTCACATGCTTTTTCTTGAAGGGGCGGCAAAATCTGAATCCGCCCCGGGCGGCACATTCCCTAGCTACGCCACTGGTCATATCGTATTTAATCTGCCCAGGCATTCATACAGTTGAACGCCATTCGGCATCGTGCAACTTGTTGACATTTCTGTTTTAAATTTTATAAAAAAAGTTAGAGAGAGGTTATACGTCTTACTGAGCTTGCAGAACATTTTTTTGGATCACCGAGTTTTCTCTCGGTCAAAACAATAGAAATTTACGGAGCAATCCAACACTGTAACGTTTCAATCCGCACTTAGCAACATCAAACGAAGAAAAAAAATCCTTGGGTGAATAAAATACAATACAAAGCATAAATTGAAAAGATAGTGGACATCTTACCACCACCATAGTATTGGTTTTGGTTTCCAGACGAAGTGTTCTTCTTATCATCACTTTGCTCTTTCTGATTCCCACTCCAGTTTTGCTGCCACGGTGCATTTCCTCCAGATCCAGATGAGGGGGGTGGCGGAGGTTGAGATGTGTTGGTTGGAGGAGGAGGCGGGGGCTGGTTGTAATAATTGCCTCCAGAGTTCTGGTCTCCTCCACCACCGTACATGTTTCCACCTCCCATGGGTCCCATCCCCATGGAACCACCACCACTTCCACCGCTCATGGGTCCACCACCACTTCCACCGCCCATGGGACCACCACTTCCACCGCCCATGGGACCACCACTTCCACCGCCCATGGGTCCACCACCCATCATGTTGGATCCGTCTTGATTTGGAGGCATCCACGGTGGCATTTGGTTCTGCATATTGCCATCGCTTCCATCACTAGGTGGAGGATTTGAATATCCTCCATAAGATGGACCCATGCCACCTCCTTGAGGACCTCCCCACTGGTTTGGCCCACCAGGTGGACCACCACCACCAGCGCCACCACCTCCTCCTCCACCATAAGGACCAGATTGCATCCAAGGAGGAGGAGGACCTCCACTTTGATTCATCATTGGTGGTCTAATAAAAAAATAGATAAATAAAAAAGACAAACAAGTTATGTAATTGATTGAGTTTTGCCTTTAGCAGCATGACAGAAACTTATGCCATAAGTGTAGACAAAACGATCTGTTTCAACCAAAAGCAAATTTGTAAATATTCATTACCTGTTGTTGCCGCCATTGAAGCTATTGCCTCCACGTCCTCCGTATCTCGGTCTTTGGTTAGGTGGGCCACCAAACCTAGATCCTCGACCCATCCATGGCTGGCGTCCGCCAGCATTACCACCACCTCCTCCATATCTGTTGGGGGGGCCATTGAAGTTATTGTAACCCCCTCGACCAGAGCCACCACCTGGATTGTTTCCTCCACCGCGATTGTTGAATGGCCGATTGTTTCCGCCACTCTTCATGTCTCCTCCACCCCCAGATTCTCCTGATGGAGGTCCTTCTCCGAGCTCAGCCATCAGAGACATGTACTGCAACAAAGGCACACTGCCATTAAAGCTGTTAGCAAAGAAGTCGAAAAAGAAACAGTGTTCTGCTCACCTCGCTGTCCATTTTCGCTCGATCAACATTTGGGGGACCCTGGCCACCTTGATTCGCTTGCAACGTGGTGCTCGGAGCCTGGGCAACGCAATCCTGCGCCAAGTGACCTCTTCCACCACACTTGGTGCAGATGGTCGTGTTAGTTATGTTCTGGTTCTCCGGCTTCAACCATGCTCGTTCTCTGTGGACAAAAAAGGTTTGTGACAGATCTCAATGTCTGTTGAAATCTCATAAGTGTCACTTGCACAACTTTCTGTAATACAATTTCTTGCTTCCTTCCGTTGAGTGAAGGCAGGCTACCACAATATGTTTGAAAAATTATGCCCGCCTTATTTCCAACACAACCAACTTATGATCACTTTCAACAGCTTGTGGTAGCCTAGTCTGTAGAGTGTAGACACCGAAAAGAGGGCACTTAGCTGTCTGGTGATCTTATCACTATAACATGTGCAAACTCGCCCATAAAGAAGGCTTTGAAAAGTTTTGCTTTCAAACTGAATGTGAAACTTGAAATAGCAATTACTTCAAAAACAATACAGAATAGACTTTGGGAAACCAGCTTTCAAAAGAGTCAAGTCCAAAAATACAAAACACTAACGAAAGCACACTAGTACTGACAAGATTAGTACGTTAATGCCAATAAGTCAAATACCAGCTGCGATAAGCAGTAAGCACCCCCGCTGATGGGGACTAAACTCAAATCAGAATATGACGTTTACATTACAAATAGATCATTACTTCGGCATCAGGTCTTCTCTCAAAGTTCCGTTCAGTTTTGCCAACTCCATGAGCTGCAATTTCCTCAAATCATTCTCCTCCTCCGGCTGCTCAATTCCCTGGCGAAGAGAAAAAAGTTACTTCTTGTGAATCGAATTTGTTATCAAAGAAAAACGAAGATAAGCAATAAGAGAAAAATATTGTCTGTACAACATAAAAAAGATATAAAAATCGTCGATCAAAACCTTTTACAACTGGCAGTACACAAATTCATCACAATTTACTTGTTTTATGATGGTGTTGATTTCGGCAACGGCCTTCTGAACGTTCTCGAGGCTGGTGGAGGACACAAGAGCGTGCAAGGGCTCATCCTCCCCAGGAAGAGGCTGGCCATCCTTCCTTCCAATTTTTCCTTCCTTCACAGAGCCCTTTCCTCGAATCATAATTTTGCAATTGCTCTGTGAAACGCAAACAAGTGAAAATCTTTTGCTTTGTAAAACTGCACTTTAAACTAATTCGTTTAGTTTTATGGAAAGGGCTATGTGAAATATTGAACAGTATGTCTACCACATAACTTTTCACGAAGTAATCATGTGGAAAAAACTCTTTTTCATTTGCCTAGCGTCTTAGATTGTGAAAAACACAAAGAAGCAGGAATAGTTTTCATAGATTTTCGCCATTGTGGTTATGCAATGATGCATCTGTCAAATTTCAGTGACAAAAATCACTGCTTGAACTCATAAAAAAAACGAATCTTGCTCAGCTCATTCCACCTTGACAAAATGTAAATAAAAACTAAAGCACCCATTTTTAAAAAGTTGTTTGCACGGCACCATATAAAAAGTGAACACAGGATTTTGTTCATGATATACGAATGAACAAAGTCACAAAACAAGGCATACTTCTTTTTCGATTTTCTTTAAAGTATTTCCTCTTGGACCAATCAGCAAACCGACAAAGTTAATGTTTGGATTGCCATCTTGCGGAATCATCACCCGTTCACTTACCCTCTGCAGCATTGGCCTGGAATAGAAAACAATGAAACTTACAAGTTTGTTCGATATCGACAGCAACTTAAGACACAAATTGAAAAAAAATACGCAAATGTAGGAGTATAGTACTCTGCTATGGTTCTAAAATGCTGCAATCAAATCATTGTTTTTTCTTTAGAAAACAATTTGGTTACATTGAATTTGCCATGTCGAGTTTTATACTAACTTATAGTCCATTGGTGGTTTATATTCAGTGTTCAATTCTTGCATCTGTTGAATAAGCTTGTGCCGTTTCTCTTCCAGACCCTTCCTAGTGCGGTACTCCCTGGTGTTCATCCTCTTCCCCTCCCCGTTGTATATAGGTTCAGGTGACGGTGACCTGCAACAGATGGAACACATAATATGGTCCAACTGGGTCTGACAAGTGACAAGTCATTGAAATATTTCTGGCCAAAAAGATTAGTTTTCAAGTTTATACCGTAACAGTCTGAATTTAATGATATTTCATTGACTCCCACACTTATACAGTATGTAGATATACGTTAGCCTAGGTAAAAAAAATAACGACGTAGCTACTGTATTCTTGTCAAGAAAATAGTGGGGATAACAATGGGTTAGACCTGAAAAACATTTTCTTGAAACAACCATTTTTTTAACTTTTAATCAACAATGTTGCAAGAAATCTATAATGAGCACATTGATGATTATTCTTTTAGCAAGAAAATTCGATAAATCATATTAGTTGGTCAGTTGATAAAAAAGTTCTGATTAATTTTGCTGAGCACAATGCATGGTATATATGTATTGGCTTCATCATAGCCCTGTAAAAAGTGCGCTTTGCATATAAAAGCAAGAGTGTGAAAAAGATGAAAATATCGTTATTTGAAAGATCAGGAGACTAAAACTGGTTAATAGATATGAATGTAACACTGCTGAGCTCTTCAAAGATTAAACCTGGATCTTAAAACAAAACACCTGGAAAATTGAAATATTATTGAGTAAAGGTTAGTCATGAACCTGGGGAAATAATTTCCATTTTTAAAGGTTTCTAAGTTAAACATTGTTCTTAACAATGACAGGAAAAAGTTCTGAGCTGCCAGTCTGCAACATAACTCAGTTGAGACAACAATTTGAATTGGCAGGAACAATAATTGACAAATTTACACCATTGATGTCTCAAAGACAGAGCAAAACAAGTTGATAAAAATATTCAAGTAATGATCGCAGGTAAATGAAACTTTGATGTTTTATTTTTTTCATTTTGAAATTTGCTGATGTACGTTGCAGAGTAGATCATCACTGCAGTAACCTGAAACTAACTTCAAACTGGAGCTTAATCCCTATTTCAGCCCATTGCAAAGCATTGTTGTTGAATATAAACTTAGAAAGGGTACACAACTGCAGCAATCTGTGAAATGCAGCAATCTGCATGGAGTCATTTAAAAAACGTGCAATGCTGTTTAAAATGTAATATTTTTCCAAAAAAACAAAATCCACTAATCAATTTTGCCAATGGACAAACATTATGAATGTGCAAGTGTAAGTGTGTAACCACAGGCAACTACTGAAATACAGTTAATTTAATTATCCTTAAACTTTACTGGCTTGCTTTCACGGAAACTAAATCTTCAAAATATCAGCTTCTTTCATAGAATGAGAAGTTTTTTGTACTTTAAAAAAAAAATGGTATAGAAAATTTTGTAAGTTCTTAAATGCCATTCTCAAGTTTGAATTTTTGTCACATGACACACTTACACAAATTTGTTTTAATTATTGAGATATTAAGATTTAAGTCTGTAGGAGTGTAGGTCCTTTAAGAACGCTTTGCAAAAGTTCAGTAATGTCAAGCATTAGAATACCTCTGTCACATGGAATCCATGTAAATTTGAATAAAAACAGTAAACATCTATCTTAGAATTGACATTAAGTTTAATGTTCACATAGAAACAAGGTAGGCAACAACACTACCAGAAAATGTATTTTGGCCACATATCAACACTTTTATGAAGTGATGTCTACCATATACTAAGAAATAATAAGCCTAGCTAGATTAGATACATCTAAAAAAGTAAATATGGCAAAGTAAAAACCTTAATGTTACGTAATAAGCCAATTCATAAATAATCTAAACAAAGAAGAAAATGGAGGAATGATACGATAAACCGAACACACTCTTCCGGTGATGGCATCATACAACTGCAAACCTGTCTTCTGGATTCGGCGGTATTCCAAGATCCCCGGACTTCAATTTTCTAGAGATGTCTTCAATCTGTAGCTGAACTGTTAGTTTTCGGTTATGAAATAAACCGAAAGAGGAGGAAAAAATAGGATTAGGGTGAGAGAGTGTTGACACTTTTGCCAGTGTCCTAAGTTTTTATACAAAGCAACATACATAATAAAGTTGCAAATTTGACTAAACTAGACTTTGACGTTAAACAGTGATTGAAAATAATGTTAACACAAAATATGTGAATTGCACAAAATGTTCTGCATAACGTATATCATCAAAATTGAGCACCTGCAACCAATTTCAAATAAGCGAAGGATGAAAGCATATACTTGGCAAGAATACCCACAAAGTCTTTAAAAGAAGTTATTTTATTGAAAGAATACAACAGGCTACAGTATAATGACAACAACACAAAATACTTTCACCAACAACATTTTAAATCCAGTTTGGTGGAATACATACTTTTTTCAAAGTAAACTTACCTGAACTTTTAGTTGATTAAATAAACACATACAAAATAAAACTTGTATCTCACCTATATAAGCTTTTTGCTGCTCTTGTGTCAAGTGGGTTGGAATTGCAGCAGGCATGCCAGGAATTTCTGTTTTCATCATATTTCCCCATCTGCTTCTTTTCTTTCGTGGCCGACCACGATCACTGTCCTTGTCGTCTCTATCCCGGCTTGGTTGTTTTGGAGGCTGAGCCTGAATCTGGGCACCTCCACCTACATTTATTTATTTTATTTTAGAATGATTGTTTTAATAGGTCAACCTTGTTAAAGGGATACTAAAGGAAAAACCTGACTTAGCAATTATACACGTTCTTTGACTCTTTGTGTTTAACATGCTACCATAAAACGATTTTCAATAAAATTTTGCCCCATTGCGGTCTGATCAGCATTCCGCACATGCTTTTGTCAGAGCTTTCAAAACGGGAATGGGCATGAGCAGCCAACCGTGCGACTGTACAGTCTACGTCACTATAGACTAGCAATCAGCTGATGCTTAAAACATTTGTGGCAACGTGGCTTTTGTCATTGCTGTCGATAGTGATGTATTCTCGAGCAGTGTTTCCACTTTTTGGTCATTTTGAAAAAATTAAAAATAAATGAAACATTGGACTTTGGGCCTTGCCAGTGCCATTAAAAACTTTTTTTTCGGTAATTTGTTTTGAAATGTATTCTTGAATGTTCAGTTTATGCATTTTAATGCTTTATTTCCATTTGAAAATTTCATTTAGTATGCCTTTAACAAAAAACACTTTTGCTGTTGTACAATAGGGTGGAGTGAATTTCACTTAATGTTTTGGATTTTGATTTAAGGTGTTGTAATGTTGTCTTTGGGCCTAAAAAACAACCCCGAACATAATTTTGGTTCTCTTACCCCTAAATTGACCCTCCTACCTGAGGTCAAAGGTCACACGAGGTCAAAATTGCTCTATCTCCACTTCTACTGGTGCTACAAATATGTTTAATAGCTTAAAAGATTCAGAAGACCCATATTTCTATCTGTTCTAAGAGAACTTTTTCTTCTATTGCTAGTAGAATTTGACTAAACAGCAAAAATACAGTTTTTGTGGTATTTTTGCTTATACAACATTATAGCTAACGAACTTCAACAGCCAAAATACTAAATTTCAGCAATTGGTTGGATTATTATGTAAGAATCACAAATCTTTTCACAAAGTACCGGAAAATACCGACCTGCAGAAATATTTCTCAATAATAGGCTCAGATGGAACCACAATTATGACAGGTAAACACCATTGCAGCCTTGCCACATTAGAAGAGTTGCTGCAAACACCTTCGCAATAGGTCATCTGTCTCCTGCATACCAACGAACTGCCTCTCAGGCATGTCTTTAAGCACTTGGATGGAGTCTCTTTAAACTCCGACTCGTTTTCAGGCCCAATTGGCAAAGAGCTAAATGGTTTAGTGTCTGATTGGCATGTGGTTAAGTTTAAGCCATTATCTTCTATTGAATTTCTTCAATTGCCAAAAGAAGTTATGGAAAGTTTGAGCTCCGATTAATTTTATGCATACCAAATTTGTTTGGTTGTCATATCTGGAAAACTTGAGAATGACTTAGCACAGTTTGAAGTAGATGGCTTGTCACATGCAAGATGGTTGACACTTGCATGTCACATTTTGAGATACAACACTTCCCAAACAAAGCCGAGCAAAATTTTGAGAATTCTGGTAGAATTTTGTTTAAAAGTAAACTTCCTAAGTTGGTTTGATATCGAGCTTAACTCTAAAATAAATAAAGTAGCTGTCAACTATTTTCGCATGCTCAAACGAATCAACCAATTTCCCTAGAAGCGAGCAGGAGACATTGCATCAAAAACTTTGATACGCAATGGCTTTTCAGCTCACCCCGAAAACATTCTTCTTTCGACGATGGCTGACGATGATGATACAATTCGATCGCAAGCTGTCAATATTGTGCTGTCGCTACGCAGAAACAAAAATGTTGAAATGATCCCAGGTGATGAAAGTGCAAAGGCGAAATCTATTGCAGAGAGGACAGTAACTGTTCGAAAATTTATCATATTGGAAATCAATATCAACGCCGAGTTCTACCACAACATAGTAAATTTTGATGAAATTCATGTCACAGGAACCTCCCACAACCAAAGTCATGAAAGATGATGCAATACAAAATTTGAAAACAAACAAGCTTGAACTTAATCACCCATGCCACAATCAAGCTGTAAGTGTAAAGCGTCATTTGAAGCTCGTAACAGAAGCTTCCATACATGTGGCTGGGTTCGAAAGGCGGGATGGTGTGATCTTGCAAAAGATCAAATCACGGAAGTTGATGCCCTCTTTCAACACCAAAAAGCAATTTTACTGCTGAATACGATTGCATAAAAACCACTTGTTTTTTCGTTATAATTACCAGAGGCATAACGGGAACCTAAATATGAGGGAGGCAAAATATTTTGTGACATTTTTTTAAATGTTTAAAAGTGCAATTGGATTTTCATTTACAAGCAATGGGATTTTCATTAGGTGCTACTTGACTTGAAGACCTGTCGGTGGTCCCTTTTGCAGCCTTCCCGTTGTTGCTGGTTGTAGTTCATGCTCAATTTAAATTTTGATTGTTTGTGTAATAATTATTATTGTACGTAGTGTGACTTGTTGGCAAAACTGTATCTCTCTCTCAATAATTTCCTGCCTTTCAACCATTGAAATGTCATCTTAAATGCATCAAAACATTAATTTCATACTTAGTTCAAACTTCAGTTCCTCATCAATGCTACAGATAAGAATATTTCGATGTTCAATACACTTATTCTCAAACAACAATCCAACCAATTGCTGAAATTTAGTATTTTGGCTGTTGAAGTTCGTTAACTATAATGTTGTATAAGCAAAAATACCACAAAAACTGTATTTTTGCTGTTTAGTCAAATTCTACTAGCAATAGAAGAAAAAGTTCTCTTAGAATAGATAGAAATATGGGTCTTCTGAATCTTTTAAGCCATTAAACAGGATTGTAGCACCAGTAGAAGTGGAGATAGAGCAATTTTGGCCTCACGTGACCTTTGACCTCAGGTAGGAGGGTCAATTTAGAGGAAGGAGAACCTAAATTATGTTCGGGGTTGTTTTTTAGGCCCAAAGACAACATTACAACACCTTAAATCAAAATCCAAAACATTAAGTGAAATTCACTCCACCCTATTGTACAATGTACATATAACTTTTTGAACTGATATTTGAATATTTCACATGCAATCAGACATCAGTAAACTCGACCGAAAAACACAGGAAGTTTCAATACCAGAATCTGACTTCTTTTTAAACATTTCACATTTTAATCCAGAGCTGCGCTGTCTGACTAAAACACAAAAATTTGGGGACAAATGTGCTAAATCAATAGCATTGAAATCCGATAAACCGGATTACTAAGACTAAAATTATTCATGCTTGTCTTATGTCTTAGACATGGTATCATACAGTAGTTGGTAGACAAAAACAATAGGGAATTATCAAATGACGATGATGACATAGAAAATTCATCTCATGCAGTGGCAACAGATGTTAGACAAGGCCATATCTGCAGTTTTTTACTTTGAGGAACACTCAACAGTGCCGGAATGGCCCGTTTCGGTGAGTCCGATTCGATGAGTTCCCTATTCGGTGAGAGCCTTTTTCGGTGAGTTCCCTATTCGGTGATTTTTTTTTAAATTATTATGTAATGTAGCCTAATTATCATTGCCGTCATACGCGCCGACTTCCGGGGGGGCCGGCGCCTCCCGTAAACTTATGGTTGAGGAGCAACAAAAATGGTTATTACAAATGGTGTTTCAAAAATAAAACACTTATTTAGTAGTGAAAAGCAAAAATAAAAATAAAGAAAGCGAAAAATAGTCTACGTTGCTCTTGCCCGCAAAACAGCAGCTGATCGCATGACTGTCTCATACGGGTCTGCTACTATTCGGTGCGGAATGGCCCGTTTCGGTGAGTCCGATTCGGTGAGTCTGATTCGGTGAGTCTGATTCGGTGAGTCCGATTCGGTGAGTCCGATCCCTTAAAGGGGGATTTTTTTAAATTTTTTTTTAAATTATCGGGTACCGTAGCCTAATTATCATTGCCGTTTTAGGGTTTGGGGTTAGGGTTAGAGGTTAGGAACTCACCGAATCGGACTCACCGAATAGTAGCAGACCCATTCGGTGAGTCCGATTAGGTGAGTCCGATTCGGTGAGTCTGATTCGGTGAGTTCCTAACCTCTAACCCCTAACCCTAACCCCAAACCCTAAAACGGCAATGATAATTAGGCTACGGTACCCGATAATTTAAAAAAAAAATTGAAAAAATCCCCCGTTAAGGGATCGGACTCACCGAAACGGGCCATTCCGGTCTCATACGGTATGGAAATTTCAAAGTAGACGATAGAGTAACTTACGCTGCTGGAATAGTCACGTAACTATTCACTGCAATATTAAGTAAACCAGCCAAATTCGACGCGCTATTTTCAACGAGGTCTTCCCGCTGTGAGATCAATTATGATTCAACAGAACGCATTGTTTTGTTTGCAATGTGTGAGAATTAAATCGAAAACCGATAAAAGAAAAGGTGTTTTAACGGTCTTGGTCGCAGATTGTCTCCATTAACGACGTCTATTACCGCTATCATCACCTAGCTAACATGACATCATTGTTTTATGCGGCCGCTAAGGTTTGACATCGACTTCAACGATCGTGGAATGTTAATAAGAACGATTATATCCTACACGCAAAGATAAAAAAAATCAATCTCTTAAAGCAGCTCTTTCCGCTGTTTTGTCTCGTGAGCTTTGTAAATTGCTCAACAAGTGCATAAAATTTAGAATTGACAAGAAATCATTAAATTTGAAAATTAAGTTCGAATCACTGCAAATAAACATATTCAAAACTTTTAATTTGGCCGACACCATTTCAAACTCTGTAATCTACGTCAGTAATGATTTTGCCGCAGTAAAAATGCGTTCATTTTGAAAACTGCTGAGCTGGAGACAACAGCTTGTCCCATGTATAAGTTGAACCTGTCTTTTTGAGGTGAAAATCACTTGTGAACATCTCGACCTATACTCGAGTATACGGTATTTGATAAAAGACTTTCGATAAAAAACAGAAGAGAAAACACTACGTCGTTGGTAGCGCTTTGAAGAAAAGTAATTAGCAAAACGAGGTTAATAAAACAGATTGTGGGTTTCCACTCTGCTTAAAATCATGATTTTTAGCATTTGATTTCCATAACTTCACTGTCTTGATCGTTGTTATTCACTTGCACGAAAAGGAAATGAATCGGCTTGTTTTCCAACTGTTCCAATTATGAGCAAATAATATCAAATTTTTTACGACTAGGCGTACTGCATGCATAAAACTAATCGTTTCATTTTTAAGCAGCGGTTCTAATAAATTCGGTTTGTGACCTAGGTGTCAATATAAACAAGACACTAAGCTTAATCAAAGACCATTTTAACTGTGTAAAATAGCGTTATGGTTATGACGTCATCGCCTTTCTCTCCCCCCAAGGTTTTTTGAAAAGTCGGCGCCTATGATTGCCGTTATAGGGTTAGGGGTTAAGGGTTACGGTCTTATTTCAACGTTAAAACGATGTAAAGGCGGCAATGATAATTAGGCTACGGTACCGTACCCGATAATTTTTAAAAAAAAATTCAAAAAAATCACCGAATAGGGCTTTCACCGAATAGTAGCAGACCCCAACAGTGCACCTTGACAGTACATAAGCTGTGAAAAGAGACACAGAATCTTAATGTGAAAAGTCACTTGTGCAATGCGAGATAACAGACGATTGTAGACAAGGAATTGCATATATATGTGTTTTCATTTCACAATAAGTTGCTGTTATCATCTTGCACTTGCAGTGTTGATGCATTTGGATTAATGAGGATTGAGGATGTATTGAGATTGTGGAAATAACCCGGTGGTTAGAGCATTGATCTTTAACGTTTGGTAGTTGTGATGGTTCAACACCAGGTTGGATCATAGAAAAATAGAATCTTGTTTTGGTTGCTGTTCAGCCACAAACTCTGCACTTTGAAATTGGAGTCAGGTGTTAAAAATAAATTAGTTTTTACAACAATAACATAAGTTATTTTTTGTATACATGACGCTGTTCTTACCAGGAGTACCGCTTTGAGTATTGAACTGTGCCAGTTTTGCCAAGTTAGCTGCCGCAGCTTGGGCTGCCTTCAGAGCAAGAGCAGCATTATTTGAGCCAATATCTGATCGTTTTGATCGTGGCTCATCTCTGGGTGGCGATGAGGTAAAAGAACGTTTTGCTCCAATAGCTCTATTTCTTGTCCCCAAAGGAATTGCATTTGCTCCAGTAAATCCAGAACCTTGTCTCCTTGACATTTCGTGCAAGTCAAAAAATTACAAAAAAAGATAAGCTTTGGCTAAAGAAAGATATACGAATGAATTAATAACAACCAAAGTAGCTAACAATGAAATCTTCGTTTTAGTTTGACCCTGAAACCAACAAGAATTTTCAAATACAGAAAGCAATCATAAACCAAGAGTGTATATATAGTACGTTGCACCAAGTTTAATAGAAAATTTAATGAGCTTCAGGATTTTCAAGCAGTGGAAGGAAAAACTTCCGAAATGGCGTTTTGTTTTGTGCAGCTAACCTTTGTTTGTTGTTATATTTTTTGTTTCAATTAAGTCTTTATTATTTGTAGCCGTCGTCGTCGTCTCGTCGTCGTCTGAGCTTCTGGGGCCGAGGGTCTATCCTTTTACCACCCCAGATTCACGATGTTCCCGGACTACACTGGAAGGCTGCTAGAGAGCAGCCAGTCTTTAGTTTCATCATCCATGACGCGCAGACCTTCCACTCCGTTAGGTGGTTTGAAGATGGTACAGTCATTGATGATGTGGTCTGCGGTCTGTTCCTCGGCACCACATTCACAGGAGGAGGAAGAAGCCATTCCCCATTGGTGCATGGTTGAGCGGAAAAGCCCAACGCCCGTACGGAGACGGTTGAGGCGCACCCACGCCTGTCTCTGTAGTGTCAGGCCGATGGGGCGTGTGTCGGCGTCGGGGATGAATGAATGGAGTCTGGTGGTGCTTGACTTCCATTCAGAATTCCATTTATGGTCCGCTCAAGTAGCCGCAGAGATGTCTTGTTCATCAGCTTCGTTGATCAGAAGCCGAGCGGCTGGCACGAATGGGTGTCTTGATTTCAGTCGGCGGGGGTGCCCGTTTGGGAAGGCAGAGATCTTGTGGTGGAGAAGATGGTTAGGCTCCATTGCCCGTCAACCGAGGGACAGAGTGGCTTCTTCGCGACGAAGCTCAGCAGGTTGGATGCCAGCGAGAATGGGGAGATTGTCCAATGGTGTGGGACGCAGGCATCCGGTCACTGTGCGCAGGGCGCTGTTTATGGCAGTGTCGATGTTGTGGCAGTGAGCACCAGACAGGTGCACAGTACTCCGCCGAAGAGCAGACAAGGGCCAAGGCTGCTATTCGCAAAGTGTCAGCCCTCGCCCCCCAGCTAGAGCCTGCCAATTATTTGTAGTACGATAGCTATAGTCCTCCAGTCACTTAAACATGAAGAAGCTTTTTCTTTTACCAATTCTTTAACAATGAAGAAAAGCCGATTTACAGCCTTGCAACTCATCACTTTCTATATCAGCATATGTGGATTCAAATTCAAAGCAACACATTCAATATATTTTATGATGCTTCCAACTGTCTTTGCGTTAACGTTTTTAATTGTACGGTACTTTATGTTGTGAAAATGAGCACCAAGTAAAATCATTATTTTTTTCCATCTTCTAAATGAAGATCAGTTTTTTATGCCTTTAGAATCGTAATAAACTTCCGTTATACCATGTATTTATGTTCCATCATATGCAACCTTACCTTTCATAAAATGCAATAGCTATTCCTACCCTATATTGTAAATATAACCTCAGAGGATATATGCACCTGTTCACTTAAGCATGACACATTTTTTCTCACCTTCTCTTCACTCAACAGAAAAACCTGTGTTTATGATCTTTAAACTTAACTAGTTTTAGTGTGAATGTCTGTGGCTCATAGCAACTGCATGGGTCTCAGATAGAGCTCGACCGATATATTGGTAAGCCAATATATTGTATCGGCTATTTTTCGCCGATAAACATCGGTCAGCAAAAGTACACTCAAAACCAGCCATACATGCCTTTAGAAGAAACGCAAGTTGCTCAAACGTGCTTGCATAGCACAAACAATTGTTGCGAGAATATAATTTCCCGCCCATTCTTGTGCGCGCATCTAGAAAATGTGAGTACTGTATCCCTTAACTTTCCTTCAAGCAGGAAAACTTTCGAGTTTTACGTTGCTTCAACGATTGATGACATTGAATTAGTGTAACAAAGGTGAATTTTTCGCTAAGAATCGATGGGAGTACTCAGTACTGGTGCACTTCTACACTAATCACGCGCAACTTATTTCAAGTCTTACGTCACAATGTCTGGCTTTGATCTCCGAGTGATATTGATAAGGCAAGATTCGTTACAAAATTAGATCATACGAGTAGGCTACCACAGCAAGATGCAGCAAAATTTGGCAAGTTTAGGTATTACAGTAAGAAAGAAAAGGCCAAGGGAAAATTAACTTTCGCTCACATGACATGCAAAAATAAACCCAAAGAAAAAATCCTAGTGAAACTTTGCACAGAAGAAAATAGTAGCGTCATTGTAGAAGTTTTCCGATTCGTGCCCAGAGCATTGTGACACAAGAAGCCACACGACCTCGTTCGGTGGAAGTTAAACAGCTACACGGCGCTTTGACTCTTCATGCGCACGTCGTTGGTTTGATGAAAGCCTTTCAGAGTGACTTCGCTGAAATTTTAAAAAGTCCTCTACTTTGAATATTGAATTGAAAACAAAACAATATTGCATTTGGTTGTTTCTTTTTTGTTTGGTGTTTTTTTGTGATTAGTGTTAAGAATGATTTTTCCATTACAGCAACCAATGCATAAACGTTCTTGGACTGGTTTGTTGCTTAATAACTTTGTTGATAACAAATTTTTCGTAGTTGATATAATATCGGTATCGGCCTAAAAATTTCATAAACATTGGCATCGGCCTGAAAAAGTGATATCGGTCGAGCTCTAGTCTCAGATTCCAAAGGGCGTTGGTTTGATACCGTTCAAGACCATTGTACATAGAACTTTATCGACAATAATGGATTTTTGCTGCTTTCAGTTGTAACAGTATGAATAATCAAGTTTAGTTGTTAGAAATTTGTAATTTTTGTGATGGAGAATTTTTCTTGATAAATTTTTGTTCGGCAAAAGGGGTTGACCAGGGTTGGCCAAGGAGGTTTCCACCACTTTAGTTTTACCCGTGTAAAACTCTAGGGGAAACTGGAAAAACCTTTTGGGGGAAACTGGGAAAAACTTGAGTTGTTAAAATTTACAAATGTGAATGAAATAATGATTAGGCCTACTCCTCATAGTTAATGTTTATTACTATCATATTTTGAATGAACCTATAAGATTTCCTGTGCTCATCCTACAAAAAAAGAAAAATGCTGTGATTTACTAATATCTAATAATAGATAGGTCCAATCATTAGTTTACATAGATGAACAATGAACATACCAGTATGTTATCAAGTCAGATGCTCCCCTGTGCCTAACATGTAGTCAGCAAACAAAATTGTAAACATTGAACAACAAAAGCCAAAGAAAGAAAAGATTAAGAGCTGGTATAATCTCAGTTATTGATAACATGTCAACAGTCTTCATTGTCCACATTGAACAGCTCTTCATCTGGGGTTTCAGATTCTTTCCATCCAAAGTATCTATAAGGCAGTGGCTATTTGACCGGCGCCGGTCTTTGAATTTGAAACACTATTTGACTGGTCATGACGTCACTATAGGCTACACTACAGTCACTTTTTTTCTTTTTCTCTTTCAAAGCAAAAGACAAAAGTGCGTATATAAGTTCTAAATTAGACAATTTTATTCAACTCGATCCGTGGCGCGTGCGATACTTTGCCGGCTCCTGTTCTAGAGCGTATGAGTTCGATACTACCCGGAAGCGTTCTTTTTTTTTTTTTTAACTAAATTTTGACCCGAAGTGCATTTTTGTAGTCAATTTTTAATTTGAGTTGCATTACATTTACATACCATTACCATTTTTTTAAAAGAAGCATTGTATATAACTAACTTGTAGAGAGCAAAATTGTAATGCTTCGTTCGGCAAACATGGTCACATCAATCAATCAATCATTTTATTTTTCGTCATTAACACGTCTGGGACAAAAAAAGATACTAACTAGAAAAATCGATATAGACCTACCAGCACGTTAATGAACGAGAAAAGGTGGCAAAACCTTGAAAGGTTTAAAACGTGCCTGAATGAAAAATTATGTAGTAGGCTATATAATTATCAGTAGTTAGCATGGCCACAAACGGAAAATTACCCAGAGAAATTCTCAAATTCCAGCAAATTAAAAAAACTGTAACTTTATTACTCACATTTGAAAAGACATAAAAAATTGGGCTGTAGGCAACTCAAATTAAAAATTGACTACAAAAATGCACTTCGGGTCAAAATTTAATTAAAAAAAAAGAAAACAAAACGCTCCCGGGTAGTATCGAACTCATTCCTTCTAGAATAGAAGTCAGCGAAGTATCGCACGCGCCACGGATCGAGTTGAATAAAATTGTCTAATTTAGAACTTATATAAGCGCTTCTCGTCTTTTGCTTTGAAAGAGAAAAAGGTGGCTGTATAGTGAACGGTCAAATAGTGTTTCAGATTCAAAGACAGGCGCCGGTCAAATAGCCACTGCCTATCTATAAGGCAGTGGCTATTTGACCGGCTCCGGTCTTTGAATCTGAAACACTATTTGACCGGTCATGACGTCACTACATAAGCACTTTTTCTCTTTCAAAGCAAAAGACGATAAGCGCGTTAAGTTTTAAATTCAACACGTTTTCTTCAACTGAGTCCGTGGCGCATACGTAACGTCTCGGGCTGCCATTTTAGAGGGAATGAGTTCGATACTATCCAGAAGCGTTCTTTTTTTTTTTTTTTTTTAACTACAAAAGGATACAAACTGATATGAATGAATCAACAAGTGAATAAAAAAGTTTCAAAACGAATTAAAAAAGTTTTTTCTAGTCTTTATTTTTAACAAATTCCTTTCATTTCTCAGCACAATTTCTCTGAAAAAATCACACCTTCTAATAGGCTGTAAGATTACGTTTCGCTGAAGTCCGAAGTTAAAAATTAAATCCAGTCTCATTGTCGCACAACAATCAGTCAAGTTTCAAATCATCATCTCAACCAACCCTTCAAGACAACTTTCCACTTTCAAAAATTTAGTTAAAAAAAAAAAAAAAAGAACGCTTCCGGATAGAACCGAACTCATTCCCTCTAGAATGGCAGCCCGAGACGTTACGTATGCGCCACGGATTCAGTTGAAAAAAACGTGTTGAATTTAAAACTTAAGGCGTTTATCGTCTTTTGCTTTGAAAGAGAAAAAGAAAAAAGTGCTTATGTAGTGACGTCATGACCGGTCAAATAGTGTTTCAGATTCAAAGACCGGAGCCGGTCAAATAGCCACTGCCTATCTATAAACATGCACTAATTTGCTTTGTGTGGATTAAAGCCATGCTACTGAACAAGCGTTCTATTCCAGCACTTGATGGTGGGCATGATGATATTGCCATCATCAATGAACAAAACTTCTTTACTGGCTCATTATTTGCAACTTTTCTTATGTATTGCCAATCTTTAAGTGATGACAATTTTTTCATTGATTTGATAAAAGACATGTTTGGAAAAATAGATGTATATATACCGTATATTATATCCTTAGTTTCATATCCTGCCAGTACGAGAATGAAATTGTCATCTTTTTCAAAAACAAAGTTGCATGCAGTTTCTTGCTCATCTGCAGACAAAGTCATACATTTTTGAAACTAATCAACATTTTCTTCTTCATTTTTCTTCTCACTTTTCTCCTTCCATGAGAGTAGCAGTACTAGACATCGTTTTTGAGGCTTTTCTTTTTTTTTCTGTGGGACGAAGAGTTTTAGGAAAGTGATTACTAGGGTGACCCAAAAAAAACTAAATTTTGATTTTTAAACTTTTTCTTGTTTAGACCTCTGCATTGTGGTCCAAAATGACACCTTGCCAAGTTTTGTTGAGATTGGTCCACATTTGACGCCCTAGCAGTGGGCCGGTACCGCCCGCGAGGTCAAAATCGGTCAATCTGGCTATATCTCAGCAAACGGTAGGCCTAGAACGCTCAAACTTGACTTTGAAGAAGCAGAATGCATGGTTTTCTATCTAACTTCCAGAGGGTTTTGGGGTCTAATGCATTTAGTTATGAAAAAAATGCAAAAAACACATTTTTGACCAAATGTGGCCCCCATAATAGGGGGGTATGTTAAAATTAAAAAAATCTCAGTACCCCCCAAAATTGTGCCACTGGGTGTAAAAAAATATATTATGAAAAAATTTTTGGGTTGCCCCTCCGGGAACTCCCCGCTACCGGGGGGTCTAACAAGCGATTTCCAAAATGCATGGGATTTGACACCTAACTTTTGAACCGGTAGTCATAGAAAGCTCGGACTAGTCTTAAAAGTTTCGTCTTGAAAAGTTAAGATAGGAATGTAACAGTTTCAGAACTGTCAGGTGTATAGTTTGGTCCGTACAAACCAAGTTTGGCCCAAAATGACCCATTTAGCCTACCGCGATGGTACAAAATCGAAAATTTGGCAATAATTGGCCTTAATGAGTTAGCAATGGGCCTAAAATTTTTGATTAATAAGCTATGATAGAGTTGTAATATTTTTTCATGAGTCATATATGCCCAACTTGACTATGCTTCAGGCACATCATTTCCTGCAAACATCAGAGTGTGTTACTTCTTTTTCGTCAATTGATATGTTCAAATCGACATTGCCTAAACCAACAATTCTCAGCTCGATCGATGTTTGCTTGCAAGAACACTGTAACGAAGTTAAGAGCTTGCTTGCTCTAATCCTTCAATCTTTTGCAAAAGGCTTGGCAACCCAAAAAGGGTCTCTGGTTTTGGTCCTGCTGCAAATAAGGACACAGGATCGCTGTTGAAAATTGGATCGGCAAGTGATGATGTCCTACAGAAACTGGATAATCTGCCAGTCCACAACCTGGGTGAAAATTGAAGAACGTAGTGTCGGATTAGCGAACTACAAGATAAATATTTATGGTGAAAGAAATCTTGATACAGTCTCCAGAAGCGTAGTTCTCAATAAAAGCACGGATTTACTTGAAAATATTCAGAAGATTGACAAGAAGAAATGGGAAAAACCAGTACAGAAATAAGACAGCAAAGAAGTTAGACTGCAATGCAATGAAAAGATGAAAGCTTATGAAGAAAAAGGTTACTCTAAAAAAGAAGCTCTCAATATCAGAGCAGAGCAGTAAACTTGCTGATTTAGATTTCCTGAAAGCGCAAAATCCACCAGGGCCTTTTACCACTTCTGAGGAAGTGAGTGCTTACCTTCAAAGTGATGCTGTAACAGATCACATAACGAACAAAAGACTTTGCACTGAAGTTCGCTATGCAAAGAAGACATGCCTCTCCCGAAAATCAAGTGCTTCAATATTCTGATTGAAACGAGACTATAAAAATTCCAGATTTGAAGACTATGCCAACAACCTTATCAGCTAGTTAGATAATTCACGTTCATGTGCAACTATAACAATGTCAGACCTCCAAAGTGTGCTTTCTGCTATGCATTTGCTTACAGAGGCAAATTCAAGCTTCACATCAAATGACCAGGAATCTGATTTTGCAGCACCAGCCTATCAAGTTGGTGAGTTCATAGCTGCCATCTGGATTGAAGGAAGCTAATATCACTGGCACTTTGCTAACATTGTTGAAGTTGTGAATGATGATGCCTTACTACTTCAAGAAGGTTGGCAACAGTAGAGATGGAGAAATATGGATTTTCCTAAAAATTCTGAACTTCTTGTTACTGTGTCATATGTCAGATCTGCCTGAATCAAATGCTGTGTTTCAAATGAAACAGTTCAACTATTGAATGAAGCTCTTAATGAAAAGATAAAAAAACACTAATTTGATATCTGGAACTACACAGTACTTCCATAACATTGGACCTTTGAAACATAACTATTATTATTATATACTTATTTGCGTCAGACAAAGCTGTCCATATCCAAAACAAAACAACTAAATAAATACACAAACTGCAAATGCACAAACAAACAAACTATCATTAAATATTACATAGCATCCTATTCTTATTATTTTATCAGTATTATATACACTACAGTGACTACAGTATATAATACTGAATATATATGTCGCATTGGTAACTGACACGTACATATTATATTCCAAAAGAACAAACATGGGCAAGAAAATTGAAAATGCTTACTAATGACTGGCTGTATGCCTACATTACAATCTTTATGACATTACCCAAAATGTCTCTGATTTTAAACGTATTGACGTCATAAAATCAATCAATTTTCTACAGCTAGACATGCATAATTGCATATGATTCATTTGAAAGTACTAATTCGAATCATAACATTTTAAACAAAAAATTACCCCGGTTTCAAACTTATTGAGGTAAAATTTTGAATTTTATACAATTGCGATAGGCCAAATAGGCCGTTTTGGGCCAAAATGAGCCCGTCCACACACCTGACACTTCTGAAACAGTTACATTCCTATCTTAACTTTTCAAAATGAAACTTTTGAGACTGGTCCCAGCCTTCTATGACAACCGGTTCAAATTTTAGGTATCAACTCACACGTATTTTGACAATTACTCATAAAACCCCCCGGTAGCAGGGAGTTCCCGGAGGGGCAATCCAATTTTTTTTTCATAATATGTTTTTTTACTCCCAGTGGCATAATTTTGGGGGGTACTCAGAGTTTGTACTCAAAATTCGTCTTTTAACATACCCCCCTACCCATAAACGTGTAATGTACAACTTTTAGTGTAATAATATACAACACTACTTGACTAATAACACACGAACAAGCATGGGCTTGTGTAAACCTAAAATCTGTACCATAGTAGAAGGTATATTAAAAGTCTTGGCATTAGGCCTACTACATAGAATGTAAATTCATCTCTACAGTAGCGATGAAAGATAAATAAATACGGGAATTAGGCAAAAAAGTATGCAAAATAAAGTGACCTAATAAATGAAAAGTACCCTAACCTAAAAACACAAAAAGTGACTTTTGGTAACTTTATAACTTATTAAATATTGACCCCACAACCATGAAATTTTGGTTCTACATTTCTTTTGTTAATTGGTACAACCAAAAAAAAGTAACTTTAGTAGTAAAAATCGCCCTATTAATGACATACATAATTTGAAAGTTGCTACCGTACGTGGTCATGCACTGCACAAAGTCAACTTAAAATGTCTTCATGGATTTTTCTGCGGTCACGTGATTTCTACGTCGCAAGTGGTGACAAAAGTAATTTAGTTCATCTTTTTCACAAAGGAGCAACGGCATTTTGCCGCCTCTTGCAAAGAAAACTTTTGTTATCTTATCGAAAAACTATGGCTTCTATTTCAGATAGTTTTCAGATAATCGATTATACATGTTGCGAAAGAATTCAAAAATGCAAAATTAAAAATCCCCATGTAAAAATATATGAACATTTTGGTCTAACGCGTAAAACGGTTACCAAAATTTCTCATATTACTGTGTCATGCAACCAGAGCCACTAAATCCCAGCTAGCGGGGCCTGTCATTTTTGCATTGATTCAACGTCTGCAGACGTTGGGTCGATGTGGAAGTGACGAGTTTGCTGGCTTGGGTTTTATAATTATCGCTCTATCGACGTAATTTTATATCAAAGCACGCTTGATATTTGCAAGACAAAGATGATGATGTTGTTTCTACTTGTTTGTTTTTATTTGTTGTTTTCATTGTTTCGTATCGTCAAGTTGTAACTATTTTGTAAGTCGTGCAAGGCCTGGTGCGTTGGGCCATAGTTAATAAATACACTATGGTTGGGCTTGAAATGGCTTTGCCTGTGGTAGAATTTCTTTTAAATTCTTTGCCTGTCTTGCTCTTCTTTGCTATGAGCTAAACGCATCAATGTGTATTCCTCTCACGACCATTAGCAGTCTTGATAACGCACCATAGCCGATCGCCATAGCAAGTGTCCATTTAAGTTATACAAGTCTTAGAAATATCAGCTAAGCTATAGCCTTTGGGCTAATAAAGCTATTGCCTGAATGTATAGGCTAGGTCCCCCTATTGTTGTTTTTATTTTTGTTAGTAGCTTTTTCTTTTTTTATTTCCTTTTTTATCTTAAAATTTTCTGAAGGTGTTACGACCGTGCCTAATTTCTTTTCACTTATTTCGGTCTTAAAGTGCCCCTGACAGGTTGGATCCAAGTATAGTAACTTTTTAAAGCATTTCCTAGCGCAGAATTACACTTAGCGAAATTTTCAATCTTAACCTCGTAGCTCGACTGGTTAGGGCGTAGCCTAATTTAATCAAAAGACTGCTCCACAGCGCCACCACAGGCGAAACTCCATATTTCATTGCTCTGGGACGACTTTGGTGGTATTACGTCATCCTAAGTGGACGTCGTTAGCAACGGATGAAACAAACGCTTTCTAGATGTAATTGGTGGATCATAGTTTGGTCGGAGTTGGTACAAGCGGTTGCTTTTTTCAAAGATTTATTGTTTTTTGCAGTTTAATAAAACTGTACTGGATACGTTCCTACAAAACCTAAAATATACTTGAAGTGAAAAATGAAGAAATCGTACGAATCATCATTCATATTTAATTCATCATCACTATTTAAAAATAAATAAAACTTCTTTCTCTCTCTCATAATGTGCCTTCAGTTGGCCATTGAAATCCTGTGTAACGGCCATCTGGATCTGGAAAATTGTTTCGGATTCGCCAAACAATGCATGACGGCATCACAATCCGATTGTTGCTTCCGAGAGCATCACCTTGTAGTATACACTCCAACACATGCCTGTAGGCATTTTTACTTGAGTGGTATTAACAAAATCATCTTCAGTGAAATGAACATATACGACTAGTTTTGTATGGCCCATCCCACTTTCGAACACTTGAAGAAAAACTTTGACCATTTTCTTCTCAGTACCTTGTTTTGTGGGAAAGTGGGAAAAGAAAGCACACGGTCTTTGTCACTGACAATGTCACATAAACAGCAATTTGTAAGCATTGCCTCAACCATAAATTAAAGGTAGGCTACTGTTTTGTGAGATACGGTTGTTACACTACAAATGGCTATAGTATAGCCAGATTAGGACAAATAAAAAGTATGAAAATTGTAGCCCTATGAAACTGCAATTTCAATTGAATTGAGATGCTGTTTGATAAAAGTAAACTCAACCTATTTGATCGAAACCTGATAGTAATAATAAGTTCACTTTTACATTTCGGTAATTCTTAATTTGCACATGCTTTAGACCAACAGAGCCCCACACATTCACGTTTTGCAGTAGCCGTACCATACTTTACCAAGTCATCACAGAGAAAGAATGTATCCTTCCGCTTACTGTGACGTCACAGCGGTGTTGCCGTTTTTATTTTCGCAATTGAATGAGTGCCAGATTCGCCGATGTCAACAAAAGTTTGCAGCGTGTAACTTAGTAGCCTGTTGATACTTTTTACGATTTTCTGGTCAGGGAAGTTTGTTAGTTTCATCTTTTTGGTATTTTAGGTAAATTTAGCGAATTTATTTATCTGTCAGAGGCACTTTAAGTACGTTTTAAAAATGTACTTCGCGAAAGCCGTCGCGATGCAATGCAAAGACTGCGCCGAAATTAAAGCAGCTTTTTATAAGCCCAAAGAGCAACAACACCTCATCAAAGCAACCCAACCATTCGAAAGAATCAGTATGGATTTTAAAGGTCCTGTAGCATCTGCCACCAAGAACAGATATTTGTTGGTAATCGTGAACGAATTTTCTAGATTTCCATTTGTAGCCTATATCCGTGTGCCGACATGAAGGCGTCTACTGTTATCGAAAAATTGTGTGATTTATTTTCCGTGTTTGGATTTCCGTCGTATGTCCACACCGACCAGGGTGCAAATTTTATGTCGAGCGAACTGAAAGAGTGGCTGCATGGAAATGCTTCGCCCCCCAGACCCTGTTTATGAGCGAGAATATTAAAAACTGGTAGTAAGCATTCGGTCCCCTCCTATATGTAAAAAGCGACGCCAAACACACACACACTTTGTAAATTGTAACAAATGAAGAACGGTAACAAAAAAACAGCTGTTCAGGAAATGAAAACGAACAAGTTAGAAAGTGATATGAAAACGACAGTTTGTGGAAATGAGTTCTCGCACGCTTCTCAAGATTGCTTTTCCCTCAGGTGTTTTCTCTATGAACTGTGTCATAAGTTCTTTGATATCGACAGTGTTTTGGTGGACATGCATCAACGCAAGATGAGTAGGCTAAGTCTTTTTTGTGTCATTGGGCTTCTCAAGCATGTTTTCAGGCGTCTTGAGCAAAAAATGGACGTTCTGATGATGCAGCTGAAACCGAGAGGCAAAGGCATAGCTCCACAAATTTTCGCGTTTCTTTGAAAAGATCTAGTGTTTGAGAATATAAGTTGCGATAGTCTCAGCAACCTTTTGAACGGAGCTTGCGGTTTTTTCTCTCTCTCTTTTTTTAGTAGGCTAATAGAGAAATTTGCTGTTTTATGCTATTTTTGAGTAGAGTAACTTTAAAATTCTGACAATTTAAGGTACATAACGTTGTAGGCTAAAAGAGGTGAGGCTTATTGCCGATGCTTTAAACTTTGTTCAAAATGATGCAGTTGTAATTCGTGAATCGTCTAAACATAAATTTTTATTCATGTCGCTTTTTGGTTCCGATGAAGTTGCCTTCAATTTGCTGGGTTTGTGTCCTACTCGTTGGTGCGTTCGTGCTTCTGCCCTCGCTAGTGTTGTTGAGTGCTATTCTACCCCGTTGCAATGTCTGACCGACATGACAGAAGATAGCCTAGTGTAGTGAGAGGAGACGCACGTGCAAAAATATTCGGCTTGGTAAAACAAATATGCACAATGCGGCTTTATTTTGCGATTACCTGCAGCGGTGAAGTTTTTCAGCCTGTAGAAGCCGTCGTAAGATAGCTCCAAAACAAGAAGATCTCTGCTTCTACAGCTTTGGAATCCATCACCATTATCCACAAACGGATCAAAAATCTCAGAAAAAATAAATCCGTTTCCAAGCTCATGGAAGCAGCGAACGTCTTTACGTCTGCCAATAACCTAAAGACGCCAAAGGATCCCCAAGTGAGCAAAACTCCAGCAAGATTTCGAAACACAGAGGAATCGGATGCTTTGTCGTCTGCCGGAGAAAGAGCGTATGGGAACGGCAATACATTTGGTTCAAGCTGAGCTTGATTGAGGATTCGACCAGGTGGATCTGCTTAGGCTACAGCAGCCAACAGACAGAAGGCCCCTCTGAGCTGTGCAAACGGCGAGGAAAGATCTGATACTAAGATCAGCTTATCTGATGTCATCAGAAAGATCGCCTAAAAACGGAACTTATATATAGTATAGGCTACCTTGCTCAGCGATGTTGTAAGTGGAAAAACCTTTTATTTTGTCTGTTGCGAGAATAGTAGGCCTAGGCTACAATACAATTATATACAATATACGTATAAAATAGCACCATAACAATCTAGATACCACAACAGACAGGAAGCAGCGAATGACTATATCAGTAATCGAGAGTCAGCTGCTTTCCTGTTCTTGGTGACAAATGTCAAGCATCGGCAAATTACATTGAAACAAGATAGGCTGATGTTCAGTAAAAATGAAAAAAAAAGAGAAGTCATGTGCTGCTGCGATCCTCAAGTGAAGTCATGTGGCTTTATTCAAATATGAACTTTATTTTGGGCATTTAAAAATGGAAGTGGCTACAGTTACGGCGCCGTAAATACAGCCGTTCCATGCCTTTTTATTTAATCTTTACGTCGCTTTTACTGCGCATGCGCGCTGGTGCGTATTTTTTCTTCTTTCCCGAAAAAACAAATGAAAAATAACAAATGAAAATAAAAACTGTTGAAATCAATAAACTCTTGTAGCAACTAGCAAGGGCGTTTAAATTTCAATGCAACTAATAAGAGTTCAAGCTAATAAATTATACAAGCAAAAACATTTCCAGCACAGTACAGTAGGCTCAGGGGGGTCTAGGTGGTACTTTTGGCCCGGAATGTTTAAGGGGCCGGATTTAATAAATTCCCGCGACTTCAAACATTATCAAGATCTTAATATAATCAGATCTAAAGGAATTGCCATCAGAAGTTAAAACAGTCATTTCAGCCGTCAGATGGTAACGTACCGGCCCCCTTCTGGGTACCGGGCCCACTTCAGCTTTCTGGTGGTAAAATAGCCACTTCAGCCACCAAACAGTAAAATAAGAATTTAGTCTAGTATAGTGATTTCCCTAACCACGAATATTATCCGAAACACGAATTTCAAAATAAACAGGCTAATATTAATTTTTTTGTTCAAACTCAAAAACTGAAATGGCACAGGTAAGAAGATTGCTATCCTTATTTCTGCACTAAAAATTAGACCAAAATCGCTTTTCAGATTGCAGCAATCAGCGAATGTTTGACCTTGGCCCAAACACCTTTCCCAAATCAAATTGAAAACTTTCTTTCTGACTGTCTGTAGTGCTGTAAATTCTCTTCTGGTGAGCCTAGAATGACCAGTGAAAAATCAATGGAATCGGGAAGTAATAGGCTACTCTAGCACCAAGTGAAAAATAAAAGTTCAAAAAAGCAACCGCTAGGTAGAGATAGTAAGTTTTGCGGTTCAAGAAATTTTAACACTTTGCTCCTCAAAGGGAGGCCAGATTTGGCCCCCCCCTCATATTTCCTTTAATTATTTGAAGCACAGTAACGCCATGCACTTGGTTTTTCTTGACTTTTCCTAAAATTGCCAGGCGGATCTGATGATATTAAATTTGATGCTGAAAGTTGTGTAGTTTTCTTGTAAATTCAAGATTTTGGTGAATTTTTGCTATTTCTAGCTAACTTCCAGCAAAGCGTGAAATGGATTACATTGCGATGACAAGCCATAAGCTCATAATTGCTTCGTGCATCGATATGCGCGAGCAGAGAGAAACATCCTCTTGCTTTCTTTTGTTTGGTTTGACCTCAATAATACAAAGCGCGTTATTTCTTATGCTACAAAGAAAAGCCAGTGATCACAAAGCTGTTAATTAGAAACAATAATAGCAAACGTTTTTTGCGTTATCAGCTCTACAAAGAAGAATAGCAATCCACGATCAAAATAGTAGGCTATGGAGGCCACAAACTATTCAAAACAGTTGTTTCAAGCAGATAATATTCATTGACGAATAAAAAACGTTACAATAAGAAATCTTCTCTTGGATAAAGACACGAAAACCTGGTTTCGAAATAAACGTTCTATGGAAATGCTCTCATTGACAAAACTTGCAATTGAGGAAATGTATCACTGCAAATGCTTTTGGGAGAAGCCGGAGAAATAGCGTTTTTGCAAACAGTAATTGTGAGATACACTCAAAATTATGAGATAGGCTCCATTTACACGTAGCAGCTAACTCGATGGCGTCCCTTCACTGCTTTATGTCGCCTACTTGTTGTTATGTTCTGTATTTTTGTTTCACAGTGCACTGTGTTTTGTTCCAAAGAGCGCAAAATAAAGATGATAATGCCTCATCTACATTACAACATATTTTGTAATGTAGGCCTACAAACAAAATGTACAATGTACACAATGTACATTACAAAATATTTTGTACTGTAGACGAGGCATAAAGTTAGGCGTCACATAAGACAAACAACAAATCAGCTTTCTTCATCATTGATTCAACATCTGAATACGTTGCGCCAATGTATAAGGGGCCGGCTATTGTGAAGACCCGCCATTTATAAACGATCCGATTATACCAAAAGTGAGACAAACTAGTGGATCAAAGAATGAATAAACAATGCTGAGAAAACTAAATCTAAGTGACGAACAATAAAGATGTCTTCATTTATCTTGGAAAAATGCTGCCTAAACTTATCAACAAAAAATACCGTAAATAACGGCAAGGATCCCGAAAGAAGAATTTGCTCGACTTTGGCATGAATTTAGTCAGACATCTACAGTAATAATTCCACACATACAATAACGGGCTCTCAACTGCTGTAAGATACATAATAATCAACCTGGTTCTGGGCGATTTGTGTAACAGTTTAGGGGAAGACACTACTTGAAATGAAGCACCACACAAAAGATTTTCATTGAAGACTGAGTCTAAAAACCGATGTGGATTGTGCTGCACAATAACTTCAAGTTTAGGACAGAAGAGGCACAAAATATCACGATAAAAATATAGACCTTGTGGGAAATTTTCGAGAATCATAACACGATGCAAATACCATAAACGCTTAGTTTGCATGCTGCTCTAAGCTGGCCGGCAACCACAAAGGTAGACAATAGCCTACAGGCAGTTTATAATTCGATAACAGCGCAATAAACATTATAAATACGTAAACCGACAATTTTCTTTTACAAACGTTTTACGTCTAATAGTAAATTTTCCCCCAACAATTTTTTGTGAAGCACTTGCAAACCACGGTTTTGTAAAATAATTCATCATTATTATTTTTTACTTCTCGGATATTGTAAAACGTCATCAGCAAAATCACAAAAAAAATTTCATGTAGTAGGCCTAAGAATTTTTTATAGAATTGTAGCCACGTTGTTTCAACAAAGAAGCAATCTTTTAGCAATATAAAGTTATAGAAAATAATTTGCAATCATGCAAATGGTTGGAAAGAATCTAGGAAGTCTTCTCACAATCTGGCACAAAATGATTATGTTTATTGTATCTCTGTAAAATGTTTTACGACAAACTTTGAAGCTTCGTTATAATCATTTTTATCTTTGAAGTCAAAAGTTATTTTTTTTTGGCCAGAAACATAATCACTGCCTTGCTGATGTTGTCGCTTTTACGCGTATTTTTAGTGCTTCAAACAATAAGGACCCAGTCAGCAATCCAGTCCTTTTACATTGATTCAACATTTGTAAACGTTAAATTTATGTAGATTTGCTGACTATGGGTTATTTCACATTTCCTTTGTTCACGCATGTTCCTCAATTCGCTGTTGCATTATTTCGACCCTGGCGGACTAAAAATGTATTTTCAAATTGATTGACACAATCTTCAATAAAAAGTGAGCTTCGAACTTAGCTTTGTTGATGTAAATGCTGTATTTTTTGTGGATGTAATTTATGAGTCATGTTTATAAACACCCGTAAGCGAAATGACTTATGATGTGGCCGGCATGATATTTGTGATGCGACTTGACACAAATCCACAATTTCAAAAGCACCTAATTTGACTTAGAAATTTCAGATAATTTCAACAACTTGTTCAATTGTCTTCTCTCTACTAAAAATATTCATACTACAAACTCAATTGTAAACCTAAAATACACAAACGAAGATGTAAACAGCTATTCAAGCAGGCTAAGGTGTTACTTATGAGAAATTTGGTTCCATAAAACTAGAAGCTAGCCATGAGTTTCGGAATGCATTAGTTTAGGATAAAAATGTAAGACAACAAACGCAGTTTTGTTTTTTTTCAAATTCGTGTAACAATGTTACTCTGATTGTAACTATTTTAGAATCAGTGAGTAGCTTACAATAAGATTTGCTCGCAAGTCGTAAATTCTAATCAATGCAATGATTCGGCACACCGCACACACACTTCGTGCGTTCGATCGAGCTCTTTGTTATTTAGAAGTTTGCATGAAATCGGATTAGCACGGTAATTAAATAGCGGCAAGTTAAATCAAAATTGTCGTTTTTGGGTACCTTTGCAAAAATTGAAATATCAAGTTTAACATATAAAATTTTAAAATAATGACTTTTCAAACTTATAGACAAATGATTTGCTTTCACACCAGTGCAACTTCTGTTGAAATAGCATCAGTGGATAACACGTAACAGCTGATTGAATTTGATCCAAAAACGGCCCCCCCTTGAGCAGTTAACTTCCAAAAAAACGTTGAAAAGCAAAGGGTTAAGATTGCGCAAGATTTGTTAAATGACCATGCTTTAACGACATCAATGAAAGTTTGCACACAACCTTTATATACATAACATTGTCGATGCAGGTGGGCCGAAAATAAATTGGTACCGGGCTCGAGAAATCCTGTCAACGGCCCTGAGTAGGCTATTACAAAAATAATCACAATTAATAAAAGGTAGGCTATAGGCCTATTGTTTTGTTATAAAAAAAAATGGCTAAGTGATTCTCAGTGTTACCGATGAAAAACCAATGAATCAGAAAAAAATTTGGTAGCCGCAAGGTAGCACAATTAATAGCAAATAAAAGAAATAGTAGGCCTATATACTGATTACTGATGGCGAATTAGTAAAGCTTGGCTTTGGCCTGCTGTTAGAAAAAGGTTGCCGACCCCTGTCCTACGCCTTCATAGGGCTACAGTCTTTCGCACTTTTTCATTGTATGCACAGTTGCACACTGTAGGCTATATTTGTTTTTTTATATTTCATGTTCGTTTGGTGTTGAATCCAAACAAAACTAAATGACTTCCATCCACCAGGATTTATCCACCGGACTTTTAGATTTTTGCTGTGTGACACTTTCAGATTTTTTGCTGTGCGAGGAAATGTGCTCTGTAGGCTACGGGTAGGTATTTGCAATGCTGCGGCGCACATGGGAAATCGTGTCCTCAATTTTATGAAATTCGCTGTATCCAACCAGGGGCGCCGGAACGATTTTTGAGTGGGGGGGCAAGATTACAAAAAAAGGGCACTTTTGTTTACTAAAAGGCCAATTTTTTTTCAAGTTTTAAGATAAGATATAGCGATAATACTAATGTATCAGCTCACTATGTGTTGAGTAATGATAGCCTACAAGTGTCCGGTATACAAAGAAGGGCATCATGCTATGTTATAATGATGTAACCTACTGTCAAGCCTTAAAGCAGCCTGCGGCCATGGCCGCTAAGTAGTGCTTGAATGACTGCCGGTGCTACCTCCTCAATCGGCCGTTTGGCCGCCGGTCTCTTCTAGCCAATTATTTAATTTCGCAATAGAATGATCGTGGATTAACTGTCGAAAATATGTAGTATCAAAGAGTGACGCAAAATTAGGTCAGCCCGTCATAATCGCCACTGTTGCATTGTGCGGGAATATTTGTTATTGATGGAATGTATCCATCTGCGATTACCAGCAGTGTAAGTCTTGTTTGTAATTCCTGACGTTTATTTTAACAAAGTCTTAATCCGAAGTGCTAATTTACGTCGGCTGGCAATATTGTCGTTTTTATGTCGATTCGATGTTGTCGGACATTGAATCGTTGTTAAAAAGGAGAACTAGGTTAGTTGACATCCGAGGGGAAAACATTGTTTGATCTTATTTTGCAAAAATTATGCTTCTTTTAGTAATGTCCTTCACATCATTGAAATATACTTATTTTATTACCTTGCCGTCATCGTCAACACATGTCGAACATTGTTTTTCGTTGCTAAAAAGAATTCTAGGGAAGTGACAAACTTCTTTAAAATCAGCCACATTGGAGACACTCGTGCGAGTGTCGTTAGAGTTAGATGGTCCCGCAGTACTGGATTACACTCCCGATAAAGCATTTATTGCGTGGTGCAACGATTCTATTGTAGGACGTCGCCCAGGCCCAAATTTCAACAACGCTAAGTGATCATTTTAACATTGTTGCAAGTTTAATTCGATTTACTTGTGCTATCGTTATTTTTATTTTGTATTTTGGCCTCCAAGCACGCAGATATGGCCGCCGAGAAGGAGCTCCCGGTAGGCCACGATGGCTGCCGAAAAAAAAAGCGAGTTTTAAGGCCTGTAGGCTACTGTGTTGCAAAATTTTGTGTCGTAAATATTTTTTTGAGGCAAAAATGAAATATTATAATTAGGCTAAGAGCGAATAGCAGAAATTGTTATATTGCAAAATGTGCAGTAGCTTACATGACTTTAAAAAGGCACCATTGCCCCCCCTGCCTCTCCATCTGCAGAAAAATTGAGGGCAAGGGGAGCATCCGCCCCCCCTGCCCCCCCGGTTCCGGCGCCCCTGTATCCAACGCATTCTGTGATGGATAGTGGATACACATACAGCGCTATATAAAAACAAACATTATTATTATTACATTTCAAGGTTGTCGGAGACAAACATTTTGAATTGGGAAAGTTTTCAGATTTTGAAAAGCCTAAAGCAGGGATTTCCAACCTGGAGGCCATGGCCCCTTAGTGGGCCATGAGCCTTTTTCAAGGGCCATTTTCATTTTTCAGGCCATTTTCAAGGGCCATTTTCATTTTTCAAGGGCCATGGAAAATTATGAAAAACATAATAATTTTTTTAATTTATCATCTCTAAGTTCACTCCAACACTATATAACTTAACAAAAGAAGTAAATTAAAATTTAATAGAAATAGTAGTACCAGTAGCCTACATTTTGCCTAAATCTTCATGAAATGGTCTTTACCGGTTACTGTATAAACAACTTTTTATTTAAAATGATATTTCCTTATTTTTTCAACAGGTTGAAAAAAATGGGGAGGGGGCCATAATTGATTTTTCAAAATTTTCAAAGGGGGCCACGGTGTAAAAAAGGTTGAGAACCCCTGGCCTAAAGAGAAGGTGAAGATCTTTTTTTTCAATATTTCGTTCAGTTTCAGTTCAGTTGTTTTTATTTCTGACCATCATATCAAAAACAATAGGCTAGGCCTACATGTCAACATAGCAAAGGTCGAGAAAAAAGTAGAAGCGACAAAACGCAAACGTTAAAACGTGCTTGTGACCGAAGTAACTTATTGAGTTGAAAAAAATTTGGCACGGTTGCAACACGTTCAGAAAAATTTAAGATATAGCCTAAAGGGAAAAAAATGAAATGTTACAAACAAAAACAAATAAACAACATATATTTAGGCTATAGCTTTATTAGCCCACATAGCTTTAGCTGATATATTTAAGATTTGTATGGATAGTTGCTATGAAGATCGGCCATGGTGCGTTATCAAGAGTGCTGATGGTCGTGAGGGGAACACGTCTTGATGCGTTTAGCTCATAGCAAAGAAGAGCAAGGCAGGCAAAGAAGTCGGCAGCAGTGGCCGAGTGGTTAGCGCGTTGGGCTCGCAGTCGAGAGCCTGCATGTTCGACTCCAGCCACCCGCACTTGCTGTTGTTTCTCTGGGCAAGAAACTTTACGATAATTGCCTCTACCCAGTGATCAATTTCGAGTAGTGGGTGGTACCAAATTTCAGTCATAAGTAGAGTAGACAACCGGAAACAGACATTGCAGTCGGCTGCAGCGTGGGTCAGGTGTACGTCGGAAGGCGTACACCGATGCATTGCGCTCAAGTCCGCTTTCCCGCAATGCAGGATAAAGATAATAAAACAAAAACAAAACAACAAAAAACCCCACAAAGAAATCCTACCACGGGCAAAGCCATTTCAAGCGCAACGCACCAGGCCTTGCACGACTCAAAAAATAGATAGGCTATAAAATGACGACATGAAAACAATAACAAAAACAAATAAAACAAACTAGCAAAAACAACGTCATTATCTTGCGGAAATTCAATTATACCCAGGGAAGTTATGTCTTAAAGATATCAAGCGTGCTTTGATATAAAGTTACGTTGATAAAGCGATAATTTTAGACCCCAGTCAGCTAAATTCGTCACCTCCACACCGATCCAACGTTAGCAAACGTTGAATTAATGCAAAAATGACAGGCATCGCTGGCTGGGATGTAAAAGTGGCATGTCACAGTAATATGATAAATTTGGGTTACCGTAGGCTATGTTTTACACGTTATGAAAATATGCTTGGAGGTGTTGAAGGTGGTGAGATGGTTCAAAACTTTTTTGTTGGTTGGTAATGGTTTTGAATCTTTATCCTCGGACTGAAAAAGCCTTGATAAGTTATTCCTGGTAGGTAGTCTTTCAACTTCATAACTTATTTCTGTCTCTGACAAAATAAAACTGTTACTGAAAAATTGTCTCAAGCACGTTTTAACGTTCGCGTTTTGTCGCTTCTACTTTTTTTGACTTTTGCTATGTTGACATGTTTTGTTTTTGCTGTGACGGTCAGAAATAAAAACAATTTAAACTAAACTCAACTGAGACGATTTTTGGTGAAACTCTTGGTGAAATGAAATTGGGTTGCGAATTACGATGAAAATGTCAAAAATTAATGCAGCGGCGTCTGGCAACGCTGACACTGGTGGAGTGGTGGGCAAGGGCAATGCGCATTGGGCATTTCTGATTTCTCAGTCATCCATTGCATTGGAATTGACAAGTTTCTAATTTATCTGAGTCCTGAAACTGCAAGTTGCTTACTAAGAGCAATGGTCACTATCAGTATGATTCAGCAATCACACAAATAAAATATTACTGTAAACTGACTAAAATTAATAGATTTTTTGTAAGCACCACTAACATACCGATAGCCTACCGTATGGCGTATATACTACGGATTAATTGTATGTATGATACTGGTACATACCGTACCTATTACCGTACAAACATACTTTTGTGTTTCAGCTGATATTTACCAATAGGCTACCAATAAATAATTGCGGTATGAGTGTTGGACATGGCTCTGAAGACCATACATCTGTTGCTCTCTTACCAGAACATGATTTTCGTCCATACCGCAGAAGATGGTACTTGCTAGCAACTTTGTTTTTGCTGAATCTCTCCAATGCTATGGTAAATTTTAATTGGCTAAGTAACTGTATTAAAAGTGGCTATATCTAAGTCAATGCAGGCCTCTAAGCTCCCTGCGGCCATAGCCGCCAAGAAGTCATTAAATTGGCTCTGAAAATACTGTACCGGGAGGCCATGTTTGGTCGCGAGCTTCCACAGGCCAAGATTTCTCCATTCTGTTAGTAATTGACATTTTGTTTTTCCACTTGCATTTGTATATATGTGAAATTTTTTTCTCTTTACTTGCATTCACAACTTTTTTGCAGACACTAGGAAAGTCTCTCACATGCCGACAAGAAATAATTTCTAATGAAAGTTTTGCAAAAAAGCTGAGCGCCAACTTATAAAAATCAAAGACTACCGTAGCTCTACTCAAATTGCTCTGAGGGCGAAACGAACACTTGTAAATGAACTCAAGGGCCACAATACTTTATTGCATTGCAGAAAGTAAAAACTGTCTCCCTGGCCCGTTTTGCCATTTTAAATTTGGAAGTGGCTATTTTTCCACACTTAATGCCATGGTTACAATCAGGTGTTGCCAGAGTTAAGATTAAAGTTATATATATAATATAATAATAATAATAATGTATTCTGGTCCAGTACACATGGTACTACAGAGAAAAACATTAACATACTCGCAGATAACAATTGATAAGAAAACATAAATAAATAAAAATAAGAAAATTTTGAAGAGAAAACAAAAATCACAAGGAACAAAAAAGATAAGACACAATCATAAACAGTTTTCGACACGTCGCTTAAATGTCGCAATAGACATACTATTGACTACAGCATATGGTAAATTATTCCAAGTATCGACTACTCTATTGGCAAAGGAAAATTTACGGCAGTTCAGTTGAGCAAACTGTTTATGCAATTTAAAATTATGGCCTCTGGTTGAATTAGAGTTAAAAAGAAAATATTTGGAACATAGTGATACCGAAACATTGTGTACTAATTTAAAAACTTCTGTCAAATCAAAAATTAATCTCCGTTTTTCCAACGAGAGAAGGTCTAGTTCAAACAGTCTTTGTTCATAGGTTAGGTTTTTCAGTCCATGAATGCATTTTGTTGCTCGTTGTTGCACCCTCTCTAGCAAACCAATGTCCCGAACAGAATGGGGATTCCAAGCCGCCACTGCAAATTCCAAGTGGGGCCTGATCAACTGTTTATATAATCTTAAAAAGACATGCTTGTCCCTGCTGACCAGTGTTCGTTTTAAAACACCCAGGACCATCTCCGCCTTTTTAACTGCATACGAGACATGGGTGGATGTTTTAAGATCAGTCGTTATCATAACGCCCAAGTCTTTTTCACTCTTTTTAGGGGCAATTGGCATGTCACCTAGAACATACTGATGCTCTAAGTTGCCATGACCAAAGTGCAGAGTGGAGCACTTGTCAACATTAAACTGTAGTTGCCAGGATTCAGACCAGTCCATTAACAATTTCAAGTCCGTTTGTAGCAGGGATGAGGCAAGATCGGGATCATCCCTGCTCAATTCTGTGTAGATTTTCATGTCATCCGCGTATTTCAACAAGGTGCTGTGACTAATGTAGTCATCAGCGTCATCAGCGTTAGGAAGAGTTGAGGTAAGGGTTAGAGTTAGGAATAATATTAGGGTTTTGATTTTTGCCCAGGACTAAAAAAAATTTCCGAAATACAAGTTTTTGTTTTCAACAGCTTTAAACTTTTCTGAAATTAGGGCAGAATTCCTTATCTGGCAACACTATTGAGGCTATTATTACACTATACAGTGTAAATATAGCCACAGCCTTTAAATTTTGCAGATGGGTGTTACAGACTTACAGTCAACAAATTTTCGATTTACATTCTCCTTCCACAACCACCTCGACTCCACATCCTGGAGCCTGGTCCCCACAACCTAAGCTGGTGGACCTTTCCCCGGGTTCATTCTACACCCTAAAATAACATTGCTCCCCACCTGCGTGGGTGTGGCAGGCCAGTTTTTTCAAATCTGACCTGTCTATGTTTAATTGTTTATTGTGTCAATTCTTTTGTATATACTCGTGCGTTGTTGTGCTGATACAACAGTTCATCACTGTTCAATAAACAAAATAACAGAGTAAGGACGCAATAAAACAGATAGCAAGAACATACAACGAACATAAGATCACAAAAAAGAAATAGTAATTAAGAACAAACAGATAAACAACACTGTAAAAAATGCAAACAGAACGACGGACCTGGAGAGCAAATATCTTGTAACCCACTCTCAAAAAGCACGCAAAAAAACGAAATCCTTAAAGAACTGACTGCCGCAAATAGGCTACCAAGGTGTTATTGAGATAATGGTACAAGAAGTGAATAGGCAATGTGATTGTGATGTAACAATCCAGGTTTCTTACACACAATAAAATGGTGCAACAATAGTCTATCGCTTAAAAGTCATTTGCTGTTTAATGAGTATATATTTCAAATTTTATCAGCAAGTTTTAAGTGAATAGGCTATTATCTTATAAAGTGAATACGAGTACAGGCCTCGAAATTCGTTTTTGTTGACGGCAGACAAGTGTGTCCGGTCTGAGCAGCTATCTCGGCGGACAAATTATGTTTCACGGCGGACACACCAGTTTTAGCGTCAATTGTCATGCTTAATCACTTTATCTTGATAATTCTTCGCCATTTAAGAGCTATGGCTACGGTTTGTAAGGCTTTTTAAAATTTCAGCGAAAGCTTTCATCAGACCAACGACGTGCGCTTGCAGAGTCAAAGCGCCGTGAAGCTGCAATACGCCACATAACTGATTAACTTCCACCGAACGAGGTCGTGTAGATTTTTGCGTCACAATGCTCTAGGCACAAGTTGGAAACTTCTACACTACCCCTACTATTTTCTGTTGTGCAAAGTTTCACTGGGCATTTTTCTTTAGGTATATTTTTGCGTGTTATGTGAGTGAAAGTAAATTTTCCATGGGCCTTTTCTTTCTTACTGTAATACCAAAACTTAAGAAATTTTGCTTCATCTTGCTGTAATAGCCTACTCGTATAATCTAATTTTGTAACCAACCTTGCCTTATCAATGTTACTCGGAGATCAAAGCCAGACATTGTGACATAAGACTTGAACTAAGTTGCGCGTGCTCCCATCGATTCTTAGCGAAGAATTCACTTTTGTTATGCTGATTCAATGTCATCAATCGTTAAAGCAACGTAAAAATCGAAAGTTTTTCTGCTTGAATGGAAGCTAAGGGATACAGTATTCACATTTTCTAGATGCGTGCTAGAATGCACGGGAAATTATATTCTCGCAATCGCAACAATTGTTCGTGCTATGCAATGACGATTTGTATCGCTAGTTTCTGTGTTATTTCTCGGCGGACAAATATGACCGATCTAGATGGTACTTCCCGCGGACATCACATGCTGTGACGGCAGACGTGTCCGCGGTGTCCGCCGTGAATTTCGAGGCCTGGAGTAAATTTTAATAGTTAATTATTTGAAAGTTCAAAATTGCATCGTGGGCTGCACCAAAATGTTCTTGCGGCCCCACGGGCTGCATGTTTGAGCCCCCTACTATTTAGCAGTGCACTTTAATGCAACTACAAAGGTGTTTTAGGGTCTTGTTTGTATTGTTCTTACTTGAGTGAATGGAAAAGCAAGATATTAATTAACGGATTTTCAATATCACAAATTTTTAAAGAGTCTTATTTTCCGGGTGTGAAAATTTGGCTGCAGGAAAGAAGCTCTGGTAGGCCATGCTTGATCACTGGAGAAAATATGAGCTAAGAGGCCTGCAGTGTCTGTGTAGCCTAGTCTCTTTAACACATAATTTGTTATATTGACATGGCCTTTCACAAGAATTTGTATCTGTATGATTAGGAAGTGATAAGACTTGCCCTATGGCACCATACATACAGCAGATCTATCCCAATTTTTTTATAACTACGGCACTTATGCACACAATCTCATCGACCACTTGGCCAGTTTAAAATGAGTGGTATATATACCATAAAATGTAGCCATGAAATAATACCTTGGTTGATTTCAAAGTAATTTTGCAAAAACATATAGCCACGAGAAAATTTTGTTAGGTGTAAGAGTATGGTAACCTAATGGCTATGTGCTTGATTGGATCTTATCCTAGGACAAAGAAAGCTTCTTTTCCAGCATAATCTTGGCACTTTCGCATACTTGTAGAGGCTTTGAACCACTGACACAGGCTTAGTCACCGAGATTGACAGAGTGAAGTCTCTGACTGTTGAAGTGTTGTTGGTTGGGAATTATTTCATCCATCAGTTCTGCTGAATGGAGAACAGTCTTTAGAATGCGTTGCTTGAGCGAAGGCCCCGAGGATCGAACCAGCGCCGGTCTTGAAGCTGCTTTGTTAATGAAGTCATGCACTAACCAACTGAGCTAACCAGAAGTGGTTATTTATAGCACTAAATAAAATCACATACATAGCCTATAGGATCATATTATTAAAAAATTAAACCTTCTAAGTCATGCACTATTGCACTACCTAAGGTTTCATGTCACATGGCCTAACAATCATCAGGTGCAACACTTATTCAAATAGATTCATTTATATTCTATTTAAATAAGTGTTGTGCCTGATATTATTAGGTCATCTAGCATGAAACCTAAGGTAGCGCATGACAGCCAGTTTAGGTTTTTTAATTGTATTAGCTCTACTAGCTGCATTGAACACTTTGTTTGCAATTGTTACAATTTATATTTAGAATAGCCTATAGAATTCTTATATTTATGGAGTGCTTATTGTGCATGTGCCCAGTCATGCATGAAATAGTCAATGGTGAATTTGTATATGCATTAAAAGGCAAACATCTATGACTGCAGGCAGTAGTGAATGCGCTATTGCTATTACATAGTTAGATTTTTTAGGAAAACACTGAAATGTCGTAATATTTTTGTCTCACAGTATGTTTAGTCTGAAATCAAAATAATATTTATATAATTAATTTTTTTTTGTAACTGTAAGACCAGTGGTTCCCAACCAGAGGTCCATGAACCCCTTGGGGGTCCGTGATAAGGTTACAGGGGGTCCGTGAGTGCACTGAAAATTGACAGAATTAAATAACAATATTCAATTAATATACATGGATGTGAGGCAACAACGTGTACGTACGAAAATAATGTAGCGTCGTCAATTGTTTTCCATATATATATATATATTTGGTTAAGAGTTGTGATTTTGTTTTCTTTTTTGTATTTTATTCCACAATAGCGTTTTTTTTGCATTCCGACAAAGAAAAATAAATTGAAATGAAATTTAACGCAAAATGTTTGAAATATTAAATTGAAATGCTTGCTCACATAAAATCGACATGTATCCTACGTCACCGTCTGTATGCGAACTTAGAATAGGCCTATATTAGAATCCTCAACTATTACAAAATTCCAAATCCAACGACGCCTTCTGTTTATTTAGAGAATGTTGTATTTTATTCCACAATATCGTTTATTTTATAGTTGAAATTATCGAAGCTTTAGATGAGTGGGGTTTAGACCTAACCACTGAGATCTTAAATCATATTTATGACCCCAGAAACATCCATAGTGATATGGTACTTTCTATATTCATAACTTCTAACGAAGGAAGTAACCAAAGGAATTCCAGGACATGTAACGTCGAAACCCAGGTTTATGCTAAACTGCCACTTAGGTTTTAACTTCATCTTTTATGTCAAACGCTATTTGGCAACTGTATTTTTTTCTTTGACACGTTTTTGCTGAGACTTTATCTCATTAACCTCTATTGTTAATCATGAAAAATGTTGTTTTGATGTAAAATACTTATTTTGAGCAAATCCTGACAACAAAATTCGTCATTTGTACATTGATTCAATGTCATTAATTCAATGTAAAAATGACGGATTTTGCCGTCTGGGAAGACACTCAAAGGTAAACACTGGATAAAATGCAAGAATGCACAAGAAACGATATTGTGAAATAAAATACAAAATTCTCTAAATAAACAGAAGAATCGGACACACATCTCTCTGTTATCATTTTTAATGTAAAAATTCCTTTTTGTGATCCCATTGTCTGGAACAAATCCAAGCTGTGCTGTTGAAATTTTAGTTTTGGTATCAATCTCATCATCATGATTCGGAGTAAGATCTTTGTTAGATGATTCACAAGGCTAATTGTTCTGTGGAGTGAGCATTCTGTTGCTCCGGTTTTCTTTGGTAAAGTTATGAATATGGAACGTACCATATCACTAGGGATGTTTCGGTTCCGGTGTCATAAATATGATTTAAGATCTCAGTGGTTAGGTCTAAACCTCACTCATCTAAAGCTTAGATTATTTCAACTATAAAATAAACGATATTGTGGAATAAAATACAACATTCTCTAAATAAACAGAAGGCGTCGTTGGATTTAGAATTTTGTAGTAGTTGAGGATTCTAATATATTCTAAGTTTGCATGCAGACGGCGACGCAGGATACATGTCAATTTTATCTGAGCAAACATTAATAGTTCAAAAATAAATTTAATTTGCTTTTTAGTTTCAAGATCTCAGTGGTTAGGTCTAAACCCCACTCATATAAAGCTTCGATAATTTCAACTATAAAAGAAACGATATTGTGGAATAAAATACAACATTCTCTAAATAAACAGAAGGCGTCGTTGGATTTGGAATTTTGTAATGGTTGAGGATTCTAATATATATATTCTAAGTTTGCATACAGATGGTGACACAGGATACATGTCGATTTTATGTGAGCAAACATTTCAATTTAATAGTTCAAACATTTTGCGTTAAATTTCATTTCAATTTATTTTTCTTTGTCGGAATGCAGAAGAAACGATATTGTGGAATAAAATACAAAATACAATTCAAAACTGCAGCCGAATAGTGAACTAACCAAATCGGACTAGCCGAATCAGACTGTAGTCGAATAGGGAACTTGCCGAATCGGACTAGCCGAATCAGACTAGCCGAAACGAGCCATTCCGAGACAATTTAGCTTTCGGTGCGTATATGCAATACAGTATATACATCTAATTGAAATGTCTTCCTTTGATGTTTCAGGCATGGCTTACATTTGGACCGGTTGCTTACAAGGCAGCTACGTTTTATAACACAAGTGTGGATACTATCAATTGGCTGTCCGTCGTTTTTATGATCGTTGGAATTCCATTTGGTTTTGTTGCAACCTGGTTATTGGACACGATAGGAATTCGGATATCAGTGGTTTTGGGATCATGGTTAAATGCAATTGGATGTGTATTACGTGTGGTCAGTGCTGCAAACGGTATATTACCTGGAGCAGCGCTCCCTCTTGTGTTTATCGGGCAAACCATTGCTGCTTTGGCACAGCCGTTTATATTATTTGCTCCCACTAAACTTTCTGCTTTGTGGTTTCATGATGATGAACGAGCAATTGCTAATATGCTTTCTACAGTGGGTAAGTTCAGTTTTAAATACCTTTCACACATTTTTTAATGTCACAGTGAAGAATAAAAAGAAATGATGTGTGAGTGATGTTCTCAAATCTCAAAAGTGTTTCTAGGCTTCCAATTTGTGTTCCCTTTCCTACCAACACTATTTTTGTGAATTTCTCCACTTCGATTGGTGTAGCCTACTTATGCTTACAAATTATGATTGTCGTTATCAATTCAGAACAATTTTATCAATGTTAATTTGGTATCAATAATTAATATTTCTTTTATCAAGTCTTCTAAATTTGGTTGACACACTACAGTTGGCATATTATTTTGCGACAAAGTTGTACATTGAAAAGTGCTGCTTGCTGCACTGGGTGGTAAGCTGAGGGCACACAAAAAGATGGTTCATTTCGCTGCTTGGTGCCACAGATATATACATGTAACTGGGCCATAGTTGTAGGCGCACTTTACCATTGCAGATTTAGTGATTATTTTAATGATCTGATATATTAGCAACAAGGATAGCTTACTTTTTTCATCACGTTTCTTATTTTTTTTGTTTCAGGTAACCCGCTTGGAATTATGCTTTCTGGCATTTTGTCACCAATTCTTGCCAAGACTGCAAGTCAGCCAGACATGATTTGGATGGTTAGTTGGGCTTTTGTTGTGAAGTGCACTGTGATAAGATTTTGGGCTTTATTAACACTTCCTTTCCTATCAATAAATACAGTGGAGTTGCCAATACATGTGACTATGGAGAGTGCAGAGTGTTGTTAAAGTCTGCTTTGTTAATTACACACAAAAAAGTAATCTGTGACATTTTACTCATGACCCTTTTGAATTTACAAACAAATGTTTAAATTAATGTTAAATGCTGTTGAGTTGATCTGGTGACATTTGATCATGTGACATCCTATTGCAAGACATATTTACTGTTTTTATCTCTGTCTGTTGTCTATCTTTTTTGATTGCTTCGTGTGATTACTGTAGATAGCTGTCAAGTGTGTGTGTACTGCTGTGATGTTACTTGGTTTTTATACTTGCCTACTACATGCCAGTTTTTTTTAAAAAGAAAAATCCTTTAGCGAAACTTATTACCGGCAGTTTTTTTTGTGGATATATACTGGTCTCAAATGGTAATCTTTTTTAGTTGCTTATTTTTATCGGCTGTCAGTATTTTTAGATTGGCGTATTCATGTGTGTTTGTCTTTGCAGTGTGCATAACATTGTGAACAAAGCTAAAGCTACTCTGCATTTTTTGTGAAGTATGTTAATTAAATGTAATGTTACCTAAACTTGTTGACAATTCAAGAGGTCCTTAATTCCACTCACGTTTAATGTGTAATCACTTGCGGTGTGTTGACATTAGCTGAGATTGAAAGTTTGGGTGCTTGATAGTTGATGTATATAACTTTGTTCACCTTTGATATATACTATTTTAACAGACAAAACTAGCTTAACTCCCATGTGTTAAAAAGCGATTTTGATAACCCACAGTCTCTCACGTGTCACGCCCCGTCACGCCACGCCATTGCTTGAAAACTTAACACTGTACTGTACACGACATTGTGACGTGATTCGTATGCCATTATACCCGAATGACGCATGACCGAAATGTTGGAAGACTTCGTTAATTCTTGTGTCTGTTTTTGAGGCTGCGCTGTGTCAGGTATCACCAGGGCTGTGGTCGGGCGAGAAATATACCAATCCGACTGCTTGGTTTATGTTTGGCCGACTGACTTTGGCTTCAGTGTAACCAGATTTTTTTTCGTTTTTTGTCCTTTTTCAGTTTTTTAAAATTCAAATTCACTTAAGTTGTTTTCTAACATGAAACGGAAACTTTCACAAAAACTGTCATTGGAACAAACACTTCTATTTTCTGAAAGAGCTTTAGAGCGCAATATGAACAACAAGAAACAATATTGCCAACAGAAGTTTTATTTATTGCATTGTATGTATCAAGTCGGAGTCGTTTTTTAACCACTCTTGCCCTGCCAGAATTCCTTTGACTCTACTGTTCTTGGTATTACTGTCGCTAGGACAGTATAGCAAAGTTAAATCGTTACGTTGTAACATGTACCGTGTTTCTATTCTAACTGACAAATTTCAATTATTACAACATTTGGCCGAAACCTATAAGAATTGCAAATGCGTTGCAACTGTGCAAATCCAAAACTTCAGTTCCGTGAGAGCAGAATTTAGGTTTTGAATTTGTATGTACGCAATGCATTTTTCGTGAAAGTGGCATTTGTGAACAGGAAGCGTGACCTAAGTTTCGTGAGAGCAGAATTTAGGTTTTGAATTTGCACAGTTGTAATGCATTTGCAGTTCTCCTAGGTTCGGCCAAATAATTGGAATTTTTCAGTTAGAAATATGGTGCACATTACAACATGATGGGTCATTTCATTATAATAGGAACATTGTTTGGCACCACCTAATTTTTATTTTGGCTTAAAACATGCTTCTCACTTTTCGAAGAAGAATGATGCAAATTTGATGAAAATCAGACAAGCGGTTCTCGAGTTATAAGTGAAATAACCCTTGGTCGCCAGGTGACTTCATAGATGAGGAGCTATAGAAAAGCGGCAATATCTCAAGAACCGCTCAATATATTTGGATAATTTTTACCTCTACCCCAATGTTTTCTGGGGTGGGCTGTCTGTCCATGAACACTAAAACAAGTTTTAGCTACTACTTTTTGCGGAATGGCCCGTTTCGGTGAGTCCGATTCGGTGAGTCCAATTCGGTGAGTCCGATTCCCTATTCGGTGATTTTTTTAAATTTTTTTTTAATTATCGGGTACCGTAGCCTAATTATCATTGCCGTTGAAGGGTTAGGGTCAGGAGTTAGGAACTCAGCGAATTGGACTCACCGAATAGTAGCAGACCCACTTTTTGAGATAAAAAGAAATTGACCTCTTGTCGTTACACACCAATAAAACCATGATGCGTAACTTTAAAAAAAATATATTTTTTTAATCGGGTAGAGGAAAGACTGACGAAAAGTTTGGCAAAAACAGAAAAGTGCTAAAGTCCTGCAAACTAGTTCAAATTGGATGGATTAAGTGCAACCATATTTCTTTTAAACATGTCTATGACAGCACAATGGTGTGATTAAGGGAAAACAAACATGACTATGACATCACAAAGGAATATTGAACCTCTTCAGGGAAAATAGAAAACATCAAAATGTTTCCATCTTTCCCTACATTTAAATGTGCTTTGGGCTAAAAGTTGGGACTTTAGCACTACACTGTTTTTGCCAAACTTTTTATCAATCTTTCCTCTACCTAATTTGCATCATCCTTCTCAGAAAAGTGAGAAGCATGTTTTAAGTCAATAAAAAAATTAGGTGGTGCCAAAATTTGAAAATTTTGTCTGTATTATAATGAAATGACCCTGATGCGAATAGTCTGTGTCACCGAAGTTCGTATTTCGTCGCTTCCACCTTTAATAGAGCTTTGAAAAGACTTAGAGATTTAAATTTACCAGCCTATACAGTATTAGATTATATACACTAAGAAATGGAGTTTTTATCTCAGACATGTGTCTATAGAAATGAGAAATACAAAATACAATTTTTTTTTCATCCTAGAAATACAAACAGTGCAATCTTTAGAAGCAAATCAAGTCTCGCCTCATTTTGGTATGATAGCAAACGGATTGTGGCATTCAGATTGGGTCATAAAGACTTGCCAATACATGTACACAACGACACATAGAAGTTGTGCTAAGTAGTGTCACTCAGAAGGCCAGCAACAGTACTATTGTCCAAATATATGTAGTAGTTGCTTCAGCTTGCAATGAACCTTTATTTTCTATTTATTGCAGCTTGGTGCCCAGTGTATTCCTGCTGGCTTGGCTATGTTGATGGCAACCTTCGGCTGGTGGTCTAACAAGCCACCTACGCCTCCATCAGCGAGTGCAGTTTCTGATCCAGAGTCATTCTTTGAAGGGCTGAAAGATTTGGCCAAGAATTATCAATACTACGTGCTCGCTTGGTGCATAGGAGGAGGAATTGCATTATTCAGTGTTTTAACAACTTTATTATCACAAGTGCTATGTCCATGGGGTTATACAGATGTAAGTTTGGTTCAAATCACAAGTTCATTGTCTTTATGTTTAATCGCATTTTTACGTTTTGAAGAAGTGTTGCTGCAAAATGTAATGTTGGTTTAATTAAGATAATTTCAGAAAGCATATGTTACTTTTATAAAAAAAAGCTTTTATAGTTCACCGACCACGACCGTTTTCAGATAGTGTTGCAAGCAGGTAGAAACTTTTTCAAACTCCCGGTACAGCATCACAAAGAACCGAGTGTTGATAACATTTTCCACTTTTTTGTTGTTAAAAACATGACAAAACTCCACTATTAACGGTTATCTTTAGCTAGCAAGATGCAGACGACATGTACATGATGATGCATTTTTTCTCATTCTTCCAGACATTTGCGGGAACAGTTTGTGTGCCGGCATTGATTGGTTCCGGCTGCATAGGCGCTGCCATCGCTGGCGTTATTGTGGACAAGACTAAAAAATTCATTGAAGTCACCAAGATCTGCTACATGGTTGCCGTAATTGGTGTGATTGTATTTGCTGTGGTAAGTTTTGGTGTGAAGTTGTAATGTCGATTGTCGATGCGATTTAACCTTTTTTTTATATACAGTACACGGTATTGTGGTGTTTTCATTGCAGCCATAAAAGGTCAATAATGACATTCTTTTTCTAAATCAATTTTCACGATACTAAATGCGAGCAACAACAAAATGTAGGCTTTTGTAATTTATGGCATGGCCCGGCAGCGAAATTTTTTTTCCCACGAGATTTTTGTCTCATTGATTCTAGTCACTCTAAAAGTAAGATTTTCCGAAAGTGTTTTGAGAGATTGGTTGATTCAGATTGCGAAATAACTATTTGCCAATGAAATTGTGCAATGATAATAAAATATAAGCTTTCCCTAACCCTACTTTTTTGAAAAGCTCTTGTGCACCGCAAAAATTAATTTAAAGAAAAAAAAAGTTTGACTACGACGGGCGTCGAACCCCCGTTCTCCCGATCAGTAGGCAGAGGATGAAACCACTGAACCAACCGTGCCAACGAGAAAATGTTGCATTCACACGGTTTTAATACAAACTTTTACCAAAACATGTAAATGAGACAGAAATCTGGTGGGAAAAAATTTTTCGCGGCCCGGCAGAGTATCCCAGGCAAAAACAAAAATCAAGCCTGGCAAAAGCAACAACCAAACAACAACAAGAAATTGGATTGATTGAATCTTTACAACTAAATTATGCTAATTCAAAGCTTTTTTAATAGTTTTAAGCAAATAAGGTCAAACTTAGCACTTGATCTAACTCCTTGCTGGGTCATTTCATTATAATACAGACAAAATTTCAAAATTTGGGCACCACCTAATTTTTTATTGGCTTAAAACATGCTTCTCACTTTTCTGAGAAGAATGGTGCAAATTTGATGAAAATCACATAAGCGGTTCTCGAGTTATAAGTGAAATAACCCTTGGCCATTAGGTGGCTTCATAGATAAGGAGCAATAGAAAAACGGCAATATCTCAAGAACCGCTCAACATATTTGGATAATTTTTAGCTCTACCCCCATGTTTTCTGGGGTGGGCTATATGTTTATGAACACTAAAACAAGTTTTGGCCACTACTTTTTTGAGATAAAAAGGAATTGACCTCTTGTCGTTACGCACCAATAAAACCATGATGCGTAACTTTAAAAAAAAAAATTTTTTTTTTAATTGAGTAGAGAAAAGATTGATAAAAAGTTTGGCAAAAACAGTGTAGTGCTAAAGTCTCAACTTTCTGCACAAATTACATTTAAAAGTAGTGAAAGATGGTTCCCTGAAGAGGTTCAATACTCGTTTGTGATGTCATAGTCATGTTTGTTTTCCCTTAATCACACCATTGTGCTGTCATAGACATGTTTAAAAGAAATATGGTTGCACTTAATCCATCCAATTTGAACTAGTTTGCAGGACTTTAGCACTTTTCTGTTTTTGCCAAACTTTTCATCAATCTTTCCTCTACCCAATTAAAAAAATATATTTTTTTTAAAGTTACGCATCATAATTTTATTGGTGAGTAACGACAAGAGGTCAATTTCTTTGTATCTCAAAAAGTTGTAGCCAAAACTTGTTTTAATGGTCAAAAACATATAGCCCACCCCAGAAAACATTGGGGTAGAGCTAAAAATTACCCAAATATGTTGAGCGGTTCTTGAGATGTTGCCGTTTTTCTATTGCTCCTTATCTATGAAGCCACCTAGTGACCAATGGTTATTTCACTTATAACTCGAGAACCGCTTATGTGATTTTCAGCAAATTTGCACCATTCTTCTTAGAAAAGTGAGAAGCACCTTTTAAGCCAATAAAAAAAATTAGGTAGTGCCAACCAATGCCTGTATTATAACGAAATGACCCTGCTAATACTAAAACTGTTCTTTTTGTGACACTAAAGTATCGGCCAAAACATCGGTATCGGCCTAAAAAAGTGATATCGGTATCGGCTAAAATATTGGTATCATAACATCTCTAAATAGTACTGTTTTGAAGATAAATTGTTCAGTAGCATTTTCACTTTGCTAGACAAGGAACGCGCAGCCCATGATAGTTTACTTTTCGACATCGAAGCCGTATTTTGATTTGTACATTTGTACAAGCCAATTCCCATTTATAGCAATTCCTTCAACAGATGCAGAATCATAGCGGGCAATGGGTTCTTCTCGCTCTGATGTGTGCGCTGTTTGGATTTTTCGGTCTTCCGATTTATCCGATTGGGAATGAGCTGGCAGTTGAAGCCACGTATCCTGTTGGCGAAGCGACCAGTTCTGGGGTTCTTTTCATTCTTGGGTAAGGGCCTCACGGTCCTTAAATTTTTTTGCTGGTACTTCGTGATTAAAATTGTAGTTTATTGCTCCAGTTTATTGTTAGCCGTCGTTTAATTTTCGAATTTTTCGAGGTTTTTTCGCAAAATGAATTGGTATTTTGACGTTATGATCAAGTTTAAAGATTATTCCTCTAAACGCTGCTTCAATGATCCTATGACGTGGCGTTTGGAGGTGCACCTGTTTCAATGTGCTTTCCCTGCAATTTAGTTAGTAGCTTCTAATCTTTGATCAAGCCTAAAGATTGTAGAAGTTTGAGGGTCAACGACATTAACCTTCCATTTTGACGGATAGCTAAACCCGACGTAAACATAAATCCAATTTAGTTTTCGTTTGGTTTGAATTATTTTTTTCGATCGATAGTTATTGGTTTGTGCTCAAACAGAGGTATATATATCCTTTAGGCAACTTCAAGGCATTCTTCTAGTGGTTTTTCTTCAATCTCTTGGACGAACAGTCGATCCTTCTACATTGCCAGATAACAAATGCGACAGCATGAATTTGGGCAAGACTCCTGTGGTAGACATGTCAGGTAGTGTAACTACTGTTAGCGTTAAGTGTGCAATCTTGTTTCAACCTGCTTAAATAGATTCTCTTAGAATGGATCGAACACTGAATACTTTATTGGTCAAGGAGATTTAGTAGCTGTTGAAAAAGCGTCGTTTTTTCGTTTTAAATGGTTTGATGTCCAACCTGAAAAAAGCATCACACCAACCTGAAAAAATGACCACTCACCGTAGTTAAGTGTTGATGGACGATGATTACCCGGTCAGACTGAAATTTTTTGACTGTTCATAATTTCAATTATGGCGTTTTACGATTTGAAGTCAGAACGAAAAATGGAATCTTGTTTTGCGAAGGTGTGTTCTCATATTTCACCACTTCTCAATCTGCTCTTCAAACTTGGATGAGCTAATACAACAATGAAATGCAAATGTGAAATAATTCCAAATTTATATCAAATCAAGTTGATGTTGCATAAAGTTAACTTGCGACTATGGTTTTTACCAAGAATGTTTTTTGGCCCAGAGATTTATGTTTTGTGACCTTCCATTGTAAAAATGTCACGAGTTTGGAACACTATTACACGCCTTGGGTGAACACCTTGAATTAACACCTTGAGTCCTGTGATGATTTCCACCAGTGAACTATTTTCATCATTTAATGATCGCTTAACGACGTTGAAACAATGTAAAAGATGCAGTTTTGCGTGCTGGTTGTGCGTTTGAACAAACACGTATCACTTTGATTAAAATATCACAACAAAGGTTGCTTGATCTTGAGGCAGCCAACACTGCAAGCAAGGTGGTGTTTAACCGAACTACAGTTTTAAAAATACAATGGATAAGACATGACACTTAAAATACCGAACTTTAGTGGTTGAAGTTGTTTGATCATTTCGAGATTAAACGAACCAACCGATTAGAAAATATAATTCGTAGACTTTTTTCTGCACTAACCAAATTCCGCTGGTTAGAATTGCCGATTACTGATCCACAGATGAAGTTTGCACAATCTGATTCTTGATCAACTAATCATACGATTTGCTTTATCAGTCGCTTGAAAGATCCGCAGTTGGTGCAATGGTGCATCTAACCCTAAAAACTTATAAAATGAAACAAAAAGTTTTGCGTTGTTTGATTTTTTCGTAGCGCGTGCTCAACTTCGCACGCAACCAAGCCAAGTAAGAATTCACTCCACTTTTTTCCACAAAAAGTAATTTTTCAAAACTGTTCTCGCAATAAACGTAAACGTTGCTTTGCAATAAACTTTTGACCAACAAACCTATTTTCTTTGCAGTTCCTTGTTACGTCATGGCCGGCTATGCTGTGCTGCTTGCCGCTATGTATGGACTGCTCTTTCACACCGACTACCGGCGGCTGAACGCAGAAGCTGAAATTCAACATGAGATTGAAGAGGAGGAAGCCGAAGCTGTTGACGGTGTCGTGACATCCTGTCGTCATCATCACGAGACTGATGAGCTTTTGTCACATGATTGAAATTGTCGTGATTTTGCATTGCGTAGATTGGTGCAGTAAAACTATTTTGCAAGTTTTATAGCTACGTTTGTAGACCGAGTTTTTTGTTCTAAACTCTACTGTCCCTGTTTCACGAGATAACGTATTTTGCTGAAACTCTATTGAGCACCTTAGTCATACAAAAATATTTTCAAAAGTTGTAACTTTAAATTTTTAGTCATGGATTTGATCGAAAATTCATGACTCGTTTCTCTCAGTTTGTTACACTGGTAGCTGGTTTTTCACATGTTTGCCTGTTCAGTGTTCATCTTTCTTTAGGCTTCTCTGCATATTCCATTTGAAAGGTAAAACAATCTGTACCCAAAAGCTGCAAATTGGTACAGCTTCATGGACACGCAGCGTACAATCAGTGTTAATCTATAATTACTGTGAGCAAAACACGGTATATTGCCTATGCCGTTAAGTTTCTTTCAATGTTTTTGCTTCTCTTTTATGCTTGAATTCTATATATTGCCTTGTGAAGTGGCGTCCTGCAGCATTGCAAGAAGGAAATTTCAGAATCTTGTTATTCTGTTCTATGTGAATGTGTTGAAGATACTAATTTCTTCCTGCACAGTACAGTAGTACACTCTTCATTACCTTGGATATGCCATTGAAGATCAGTGTTAGAAATATCTGCTTGTCCTTATATTTTCCTTGGCAGCTTGTAATGTAGTCACAGCAGCTTTTTCTTCTATCCAGTCTTCTAAATTTGGTTGATACATCACAGATCGACACATTCTTGTGCGGTTGAGTTGTATATTGAAGGGTCCCACTTGCTGCACTGGGTGGTAAGTTGGAGGCACACAACAAGATGGTCCGCTGTTTGGGGCTTGGTGCCACATGTACAATATTGTACAATGTACATGTAACTGGTCCATTGTTGTAGCCCCACTTTACCGTTGCAGATTTAGTACGGCCAACACCGGTTCAAAGTCGATTCAAGGTTTTTCACTTTGCCCAGGAAGCGTTTACTTCTGGCGGAAGGGACTCCGATAGTGGAACTTTCATTTCCGTGTATGATGGGTCATTTTCGAATTGTTGTTTCCGTTTCTTAAGCCTTGTTTCCTTTTTTGTTGAGATTAGTGGTTGAACGTGTGTTAGGACGGTTGTTTCTTTGTTTTGGGACACAATGGCATCATAGAAACCGCATTTTGTTGATGATAAACATCAAAGCTCAGGTTTTTGCCCAACGCTTGTAACTTCAAACAGAATTTATATTTTCTTAAGTGTTCCAAACATTTTGGCTCCAGAGGTTGTGATAATGATAATTTTCGTCACAGACTTCAGTGACCTGGATTTGACTCCGTGCCTACAACTTGTTGAAACTTTTAAGAGCAGAAAGCTCCTAAACAGCATTGATATCACTGCGTTGAACCATCTGACGTGACAGCCAGAGTATCTCGATTATCTATGCAGAATGTATGCTTTCAAAGTGGTGATGGTTTTTCTCAAGGCCTTGACTATGATATTCCTGTTTATAGGCATTTTTTCATGGCTGATTGATTGTTGCATTTGTATGTATGTTATCGGTTGCCAATTATGATCATTATTTTGTCTTTCCAGTTTCCTGCTGTATTTTTATTTCGTTTGACTACAATCGTTTATTTTAAAGATTTCTTCTGAAGTTGTTGGTTTACTGTACAATTATCATAAATTTTGTATAGACCATTTTCACTCATCGCTGACTATCTGAAAGTAAATTGATTTACCCATTGCAACTCTTAGCTAAGAGTAGGGTTACTACCTCATTTTAAGCTATTCAGTTTCCTTCCTAATAATAAATTGTGGGAATGTAGTCGATCTTGACTGGAATCAAATTATCATCAGTTATTTCAAGTAAATATACTTTTTTAAAATCTGCCCTGATGATTTTTAAATAACTAGTAGGCCACTTCGTGAAGTCATATCAGAGTTTCAGGCATGAACTGTTGAGGCTGTTTCAGTTCGTTTCACTGTGAGAATGGAACCAATGCTTAATGGAAACAGATGCAAAGCGACATCATTGCTGTCTATATCATTGGCACCTGTTCATGACTGGGGGAACAATTGCTTTTTGAAAGTTGCCCATGATTTAATCCAGCATGAGAAGCAGTGGCACATTGTCGTCTAACCGCAAGTGCTCGGCTGATCCCACTGTTTCTCTACCTAAATGTAGCAAGACTTATTTGAGTTCGTGAAAATGTTTTTTTATGCATTTCCACAGCGACGTTTTGTGGTTTAATGTTAGAAAAAAAACAAAAAAAACAGTCAAATCAAACCTATTTGATCTCTTTCGACTCATAAAATTTATAAAAAAAATCTATTTGTGTAATTGGCAACACTGGTCTAAAGACGCTGCTTGAATCAAACCAGAGCTACTCACCCAGCAAATCAATGTACAAAAAGACTGGTTTGCTGACTGGTTATGATTCAGCGCTTGGGATTGGTTAGTGTGTGATTACAAATTCGCTTGAGATAATGTTGTGTTTTTGATTACTTGTACTTTAATGCAATCATGAGTGTTCAAATGAAGGGAATATTTTGCATTGATATTTTACTTCAAATATATGCTGCTTGCAATACACTGATTGATGCTTTCTGCCAAGCATTTGTGGGTTTCTATGAACATCTACTGCGCCTACAATAAATGTAATTGCGATAACATGATTTAAAAAATATTGAAAAACGAATTCCTTTATTATGCGAAAACAATGTAACTTAATATCAGTTATGTTTCAATGTCCGTCTTGTTGAGTTTTCGTTTCATGTTCGAAATTGTTAGTTACGAATGCAAATTTAGCTTGGTAGTGCAGGCTACAAGACTGCAAGAAATCTTTGAGCCGGCTTCGGTAATTTAAGTACAAGTTACCATATAAACCCAGTGATTTTACAAGCAGTTTTATCAGATAAGACATGTTTACAAGATTAGGAACAGGGTTTAGATAAGGGATCAAACAAAGTTAATACCGTGCAAAAATTTTCCTGGTCACTTCTATCCAGAGTCAAGGATAGTTGGTATGGTCATAAACCAACCCAATTCTTCGAATTAATAGGTTTGGGAGGCTAGTGCAAGAAAGAACCATTAGTTGCGATGCTTTAATTTTTTACACTCAGTAAGTTGAATAATAGCCTATAGCATATTTTAATCCACGCTCATAATAACAAATAAGAAAAGTGTTGTTTTAATTAGGCCTATGTTTTATTTTATAGAAAGCTATTTCATTAAAAAAGTTATGATGCTTTTAAGCTACTACTCTGTACACCTTTCAGATATAAAGTTGCTACAAAATACAGTAAAATAATGGTGGGAAAAGATGGTAAACCCCTCCCAGAAGCTGCATGTAGTCCAGATGATGTGGCCAAGACGTCCAAAAAGTCATCAGTGGTGAACGGGACAAACAAAGGGCTATCAACTGATGTTTTCACATACGATGACAATGTGTATGCTGCTTACGACAAAGACAAAGTGCATTCAAAATATTGGAGAAGTTTTCAAACCATGAAACCTCTTCGCTTCACGAAGTGAGCACCAAACGTAAAATATTATTTTAAGTGATTGACTAAGTAAAGAATAACTTCAATAGCCCTAGGAAAAGCGCGGTACCAACGAGCCGATTTTTCAAACATCTCGCATATTTTTTTTGGTGTTTAAGATTTGCTTCAAACTTTAGGTATACTAAGCCACGTACGTTCTCCATCCCTAAACGGATTTTTAGCATGCTCAAACTGAAGCGGAAGTATTTAAAGCGAAAACATGTAGCGTCCTCCAACGTGGTTCATACACGAGTTTTTATAACTTATAGCAAGTAGGCTAATGTTGAATGGAAAACATTAAATGCATACACTGATCAGAAAAACTTTCTGCTACGAACACAAAGGCATAAAAATAATTGGAATATCCTGTTGTGGCCTATCTTAAAGTTAGGGAGTTAATTGAAATTAACACCCCCCATCTTATAGGCTACAAACCATAACAATTATTAGTGTCGTAAAAATAGTTGCTAGCTATGCAAGTTCACTTGTTGGTAAGCAATTGGTTTTGTGTAGGCCTATAATGGTCTTTCTATTGATCCAGTCTCACTATAACTTAAGCAGTGCGTTTGGGATACACTCAATAAGTTTAACTGCGGATATTTGAATCACAAAGATTCAGATAGCCTAATACTTATCTTGAGCTATCAAAACACACAAGAATAAAGTCAACTTCTGATTGAAATCTCAAGTTGCATATTTTTGATTTTATGTTTTCAGACGTAAGCTACCAGCTCCAGTGGACAACGCCAACCTGTTTTCCACCTTGACATTTAGCTGGCTTACTGGAGTCATATTAAAAAGCAGGCATCCGTTGGTTACAGAGGATCTGCCGCCTTTATCGAAGTACGATGCAGCAGAAGACAGCACAAAACGGTACAATGCAGCGCGATCCAAAAATAGATTGCATCTATTTAATTTTTTAAATTGTGACTTTATTACCAACTTGACAAATATTAACGAGAAATTACAAAAACTTGATTGAGTCAGTGGATGTTTTTTTCGTTTTCCAGCACCTTAATCCGTCTTAGCGTATATCAAGCCTATTTACTAAGTCTGGCGACAGGTTAACTGATTTCCCATACATGTTTTGTAGATTAACTCGTTTGTATGAAGAAGATGCTTCGAAGCATAAAGGCGTTCCTTCGATAAGAAGATGTGTATTTCGTTACATTAGAACGCGGATGATTGCCTCATCTATAATTATTTCCTTCTCAGTCACCTGTGCTTTTGCGGGCCCAGTAAGTGTAACAAGCATGATTTGCTTTTATCGCCATCGCCATAATTATCCATTAATTAATACTATAGGCTACAGTAGTGTAGCCTACATGGTAGACTCAGAACTATATGCTAATTAGGGTTTGGCTAAAGTTTAAAGACGGTTTGAATCAGGTCAGATCTTCAGTTTGGTAGATTTCGTGGATAGGCTACTTGGGCTATTCAGACCAGTTTGTCTTTAACAATTTGAATAAGAACAATTTCAACTCGTTTCGGCTGTTACACAAAGTTTTTGCAGAATTACTCTTTTTTAGGTTCGAAACGGTTGTGCTTGAAATGTCGAGCTCGCTTTGGGTTGACGGTGGACTCTAATGACAGTTTGCTGATATTATTCCTTTCATGACATATTGTTTATATATAATGTAATATTATGATTTGTACGTTCTTTAGTGGCCTTTATTCTACGTCAGTTAAAGCGAGCACAAAGGATGATTTACATCTTCTTGATACAGTATTATCACCAAAGAACAATTGCTAGTAATTCTGATCAAGGGACAAGTTTCATTGGCTGTGTTTTCTTCTCAGGCTTTTCTTGTTGATCGTTTGGTTGGTTTTGCTGATCTCTCAAGCCCTGATATTGGGTATGGGATCGGCTTAGCTGTCGGACTAATGTGTACAGAATTGGGAAGATCCCTCTTCTTCGCATTGTTCTTTGCCATCAATTATAGGTAGGCTCTGTTAGAGTTAGGCTACCACATTTCTTACAAACATGCTTGTTTTTTCAGATAAACTGACCAATGACTTACAGTTGAACGTGGTGGTCAAAAATTAGTAGGCTATCTGAAATCACTATACAGTTTAAGCTATGTGTCAAGCCTAGCTAAAAAATCAAATAGTGGGCAATACGATTTTTCCTCCATGAATTCTTTTTAAACTTAATAAAAAGTGTTCAATGACACATTTGAATGAACATAAATGAATAAGCTATAAATGTAAGTATTAGTATTTTAGATTTTATCTTTTTTTTTTTTTTTTTATAAAACTACCATTTTTATAAGACCTAAACTTTTGTAGGACTGCCGTTCGCACACGAGCTGCAGTGTTGACTCTGATTTTTCAAAAAATTGCTAGGCTTCGTAGCTTAAAGAACAAATCTGTTGGAGAGGTGAGGGGTTTTCTTTTTTAATTTTATTTAAGTTTTGCCGAAGGTTAGGAAGCAATCAGCAAACAACACTGTTGAATTAAAACACTTTTCTATAAACAAAATAGTGACTTGATAATTTGTATAAACAAAGCCTGACTACATTGGTTACATTCCATACGGGCGTCGGGCTTTTCCGCACAACCAGTCAACCATGTACCAGTGGGGAATGGCTTCTTCTTATACTTGTGAATGTGGTGCTGAGAAACAGACCGCAGACTACATCATCAATGATTGCACCATCTTCAAGCCACCTAATGGAGTGGAAGTTCTGAGTGTCTTGAATGATGAAACCAAAGACTGGCTGCTCTCTAGTAGTCTTCAAGCTTAGTCCGGGAACATTGTGAATCCATGGTGGTAAAACGATAGACTCTCGGCCGCAGAGGCTCACACAACGACGACGACGGCATTAATTACATTTTCACTCTTGCAGTTAAATTAGTGTGTTATAGCATGCTTTGACCTCAACTTAGTGTTATCTTTGCAGTAGCCTACCCTACGGTATGTGAAACGCAACGACTTGTCTGATGCCATGTTCACAACTGGTTCACAACCGTACTGTGTCAAATTTTAAATGATCGGATTCGTAACTTAACCTGATTTAATGGCCTAGTCCTATAAAAATTCTAGTAACTTTATGCAATCTAGCAATAGATTACTCATTTTTTTGATCAAAAACAAAACTCATAAGCTAATATAAGAGCTTACCATTGCCATTTTACCACATTACACAGAGTAGCTTAATGAAATACAATTTGCTGTTTAATACATTGCTTTATAATACATTGATTTGTATTATGCAATCCAAATTCACAAGCTTTTCTTAATACTGTTTAGGCCTTGCTGGGTACTATGGCTGTAGGTTACTTCGTAGGCCTGACTTAAATTTTCATTCAAAACCGTCATTTCCGGAGCTAGCCTACTTGCTGTGAAGTTTGAAAATTGAACATTTAGCTTGTCAACTTGCTCGCAAACGATGGACAAAGACTGAGTGAGATGATCATCTATGCTGGTATCCTCGTTGGTGCTCCTTTCATGTTGCTTATAACAACCATATTCAGCTGCCTGTTTGTCGGATGGACGGCTCTCATTGGGATTCTTTCCTTCATATCATTCATCCCTATTCAGGTAATGAAGCATGAACCATTTTGAAAATATTGACCTAGCTAAAGTGCGTTTTCGTCCACAGCCGGCGAAAGCTGGAGAAGTCAAATTTGTCTTCCATTTGCAGATAGCTTTGTAGGCCTACCTACTGTAGGCTAAATAGAAAAAACAAGTTTTTGCCGTTTGGTTTAAATTGCGCTTTTGCAATGGGAATTGTTTAATTTTGATAAAATGTCTGAAGTGAACTATTGTTGCAGGTGTGGTAACTGTTCAACGTAGTCTAACATAAAACTGTCAATTGTGAGAAATGTATTTTTAAAAAGTTACTTTTTAATCATTTGACTTGTTGAACCTAATCATACGAAGCCAAGTACCGTAATCAGATCATATTTCAGTTTATTAGACAATAGTAACGTTTACAGATTACGAAGCCTACCAAAGGTGTCCCATATTTGCAAATATGTTGTGTATTTATGATTTAAAATTTATAATTGATACAGTCACTTTATTGCCTCCGATCTTCAGAGTTTTTTTTTATTTTATTTGGATAACCCCAAACACACATTGCGACACTTTGTATTCAGGTTTAACTTGGTTTTATCACCAGTGAAACAGCCAATAATAACACATGTTGGCTAAAATCTTCTTTCGTGTGAGAGAGGACTTTTCAGATTTTAGGACAGGTGATGGAAAGCTAGATGTGTAGCTTTGTACAGTTCTGCTATGCCATGCATTCCATTTGACGCCTTGTAAATGGGACATTCAAGAACGACATGGTCAGCAGTTTGTTCCTCCGCACCGCACTCGCAGGCTGATGAGGGAGCCAGCCCAAATTCAACTTGTGCAAATGTGCATATTGGAATGGAAGCGGTAGACTCCTGTTGGCTAAGATAGCAACACAACACATTCATCCAACGTTTTGTGTGCCCTTTGCATAATATACTGTAAGATCTTAACTTTCTGGGCGATGTTTAGAAGTAAAACATAAATCTGGTTTATTTTTAGATGGTTCTCGGTAAATTTATGGCCATTTATCGAGAGCAATGCATCTCAATCACAGACACCAGAGTTAGAATGATGAATGAGATTCTCACCTGCGTAAAACTTATCAAAATGTACGCATGGGAAGACAGCTTTGCTGATTCTATCGGTAACACAAACTTGTTTCTTAGGATTTATTCTAAGCTGATTATTTAAGCCTATTTCTCTAAAAATCAACTTTTTTTGACTATTTTATTACAATTACTCTTATCAGTCTTAAACACACTTCACACGTAGCGTAATTGAAATAATTTCTGAAAACTTTACTTAAAATCTATTTTTTGATGAAATGTTTTTGTATTTTTTTTTATTTTGTTTCAATGCTCATATTCTCATGTGTTCTCATGTTTTTAAGCAAGATAAATAGAGCCGAAGATGCAGAAATAAACGTATGGCTCAGAACTTGCTTCAAAGTTAAACCACATTTATATTAAATGCCACATTTCAGTGGTGGGCTGTTAATGTAATGGAAAAAAAAATGTTTTTTTTTGGAATTGCACTCTACCATGTTGCGTGCTAGAATACAGATGTAGCAAATTTTTTGAGTCAAACGTTTGATGATTGGTTGCGAAAACATGAATTAACAGGAAAATTAAAAAGTAAAGCATCTAAACAAACAGCCACAATTTTAAGACTTACTCGAGTTTTTTTTTCCAGATGAAATTCGAGAAACAGAAAGAAAAGTCTTGATCAAGGCTGGATTCGTTCAAAGTTTCCAGGCAGGTCTGGTTCCAGTCATTCCAGTGGTGTCCTCTGTGCTGCTGTTTCTTGTTCATACTTTACTCGGTTACCCTTTGGATGCTGCCTCGGTAATACTGAATAGGATTTTTTATTAAGTAGATTATCAAAGGTGATTCAATATCAAAGGCAAAGTTGACCTGTTTTGGCAACATAGTTGAGTTGGCGAGAGCTTTTGTTTGACCTTCGAAAGAGCGTCTGTTCGCTATCGCTCAAGAGTATGCGTCTGAGTCCTTGGCAGGAAAGCTACCGGCATGCCTGAAGGTTGACACAGACACTAGTAATTTTGTTTTCTCGCATTCTTAATCTACATATTCATCCATCGGGCGTCAGCCTGGATGCAACGTATTTCAATAATGTTTTTAATCATTCTATTTAGCGCCTGTTGTACTGACATATTGTAAAATTGCATACACAGCAGGATATAACAACGTAGCAACAGTTTCAACACAACAGACAGCAGGAAGCAGCGAAGGAATATAGGCTACAGTCATTGAGTGACTCTCTTCAATATTGGAATGTCATGTATGTTGCCAAGACATACCAACGTGCTCTCTTGCTAATATCAGCTCAGACTGGTAGACTAAACACAAGAATTTATTGTCGGTAAAAATAGAGAATTTAATCATTTGGCTGATAGGCTATTTCTCGTAATAGAATTGAATTCTAACAAATTAAATATTTACAGCATTGTTTACAAAGCTGTATTGTGTACTATGAAATCAAATAAATGAAATATGTTTAAATTGTATTTCAGGCCTTCACAATAGTTGCCGTTTTTAACGCCATGAGGTTCATGATGGCTGTTCTCCCTCTGGCTGTCCGATCAGTGGCGGAGGTACGAAGCCTAATGATCATTTTTATTGTAATGCTTTTGTTGTGGCAGCCTATTTGTAGGGTTGGGATTTCGGAATCAAATTTGAAATCCCGAGATCGGGATTGCCACAAACCACGATTTTTTTGGGATCAGCAAAGTAGGAAAATACACATGCATCAAGCAACACAAACCACGATTATTTATTGTAATACTGACGCAAAAACATGAGAGCATCGAGAATATCATCGTTAAGACGATTTCTGATTTTGCTGGCAAAAAATTCAACAGCTGAAAATGCACGTTCAGCCTCAACAGATGTTGGCTTAATACTTTTCAATGCCTCATATGAATTGTTAAGGTTTTCTGGCCTTTTTTTCCTTGCTTCATATAGCAGTATTTCTTTTTGTATTACTCGAGCACCGACATCACAGTTTTGTGCTTCTTCACTTTCATCTTCTGCTACGAAAGCATGTGACTCTTGAGCTAAAGTCATTTCAGTGTCATGGCTACTATCTTCTGTAATGGCATCTTCATGCTGTTCAGTAGAGCCTCGATCCAATTTAACAGTTGAGCTTGGGAACAATCTTTGAAGAACGTTCGTCGTTCGTGGCCATGGCAGCAAGTTTCTGACGTTTTATTTGATGACCAAGCTGATCCTGCGGTTGATCAATGTGGAAGGTTTCTTGAGGTACCCAAAAAGGTGAACCAGTTCTTCGGCATTCCGACGCCTCATCAATGATAATTATAATTGGATAATTGAGACAAAGAGATAATAATACATAAATAACGGTGAAGCTGTCCAAGATGATAAGAAATTAAAAAAAAAACAGTTTAGGAAGGCCAACCTAGCCTATATTAGGCTACAATCGCGAGTCTGATTAGTAGGCTAATTTAGCATTTGCCTAATATGAGTCAATAAGTTTCTTTTTGTACATTCTTTTAAAAGCTGTAAAGGAGGATTTGCCCTGAAGCTTTCAAAACGGCTTGACAGAAGTTACATTTTGCTTTTTTCTGTAGATTTACAATACAAAAAGTTTTGCCACACCTCGGATTTTCTCTTTGAACTTACATCTTCAAAATTCGTCGTCCTGAGCTAAATTTTAATTTCTCCTTTGCAAAAAGATAGGGCAGAATTAGCAGAAACTATCCTAACAGCACAATGGCACAACCGTCGTTCTAACGTTAAAATACCCAGTGGCACTAATTCTACCACTGAAGCGAGTGCGTAGTTCATTGTTATGTCATAGTTGGTATTATTATCACACTAATGTGGAGTGTTCAAGACAACCAGCTGATATTGTAAAGCTGCTTTAAAACCAAAATAAACATGAGTTTCAAGCGATATGGCGCTACATCAGCTTTTGTAGATGTTTTCTGGAAATCCCAAGATTTTAATAAAATTAATCCCGGGATCGGGATCAGAAAAACGGGTTAAAATCCCAGGATTCCGGGATCGAGATTTCCCGGGGTCCCAACCCTATACCTACTTGTGAAAAATGTCAAAAAAAGTTTATAGGTTACAAGGAAATTATAAAAGCACAGTAACTGATTGAATTCTTAAGTGTTAAAGCCACCTTAGTTCTATTTATGTTTTCTGCTTGCAAATAAACAAAAATATACAAAACACAATATACACAAATAGTTCGCACAACAAGGATAGCAGCGAAAAACCAAAAGGTTACTAAAATCAGCTGCCACCCAAACGTTATAAAGAAAATACCAAATTTTAGAAACATAATATATAATTAAATAACATGATGCGTTCTACTGGTGCAGATTAAGCTAAACTATCACACGATGTATAAAAAGACAATCTTCTTTTATTCCGAAGTTTCGTTAATCAGACACTACTGATTTCTTCAGGGAGCCACACCAGGCAGTGACTACCTGTCTAGCATGGCAAAACACAGGACCATGTTGCTGAAATCAACTAAACATTCAAAATGAAAATTAAATTTCTAGACAAAAATTATCGCGTGCAAAGTTTGAACTATAAAAAGGGGCTTAATTGTTAAAGGTCAACAAGAAACTTAAATAACGGCAGAGAAGAGAGTGAACGGTATAAGTCATGATGAGTCGAATTGTGTACGCACTACTGCACAGTTTACAATCAGCATGAATCCAATTTAAAAAACGTCCAATAAGCACTTATTACAATAGATTTTTGTAGATAGTAGGAAAAGAGATGCCTTCATTGCGATTCGTTACATGAGGCCTTTGATTGATGAACGAACTTTCAGAAAACATTAGCTTTTTATAATCACTTTCAACTTTCATTCTTGAGTTGAATTAATGCATGTTTTTTGAGCATATGATTTTCTTGATGTAGGCCTAGCCTAGCCTATAGATTTACAAATATGTACAAAAGACTAAAATTTCAAAGATGAACTCTTTAGGTCTTCATCACTTTTGACCGGATTGACGACTTGCTGCTGATGGAAGAGATCAAGAAGTATCACGTGGATCCATCACGTGATCGAATTGCCATAGAGTTCAACAATTTAACGGCTGCTTGGGATATTGTTGACAAAGAAAGCGTAAGCAACGATACAAGCTTAAAACATTTTTATTTTAGGAACACGTTTGACGTGATTATGCTGAAGCTTTTCATTTGATTTGAATTGTAACATTGTTAAGCTTTTGCATGTTTTGGCAGTCATCGTTTTGTTTGAATAAATGATTATATCGGGCTTCATAGGTTATTCATAATTATGTATTTCTATTGTTGGTACCCAAAAGAATGAGTTATTTTAAGTCAAACCTATCGTATACGAATTGGGTAGAATGTATTAGATATGTGACTAGTGATGATTACAATGCTAGTAATGCTCATTTGGCGTTGTCACACAATGAGTTATCAGCAACTTTGCAAATTTTATTTCAAAATAGGCTACAATGCGTTTGGTTCTAAAGAACCCCAATAACTAATTTTTTAACAGGCGTCATCAACTTTGTCGACTAAGGATAACGACCATTCTGATGAACACATGCAAGACGTTATATTTGACATCAATATAAAAATAACTAATGGAAGGTGATAAAAACATTACGTTTATGGATAATGCGGTTATTTTTACTGCTTCAATTGCGTCACATTTCCTTTTGCTTGTGTCTAATTTTTACTAAGCTGCAAACATGAACTATTTTTGGGAAAGCAACTATTGTTTTGATTACAAATGATAAAGACAAAATAATTTCTTACTTTCATGTTAGTATCACAGCATTCATTCGGGCCAGTTGGTTGTCAAATTTATTCGAGAAATAAACGTCAAAATGTGTAAGTGTCATATGGCGATAATTTATGTTTGCTGGACTAATATGCTCAATTGAAGAATATGAATCTTTATTTTTACAACAAGCATCATTCACACTGCCAAAAAAATGCTCAATGTTAAACAAAAAGTCAAATGTGCTTTACCCTTAGTGAGATCTTCAAAAGGTTGCCATTCAAATAGAATTAGCCTGTGGATAAGAACTTTTGGAAGATCATACTAATGGCGAAACAGGGTTAATTTTAAAAAACTAAATGTTGTTGAATTCTCATTTGTATGAATATTTATTAAAAACTTGCTTTTTTTTCACTAAGTTTGCTTGGAATTTGCGGATCGGTTGGAAGTGGCAAATCTTCATTTATTTCCACTATCTTGGGACACACAGTTATTCAAAAAGGCAACATTGGTCTCAACGGAACAATGGCATACGTCCCACAACAAGCCTGGATTTTTCATGCCAGTGTCCGAGAAAATATCCTTTTTGGAATGCCGTGGGATCAAGACAAGTATAACAAAGGTTCCTATTAATATTAGATTAGCGATTTAGGTTTTGGAAAAGAGGAGCTATCCCAACCAATATATCTATGATGCAAGAGATAAAGTGCTTTTGCAATTAATTTCAAGAAACGAAATTCAACAAGAAATCGCAGTTTTCAAATTATAAAGCTTCAATCACAAAAACGCTTTTATTGGTATAGATAGAACAAAATAAATTCAGCCATCAAGTGTGCGAACGTTGAATGTGTTTAAAGTCATTGTGTAGGCACTTTTGTCACCGAAAGGAACTTGTGTGTAGGCACTTTTGTGAAGTTATACGATTATTTGCTTTTGCTGTGTACAGTTGTTGAAGTATGCTGCTTAGCAGCTGATTTTGAAATTCTTCCTGACCATGACCTCACTGAAGTTGGAGAACGAGGAATAAACTTATCTGGAGGACAGAAACAAAGAATTAGTGTTGCCAGGTCAGAACCATGTTTGCTAAGGAACTTTATCTGGACAGGATTAATTAAAAAGCTGGTTATCCTTTTAAACATATTTTTGTAACTTAGCTTACTGTCACCAGAAGAAGGTAAAAAAATATTTTATAACTTTTCTTATTTTTAGAGCTGTCTACAGTGAACGTGACATCATTCTCCTTGATGATCCACTATCGGCTGTTGACGCCCATGTTGGAAAGCATATCTTCTTCGAATGCATCAAGAAGGCTCTGGCAGGGAAGACCATCATCTTTGTCACTCATCAGCTGCAGTATTTGAAAGATTGCGATGAAGTGGTGCTCCTAAAGAATGGGAGTATTGCAGAGTATGGAAATCATAGTGAATTGATGGAAGAGAACAAAGACTACGCTGAACTAATCCAGTAAGGATAATTACACGATATCTTGTTTGCACGTTTTTTAACAAGTCTTCAACTGGTTAATGTTCCTTTAATAAGTTTAAATTACAGTGATAAGTTTCAGTAAACATTGGGCAAATGCAAGCTTCTCAGCTTTTCATCTTTTTTTATTTTATTTTTGCAGTACATTTTATCTGGATCAAGAAAAACAGAAAGATCAACCCAAGCAAGACGTTGATGAAAAACTGGTTCAAAAGATCATTGAACAGCGAAGAGTCAGTCGCATATCACACCTAAGTACAAGTATGTTTTTGCAGTGGAGCATAGCCTAAGTCCCTTATACGACAGACAACAGCGTTTCAGTTTAAATGGAACAGCCTAATAGCTTTCATATTCCATACACTGCATTTTTTTAACTTTCCATACTGAATTTTAAAGTTAGCCGCTTAAATGTTGCAAGTTGTTTAAACTTCAATGACTATGAGTACAAACATCAGGAATTTAATGAACAATGTTGCTTATAGTATTCAAAGTTTTAAACAAACCACAATACAGCAAACTATCATCTCGTTCTAAGTATAAGAAGTAGTCTCAACATTTGCATAAAACTGCTAAAAATACAATATACAAACAAGCAAGCATAAAAGATCAATTTTATTCTATTCGCATGTAATTCCATATTTCGAAGTGAAATTTCTCCTCCATTCGATTTCATAGCACGTCATAAGAATAACAAATTGCGTTTGCTGCTTTATATGCGGGATTGTGGGTTGCCGAGTGCACTACGATAAAGTGATATTTTTTCAAACAACTTTCCTTTTATAAAGAAATCAACTTAAAGTAAGCTACTGTAAATAGCTTACGAAGCTAATTCCAAAATGTTGGCATGTTTTGCAGAGGTTCTTTTCGACAGCATAAGCTTGAACTCTGAAGTTTCTATCGCTTCAATTCCTGACCGTTTGTACAACTCAACAAAGTCGCAAAAAACTGACGATGATACAGCTGTTGATGAGCAAAGAAGTACCCAACTTACAAACAAAAATGGTAAAATATTGTTTTGTGCAATTATCGTTTCATCGTCAATAAGGATAAAACTACAATCGTATAGTCAAAATGTTAAAAGATTTTGGAGTTGGTGTGAAGCGTTTTTGGTCAAATTTTCCAGCTCTTGCAGGCTACCACTACAAGCAGTTACTTATATTGTTTGCGATACTGTTCAATGAAAACACTGGTTTCATGTTTATTCTTTCTTTTACCTTATTTACAAAATGTCACAAAATCGATTTGTTTGAGCTGTCCCAGACTTAGTGATTTGCAGTGAGTATGACCAGATTACTCTCTATAAACTTTGAACACATGTTGTACTCCAGAAAAGGTTTTCTAATTACAACATAGCCAATGCCATGTTTTTAGATGACTCCAATGAAAAAGATGGCCTAACTGTACTAATTCAAACTGAATTGAGCAAACAGGGCTCTGTCGGAGCATCAACATACGTTGCCTACGTAAAATCAGCTGGCGGGTAAGTAGGTGGAACCCTGGAGCGAATAGTTTGCAACCCGGGGTTCAAGGAACCCCATATCTATCCTGAATGCAAAAGTTTTAAGAAAATTAAACAAATAAAAAAACTGAAATTTAGTCATTGAAATTTATATGCTGAAGAGTAAAGCTGCTACACTTTTATTCAAAGACACTTGTGGATATGTATATAATTTTAAAACTTTACCATTTCTAATTTCAAAGTTTCTGTTGACAACTACCTGGTGTGTAGGTCATTTCTTAGTAAATTTCTACACTTTTTAAACAGTACGTTACCCATACAGTTGCTTTATTTGATTCAGATCTAGTTAGATCCTTACTCGATCTGGTAAACATTTGAACTAGAAAAAGTAGGCCTAGTTATCTGGGTCGGCGCTGAAAAAAAATCCAATCTACTGTGAAACTGCGGCCAGCATTTTTACTTTCAGAAGTTACTATCCATGATTTTGGTTAGATACTCAAATTATGTGTTTTTAGATTTATCGTAGCTGTAGCAGTCGGGTTTGGTTTTGTATTGACTTTGTTCGGAACTGCTTTTTCCAACTGGTGGCTGAGTTTCTGGATCAACCAGGGTGGTGCTCTCATACCATGCAACGACTCACTAACCTCAACGATAGGTGAGTAGCCTACTGAGTAGGCTGTAAACTCATGGTTGATGGCGATATCTTCAAAACGAAGACTCTTCAAATAAGACATTTAAAAGATTATTTCTAAAAATGTTTCAAACGTAAATACAGTATTTGTAAAAATAGATTTTGAATATATGTAATAAAAACAAGTTTTCAAAAAATGTCTTAAAAGTACATTTCAAATTCTTTTCTTACGTAACTGTTGAGCTTTTTACAAAGTGTTTTCTTTTTCACTTTAGCACATTTTCGTTAGCTCGAAAATCAGCTTAAAATCTTTTCTGTTAGTTACAGTATTTTAAGATTTTTTTTTTACTTTACCAGTGTTTGGTTTTTAGCTGATAGACACAATGTGTAGCCAATAGCCCTTAGCCTAAGTAGTTACAAAATAGTGTTTTTATTCTTAAAGAACAGTTTACATTTTATTTACTTCAGACACAATCGGTGAATCCATTACAGCTTCAACTTGTCCGGAACTCAGAGATTCAAACATATCCACAGGAGAAAACCTTGGGTTCTATCAGGTATGGAATCTTATTAATTTTCAGGCTATTCTGGCTTTGTATGTAATTACCTGCTTTATGTGTTCAGTTGTTTAGTTGCATCCTAGTTGATGGATTGTTTTAAAACTCACATTTCTTTGTTGCATTGAGAAGCCGAAAACAGAAGTTGAGAGACATCAGCGTTTACTTTGGTGATTATCCGACAAAGTTGAGAATTTGCCCGTACCAAGTAGTGTACTGTATTTGAACGAGCGCGAACAAGAATAGGGCTTCTGTGATTAATTCAGACTTGAACAACCAGATAATTCAAGTTGTCTAATTCAATAAATTAGAGCGAAATATCGGTAATTCTAATTCGTTAAAAACTTATTTGCTCTATTTGTAGTTCTTATAGAATATCCAGTTTTGCTACAAATTTTAGTTTGTCCAACAGTATTTTTGGCAAATGGAAGGATACTGCGCTCTTATCAACGTTATACAAAGAAAACGCAATAAAACGATCAAGATCAAAGTGTCATTTCATCCCTTGAGATGCAAAGTCACGAAAAAATCGATTAATTCATCAATTCACTGACGTTACAATGTATATTATGACGTTTACAAGTGGTTTTGGCGCTGCGATGATGGAATGACACTTTGATCCCAAGTTGCCACATTGGCGTTTTTATCCAACAAAAAAAGATATGTGACAACTGCGTCCAACTAATTCTAATCTAGTTTAAATTCTACTCTAATTTGTGAAAACTTGGGTAGCTCTAATTCTAATTCTGGTATAATTTTTAAAAGCTTGAATTACTCTAATTCTAATTCTAATCTAATTTCGAATGACTACAAAAATTCTAGTTGTCCAAGTCTGGATTAATCACCATACATAAGGAAATGTTGAATGCTGCAAAATCCAAAGTCCAATTCAAAACAATATGCCACGTCAATTAGAAGGGTCATATAACCTACGGCATTTTTTGAGACTAAAACTAAAACAATCTTTTTCTTATTCAGGGGATCTATTTTATCATTTTAATTTTGACTTTATTGGTTGCTTTGATCAAATCTGCTGCATTTACCCGAAGCACTATAGGGGCTTCTTCTAATCTTCATAACCAAATGTTTCGGAAAGTATTTGGGAGTCCAATGACGTTCTTTGACACAACTCCAACAGGCCGCATACTGAACAGGTGAGCGTGTTGGAAAGTTAACTACTGATTAATAGGTTATTACAAACTATTTTTTAACACTTTTATTTACTTAAACCCACTTTTCAAAAGCATACAAAAACAAAACTTTCCTATAGTGCAGTTATGTCCTATGATATTCAGTATAATAATAGGGGAGAAGGTATTTGCCAAATATTTTCAAATCTAACTTTAGTCCTGATTTTACGAAACAACAGGATATTTGCGTATCTCCGATAATTTTTTTTGGGAATTTCCACCAAAAAAAACTTAAAACCAGGGCTAAAGTTGAAATTAAAGTTAACCCTCCCCCTCCTAATAGCAACTATTTGTAGCCCAGTAAAGATTTTTGCGTTTAAAGGATCATTTTTTCTTGGCCAGATTTTCACGTGACTTGGATGACGTGGACGTGAGGCTACCTCTATTCATGGATATGTTTTTGCAGCAAGTAAGATTCTTTCAACAAGATTACGCTAGTAAATAATATGTTGACTGATAAACACTGATGCAATTTGAAGACAAAAAATCTCAAAACATAAGTACCGTATATCATTTGCAAAAACACGATTGCGTTAAATTCTACAAAACAACAAACTACTATGTATACAATCATTTTATTTTAGGCATCGTGAAATGTCAATTATATTTAGAGAAATTTTAGCTTAGTAGCGTTTTGACGATTTGAATAGATATGAGCACTTATACATGCATATGTGCAGAGTAGGAAAAAAGCTGACAAAAGAATAATAGTGTGTTACCCCTGACAAGCAAAATCTAACACCGTGATGCCCATTTACTCATGTTGACTACGTCTTCAAATTTAACCACAGTTGAAAATGTAGCACTGCTACTTTATTGGCTTCAATTATTGAAATCGCTATATTAATTAATGTATTTGATTTTTCATTCACCGGTATTTTTTCTTCTAGGTACTTCTTTTATTTTTTGCCATCTTGACGATAATTGCTGTGTTTCCTTGGTTTGCTATCGTCTTTGTGGTACTGGGGGTTATATTTGGTTTGTTGTACGTTTACTTTCGAAGTGCCATCCGGGAACTGAAACGTCTGGACAACACGACAAGGCAAGACAGTAATAATCCTGTGATATATTTATTGTCCATTGACGATATAAGTACGGTTTAAGAACTGTGTGTTTATAATTTTACATCATATTTACGGTCTTAACGTATTACCATTTTAACTTTTTCTCACTATCTCAAGCAAGAAAAAAAGGAATCGGTACAACTACAACTTCTTTGGTATAAAGCCGCCTGGAGTCAAGCAAATACTATTAAAACCATCGATTTAAAATAAATTCTTTCACAGTAAATTTGTATTCTCACTATTGTTTATCTGTTTCTTCATTTTTGAAAACGTTGGCCTATGTAATTGTCATATACCTTTAGTTAGTCAGAGTAAGGAAGCAATAGACCAGTGCAAGTATTCGCGCAAGTTGTGTTTTCAGTAGCTCACTCAATTTGTTTTCAGTTCAACCTTGATTTAATACCTACCAAGCATTAGATGTCGCTACATTTGGGAATTTTCTTGAAAGTTTGCCAATATTTGTGACTTTGGAGACAAAAATACAAATCCAGCTGCATTACAAATTGCAAATGTTTTTCCTCCAGATCTCCTTGGTTCTCCCACGTGACGTCAACCGTGCAAGGATTGAGCACCATTCATGCGTATCAGAAGACCGATGACGTAATAAAAAAGTGCGCTTTGTTTTAATCTTTTGCTTATTACAAAGTAAAATAAAATACGTTTTTATAACTTAAAATCAAAAACTTTCTGTTTGAGTTCGTGTTAAGCCGAAACAACTAACTGTACAACAAAGAATAGACGAAACAACATTCCGAAATATACAAAATAGATAATAGGCCAACTCCTTTTAATTTTTTAGATTCGGAAAACTTCTCGACAATAATAGCTCGCCGTTTTTCTCGTATCTATCAGCAGGCCGTTGGTTGGCAGTCCGGCTGGATTGCTTGACGATTACAGTTACATTTGTCATAGCAATATTTGTCGTTTGTTCCACAATATTTCCTGAATCTTTTGGCGCCACAACTGCGTCTTCCGCAGGACTAGCGTTATCTTACGCGGTTACGGTAAGAAAAAAGCCTTTATATTGTTTGTAAATGTGGATAAAAAGCTGGATAAATGTGATGAAAGTTTTACTGAGGCAGTTTAGAACACAGCAAGACAGGTAAGATTTTCTTAAAAGAGGTCGCTTGTTTAATTTTGTTCTTCTTTTCTTGAAGTAAAATATTGTTTCAAACAGCCGTATTTTATGTCGGCTATGAAAATAATTTGCTGTGTGGCTTAGTGATAAGCATCTAATTGGTGATTGAAAGTTGTAAGTTCAGTTCCCATCGAGAGCAGTTATTAACTCTGAAAGTTGGCGTTAGATCTGCTTCCAAAGTGGACACATACCGAATTAACCGAATTTATTTATTTGTTTACCGAATATCAGACCGATATTTTGTGGTGCTTAGTGTGGACCTTAGCCTACTTGTTGTTTAGTCATGGCTCAAGTTGGCTTGCAACAGCTAGTAACATCTTTCTTTGTTTGAACTTCTAAAACTGAAAGAAGGTTTTAAAACCTTTTTTCCACGCAGGGTTCCAGTGTAGTTCAGTAGGTTCCATGTTCCAGTGTAGTCGGGGAACATCGTGAATCTGGGATTGTCAAGAGATAGATCCTCTGCCTCAGAGGCTCTCACGACTACAACGCCACCCAGGGTGTCAATAGTCTTTCCCCAGTACTACGATTAGGGACTATTTATGTACAGCTGGTTGTTTTTTAAACTTAATCAAGGGTATAAACCATATCATGTGCAGAAAAATTCAAATGAAAAATACGATGTTTTTTTAGATGACTGGATTGCTTCAAATATGCGTCCGCTTTAGTGTTGAATTGGAGTCTTATTTTACTTCAGTGGAGAGAATAAATGAGTATATAAAGCACTGCCCTTCAGAAATCAACGACAGCGATCAACTTAAGTCAGTGCCTAAGGAATGGCCACAAAGAGGAGAAATAAGGTAAGGAGCATTTGGAATAAATGAAAGGATGTACAAAATGAATTTTAATGAAGTGAACTATTTTTGAGAAAAAAGATCATTGGAAATAAAATCAACATAAAGGATTTTTGGATGTAGGCTACAATTATTTTGAACATGGCAAAATAAGTTCAGAAATTCCTCAAGTTGTTCAATATTATGTTGAAGGAAATGGTATGACAAAGTCCAAGTAACAAATTATCGTTTTATATATCGCGATTTCACGATTTTTGCGAGTATTTGCGAAGTAACAAGTTCAACAATCGAAAACTTCACTCTGTCAATCTCGGTGACCCGGTCTGCTTCAATGGTTTAAAGCCTCTACAAGTATGCGAAACTGCCAGGATTAAGGTGTGCAAGAAGCTTTTTCAGTCCGAAGATAAAGATTCGATCAATCAAGTCGCGATATGTAACTCGATAATTTATTACTTCGACTTCCATATCGTCATACATTTACCTTGAACATTTAATTTCCATGCATTGTAACCTTTGGATCCGTAATCGGGCTTCTCTCTTGCACCTGCTTGACTGTTGAAACAGTTAAATTTCCTCACTTGAAATCATGCAATTCGCTGCGGAACCATTGTGATAAAAAAATAAGACTGCACAGCTTTTTAGAGTTTGCTTAAAAATGTAATATAGCTTGGACACTTGTCACAAATTCTATTTTGTCAATCTTTTGTGTACCATCGTTAAGTGCTAAATCTGTAAATGTGTTACACAACATTGAGTGGGAATTCACTGAAATAGATTATAAAATTAACAGATTAATTATGATAAATTGCAGCTGCGCATGGTGAAAAAAAATTGTAGGGCTTTTGGTTTGGGTGACGTAATTTACAATAGACAGCTTATGAAAAAGGGAAACTACAAGAGTCCAATAGACAATAAACCCACAAGAATCCAATAAAATTGTCAAGTTTGTTGGCATTTTGTTTTAACTGCTTAAAATGCAAAGTGGAAGACATTTGGGTACTTTTGAAGGTCTTCTGAAGATAAAACATTTTTTTTAAGGAGTTGCCTGAGTATCTTGCAAATGAAGACGTGTGGTAATTAAGTAATACAGTTAATCTTTGTGCAGTAGTTTAAAATTTAATTCTTCTTCTTCAATTGCCTTGCCTGAACCAGGCATCGACGGCCTCAGATGAATAATTAGACCAAATGTTCCTATTATATGTTGCATGGATGATTGTTTCTGTCTTGTCGTTAAATTGTTCCAGATGTGTTTGTCTTTGTCTGCCAGGTGCCCGCTTTCCAAAAATTTTACCAGTTAAAGAGAGATGCTCCAGTTTTTGCTTTCTTACTACATGGCCGAGAAATTTATATAGCTTAATATAATGTTGAGGAAGGTGTTTAGGGCAAGTCGGTCTCGGTATGTTTTTAAAATATCTAGCATCGTGAACGATAGATCGTTTTTAATTTATTAATGGTAGGCTATACTTAAACGTGACCTAGGTAGCCTATTGTGTCATTTAAATCTCAAGTAGCCGAAGTGTATTTTGATTTTGAAATACAGGTAGGCTATGCTTAATTCTGGAAGCTATGATCGGAATTGAAGCGGTGACTGTGAATGACGAAAACTGACAAAGAAAACACATATATTTTCTGTTTATGTTTTGGAAGTCAATAAAAGAGAACAAGAAGCAATGTTTTTGGGATAAGAATCCAAACAAAAAATTTATTGTCCTTCATTTAAAATCTCGTTCTCTGATCAAAAGCGTGAAAAGCAAAACACAATCTTTGTGATTCCCCTTGTCAAACATATTTACAGATTTGAAGCAGCGAATATGCGCTATCGACCGGATCTTCCCCTGGTTTTGAAGAATGTGCATTTTTTAATCAAGCCGAAAGAGCAAATTGGAATAGTAGGAAGGACAGGATCAGGTTAGAATTACATTAAGATATCGGAATTTTGAAAGTTAAATACTTATATAAAATGTCTGTTAATTGTACACTTTTTTAATACAACTTGTGGCTAACCTGTAAAAGCAATCGGAGTATTTTCAAAACTACGGCAAATTTGTAGCCTAAACCAATGCCAAGGCTTGTCTGACTCCGAGTTATAAAGTTATAGCATTGTTTTATAATTATCTAAAATATCATGCAAAGCTATCTTTTCCTGTCAGTTGATATGAACTGACCTTCTGGGTGGTGCACTGTTCCGGAAAACAGAAAATTGATAATTTTAAAGACCATAGAAATCGTTTTTATTGCACAACAATATTTCGTAGCATAAACAGGTAGGCCTACTGTGTTTATCACATGGTTTCAGATGTCAGATTGACACAAAAGTTATCAGTTGCATGTTCCACTTGACAAAGTTTGTTAACTCGAGCAAAGATAGATCTTTTCAAACAAATTAACACTCAAATCATATTTTAGGAAAATCGTCGTTGGGAGTTGTTTTGTTTCGCCTTGTGGATTTGATAGATGGGCGTATTGTGATCGATGACGTCAATATCGGACAGATAAGACTAAAAGATTTACGACAAAACCTTTCAATCATTCCACAAGATCCGGTCCTGTTTGTCGGCACAGTGCGATACAATCTTGATCCCTTCAAACAATACAACGATGACGAGTTGTGGAAAGCGTTGGAAAGAACTCATATGAAACAGGCGGTAAAAAGCTACATTACTTTTTATGTAATAGCTTCAAAAGGCACTCTATTTTAAGTTTAACTAATTAATCATCTATGGACAATCGATCGTTGTGGAGACTCACGGTAGCCGACGCCTTATTCAGGCATGGCCGATGATGATGATGAATTAATCAACAAACTATGGTAGTTCCAAATGTTGAAGAAAGTGGGCTAAATGGTTTAAGACTGTCAAGCAGAACTATTTAAAGTTTACAAGTCAATGTTAGACTTAGTTGTTACTTACAAATCTTCATTGTGAAGCTTTTGATCTGTGAAGTTTTTCATCTGCTTTCTTTGCATATTTTTATTTTGAGTTGCTAACATGACTGAGCGCAGCAGTATGACTGACAAAGGGACAAACCACTAACCAGTGGCCAGATAAATGTAAAAACTAGTGCTTTGTTTGCTTTAGTTTGCGTTAAAAATACGGAATTTGCACTTATCTTTTCTAACTGGCCAATAGCGGATCCAGGAAGGGCACATGATCACCTGATCCCCAAAAACATACGAAATGATTGTTTTGCAATCACAATATATTAACGCAAACCCGGCATATAGGGCACACCGTAGTCTACAGCAGTGCCGGTCTTTGGGGTGTGCAAACCGTGCGATCGCACAGGGCCCGCAAATTAGGGGGCCCGCAATTTACTCAGAAAATGCAGTAATTTTGTCATTTCCAATGGAAAAATTCAACAAGTGAATTCAACAAAGGAATTAGCAACAAGAAAACATAGAGACTCAACGGGTGCAACCTATTTCGTATCCTGAAAAGATCGAGAACAAAAAACAACATAGCCGAAGTTGCTGATCGGAGTTGCCGCAAACATTTAAAATTTCTCTCGATCTTTTCAGGGGACGAAATTTGATTTTGTTACTCCGATTTCAGGGTACGAAATCGAATTACGAATTTTTCAGGGGAGGAAATAGGTTGCATCTAGACTCAACATAGCTCTATTTCCGAAAAATACCCAAGAATGCATGATCTTATCTTTTTGCTATGCCACCGGACAGCACCATTTTACAGCAATAGGCCTATTCAAACCCAAATTTTGAACATGCTCTCAGAATGCCCCAAATTCAAAGTAATTTTTCAAAATTTTCTGGGGGAGGTCCCCCAAACCCCCCGCCGCTGGGTGTCGCCTTCGGCGATCATGCGGTCAAGCTTCGCCACTTCCCCTTTCAAAATACCTAGCTACGCTACGGAATTGGATCATTGTCATTGGGGCCCGCAAATCATATTCCGCACAGGGCCCGAAATACCCTATGACCGGCACTGCCTACAGGCATTTCAAATCAGCAGTGGATTTCAATTTGTTTTAGTCTAGCCCCAGAACCTCAACCGCCATTTTTTATTCTTTGGTCTACAAATTTTCCATTGTCTAATTATTTTTACAATTTTTGATTCGTCGAAACTTTCGTTTAACCAAAATTTGTCTATAGGTTCGCTATTGTGTATGGCACAAACTTTAAGGTCGAGAGAGTGTGTGGTACACTATACTGGAAGAGAGAGTATTCCCACAAAGTTAACAACAAGCGAGTTTGAGTAGTGCTTGATGTTCTCACTGCTGTTTTAGTTGAATATTTTTTTAAACATGGTCAAAAGTTATTAAATTGTAACTGGCTTCGATCACCATTATTTCGTTATAAACGTTCGGTGAATGACAATATAGAAAAATCAGCTACCATGGAAGCTACTTAATATTCCAAGGTCAGCTCCATGCTTGTCTTCTTTTAAACTGCTACCAATGAGGCCTAACCATGTCACAACAGGCTGTGCATGAATGAAGCCCTTTATCCATAAGCAGTTTCAGCTGCTGGATAAGCCGATATCTCGTTGGTTAATGATGTCAAAGACCAGGATTTTGTCATAGGTTGTGTAATACAGTGTAAACACTAAACAGTCATGCCGTGGGCCCTGGTGTTTTTCATTATTGCACTTGTCATAACAACAAGTTAAAAGTTCTTGCCTTGTTTATTTGGCTTTTGCAAGTTCTTTAAGGAAAATTGAAAGCTTCAACTTCATTTTATTTGCTTCTTTTTAATTTTTTTGTAATTGGTGTTTTATAGAAATACTAGATGAAACAAAGCTGTTTTTTATGTTCTGCTTCTTCATTGAAGAATTGAAAACTATGATTGATATCACCAACTTGACAGTTTGATTTGAACTACCTGTGGCTTGTTCCAAATTCATAATTCAGGCATATAGTTAACCAAAACAATGCTGTGCATGTTTAGATAATCGATCTTCCAGACAAACTAGAATCAGAGGTTGTTGAAAATGGTGAGAATTTCAGCGTTGGCGAAAGGCAACTGATGTGCATGGCCAGGGCTATATTACGTCACTCCCGCATTATCATCCTCGACGAAGCAACAGCCGCCATCGACAGTGAAACTGACAATTTGGTTCAAGACACGATTCGTGAAGCATTCGCAGACTGCACCATGCTGACCATCGCCCATAGACTTAACACCGTGCTGACATGTGACAAAATACTTGTCATGGACGATGGAGAGGTAAAAACATTTATATTACTATATATTGGCTGTTGCCTCTCGCTATGGCTCTGCTTTTTTGTAGTATCTGCTTATGCTTTTTTATTTACTTATTCGTAGCATTGACAAGGCGTCCAGGAGGTACTTTTAAACACTGGCTCATGTGCTTTTTGGGGGCTTGTAACCTTTTCAAGGAGCCCAAGAACTTGAAGAAGTCATCACATACACCATCACATACACATCACATCACATATTCTTTAGATACTGTATACTGTATAGTGCCTTTTTTTTTTAGTGTCTTAATTTAGAGCCTTAGGATTATTGATACCGGACCCAAATTCTCCACACAACAGCTCTGCTTTCTTGTTGCTTATAAGTCTCTAACGCAGTCATTCCCTCTTGCTAAGTGCAGGGTTCTGAGACTCGCAACAAAGATATTGACAAGAGTTCTATTTAATTATTATTAAAGAAGTGTACGTCTTTATGGTGAAAAAACTTCTTTCAGTTTTTTCCTTCTTTTTCAAACTTCTTCTTTCTTCCATTGTCTAATCCTAGCAGTTTCGAACGTTCATAGTATCAAAATTTTTAACTCCTATTGATAAGAGCGTTTGTAGTTCAACAAAAATTTATTTTTAATAAATTTTACGAAAAAGTAGACATACTCATTACTCAATGATATCTCACTTTAATTTACTATTTACATTTAGCTTGGAACCATACTTTGCAGGTCTTGGAATTTGATAAGCCAGACACCTTGTTGCAAAATCCCTACTCAAGCTTTTCCAAAATGGTGCTAGCTGCTGCTAACATTGAAGACTCGAATGAAGGTTTCGAAAACAATGCCTCAGATTCTTCACTTTCAGTTTGCGAAAAAGACAAAATCCACTTGTCATCTTTACCAGTTGAAATTTCCATTCCAATAGATGCTAGTTTAGCTTACGACAACGAGGCATTTGTGGAGCATGAAAATACGAAAGCAAAAAGCCATGATGAGAGCTCTGACAACTCCATTTTGACAAGCGACGAAGATGAAGTGACACAACTCTAAATTACTTCAGATCAGGGATAAACGGAGCAGACTGACAAACACTGACCGCCAAACTTCTGAAAGCATGTTTAATTTTTGAAAATAGCTGTTTGAATCATTTGCCGCAGCTGTTTTATAACATCTCTATTTGTTTGTACTTTTGTACCAGGCTTATATCAGGTGCTCTTAATTTATTTTACGACAATATTACTCAATTATTTTCTTCCGCTTGCTGGTGTGTAGAGTTGTGAACGTAGCAAATGGAATAGTTCCCCAGCAACAACACTCCATCAATCGAAAAACTTCACTCTGCCAATCTCAGTAACCGGCCCTGCGTCAAGAGCCTCTATACAAGTATGAAAAACTACCAAGAATAACCTATCAAGGCTTTGTCAGTCCGAGGATAAAGATTCAAAACCAACCAACCAGAGTTCATTTTCATACTTGAGAAACGCTGCAGTAAAATGCCGTTTTGTTTTTGCTCTAAAAGTAATATGTTGTTTTCCATAACATAACAGAGGTGTAAAAAAAGTAGAACAGGCAAAACAGGAACGATAAAACGTGCTCGAGGTCGAAATGATGAACAGTAGTCTACTAGATGAAAAAATAAATATTGTACAAGCGCGACATCTTCTGTTGATATAGACCAAGTAACCAAAACGTTCCGATTGAGGATAAAGATTCCTGTACTTAGGTAGTCGTCACTTTTGTTGACAAAAGTAACTTATTGATCTTTCTAACTAATCTCTATGTACTGGCAACTTTACCACCGTGGCAGTAGCGTAGCCAGGAATTTTGAATAGAGGGGGGTTTGACCACCCAACGGCGGGGGTCTGGGGGGCCCCCTCCAGAAAATTTTGAAAAATTACTTTGAATTTGGTGCATTCTGAAAGCATTTTCAACAAAAATGTGGGTACTAATATTCCTGTCCGGTAGCATAGCAAAAGGATAAGATCATGTTTTCTTCGGCATTTTTCGGAAAAAAAAGCTAAGTCTCTGTGTTTTCTTGTTGCTAATTCCTGGCTGAGATGTTTGGTATTGGCAAAACTCGCTTTTTTAATGCAATTTTGTTTAAAATTAGGCAATTTTTTTTTAGACCGAAAGCATCATTCTCAATATCGTGACGTCACACGTGTGCCTAAGGGGGGGTTGTACCCCCCAAAACCCCCCTTGGCTACGCCACTGCACCGTGGTCAGAACTACTTCGAATATGAAATATTAATGACAAATACATAATTGAAATCGTGATTATGTAATAAACTAGACCCAACTTTTAGACATACAGTAGGATTAGTTTATGATAAGAAATTGACAAAAATTAATTATTCTTTTATTAGAAATTTACAAAAATTCTGATAGCATTGAAAAGGATAGACTTTTGACAAATGTTTAGTTGATTGTTTGTCAACAGAGTGTATCGCTGGTTTCTTTGCTCTGGCTAAGTCTAATAACTATAGAGACACAAGTAACAAGAGCCAATGCACAAGAATAATAGACTAATAACGAAATGCCACATTTGAGATGAAAATGTCAGATTTCAAAGCAAATGCAAAATATAAGTAATAATTTGGAAGCAGTTTATGGATTTTGCGTAGTTGGTAGCTGATTTGCCTTTCTCAAAGGCTACATTCCGGATTAGGGACCAGAAAACACACAGAAATATAAAAAGATTTCTAGCACTAGTGCGCATAATCCTCCTTGAAATAATCCCATCTAAGTATTACATCATGCACCAAACATACTAATATTTTTTTTTTATTTTTTTTTTATTGCCCAGCAATGATTAGCCAATGTGTGTAGATTTATTAGCAAAATAGTAAGATTGTAAGTACTCCTACTGGCCTTCTGGTTCTTGTGTTTTTTGTCCACAGAAGTTCTACAGAGTCTGCAGAAGTTTTTCCATCCTTTTTGACCAATCTCCATCTTTCGGTGAAGCGGTGGCCATGTGCTCCAACCAGTTGTTTTATTTCAATATCTTGGACTGGATCGTCATGCTATTGTCTGATTGTTTATCTATTTTTTTTAACGTAATATGCCAAATTGGATATTTTTTGTCACTTTAATATGGTTTAACGTGTAAAACATACGGTAACCCAAATTTATCATATTACTGGGACATACCACTACTACATCCCAGCTGGCGATAACTGTCATTTGTGCATTAATTCAACGTTAGCCAACGTTGGATCGGTGTGAAAGTGGCGAGTTTAGCTGACAGGGGTCTAAAATTATCGCTTTATCAACACAACTTTTATCAAAGCACGCTTGATATCTTTAAGACATAACTTCCCTGGGTATAATTGAATTTCCGCAAGATGATGATGTTGTTTTTTGCTAGTTTGTTTTATTTGTTTTTTGTCATTGTTTCATGTCGTCAAGTTATAGCCTATATATTTTGTGAGTCGTGCAAGGCCTGGTGCGTTGCGCTTGAAATGGCTTTGCCCGTGGTAGGATTTCTTTGTGGGGTTTTCTTTGCCTGCCTTGCTCTTTGCTATGAGCTAAACGCATCAAGACGTGTTCCCCTTACGACCATCAGCACTCTTGATAACGCACCATGGCCGATCTTCTTAGCAACTGTCCATACAAATCTTCAATATATCAGCTAAAGTTATGTAGGCTAATAAAGTTATAGCCTATATATGTTTATTTGTTTTGTAACATTTTTTTATTTTTTTATTTCCCCTTTATATCTTAAATTTTTCTGAAGGTGTTGCGACCGTGCCAAATTTTTTTCAACTCAATAACTTACTTCGATCACAAGCACGTTTTAACGTTCGCGTTTTGTCGCTTCTACCTTTTTCTTGACCTTTGCTATGTTGATGTGTATTGTTTTGATATGATGGTCAGAAATAAAAAAACAACTGAACTGAACTGAACTGAATACTTTAAAATAAATCAATAAACGCTGCAACTAGTGCTAGAAACGATGAAAAGACGGTGAACACCCAAACTTTTCAGTTTTCAATATAACACATTGATGATAAGAAATCACCAACAAAAAATGTGGGTCGATTTTAAGGGTGTTACTTAAGTGTATCAGCCATATTTCTCCCCTTGTAAATATAGGAAGTTACATGTTTTTCTTTCCGCCCGTGTGAAGCTGACAAACGGACCGCAGACCATATCATTAAAGCTTGCATCATTCTCTGTTCAGTAGGTGAGCAAAAAGAGGCTGTGAATCTTAAACGAGGCCAGATACTCTTTGCCTCCAATGACCGTTCAGTCCGTTGAAGCATCACCAATTAATGGGTTACAAAAGCAAAGATCCTAGGTCCAAAAGAATCAAGACAGACGACACACCAAACCAAAATCTTTTAAAACACTCTGCTAGTAACAAATGTAGTTTGTTATCATACCGCAATACCACAGTTAGACCATCACATTGATTACAATTGTTAAAAGCGTTGCTATTCACTTTGCTGCTTGCATCATTCAATAGTTTGGGATACTTGTTGCTTTTATAAATAATAATTATAATCTTGTGTGTTTTATAGCGATGAATCCATTGCAGATATGCGTTGCTCTTCAGCGCTTTACAAAGCAGACAAAGTCAGTGCAGCCGCATTGAAGCGCAGCCGCGCACATTATATCATCGAGTAGTCTAATTCAATTTTAAAGTTCGACAAAAGCTAAACCACTGTACTCACAGTTTCTTTATAAGCATGTAAAAAGGATAATTAAAAGTAGTGGCCTAGGTCCAAAATATCACTAAGTATTCTTTTTGTTGGTCTTGTAACATAGTCGTTCTAGGCCTACATCTACATTGTAAAGACAACAATATTTCATTTAGACCAGTGGTTCTCAATCTTTTTTCTTTCGTGGCATATTTTTGTCGCACAACAATTTTTATGGCCCATTAATTGTTTATGCAAGAACAAAACTGCAAAATAGGTTTAAAAATAGAAAAACAGCAGAAAATATTTCAAAATAGATTATTTATTAAACCGTGCATCAATAAGATGCGTGCTCCTGAACGTTATTGACCAACTTGTAGTTACAGTGGTTCTCAACATTTATGCCGTATTGATCCTTTGCAAGACACAAGTATTGTCAATTTCTTTCCACAATAATTCACAAAAAATACTAAAAACAGATCTGCAGAAATTTCATTAGGCTACGACTTTCAGTTAGGCTATGACTTGATTGTAGCCTAATCAAAACGTGGTCTATTACATCCTAAAGTATTGTAAAAACTCAACAATGATTTAAAACCATGTGCTCAGTCATAAATAAATTGACCATTTCAATAGATTATTATTTAGTTAAATTTACATTTGATTTACATTTCTTCCCAATTCCTTTCAACACGATTATTTCTTCCTTTAAGTTAAAAATTTATCCTTACGGAGCCAAGTGGCTCCCTATAAGAACGACACTGTTGTAGTTGCTTAAAATCAACGTTGGAATACTATGCAACAGACGGCATTGATAACTACATCAGACCACCAAAATTATTATTTCAATAATTAGAATGGAAATTACAATTTTGCAGCAAATTACAGCAGCACCATTCATTGTTGCTACAGATTGTAGCAACAATGAAGCGGGGTTGGGGCAAGGGAACGGATGCTCCCCTGTCCTCAATTTTTCTGTGGATGGTGGGATAGAGGGGAAATGGTGCTCTTTTAAGGTCATGTAAGCTACTGCACATTGTGCCATTTAACAATTTCTGCTATTTGCTTTTAGCCTAATTGTAATTTTTCATTATGGCACGAAAGGGCATCATGCTATATTATAATGATGTAACCTACTGTGATACAGACTTTTGTGTAGCCTACAGTGAACAGACTTTTAATACAGTGAATATTATACTGTAATATTCACGACACAAAAGTCTGTATCACAGTAGGTTACATCATTATAATATAGCATGATGCCCTTTCGTGCCATTGTTCTTTGTATACACTTATTATATCATTACTCGATAATGAGCTGATAAATGAGCATTATCGCTATATCTTATATTAAAACTTTAAAAAAGGCCGTTTAGCTGCAAAGGTGTCCTTTTTTAATCCTACCCCCCCCCCCCCAGTCAAAAATTGCTCTGGCGCCCCTGGCTACAATCAAAACAACTAAACAAAACACTCAAGTGTAAAGTTAACTAAGTTATAGTAACACAAAGGAAACTAAATTTTTCACTAATTTTGGCAAATTTTTAAAGAAGTCTGTGGCCCACCTCAAAATTTTTCCATGGCCCACCGGTTGAAAACCGCTGATTTAGACAAAGTAAAATGCCTGAAATTTTTGGCATCTTTACCGCACATAAAGGCATCGGGTCCGCAAAAAGCACCATATCAGAAGGCCTATTTTTAGAAGCCAATATAATTAACTGTAAACAAGTTCTAAGGATTCATTTACGCGGTGATTCCCAACTGCAGGTAGAGTTACCGCTATTGCAATGGTAGATTTACTAAACCAAAGAAATGTGAACTGAATGAAGAATAAGTAGTTTTGACCCCTAAATAGTTAGGCAAGGATAAACTTAACACGATTAAACAATGTTTATTTGTTCAAACCTCTCCGGTTTATTAAACCTTTGAATCTGTTGCTTTCTGTGCTCTGTCAGATTGCTACTAAACAACTGTGTAACTTGGCATCCTAGATGCGTATCAGCGATCAGTCACCACTCACCAGGCATGACGGGAGCACATCCAATGATGTTTTTCATTTTGCAAATTATACGTATAGTGGCCCAAGTTACTTGTGTAGGATTAGAGCCTACACACTACACAGTACACTTCGTATTGTCCCACTAAAAATGATTAGAAGTTTTGTAAACACACTGTAATAGCACTTCTGCGTCTATTGTGAGTGGGAGAGAAAGATTTGAGTGGAGTGGTAAAAAAAGAAATAAAAAAAATATGAAAGTCATTCCGCTGCAGATCGCAGAGCCATATACTTCTCTGACGTCTGCTGAAGCATAAAGAGAAAGAAGCGTAGATTGGTTAATCATAAAATGACGAGGCTTGTTTGCTCTTACAATGAGGTAATCTAGCAAGTAATATACAGTACATTAGGTTTGCTAGTGTTTTGTTGATTTGAAGTGACAAGACCTTAATGTGAGTAAGAAAAGCAGCTAGCCAAATTGCCTTTTCTTTTACGTAGTTAAAAGTTATAAAGTGACTATTGTATACGCCACGCACTTTTAGTTCTTTTCAAGTTATCTGATATTTCATTAGAGTCGTTTTACGTAAAATTGGCAGCGTTTATTATGAGATCAAAGCGAGAAACATACGAGTTGAGCAATGCAAGTTTTAAAGACACTTACGGATATAGGAACACAAGTCATCCTTCTTCACAAAGTAAGTTTTCATCGTGGCATCACTGTACTGTTCGTCCTACTAACCTTGTTTTTGATTTTTACGTTGGTAAAAAAACGATGTGCTTTGGATATTGCATTTTCACTCATAAAGAAGTTTAATTTCTAAATCGCTTAACTTTATATCAGATGAATGTTGTTTTTCGTTGTTTTTTAATTCAGCGAGAGAATTTATTCTAAAGCACCTTATACGTCACAGATTTTCAGTGGGTACTTTCTCACTTAAGATATGAATTTTTTATGATGTTATCAAAAATTGCAACTAAAACTATTTTTTTCATTAATATTCGTTTTTGCCTCTACAACCGGCAAAACAAATAGAATTCCTGTCGTGCAACAGCGTACTTTCCAAGTCGTGCAAAACAACTACTGACGTGCATGGTTGCTTTTGTTATGTGATTGTGAGAATTTATATCCTCGGACTTAGAAAGCTTCCTTGACAGCTTGACTCTGGCAGTTTTGCACATTTCGCATGTTTTGCATTCTGGCAGAGGCTTTGAACCACTGACGCAGGCCCGGTCACGAAGATTGACAGAGTGAAGTTTCCGATTGTCGAAGTGCTGTTGTCTGTGAGCTGGTTTACTATTCACAACATTTAAGATATGTTGCTACTAATGATACATCTTCAACAATTGCGGCACTGAGCTACCTTTCTTTTATTCACAAAGTTTTCATTGCTATTTTTTGCAAAGCCGTTGGGTATTATTTTTTTCTTTTGTTTTTTTATCACAATGCATACATTTGTCTGCAGCACATTGAGTTTTGCATTGAGCCGATGCCATATTACCTCCATTAATCTTAATCATAGTTTCCATAAAAGTATTTATGCGTACAATCATAGTTTAACACTTCTTTGCTAATAAATTGTTTAAGGGAGCTAAGTAAATTGTAAACTAACCAAGTATTCATTCTATTTAAACTTCCAGCCAGTAGCAAAGCGTTGAATGAAAAACCACAATTAAGTCTGCCGAGAATTGGGGTAATTGGAACTGACGGAAATCATGTGGAAGAGGTAAGTTGTAGTACGTTGAATTGCCTGATGTAAGTTTTATTGACGCAACTTTCTAGTCACAAAAACGTTAAACTTTCAATAAAGTGCCTCACGCATGTATATCATTAACAATAAAGTCGCGCAAATGCAGGTCAACATCTTTGCGACTTCCCAAGAGCACGAGTTGGTGATGTAATTCAGGACACTGCCTATGATCGCTGACAAATATAAGTCTTTAATAGCGTGAAAATTCATTATCACAATACGTTCGATTTGCGTTGATGAAACACAAACATGAGTTAACGCGCAAGTGATCACCTGACCTGCTGGTAGTTGGTGACTGATGAGTTTACTTTAGTCATCTGTCGTGTAAGTAAACAATTGAAATTATTGTGTGGTTTAGCCTACTTGTAGCTATAACGAAGAGTATGTTATCAGATACAATGTGTATGTTGCATGTAGGATGCTGTACAACTATGCATTTTTTATATGTGCAAGAAAAGTTGTAAAATGATGGAATTGGAGTCCTGTTCTCAAAGCAAGTCCTTTATACATCATTTCAACGTCCGCAAATGTTAAGTCAATGTAAAAGCTGAGTAATGGCTGATGAACAGGCTGGGGTGTTCTTAAAAACATCAATTTATTTCCATGGAATCAAGTTTATGTTGTGATAAAACTACTGTACAGTTGATATCAAAAATGAAATTTAGCAATGTCATTAGGTTTAATATAGTTTTATTTCATTTTTTTTCATTTTTGCTATCAGGCTTTTCCTGATGAAGACACAGCGATGTGCTGTTAACGCTCGAAAGCTTGTTACTTGTTATTTATGATGTGTGCGTACATTGTTTTCGCGTAAATAAAAAGTGAAAAAAAAATTAAACCAATTGACTTTACCAAGTTTTACATGCTTGTGATACAACAAAGTGAACTCTATGCCAAAGCATTGTAAATAAAACTGTTAGTTGAAGTTTCAAACTCCAGACTAAATGTACAGTTGCGCCAACCAATAATTCATATGTAAAATTTAAAATTTTTTCTGCGTTTAAAACATTTTAAAACATTTATAGCAAGTGGGCTGTAGACAGACTTACGCAAAAAAATTGTCAGTGTGTTGCTTCAGTTTTGCTATTTTTCATTCTGTTTGCAACGTCATTTTTCAAACGTCAGAAATTGGTGCGCTGTTTATTTCGACATGTCGTTGTGTTTGTTATGTAACTTGGTACCGATAATAGTCTTCGCAGACTAATCGCACCTTGCTTGTATGGTGGGCTACTGTTTGCTGAACGTACTTGACATTGTATTAGGTATACAACACAGAAGCGCTTATCCGCACAACTGGATTGTTTACTTAATTATATATACTGTATCTGCAATCAGCTCGTAACATGAAAAATTGTTTTTGCTTTGCAAAATATTTTCTTTCACATTGATATTTATACATGAAACCGGTCTGCGAGAAGTTAATTTACTGCTAAACTGAGCGTCAAACACTTGATGTTAACGATTGTCGAATTTTTCGAACAAGATGTAAACAAAGCCTAGACGCTAAAACAACGGAAAAGAATATGCTTAGCATCACATAACAAGCCTTCATACTTCCTTTTATGAGCACCAACACAACTAAATGACTTGACTTAAAGCAGTGGACTGCTTTGAAAATTTAACTACAATAAACCGTTCGCAAACAAACGATTTGCCGTGATGGGAATACACAGGCCTGCGAACCGGAGGCCTGACTAAAGGCCGATGTAATTTTGATTTTGAAAAGTAAGCTAGTTTTACTTTATATCCCTTTAAAAGGATAGTTTTGAGAATCTAAATTGCCAAAATGTGATCACTAAATCTCAAATCACAGCAAAACTTCTAATTTAACGTTGAAAATGTGACAAATTTTTCGTAATTACCGGTGCTGCCAGACGCGTTTTGGATTTCCAGCACAAGTGCCAAAATGTAGTTGGTAATTTGAATGGTAACAATAGTAACTCAAAATCACACAAAATATACACAAAGACTGTATTTATGAATTAATACTCAAACTACCAACTTACGCTAGCGCTTTAGGCTACTGACAGATCGGCCTTCAGTCAAATTTTAAGCTGCACGTTGTCATGGCCTGTGTATAAAGGCCGCCATGGGTGCAATATATACCATAGTACCTGAACTGTATAAGTTCGAGTTTAATAAAAGTTATCCAATTTCTGCTATTTTAACGTCATTGATGTCGTCAGAAGGTGACGCAAAATGCCATTTCACGTTGGCTACGTGGTTAAAAATGTCATGGGTTGCGAGGTATCATACTTGAAACACTTAGTTCTAGTTTACGCCATGCTTAGTTTAATTAAAGTCTCATCAAAGTGTGCCAAGACCTGTACCCAGGTAGCGCCTTATTCTGTAAAAAGTGCCGTAACTTTACATTTCTGCAGTTAACATTACGTCAAAATATCTTCAGTTTGTTACTTGACCAACATTATTGTGTATGTCTCTTGAGATACAGTAGGCTTCTATTTCTTGTATATCTCGCTCAATTTTACCAGTATTCAAGACGCAAAGATTATTATTAATCATGAAAACACAAGTAAAAAAACGTTGTTTATAAGGTAAGCGGACGTTAAAACAATCTAGTTAAAGTATAATTTCTTAACAATGCCAATACTGGTTGTTTTACAGTACTGTAGTCGTGTAAAGGCAGTAATAAAGCAATTGGAACAATACCCCTTGAACAATAGACAACACAAACGCATTCCATTCCAAGGTTTTGTTTTCTTTCGTTTTCCCTTAAACACAGCTACTGCAAAGTTGTAACGTTTGTTAATACTTTTTAATACTCATGTTCAGTGTTTTTTTAAGGTGTTTTGGGGCACCGAAATGGTCCCCCAAATTTCTCCAGCGGTTTCCCAAAATTTGGACTTGCAACTACAGTAGCCTAATAAATAATTCGTTTAAGCAAATATGGCTATTTTTTGGTATTTATATGAAACACTTGCGGTCTCTTAAAACTACTTAGCGGTCACCCAAACCAAACCTTAAAAAAACCTGCTCATGTAAAAATATTTCAACATTCCAGTGTTTAACGATGTAAAAGTTAGTTCATGTTCAAACTAGTTAATTTCTGATACACATGGTCAATAAAGCATGTATTGTAAACGATAGAAATTTATGCGCTAAGACTGTGATATTTTTAAAAATACAACTTGAAAGCGTATATGTTATTTTGGTCAAAGCGCTGACGTTTTAAGATGCAGCAGCTAGTTGAAACAAGTGTATCCTGTACCTGTGTCGCATTCTATTTGTATTTTTCAGTCGTTGTCGAAAGTTAAATTTTCACGTTTTACGTCATTGTTTCACCTAAGTGGTGGAGATTGATTGCTTAGTAATGACGAGGAAACAGAATTTTTCGAACAACAGTGCATAGGAATAGGATCCTAGGCGTAAGGAGAAAACGATAAAGGATGTCACGTATCAATATAATGTAACATTCTACTTCAACTATATAAGTTCGAGGTGAACTGAGCTTATTTGGTTTCCATTCCTTCAACGTCACAGATTTTTATGACGCAAAATACCATTTCATGTTGGCTCCCTTGTTAAAAATGGCTCGGGTTGCTAGGCCTAGGTACCATACTTGAAATGAAACAAATCTCTACACCGGGGTCTTTTTTGTTCATCACTTGGTATATATACTGGTACGTATCATTCTCTAATGAAGCAGAACTCTGGCAAGCAAAGCCATTGAGAGAACAACCAAGTACCAGGCAATTTTACTGCATCCCGATCTCTTTTCGAACTCTTAAAATATTCCTGGCTACGACCAAAAGTTATCCTTGAGCCCTCCCTGTCAACACTAGCGCAGACAACGTAACTGACTGTGTAGTGTGTATGCTGACACCGTTGAATTGAATCACAACTTTCTTCATCATTTTGACATTTTTATTTTCAAACGAGTAGTTTAAATTGTTAATGAAGCTTCAATTAAAAATTTGGCTTTGTATTGACAATAATTTTCATTTAGCGTTAGACTTGTAAATTTGTTTAAACCGTTTCGTTTGACTCCGTTTTGTAATTTACCACTATTTGTATTAAATATGCTGTCATACGACATAAAACTAAAACCAAAATAAAACATATTCAACAACGTGCATAGCTTTTATAGGCAGTGCCTGGTGTATAGCACATGTTGTGTCAAAATTTGAACTTGTTTATTTAATGGAAATGAGGAATAACTGCCACAAATTCTATATCTTTAGACATCCAATAATGGCGAAAGAAATATTGTGATTTAAAATGTTGTTATCTGTTTTCACAGAACGAACGGGAAAATACTTCTCACAGCACAGAAAGAAAAGTTAGCTTTGACAATTTGTCTTTGTCATCCAGCAACGAATCAAACATGAATGGTCAGTACTTGTATTTAATTAACAAAACATCTTGGTTCATTCTTCTTATAAATTCCATCTTTTTATGGCGATGTTTTGTTATTGTTTGAGTATTTGTTGAATTATTTTTAGTTTTGGATTTGTTTTCAAAACAAATTTGCTTTTTTTTAATTTGTTAGTGACATTACACAATAGTTTGTCTCAAGAAGCGATTGTAAGGGCAAGCAGGCTGCAATTACTGACAACATTCCCAATTAAATTCGCGTAGATCATTTTTAATAAAAAATATGAGTAAATAGGTGCTTCGTTTTACTGTTAGGTTTTCTAGGGGCGATTTATCCCATGTTTTTTGTCAGTCACACACATATCCACATCCGGAGGTATTTTGCAACAGCCAAATATTGGTTTTACGTCGAAGCCACTACTTTCGTTCAAATGCTGTTGAAGCGTTGGACCACATCTGTGGACTTGTCCATCGCAGTCTGTAGGCTACGATGTTTTCGGATGCAATTGAAAGAAATTGTTGCAACTCGCATAACTCACGCGATAACTGTCAAAGTTTATTAGAACACAATTTTGCGTTTTTGAGCTTGCATTGATGGAGCAAAGCTAGCCAAAACAAATAGACTTAATAACGACTGTAGTTTTTACCAATTTAACATCAACAGTTGTTTTGGTAATCCAGTGAAAAGCTGCTACAATTGATAAAAGTGACGTAAATATGTTGCGTTGTTGAAATATGTTGAAATGTGATGCTACAGGAAACTATTGCGTATATTAGCTGGATGGAAAGAAAAACAAATGAATTTGTTACCCAACAAATAAACGATGACTGGAGTCTGATTAACAATATTAACTTCATAAAATTAAGGTATTTTGGACATATGTAGCAAGAAGCAAAATCGTTGCAAAATTTAATGTTGACTGGGATGATGCAAGACAAACTAACAAAACGACAAAAAATGAAATATTTTGACAATATCAAGTCAATCACGGGAATAAAAAGTATACAGAAGTACTAGCAAAAAAACAAAAAAAACAGAGCAAAATGGAGGGAGTTCATAAAGGAGGCCACAGCTGATCAAACATGATTAATCTGTTGAAGAAGAAGAAGACGTAAATAACACATACTTTGTAAAAATTCGTTCTTTAGCACCAGATATCAAAAGACGATGACTTTTGCGATAATGAAAAATGCTAGATGCAAAACTTTAGTGAAAGATCAACTCATTGTGTAACTAATCAATGCATGAGCGGTCATCCGAATAGGCCTATATGTCAATAGAATTTTTCTTCGAATTTACAATCTTTTCAGGTCAAAATACAATGAGATAACACTTCGCATTGCTGCGAACTATCTGAGCACATTAAAAGCTATAGATAGAGTTTCAACTTGTTCCAGCAAATTATCCTGCAAATCTTGACAATCTTTATAACGGACCCAGTGCTTTGCACTTTGCAGAGAGTAAAGCAAAACTAATCTCATTGATTTAAAACTCTCGACACAAGCCCTTCTTGGCATGCCACGATCTGCGAACTGCGTAATAAGAAGATGAAACTTTTGCGTTATTTTTTGAAAATGAAAAAGCTTAGGCCTACCTGTCGCTTGTCGGATGCACATGCTTTTTATTTCTTTATGTAATAAATGCACAAGCTAACACTATAAATTTTGCAATCACTTTTATGAAAGGTTGCATTCAAAAATCTTAAATCTTAAATTTTGGTTTGGAAGCCTTGTTTATTCTTAATGTCATCATTCAGTGCTCTTGTGTAATTTTCGACTCTTGTTAGTCAATGAAAATGTGCAATCTTCATCTTTCGGTACTGCTATTTTGCATTCATCAAATGCTGACTTTTGCAAAACAATCAAACTTCTTAGTGTAATTCAGTGGTTCTCAAACTTTTTTTTGTTGCGACGCCTATGGAAAAGTTTTCTGGACTTGCGACGCACCAGCAAATAAAAGTTAATGAGGAAACTTATTATTAAAGTTTTGTTTGTTGATAAAACAACAAAAAGCAAAGCATATTATTTAATGTGACGTGTGGGCTTGTTTGTTTTTACAAAGTTCATTAAATCTTGGGAGAATTTTTGAAATTGCCACCCGCATTTTTCTTTCAGTGTTTATTGGTGATCGAAATTTGCTTTTTATCACCGCCAAGGCAGAAAATCCTGCTTCACATAAATATGACGTGACAAATGGGATAATAATTCGTAGTGCTTTCTTCACCAAAGCTGGATAATCGCCATTCATTGAAATAAAGAAATTTGCCGGATTTCCTGAAGTAAACATCCTTTTCAGGGAATTGTCACAAGAAAGGTCAATGTAGGCTTCTTTTTCTTGTGCAGTAAAAGACAGTGGAGTAGGTTGGACGAAAGGATCACGAACCCATTCGTAGTTTGATAAATTTTTCGAGAAGTATTTTGCAAATTTCGACTCGAGCTTGGACAAATGTTGCCCAAATATGCTTCACAAATTTGAAGGCAGCGTCATACTTTTCTTTTCAAGCAAATTGGACAAGAAAGTGAAGTATCGAGAGCTTCCAGACAGGTTTGCTATATCTTCCTTCCGCAATAGCAGCTTTTTAACAAATGCTGCAATTTTATCTGAAATGTCATTTTTATTCGGCCCTTGCATAGAAATGTTCAGTTTGGCGAAGATATCACACAAGTAAAGTAAGCCAATTTCAATAAAAAATTGTTCTGAGCTAAACAATCTGCAAGTGGATTATTTTCTTGCTGCAAAAAAGCCTGAAGTTCATCCATCAATTCATAGAAGCGCTCAAAGAATTTTCTAAGCGAAAGCCACCTGGATGAAAATTAAAAGAGCAAACTCCGATGCGCTGCATTCATTTCTCCACAAAGTTTTTTGAAAACTCTTGACTTCAGTGGGCGTGTTTTAATGAAGTTAACAACTTTGATGACAACTGAAACTGCTAATCAAAGGATTAACCTCATCTTTATAAGATAAACTGAATTCAGCTACGAAACGAAACTCTTCTGCGACGCCCTTGGAAAATTGAAACGACGCACCAGGGCGTCGCGACGCACAGTTTGAGAACTACTGGTGTAATTTATTAAGAATCGATTTCGCTGTAGCAATAGCATCTTCAGCTAGCACATGTGGGCCTAAAGGTTTTCTAAAGAAGCAAGATCTTTAAAAATTAATGAATAACCGATTCTAGCGTCATCTCTTTCACACCAGCGACTGTTAGATACGAAACAAACTAAACATCAATTTTGAAAGTTCTTTTTCATTTACTTATGCTTTTCAAGATACTAAAGAAGGGGCCTGTTTGCTAAGGCCAAAGCTTTATCCGCAAATTACTGTTTACATATTACTTCACTTGGGTGATGTTACTTAATTAAGCCCCACTAGGCTGATGTTAGTTAGTTAAGCCGAAAACGTTCGACTGTTAAAACTATTTGTATATATGTAAAATATATTGTTATAATGGTCAACCCTTGTTATATTGTTGTGTCTTGCCTGGGTAACGTTTTATTCGCGTTAACATAGAGAAGGGTAACAAAGATTGGGAGACGCCAGGTTTTGCTTCATTACAATACTCATGTCACTACCTTCAAAATTCCATTTTGTTTCTTCACTTCCGATTTCAATATATTGCTTGCTAATTTTCTTTGTAATAGATAGGTTGGTGAATAATGGGCACCCAGTGTGACACTCCTGGGGTCTTGCCTTCAAAGCAACCGAATTGAATGTTTTTATTAAGATAGTAATTGGTTTCAGTTCCCAAACTACGTTCTTTTGCATTGATTTAAAGTTACTTGTGACTGCCTTTTCTACACTTGCTTGATCGTCCGCAAAGCACTATTCGGCACCAACACACGCTGGGAATACTCTGTTGGCAAAAATGCATTTCTCTTCCCTCATAGGCAGAGATGTTTGTGATGGAATAATAGGAAATTCGTCTGCCAATGAATAGACATAAATCAAAACGATAGCTTATCCCTTATTCTGTTGTCCTGCTGTGTAATGATGGAATAAGCTTTCCCAGCATGTGCCAAGCAGCAAGAGTCCAAGCAAATCTCAAATGGAGAGCGTTTTGAATTGACAGAATGGGTTTGGAATCTATGATCTTGTTAGCGCAAGTTATATCATGGACGCTGTCCCAGACAACAACAAATCAACCAAGACGTTTGCAGACGTGGAATCAATGTGAAAAATGGTTGATTTGGTGCCCGGGTAGTTGTTGATGACAAACACAAGTTTACCAGCAATATGTATTCAGCAATGTTGATGTAACTTTGTCCGGTGATTTCTACAAAGAGCAAACTCTACATTGCAGCAATCCAATCTTTTCAGCTTTGCGTTTGCTGTTGCAACACGTAAGTGGGGGATTTGCTGTGTTGAAATTCCAGGTTTTGATATATCGCGAAAGGGAGGTCATCTACAAAAAATTAATAAACAGTATTTACCCTAACCATGCCCTTAACCCAATGCTATGAGTGACAAAGTTTACAACTTAAAAAAACTGATGTACATATTTGCTATATTAGTTTTTCGTAAAAAAGATCAAAACATGGACAACTTCGTATAGCTGTTTTTAATCGAGATTTTAAATTAACCGATTTACCAAGCTTTTTTTTAAAGGTAGTCGTGTTTCCTTTCACGTTTTGTTGTCATTCATGTGAATTTTTGCTTACTGAGCCAACAATTGCAACTAACAAATGATCTTTTTCGTGCTGTAACGAAATATCATAGTTAACAAAATATCAAAATAACAAAATATCATACTTTGGTATACTGTATTTTGCAAATTTTAAAAACACAAATTTACCAACTCTCACAAATTCTGCTTCTAGTATCCCAGGATTCAAACCATGTATGTGTGTAAGTTTAATCACAGTTGAAAGTCACTTTATATTTATTTAAAAGGAATTGTTATCACTCGTTGTTTTGTTTAAGTTTTTCTAAGGGAAACAAATGGGAATTATTAATAACGGACGTGGCAAACAAAGCCTGTGAATAATCAAACCTCTATCTATGCTTGTATTTTTTAAGCACCTTATTTCATCCAAAGACGTAAATTCATGAGAGTTAAAAGCTCTAATTTGTTTGAAAATTTTCTTATCAGTGAGTATATGTAAAACAAAGTGAAAAAAGTTAGACAAATCATTGATTGAATCTTTATCCTCGGACTGGGAAAGCTTCTTTGAGAGCTTAATCCTGGCATTTTCGCATACTTGTAGAGGCTTTGAATCATAGACGCAGGCCCGGTCACCGAGATTGACAGAGTGAAGTTTCCGATTGTTGAAGTCTTGTTGCTGGGAAATTGTCCCATCCGTTACATGCCGCTGAAGGAGAGCAGGCCTTTACGTGCGTTACTCAAGGGCACACCCCGAGATTCGAACCAGTGACGCTTGGTCTTGAAGCTTTTTCGTTCCAGAAGTCAAGTGCTAACCAACTGAGCTATCGGGGCGGACACTGCACTGTTTACATTTGAGAAATTGCTTTCATTTTTTCACTTCATCTAGAATTTTCAACTTACGCTGGTTATAAAAACAGATATATGATAGCACTAGTTTTTATTGACATAATTGTGTAGCTGATATGAGCTGATCACTAATTTTACAAGAGTTTCTTTTTAGTGTCATTATTTACATTGGCCTTGTTAAAATAGTGTTACACGAGATCTTAGTCCCCTTAGTAATTTTGACAGTCAGCGCATTGTTTTACGAGGCCTTCAAATGTATATCTGGCTTTACCTCCATGTTCGGTAATGGCAAACTGTTGAACCGATATGTTTGATCAAATCAACATGTGGTAGTCTACTTATTAAAACTTATTTAAAATCTCAAAGATTCTTTCCTGAGAACTTTAATACTTACGAGTTGCCGCGAGTGGACTCTTTACTAAGTAATAGTTTTCATGTGCCTACATGGTAACAAAAGATGTCTTTTTGGTATGCTAAAAGCGTTTAATGCAGGGGTTCTTAACCGGGGGTAAATTTACCCCCTGGGGGTAAATTTCACCTACCGAAGGGGTAAATTTACTGAATCATAAATTAAGACTTTCAGACAAAATTAGATCTGTGTAGTAGAAGAGTTCAAAAAGGAATTTAGACAAATTTTCCAACATTTGATGATTGGAAAGTCAGTACAAGGCGCAACGAGATTTCTGACCTCGAAGTCAAAATATGCCAGCACCTTGCCGCCTCAAAAAAGAACTTTGACGGTTATTTCGAAGGTGAAAGTTTTAACAGTACGGCTCTTCACATAACTCATCCCGTTGAAGCCAAGTTAGAAAGTACTGCTGACGATGATCTTTGCAAAGATGAATTGATTGATCTTTAATGTTCAACAACGCTTTGTTCCAAATTCTTATCGTGCAATGGTGACTTTTCCAAGTTTTGGTGTGGATTAGTCTAAGAGTTTTCTACGCTGACTAAGCGTGCATTTGAAGTTATTATACCTTTTCCAACAACTTATCTGTGTGAAGCAGAGTTCTCTTCATTGTTGACTATTAAAACAAAACAGCGATCACGCTTAGTTCCCAAAGACGACATGCGAGTAGCTCTTTCAACGACTGTTCCAAGACATTATTGTAGCTTGTTTTTGATATTTGCCAAGGTAAATCCAGATATAAAAGGATGTTTTGCATTTCTTCTCATGGTTGACTGGACACGATGACATCACAAGGGGTCACCAAAACCGTGGGGGGTAAATTTTCCTTTTTTAATTCGGCAAGGGGTAAACGAGACAAAAAAGGTTAAGAACCCCTGGTTTAATGGATGCTTTATTTATTGACAAACATGCTTTTGGTAAAGTTAAGATTTACTTTTAGTCTAGGCCAGGGGTGTGCAACGTGCGGCCCGCGGGCCAAATGTGGCCCGCGAAGAAAAATTGTGCGGCCCGAAAAGATGTACCAATTTTGAATTGTGTGCGGCCCGCGAAACGTGTTTATAATTTAGTTTAGTCTGGCACATGTGAACAATTCATTGCGGAGTGGATTATTGTAATTTCGCATCTTCTGTTAACCATTTTAGAAATTTCCCACCGGCCACCGCTAATCCGTTGTATTTAATTATTTGGAACGTCAGAAGATCAGAGGTGGAGCCCTGCTATTGTCTCTGGCTTTGTCGCCTTTTTATTTGATCTCTTGCTTTAGACCTTTTGTAGAGCCGGCTTGCGTCAAATTTAGCGGTTGCCTAATGTAGGCCTAGCCTAGAGGCCTACAAGCAGTTGGATCAGAACAACTTTAGCCTAACGGCCCATTCCTTGCCAAATTTGTTGAACCAGTCAAAATAGAAAATTTGTTAAAATTAGAAGTAAAAAAGTAGAGGCATTGGAAAAAAAAATTGAAAAAGTGACAATTGAAAAGGCCAAACAAAACAATTGAATGAACTCAATGCAAGACTGCAGCAAAAAAACAGTATGCGAATGAGATGTATGGTCACATAAAAGGCTTTATGAACAAATTACGACTTTGGAAAGCCACATACAGACAGCAAATCTTTTCCACTTTCCAACTTTGAGAGACCATGGAATGCATCCTGAGAAGAAAACTGAATTTGCAGACCAACTTGAAAAATTGTTGTAGGCCTATGAATTTTTGGCTCGTTTCAAGGACTTTAAATCTCATGAACATTGGTTTGGTATACTCTCTTCGCCATGCAACACAGACATTGACAAAGCACCAGGTGATATCCAACTTGAACTGATTGATCTTCAAGAGAAAACGGATTTGAAAGCAAAGTATTTAGAAATGAATCTTGGCAATTTTTACCGAAAACATCTCAACCAAGATGACTTTCCACATTTGAAAAAGTTCATGGCTTCAAAAATGGCTCTTTTTAGCTCAACGTATTTGTGCGAACAATTTTTTCTAAAATGGGCGTCATAAAATCTCCCTATCGATCGGTTCTGACAGACGAACTCTTGGAAAATGGACTTCGAATAATTCGCTTTATTGCTAGCACTTCCATTGAAGTAAATTTGGAAAAATTCGTGGGGAAAAGAAGCCAGCTGCAAACTTCTCACTGAACTCGTTTAAAGACTGTGTGACAATAGATTTAAATAGCAGTTTTCTTCAGAAATTGATACGTCTTAACTTATTATTTCTGCAAGGAGATCCCCAAATAATACCATATGAATAACAAAAAACTACTTTTTTGTGCCTGCAACTACTAGAAATCATATGTCAAATAAACATGCGGCCCGCGGTTTCACCCAGTTGTTTATATCTGGCCCTCCTGTAAAAAAGGTTGCACACCCCTGGTCTAGGCTAATGAGCCCCATGACCGAAAATGTTTGCTTCTGAGTGAACAAGTTTCATTTTGTTGTTTGGTTTTTACAGCAATTCAAAGATTTGGTTTGTGGTTGTAACTTCACATACAGTTAGTAGACATAATAACAGCCTAATGTTCATGAAATCTGAAAAAACCACAACAATAAAATATGAAAGTCTGTGGCTTCTCATGGCATTTTATCTTCTTGCGAAACCTTTGAAAGCTAAAGTGCTGTCCCCGTCCCTGTTTTGTGGCATCTTGTAGATCAACGATAAAAACGATGTAAATATTGACTTTGTTGCAGGTTTGGTGAAGTTGCTTTTTCAACTTTCCTTGCTACATAAAGCTTTGGAACTTTTCGTCGAATATCTTAAGCACCCTCAATTACGATAAATTGACAAGAAAAGCAATTTTCTAACGGTTATTCTTGTTTTACAGGTCCTCGTAAAACAAACCTACCAAAGTTGGATCCCGTCAAAGGTCATGGCAAGCGAAAGGCTTCCAAGGGCACATTGTCGTCAATAGGTGGCGCTGTCCAAGCAGCCGTGGTCACTCGGCGCACAAAGACTTCCTCCAGTAGTAAGTCACGTGTTTTTGACAACCCAACAAATCTGCAATCTCGAAAGTACTTCATTAAGTCTTAACTTTACATATTTTTGTAAGTCCATGTTCTACGCTTTTTATTGTATGCAGTTTTTAGTTCAGTGATTTTCCATAAATTTTAATTCCTTGTTTCGCAAAGATGAAATTTAGTAGCTTAAGTGGAAAAATGTGGTAGCTTTCGTTTTCTGTTCTACTTTTACACTTATCACTATACCAAAGCCTTTAAAAACAATATTTCTATTATACTGAGACCGCATACATTTACTTTTTGTCCCAAGTTTATAATTTAAAGTTGATAGGGTATTTTTCGACTTTATAGATGTTTTTAGTTTGTCAAAAAATGATGAAGTGGTCATTTGCTTTTACATTTTTAGGAAGCTGTCAAGACAAAAATCTCTAAATTATATGATATTTATACGTTATCTACTAATATTGAACGCCCGGTGTTACATTTGCACTTTTCGTATTGAAGCAAAAATATAATTTTATATTTCCATTGGGAAACATTGTGCCAAATGTGTTTTACACTGAATACACTACATCAAGGGTCTCAAACTCAAATTGCTCTGAGGGCCAAATGAACACTAGTAAATTAATCTGAGGGCCGCGTTACACAATAAGAAGTCAGTAAACAAAATAACACAGTTAAAAAGCAATAAAAAAGTAGTAAGAACACACCTCGCAAGGCTTGCGTGGGTCAGACTTAACCGCCTGCGAACTGGCGTCGGCCGCTTTCGTTCGGACATGCACAAGTGGGGCCTCGCTCCTTCATCAGAATGCGAGTGTGGTGCCACGGAACAGACCGCAGACCATGTCATCCACCACTGCCTAACCCACCGGCCTCCACACGGTGCGCATGGTTTGAGGGTCCTGGACGACGAGACTGCTGAGCGGCTGAAGATTTCCTGCCCTCCAATCTAGCCTGGAAAGATCGCTCATACGCCATCATCATCATCGCCAAGAACGTTAGATCGCTAGATTGGAAACATTATCCACGCCTCCTGTCAATGCTGCAAAGTCACGTTATTAGACAAGGTTTAGGCATTTAAAGTTATGAAATACCCTCTGGAAATACGGTAGCTTGCTCTAAACCAGGGGTCACCAAATGGCGGCCCGCGGGCCGCATGCGGCCCGCCACGCTGTATCGCTGCGGCCCGCGGAAGGTATCAGCGTACAAGTATAACCAAAAATACTTTTCTTGAGGGAGTTAAAGAGCACGAAGGCAAAAAATACTTTCCTGGAAGCATATTTTCGCATTGCATACGATTCCACTGACCGACCAATCAGATTATAGTTCAAGGTGGGGGTTGCTTAAAGTTATTCGAATGCGATGTCCAGCCACACTGTCCCAGTGGTTGATTAAAACGTCTGTTTTCGAATTTTGAAATTGTCTGTGAGCATAGGGTTGCTTATTTTAAGTTTGCAAATGTCATGTAAACACTAGTGCGAGTTTCACCGTTATTGTGTTTCACGAGCAGTGTTCTCTTTATACAAGTTTTTGTTGGCAAAATCGGTCGGTGTGCCCACTCAATTTATAATAAATTGGCAATATATTACATATAAATTTAAAGACTTTTTCTGATTGTATTATGAAAATATTTAGCTTAGTAGGCCTACTGCAAAACGTTTTTTTTTTAAAGAAATATGGAACGCTTCACGATTTTGCGTGTCATCCTTGCGCAGGAGCCGTGCTAATCTGCATCGTTCCAATTACCGGTATAGTATAGGCCTATGTACTGCCGAAGCAAGTACTGCAAAATGTTGTTAATCAACAAATTCTTGCCACGTTGATGAGCACCGCAAGTGACAGTTGTCTATAATAAAAGAAAGACGGTTTTATAGATTCTCACAAAAAGGATGAAAAACCAACTCATTGCTTTTTTAGAGGGAAGACTGTTCATAAATTACAATTTTTCGGTGATTTCCACAAGCGTTTGTTTCATGGTACCTGGTGTGATGATGTCTAGTTTAGCGTTGGTGGTGCCTTCAACATTTAGTTGCAGAATGGTCACTCCTTGACCTACAACAGCTGGTGCTGTTCGCCCTGACAAGGGCGCTGTGCTTGGTCTGGGGGTGCCATTCTGATGATTGTTCTTCCGCATAACTTTATAGCGACAGTTGTAGCAAGTTTAGTTTCCCAAAGTCGGTATATGCGGGGGCGGCCACGTGGAGGTACTTGCTTTCGTCGGCAGAGAGTGCTGCTTGTGAGTGTGGTGAAGCGCAGGTGGCAGCACACATTATCAAGGATTGCCGGCTATACAGACCTCCTCAATGTCCTCATGGAATGGAAGGCCTAGTTTCCATCGATGACGACACCAGGCAGTGGTTAACCAACGGATGCCCTGACATATAGCGACAACACGAGAGAAGAGAAGATGGTACCTGGTTTCTTTTTCCCTGTTATTGGAGCCTATCTTTTGCTGATATGTTTGCAGGTCACTATTGTTGCCTGTATTGCGATGTGTCAAACATTTCCTTGTTTACTGAAACTGTTAATTGCAAGATATCTTTTGCGAAGCGAAGTAACAACACCACTCTTGCTTGGCGATGAATATTCTGATGAAACCGCTCGCCTCGCTATAAGTGCACAAAACAAGTGGCCTCTATTTATTAGGCATTGTTAAAAAAGTCAAAAGTGTTGTAAAAGGAGCTTGGCCTGGCAGTAGCGTTGTTCGATTAATTTTGTTGCTACGGTATTCTAACATAAATATGAACAACATGCAACGCTGGATACTGGGTATGTAATGCGTTCTTTTCTAGCATAAGAGTCAACCTACCTAACATTTTATTAGTGCGGCCCACCACAGCTCTCCTTAGTGCCAAAGTGGCCCGCATGCAAAAAAGGTTGGTGACCCCTGCTCTAAACAATTTGAATCTTTCGAATGTATGACAGCCCAATTGAATTGAAATCACTTATGTATGGTGACGCAATAGTGTTCGAACTAATCAACGGGTATGCAAAAAAAAGGAAAAATGTAGGGAAGAATACATAAAAAAACAGCAGCAAAATATTCTGTACTGACTAAATTGGCCTAAGACGGATGTGTACAAAGTAGGTTAGCAGCTTAAATCCAGAAATACACAGTGGCCTACTTAACCAGTCACCCAGTCGTACTGTAGACTTCTGCAGTTAGGCCCTTTGGAGACTGCAAAATTATAAAATAATTGTTTTTTAGACGAATCAACTGATGACACAAAAGCTGAAAGACGAGTTTCCAGTATTTTATCAAACATACCACCTTTCTTTGCACGAAAACTCACATCAGATACAACTTCTACTGCAAGAAATAACAATTCTAGTGGAATTTCCGGAAAAAACCCAAAGCCTGTTGTGTTCCCCATTCCGGCTTCACGGCTAACAGAATGCTCTCACAAAGGATTTCTAGATTACAGGAACAAAAAGAAACAATGGGAAAGGTGGATACTGAAATTATTTTTCACTTCTTTGATCTAACATAACCCTTTAAAGGCCTACTTGATTAGAACGCATTGCAAATACCTTTGTTAAAAACTCTCAAGGTTCCGTGTTTTTTTCCACTTACAAATGTACCAGTACCGGTACCTGATTCTTTGCACGTAGCAGTTTGATCGTCTTCACAATAGCCTATTGTAGATTTTTTTTTATAGGGTGGCCGATTTTATGTCAGTGAGGCGAAGGTTACATTTTTATCGCTTGTTTTTTAAACTTTGTAACAAGTTACTGTACCTACAATGCACTTTAACTTTTTGCTGGATTGATTCAAGTTTTAATAATAGTTTTATTAACCCAACCCTATGTGGTTAACTAGCTATCTGTAACACGGTAGCCTTGTGCATTTTTGCTTAGCAGTAGGTCTACAGATAACCAACAAAATCTATTTACTATCAGTGATAATTTCCAATGAGAAGTGCATTGTGTGTTGCTGAACTTTGCACACACTTTTGTACGACTTTGATCCACTTCCAGTAAAATAATTGGATTCAATGGTGTTTGTCTCAGCAAATCGTATCAAATGTCTTGTGTTGATAAAAGGGATTTTGTCAGAAATCTATGATCTTTTTGGTTTGTTATTCTGGTACACTTGAACAGATCAAACTGTGGTAGAATTGTTTATTTTATCTTTTTCAAATTAGCTTTTGTATTTCTAAGAGATGTTTTACGAATTCTTTGGCAACTTCAACTTGGTTTTAAAGTATGCGACGACAAAGCAAAGCATGAACCAATTGAATACAATAGTCCTTGGTCGGTTTTAAACGGTATTGAGGTCGTAAGATTCGAAAATTGAATCTGAAGTTTGAAATCATCCTACGTTTTTAGTTTGAACGTTTTACGTTTTTACGTTTTTACGTTTTGAAACAACATAGACTAAAGAGTATAAATCTTGAAAATGTAATACTCGGTGGTTACAGTGTTTCGCTGGTGTGTTGTTAATAAGCAATTTTTTTTCTAATTTCAGGTATTGGTGCGCATTGCAAGACGCTTGTCTGTACTGCTACCACACTCCACAATCGGAAAGCACTTATGATGTCGTGGTCTTACGAGGCTATGATATCATTGCTGACGTCACTAACTTAAATCGTTCCAGATTTGTATTCCGTCTCCAGCAAAAGGCAAGTTCTGTTAGCAGAATTTGAAGTTTTCATGTTGATTTGTTAGTATATCTTCTAAGACTATTGAATTCTTAGACATAAAAACTTGTATTACCAGAAGGTTACATCAATGGCAGATGGTTGATGTTTCCACCGCTGCTTTTGGTAGACGTGGATAGGATTCCAGATCGGGTTAAACTAAAGACTTAAAAAATTGCACCGATTACATTGCATATTTGTTTAAATTAAAGTAATGAGAATAAGTTTGAATTGCAATGTATTTACATCTTAAAAGTATAACACGAAAATCTACACTGATGTATTACCCCTTAACTGTTGTAGAGCGACAAAAATTCTACGTTAGCGTTATTGCACGTAAACGCCATTTACAAGATGGCGTTAATTTCAAATATTTACTTTATGTTATGATTAACTACTCAGGGATCACCCACTCTTCACTTTAGCACAGAAAACCACAGGGACTTCGTACTGTGGCTGGGGACACTCGAAAAAGAAACTCGTTATACTGTGTGAGTTTTTTCATTATATTTCTTCTCTGCTTGCTGCACATAAACTGTTATTATCCGTTATAGCATAAAAATGTAAAAGCCGACTGCGAATAGGGCTGGATTCAAGTAAACGTTTTTTTTTAAGTAATCAGCAAAGATTTAAAAATTCGGGTTAATTGCAGACTTGAATTACTTTGCAATGAAAATATATGGCCTCGTTATTACAGTCACCCAGCTAGATTACAGTTGTACCTCTCTTACTGGCTCTAGAAGTGACTTCTCAGAAAACACAAAGAATCAACGATACTGTCACTAAGAGGAGGCTTCGTAAAAAGCGATCTCATTTTTTATGTGAACCAAAGCGTTTTCTTGGACTGGATGCAAAGGGAATTCGTAGCCTGCAGATAGAACTTCATTCAATATTTCTGCTTTGAATTTTTTCTATGGGTGTTGCTCTTTGACATCATGGTCACTTTTATCAACTCCAATGTCCCTCTTAAGAATAAGTATGATGTAATTTTGACCAGATCATTTTTCTTAAGATAAATCAAGGAAGTAGAATCCATCATCTGATCATAATGATCTGGAGCCTTCAAGTACATGGGAAGCCCACAAATTCTTTCATTTTTCTTTACTTTGATTTTCTTTGTTACTTTAACGAGCAATATCATTGATATGGGTCCTTTCTTTTTCATGAATTTCTTGAGGATGAGTTCAAACAACTTTTTTTTTTCAAAATTGTAACATTACTCTGGCAAATGGTTTGCTCTTACTTCAATTATGTCAAGGCTCTCTGCCAAAACTCCAAGGGACTCTGGCCGTTTGTTCATTCAATCCCTTTAAATTCGTGTCAAAAAGTGCAAAAGGCAGCGTATAAATATTTGCTTTTATTTTTCAGCTTTTTTATTTAACTCTGGGCTCACTTTAAAATTTCAACTAATTGAGAATTACTTAAGTAAGTAACAAGTAAGGATTTTCAAGAATAATTAAGTAATTACAGTACTTACTTGAATCCAGCCCTAGTTTTTAGTGAAAGGAGTAAAAGTTATTAATTGATTTTAGTGGTCGCATGATGTTTGTTTGTAGTAAATGAAATGGAAAAAAGTTTTTGTATTTTCAGCTTTCTCATGTAGGAAACATCATTATTATCTTGCAAACAACTGTTAACACAATAATGTCGAAAAAATAGCAAATTTATTTGCTATAAACTTAGTATGATTTACCTTAACAAAGTGAAAGTCCATTTTTGGCTCAACCTTTGTGGCAGTAAGCCTATTTCATTTCTGTGCTTTTTAACGCTGAAATAACTTATCTTCTACTCGGTTTGAACGGTCAATGTAATTATGTAAGTTTTTGTTGTAGCCTACAAACACAACAAAGGTTGTATGTTTGCTACAGTTGTCATACACAAAGGTTTATGTGATAATGAAATACTGAAACTTGTTGATTGTTGTGATCGTTACTTTAAAAATTTCTCCATAGTTTGTCAAGGTATGAAAAGCCATAGCCATTTTCCATCAAAATACGAATTTTTTTTTTGTCAAGTACCAACCCATGCAAATAATTCCTTTATCTGTTTCGTTGCAGTAAATCAGCCTCTTTCTGTGAAGAATTATCGCCGCCTGAGTTTGAATTGAGCCCTCCTGTAACAACGTTGCACAGAGCAAGTATGCCTGATATTTGTGCTTTGGACCTACCCACTGACAACCTGCAGCTCAAGGTAAAGATGAATTGACTCAAACGACGCAATAGTTCTATTCACTTTTTCTTGCAGATATTAGCAAATAACTAAAAGTTCATTTTAACGAAACGTTATGATCAAAAAAATTGTATTTTACATCTTTTACTTTTGTATTCACAGCAACAAAGCTGTTGTAATTATTGGTTTAAATGAAGATTGCATAGACCGTTAAAAATGAGACGATCCAATCAAATCTGACAAAAACCAAACATCACAACTCATCTGTGATAAAAAAAAACTTTTGCTAATGTAGCCTATAGCGCATTAGTGACCTCTAGCGATTTTGTAAGCAAAACCAGCTTTCCTTTTTCACGAATCCAGCTGGATGAAGCTATCTATAGTTTAAACATTAACTTTACATAAAAGTCATATCTTAGTCCTACTCCTATGTGTTTCCACATCTTTCCTTCTTTTTATAAAGCCGACACTGTTACAAAGCTACTATTTTAAAATCATCTGCAGCCTTATGGTTTTATATTAATTGTGTATGTCCGATCATGAGCAAAAGTAAAGTTTTATTTTATCAAAGTTGAACTAATATTTTCAGCGCAGTGCCAGCCACAGACAATTACATCAGACGTTGGTCGAAATGAAAAAGCATAAACTCTTGAAAGAAATGGCCGTCAACAAGCAACAATTAGCAGAAGAGCAAAAACTTTTAGACCGAATTGGAAACACTCCCGTGATGAATCGTTCATCAAAGACACGGAAAGCATCGAGAGAAAAAATTCTTGATAATTACGAGGAAGAAAAAGTCCAACAAGAATTGAGTACAACAAAATTACTCACCTTCTTGAACTGGTAAGGAAAAGATTTTTTATTTCGGCAACAACGCTTTGTTATAAACTTCGAAACCTACAAAGGCTTAACCTTATTTTAAGTTAAAGTCTTTGAATACATGCTTGGCTTTTATGTAAGTAAAATGATAAATGTTCAGACTGATAATAATTTTTTGCAAGAAAAGTATAACCATTTTGGTTAAAAAAGACTAACACAGTGGTATAATATGATTCTGAAGCCGAAAAGTTGCAATAAAATCTTTTATTGCTCCAGGATCTTTGAGCCTTCGTAACATGTACCATTTCAGCATCCTATTACTGTATTGCAGTCGGCGTAACTCTGCTTACATAAAGATGGCTCAATACACGAAAGATCTTGCACATAAAAACGGGCAGCGTCGTCGGGAAAATCATGCTCATGTTTCTGCCATGGAAGAGAAATTAAAAGATTTGCAAAGTGCTTTGGCTAAAATCGATCGTGAGTTTGAGGAAGAAGAAGCGACAAAACAGGTTAGTATTCATATTTTATTATCGGTTGTAAATCTGCCCCGTGGATTGTCTATGCATATAAAGATGAATCGTTTCTAACTCAAAGTATTTTTCAGCTTGGTTTTCGCAAAATATATGAAAAGATGATGTTAATATTTTGATGTCAAAGCTATTTTTGAAGGAACATGAAGCTTTCTGAAAAAAGATTTTGTTGTTCTCAATGAATTCCACTCATGTCTTCGAAGCTATACGCTCTTAAAATTGTATTTTTAGAATGTAAAACACCGACCATCAAATTTGATCAACTTTCAATCCATCTCCTTGCAACATCCGTTTCATGAAACCTCTCTCAGACTAAGTTGTTTTATTATGTAGCATAACCTTGAGAAACTGCAGCGTCGACGAGACCTTGAGCTCCTAATTGTGGAACAACAGGACGTGGTCAACATCTTGCAACGTAATAGATCTCGTGGAATCGGCGACGGAATTCGACCTCACTGTTGCGTCACAATGTCGTCCAATTCTTTAACTTCCATTGATGAACTGTCTATTACATCGGACGATTGTGATAGGTCATCAATGCCTGGATCTTCAGTGGTAAGGATTTATGAAATTCAACCATTTGCGTCACGGTTGTGTTATTTAGTGAGATGAATCAGATCAGTTTTAATGCACTCATCATGAAGCTGTTTATTCAAAGGTAGTCATGAAATTGAGTCTGCAACGTTAAAAAATTGAAAGTTTCTCAAAATTAAACATATTGCACGACTTGAAACGGTGATTAGATTAGATCTATTTAGATTAGAAAGTATCTGATTAGAAGCGTACAGCCTACTTCATCATTCAAGTTACACGGGCATTCAAGTTTTTGAGTAGCTTAAAAACTTTCAAATGGAAAACATTAAACTAAAATCAAGCTGCATTGGAAACTAACTTGGTGATAATTGACTTAAATTAGATTTGCATGTTACTTGATCAATGACAAGACGTGGTTATTCTGAAGCAGCGTTTCTTAACCTTTTCCCTTGTCGGCACTACCTTGAAATTACCAGTTAATTGTCGCACCCTTTCTAGGATTAGCTGAAAAGTAATATAGCCTGCGCCAACAGTTTGAAATGTTTGTTGAAACCTGGTAAAACAACTTTGCTTCTTACGTCATATTTTAACAAACCTTGATAATTCAGCATCCCCGCACCACCTAGGCACAGGTCTCGCACTCCTTAGTGGTGCGTGCACCCCTGGTTAAAAACCCCTGTTCTAAAAAAAACTCATTTGTGTTTTGTACCATCCAGTTTAGTTCAACAGGCCAATACCCTAAGGAGGACCGTAGGCAATTCTCTCTGTTTTTGAGAGAAATCAAGGGCTGTAATCAAAGAGGCGCCATTCCTCAATACCAAGTGGACTGGAGGGTCTACCTATCGGACAATAACCAATAACTGGTTTCGTACAATAGCTTTTTGTGCTTTTGATGTAGTCATAAAATCACCGAAAACATGAAGTGGTGAATGAATAGACTTTAGCGTCAATTGCTTATTAAAGGGGATTTTTTCAAACTTTTGTACTAATTAAATCAACTTTTTCACAGAGTGTCAGTGAATCGATGAATGAGAATGAATGCAAAGAGTTGGCTTGTCGTCTTCGTCGGCACAGTGCCGGTGCCGTTTTAAGCACCGATGTTGCTCGCTTTGAAGATTCCCGTGGTGGAATCTGTTTACATAAAGACACTTTCAGCTCAGAATGCACTAACGGTGGCTCTCAGATACTTAATTTCATTCAAGAAAAAGACTCTTCAGCTAACTTTGACACCTCGGATGAAAGTTTATGTTCAACGGAACAAAGTCCACTTGATATCCGCAAAGAGTCTTGTTTTTCCAATCTATCCCTCTCAGACGTACCAAGCAAACATTGTAATCTTAAATCAAAGTCGACTACAAACACTTGTGACATTGATTCAAGCATATTAGCAAAAATAGAGGTAATTCTTTAACAACAATGTTTGTTTTATATAGCGCTGTAGGGCCTGTAGGCCTATCCATCGCAGATATGTGTTGCGCCTCAACGCTTTACAAAGCAGACAGTGTCAATGCAGCAATATAGAGGCGCAACTGAGTACATTATTACTCGAATCCATTCCATTGCTCAGTGCCAAACAGGAATTAGATTCAGTATCATTTTTAAAAAGTCTTTGGTATGACCCAACAGGGTATCGAACCCATGCCTACCGATTCAGCATCGCAGACACTAACCACTAAGCCACCGAACTTTAAATGTGGTGTGTAACTGTTTTAAATCAATAACAGTGACAAAAAAATAAAGTGATTGATTCAACAAATATTAGACTAAATAGGCCATGTTTCTAAAAAAACTTAAAAATATTTGAAAAGAAGACGCAGATTTGAAAAAAATACTATTATTCTCCGTTTTTGTTTCTCAAAAAAGTTCATATTCTTTTACTTTCCAGGATTTTGAGCTTTTTGCCAAATCAAAGTTGGATCAAACCAAGGATTCTCGAAAGAATTGTTAAAGTTTCATTTTTAAAATTCTTGTATTTGTCTTTTAATCGTGTATTTGTTTTCTGACACATCACCAATCTCAATGACATTTTAATGCTTCCAATCTCCAAAATGACAAAATTTGTACTGATTTAAAAATCCTAGACCCATCTGGCCGTATCAACGCAAATATACTTCAAAAGTGGTTGATCAGTGGAAGCTTTAAACTTGAGTATTTTGAATTTGTAACACTGAACACTGTAGCTTTTGTAGCTTCTTATAACATAAGTTATGACAAGCGTTAAGCTGAGTATCTGATCATTTACTACAATGCTCAAATTTAAAGAAATAACTTTTGTAATGACTCCACCTTATTGTTTTATGTTGATTTGAAGCTTTATCGTTCCAACCTAATAAAGCATATAGCCTACTGCCTTGATTTCAGCGAATAGTTTCAGTTCAATAGTATTAACAGTGCAATAGGCCAGTATAGCTCATCTATAAACAATTGAGTTTGTTGCAGCTAGTTACAAAAACTACGGCTATTAAAAAAAAGAGACAGCAAACATTTCAAATTTTGTTATCTAGAAAGATTGTTACGATCAATTTTCAATGTATATTTGCGATAATAAACTGTAAAAAAAATCAAAACAAAATCAGCAAACTGTCCGTTGCAATTTGTCTTTAACAACATTTGTGAAGTTTTCTATTATATCGGCGCTCATCATTTGCAATTGTAAGGGGTCAGTCTAGGTGCTTGCCAACATCTACTGTATATCTGCAGACCGGTGTTGAGCAGAAAGTGAAATTTTCGTCATTTTAGACTCCAAATTTGCTCCTCCAAATTGAAAGTCTGAGTCAACATGATAATATAGACCAGGGGTGGGCAAACTTGTTCAATGAAACAGTTACTTGCAGAAAACTACAAACACCTGCGAGCTGCATAATGGGTAGTGTCAGTAAAATAGGTAAATATTGTAAGCTTTATGTAAAATAACTTAACTGAAACAACATCAACAAACACTACGAAAATGACAGAATGTTCTCAACATTAGTCTATGTCTCTTTAAAAAACTTTGATTTTGTTTTGGAAACTTAAAATCGTTTGAGCTGTGTCTGATGTAAACTTTTGAGTTATGAGATAACACTTTCTAAATTTGAGATATTAGGCCTACTATTCCTCTAGAAGAGCCACAAAAATATATCAGCGAAATGCAGTTTGCTCCCGTTGCTATAGCCAATGTGCACAACAAGAAGTAGCTCAGACGTTGCAAATTTCTTTGTCAACTTTAGTAGCACGTAAATATATTTAGTGGTGCATAGCCTACTTGGTAAACATTAGTTATCCTTACGTAGTGAACAGAACCATTGGCCTTCGTGACTTAATTGATTTAACCAAAATGCAAAGTTGCTGAACCAAACTCCAAATACACTCCAAAGTTTTTATGAAAGATGAAAGTCCGAATCCACTCCATTTTTCTAATAATCGGACAAATTCCGGTTTCACTCCGTGCTCGACTCTAGGCTACTGTAGACACACTGTTTTTTCATTCAAAGCTTCATCACATCTTTTCTTCTTCCCAAACGGATTTCAATTGTCTGCGTTAATCTTGTCATTGTGACCTTCTGAGGATTGAGCAACGATCTTGCTGGCAAGTAGGCAAAAACTATATCCTCTTCTTCCCCAATCAATCGACTTTAATTGCACAGCATTCAACAGCAATTGCAACCCCGCCCGCTTCTGTTAAATTTCGAAAATAATCCTTTAAAGAAAGCCTTCACTGTTGAAGTGATTTCATTCTCACCAGTGGCGTATATTTAAGGTGTTCACTGAGCACCCATTCAACTGAAGATTCATTCAATCAATCAAAGCAACTTTTTTCTTTTTATCTAGATTTTTGTGATCGTTTAAACAGCTTTTTTAAAAATCTGTTTGCTTGCCCTTTTGAGATCTTCATAAATTTGTTCTTTACGCTCGACTAACTTCACGTGTTCTCTTCAAGAATTTGAAGTGGAGCTTTTTTTTCTTTATTTTAACTCTGAATCTTCATATTTCTATTTCTATTCCAATGGGTGGCAGTGAACACTCGTGGGATAATAAATAAACAAAGAATCTTCAAAACAGAAAAAAGAAAGCAACGCATGCTTAGGCCTACCATATTTTTATAGCCCAAAAAGAGGACACGTTTCCCAAGCAAGTAAAATTTCGGTAGAATTTTACGTTTAGACAATCTTTTACATCTTTTGGATAATTTTAAGCGTATGCAGCAAAAATTACAGCAAAAAAAAGAAGATAAATTTGTATGCCAGATTTGGCCTATGAATATTTTGCAGCCAGAAATTGAGGAACCATTTACAAAGTAGGTGGGCCCAAAGGCGCAGCAGTCAAAGTCAATCCAACTTCCGGGGGGCGAAGCCCCCCCAGACCCCCAATAATATTTTTGCATTCCTAATACTTGAATCGTTTATACATTGTGTTTTCATGATTGCCTTTCGTGCCAACAAGCGAAAATTTTCCATTTTTGGCCCGATTTGTCCAAAATAAATCACAAAATTGCTCTATGGCGCTGTACAAAATATGGCGATGTACATTGTAGGCTACACACAAATAAAAAGGCAACAATACACACACAGTTATAATACCACATCGGAGTAATAATCTGTAGCATTATGCAGTAGCCTGCTTGCATGTGTAATGATATCATTGTTTTAACCATAAAGACCATAAAGAAAAATTATATTGATTGATAGATTGCTCCACCAATCTCACGCAACCACACCCACACCTGTCGCCCATCAATAGTGGGCTCAACAGAAAAGTTTAAAGATTTGATGTCATCATTGAGCCATCAAAGATAATCAAACTAGTGTGTATCAAATGAGTGAAGACTTTTTTTGGAACTCCCTCTCTGATTTGCCGTTTTCGCTACCTTTTAAAAGAAATTTGGTTTTCAAAAGTGGGTGGGCCAGGCCCACCCAGAAAATAAAGTAGGTGGGCCCAGGCCCACGAGGTTCCTTCATGCCTGTTTGCAGCCCTCTTATACCGCCTGATTTGTTAGCCTACATTCTGCAACACGTTTCCAGATTTTCCAACTTTTGGTTACTGTCTGAGTGAAATTTTTAAAAATCATATTTTAACATCTTTTGCTCTCTTTCACAAGTGACACAATGAGTTTCAACATCACAAGGGTTGGAAAAACGAAGACAATTTAGCCTATAAGATTTCAGTCAGGCTGGTAACAGGACTTGCTTACAAGGACTTTTTAACAGTATGCTTAAACGTTTTTTAATATAGTTTTTCTCATTTTTGATTGCTTCCTCAAGGCAACAAAAAGCTTTTATATTATTACAAGTCAGCAAAAAGTGAAAATATCTGATTTTAAGAAAATTTAAGTCAGACAGCAACGATGGCAAAATTTACAAAATGTGACAAATCAGGCACCACCTCCAGGTAGCAATGCCTTAAGAAATTACAAAATTGTTGGCATGAAATATGATTGAAATTGTATGCTACTCAATAGTTAAGTTAAGATTCTGAAAACGGACTGAGGTAACTATAAAGCTGTTTGTTTCCATGCACCATTGAGGCTGAAACGAGAATCGTACATAAAATGCGTTCTATTTACATTTGCATAAACTGAAAGTATCTATGCCACGATTTCTTTTTGCAGTAGCCCACCGTAAGCTATGTTATGCATGGTGCACTTTTGGACATTTTTTCCTACTTTCTTCACCTGACCAACGAGCCAAACTCTTAAGTTGGTAATCATAACGTCTACAAGCGTTGAATCAATTTAATAAAGTCTGAGTAAAAAGATTATTTTTTTATAAAAGTACGTAGAGGGCCGTAAATTATAAATACGATAAACTTTTTTGCATTTTTCTGTTTGTAGGTCACATTTTTTAATGTAGGCTATTTCCTCGTGATTTAGCCTACACAGCCCACTTATTTTGTGATTTTTCAAATTTCTTATTTCGTCGCAAATTTCCTTATAAAATTCCAAATTCAAAGTCACAAATTTCCGATAACCGCGAAACAATGGTGTTTGATATGTTACAATACAGTTAGACGTCTGATTGTTTACAACAACGGATCAGCAACATAGGCTACGCCAACTTTTTGAATTATTTTTGAATATTAGCCTACATTGGTGCAGAAAATTGTTTTGGAAAGAACATACAAGCCATCGTCGAAAATTTGCACAACAATAAAATCCTGTTGAAAATTTAAGCAATAAAACTCAAACTAACACAGAGGACATTTGAGCATTTCTTAATGTCTTCGGAGGACTATCCATTTTTCTTGAAAAATGTTCATCAAAATTTATCTGTTTAAGTTTGTCACTCTCAATGCACAGAATGCTCAGTGCGGACCTTTCTTGAGACATTGTCGATCTCAATTTATTTTTGATGCTTTTGAGCCTTGAGAAAGATCTCTCTCTTGAGCAGTTTGATTGATTGAATCTTTATCCCTCGACTGGGAAAGCTTCTTGCAGAGCTTAATCCTGGCAGTTTCGCATACTTGTAGAGGCTTTGAATCACTGACGCAGGCCCGATCACCGAGATTGACAGAGTGAAGTTTCCGATTGTTGAAGTCTTGTTGCCGGGAAATTATTCCATTCACTAGGTGCCGCTGAATGGAGAGAAGTCCTTAACGTGCGTTGCTCAAGCGCATACCCCGAGAGTCGAACCAGCGCCGCTTGATCTTGAAGCTACTTCGTTCCAGAAGTGACGCGCTAACCAATTGAGCTATCGGTTAGTGACCTGACCATTAAGCTTAGAAACAGTCTTACTATTGCTTCCACGTTAGGAAAGGCAGTGTTAATTTTTTCCTTGCATATAATTTCATAAAGGTCTCCATGAGACAAGGAAATAGATTGCTCTTCTGTACCGGTAAGCCCTTGGTTTTGTGTTTGTTTCACGCACAAATGAAAATGTAGAAGTTCATCAGTAAGTTTCGGGTCAACATCTTCCGGATACGCTTCCTTTAAAAGTTCTACGCCTCGTACAATTTCTACCTTAGTTGCTTTTAGATGAGTAAGAAAGAGGAACATTTCTGCAATGTCACTGTACACCTTAGCTCTTCTTCTTAAATTGGCTTCAAGCGCGTCAAGCATAGGGATAATGGAATTTAATTCAAATCTTTCCTTTGAAGGAGAGTTCACTTAAAGCGTCAGGTGCAATTCTTTGTCTCCTAGTGACAGCTCTGTAGTTAATATTCGGCAAGGTTGCTTTTGCTTACTGATCAAACTTATCTCTAATTTCGCTTAGAAAGTCTGTCAAATCAATTGTGTATAGAATTTTTACTCTGAAAAGCTTGATAGGTAAGCTTACTTTGTGAGTTACAACTCTACCCATAGCCTATAGATACTTTAGGTATGGTTTAAACTCGTCAAGTTTTTAAAAGAATTACAACTTCGAAACCGAATTTCGAGGCCTCAGAACGTTGAGGCCCTAGGCTTTAGCCTGTCTAGCCTATTGGTATATCCGGCCCTGGGTAGCCCTATGCATGCTTTAATATAGACAAGGGTGTTCAAGACAGGGTTTGAACAACTATTATGTAATTACAATTCTCTTGCAAAAAGCAACAAAAAAATCTGAGAATTTGGTCAGCTGCTGGTAAATATGTAAACTTGGTATAGTTGACTTTTAAAAAGGCGAGGCCGAGAGATAATTCGAGAAAATATCCTTACCAGCTGATGTTATGGAATGCAAAAACTCTTCATGTAGAGACAAGTCCCATTTGGCTGCTATTGATAATGTAGTCTCTTCTGTTCATGAGGCATTTAAGGCCACTGTAAAAAATTCTTGTGTGTCTGAATTAGATTGATGCACTCCACACTCTCAAGTTCCGGGGTGGAATAACCAAGTCAAGCATCTGCATTCAGAAGCTAGGCTGCCTTTCTCCGCTGGGTTTATCACGGTAAACTATTTAAAGGTGAAGTAGCCTACATGTAAAGATGAAAAAGTCCAGTGCTCTATTTAAATCTACATTTCGCTCCTGCAAGTGTAGCTGGGAGAGACATAAGGCAGATTTTCTAGCTACTAACCTTCAAAATGACTGCACCAAGAAAAGCTTTTGGAAAAAAGTTAAAGCAGTTAGTAGAAAGCATACTTCTTTGTCTGCTCAAGTAGGTGATGTTGTTGGAGCCAATAAGCTTGTAAAAATGTAAAAAGATTATTACAGATCCTTAATCTTCAAATAAAAAAGAATATGATACTAACCTCTTCTTTCAAACGGATTTTTCCTCATTCCATTGTGATGTTAGTGTAATTGGTATAATATTGTATAAATTACCTTTAAGTGGACGGGAAGGCAAAGAAGCCAATCTTTGTGACCACCTTTAGGCATGCTTTAAAGCAGTGGTTCTTAACCAGGGTTCGATCGAACCCCTGGGGTTCGACGAAGCTGTTTCAGGGGTTCGGCGCGAACGTCCTCAACATAAACACACTGCCTACTGAATGACATATCAGCGAATATTTTTGAATCACACTGACCTACGATGGTTATCGAGGGGGAAGTGATGAATCGGGTTTTTGCTTTGCGTAATTGGAGTTCTTGAAAAGTCGCAACCATCGGCATTCGAAACACTTTGAGGACACGTTTTATCCTTGCTTTGCCTTATTTGGCTGACACCTCAATCAGCTGCATTACCAAATGCAAGGAGGTGGTAAAAACGTAAGAGAAGCTGAAGAGCAAATGAGAGCTTTTCAGATGAAATTGCAGTTATGGTGGCAGCGATTGGAAAATAACAAGTTTGCTAACTTTCCACGTCTGGACGAGATAGTAATGAGTTCCGATGAAGCAATTAATGGCGAAGTTGCAGAAGTTCAGAGGCTTAAACCAGTATTTACTGAGCATTTGCAGAAGTTGCAAAATCCATTTCAAAACGACCTTCCTGAACAAACGCAATATCCAGCATGGATACGTCAACCGTTTGTTTATGATACTTCAACAGCAGATATAAACAGTTCCATACTTGGATGAAATTGTCGAGCTTTAAGAAAGCGACAAGGTGCAAAAAAGGAAACTTCAACCCAACAAATCTTCAAACCTTTTGTTGCCAACAAAATAAAGCAAAATTATCCTCAAATTACATAAGTTGCCCTTGAAGTTCTCGTGCCATTCGTAACCACTTATTTATGCGATCATGCGTTTTCTATTCTGGTGGATGTTGGGCAAAAAAACGAAACCGGCCTGCATGCGAAAATTACATGAGAATTGCTGTTTTCCAGACAAAGTCTCGAGTCTCATTATTGGTCTCAGAAAAACAACAACAGAAGTCTCATTAATACAGTAATGTATTACTATTAAATGTGGTAGATTTTTGTTTTGTGATTAAGCGAAAATTTGGGGTTCAACGAAAGCTTGCAGATTAGCGCAAGGGTTCGGCAGGTTATTAAAGGTTAAGAACCACTGCCAAGTGTCGTACCAAAGACACAGCCACATGCTCGTGGGCGGTGTCGAACCGTCGCCCTTTCGAACGTCGTTCCAGGGCTCTCACCACTCGGCAATGCAGCCGACACCACCACCACCACAACAACTGAACTGGTACTATGACTTTCAAGAAAAGAATCCGTAGTGAACTGACTGAAAAGAATGCACCACCCAAAGACTGGGAAAAACAATACTGGTTCTAATTTAACGCTATAAGCGTTGGTTTGAGAGAAACCCAGTGTAACTGGAATGCTTCAAGCAATGCACCTAAGCACAATGTGGCATGCGGCAGATGCACAACGCTAAAAAGACGTAAAACCACGTGTATATGTATCAAACTATCGATTGCAAGAATGCGCTCAAAATATTAGTTAGCGTTCCAAATTCCTAATAAACGAGACAAATTCTTAAAGAAACGCACAAATTCTAGCTAGTGTTTCAAATTCCTAATAAACGACACAAATTCTTGTAGCAAAACTGTAGGGATCAATAAGGCCTCCAGGTTTCACAACGGCAATAAGACGCAAGGAAAATAAGAAAATCCGCAGGAGCTACACTATCATTGCAGTCTAGAAATGGTTGCTGAATGCTGAGCCATTGAAAGACAGTACTCAGGTTAAGCCTCTAAAGTTCACCACATTGAGTGAACTAAACCCTGTGCAGAAACTCTTCACCCGTTAAACCTCAAGAGCACCAGCTTACTCGAAATATAAACCTTCAACGCATACGCGTGTCGTGTGCAGCCTACCTTACGCGTGTACACGTTCATCTCTAGCAACTCGGAGTACCATACATTTGTTGTAGTCCATTGGCATTTGCAACTTATCACGTCGTAAAATTAGATTTCACTTTTTGTCATGGTTTACATTTCTTAATACGTTTAATTTCACATATTGCCAGCCACAATATAACTAAGTTTTAACATAATCCTTCAAATAAACTGCAAGGAAAACACCCCTGTTACAGTTCCTTCTTTCGTATCAGTATTACTGATGTTAAACATGGTTGCCAACCATGTTTGCTTCGTGGATCGAAACGTTCAACTGATGACAACTTTTTCACCGGAGTTCTCCTACTGGTGGAAAGGATTTTCAAGTTGCTATCCGGGAATCATACAAATATTCTGGTAACCTTAATTGGCTCTTATATTCAATGCAGACTTGTTTTATTGCAAGGTTTACATCAAACACTCATCCTAAAGTTAATCAACAAACAAAAAGCAAAGAAGCCAAATTAAAAGTGTAATTGTGACTTGATTGTTATTTTCGAAACTTTGGTTATTCTGATGCGTTGATGATGGAATTATATCATTGAACGAAAGAAGAGCAGAAATATCAGTCACAAATTTCGATTATGACCAATATTTCAATCAGGGATTTCAATAAGCGCATGAATGAAAAAACAATTCAATTTGATTGCAGCGAACACTGCGGATTTAAGCAGGCGAACATTATCCTGCAGCATATTGCTGATATAGCGCTGCGATAGCTATGCGCCAAGGTGACCACTCTAGAGCCCAGTTTGAGCCAACCAGTCATCTTAGCAAAGCTTTATGAAATGTATCTTTTCATGCAGTGTTTCCTTATCTTAACGGTGGGTAAGCAACCTATCTACAAGTATCATTAGATATTTTAGATTTTGGGTAAAAGCTTCGGGCCATTTATCACAGAGCAATGAACGACAAACATTGTATTTTACATCGAACTGTTTTGTGGTAATCTCTGCGTGGATTCATTTATTTTGAGAAATATAACACAATGTCATGCAACACAGCGAAGATATTACGTCATCTACAAACTAGTTTTCAGGGGCACTCTAACTAAAACAGTAAAATAATTCGTTTAATAAAACACTGGAAATGGGATGCAAATACTAAACAATGACAATTCAATCAAAATTTAAGTTATATCACTTGCACAGGCCAATCGAATAATATGTCACTTATTGTCTATGGAGACCTTGAACTTTCACCAGCTGATTGAGCATGTAAGAACAGAAAATAGCCACCAGAGCTTATCTCACCGCCAGGGCTGGTCAGAGGTTAACAACAAAACAATGCCTGATGAAATCAACGAAAATGACGACTACTTCTGGCTTACTCTGCATTGATATAAAACAACGTTGAAAACACAAAAGAACATCGTTCTTTGTTGACAGCGCTGAAAACTGAAAAAAAAGAGGATTTTCTGAAAAATTAGTTTCATTTCCACATATTAGCCTACGCTCTTTTATCGTTTTGAAACGATGATTCAACAACAAAATAAAGTACAAAATAAGTTGTTTGCTGTTTTTAACACAAGAAAATGCGACAAACATAAAACGAGACAAACAAATCTGCCTTTATAAAAAGGAAAGTAAAAGATTTTGAATTTTAAAATGCAACAAAACAAAACATTGAAAAGTCATCGATGTGATGACGCAACCAGTTAATGACAACTATATCGCTACAATGAATAGTTCTTCCTTGAAAGCTTCAACATTTCCAACTACTTCCCACGTATTCTTCGCTGCATCATAAGTTTCTATTGCGTCGGAATATTTGTAAATCGTGATGGAATAAAAAAATTAGAACACGAAACTATAATATTAAAAGACAAAACAGTGTTCAAAATTGATAATAATTGAATTAATTCAGTCAAATCAACTCTTTCATTTGGAACAGTTGAATATTGCATATTTGAAATATTAAAAACAAAATGGACTAAAACTTAAAATTCTACATCAGCGATGGACAGATTCAACCAAACTATGTTTCAATAAATTGTAATAATCTCATATTAAGTTATTAGAATCTCGTATGTTTCTATTCACAGGTTGTAGACTCCATTAATTCAACTTATTCATGCTTTCTATGCATTGATGACGTCCACAAACAACCACTCACCCTCCAGCGACATACACCATCCCGTCTATGACGCATGAACCGTGTAACCTTCTTGCAACGTTCATATCAGCAACATCGGACCATGCTTGCTTCCGTGGATCGAATCGTTCAACTGAAGACTACTGTGGTGTTAACTTGACAACTTGAAGTTACTGTGATGTGACAGCTGCAACTGGCAACATTTACACTGCATTTTTTATGTATTAGGAAACAGTGGAGAACTTTTATACGGCCACACAAACTTGTGATGCCACGTTCAAAAGTATGACACATTTTCATTCACTTTCCAAAGTAACACGTCACACAAAATAAAGAACTTTAGATCATAACCAAACAAAGCATTTTACACTTTGGATCCCATTGCCCTCTTGGGCTTTGCTGTAAAAATATACAATAGAGGGGAGAAAACCAAGAAAGGGCGACAAGCGAGGGACAGCGCATTTTCAAAAAGTTAGAATGATCACGAAACTTGTTGAATACCATGCCGCCCATATGAAACGAGGTAAGACCATTATTTGAATTTTTCATTTCCGATGTCTTATTTGGACAGAAGTGTTTTCAGGTTTGACGTTATTGCGATCATCCACCAGCAAACAGTGCGATTTACGATTATGCTTGACCAAAATGTTTCCCAATATTGAAAAACTCATTGAAAATTACCAAACTCATCCATCTCGTTCAAGAAAGACCATTTGCTGTGACTCGTGTTCTTCCCAAACAACCGCTTTATCTGGTCCAGATCGGGTGCGGATCTACTCAGTTAAGTGACTGTTTGGGTTGTTTAATATATTTGTAATAAATTTGCAACGTGTTTATGGGTTTCTTGGGGCCGATGATAATGTAGACTTCTGTAAGGGAGGAACAGTAGGCCTACACAAAGATTGAAAACCACTGCTCCAGAGACCAGAGTCTAAGCTTCATTCGGGTAATATATGAAGACTGCAAAGTTACATTCTGGATCTCGTTGTAAAACTTTCATTGAGTAGATGAAATAACCTAACTTGCAGGTAACTATAGTTCAACAAGCTTACACTTCAAGTAACAAATACTATACAAATTTTTCGCTAAGAAAAATATTTTGAAACGAAGACAAAACAAGGAATTTGAGTCAAAACAAAATTTTCAAAATGTGTTTGTTTTGAACAGCTCGAGCTGTAGCATAGTTTTCCAGTATTATTCATAATAGCCTACTTCAAAAACCCTACCACAACAAAATAAATCCAAAGCAACAGACCGGCCACGTTCACAAGTATTTTATCAAAACGACTACCAAGCAGTTTTTTGAAACCTTGTTTTTTTTAAGAATTGTGCTTGGCAGTTGACGGTTTTGTCCGAAGCTCTCCAAACCAGTGACGTAAATTTGATTGTGCGGCAAAGTGCAATTTGTCGGGTCAAACGATCGCATATCAGTCAATACAATTGCTCAAGAACAAGGTAGGCTAGTAAATACATTTGCAATAAGTTTACGTGGATTTTCGCAAAATATTTTTATAGCACCACGCTATGATCAAAGCTACCACTTGTTTTTACGCTGTTGGCCGTAAACATCAATGGACCAAGTCTTCAGAGGCTACCATTGCAATCTCTAGAAATGGTTGCTGAGTAATTGAAAGACACTAGATACCCAGGTTATGCTTTTAAAGTTGACCACATTGAGTGAACTCAGCCTTGTGCAGAAATTCTTCACCGGTCAAACCTCAAGAGCACTATAGGTTACCCGAAATATAAACTAGTTGAATAGTTGATATAAAATAGTTGATATCCAAGAATCATACAAATATTCTGGTAACCTTAGTTGGCCCTTAGTCTATATTTAATACAGACTTGTTTTATTGCAAGGTTTACATAAAACACTCATCCTAAAGTTAATCACCAAGCAAAAAGCAAATAAGCCAAATTAAAAGTGTAATAGTGACTTGATTGTTATTTTTGAAACTTTGATTATTCTGATGAGGACATGGAGTTATATCATTGAAGAAAAGAGCAGAAATATCAATTACAAATTTCGATTATTACGTACACTTCTATAAGGGAATCAAGGAAAGAACAATTCAATTTGATTTGCAGCGAGCGCTACGGATTTAAGCAGGCGAACATTATTTTGCAGCATATTGCTGATATAGCGCTGAGATAGCTATGCGTCAAGGTGACCACTCTAATGCTCAAGTTTGAGCCAACCAAATTATCTTAGCAAAGCTTTATGAGATGGATCTTATCATGCAGTGTTTCCTTATCTTAACAGTGGGTAAGCAACCTATCCGCAACTATCAATAGATATTTAGATTTTGAGTAGAAGTTTAGCGCTATTTATTATATATAGAGCTATAGAGCTATGAAGCTATGAACGACAAACATTAGAGTTCAAATCGAGCTGTTTTGCTGCAATCTCTCCCTGGATTCAAGTGTTTTGAGAAACATAACACAACAAAATGCAGCACAGCAAAGAAATTACGTAAATTATGAATTAGTTTTCAGAGGCATTCTAGCTAAGCTTAGTAAAATGATGGAAATGGGATTGAAATACTAAGCAATGACAATTCGATCAAAGTTTTGGTTACAACCCTTGCACAGACCAATCAAATAATATGTCACTTAATGTCTCGGGAGACTTTGAGCTAATACGAGTTGGTTGAGCATGTTAGAACAGAATATCGCTTGCATGTTCTCTCTTCGCCAGGGCTGGTCAGAGGTTAACAACAAAACAGTACGAGATGAGATCAATGAAAATGACGACTACTTCTGGCTTACTCTGCATTGATATAAAACAACGTTGAAAACACAAAAAAAAACATCGTTCTTTGTTCACAGCTCTGAAAACTGAAAAAAGGGATTCTCTGAAAAACTAGTTTAATTTCCACATATTAGCCTACGCTCTTTTATCGTTTTGAAACGATGATTTAACAACAAAATAAAATACAAAATAAACTGTTTGCTGTTTTAAACACAAAAAAATGCGACAAACATAAAACGAGACAAACAAATCTGCTTTTATATAAAGAAAAGTAAAAGATTTTGAATTTTAAAATGCAACAAAACAAAACATTGAAAAGTCATCGATGTGATGACGCGACCAGTGAATGACAACTATATCGCTACAATAATTTGTGTGTCTTTAATTTCTTCAACATTTCCAACTACTTCCCACGTATTCTTCACTGCATCATAAGTTTCAATTGCGTCGGTTCCTCTGTAAATTATGATCGAATAAAAATTACAACACGAAGCAGTAACATTAAAAGACAAAACATTGTTCAAAACTGATTGCATTAATTCAGTCAAATCAACTCCGTCGTTTGCAAAAGTTGAATATCGCAAATTTGAAATACCAAGAACAAAATGGACTAAAACTTGAAATTTTACATAAGCGATGGACAGATTCAACCAAACTATGTTTCAATAAATTCTAATGATCTCATATTAAGTTATTAGCATCTCGTATGATTCTATTCACAGGTTGGTAGACTCCATTAATTCAACATATTCATGTATTGATGACGTTCACAAACAACCACTCACCCTCCAGCGACATACACCATCCCGTCTATGACGCATGAACCGTGATAACATCTTGCAACGTTCATATCAGCAACATCGGACCATGCTTGCTTCCGTGGATCGAATTGTTCAACTGAAGATAGGTGGCCACCGCAATATCCTCCTGTTGGAACAAGGTTTCCAAGTTAATATTCACGAATTGTATAAATATTCTGGTAACCTCAGCTGCCTCGTTGAAGCAGTGCAGACTTGTTATACTGCAAGGTTTACACCAAATAATCAACTCAAGTGAGACTAAATGGATGCAAAGTGTACCAGCCAAGATGATGAACAAACTTTCATAGCATCTGCATTGGCTATTGAGTGAACGATTTCGAATGAGTTGCAAAAATGGCAAAATTTTGCTTCATCTCACAAAAATGAACAATGAACATTCATAGCAGTTTGTAGTAAAATAAGCAAAAATATCAATTAAAAAAAAACACATTACTACATTTTATGCAAAGGCTCAATAAGTGACGTCATGCAATGGAAACATTTAGAAATCACAAGTGGTGAGATATTGCAATCATCTTGAATCTGCGTTATAATGACACCCAGGGTTGAGATTTGTTCAGCTGGGGATGCCGCGAGCGTGTTTTACCTGAATTTTGTGTTTATGCAGATTGCGCTAAATATCAATTCACTTTTTTGCTTCAGCACCTTCGATATCATGCACCGTGATTACATTTATTGCCTTATTTTGGTTATTTATTATTGTGTGACAACGATTATTTGGTACCGCATTTTCAATTTTCTTTCGTTTTATTTTAACATAAATATAACATTTCTTTCTGTCGTCAGTCATCTCAGTTTTACATCAGAAGACTGTCAGGCCATTAAAAACTAGTTTTCTACATTGTTTTGTTGTGGTTCTTCGAGCAAAAATGCTCATTGCTCATGTTATCATCATAAATGAACAACTGAACAACTTGAAGCTGAAACAGAGGATAAAATAAGTGACTCTTCATCATTTTGTAATGCAAGATGACAGTGACCACAAGTGGTTTTCAAAAAATCAACATATTATTATTAGCAATGTCGATGATATTTGCAATTCAAAGACTGATACCAAAGTCATGAAAAAACTAAATGATGATGCTAAGGAATGCTATGCCATTAAGTTTCGTCGGATTCCACAAACATGTTTTGCAGTCAGATTTTTACAGTTTGACTCGGTGAAAAAAATGGAATAAAAATTCCACAGAAAATAGTTTCAAATCAGGTTGTTGAGAAAGAACAGCTGCATTAAATGGTCAGATTTGATGGCTTATCACGCGTAGCAGAATATAAAATAAAAGATGCTGATCTAAACTTTGTTTTTGAAATACTAAATTACATGAGTCTCTCTGATTCCGTTCATCACTTCTTTCTGAAATCTTTAAGGTTTTCCACAAAGACACTGTTTTGACAGAAATATAAACGTTTTTGCTGCATACATTTGTGTGCAGCCAAAACGTACAACAGAGTATGCTGCTGAAGTCTGGTTCACTTGTTGTATTGATTTGTTACAATCTGCAGAATTCTGCTGAAGTTATTCCACTGTTGATAAATAAACAACTTGTCAAACAGCCTCCAAGATGAAAACTCGAAGCAACTTCAATTTGCCAACATTCCGTTTCCCGAAGTGAAGCTTACAAACCAGATGAATATTCAAAACGTGGCAAGATCGATTATGCTGGGAACGTTTTCGATGATAGGAACATTCTAGCAAATCATGTATTGGTGATGAAAGTCGATGTTTTATTTTTGGACCGAAACATTTTTTAAGTATTTATCCAGTTGGAAATGAAAAAATCAGATACACTCGTAAATGTAGAAAGTGATCTTAGAAGCTTCGAGCTGTTCATAATGGTGGACGCACAACAATTTCCTGTGTACTTGGAAACGACAAAGCGAATATTTCCGTTGCTTTAAGTTGAAAATTTAAGTTGGCTACTGGAATTTAATGTCAGATTTTATTTTTAAAGCATTACTGCATGTTCTTATTGAAGTTACCACCAATTCTTTATAAATTCAAGGAATTTTTTTTTCAAATAATGATTTGGCAATATCTCCTCTGTCATTAGGTGCCTCAATGTAAATCACTAAATGGGAAGTTTGAAGCAAAAAAACTGATATTTAGCTGTTCACGACTTTTTGTGTCAAGCAGGTTTATAAGAAAATACTTAACAGTTGCAGCCTAATCAAAAACTAACGAAACATGGAAGGCCACGTACCGTGTAGTGACGTCACAATGACAGTCCTCATACTGGCAATGGTTCGTTTCAAAACTTTTCAAAGCAGAGGAAAAGTTAATGCAATGCAGCAGGTTGCTCGTGATCAATAGAACTTGTTAAAATTTTTGCAAAACTAAACAGCAAAACTTGCAAAGTTTCGAATTTTTGGGACTTTGTGAGATTTCTGCCAAATTGAGCAATGTTAGTTTGACCATTGACATTCAAGGACCATCCACATATAGGTCGCAACCCAGTGGTTGAGTAGCACTGAGTCAAGTTACAGTTGTTATCGTGCCTGATTAGACGTAGGGTGTCGCCAATCTATGCCTTGTCATCCTTTGTTCACATAGCTTCTCAAAGCGCTGCACACGCCACACTCAAATCGCTGGACTGGCCTTGTGACGTAATCGTGTGTCAACTTGCTCCAAACTGCGCTGTTCTGAACGCCACGAAGAAGGATTGTGAGTAGAGATGTAAAAAAACGTTTTTTTTTGTTTTTAAAAAAAACGAGCTCGTTTTTTTGTTTTTTATCGTTTTTTTTTGTTTTTTATTCGTTTTTTTTTGTTTTTTTTGTTTTTTTTACCTATTTTTTTATTAAATGTCACAATATGCAGCAATTAGGGTAAACTCATTGCAATAGCGTCTCTTTCAACAAAAAAATAGTCTCATAACTCGTATAACATCTTTCAAATGAGACAATATGTCTCTCAAGTCTCAACACACGAGCCATAAAGGTTTCTCATCGTCTCAAATAGTAACACAGTGTCCTATCAGAGGACTCCTATGGTTGGCACATCTCAAGTATTGTCTGTAATTTGGTTCAGCCAGTTGTTAAATGCAGTACCACACTTGTGTACAGTATCGAAGCCACCTGGGATTTTGGTTAATGGGCATATTACGTTAGGACCAGGTGGTCAGGGTCCTGTTTCTCTACTTCACAAAGGCACTTTTCACCAGCACACCACACCATTACCAGTACAACGTCAAGAGATTGTTCCAGTTGATGTGCATTTGGTGCAAACGTGATGAAAATCACACAAGCGGTTCTCGAGTTATAAGTGAAATAACCTTAGACACTAAGTGGCTTTATAGATAAGGAGCAATAGAAAAACGGCCATATCTCAAGAACCGCTCAACATATTTACATAAGTTTTAGCTCTACCCCCATGTTTTATGGGGTGGGCTATCTGTTTATGAATATTAAAACAAGTTTTGGCTACTACTTTTTGAGATAAAAAGAAATTAACCTCTTGTCGTTACGCACCAATAAAACCATGGTGCGTAAATTAAAAAAAAAAATAATTGGGTAGAAGAAAGATTGATGACAAGTTTGGCAAAAGCAGTGTAGTGCTAAAGTCCCAACTTTTAGCCCAAATCACATTTAAATGTAGTGAAAGATGGAAACGTTTTGATGTTTTTTTATTTTCCCTGAAGAGATTCAATAATCCTTTGTAACGTCATAGTCATGTTTGTTTTCCCTTAATCACACCATTGTGTTGTCATAGACATGTTTAAAAGAAGTATGGGTATTGGTTGCACTTAATCCATCCAATTTGAACTAGTTTGCAGAACTTTGAGACTTTAGCACTTTTTTTTGTTTTTGCCTAACTTTTTGTCAATCTTTCCTCTGCCCAATAAAAAAAATTAAAGTTTGCATCATGGTTTTATTGGTGCGTAACGACAAGAGGTCAATTTCTTTTAATCTCAAAAAACAGTAGGCCTAGTTCTGAAATAAAATAAGTTTTCATCTTTGATGTTTGTTTTGTATCTTTATCCTGCATTGTGGGAATATGGGTAAAACTTTATTCTTGTCAGGAAAAGCATTATAAAGCATTTACTCACTATGTGAACACTGAGCACTGAGCAGTGCTGAAAAACTCCACTTTAAAGGAAAAATTTCTGCATTCAAGGTTGGTAGAATGGTAGTTACTAGCAATAGTCAACATGGGTGGTGGGCATTTGAAAGGAACATTAACCTAAACCTTTTCTGACAAATGCACTAACTTTTGACAGCTAAAAATATCAGTGATAAGGTCTCTTGCATTATATGTCACAAATAATCTGCAAGAAGCATCAATGACGAAGTGTCCAAGATCTTACAACACACAAAAAGAATACTTCTGTTTCAACATTTAAAAAGCATATACATCGTTGGCAAGCTATCAGTTACAAAACATGTTTAAACAAGCTATTGGCAATAGCTTGCATTAGTAAATTACCACGTCCACAAACAAGGTAAATGTGTGTACTGAATACTGCCACCTTGTTTTGTCAAAATTTTGTCAACCCATTGAGTGTGTACAAGAATAACCAGTACCACAGTATACTAACATCATAGGCTAACTTCCATAAAAGGAAAAAAAATTAACTCATCTACATTATGTCATGTATCAAATTTCATTGATTTAATGTTTGTCAGGTCTACTGCCACAAACATGCCAGAGAATGAAGAAGAAAGCGAAACAACATAAGTCCTCATAGGACTATGCAAGAACATATGCTGCCAAACACAAACACTTAGGAATTTCAGCACACCAATAAAACTATTTTTAGTAATTTAATGTTTTTCAAGAGCACTATAATGAAACTAAGCTGTAAATTGCAAAAAAATTGCAACTTTTCCAGAAAAATATGAAAAAAAAACAAAAAAAAACAAAAAACGAGTGTTTTTTTTGGCTCAAGTTTTTTTTGAAAAAAAACACGTTTTTTTTAAAAAAAAACGGTTCGTTTTTTTTGCATTTACATCTCTAATTGTGAGTACCGGATTTGGTTTGTTTCAATCCTTTTGATAATTATTTCGCTTGTCATGGAACGCAAGCCTGTATAAACAAACGATCCAGATATCACGCCAACGAAATGGTTAATAAAGTTAAATCTCAAAAATTGAGAAAAATGCTCGTTAAATATTTTTCAATTTTACATTAACTTTTTTATTTATCAACTTTGAAAGATTTTCTCATGCTCGACTGGAACTTAGTTGCGTATTTTCTATTATTTATATTGAGCTGATCAGAAAAACTTCACATTCTAGATGTCCTAGTTCTAGTTGTTACAAACAGATCAATATAAACATGGCAACAAACGTTGATATCATAATACTACAACCGATCCTACCTATTGCATAGACTTGATCGTTCAAAACAACTGCAGGGAAGCCACATCTTTTAACTTTCATCGACGGAATTCCTCTCCACCGACCTTCTCGTGGATCCATGCATTCCACTGTGTTCAACCACACTCTGTTCAAACCACCGATAGCGTATATCAACCCTGTTGGAGATTGATGGTTTGTTTATAACAATATTCCAATTTCATCCCCAGATTTCTGTATAAATCAATGCTTAAATAAAAAAATACAACACAAAGTGATTGTTGCGACTGTATCAATGATAATAATGATGGAAGGTGCGACGACTACAGGAATGCTGCACACCAGCAACTACATCCGTTCATTTCGTGAACTCAGAAATTGGACATTAAATATTTACTTTCCAAAAGTTCTTAAATTTGAAAAAATATTTTCTCTTCTTTAACATAAATATAAATCGAAATAAAGTGCAACAAACAATTTAGTTTTGTTGAAAGTTATGTAAAACATTGTTATGCTATTACGACAGTATTGTAAATACTAACTTCAACATCTTTTGATAAGCAACAAGTGTGATTGTACATACACAAATAAGTAATAAAGCATTTGTAACACATCCTTATAGGCTACTGTTTCAAAAGTAGTATGGCGTCATATTTCATGACGACACAAATATGGCAATCTAGCAAAAATGTCAAACTCGGCAACTATCAGTGACAGCATCTGGATGCGAATGTCGCCGTTCCCAGGATGAAACCTGGCGAACATCATTACATACATAAAACAGCAAAAATAGTTCGAGTCAATCTAGGATTGAGTTATTTTTGCATAAAAATCGATGTGATGAAAATCAAACAGTGTAGTCGAACTGTATAATCGAAGGTGTGTAGTCGAACGAAAATATACAAATTCTCAATTTCTAACTGTCCGACTAAGTCCAATATAACGTACAAAACTGGCACTTTTTCAAATTCAAAGCTAAATTTTTAGAGTGATTGGTTTAATGATGTTTTTGGTATTTCGTCATTTAACTACCATAAATCGTTATTTAATTTTATACAAAAGGTGTATAAAACTTGTAAGAGAGTGGCTACATATATTTAAGCATAAAAGTGCAACACGCGAAAACATTTCAAAAATACTTCACTTACTTTAATTTGACGCAAAAGATTTTGTCTTGATTTTGTTTCAAATTAAATTGCCAAAAATTTCGTTTTTATTGTAAATAAACGTCATTTCGAGCAAACATAAGCAATTGTACTTCCCACTAAGTCGAAAGAACAATCATTGAGACAAAGAAATGAACTTAAACAGAAAACTGTAACAATCAGTGACACAAAAATAACACAAGCAACAAACGTGCTATTGTTCCTCGTTTTATATCAAGCCAGAGTCGGAATCGTGCTTTTTCCACCGATTCCGACTCCCGATATATCACACATATTTCGAATCCACACAGCCCTGATAAGCTCAAATAATTCGATGCAAAATTTTGAAATAACAATTGCTGCATGCGATATTATTTTAAGACATGAATTTTGCAGAATATTCACAATTTGCTTGGAATGCTTAGCTCACAAATTATTTTAATTTTATTGAAAAAAAAATCAAATAAGAACAGAACCAACATTTGTTGCAAAGTAAGTTGGTGCACAGAGCTGCGATTTTTGCCTTTTTCGGCAACGACGTCGCTCGACACGCGCCGTTACTATTCGACAAACGCCGTGCCTTACGGAAAAAAACTGAGAGAGGACTAAACGTCGTCAGGTCGAGAAACAATCGGGGGGGGCATCACGTGATGCAATCATAAGAGTGCCGACTTACGTAAATTTTCTTGCGCCAGGTACTTCAAGGCAAGGCCTAAAAGCGACGCTTCACGCGAGAAATTCCCAAGGCGTCCGCGCTGCCATTTTGAACACTGCGGGAGAATGCTTTGATCGAAGTTCTAACGCTTGGCATCAAACATTTCGCCACACACGTTTCGTGCTATTCGACACAACGGGTTTCTTCTATAGATGAAATAACCTAGGCTACTTTTAGTTGTCAACGTCTATGCCAGTTTGTATTTTGCCGTTTGAGCCAATTAACAATATTGCTCTTTTAAATGACTGTTGGATACCTGTTACGAAAGTTTTTCACACGTAGAAAACAGCCTAGTTTCCGACCAGTCGTTCAAAAATACAGATGAAAAAAGCCGCTATTTTTATGGAAAGAAGTTCTCTTTCAGAACATTTTGAACGCTGCGCGAAAATGCTTTGATCGAAGTTCTAACGCCTAGCATCACACATTTCGCCACACACGTTTCGTGCTATTTGACACAACGGGTTTCTTTTATAGAATAGATAAAATAACCGAAGTAAGCTACTTTTAGTTGTCAACGTCTATGCAAGTTTGTATTTATGTCTGACTTATGCACTTGTTGTTCCAAGATTGGAGACATGTTTTGCAATGTGAATAAAGAATAGTAGACAGATAAACACGGTTGCAACTCGACTCCCTTCCACTAAAAGGGTTTCCGTGATTACGTAATGGGCAATTTTGCACTTGCATTCACAAAAGCACACAACGCAGCTAGCAAAACCCGACGTTTTTACATTGATTCAACGTCTGCAGACGTTGAGTCACAATGTATGACATGTATAAACAAGTTTGCTGGCTGGGAAGTCTGGACATCTGCAGGAAATTTGTCTCGCACCAAGCAAGATGCCATCCTTTGAAAGATTTGACAATGATGGACTTATGTAGCCAGTGCATGATGACGAAAACAAATTGAGATTTCCTTTCTGTAATATAACTTAGAGCAGGTGATTGATACAGGAGAAAATAATCGCAGAAGCACACAATAAATTGACGTCTACAGTGGGATACTTATTACGCAAGTTTTTTACATCAAGAAAATAGCCTAGTTTCCGACCAGATGTTCAGAATCAGAAACACAGATGAGAAAGGCCGCTATATTTAAGAGTTCGCTTCTAGAAGAACAGTAGGTAGTCACTGGGCGTGGACAAGGCAAGGTAATAGGCAAGTTGTAAGAACAGCATAGCTCTGCCCAACGACAGATAGGATAGTCTTCAATTAGTCAGTAGATAACTAAAAAACGAAAGAATCCTCCGACAACACGGATGGCAAAAGCTTAGATCTTACCGAGAAGCCGTCAAGGTTCAGCAAACAGCAAGTGATGTGCGGGATCTGTTTCAAGATGTTATTGAAAGAAGATTTTCCAATTTACTTCGGCACATCATTCAGGTAAACTTCAGGCTCGTAGCGTTTCGTAGCCTATCGCAGAGCATTCTCAATTTTGAACATGTTTAATTTAATAGTGGTAAGCAAAAGCATGGATATCAGGACAATAGATGGTCAAAAAATTAACAACATGGACACCACGAGAAACCAAAAGAAAGAAAGGAAAACCAAAAGTGAGATGGAGGGACGACATTGACAAACAATGCAATTCATTCAATTGGTACCAACTATTACATAATCATATAAATTGGCATGAAAAGGGTAAAGCTTACGATCTGCAGTGGGCTCTCACAGGCTGAAAATGATGATGATGATGATGATGATTTAATGTTTAATGAAATGGCTATAAATCATTCAAAGCATGTTAATTTTTGGAGCGTTTAGCATTCAGAGATTCTTGTGCGTATGGTTTCAAACGCATAGAAAACATCGGACATAATTTTTTAATATCAAGATTTTAAAATTATCTCTTAAACCTAATTTCTGCAAAGTCCATTTAAACTTGTTAAGCAGTATAATTTGCTTCTAAGAACGAAATAAAAAGGATTATTTGGCGAAAATTGATGACGATGATAATTACGTTTTCTTGTTTTTTTGAACTACTGTATAACTGATCTATCTTCTTGAACGTAATTATGTCGAGGCAAAAGGTTAAACGACAAAAGGACTTGAGCATTGTGCAGTAATGGTTGGGGCGAAACAACAACCAACTAACTGTGCAATAATTACACTTGGAAAACATTCGATTGAATGAGATTGATCAATCCCACCATGAATCAACAGAATAAAAAATTGTTAGTGAAACCAATGAAATTATAATGTAATGAATTACTGTAAGATCGTAATGTTTACTTATTAATTTGATGAATGAGTTTTACTGTATAACAGTGTTGACACCATCTTTGAATTACTTCATCACAACACATTGATTACACTTATTTAATCTTTTAACAAAGTTCAAACCTCCAGTGGAAGACAAAGCATGAGCACAACGACCTTCATTCATATCAACGCTGTTGTACCATTTGTCTTCAACAAAGTTGTAACTTACACACGAAGTCAAACCAGTGTGACCATTTTCTGTTCCACCAACAGTAAAGATCGAATCTGTTCATGTATAAACAATGATTCTCTTCAATTGTAATTTTGTTCAAAATAATTAGATTAAATAAATAACAGAAACTTAAATAAATAGATTTAATCATTTTCATAATTATTGCCAAAAATAATACAAATTTTATAATAAACAATGCGAACAAATTTTGTTATGTATAAACGCTGGAATTAAAGAATACGGTAGTTAAAATCCTCTTGTTTTGAATTACTTAATAATAAGAAACAAAAGAATCTTGATGATTTTCTGGAAGTAGGCAGGAACGAAAAACTCACTGAGTTAAGTGGACACCTCGTTACCAGAAAGTAACTGTTTCATTATTCATTCATTTATTCAACACTGCGTGTGAGTATATGCAGATTATGCTTGCTATTTTTTTTTCATATCTTTATCCTGCATTGCGGAAAGCGGACTTGAGCGCTATGCATCGGTGCACGCCTTCCGACGTACACCTGACCCACGCTGCAGCCGACAGCAATGTCTGTTTCCGGTTGTCTAATCTACTTATGACTTAAACTTGGTACTACCCATATTACTCGAAATTGATCACTGGGTAGAGGCACTTATCTAGAAAAGATTTCCTGAAAGAGGAAAATGAGGGATGGCACAAGGTTTTTCAAAAATAAAAATAGACCACGAGAAAAAACCAGATATTACTAATCTATATTATAGATTATGCTTATTACTTCTATAAAAGAAGGTATTTAGCAGAGGAAAATCAGGGATGGAAAGAAGTTTTTCCTAAAAAAAGATAAACAAAAGTTTAAATCAACTAGGTCGCCCTCTATGACAGGGGTAAGCAACATTTTCAACACGTGGACTGGTTATATTAGACATAATTTTTTCTCTAGCAGACTAAAAGTTAACCTCTACAACAAGTATTCAAACTACCCTCTTGCTATGAACATTAGATGAAATTTCATTGCAAGTCTCATGAAAATATTATTTTCGTACTCCACAGTAAAGACCAACCAAACACCGCGTGCGATATTTGTTGACAGCAAATTGCATCCGTGGAATACATTGCGCTTCCCACTAAACCAATATATTTACAAATTTTAAACCAAAAATCGTAATGTTGGTGAGGCTGACTTGACATCTTGGAGCCTTGATGATCAGTACGGTACCATTACAGAACTACCTTTCGTGACCTATCACAGACCTACTTTTGTTTCTGCTGTGTAAAAGTAGGTTAGCGTACTTTCACTTAGCCTGAGGAAAAACTTTTTTTCCAAACTGATTCCTATGACAACTTTCTCCGTACACCATTAAACAGACATGTGAATGCTCAAATAAAAGTTAGTGAGAAGTGCATAGAATGTCATTGTGTTTAAACAGATAATTGAGCAAACAAAGGATTCAAAATAAAGAACTATATTTGGGGAAAAATGGCTGGAAAAAGAAGAAAGATTTCACAAAAACTTAAAAAACATCTTGTTCGTCCGCGAGGTGCAAGTTGCCTATTCCAGCTCTATACAATGTGACTTCTGCTCACGTTAATTTTACCATAGAATGATGGGCTGTCAATGTTACATCTGACATCCACATCAATTCTAATACGTCGCCATTAAAGAAGACAAAACCTACAATAGGAGGCAAGATAGAGACGACCACGATGATGAAACTCGATACAATCGTTGAGATAATTTTTACGTCACTAACCTGGATATAGAGTTTATTGATTTGAAGAGAGTTTTAAAAATCTATTTTATCTTTTTGGGCTTATTATCATTTATTAACATGAAGTGACATAGACATATAAAACTCTGTACTTTACATTAATATGCGTATTGGATCCTATGCATTGAGCTCAGCGCTTGGTGATCGCAGCCTGTCACAATTTCTTTCTATCTCTTACCAGGAAAGAGACTCGGAAAGGTTCAATGACGTAGTTTAATGGGTTATAACCGAAAAGCAGTCAATCAAATCGTCGGATAATTCTACTAGTGAAATAATAATGAAAATTATTGAAGGACTTTAACGAATGGTTCAGCACTTCCAGCAACTAATCAAAGTAATAGTAACAGTGAACAGCAATAGGTTCCAACGCTCACAACTATTAATCGAGTTTAACATGATCCACTCACAGCTTCTCATACGATTCTAATTTCAATCAGAAATTATATTAGCATCAACTTTGCTTTACTCGTATTCAATAACTTCAACACTCGATCAACAATAATCTTTGCGTCTATTACCAACTGCCACTACTACAAAAATGATCTCTCATAAAAAATCTCATAATAAAGATAATGCAAATTACACCACTATTTATAGCAGGTTGTTTGGTCTAGTAACTTCGAGAAGGTGACGTAATGCTACATCATAACAAACAGCATCTGGCAAATGTGAAAAACAACAGAACATTCTAGTTTCTCACGGAAACAAAATGTTATAAATTGACAATTGTAAAAAACAACAGAACATTCTAGTTTCGCATGTCAACGAAATGTTATAGATTGTTCTGGAAATACGTTACATAACAACGATTTCGCAATCAAAGGTTACTACAGGTCAATAACCGATAATAACACATCGCACAAAAATTTTACAATCAAAACAACACGCTAGCTCAAGACACAAAGCAGTCCATTGCGAGGCCTTGCTCATTGATTGTGACACAGCCGAACAAACTGGGGTACATTGTTACATCGAATCCATTTCTTCAATGTTTAGTGCTAAGTAAGAACAAGGTTTAGTGCTAATTTTATAACGTCTCAGACACGACCCGACAAGGTATAGAACTCACGTCTACCGATCAAGAGGTGGGACTGGGCATTCTATTCACTGCACCACCAAGCCAGTGTGGCTAGCACATATAACATCGTTCTGAAGGCTAAATGACCTGCAATGTCAATTTATGTTATTACAGAGTTTACCAGGTCGTGGTGTCATAATTTGATAGCATCTCTGCAAAAAATAAAATATGTTGGTGAAAACCGTTGAGAAAGTCAGCGCCCTTCATTAGTTTAGTTTGTCATGATACCACTCAGCTCTCTTTTCTGTTATTAGGTGAAAAGATTCGCAATCACTAGTTGAAATACATTTTGATGAACCTTTTGTGACATGAAGTGAATAAAAGAGGTGATTTTGATGTAGAGAAACTTTCAGCAGCAAGAGGGAGGGAAGCGACATAGTAAGTTCCCTAAGAATAAAAGTAACCCTGTTCAGAGGACTTCCAATCATATCATCTTCATGTGTAACTCATAATTTTCAATGTCAGCTTGTTGAGCTCAGTGAACATGATTGAACTGACTCGTGCATGTGTAAGTCATTTTATATCGCAATATGTTGCCAGGTTGTTTTTCATCGAGCGCTATTGTAGATATGATTTCTGTCAGAAGAAAATTCTTTCCCGCATTTTTACTGTGTGCTGAAACGTATTTTAGAAATCAATTTAATAAAATACGAGAGCATTGCAATTGCAATGCTTATTTTCAGCATTATTTAATGCGAAAGGAAACAAATTTTTAAAACCATTTTAAAACTTTGTTTGAAAGCATGTTATTCAAAATGTGCGCAAAAATAATAACTTTTAAAATTGTGCAAATTTCGTAAAGTCAAACTTAGGCCTAACTTGTTTAAAAAATAAGATCGAACGAGATATGAAAAAGTGGCTATCACGCTAATGCCGTTATCAGTGAAAAAAAAATCATCCAAGATCAAACTTGAAAAATTAAATCAACGATAGTGAAATTGTTGAGTGAGTAAAAATAAACGCAAACATTGGCGAGCATGTGGCATTCCGAACCAAACTTCCAAACAAACCAAAGTAATCTCATCAAACATCAATCTATAAAACATAAACGCTCGAAAGTAAAATTTGCGTAAAAAATTATTGATCGAGTGAAATGAAGGTGAAACATTAGCGAGGATGTGGCACTCCAGACCAAACTTGTGTGGTGCGCGTCACATGCACCCTCGGCACTCATTGATGTTAATATTCATCACTTTTGTCACAACATGAGTTTATCTGCTTGTTGTGAAACCAACTTAATTTGAATCTAAACTCAAGTGGATTCTTACCATTGCAAACTACAGAAGCAGCTCCAAATCTCACAACATTTGTCGAAGCAAGTTGAGTCCAATCAGATTCCTCATCATTTAACTTGAATTTTTCAACCACTTTAGTTTTATGTCCACTGATAACAAAAATCTCACTTTTATGACAAACAGCTGATCCGCCCCAGTGTTCAAAGTTTGTGTTCTGAAGAAACATAAATTGTTGAGAATGCGTGAGATCAACAACGTCACAATTTCACAAGACTTGCTTGAATGTTCGACATAATTTCACATCAATTGTAAAACGTCGAGTCCAATCATTGCAACTGCATGTGATGCATTTGCTGCAGAGCAAGATATTACAAACACAAAAACATTTAAATATTAACAGCTTTGAGCTCACAACTCATAGTACAACAATATTTTTTGTTTAGAGCGCACACCATCAAATAATAAATGCACTCATTCTAGTAACAATAAACCGAAAAGCTTTAATGTTTTACCAAAAAGTCAGTTGCTTTTTTCTTTCTTACGTCATACTTCCACACATTCTTTATATAAAACGCAAGAAATTGATTCCTCGATTCTGAAACAAACAAAAAAGAAACACGTTTAAAACATTTAACAATATAAAATATTTAATAATGATCAGCGTGTCTACATGGTTTTTGCAGCAAGTACACAGCAAGAACCCGCAAGCTTAAACAGAGATGGAAAGCTAAAGACTTTCATTCACACATTATCAACTGGTGGTATACGACTTCTCATTGCATGCGAGATTGCGATTCCGTTCTTGCATACCGAATTCTAACGAATTTTTATCATTGCACATTTTCTAAGAAAACAGTTACATAATACCATGTGGCATGAAAACTACAAAATTGCAAGCTCAAGCAAAAGCGGCTTTTCTGGTTACCTCGCTCTTGGTTTTGCTTGTTATGTATCAAAGTTTCATTTTGGCTACTGTGCAAAATCCAAGTTTTTGGTGAAAACTAAAGTGAGGCCAATACTGGAATACCCAAACAAGTTGCATTTTGATAAGTAAAAGTTGAACAGATGAAAAATATTAAAAAATACTTAATTTTTTTTTCAAGTCAGTCAAAGCGCTTGATTGGTTTAATTAACCGCTTTTGATGTGACGTCACATTAAGAACAACTTTGAAAAACATAAAAGAGATTTGTGACAAGACAACTGTAGGTTAGTTATCAATAGACCGATGTCATGTCAATGTACATTGTATACTGTATAGAGATGTAAAAAAACGTTTTTATTTGTTTTTAAACACAACGAGCTTTTTTTTTTTATTCGTTTTTTTTTTTTTTTTACCTATTTTGACATTAAATGTCACAATAAGCAGCAATTAGGATAAACTCATTGCAATAACGTCTCTTTCAACAAAAAAGCACTCTCATAACTCGTGTAACTTATTTCAAATGAGACAATATGTCTCTCAAATCTCAACACAAGAGCGATAACGATTTCTCATCGTCTCAAATAGTAATAGTAACACAGTGTCCTATGGTTGGCACATCTTAAGTATTGTCTGTAATTAGGTCCAGCCAGTTGTTAAATACAGTACCACACTTGTGTACAGTTTCGAAACCACCTGGGATTTTGGTTAATGGGCATGTTACGTTAGGACCAGGTGGTCAGGGTCCTGTTTCTCTACTTCACAAAGGCACTTTTCACCAGCACACCACACCTTTTCCAGTACAACGTCAAGAGATTGTTCTAGTTGATGTGCATTTGGTGCAAACTTGATGAAAATCACACAAGCGGTTCTCGAGTTATAAGTGAAATAACATTAGCCACTAGGTGGCTTTATAGATAAGGAGCAATAGAAAAACGGCAATATCTCAAGAACCGCTCTACATATTTAGATAATTTTTAGCTCTACCCCCATATTTTTTGGAGTGGGCTATCTGTTTATGAACACTAAAACAAGTTTTGGGTACTACTTTTTGAGATAAAAAGAAATTAACCTCTTGTCGTTACGCACCAATAAAACCATGATGCATTAATTTAAAAAAAAAATTAATTGGGTAGAAGAAAAATTGATGACAAGTTTGGCAAAAGCAGTGTAGTGCTAAAGTCCCAACTTTTAGCCCAAATCACATTGAAATGTAGTGAAAGATGGAAACATTTTGATGTTTTTTTTATTTTCCCTGAAGAGGTTCAATACTCCTTTGTAATGGCATAGTCATGTTTGTTTTTCCTTAATCACGCCATTGTGCTGTCATTGACATGTTTAAAAGAAGTATGGTTGCACTTAATCCATCCAATTTGAACTAGTTTGCAGGACTTTGAGACTTTAGCACTTTTCTGTTTTTGCCAAACTTTTCGTCAATGTTTCCTCTACCCAATAAAAAAAATTAAAGTTTTGCATCATGGTTTTATTGGTGCGTAACGATAAGAGGTCGATTTCTTTTTATCTCAAAAAGTAGTAGGCCTATTTTTCAAATAAAATAAGTTTTCATCTTTGATGTTTGTTTTGTATCTTTATCCTGCATTGCGGGAATATGGGTAAAATTTTATACTTGTCAGGAATAGTATTATAAAGCATTTATTCACTATGTGAACACTGAGCAGTGCAGAAAAACTCCACTTTAAAGGAAAAATTTCTTCATTGAGGGTTGGTAGTCATACGCGCCGACTTCCGGGGGGGGGCCAGGGGGCGGCGCCCCTCGTAAATTTATGGTTGAGGGGCAACAAAAATGGTTATTACCAGTGGTGTTTCGAAGATAAAACACTTTGCGAAAGAGATTTAGATAATTTAAACGGACTTAAAGAATGCCGAAAGCAAAAAAACAGCCTACTTTGCTCTTTCCCGCAAAACAGCAGCTGATCGCATGGCTTTCTCATACGGTATGGAAATTTCAAAGTAGATCGTAGAGTAACTTACGCTGCTGGAATAGTCACGTTACTATTCATTGCAATATTAAGTTAACCAGCTAAATTAGACGCGCTATTTTCAACAAGGTCTTCCCGCTGTGAGACGATTACGATTCAACAGAACGCATTGTTTTCTTCGCAATGTGTGAGAATTAAATCGAAAACCGATAAAGGAAAAGGTGTTTAATGGTCTTGGTCGCAGATATTGCCTGCATTAACGACGTCTCTTACCGCTATTATCACCTAGCCAACCTGACATCATTGTTTTATGTGGCCGCTAAGGTTTGCCATCGACTTTAACGATCATGGAATGTTACATAATAAGAACGATTACAACCTTCACGCAAAAATTAAAATATGATCTCTTAAAACAGCTCTTTCTGCTGTTTTGTCTCGTGAGCTTTGCGTATTGCTCAACAAATGTATAAAGTTTAGAATTGACAAGAAATCTTTAAATTTGAAAATTAAGTTTGAATCACTGCAAACAAACGTATTCAAAACTTCTACTGAGGCCGACGCGATTTCACACTCCTTAATCTACGTCGACAATGATTTTAAGTGCGTTCAGTTTGAAAACTGCCAAGCTGGAGACAACAGCTTGTCCATGATTTTTTGCGTTTTATTTCGATAACTTCACTGTCTTGATCGTTGTTATTCACTCGCACGAAAAGGAAATGAATCGGCTTGTTTTCCAACTGTTCCAATTATGAGGTAACAATATGAAAATTTTTACGACTAGGCGTTTTACATGCGTAAAGCTAATCGTTTCAAGCAGCTGTTCTAACAAATTCGGTTTGCGACCTAGTTGTCAATATAAACAAGACACTAAGCTTAATCAAAGACTATTTTAATTGAGCAAAAATAGCGTTATGGTTATGACGTCATCATCTTTCTCGCCCCCCAAAGTTTTTTAAAAAGTCGGCGCCTATGTTGGTAGTTACTAGTAATAGTCAACATGGGTGGTGGGCATTTGAAAGGAACATTAACCTAAACCTTTTCTGACAAATGCACTAAATTTTGACAGCTAAAAATATCAGTGATAAGATCTCTTGCATTATATGTCACAAATAATCTGCAAGAAGCATCAATGACGAAGTGTCCAAGATCTTACAACACACGAAAAGAATACTTCTGTTTCAACATTTAAAAAGCCTAAAGCATATACATCGTTGGTAAGCTATCAGTTACAAAACATGTTTAAACAAGCTATTGGCAATAGCTTGCATTAGTAAATTACCACAAACAAGGCAATGTGTGTTCTGAATAGTGCCATCTTGTTTTTGCCAAAATTTTGTCAACCCATTGAGTGTGTACAAGAATAACCAGTACCACAGTATACTAACATCATAGGCTAACTTCCATAAAAGGAAAAAGAAATTAACTCATCTACATTATGTCATGTATCAAATTTCATTAATTTAATGTTTGTCAGGTCTACTGCCACAAACATGCCAGAGAATGAAGAAGAAAGCGAAATAACGTAGGACTATGTAAAAACATATGCTGCCAAACACAAACACTTAGGAATTTCAGCACACCAATAAAACTGTTTTTAGTAATTTAATGTTTTTCAAGAGCACTATAATGAAACTAAGCTGCAGATTGCAAAAAAATTGCAACTTTTCCAGAAAAATATGAAAAAAAACAAAAAAAACAAAAAACGAGTGTTTTTTTTGGCTCAAGTTTTTTGCATTTACATCTCTAATTGTAAATTATATTATGCAGGAATGAGGAAATTAACTTTCTCAAAATTTGCGTTGAATTGTTTTTGTTTCCTCTGAAAGCGCACTTTTGTCATTGTTATAATAGTAATAATTAAAAATGTTTGCAAACCACTCTTGCTTCCCTGCTTTTAGCGTTTTTTACTTTGCGATCTTTATCGTCAATCGACCTCAAAATAGCAGATCTTGTGTTGTATTCAGAGATCGATGGCATAATCATGTTGATGTACGAGCAGTCGCTGATAGTTTGACGTACTAGCGTACTAGCGGTTGCCTGCAAGTGGTCTCATGTCTTATTACTGAGAATACTCATGTTCACTGCAAGTGGCGTACACTGAAGGCGGCCATTGGGCAGTGCCCCCTTTTGTCAAAAATGTTGATTGATTGCAGTTAATTGCTCACCAACCACCTATTAATCTTACACAATATGACTTAGTGGCTGTTATTAGCAAGTGGACGTTTTTTAATTCGTTTTCATTCGAAAAAATTTTGAATGGCCCTCCACTTTCAGAAAATCTTGCGTACGCCACTGTCACTGCATGACCTGATAAACGCCCACACTGACATTATTACATCATAAATCAGACAACTTCAAACGAACTTTATTTTATACTGATTGGTTTTTTGAAAAAAAAGAAAGTGACATCATAATAAAAATCTGCTTTGTGGTGTGTATGCGTTGCTTATTATATTCGTCCAAAACACACTTATTTTATCACTGCGCATTTTGCAGTTTATCAATGCGCATTTTGCAGTTTAGCGCTGCAAAATTCTGGTTTATCACTGCGCCTTAGAAATGCTGCTGAGACAACTTCAATACTCACTCAGATGATAGCATAGTAACATTGTGTTATGTGATGTGTCATATACATACAAAAAAACAATATGCAGGTTGCAGGTTTAAGTATTTAAAAAAAGTTACATATCACCGGATGTGATGAGTTAGAATGTCAGTTATCTGCTTTTCCATTATAAATTGAAACGTGGACGTCGCTACAATAGCATAGCGTCGTCCACGATTGAAATGTCCAGAATTTTTGTAATACACAGCGATGTTAATGTGAAAGACGAAACTGACGTCTTGATTTCAAAACCCAGATCAAATTTGGTTCAAGACTATTGGTAAACAAGCATGTTTCTCTTGGCAAACGTTAGCATTTCTGGAAATTTATTATTATTCAGCAGCTTCCCTCAATTTGCGCTGGATCAATGTTTGAAGTTGTTAATAAAAAGTAGAAAAAATTACTCCTCTTACATTTTCCTAACAAAACCTTTGATTTGTGACGTCAATAAACAAACGAATTGAATCATTTGACTCCTCTTTGAATAACTTTCATCAATAATGCGACACAAACTTTGTGGGTCATAAAAGCTGTGGGACATTGTGGCTCAATGAACAACTCTTACATGCAGTACTAAAATTTTAAAGTAAAAAAGTTGTCCGAACCTTTCTTTTCTGAAGGAGCGGGAAGGACTTCAATTGCAGCAGCACGTGGATTTGCAGATAGAAGTAAAATATTTGCACATTCCACTGAAGTCATAATTAATTCCTGAAGAATTAAAAGGAACTTTAGCAAATTTAAACGCAAGTTTAGTGTCAATATTTCATTATTCATCAGATAGTTGTTGTTTGTTGTAACATCGGTTTGATAAATTCTCATCAAAATATTTGTGAATTGAATTTAAAACTGTTGAAAATATCACAATTAAAAAAAGAAAAGAATGATTGCATCACAGCAACGGAATGCCGCGAAGTTTCCATTCAAGGTCTTCAAGCCAAGCTTCAAGTCTCACCCACCCTTAAACTCATCAATGATAATTGTAATTGGCTAATTGAAACAAATAAATAAATAGTAGTGAAGCTGTCCAAGATGATAAGAAATTAAAAATTTAAGTAGCCCATGGCTACCTAAAGATACGGCCTGATTTGTCATATTTTGCAGAAATTTCCAAGTTTTTCTAACTTTGGGCGAACGTATAAATAAATTTTTCTAAAAATTAGATTTTTACGCTTGCTTTATTCTTTTCCCCAGATGACACAATTGGTTTTAACATCCTCACATGTTGAAAAACAAAGAAAATTTGATTTTTTAGATTTTAGTCAGACTGTTAATTTTCAATAACAGTCTGATTTTGCGTTTTTCAACTTACGTTTTCTCAATTGCTTCTGCCCCCAAGGCAACAAAAATTTTTTTGTCATTAGGAAACCGCAAAAAGTAAAAACATCTCAAAAAATGTCAGTCAAGTACTAGCAGTATAGCTGTAATCAAAATCTGCAAAATGTGACAAATCAGGCCGCATCTCCAGGTGGCCATGAATAGCCCAACGCAGACTATCTTACAATTGCAAGTCTGATTAGTAACTTGGCATTTGCCTAAAACGTGTCAATAATTATCTTTTTGTACATTCTTTTAAAAGTTGCGAAGGAGGATTTGCGAATTTCAACTGGTATATTATTCCAAATTTCTGCGCCAGAGTATTTTATAGACCGTTGCAATTTAGTGGTTGTGTATCAATGTTTGTTTGTTTGTTTATCTTTATCCTGCATTGCGGGAAAGCGGACTTGAGCGCTATGCATCGGTGTACGCCTTCCGACATACACCTGACCCACGCTGCAGCCGACTGCAATGTCTGTTTTCCGGTTGTCTACTTTACTTATGACTTAAATTTGGTACTACCCATTACTCGAAATCGATCACTAGGTAGAGGCAATTATCGTTAAGTTTCTTGTCCAGAGAAACAACAGCAAGTGCGGGTGGTTGGAGTCGAACATGCAGGCTCTCGACTGCGAGCCCAACGCGCTAACCACTCGGCCACGGCTGCCGACTCGGCCACGGCTGCCGACAATAATGAATAGTAATCTAGGTTGGTCGAGTTTCCAGTAGTAAGGTTCTAAATTTCGTTGCATTTTTTAAAGCAGGTTTGAAAAGTGCCGGGCAATGAATTAAAACTAAACTGGCCCATAAATTTAGCAATTTCAAAGTTGTACAGATGTTTTAACTTTAGGATATTGATTGCAGATAAAAATACTCAAGTCCTTACCCACAACAGAAGCCGTACACTGGAGTGGAACCACTTTTGCTTAGTTTACATTGATTACATCACTACGTTAGTTTATTGTTTTGTAACGTTGTATTCAAAAACTTCTTGTTATTGTAATAACTTGTGTTATGTTTCACATCGCTATGGTGAGCTGAATGTAACACTTCTCGTAATTCTTCTTACTTATTGTTGAAGAATCTGATTTAGACGTAATGTTTGCACAGGTATATAGTACATTATGCTATCTCCTACATACTTTCAAAATAATCACATTTGTGACAATAGTGAATGGGCATTGGGCAGCACTGTTTTGATGATATTCATTTCATCATTTTTCCTACCACTACCATGCCAGTTAGTGATTCCTAAATCGTATAATATTTGTCAGATTTACCTCTTTCAATGCAACATCTTGCAAGAAACTCCACGATAGTTTTCCAAGTTTAACAAAACTGAAAAGTTTAACCATGTGCTTCTTACGTGTGGCGACGTCATATTTGACCCAACCTATGAGCGCATGAAAAACATTTTCTTCAGAAGATACCTGAATGACGACATTAATTATTACCGGTAGCACTTCATTACAGATGAGTATTACGTCACAGAACAACAAGATATGAAATGTCGACTCCAAAATCTTCTGTTCAGTTCATGGAATGGGAAGCAGATAATGGCCAAGCAAACAATTTACCAGAATGGTAAGTTCAGTACTTGCTAACATTTTTTACACTTTTGAATATGAATGGCAGTCACAAATTTTAACTTTTGTGTAAGTGTCAGCATTACTAGCTTAAAAGTTGCTGTGCTGCGCAGGTTTAAATCGACTTATCTTTAACTAGAATTCACTTATTGGTGAGCTTTTATTAATTCTGTGTACGTTAACATTCAATCTCTTGCATTAAGTATCAGGAATCACGATACCGCCAAATTAGCCATTGTTTAATGTGTTCAATATGAAGGATAGGCATCTGATGTCATGGAGTGGTTTGCGTAATGAACAGGCCATGTTTACGCGACTTGCAAAAGACCATTGGAACTTACTATCTTGCAAATTAAATGTCTCGACGAGTAGTCTGGTTTCATTTTTGTTGTGGAATTTGTGATTATCAAATTCTGTTTGGAGTCTTAATTTGAAATAGGCCTACAAACCTTTTTCTCTTTCACTTGCATCACTTCAAACATCACGTCCGGTGTTAGCTCTTTGAATTCTTTTCCATGGATGACTGATTCAAAGTTCTCAGCAATAACAATATTAGCTTTTGCCACAACTTGGTCCAGATCATACATTTTCGAATATGCTTGAATTGTTAAGCAATTCGTCACATCAATTTCATCAAGAAGAAATTCGATGCAATATTGCTTGAGATCTAAACAACAACCAACAGCAATGAAAACCTTATTGTGCAATAAAACCTGTTGAAAAAAATTTATGAATAAATAAAACTGCCAACTCCTGCCAGGGTATTTTTGCTATGAAATTTGAAAACTGCAAACAATGATTGTTTGTTAATGTTTCGAGTTAATCTAGCCGACTGTGACCGAAAAGGAGCTCAGGAAATAAACCAACACTAATGAACAAGTACAATAAAAACTGCTTCAATATTATTATTCAACAAGTTAAAAATTATAACTTCTTCCGTTGTGCTAATATCTTCGCCACAATCTAAAAACAAAAAGTGTTCAGAAACCTGATTGTTTTAAACGATTAAAGTTATCATAAGCTGCAGTGAAAAACGTTTCCTCACATTCGTACAACACATAAAAGATTAATTTATTTTTAAACAATCCTTGATACTTACTTGGAATTTGCAAATAATTTGCAGCTTCAAGCAAATTGTATACGTTTTCACTTGTGACCACCACTTCACAAGTATACATGAAGTTTAAAACAACTTCCATGGTATCCTCTTTCACTCCGTGGATATTCGCTTTACTTTCATACTTTTCCTTCATCTAACAATTCACAAAATTAACAAAGCTGGGTCACAGCATTACGCGTTTACCAAAATTATGATGCTGATGACTAACAAATGAGTTTGTAAAAATAAACAATCGAGAGCTGAACAAAGATGAAAATACTTTTCAGTTTAACTAATAATATCATCTCTGTTCAAATTTCAAGTGAAAAAAAATTTGAATTTACGTTATTACATTTAATCTGGTGAATTTTGTTTTTCTAAAAATGCTCTCAAATCTACACCTACGTTAATTGCAAAAAGAAGACTTTAAAGTCGAAACAGTGGCGTCTTTGTCTGCAGTCAATGTACTTGATATATAAAGTAGTTTGCACAACAAAATGTCCAGAAGCGTGTTATAGTTTTTATGCAAGGCGTAGACGCTAATATACAACTGTTATGTATTTTGTGATTGATAGTTTTGAAAAATATAATAACCGCATTGTTCAAATTTCTATAATTCAGTAAATCTTCATAAAACCTTTTTCTTTCAAAATCATTTCATGAATTGTTTTTTTTTGATAGCAGTCCTATGTGTTCAGAGTTAAAGTTTTCTAATATTTAGCTACAATATGAAAAACAACTTTTTTAGGCTACATGAAAACATCAATACTTTGTATTGCGAAAATAAATGATGACAGATTAAAATTCTAAATTATCTACAAAATATAAAAGGGTTGATTGCCAAATTTGGTTCAAATGATAACCAAAAAATGCTTTTGCACTTTTTTGCAAAACTTTAACATTTTAAGTAAAGAACCGAACAAACTTTGTGTTGTAGTTAGAGGTTTGTGTGTAACCAGTTTCCCTTCTCACCATGAACAAAAAAACAAATATCTTAACAAAACTCACCTCTGAAGAGAAAAGCTTTCGATAAAAGGACGAAAACGCTCCAAGGATACATTTGTGGCTGGAAAATTCATCATCTCCCACAGTCAAAGTGACGTCACAATAACCATTTCCAGATTTCCTTTCTCTATTTTCAACAAATTCAAATATTAATCTTATTTTTCAAGGTTTGTAGGCTAGATTCAAGTCAAGAAATATCCATCAAAACAACTTTATTACAATTTAGACAACTGCTGTGAAAATTCATAGAAACCAAAGTATTTTTGAAATTAATGAGTTGAAAATTTTTAAATATATAAGTCAATATAAATCAAATATAGTTATTACTATCTGAAGCCTTTACAAATTGTTTCACCTAACGGATCATCAGAAGGTCTGAAAAAACATGCAACCAGTTAAGAATCGATAATTCTGACAATATATTAAATATTACAACTGTAATTTAATCTGCCAAAAAACCCCTCTAAACCTGTACTGCCTGAGAAGATATTAAATATTACAACTGTAATTTAATCTGCAAAAAAAACCTCTAAACCTGAATTCCTGAAAAGATATTAAATATTACAACCGTAATAAATTACAGTTGTAATATTCAATATATTTTCAGAATTATCGATTCTTAACTGGTTGCATGTTTTTTCAGACCTTCTGATGATCCGTTAGGTGAAACAATTTGTAAAGGCTTCAGATAGTAATAACTATATTTGATTTAATTCGCTCTGCTTTGCCTTTTTGCTTGGCATTGAGCACTTTTTGTAGTATTAATAGTTTTCATTGTTTTAAGTCAATATAAGATTTTATTTCAATGCAACATTTTTCTGTCTCCATTTTAATGTCTAACTGCCTTAAATCTTTTAAAGTTTTATTTGGCCCAAACAGAAAGTTGTTTTAAACACATTTAGAAACGAGTACGAATATTTAAGTAAAAACAAACTCCCGATGCAGATAGGATTATGTTCAAAGCATACAACTTATTTGAAATATAAGTAGTCAAATCCAGCATCACCAAGGTTAAGTGTGACGAATACGAAACACTGAAACCAGAGCAAACAGCTTTTGCTACTTGATTTACCATTATATATAAGATTGGTGAAGTGTCAGTTTTGTGCCTACAATTTCTTGTACCGTGTCAACGTTATACATCAAGTCCAAGATGAACATCAAAAACAGAATCATTGAATTTCAAATGTTTCCGATTGACATCATATAAATATCATAATGAAAATTGAAACAGCTTCAATTTGAAACCACCACCAATTCAATTCCATTTCTTCTTTACTGAGTTGTCACAAATATCAGCACTATAAACCAGTGTGCACAAATGAAAAAATATAAAGAAACGTATTTACTCGTTCAGTTTGTGCATGATGTCATCCATGTGCGTGCTTTTAAATTGCTTGAATCCCATTTTCTATGATTTCTCTGCAACATGTAATAAACATTGGCTATGGTGGTTTTTCAGTACGGTACAGGGTTTCCACTTATTAAAAGCACTGTCACTCATATTTGTTTAAATCTTCATTGCTAAACCTTTTTATCCCAAAGCCATCTTTAAAAGTTCAAAATGTATATTTTATCAACACAATGAGATTTAATTTTAAATGCAATAGTTTTTTAACAGATTAAGCTAATTAAAATGACTTGCTTTCTTCTGGTGACTATACTAGGTTACCAAAAACCAAGTTACAAACGGCCCCGTGAAAGAAGGATAAAGTTTCTGGGTTGATCTATCAAGTTTTGTGTCATGAATGTTATTTAATATACATTGGACAAACTAAACGTGATCTTAAATCAACGAGCACCAAAGAGCTTTTAAATTTCAACGTACGGAGAAATCCGCTCTTTGCAAATACTCTATTAATTTGTCTATAACTTTGGACCATAAAATTATTTGGACCAACGCTACTATTCTTAAAATTGAAAAGGATTATACTAAAAGATTGTTTTCAGAAAGTTGGTACATTAACCAAAAGACACGTGTTCTCAATCAGAATGATGGCCGAAGCTTTCCCTTTTGTTTTCAAAAAGTAACATTGAGTCTTAAAGAGATAGCTAAATTTACGCTGCCGCATAGTAGCCTACTGTTTTAGGCATCACTGCGTGTCAATTCAATTGAGTGGAAATCTTGTTGGGTTTTTTAACTTGGTTCTTGCTACTTTATTCATTTTGTCAGTATGTTTTTTGTGTTGTGCAATTTGCTGCTGAACAGGTACCTTAGTGTTTATCTGTTTCAACCCCCTTGATAAAGTCAGTCGTGCTGAGTGACGAAACGTCGGAAATAAAAGCTGGATATCAGATGGTAACCCAGTATGATCACCAGAAGAACGCAAGTCATTTTATTTATCAAATGCCTGGTAAACAGTCTCTGTATTTAAGATTCAGCTAAGTCTACAACTGCGCATGTTCAATCTGAGTAGTGGTGTACACACCCAAAAAGTACAGAGTGAGGGTCGAAACCTCACCATGCTGCAATAAGTCATCCTAAAATTTTATCATGATAAACTTAAAAATAGGGATGAAAAAACGCAGATCAGCAAAACGTGAAGCAATGCAAATAATCGATGGTGATCTAAATGACAACTCAATGTTCCACTTTGCTATGACCCCTTCTGTGCAGAATTACAAGTAGCTAGACATTAAAAAGTTTTTATTTTTTTGTAAGAATCAACAACAGCAGCATCACTTACCTTAGATGTAATTTCAGTAAAAAGTATATGAAATTTTGAAGTCTTTCGGTAAATAGATGTGCTTGCAAAAAAACAACGTCTTTTAAAACTTACAATTAGCTTACTTCTAAATATCCTGTAAAGGCTAAATTCTTTAAATCGAATAGATTCGCTTGTAAACACCATACAACCTAACAATGCAAAATATTTTAGACTACTGGTGTTGTATTGAAAGCTATCTAAATTTTAACGTTAATTAAAAACAGAAATATGTGTCAAATGCAAAATTCCATTTTAAATAATTCTTTGCCTTTTGGTAGGCATGCTGCCATTGTCTTTTCCACTCATTTTCCTAGTTGATACAATACGATCAATGGGCCAGGGTTACCAGATGTAAATTTGGCAAGGGGCCAACTGCACGTTCAAAAAGGGCCATAAAAGAGCCAACTTTTAAAACAAGGGGTAAAAAATAAGGCCAACTCAATTTTCAAGTACTCAGAAGCAATTTCACTGAATTAGCAACACATTCTTCGCAATATAGCCACATATTTCACCTGTAAACAAAATAATTAAAGTAATACCTTAGTAAATAGTTACTGTGTACACAAAAACAAGGAAAATCGACAAACATTATTGTTTGACATAGGAATCAATCAGCCAGTTTAACGTTATTTCCAGAAGTAGCACAGACATTGCAGTACTGAAACATAACATACCATACAGCATGTAAGATCATGCTTCTGGAGAGACACAACAATAACAAATAAACAATTTACAACAAGGCATGCAGAGAATGTGATCCGACTAATTCCACCGAGCAAGTTATCTAACAGTTCAATAAACATTTCCTCATTCAATTCACCATCATCCTCCCATTCGAGTTCACAGCATACACAATGTCTGTGGTTAAGTTTTTCCCCAATTACCGTACTATTGTATTTCCTACCGCTCTCATATCCTGCTTTCTACTTCTTTGGCATCCTAGTCTTCCTGGATCAAGTCCAACAAACACAATAATAATAACACTTTGAAAACGGCCAAACAAGGTCCAAAAAAAACTAAAGGGCTAAACTAAAATTTAAGGAACCAACTGGTTTCCAAAAGGCCAAATTTCTGAAATTGGCCCCGAAAAGGCCAACCTGGCAATCCTTCAACTCACTAGAAAAAGGTCATGCTGATGTCAGACTCGGTCAGAGCTGCGTATGAAAAAAAAACAGGATGAAAAATCAGAAAGTCAAGAGTTGCCAAAACAATACGTTTTGATTTCCATATTGCTGAAGCTCTCAAAACTTGACCTTCGCTCAACTTGCTGACATAACCAGAATTAGATCAATTGTTTTAAAAAAAGGAAAAAAAAAACTACTCGCTTACAAAAAGTAAGCCATGATTCCTGTAAACTGATGATGATTGCTTAGTTGGTGAAGATCGGAAAGATCTAGCCTACTTGTCTTTTTCACATATTTTAGTGGTATTTTGTAGTCGCCTATATTAAACTGGTTTAAATTAAAATTTCAATTTTCGTTTACTATGGGTGTTTAGGAATATAGCCTAGCTTACTTTTGTACCTTAAAACCAAGGCAAAAGTTGGATTTGAAAAAAAGCCAAACAACCCAACTCCCTAATTTAAGATTTCTGCTCAATAAATCTACACAACGTTTTGATCCTTTTCATGTTGCCGGAAAAACGGCACTGCGCGTCTTGTAATGCAATAGCCCTATTAGCTTACTCAACAGCAGGAAAAATAAGTCAAATGATAATAAAAATATGTCTATAATTTCTGTGAATATCTCACAATTTTGTTGATGCCTTGACCATGGATGTCACATCATACAAGATGACAAAAGAATTTTTTCAATTATAATAGCGCTAATTTGAGGAAACTAAGACACATCGACTCAAAAGCATACAACTTCAAACGACTGAAAACTAAACTAAGTTGGACCGTGTAGTTCTACAATTTTGTGATATTTTCCTAAAAACAGTTAAATTATTTTGATGAAATGTGATCAAGTCACTATAAAATAGAGATATTTTAAACAAATCAGTGGAAGACATTTTTTGAATACTGTAACAAGCTCGTAAAAAGAATTGACAGCATAGCCGAGTAGAGAAAAAGCCTTAGTTTGATGCTCGATAGGGCGCCGGTTCGACACCACTCAAGAGCATGTGGTTGTGTCTTTGGCAAGACACTTAAATCCATGCCATCGATTGAGGAATGGCACCTCTTCGACTATTTTCCTTGATTTCTTTCATGATTATGAACAGTACACTGCTTTAGAACGAAATGTCTATGGCCCTTCTTAGGGCTATGGCCTGCTGAACTGAACACAAAAATTGCAAAGAAGTTTAGTACCAAAACAAACCAAAATAACATTGAATGACGTGCAAAACTATTTTTAGAAAAAGTTGATGAAAGTTGATCAAGCAGTTTGTAATCAAGGCCGCACATTTGTACGTCAAGACATGTTTTGCATTCTAAGATTCTCATGCATTTCACTTCCGTTTGGAACGCATAAAAAAGTTTGTTATGATTTCGACATGAAAGAGGATTAAAGAATTAAATTTTGAATTGAAGCAAAATATTGTTTTGAAAGCTATTCAATAATAACTAACAAAAAAAAATCAAAAGCCACTGATTGGAGGTTTTTTGCTTTTTTCTTTTTTGCCCAAGATCAACTTTCATTTGGAGCTATACAAATCTTATTATTATTGTTTATAACTGTCACTTCTCAACCTGCGATAACTTGCTCATCCTCACACAAAATGTTTCGTTTACAATTAGAGCTGCTCGAAACAACAATATGTTGAAATGAAATTTTGTTTTGCCCAAGTCGTGTAGAACAATGCTTGTGCGAATTCGCGGCAGCCTTTGCTGTCACAAGTTTTCTTGACAGCGCTTATGAGTTTGACTTGAAATCAATATTATTTTAGAACTCTTCAAATTACTGCAATACGAGAATACTGCGGCATCAAACAAAGAAACCAAGTTGATCACAAGCAAAGCAAAGTCAATATAAACCATGACACCACAAACATATTTTAAATCTATTCAACCGTTAATAGACTTGAACAAACCATGTTTGGTTGCAAATGCTCAGCAACAACACTTTGACATATTTCAAATCCATTCAACCATTAATAGACTTGAACAAACCCTGTTTGGTTGCAATCGCTTAGCAACAACATTTCACAATTTTTAGATTGAACTTTAGGATGGATGCAAACTAGGCTACTTTTATTCGCCGAAATCATTTGGCAACTTCATGTCACCGTGATGGAATAAAAATTAAAACGACGCAGTGAACGTTGGCAACGTCATGTTATTACATTCGTCCTGATCACCAGCTTATGGTTGCTCAGAATATAAATGACAACTTTTGTTCAAGCAACAGACAAAACGAATACGCAACGAGTAGAAGGCTGGTGCAAAACAGAACGAAGTTTGCTTTGTGGTCAACTCGTACACCGAAGTCAACCTGGTTTATGGGATTGACAATTTAACCATCCTCATGTGAGTGCAAGGTGCCACTTGCCCCAATACTGCCAACATGTGGATCAACTTGCGTTGGTTGTGATCAAAGTTGAAAGCCGCTTTCGAAAGTTCTTATTTTGTTGCACTGGAATGCAGGCATTAACGCACAGCATTAACATTCACCACAATTATAGTTTGTAGTTAATCTGTCTTTGCTTTTATTGCTGGTCGTATCATTAAATACATAAATTTTTTATCTTTTTTATAATAATTAATTATGATATTATAATTGATTCTAGGTCTACTTCTTGTTCAGTTGTCATTTTTACATCATCATACCATCCCGTAACATTAAGACAACGTAACAATAATAGTTGTTGCTTGTTGTGATGTTGCAATTATAAGCACAGAATTTTTAAGTTGACAAACAAACCTAATGTAGTGATACTGTAGACCTACCTTGCAATGCTATACAATGAGGTAAACGTAACATTGATACTTACCAATGATGTGTCATTCGCAAGTTATCACTGCAATGGTCTGGTCGAAAAGTGAAATGCTCGGTACAAGACTTGACCAAGTTCAAAAATAAAGCAAGAGCTTATGTGGTACTCTAAGCCAGTGATTATCTTATTGGACCACATTGCTCCTTTGGGGTCTGCAATAAAACATACAATAGATGCGAGAAAACCCAGAAAGGGGTGTTCTCAAAAAGTTTGAATGATCACAAAACTTTTTAAATACCAGCTAATATGAAACGAGATAAGACCATTGAATCTTTCATATTCGACGTCTTATTTGTACAACAGTGTTTATCAGGTTTGACGTTACTGCTATTAAAACAAAGAAATTGCTTTTCCATCAGCAAACGGTGTGATTTACGATTGTACTTGACCAAAATGTTTTCCAATATTAACAAACTCTTTAAAGATTACCAAACTCATCCATCTCATTGAAGAAATACCATTAGCTGTGACTAGTCTACTTGTTTAATATATTTGTAATGAACTTGTAACTTTATGTTTTTAGCGTTGCTGGAGGTCGATGATGATGTATAGATTTTTGTAAGGGGGCGACAGTAGGCCTACATAAAGTTTGAGAACCACTGCTCCAAAGTCTAGGCTTCATTGGTGCAACATACGAAGAAGAAGACTACAAAGCTACATCTTAGATATCGTTGTAAAACTTTTTTTTATAAGTGGATTGTTTGCTAGCCAATACACATGCACGGTATCACATTAACAAGTGTTGTGTTATAAATTTCAAGTTATAAAACCTATTTAGCAAATTTTACTTTACCTTTAAACTAAACAAATTGCATGTTTGGCTTAAAAGGTTGAGAACCGGTAGTTGAAAGTTTGTTTAACAACGCTGAATCAACGATCAAGTATAGTACCGAATCTTGTGCTTTTACAAAAATCCTGTGTTTCTGTCCTGCTGTTCCTGTGCTTCGTCGGGCAACACTAAAAAGCGGAAATGCGAAACGCGGATATAAACCGGGCGTGAAATGGCGTATTGTCCGCAGAAGTAGCGCTTTAACACCGATGTAGAAAACGCGGAAATACGATCTTGGCGTCCATATTGTTTAACATGGCGATAACTCCATCATGAAAGAATGAAATGTTGCAACATTTGCATTTTGCTTCTAAAAAATAAGAAGGATGGTGCAATATTTCAAATGCAGTCCTAAATGACAATTTTGTGAATATATTTTATGACAAAAAGCAAATATATGAGATTTCGTAATTGTATATATATTTTTATTTGGTTGAGTTTTTTGCTTACTCAAAAGCCTGCCTAATGTGGCGCATTTGAAAGTGTTGTTTCTCATAATAAATTAAAGTCGTTGTTTAACTTCTACTTGTACTTTACTATCGTTTCAACTTTACAAAATGTCTTCTCTTGAGCTGTTGGCAGTTGGTGTGGTAGTGACTGGTTATGACAACCATTCTTTTGTACTGTACACTGTAATAACACTGCACATGCCAAATTTGTGTTTTCACCATTGCATTTAGTGCGTGCTTGCGTCAACAGTAGAAAAAAACTGAATCTAACTGCGACAAGAGAAAAGAAATGTAATTCTGTATTTTCCATCCGTTCGTATTTGGAAACAAAACAACCAAAGATATCATTGACGTCACAATTGTTTTCAAACCATACTTTTAATAATAATTATGGCATTAAAAAAAATCAAACAATTCAATGAAGTCCAATTGCTTTCAAACAATACCTTTCAATGGTATTTCAACATAAGAAATAGTTCGCTGTTGAGTTGTGGCCAAAAATCGCATTTCCGCCTTTTTCTTATATTAAAGAATTCTTTTACATTTTTGAAATTTACTCCAATAACTGTGGAATTAAAAGAGTCAAAGTATTTACTTCTTCTTCTTTCGTTTGAGACTAGATCAAATTTCAGGGCAGGTGGTGGAGAGCCAGGTGAGTGTAGCTTCGTCCAGCGTTGCTATACCATGCGTTCCATTTGGTGCCTTGTAGATGGGACATTCGAGAACGACATGGTCAGCAGTTTGTTCCTCCGCGCCGCATTCGCAGGCCGATGAGGGAGCCAGACCCCACTTGTGCATGTTGGAGTGGAAGCGACCGACTCCGGTTCGGATTCTGTTGAGCTTGACCCAAGTCGGCCGAGGAAGGTCCATACCAGGGGGGCGCGCCACCAGGTGGGGCATAAAACCATGTAGTTTGGTGTCGGTGGCGCACCATGCTGCATTCCAAGTGTCTTCCATGAAGTGTGCTGCGCTGATGGCACGATTGCTGAATGGTTGTAGTAATTCAACAGCAGCTGGCACAAAGGGGTGTCTTGACTTTAGTTGCCGGGGAGATTCCTGAGGTGGGATGTTGAGTTTTGCATGGAGCAAGTGGTCAGGATTCCCCGCCCGGCGAGCCAGGTGTATAATGGCTCCCTTTCGGCGAAGCTCAGCAGGTTGGATGCCTGCAAGGATTGGTAAATACTCTGTTGGAGTTGGGCGCAGGCATCCAGTCACAATTCGCAATGCGTCGTTGATTGGGCTGTCGATGAGGCGGGTGTGGGCACTGCGGCACCAGGCAGGGGCGCAGTATTCAGCAGTGGAGTGAACCAAAGCCAGGGTTGCAGTGCGCAAGGTGTCAGCACCTGCGCCCCAAGTTGTACCTGCCAAACGTCTCAGCAGGGCGACTCGAGATGTCAGCTTTTTGCGTAGTGACTGTAAATGGTGACGGTACGTGAGTGACCTGTCAAGTGTAACCCCAAGGTACGTTGGTTCTGGGCAGGGCGGCAGAATTTTGCCGTTAAAGGTCACTTTCAGATCACGTTTTGCCTCCCTGTTGTTGAGATGGAAGGCTGCCGTCACAGTTTTACTTTCGCTGAGCTTCAGCTTCCATTGATGAAGGTATCCAGATATGGTCGTCATGTCTTGGCTTAACGTCGTTTGTAATGATTGCCAGTCTTTCGCAGAGTGCAAGATGGCCAAGTCATCAGCATATGCATATTTGTGAGATGTTGTTGATGGTAGGTCATGCGTATAGACGTTGAAAAGGAGAGGAGCCAAGACTGATCCCTGTGGGACACCGTTTTTGAGTCGCCGCAGTCTACTTGGTTTTCCGCTTCCGGTGGTAAGGGTAAAACTCCTGTTGTGGATGAGTTCCATGATCATTTTGACCAAGTATTTACTGTAATGACCTCACAATTGCTTCTAAACAATATCTTTCAAAGATATTTCAACATAAGAAAATGTTTGGTGTTGAGTTGTGGCTAAAAATGACAGTTCATTTATATAATGACATCACAATTGAAAACTGTCTAAAATTCCAGTTATTAGGTTTCACTAGCCATATTGGAGTAGCTTCCATGCTAGCCGTAAGACTTCCAATTAACAAATGTAAGCCTGTTTATTGTACAGGTTACATCTCGTTTACAGTGTGTTACGTATTATTATGTAATTACGCGTTTTCCATAATTTGTGTCGTCGTTTACGCGTTTTCGTTAATTTGTGTCGTTGCTTAGTCGAGCTCGAAAGCGTCGCTTGGAAAGCTTTTCCTTCTCTCTTTCTACAACTAAAGGAATCATTGTGTCGTCTACTAACGTAATTTCTACGCTTCAATTAATTATCGTAAGCTCACTCACATGTCTCTGTCTAAATCCAAACGCATTGATCAGAACAGTTTGAGTGGTGGTAGCCAAGCAGTTTACAGTTTACAATTTGTGTGTGAAGTTGAGATGCCGTGAAATAAGTTGGCAGTTAAATATTTTATGGTCGGATAAAAATACTTAGTAGTATAGGCATATTTGTAATTTCGTGTTTTTTTTTTGTTAAAAGCAAAACTCACTTGTTTTTGAAAGAAAACATGACAAGCTTAAAAAAAGTTAGGGTGGCATTTTTTCTGAACATTTTTGGACCACGAAATCCAAGAGGGCGTCCAAAATGGGGCACAACAATAATTATGCAATGTTTTCGCAAGTAAACATGGCTACAATTATATATAGGCCACAATTACAAATAAAATATCTGAATATATGTTTTCTGAGCCAGGAAATCTAATGGGATCATCGAATTTATGTTTCATATAAATGATATACATGTGCCAAATTTTAAAATGTTATTCAAAATACCCCCTGTGCACCCGAAACGTATGCTAAGCTACTTACGTAATTTTGTAATTTTCCCCAAGGACTGTATTAACTTAAATGCATGCATTTTCACAAAGAATACGCAACTAGAAAGCCAATGAACTGATATAAATACAATGAAACTTGAATTAATGTTCGATCCTTTAAGTCGTATTACACGCGAAAGATGTAAGAAGTCTTAGGCCTTCTGATTAAATGGCAGTTATCGTTAACAACCGACATCTACGGAATTTATAATATTTATTGAATGTCAAAGAAAGCAATTCATCTTCAAATTTTCAGTCTTCATTTATCACTGGTTGGATAGTTTTGTTTTTACAGCTGAGACCACAGCCACAGACTTCTGTAGGCTACATGGAATATTGTTCTTGTGGCAGCTGCACCTTCCTTCGCATCTACGTTTCCTTCGCATCTTCGCATCCAAGTCTTTGGTTCTGCCAGCAAATCTCTCAGTCATATCGGAACCAGTCAGAGCATGAAAACCTAGAAGTGCAGAAGCACACTTTGGTCCCAAGTTGTTGTATATGTTTCGCACACAAATGTCCCTCTTTAATCTGCCCTTTCCCGTAAGGAAAGTTTTAGACCCGGGTAAGTGTGGATACATGTAGATGAGCAACAACAAGATGTCCGAGTCTGGGGAACTGACAGCCAGTTCTGTTTTATTGGGAACAGTTAGAGCGCGCAGAACAATCAAAGTGTTTGCCTGTTCTTGGCTGTGAGTCAGGAGCGAGTCTGGAATATTAACATTGCCCTTGGTTTGTGTTTCCGATGTCACCAGTAGTTTTTTTCAGCCTGTTGTTGGAGCTCTTGCTGTAATGTACAACCTTTTCAGGTAAATACTCGGTCAGTTCTCCTTTGGTGCGGATATCTGAGAGAAAGTCCTTCAGGGAAATATTCTGGATTAAAGTGTTGTCTTTCACGTGGTAATATATTGACTTTCCCTTGGTGGTCACAGCGGTAAACCATAATTTCTTCGTGGGAAAATTGTAACTTAAAGTTCCCGGATCCTTTCGTCTGCATATAATGACCGAAGAAACACACACTTGAACTTTTTTTCAAAAAGTGTATTTCTGTAAAAATTAGCCCACGGCTACCAAAAACGAGGGGGTGCAACGCGTACACCACTGAAAACTGTCACTACAGAACAGATTACTTGGATAAAAGACGGAACTTTTGTCCAGCTAGCAAGCACTAAGCCAACAGTTAAATGTGCGGCCAACTTTCAAACAATCATTTTACGAATGACCAGAATAGATATCAATATCTCAAATTCACGTAGAAAGTAACTGTGACGAAATAAATGAAAGACAATTATGAAGTCATTCCAACAGGTGTTTAAGCTGATGTAATATTTCCTGTTTAAACAGGCCCAAACAGGTCCAAACAGGTCTTATGAACGATGGTGCAATTTTGGCACATGCTTTAGGAATTTCCATGACGTAATATTCAGTAGACTTGAACGGTTTTTATATGACGTTTGATTTGGTGAAAATTGTCGGGAACATAGCGGCCCCTAGTTATGACAGTCTGACATGGCATAACTAAAAAGAAATGACGACAATTGTGAGCCAATGAATAAAAACACATGATACACAAATTGTTTGAATCACTCACGTTTAAGTTAATACGCAAATACAAAGGGCATGCAAAGAATGAACAGCAATAAGAATAAACACGACGATACATGAAATTGGTACCATAGGTACACGCTAAATGACGCTATATACAATAGTTGCGATAATAACCGACTGTTCCGGGCTCAGACAAGGGTCGGCCACCGCAGACAAAACCAGGCTCAAACCCTAACACTTAGGTGTTCTTTACGGGGGCGAGGCACGAAATATCCCTCAACACGTAGTCTACTTTCACTTTCCCCGTACTCTCATCATAGTTGCAGACGGCAACTTTGGCTCTACGAACCACAGGCTTCCCTTTCCTAATTTGTGGAACTACCTCATGCACCCTCCCAAGTTGATACTTCCCACGTTTACCAATGTCTTGGAGAGAACCTACCACTACAAGTTGACCAGGCTCCAAATTCTCGGCCATTTTTAGCCATTTTTTCCGGCCCTGAAGACCTGGCAAGTAAAAATCGATCCATTTATTCCAAAACTGATGAGAAAGTGACAAATTGAACCGATAATCCCTTCTTAATTGGTCACGATCATGTGGTTGCCCAACAGCACAGTATGGGTCTAAGTATGGGGTCAAAAGTGAGGCAGGGGCGATGACAGTAAAATCCCTAGGGTCGTCACTCAAAGGTACCAAAGGGCGTTCGTTCACGATCCGAACGGCACTACCTGTGTACGTAAGCAGTTCAATAAAACTGGGCTTACGAATTGAAGAGTCCAAAATGTGAAAAAAGTATTTGGTCACATCAGCCATGAAACCAAATCTTTCAAGCCGAAATCTAGCCAAGACATCTGCCAGAGGGTTTAACAAGGCAGACAAATCAGGACAAGAAGACATTACTTCATTAACACAAGTTCCTCGAAATTCAGATTGTTTTAAAGCCTTCTCCGTTAAAGCAGCAGCTCTATCTGACGCCAACACAAAATTGTTAGGTAGATCAATATCTTCCTTCAACGGAACAGGTATCTCAAATCGACCATCTTTCAACTCAATATTCGGTTCGACAAGTTCTCTAGCCAAAATATCATTGCGAGACAATTCACAGGTTTCATTTTGCAAAGTCAAATCCTGAATGACTTTATTCAGGTCTGCTATTTCCATATCACGAGACTCAATTTTACGCTGAAAGCCAGAGATGACATCCGACTCTGAAGACGTCTGCACTCTGCACACTTTAGCAACGCTTTCAACTAAGGGTGACTTACCACCACAAGCCAACCAACCGAGAGGAGTGAGTAAAGCATGCGGTTCACTGCGATTTTCACCAACACGTTCTTCTTTTGCCCACATCAAATAAGCGTTGTCGTTTCCAATCAGTACATCTACAGTACTACAATCATTCAAATGAAACATATTCACGTCATGAAAATGACGGAAACTACTTAAATCCTGCTTATGTGGTAAAGTCTTAACATCGTCAGCCCAAGCTGGGTTAACCACCGAGGTTATATCACAAAACAGTTCATCAGTCTCTAACGACTGGATGTTGAGTTTAACAAGGTCAGCACAAGTAGGTTTCTGACCAGCCAGAGTATCCATTTTAAACGACGCTTTATCATACGGTTTAAGGCCAAGTTCGCACACCAAATCACTCGAAACAAAGGTCAACTGCGAACCAGGATCATGCTGACAATACACCAACTTCGATTTGCCAGTCATTGGATTCAAAACACGAGCAGCAGTAACGCGGTTAAAGGCTGCTTTAACATTTCCAATCTTAACATTACGCACAGGAACTCTGGCACCAGCCTCATCTTTACCGACCAAATCCAGAGAATCACGTGACGTCACATAAAAATCATGCAGAAGAAAATAGTGTTTCCTATCGTTGGTAGGTCCACACTTACGACAGTTATTTGCATGATTACAGTCTCTAACCATATGCTGGCGCAAACAATTCAAGCATTTGCCAGCTTTCACAATGACATCTCTCCGATCTTTAGGTGTCAAGCGCAAAAATTCTTTACAATTAGACAAAAAATGATATTCAACTTGACCACGTGACGAACAACAAAAACATGCCGGTATGTCACTACGTCTGGCCACACCGCCGCGCGGTGCGCCAACAGCAGTCGAGTACTGCGAACTTCCTGAAATCACATTATCATGGGGCTTTACCGACGTCTGCCTAACCGGACATGAAGGCAATTTTCCTTTGCCAAACTTTTTAAAATGCTGCGACTCACCAGAATCGCCCATTAGCATAATGCTAAAATCAGTCGACTTGCGCGTTTCCTCCCGTACTACAAAATCAAACAAACTCTGAAAGGTAGGTTCCTCAGTGCTACCATACTGATCACCTAAAAAGTCAAGATAACGCTGCTTAGCGTCAAACGGGAGTCGCTTAGCCAAATCCAAAACAAAACGTCCTTCTAATTTATCACGCTGACCATAAGCTTTCGCGTAAAGCAAACACTGCGACAATTCATCTTTAAACTCTTTCAAATCACTGGAAGAGATAGAAGTCAATTTGCTACCATAGCGATACTTTCTAATTTCTGGTTCTGCGAAAAGACCTCCACGAACCCCAAAACGTTGGGACAAGCGAGCTAACGACATTTCTATCCTGTCTTCCTCTGACAAGCCAGGAGTGTCAGAAACCAAATTAGCAATCGTTTGTGCAGCTGTTCTAACACAAGCTGCTTGCAACAAAGTCAAACGAGTTCCCTTAAAGGGCGAAGCTGCCATCAAGGCCATAACACGATTTTTAAAGAAGACAAATGGCATATTATTACCATCGTAACCAATCAAGGCCGCCTTATCGAAGAACGTCCTACTATTTTGGTATTCAAAAAAGCAATCCTGCTGTTGAGAACTCGATTTAGCGGGAGAAGACAAGCTATATCCCTTAATAGGCTGAGTGGGCTCAGTCACATGCACAGCCCGATCACGATCCTCACATACGTTAAAATCAGGAGACACGATACGCCTCTCACAACCACCCAAATTACGTGTAGCTGGGCGATCAAAAACTAGCGGCGCTGAAAACTGTGAAGGGGGCAAAGCATTACTGCTAATGGCGGCCCCGTGACCTGTACGCTCTGGGGGAGGAGTTCGGTTGTAATTTGTAGACCTTGGCTCTACAGCCTTCGGAAGATCCTTAGCCGCGGCCCCGAGACCTCCTGAAACAGCTGGAAAACATGTGGATTGTACAGGTCCACTTACGGATTGAACAGGCGTGTGGAAAAGGTTAGGTAAATTAAACTGTGATTGATGTTCACTTCTGGAATGCCTAGAAGAGCCCTTCCTAGAGCTACGCCGGGAGCCCAACTCAGAACGATATTCAGCTAAAACTACCTCTTTACGTTGTTCGGCCCTCAACTGAGCGTCTTTGAGTGCGAACTCAGCAGCTCTAGCTTCGGCTCTCGCGGCGGCCTCAGCAGCTCTCGCTTCGGCCTCAGCAGCTCTCGCGTCGGCCTCAGCTCTCGCGGCAGCCTCAGCTCGTATGGCCTCAGCTCGTATGGCCTCAGCTCGTATGGCCTCAGCTCTTGCGGCAGCCTCTGCTCGTGCGGCAGCCTCAGCTCGTATGGCTTCAGCTCTTGCGATGCCCTCAGCAGCTCTTGCTTCGGCCTCAGCTTGGATCTGGAGCTCCTCTCGTCTTAACTGTAGGTTAATTTGTGCAACTATCCGTGACGAGCTCTCAGACATCCTAGTGCTTACATTTGAGGCGCTATCCTCAGGATGTATGTCAGCATCCAACCTATCTGACAACTCACTTTCTTTTTGTTCGAAGTTATTTTTTAACGAGTTAAATTCGGGATCTACCCTATCACAAAGTTCTGCCAAGATTGCAGAGTTAACAATTTTACTCAAAAGAGCATGGAAATGCCTTAATTCCTCTTCTAAAGTAGATAAGTTAGATCTAAAAATTAACAGTTCCTGCTTATCACTCAAAGAACCTAGGGCCACAGAAAGTTTCCCAATTTGAGTCAAAATATCCCGTCTAAGATGCCGGGCCTCTCGAACTGACTTAGCCTCATCGTTAATGGGTCCCTCCCCAGAATGGCCTGCCCGACCGCAAAGAACATCATCAGGCTTAAACTCAGTCGAGTCGACGGCGGTCGAGTCCCTGTCACCACCGAGTGTAGACATATTAAATGTTAGGGCTAAATTTAACAATTAAAAAATTAAGTTACACAAACACACAAAATTACAGTAGTTATAAAAAACTTAACTGCAAAGACCGTAAAAATACAAAAAAGAATTTAAATGCACGATACCGTAGCTGTACGAGTATGTGAAGTCCAAACGTCCACAAAACTTGCTTGGATTCTTCCACTTGAATCTTCAAGCACAGATGGATTGCCTTTAATCTTCTTTCTTGCCAATAAATGTCAAAGTTATTTTTCTTCTGTACCAAACTGAGAAGAAATGTCTTTACTTTTTAGCTTAAAGTTCTTCAGTTGCCTACCGAGAAGAAATGTCTTTAATTTTCTTTGTTTCTTTAGACTACCAACCAACAAGATCTTCTTTTATTATTTCTTTGCTTTTGTAGCCTACCAACCAACAACTTCGTCTTTTATTTTTTATGGTCACAGCGGTAAACCATAATCTCTTCGTGGGAAAATTGTAACGTAAGATTCCCAAATCCGTTCGTCTGCATGCAATGACCCAAAAATAAACACACTTTCGAAACGTCTATTCAAAAGTGTATTCCAATAAAATTAGCCCGAGGCTATCGAAATGACTGGTGCAACGCCGTACACCTAAAAACTGTCACTACAATACAAATTACTTGGATAAAAGACGGAACTTTGTCCAGCTAGCAAGCACTAAGCCAACAGTTAAATGTGCGGCCAACTTTCAAACAATCATTTTACGAATGACCAGAATAGATATCAATATCTCAAATTCACGTAGAAAGTAACTGTGACGCAATAAATGAAAGACAATTATGAAGTCATTCCAACAGGTGTTTAAGCTGATGTAATATTTCCTGTTTAAACAGGCCCAAACAGGTCCAAACAGGTCTTATAAACGATGGTGCAATTTTGGCACATGCTTTAGGAATTTCCATGACGTAATATTCAGTAGACTTGAACGGTTTTTATATGACGTTTGATTTGGTGAAAATTGTCGGGAACACTTGGTCCTCTTTGTCCGCATCTGTTGCTTGAGTGATGTTTCGATGTACCGGTCAAACACCAACCTGATCTCGTTATGCTATGTACCCATGTTACAAATTATTTAAAGAAAGGCTTCGGCAAAGTCTTGGCATGTTTTCATTTGTTCCGTTTTGGTAACTGCGTTTACCGTAGCCCTCCCATCAATGATGATCACTTGGTGAGTTGTCAGTTCATCTGGTAGGTCCACAGTGGTATATTCAACTGCTGTGTCTGTCATCTTTAAAAGTACTTGGAATTAACGGTTATCAGACCGCTGAGTAACAGTTACCTCATTCTTGTCAACTTGTACCCGTTGTCTGTTACTACCGGTATCCAGCAGCTTCTCAAGATGACTGAGTATTGATGCCTTATCATATGCCAGCAGAAGGGATCCATCTGAAGCAAACAGGGATCGGGGCACCACACCAAACTCATACGTTCCGATTCATTCCTTGAGGTCCATCTCCGGTCGACTTCTTGATATTACAATGAAACGCTGCAACAGTCCTCGCTCTTCTTTAATTTTGATTACCTTGTCTCCCATGCTGATTTTTGCAATTGCATTGGCACTTTCGAATATAGACAGTTTCTTTCTGGTCATTTTGTCCCACACGGAAAGTTTTCCTTCTACAAGACGTTCACTCGTTCAATGACGAAATTTTCGAAAATCTGTTGCCCAATCTCATCACGCCGAAGGATGTCGTTGGTAGCAGTTTCGTTCATAACTGCTTTGGTGAGCAAATTGTAAATTTCATCTCCGTCAGAGGATTCAAATGGGTTTCTATGCTCGTGAAATACTACGTTGAGTTTGATAGCATTTTGCGTTATTCGAGAGAGTTTTCCTCCTGTGAGCTCATGGTGTTGCGTTCTCTTTGCTTTGCTACCAGAGTAGTACTTTTTCTCAAAGTCATGCTGCAAATTTGAGAGTTTGGGTGCGATGAAAAAGTATTTGTTCAGTGACTTTTGATTCTGTGCAATTCCAACTATGCCTCCAATACCCTTGAGTTCACGATTTTCTTGTTCAATTCCGTGGTCTGCACGTATTGATGTGAATCCAGCAACACCTTTGGTTACGCAGAAATTCCCTTTCATGAACTCTACCAAGATCTCTGGGTGCTCCTTTTCTGCTTGCTGCATTGTAGAAATGTAAAGTGGTAAAAGGCGTGCATAATTTAAATGATCATGGGCAATAGTGGTTTATTTGTGCATCACATGTTATCATTAGACACTCTGGCTACTCGCAGACTGTTTGCTTCGCAAATCATCGCCAGAAATTATTTCTACATAAAAAGCAGCTACTATGAGTTCTTCAATGTATTGAAAAATTTTAACAGGCTGTTTCGCCCTTTACTCCAGCATCACTTCTTTGTTATTTTTATCCAGCAGCCTGAGTAAACCTGTAAAAACCGTTAGACAAGCTTGGGTTCTCTCTGGTAGCCTACTGTCATTCATCTATGACGTCACAAATTATAAAAAACAGCTGATTAAAATGATTCAATAAGCTTGCTGTATGTGCGTCACAAAGTAACTTTGTTACAAAGTATTTACGTCATAAAGTACTTTTATAAATTTTTTACTGTTGATGAATGGGGCCAAAATTTCATTTTGGCCATTTTGATAGGGGATTTCTGGTCATTAGAGTGCACAGAAACAATGCCACCCTAATTTTTTTCATCTTTATTGTATCATCTGACAAAATCAAGAAAGTTTTTGCTTTTAACAAAAAAAAAACACGAAACCTTTTTTCATGACAAATGTGCCTACACTATAGGGTCGGATGCACCAAACGTGGTTAAATTAACCGGCGGTTAACTTTACCCGGTGGTTAGCTGACCACCGGTTAACTTAACCGCCGGTTAAAGTTACCACCGAATGCACCAACCGCTGGTTAGGTAACCGCGCGAACAGTCGGAATTTGCTGAGTCATCAGCAGCAGTCAACCAGAAAACAGTTTGTTATTGCGTTCTCAGAGGCATTACGTGTTTTGTTAATATCATTTTAAAGGTTACACAGTCACTTTTATCAAATACAAGAAAGCATGGCAGCGAGTCGTTCCGTTTGATACCGTAGGCTATGTTCTTACATTTAACATGATGTAGTAGCTTTAACAATAGGCTAATTCATTTGCACAGCAGACCTAAGGCGTTCACTAAGCTATACAAAACTGGTGGTGGTCCTCCCCAGAAACTTGATGACCCGATTTTGGATGAAGTTGAAGGTGAGTGGATTTATGCATACATTTTCAACACTTTATTTTCATGCAGCCTTAATGCTTAGTATAATACAATATTGTATTTGTGGAACAGGTATGATAGCCGAACAAATAAATCCTTTACCCACTCAATATGATGACGACGCAGTGCTTGATGCTGGAAATCTTAAAGTACAAGATTGTGGAGGTAAATAGCTGAATCACTTCACTGTAACCAGGGCCCAATTAACCATGAGACACAGACCTCAGCCCCCTGGTTTTTGAGGCCCCCAACTTTTTTTATATTAGGTGTAGGTAGTGAAAAGTTGTGCCATGCCAACCTTCCATCATATGCAGAAAAGTCAATGCTTTCACAGATTTCAAGGAACCATTAATAAATACTGCTAGTTCAAATTCAAGTGACTGTAACAGTCATTTTACTTAACACCTGAAGCACAATCTTTGTGATGTCAATTTTTTTATTGCAAAATGTCCACAAGAAGCAACAGACCCAGTGGAACTGGTGTTCATACATGATAGCCCTGTGGCAAACAGCAGTACCCTCATAAACACCACACAAATCATAGAAGCTAAAAGCAAGTACCGGTGCAGAGATTGTGGAATCATTACACAAACGAAAGAAAATAACAATGGATGATCTGTTGAAAAGAAAAATGGAAATGTTAGAGCATGAAATCGACTGCAGGAAGAAAGAACTTGATTGGAAGAGGGAAGAACATGAAGTGAAAATGAAAATTCTGAAATGAAAATTAGAGAAAGCTGAAAAAGAAAATTTACAGTGACCATAACTGAATTATTGAAATTCATTTTTAATGTTGATGTCGCGATGTACAAACTTGTTGTTTATATAATACAAACATGTGGTAAAATACAGCTAATGATAATTAAACTCAGCAATCAGCACCAGTAAGCTAACTGAAGCGAAAACAAACAACTTCATCAAGTTAACCAATGGTTAACCCACATCGTCTGTTGGGTTAACTTTTCGGTTAAGTCAGCCAAGTTAACCTGCGGTTAACTCATTGTCAGCGTTGGTGCATATCACATTTTGGTTAAATGAAAGTTAACAGATTGGTTAACTTAACCAGCAGTTAACCACGTTTGCTGCATCCAACCCTTAATATCAAACGACGTTGGATATGGAAGATAAAGAAAAACACCTTTTTCATCTTGAAAACGCCTCTCTTGCATATGAGCACGCCTTGCAGCTTCTACAGAACCCCACGAACATCTGTCACTTACCTGTTGTTCAACCACCGGGAGGATATTGATATTTTTTTAAAGGTATTTCATTAGCATCAAAAATTGATTTTAAATGTGATCAGTACCGTTTTATTTACGATGGATGTTACAAACACCCAAGCATCAATATCGAAAAAAGATATTATAAAATCAAAAACCCATTAGGAAAAGGCAAGGAACAGCTGGCACAGTTTCAACGCCATGTTTTCACGCTTCGTTCGACCACAGATGAATGTCCACTGTGCTTAATACATTATTTGGACGATTCAAAATGTCATCAAGATATCAAACACGGAAACTCCAACAAAAAGACGGGGATATATGTTCCAACGTTGAAAGCAGTACTGGACACCGTCGTTGAACAAACACAGAAAAAAAGTGCCACCCGAGTGTATAATAACATACAGGCCACCATGAGCCAAGCAAAAAATCAAAGTAGAATGGCTGTTGATCGACCACGCAACCTGAAACAATGCGAAAACGTGAAGTATGCTGAATCAATAAAAAGAAAACTGACCAATGACGAGATCTTTAGTGCAATTAAACTTTGTATTCAAACCGCCTTTTAGTGTTGCCCTGCTTCGCCTCACCTTTCTTCCTCGATATCGCAGTTATCCAATTTGAACAAACCATTTTGCAAAGAAGTAGGAAGCTTAGAAAACGATGGTTCTATTTTTAGGGTGTACGCTTGAGCAATGCACTTCAAGAACATCCTTCTATCAAAAATTTTTCACTAAGAAAATTATTTTGAAACGAAAACAAGGAATTTTGAGTCGAAACAAAATTTTAAAACGTGTTTGTTTTGAACAGCTCGAGTTGTAGCATAGTTTTCTAGCACTAGGCTATTTTTAATAGGCTACTTCAAAAATCTCTTGCAACAAACCAGTCCACTTTCAAAAGTATTTTATCAAAACAATTAAAAAGCATTTTTTGAAACATTGTTTTTTTTTTAAATTGTCTTCGGCAGTCGACGCTTTTTTCCGAAGCTCTCAAAACTAGTGACGTAAATTTAATTATGCGGCAAATTGTCCGGTCAAATGATCGCATATCAGTCAATTAAATTGCTCAAGAACAAAGTATTGAATAATTTTAATAGAATTGACCATAATGTTCTGTTGGATAAATTAAGGACGGTAATCGAAATGTGCCACCCTGTTTTATTCTCCTGGTATTCAGGCCAAACGATGCAAGTAAAATGGGAAAGCTTATGTATCTGAATTGTTTCACGTTTTGAACGGGATGAAGCAAAGTGGTGTTTTCAGTCCACATCTATTTTCAATATAATTATTTTGATGATTTATCAATTCAATTGAATAAAGTCAATGCTGGATGTACACTTGCTCATAAATTTCTAAATCACACCCTTTTTCCGATGACATTCGCTGCTTTTGTCTAGCCTAGATGGTGTGAAACACCTAATAAATGTTTGTAAAAATGTTGCTGAAAAGCATAATATGGTGGTTAACGTTACTTCTATTAAACTGCACTGAGTAGATAAAATAGCTTGCAGGTAATTATAATTCAACAAGCTTAAACTTCAAGAATGACAACTTTTCACCGGTGTCGCACAGTCTTCCTTGTGGAAAGAATTTTCAAGTTGTTATCCATGAATGATACAAATATTCTGGTAACCTTAACTGGCTCTTATATTCAATGCAGGCTTGTTCTATTGCAAGGTTTACATCAAACACTCATCTTAAAGTTAATCACTAAACAAAAAGCAAATAAGCTAAATCAAAAGTGTAATTGTGACTTGATTGTTATTTTCGAAACTTTGATTGTTCTGATGAGTTGTTGATGGAATTAAATCACTGAACGAAAGAAGACAAGAAATGTCAGTTACAAACTTCGACTATTACGTACATTTCTATAAGTAAGAGAATCAATGAAAGAACAATTCAATTTGATTGCAGTGAGCACTGCAGTTTAAAAAAGGTATTGTCCTGCAGCACAGCAAGGCAGCGCTGTTACAGCAGTGAGCAAGGCGATTACTCCAACAACCCAGTCAGAACCAACCAGTGATCTTAGCAGAGCTTTGTGAGATGGATCCTCTCATGCAATGTTTCCTCATCTTAACGGTGAGAAAGCAACTTATCCACAACTATCGTTATTTAGATAGTTAGATTTTAAGGGTGTCCGACGTTTTTTTGTAAACAGTTGTTCGTAAAACAATTGTTCGTAAAATTAATGCTTCGAAAAGCATTTCTTCGTGCATGCAGTTGAGAATTGATGTATACCAAGAAATGCTTTACGAAGAATTGTTTTAGGGATTTAATTTTACGAACAACTGCTTACGAACAATTGTTTTACGATCAACTGTTTACGAACAATTGTTTTACGAACAATTGTTTACGAACAATTTACCTATAACCGATTTTAAGTACTTCAGGGTTATTTATCATAGAGCTAACGCAACTAGACGAAAAACATCAGATTTCAAATTTGTTACGGTTTTGTGGTAAATCTATACAAATGCAAAGCAATGACAATTCAGTCAAAGTATTGATTACATCACTTGCACAGGCCAATCGAATAATATGTCACTTATTGTCTCAGAAGACGTTGAACTTTCACGAGTTGGTTGAGCATGTTAGAACAGAGAAGCGCATGCATGTTATCTCTCCACCAGGGCTGGTCAGACGTCAACAGCAAAGCAATGCGTGATGAGATCAAAGACTACTTCTGGCTTGCTCTGAATTGATATAAAACGACCTTGAAAACGCATAAAAGATTGTTTTTGGTTCACAGCGCTGACAAACGAAGGAAAGGATTTTCTAAAACAATTAATGTCATTCTCACACATTACGCACTTTCATCATATTGAATTTTAGTAAACTAAGAATTAATAAACAATGATTCAAGAATACCACAACTTTCAAAACAAGTTACAGTATTTGCTATATTTACAACAAAAAAGACAACAAACAAAACTGTTCTCATAACCAGGAAAGTAACAAACTTTGCATTTCATCGATGTAATGACGCGACCAGTTAATGGCAACTAAATCGTAACAATGACTAGTGTCTCCTTGAAAGCTTCAACATTTCCAACTACTTCCCACGTATTCTTCACTGCATCGTAAATTTCTATTGCATCGGTTCTTCTGTAAATTGTGATCAAATAAAAATTAAAACACGAAGCAATAAAACTGAAAAACGTAATATTGCAAAACACTGATATTATAATTAAATAATATCAGTGAAATCGGTTCTGTCATTTTCAAAAGTTGGATGTTGTAAATTTAACATATTAAAAACAAAATGGACTAAAACTTGAAATTTTACATCAGCGATGGACAGATTCAACCAAACTATGTTTCAATAAATTGTAATGATCTCATATTGAGATATTAGAATTTCGTATATTTGTATTCACAGGTTGGTAAACTCCATTAATTTAACTTATTCATGCTTTCTATCCATTGAGGGCGTTCACAAACAACCACTCACCCTCCAGCGACATACACCATTGCGTCTATGACGCATGAACCGTGGAAACTTCTTGCAACGTTCATATCAGCAACATCGGACCACGCTTGCTTTCGTGGATCGAATCGTTCAACTGAAGATAGATCGCCATTGCAATATCCTCCTGTTGGAATAAGGTTTCCAAGTTAATATTCATGAATTGTGTAAGTATTCTGGTAACCTTAGCTGCCTCGTATAAGCAGTGTAGACTTGTTATACTGCAATGATTACACCAAACAATCAACTCAAGGTAAACCAAATGCACGCATAATATATTAGCAATGATGAACAAATTGGGTAGCCACTTTAACAAGTCGAAATTCTGCCACTGCGAATGACTACAATGCAACCGCCAACCAATCAGAACATGTTATAAGAGGCTACCGTTCAATTGAGAGGCTACCGTCCTTCTAGCACTCATCCAGAGAGTCAATGCTTGTTTTGAACTTTATTTGGTAATTACAGAAGAAAAAGAGCAATAACAGTAGCAGGAATCGAACCCGCGTCAATGAAATGACTACTTTCAAGCCCTAACCTTAACCCCTAAGCCAACCAGGTGACAAAAAATCCATCACTGAATTTGCTTTCTATCATCTTTTTTTCGCCATTTTTTACGTCACTTAAACCGTAGCTTATGATTGGTTGGTGGTTTCATTCTAGTCAATTTCAGTGGCAGAATGTCGACTTGTTAAAATGGCTACCAACAGACTGTCATAGCATCTGCATTGGCTTATTGAGTGAATGATTTCAAATGAGTTCTAAAAATGGAAAAATTTTGTTTCATCTCACAAGGACGAACATTTATAGCAATTTGTAACAAAATAAGCAAATAAATAATTGTCATTTAAAAAGCACATTTTTGCATTTTATGAGTGACGTCATGTAATGGAAACATTTAGGAATCATAAGTGGTGAGATATCGCAGTCATCTTGAATCTGCGTTATAGTGACGCCTAAGGTTGACTTTTGTTCAGCCGGGGATGTCGCGAGCGTGTATTGCCTGAATGTTGTGTTTATGTGAATTGCGCTAAATAAGAACCCACTATGTTGCTTCAGCACCTTTTCTATAATGTATTGGGATTGTATTTATTACCTTATTTTGGTTATTTATTATTATAACAATTATTTGGCATATCCTTTTCAAAATTTGTCTGTTTCCTTTTAACATAAACATGGTATTTCTTTCTGTCCGTCATCAGTCATCTCAGTTTACATCGAAAGATAACCAGGTTATTTAAAAACCAGTTTTCTACATTGTTCTGTATTGGATCTTCTAGCAAAAATGTTCATGTTACATATGAACAACTTGGAGCTGAAACAATGAATAAAATAAGTGACTCTACATCATTTTGTAATGCAAGATTACAGTGACAACAAGTGGTTTTGTAAAAATCAACTATTATATCTTGACAATGTCGATGATATTTGCAATTCAAAAGCCGATACCACAGTCATGAAAGAACTAAATGGTTATACTAAAGTACGCTATGCCGTTAAATTTCGTTATATTTTGCAAACATGTTTTACAGTTGGAATCTGTCAAGAAAAAAAGAATAAAAATTCCTCAGAAAATAGTTCTAAATCAGGCTGCTTAGCAAAAATAGCTGTAGTGAGTGGTCACATGTGATAGCTTATCACACGAAGCAGAATTTAAAATAAGAGATGCTGATCTAAATTTTGATTTAGAGATACTGAATTGCATAAGTCTCTCTGATTCCAATAATCACTTTTACTTCTTTCTATAGTCTTGGTCATAATGTTTTGACAGAAATATAAACGCTTGTGTTGCATATAGTATGCTGGTGGAATTCTGGTTCACTTGTTTTATTGATTTGTTACAGTTTGCAGAATTCTGCTAATTTTTCCGACTGTTGATAAATAAACAATTTCTGTCAAACAGTCTCCAAGATGAAAACTTGAAGCAACTTCAATTTGCCAACATTTCGTTTCCGAAAGTGAAGCTTACAAACCAGTTGAATATTCAAAACGTGGCAAGATCGATTATGCTGGGAATTTTTCATTAATGGCGACCTTCTAGCAAATCATGTACTGGTGGTGAAAGCCGATGTTTTGTTGATGAACCGAAGCATTCATTAAGTATTCATTCAGTTGGAAAGCAAAACACAAATACACTCGTAGAAGTAAAAAAGTGATCTCAGAAGCTCCAAGCTATTCATAATAGTGGACGCACAACAATTTCCTGTGTACTTCGCAACGGCAAAGTGAATATTTCCGTTTGCTTTATGTTGAAAATTTAAGTAGACTACTGGAATTTAATATCAAGATTTATTTTTTAAAAGCATTACTGTTTATTGAAGTTACTACCAATTCTGTGTACTTCGCAACGGCAAAGTGAATATTTCCGTTTGCTTTATGTTGAAAATTTAAGTAGACTACTGGAATTTAATATCAAGATTTATTTTTAAAAGCATTACTGTTTATTGAAGTTACTACCAATTTTTTATAAAATCAAGAAAGCAAGTGTGTTTTAGTGCATGTTCTTATTGAAGTTACCACCAATTCTTTATAACTTCAAGGAAACTATAAATGTGTTTCATTTTTCAAATAATGATCTGACGATATCTCCTCTGTGATTCGGTGCCGCAATGTAAATCACTAAATTGAAAGTTGGAGGCTAAAAAACTTATATTTAGCTGTTCACGACTTTTTGCAGGGCCGTTGACAGGATTTCTCGGGCCCGGTACCAATTTATTTTCGGGCCCCCTCCATCGATAATAATGTTATGAATATAAAGGTTGTGTACAAACTTTTATTGATGCGTTGTTAAAATGAGAATGACACATGCCATTCAAAGTAAAAAATTAAGAGGAATATTGTTTATAGGCTATATATATTATTATATTCTCAAGGGCATTAAAATTTTTCTTCATTCCACTATGCGTTTATCACAATCTTGGCGCTGCTGGTAGCCTGTAATGCCGTAGCTTGCTCTTGTTTGTAGTGTCAGTCTTGTCAGATGTAGAGCTTTTTGTTATTCTGTGCTCAATCAAACCCAATATGCCAAAAACATGGTCGTTTAACAAATCTTGCGCAATCTTAAAATTTCATGAACCACAAAACTTACTATCTTTATCTAGCGGTTGCTTTTTTAAACTTTTATTTGTCACATAGCGCTAGAGTATTACTTCCCGATCCCATTGACGTTTCACTGGTCATTCTAGGCTCAGCAGAAGAGAATTTACAGCAAAGTTAGTGCAGATCGTCAGAAAGTTTTGAATTTGATTTGGAAAAGGTTTTTGGGTCTAGGGCTGACATTTGCTGATTGCTGAAGTCTGAAAAGCGGTTTGGGTCTTGTTCCGGCGGGTCAATTGCCCTCTTGATTATAATTGAAATTGTGATGAACTTTTTTTGACGTTGAATTTGCGTTGTTTCTGTATTCTACGTGACGTGGCCAGGGCTTATGAGAGGGGGTTACGCAGGATACGGCGTACCCTTGAAGGCCCAGGCCTGTGATTGTTGGGGGGCCCGGAATTGTGATTTTATAGTTTACGAGCAAAAATGTTTGGTTAAAACCATCCTAAGCAACTAAATTCAAGCATAAAAGTTGTTATTCTTTAGTGGTAATGTAGCAAGAGGGTCCGGATAGGTAACTAGGTGCATTGGGCGCAAATTAGGGGCCCAAAGTGGTGTTTTAATGTTTTACGTTAAAAATGTTCTGTTAAAAGCACCTTAAATTAAATCATAAAAGTTGGTTATTCTCCTGTCCGGGGAGGGGCAGAGTGAAAGCCCGGGTGCTTTTGGGCTTTTTTGTGTTGTTTAAAAACTATTTGAAAATGATAGTTTCACGCTTCTTTTACTTCAAAATGAATTTAGGAGTTGTAGCAGGAGCCAGAGTCAATACTTTCGCAGGCGGAGCCGAAGTAAAAGAAAAATGATTTCATTTACCTGTGCTAAGCATGTAGTGAATGCGAGAGTTAATGAAGAAAGGTTATTGGTCAGATGATTAATTTGATATATGTTTTGACCAGATATTATGTTTGAGTCTTGGTAGCGAGCTTGACTTGTTGTACCAGATACATGTAACACTCAGTAGCCTAACGTTAACGGATTTAACATTTTTTATTAAACACAAAAAAAAACAATAAAACACTATTAAATCCAACGTTTTCGACATCACATAGTGTCCTCATTTGGAAAAATTATAAGCAACATCTAAGATAAATAACTAAGTTTGAAAATTTTACATCAAAGCTGTACAAGTTTTATTGCAATCTGATACTATTATTTCGCACAGATGTCTAATTCTGCAGTAAAATGTTGTATGGTGTGCAATACGCCTAAGCAAACATCACGCGCTTTGCCCAAGACGAAGGGGGCCAGGAATGACTCTTCGTACCCTTAGTGAAAACTTCTCTCAGAGGTCCTGAACGTGGCTTGCCTGACTGCCAAGACGTTTCACTTCTGATTGTCGCTTTTTGCCGCGTGCCGGGAGCTGTTGTTTCTGGACACCATTTGCCTTTGTGTTGGGTTCAGTATTTGGTAAAGCAAGCTAGAGGAATGTGTGATTTCGGATTTAAGTTCCCAGCAAACATTTTTCCTTGGCTCAAGGTTGGCTGACAGTTGTTCGGGTTGGCTGAGGGTAGTGTAGTTTTGCCAACTTTTGAAATATTTTAATTGAAGATACCTTCGAAGAATTGTTTAAGTTTGCTTCATGGTATTCCTTTTACAATTGTAATGGGACCACGAAAATGCAAAAAAACTTAGAATTAGGAAGTCGTTCTTGCCAATGTTGGTGTGCAGAGGGCCCAGTACTTTACCATCTGACGGCTGAGTGGCTGTTTTAACCTCTGATGGCAATTCCTTTGGATGTGATTATAATAAGATCTTGATAATGCTTGAAGTCACGGGGAATCTTTAAAATCCGGGCACCCCAAATATTCCGGGCCCGGGTCCAAAAGTACCACCTAGACCTCCCTGTCAACGCCCTTGACTTTTTGTGTTTGTTGCATGTTTATAAGACAAAATTTAACAGATGCAAGCTGATCAAAAACTATCGAAACATGGAAAGCCAACCCATGTAGCCTTGTGACGTCATACTGGCAGTCGTCATACTGGCAATGGTTTGTTTCAAAACTTTTCAAAGCAGAAGAGAAGTTAATGCAATGCAGCAGGTCTACTCATGATCAATAGAACTTGTTAAAACTTTGCAAAACTAAACAGCAAAACTTACAAAGTTTCGAATATTTAGGCTTTGTGAGATTCCTGTCAAATTGATCAATGTTAGTTTGACCATTGATTTGTTTATTGGCCATCCACATTTAGGTCGCAACCCAGTGGTTGAGTGCCACTGAGCAGGGGCGCCGGAAGCGGGGGGGCAAGGGGGGCGGATGCCCCCCCTGCCCTCAATTTTTCTGCAGATGGAGGGGCAGGGGGGGCAATGGTGCCCTTTTAAAGTCATGTAAGCTCCTGCACATTTTGCAATATAGCCTAACAATTTCTGCTATTCGCTTTTAGCCTAATTATAATCTTTCATTTTTGCCTCAAAATAATATTTACGGCACAAAATTTTGCAACACAGTACAGGCCTTAAAACTCGTTTTTTTTTTTTTTTCGGTTGCCATCGTGGCCTACCGGAAGCTCCTTCTCGGCGGCCAAATCTGCGTGCTTGGAGGTCAAAATAAAAATAACGATTTTCAATTAATTAATTTTTTTATTTTTTTTCTTTGTCGGAAAACAACAGCAATGATAAAGTTACCAACAGTTTACGGGAATAAAACCAACAAAAGGAAACGGCGGCAAAACCAAAGAAGTTTAAAACGTGCATGCGATGTAAATTTAAAGGATGCGTCGATGAAAGTAAATTTAAGCACGGCCACCAAACCTAAACGATAGCACAAGTAAATAGAATTAAACTTGCAACAATGCTAAAATGATCACTTAGCGTTGTTGAAGCCTGGGCGACGTCCTACAATAGAATCGTTGCACCACACAATAACTGCTTTATCGGGATTGTAATTCAGTACTGCGGGACCATCTAACTCTCCAATGTGGCTGATTTTAAAGAAGTTCATCACTCCCCTAGAATTCTTTTTAGCAACGAAAAACAACGTTCGACATGTGTTGACGATGACGGCAAGATAATAAAATAAGTATTTCAATGATGTGAAGGACATTACTAAAATAAGCATAATTTTTGCAAAATATGATCAAAAATGTTTTCCCTTCGGATGTCAATTAACCTAGTTCTCCTTTTTAACAACGATTCAATGTCCGACAACATCGAATCGACATAAAAACGACAATATTGCCAGCCGATGTAAATTAGCACTTCGGATAACACTTTGTTAAAATAAACGTCGGGACTTACAAACAAGACTTATAGCTGGTGATCGCAGATGGATATATTCCATCAATAACAAATATTCCCGCACAATGCAACAGTGGCGATTATGACGCGCTGACCTAATTTTGCGTAACTCTTTAACACTACATATTTTTGACAGTTAATCCACGATCATTCTATTGCGAAATTAAATAATTGGCTAGAAGAGACCGGCGGCCAAACTTGGCCGATTGAGGAGGTAGCACCGGTGGTCATTCAAGCACTACTTAGCGGCCATGGCCGCAGGCTGCTTTTAGGCTTGACAGTAGGTTACAATTACATCATTATAACATAGCATGATGCCCTTCTTTGTATACCGGACAATTGTAGACTATCATTACTCGATACATAGTGAGCTGATAGATTAGCATTATCGCTATATCTTATCTTAAAACTTGAAAAAAAATTGGCCTTTTAGTAAACAAAAGTGCCCTTTTTTCGTAATTTTGCCCCCCCCAGTCAAAAATTGTTCCGGCGCCCCTGCCACTGAGTCAAGTTAAAGTTGTTCCCGTGCCTGGTTAGGCGGAGGGTGGCGCCAATCTATGGTTTGTCATTCTTTGTTCACATAGTTTTTCAAAGCGCTGTACATAAAGTGTACAAGCCACACTCAATGCGCTGGACTGGTCTTGTGACGTAATCGTGTGTTAACTTACTCCAACTGCGCTATTCTGAACACCAGGAAGGAAGATTGTGAGTACCGGATTTGGTTTGCTTTAATACTATTGATAATTGTTTTGCTTGTCATTGAACCCAAGCCTGTATAAACAAACGATCCAGATACCACGCCAATGAAATAGTTAACTCAAATCTGAAAACTTGAGAAAAAAAGCTAAATGCTAAAAGCTAAAAAAGTTGAAAATTTTTTTAAATTTTACATTAACTTTTTTATTTGTCAACTTTGAAAGTTTTTCTCATGCTCGCCTGGAACTTAGTTGCGTATGTTCTATTAATTATATTGAGCTGTTCAGAAAAACTTCAAATTTTAAATGTCCTAGTTGTCACAAACAGATCAGTACAAACATGGCAACAAACGTTGATATAGTAACATAATCAATCCTACCTATTGCATAGACTTGGTCGTTCAAAACAACTGCAGATAAATTACATCTTTTAATTTTCATCGACGGAATTCCTCTCCACCGACCTTCTCGTGGATCCATGCATTCCACTGTGTTCAACACCCCTCTGTTATAACCACCGACAGCGTACATCAACCCTGTTGGAGATTGATGGTTTGCTAATAATAATATTCCAATTTCGTCAACAGATTTCTTTATAAATCAATGTTTTAAATATAAAAATGCAACACAAAGTGATTGTTGCGACTGTATCAATAATAATAATGATGGAAGGTGCGATGACTACAGGAGCACTGCATACCAGCAACTACATCCGTTCATTTCGTGAACTCAAAAATTTGACTTTAAATATTTACTTTATGAAAGTTCTTAAATTTTCCTATTAAACATGACTATAACTCAAGATAAAGTGCATCAAAGAAATTAGTTTTCATAAAAGTCATTTAAAACGTTATTACGCAATTACGGTAGTATTGTAAGCTCAACATCTTTTGATAAGCAACAAGTGTGCTTGTACATACACAAAAAAGTAATAAAGAAGTTGCAACACATCCTTATAGGCTACTATTTCAAAAGCAATACGGCACCATATTTCCTAACAACACAAATATGGCAACCTCGCCAAAATGTCAAACTAGGCAACTATCAGTGACAGCATCTGCATGCATATGTCGCCATTCCCATGATGAAACCTGGCGAACATCATTACATATATTAGAAGAGCAAAAATAGCTCAATAAAGCAACCTAGGATTGAGTTAATTTTGCATAAAAATCGATTCGATGAAAATCAAAGCTGTGTAGTCGAACGAAAATATACGAATTCTCGATTTCTAACTGTACGGCTAAGTCCAATCTAACGTCCAAAACTGGCACTTTTTTCAAATTTAAAGATAAATTTAAAGAGTGGTTGGTTTAATGATGTTCTTGGTATTTCGTCACTTAACAACCAGAAATCGTTATTTAATTTTATACAAAAGATACATAAAACTTGTAAGAGAGTGGCTACATATATTTAAGCATAAAAGTGTCCGACACGAAAACATTTCAAAAATACTTCACTTACTTTGATTTGACGCAAAAGATTTTGTCTTGATTTCGTTTCAAATTAAATTGTCAAGAATTTAGTTTTCATTGTAAATAACGTCATTTCAAACAAACATAAGCTACTGTACCTACCACTAAGTCAACAAAAAACAATCATTGAAACAGAAGAATGAACTTAAAACAGAAAATTGAATCAATCGAGGACATAAACAAAACACAACCAACAAACGTACTATTGTTCCTTGTTTTATATCAAGCCAGAGTCGGAATCGTGCTTTTTCCACCGATTCCGACTCCAGATACCTCACAAACCTTCCGACTCCACAACCCTGATAAGCTCAAATAATAGGTTACAAAATTTAGAAATAACAATTGCTGCATGCAATTTTTAAGACATGAATTTTATAAAACATTCAAGATTTGCTGGGACGCTAAGATCTTAAATTATTTTAATTTCATTGAAAAAGGAAACTAAACAAAAGAACAGACCCAGCATTTGGTGAAAAGTAAGTTGGTGCAAAGTGGATAATGTTAACAAATAGCACTGAAAAGTTAACTTCTGGATGAACAAATGTGTTCCAACGATTTTTTTTAATACATACAGTGCTTGTTGCACTGGAAGACCCTTATTTTTCTAATGTAGCTTCTATCTCGTCTCATTACGCTGGAGTGACCAAGACAGCAAAATCTGTCATTTTTACATTGATTGAACGTCTGCAGATGTTGAATCATTGTATAAATGACAGATTTTGCTGTCTGGGGAGTTAGATAACACAGAATGTAAGATGCACGGTATAAACAGAAAAGTTTTGTGTTGGCTTCAACTTTTTGTGTTTTCAATGTCGCTCATTACTCTTCATACGCATGCACTAGCACTGCTTAAAATAAACTTTGTCTTGTCAAAACGAAACGAATTCCTTCACAAACAGGTTTAATTCAAAACAAAATCAAAAAAATACTTTTGATTCGAAACGAAACGAACATATAAAAGAAGCCCAACTGGTTGAACTGACAAACTCATGAGAACATTACAAATGCGTAGAAGCAGTAGCAAAGCGGGGACTGGGACATTCGTGGGTCGTAGCATCTCATTTAAGGCATGTGTAACGTAAAAACAATTGGTTTTAACGTACAAAAGCAACAGATTGAAGGCCAATTGAGCAAATAAAATGCATTCAAATTACGCATGCATTCTATTACTCACAACCTATACATTAATGTACCCTTCCACAGTTTGCTTCAAAAACAAAAAACAATGAAACTCACTATCGAACAATATTGATTGAAATTACCATTGAAGCTAAAATGTATTTAAAAAAATTCAAAACTGAGTGAAGACTTCAAAAAAGTGTAAGATATAAAAGTTTAGTTTTCAGGAAATGATTTTCATAGATAATACAATATCTTAAAAACATAAGCTAATATCTGCTTGGCCGTACAGAGGGCAAGGGCATTTAAAATCATTCAAATTTTATGGTGTCATGTACAAATTATGTTCGAAAATATGATATAAGTTCTTAATTGTTATTATTGTTGTCCCCAATAAAGACCTTATACCGATATAATAATGTTTGCAATCTGACCTCTCCTCCCTCTTTACAGAAGGCTACAGCAAGTCACAAAAAAAACTTTTTTCTTTTGCTGTCCACAAAAACGTTTAAGGCCCACGACAATATTAAAATCCATATTTAATTCAAATTACATTAATGTGTACGCATCCATTGCATTTCCAAAACTGTTGCAGTTCATTCTGAACATTTCCAGTTGGTACTTTTTCTGACTATTTGTTTTTTTTATATTTTCTTGAAAATCAAGTAAGCAGTTTTGGCATATCCAGGCTAATTTATCCTCTGTCATTGAAGATTTAGATTCAGTGGATGTGAAGGCAAGGAAGCCAACCTTCGTGTCCACCTTCAAGCATGTCATTATGTGTGCCAAGGCACAATGGATAGGCGTCGAACCGACGTCATCAGCATCGTGCAAGCGCTCTCACCTCTCAGGCACGTAGTCGATAACCAATAAGATGATTATAATGAACAAACAAAGGAGCACAGGGGAGTTATCAATTATCTCATTTTGTGTTAATTATTCAATTTTGAATGAAATGGCGAAATATCATTCAAAGCATGTTAATTTGAGTGTTAAGCTTTCAGAGATTCTTGTGCGTTTCGTTTCAAGCGCATAGAAAACATAGGACATACTTTTTAGTATCAGGATTCTAAAATTATCGCTTAAACCTAATTTATGCAAAGTCCATTTAAACTTGTTAAACAGTATAATTTGCTGCTACGAACGAAAAAAAAAGAATCAAGCTTATTTGGTGAAAAATGATGACGGACAATAAGCATGATTTCTTGCCGTTTGATCTAAGACTGATTTACGTCCTTAAACGCAGTTCTGTCGAGGCAAGAGGAATGACAAAACGACCTGAACATTATATTTTCAACCTAAATTATCTTTGCAACCTAAATTTCTGTAAAGTCCATTTAAACTGCAATATAATTTGCTGCTAAAATCGAAAAAAAAACAGATTTATTTGGTGAAACGTGATGACGGACGATAATTAATTATCTTTTCTTGAATTTTAAACTAAAACTGATCTATTTTTTTTTCAATTCTATTGAGACAAGAGGTTTCAACGACGGAAGAACTTGAGCATTGCACAGTAATGGTTCGTGCAACACAACAGTCAACTAACTGTGCAATAATTATAGTTTGAAAACATTCAATATGATGAGATTGATCAATCCCACCATGAATCGAATGAGATTGTGATCACGTTGTTGATCTCAATAGAATAAAAAATGGTTTGCAAAACCAATAAATATATGAGATATTGGATTTTTGTGTGCTCATGGGATATAATAAATGAGTTATACAATATAACAGTGCTGGCACCATCTATGAATTACTTTATCAAAACACTATGATATTACACTTATTTAATTTTTCAACAAAGTTCAAACCTCCAGTGGAAGCCAAAGCATGACAACAACGACCATCTTTCATATCAACGCTGTTGTACCATTTGTCTTCAACAATGTTGTAACTTTCACATGAAGTCAAACCAGTGCTACCATCTTCCCAGCCACCAACAGTGAAGATGGAATCTGTTCATGTATAAACAATGGTTCTCTTCAATGGTAACTTTGTTTAGGATAATTAGATTAAATTAACAATAGAAAATTAAATAAATAGATTTAAGCATTTTCATAATTATTGCAAAATGGATATTAATTTTATATTAAACAATGCGAACAAATTTTTGTGTTGTGCCATCGTTGCTGAACAGGTTGTATTAACCTGTTTTAGCCACCTTGATAAAGTCAGTCGTGCTGACTGACGAAACGTCGGAAAAAAAGCTAGTTATCATCTTTAACATCACGAGGTAACCTAGTAAATAGTCACCAGAAGAACGCAAATTAATTTTATTATCAAATGCCTGGTGAACAGTCTCTCTCTGTTTTTACGAACAAATTTTGTTAAGTATAAACGCTGGAAATAGAGCATTATTAAAATCCTGTTATTTTTTATTACATAACAATCAGAAACAAACCAATAATTTATGTTGCTATTCTAATTGATTCAAAGATCTTCAAGAAAAGAATTTTGATGATTTTCTGGAAGTAGGTAGGAACGAAAAACTCATTGAGTTAAGTGGACACCTTCGTTACCGGAAAGTTATTCAATATTCATTCAACGCTACGTGTGACTACATAGATGATGCTTGCTACTTCTCTAGAAAAGATTCTCTGGATGAGTAAAATAAGTGATGGCACAAGGTTTTTTAAAAATAAAAACGGACGACGAAAAAATGAGCTACGCAATTATAGACTATTACTAAGCTATATTATACTTTATGCTTATTACTTCTCGAACAAACGATATTGTGCGGAGGAAAGTGAGGGATGACAAGCAGTTTAAAAAAATAAATAAAACAAAACTTTAAATAAACTATGTCCTCGCCCTTTATACTTAGGGCAATCAACCGTTTCAACACAAGGGGTTATTAGGAAAGTTTAATATTTCCTGGGGGGCAGGTTTACAATTGACCTCTTTTTAATTTTTTTTTCTTTTCGTTTTTCCATCACTAAATGTAATGCAGATGAAGATATATATGCATAGGCGTCGTAAGAGCTGGAATGGTTTAGAAGATAACAACGCCTCATGGGGAAAACACTGGTGTCTATCGCTGTCAAATCTTGCTACACTCGCTTGCTGAAAAATATAACTTGGTTTTGTTTTATCTTGAAAAGTTTTTAAAACAAAATTTGTTTGATTTTGACAGAAATTTTTTCCTTTTCTTCTGTTTAAAATTGTAGAAATTTGGTTTGGTTATGCGCTCAAAACAAATATAAAATGAATTGGAATCTTACAAAGCAGAAAGCCTCATGAAGTGAAAAATGCTTGGTCTTGCGTATAAAGTGTTTGTTCAATGTATATGAACTTGTTTCGCTCAGGGATGATTTAAGCAACACACAGAGTACTTCTAAGTTGTTTTCGCTTGTACGAAATTCCTTTGTCTTGGTCTGCTTTCGAGTTTTAAACTTTTCATTTCAAAAAATTTCTTCACCAGACTTGCTTCAAACATTCCTTGTTTATAACTATTTGATCACCTTTCAGCAAAAAACATTCAAACTCTGTTTTCAACAAAATAGGCCTGTTGAAATATTGCAGATCAGTGGGTTCAATTTGATTTCGCCTTGCCTGTTTGAAAACTTGTTTGCGCAGTAGTGACAATGCTCACTCTAAGTAACAATTCTGAATCCATTATTAGGTTATTTAAATGTGTTTTAATATGCTAGTCAATATGACATGTGGGGTCGAGGTGATGTATCAACATGAGTATAAGATAATCACAGGGTTTATAAAAACTTTCATCTTGGACCTAATTTTTTCTGCAGCAGACTAAAAGTTAACCACTAAAACAAGTATTCAAACTACCCCTTTGCTATGAACATTAGATGGAAACTGTTTTCGTACTTCACAGTGAAGACCAACCAAACACCGCGTGCGATATTTGTTGACAGCGGATTGCATTCGTAGAATACATTGCGCTTCCCACTAAACCAAAATAATTACAAATTTTTAACCAAAAGTCGTAATGTTGGTGAAGCCGAATCGACATCTTGGAGCCTTGATGATCAGTACAATAATTACAGAACTACCTTTCGTGACCTATCACAGACCCACTTTTGTTTCTGCCGTGTAAAAGTAGGTTAGCATATTTTCACTTAACTTCAGGAAAAAGTGTTTTTTTTTTCAAATTGCTTCCCATGAAAACTTTCTCCGTACGTCACTAAACATATGAAATATCATTTTAACTACACAGAAATGTGAATGTTCAAATAAAAGCGAGAAGTGCGTGGAATGTTTGTATGATTAAACAGGAAACTGAACAAACAAAGGTTCCAAAGTAATGAACCATATTTGGGGAAAAATAGCTGGAAAAAGAGGAAGGGTTACACAACAACTTAAAAACATCGTGTTCATCCGGTGTCGCAAGTTGCCCATCCCAGCTCTACACGATGTGACTCTTGCTCACGTTAATTTCACCACAGAATGATGGGCTTTCAAAGTTACATTTAACATCAACAATTCAACACCTATCCTAATACGTCGCCATTAACGGAAGACAAAACCGATAATCGGACGCGTGATGGAGACGACGATGACAATGACACTCGCTACAATCGTTCAGATAATTTTTAAATCACAAATCTAGATGTCGAGTTGACTGATTGGCAGAGTGTTTTACAAGTCTATTTTCCATTTTTGAGTTTATTATCACTTATTAACATGAAGCGACATAGACATATAAAACTCTGCACTTTATTGTTGATTCATTAATGTGCGTATTGGATCCTATGCGTTGTTCTCAGCGCTTTGCGATCGCAGCCGCAGATTGTTAGACCAAATCCATTTCTTCAATGCTTAGTGCTATGCAAGAACAAAATTCAGTGCTAATTTTATAACGTCTCAAACACGACCCGACAAGGTATAGAACTCACGTCTACCGATCAAGAGGTGGGCGTTCTATTCACTGCGCCATCAAGCCAATAACATTGTTCTGAAAGCTAAATGGCCTGCAATGTCAATTTATGTTATTACAGAGTTTATCAAATCGTGACGACATAATTTCATTAGCATCTCTGCAAAAAATAAAATAGGTTGGTGAAAACCGTTGAGAAAGTCAGCGCCCTTCATTAGTTTAGTTTGTCATGATACCACTCAGCCCTCTTTTCTGTTATTAGGTGAAAAGATTCGCAATCACTACTTCAAATACATTTTGATGAACTTTATGTGACATTAAATGAAATAAAAGTGGCGATTTTGATGTAGAAAAACTTTCAGCAAAAGGGGGATAGAGGCGACCTAGTAAGTTCCTTAAAAAAAAACGTAACCACGCTCAGAGAACTTCCAACCAAACCATCTTCATAATATCTAACTAATAATTTTCAATATCAGCTTGTTGAGCTCAGTGAACAGAATTGAATTAATTCGTGCAAGCGTAAGTCATTTTATATCGCAAAATGTTGCCTGGTCGTTTTTCATCGAGCGCTATTGTAGATATGATTTCTGTCAGAAGAAAATAGTTTCCCGCATTTTTACTGCGTGCTGAAACGTATTTTAAAGATCAAATTAAATACAAGAGCATTACAATGCTTATTTTCAGCATTATTTAATGCGAAAGGCAACAAATTTTTAAAACCATTTTAAAACTTTGTTTGAAAGCATGTTATTCAAAAAGTGCGCAAAAATAATAACTTTTAAGCCTTTCATACCTTTCCTAGGAAAGGAACCACTCGTATACGCTAAAAAACTTTCTAAACTCTTTAAGTGTAAATTTGATATCGACATTGTTCCTCTGTACAAAACTTTTAAAATAAGTAGATATGTTTCGCTAAAATCTCCCGTTCCGCAGTCTCTTCGTTCCAACATTGTCTACAAATTCATTTGTTCGTGTGACACGAACATGACATACATATGTTTCTCGGCAGCCGATTTGTAGCAAGAATTGACAGCGATAGACACGTGTTTCGCCCATGAGGCTGGGCTCATCAGTATCGCACCGTAGTGTTAAACTGTTTTATTTGCATCAACAGCGCACGGGTACAAATAATTGACACGGCGAGAGAGCACAAACAAACATAGCCAGGTCGAAGACTTTCAGAAACCGGCCTGCCACACCCCACGGCGGCGGGGAGCGACGTGATTTAGGGGTGACGATGCACCCGGAGGGGTAAGTCCACCAGCTTAGGTCGCGGGGGCCAGGCTGGGGAGTCGAGGTACCTGTGGAGGGAGAGTGTGGATCGAAAACGTTACATGACCCGTCCGCAAATTTAGAATGGCGGAGCGGGCCAGGGAGACAGGCTCCTTCTGCATTGCCCAGAAAGATGGCCTGCGACGGGCCGTCGCGACGGGCCGTCGCGACGGACCACCCGTCGCGTGTGGACGCTGGAACCGGCAGTAATTGACCGCCGGGCGGCGCCCACGTCTCCCTCACGCGACCTCGGCGCAGGTACTTGACTCTTATACCCGGTCTGCCAGTAGGCAGAGCGGATAAAATTGGGGTCTACCACGAGAAAGAGAGTCAACTATTTAAGGATAATTTGGCTCTCGTGGCAAACAAAATTCAAATAAAAATGTGGAGCAGAGGCTCGATTAATCAATAGAAACAAAAAATATAGGTGGAAATGTAATACATACTCACTGGAGAAGAGTAAGCTTTGATTCGGCGAGCACGGATGTGCACTGGCCAGACGTTGACGCAGGTTCGCCCAGCTGGGTCGGGGAGGCTAGCGATTGAAACCAGAGGCTACATTACCAAGAAAAAGTAGAAAATTGGGGTGGAAATTTTGAGGCTGCATCGAGTTGATCAGGGGATCGTGTTGATCAATGCGTTGAAAGCAGAGCGAGGTTGATCCGAGCGGGCAAGAACAGCGTTACAAGGCGAAGGCAGCGTAAGATAATTCGAAACAATTGATTGATTAATACATAGAGATATAGTGATGATTGAAGTTACTTAATTGCTGACCAGTCTCGATTCACAATGTACATTAGACGTTTTATTCCTTTCCTTTGTTCATTTTTGAATGCTTGGGTTTGATGAGACTGGAGCGTTATAAAAAAGATGACACTGGTTTATAGACATATGTTGATGATATAAGGTGATAAATTTTAAGACAATTGATATAAGGTTATGACGTCTAAACGGTTTGCTGTCTTGCGCGCTCGGATACTTACTGCAACGTTTCTGTTATTGGGGAATAAGTTTCTGATCGCTGAAGTCGTCTTTTCTATGACGTAGCCCCTCCACAAGTGAGCCCGGCGTTCCAAGCTTTCCAGACGCGGAAGGATCCTTTGATTGAGAGGGAAGCCACTTTTCTAGCCACTTCTGCTACCCCACGAGAAGGAACGCCCAAGGCCGTCAGAGCTCGAGAGCTCGTCGGGGCATAGCTCCCGAGGGAGTCTACGACGAACGGAACTGACAGGACGTCCCTGCAAGGGCGCTTCCTGTCTTCCTTTATGTTGACACATAACTCGCCGTACTTGTCGTGTTTCCTGTCAGCGGCTTTTCGAAGAGAATCCGCGCCGTTGTCGAACGGACATGTGACGTCACATACGACCGTGACACCGTCAGGGCGTTGCAAGACGATGTCAGGACGCAGATCGGCACCGCCCGCTTCCACGTGCTGTGGAACCGTACTATCTATGGAAAGCCCGGGTTGCCATTCGGCAGGCACGTGCCCCACGATCTCCCTCAATACTGAATTGTGTCGCTCCGTGACGACAGTCATCACGGTAGGGCAGTGATTCAATATGTGGGGGAGAGTCTCTTCCGCTTTCCCACACGCACGACACATGGAAGGTAGGTAACGGCGGCCATGGCTTGGTTTTGATTCAAGTGGCATTAGATTCAATCTAGCTTTGTACGCAAATACTCGGTCCGCGTGATCCAGGAGCTCCGGGCGCCGGGTCCAGGAATTTGAAAATCCGGACAGGCAGTGGGCACTGACCGTCTTGCCTTGGTCAGGTTTGGATTCCCACTGTCTCCTCCACCACAAGTCATTGTGTTGATGGAGGGTCGGCACCACTTTTTTCCTTATAGGAGGGGTGATTGTGGAGCTCCCCGCGGCCAACTCAAGGCCGCCATCCGGGCGGGCGGACCAACGACGTTCAGGCGACGGGTGGCCGCAGGGACACGGCCCCACAGGCTCTCGCCTGTAGGGCACGGTCTAGGACGGGCGCCGTCAGGAGGGGGGTCACTATTCAGATAACTGGCCAGTTGGTCAGTCGTGGGATCTGGAGTGCCGAACCTCAGACAGGCATGACGCCTAAGCTGCCCGAGAGCGACGGCAGAGACAATGCTGTCAGGTGACGTCAGCATCTTGAAAGCATGAGCTAGCGAAAGCGTGTCACTTTCGCGACACAAGTTCGTGATGCCCAAACCTCCCAATGCAGGCTTACAGTAAAAGAACGCGCTGCAGGCCCACTTGGGAAGACGCCACGCCACCTTCAAACACCGCAAAACCAGTCGGTCAAGCTTCAGAAGCTCATACTGTCTAAAGCGCCGCACTCGCAGATGGTATGACGCGGACGGGAGAATGATGGAAGTGAGTGCCAGAAGTTTCTGGCTTGGGGTAAGAAAGGATTTCATCAATAAGGAAATGTGCTTCTCCAGAATGGAGATGAAGGGTTGGGTTAGGGATGCGTCCGAGGCGTAACCGGTTCGAGCGCCCAGGTATTTATACGTCTCGCCTTTGGGGATGACTCGAATTTCCTCCCCGGCAAGGGAGAAAGGTTTCGGGTCGACCCGCAGACGGGACGCCGACACTTTCCCATAGGAAAGGGTGCCACACTTGCGTGGGTTGAACCGTAGCCCGGACCAGGAAGAGAAGGGTTCAGTAGCAGATAGAAGAGAGATTATCTGCTCGCGATCGGAAGAAACGAGACAGATGTCGTCCGCATAAGCCATACAACGCACTTTGATGTCGTCTTCTTTGGCAGGAAGGTTGTAGCCGCAATCCGTTTTGTCACGGACGCCCCTGAGGAGCACCTCGATGACCAAATTGAATAGCAGCCCCGACAACGGGCAGCCCTGACGGACTCCCCGCCCCACAGGGATACGATCGGTTTCACCATTGCCGCAGCGGACGGTGCAGGTGTTGTCGACGTATATGTTGGAGATGCACTCAATAAGGTCTGTGGGGGCGTCGAAATGACGCAGGACCTCGGCTATGCATTCGTGCCGGACACTGCCAAAGGCGTTTCGAATGTCCAGAAACGCAACTGACACAGGCCTTTTGCGTGACTGTGCATCCGAGAGGATGGTGTCGAGCATGAACACATGCTCATAGACGCCCTCTGTGGGCATGAATCCCTTTTGCTCTCGGCTGATAACATTCCCCTCCACCGCCCATCGCTGCAGGCGCCGGGCCAATACGGCGGCGTAGATTTTATAAATGTTTCGGCAGATGGAGATGGGCCGCCAGTTGCTGACGTCGTGCAGGTCACCCTCAGGGTCTTTACATATGAGTGTGATCCTGCTGGTTCTCCACTGGTCCGGTACACGACGGTTGATCCGGCAGGTCTCAAAAAGGCTGGCCAAGAGTCCCCCTCTTGGGTCCAGGGTCTTCCAGAAACCGTAGGACAATCCGTCAAAACCAGGGGCGGAACCGACATCAAGCGACTGGAGGACCGCCTCCACCTCCCGGGCCGTAATGGGACCTTCACCGTCATCGACGGGGAAGAGGTTTACACCATCCTGCTCGTAACGGTGGGAGTTCATCCACTCGGGCATCTGCGAGCAACTCCCAGCTTCAGCAGCGGTCATGTCGCGTCGAAATCTCTTCTCAATTTCTTGAGGTGGGATTTCGTAACCACGGTCACTGTTTTTGCCTTCAACGATCCGGCGGACCGTTCCCTTCGCGTCCCGCGAGAAGGCGGCTCGCAACCCCACGCCCTTACGATATCGGGCTCCGTTCCCGCGCGAACCCCCGCCGCCCGACCGAGGAGAACCCCCGTTCGAACGACGGCGAGCCGCGCGAGCCCGGGCGCCACGATTGAAGCGTGGTTTGCGAGGACGTGTCCTCTTGGGCGGCGAAGTGCCAACGGTCCACTCTTCCAATTCAATGCAGAACTGGTCGAAATTTATGCCACCCGCTAAAGTAAGGTTCACTAAACTGCAAAGAGCCCGCCTGGAGCTCTTCGTCTTACTTTCCCTGACAAGTTCAACAGAGTCTTGGATGGATCGTTGAGTGTTGGGTGTGGTGGACATCCCTGGGGTAGTCTGCGGGAGTCCGGAGTCAATCGTGGCTTGGTTGCATGCCATGGCGTCACTTCGGGGTCGAGTCAAGGTTTGGAAAGGGATAGTTGACAGGAAATTAGAGTGGGTGGTTTGGGTAGGTGGGGTAAAAGGCTGGGCTTCAGCAGACAGCGTCGAGGTACAAGGTTGTATTAGAGGGATGGAAACAGGATTAAAGGGTAAGGAGGAGTGAGATAGGTAGCGTTGGAGAGACTTGGAAGAAGTCTGCATGGGCGGCTTGGAAGAGCTGATTGAGTCCCCAGCTTCAGCTCCGGTGGAAGCCGTCAGAGGCAGAGAAGAAGAAGAAGAGGGACGCGAAGCCGGCTTGGATAAACCGAGCGAGTCCACTGCCACGGCTCCGGTGGTGGTCGGCTTGCGCAGAGGTACATGTAGAAAAGGGTTCGCGCTAACAAAACCAGCAGGCGCCAGGGCAGAGGACATTGTGAAGAAAGGGGCGTTCTTCCCGGCTATCAGCACAAGGCTGAGCACTCACTAGTACAGCGAGCAATTGCGATTCGCTAACCATAACGGTATAGCTTCCACGCTAGCCATTCAGACCATCCAATCAACAATATGTTTCTCGGCAGCCGATTTGTAGCAAGAATTGACAGCGATAGACAGGACTTGCAGTCAATGGCTAGCGTGGAAGCTATACCGTTATGGTTAGCGAATCGCAACTGCTCGCTGTACTAGTGAGTGCTCAGCCTTGTGCTGATAGCCGGGAAGAATGCCCCTTTCTTCACAATGACATACATAGGTATGTCCACAAGACACTTGGTTATTAGAGCAACGGAACACCTAAATTTAAAAGACATCAACAAACACAGTGCAATTAAAGACCACATCTATGACTGCAGTATTTGTTCCAACATCAAATTTACATTAGATTCATTCAAAATAATTCGCAACTGTCAATTAGAGTTTGAAACTAAAATTCATGAGGCACTCCAAATTAAGCAGCACAACCCCAGGCACAACAAACAATTATTCGCTGGAGGAGCATCTGTTCTGTTGAATTTGTATTAGATTACGTTTGTTTTATGTTGCTTAGTGTATTTTTCCTTGATTGCCTTTATGTCGTTCCGCTCACTATCTTGTCTCATGACCACACTCCCGCATAGTTTATAACAGATTGTTACCACCTTTTGTGTTTGTTCATCAGTTGTTGCTTGTACGCAGGTCAGTGCAGTTTTATTTATTTTCAGTCATTTATGATTAACATTTCACGAATATTTGTTTTTGTTTAGATGAATGAAGATATTTTCCTGACGAGGGCATAAAGCTTTGCCGAAAACGTTTAAAGTTATGTAGCTACTGTATTTTATTTTATGTCTTATTTTTTGAATTATGCAATTCAGCTGTTATCGATTATCTGTCTGTGGTATTTAAAAAGTATCTCTCTGCCAAAGCTATGATAAATTTTAAAGTTGTGCAAATTTCGTAAAGTCAAATTTAGGCCTAATTTGTTTAAAAAATTAGAAAAATATGAAATATGTGAAAAATATGAAAAATATGAAAAATATGAAAAAATATGAAAAAGTGGCTATCACGCTAATGTCATAATCAACGAAAAAACAATCATCAAACATCAAACTTGAAAAATTAAAACAACGATAGAGAAATTGTTGAGTGAGCAAAATTAAACGCAAACATTGGTGAGCATGTGGCATTCCGGACCAAACTTCCAAACAAACCAAAGTAATCTCATCAAACATCAACCTATAAAACATAAACGCTCGATAGCGAAACTTGCGTAAAAAATTGTTGAGTGAGTGAAATGAAGGTGAAACATTAGCGAACATGTGGCACTCCAGAGCAAACTTATGTAGTGCGCGTCAGATGCGCACTTGGCACTCATCGTTGTTAATATTCACTATTTTTGTCACAAACATGAGTTTGTCTGCTTGTGTAACCAACTTAAATTGAATCAAAACTCAAGTAAATTCTTACCATTACAAACTACAGAAGCAGCGTGACATCTCACAACATTTGTGGAAGCAAGTTGAGTCCAACCAGATGTTTCATCATTTAACTTGAATCTTTCAACCACTTTAGTTGCACTTCCACCGATAACAAAAACCTCACTTTCATGGTTAACAGCTGATCCACGCCGGTGTTCAAAGTTTGTGTTCTGAAGAAACATAAATTGTAAAAAAGTGTACAAGATCAATAACTTCACGATTTCACAAGACTTGCTTGAATGTCCGACATAATTTCACATCAATTCCGCAACGTCGAGTGCAATCACTGCAACTGCATGTGATGTATTTGCTGAAGAGCAAGATATCACAAACACAAAAACATTTAAATATTAACAGCTTGGAGCTCACAACTCATAGTCAAAGAACATCTTGTTTTTGAGTGCACACCATCAAACAATAAATGCACTCATCCTAAAAAACAGTAAATCCAAAAACTTTTATTGTTTTACCAGGAAGTCAGTTACTTCTTTCTTTCTTACGTCATACTTCCACACATACTTTTTATGAAACGCAAGAAATTGATTCTTCGATTCTGAAACAAACAAAAAATGAATAAGTTTAAAATATTTAATAATAATCAGCGTGTCTATATGACAGGGGCGTATCCTCAATGGAAGCAAGGGAAGCATTGCTTCCCCTATCAAAATTGAAAAAAGAGAAGATGATATTACAGTATTCAGTCAAACGATTTCGTAATTTCTTTACCTGAATACGAATTAGAACAGTTTCTAACTCATGTCCCTGTATGATATCAGCACGGTTTTAGTTTTAAAAAAGTTGGAAGCTTACGGAAGCAAAGATTCGTATCGCTTCCCTTGCTCTCGTTTTTGTTATAAGGAGAAACAAGTGAAAGAAAAAGGAAAAAAGCAGCACGAAGTTTGCGCGATTTACGTTTCTTTTAACTAATCTGTGGAAGCAATTTAAAAATCAATTAAAACTCGGTCGCAGAGTTGCCAACGTGGCTAAATTCCTCGAATTATGCTTTTTTTTAAATTAACTCTTCAAAATGCATAATAATCAATTTTTCTCTAATATCGTAACCTTACCAGATGAAACCATATTTACCATTGTTCAATGCATGTTCCATACTTGCTTAATACTCGTAATGTAGCGGATTAAAACTCATCTGCTAGAATACTTTTATACTTGCTATTTTTCGGGCTACTTTCAGAATTATTTTTGCTACAATTTATTAAAATCCGTTACAAGTCATAAAATATATGGACATTTTATTATTTTTAATAGAAACAGGTAAATATATCCACTTGGCTTTTTTGCCTAATATTTTCCTTGTTTTGGCCTTTTTTTGTATTATTTTAACTTTAAAACCTTTTCATAGTCTGGCAACTCTACTCTGCTGGATGTTGTGCCAGTGGGCTATGTAATGAGAAAATCTAAGGCGCTGTTATGGCTATAATATCGGCCTAGTAAGCAAAAGTTTGAGCCAAATGTTGGCTTTACAGTGTAATATTGGCTGGATAGAGTTTGGCATAAGACAGGATATGAGAGGTCTAGGCTAGATTTAACTTGACTGAAATGAATTTTGGCTGCTACTACAGCAGTAGGTAGCTGTAGTTGAGTTTTTGGTGTTTCTAATTTTAGCCGCATTTTTTGCCCATTCGTGTGTAAGAGCTACCTTTATTAAGTTAATAACTGTTTATCTGCTAATAAATTTCATACTGTTTGTCTGCTAATAAATTTCATAAAAATATTACTCTAAAAATGTTTCCAGAAAGCACTATAATTCATTATTTGAGTGTAATTTTGCAAAAAATTTTCGGAGGTGCATGTCCCCGGACCCCCCAAAAGAATATTTTGCGTACGACACTGAACGTACCCTTAACACTCGTGGTTCATTGCGTTGAGTAAGCTATCTACGTCATGTACGTAAAACATTACAGTAGGCCTATATGCGATTATTATTTCACAGTTTTTTGTTTTCAATACAAAATCTACTATATAAATACGTAAACTAGTTGCTGCAAACTAAAAAAATTAGCGTCAATGCAAGCTGAGTATCTGGTAGGCTAATCTTACATAATACGACTTAGTGGCTATTATTAATAAATGGACGTCAATTCGTTTCGATTCGAAAAAAACTTCGAATGCCGTTCGTTGAATTCGGTAGCAAGGAAATGAATGAATTCTCGTCTATCACTCATTACTATGCTCTTCACGACAATAGTTGATTTTGCAATTATGGCGCAATAATGATTTCAACTTTTCGCGCTGGCTTTTGTTTTCCAGAAAATACTGTATAATTTTTTTAATGATGCAAGTTAAATTGATAAGCTTTCTGTGGATCCGTGTGCCAAAAATAACACATTGTGAAACAACAGGCGCGGCCATACAAATACATATCGAGCGCGGACCTCAGACACCCCTGTTTTAGGACCATGTAACAGCTAGTACTGGACTTTGTTTAGCACTAGATCCATGACAAAATTGATCGGACAATAATGATTGATTTATTGAATTTATTAACATTTAGGAAAATCACACATATATTTCTAGACGTTTCTAGTCACTGATCAGACAATTTGAATTGTATGACCTTCCCTCAATTTGGGCTGACTTAACGTTTGAAGTTGTTGATAAAAAGTAGAAAAAAATGACTCCTCGTATATTTTCCTAACAAAACGTTTGATTGGTGACGTCAATAAACAAACGACTTGAATAATTCGACTCCGCTTTGAATAACTTTCATTAATAATGCGACACAAACTTTGTGGGTCATAAAAGCTGTTGGACATTGTGACTCAATGAACAACTCTTACATGCAGTACTAAAATTTTAAACTAAAAGAAGTTGTCCAAACCTTCAGTTGCAGCAGCACGTGGAATTGCAGATAAAAGTAAAATATTTGTACATTCCAATGAAGTCGTAATCAATTCCTGAAAAATTGAAAAGAACTTTAGCAAATTTACATGCAAGTTTAGTGTCAATATTTCATTATTTATCAGATAGTTGTCCTTCTCCACAATAGTTGTCCTTGTTGTCCTCCATTGTAGTTGTCCTCCACTGTAGTTGTCCTTGTCCTTCTCCATTTAAAAGTCCTTCTCCACAACAGAAGCCGTATACTGGAGTAGAGCCATTTTTACTTAGTTTCTATTGATTACATCAGTGCGTTAGATCATTGTTTTGTGACGTTGTATTCAAAAACTTCTTGTTATTGTAATAACTTGTGTTAGGTTTCCCATCGCTATAGTGAGCTAAATGTAATACTTATCGTAATTCTTCTTAGTTATTGTTGAGAAATCTTGTTTAGACTTATGATTGTACACGTATATAGTACACTAAGTACAGGTATATTATGCCATCTCCTACAAACTTTCAAAGTGATCAGTGATCAAATTAGTGACTACATTGAATGGGCATTGGGCAGCACTGTTTTGATGATATTCACGTATTTTCTACTGCATCCTTTTTTCCGAGCACAACCATGCCCGTTACAAACATACAAAAATTATCATCAACAACAACATATGCTCACGGTTAATACATACATATGAGATAGCGATTACTAATCACAATACTTGTCAGATTTACCTCTTTCAATGCAACATCTTGCAAGAAATTCCAGGATAGTTTTCCAAGTTCAACATAACTAAAAAGTTTAACCAAGTGCTTCTTACGTGTGGCGACCTCATGTTTGACCCAATTTATGAGCGCATGAAACACATTTTCTTCAGAGGATACCTGAATGACGGCATCAATTATTGCTGCACTTCATCACAAATGAGTATTACGTCACAGAACAAACTGATATGAAATGTCGAATCCAAATTCTTCTGCTCAGTTCATGGAATGGAAAGCAGATAATGGCCAAGCAAACAATTTACCAGAATGTTAAGTTCAGTAATTGCTAACATTATTTACACTTTTGAATATGAACGGCAGTCACAAGTTTTAACTTTTCTGTAAGTAAAGTAAACAATATCACACCAAATCAGAAGAATCGGTTTATTTAAATACAGAGCTTTCGCCACACAAGTGTGGCTTCATCAAGTATAAACTTATTCAAGTAGAATCTTGAAAAAGTTTAGAAATAAATATAGAAAATTAGAAATAAAATAGAAGTTTATACTGATGAAGCCACACTTGTGTGGCGAAAGCTCTGTATTTAAATAAACCGATTCTTCTGATTTGGTGTGATTTTGTTTACTTTATTTAAAATGTTTTGTCACACCGTGCATCCCAGTGGATCATCAGTTGAATTATAGGAAAATTTGATGAAAAGTTTAGGAACGAAGTTTTGTTTTGGAATTTTCTGTAAGTGTCGGCATTACTAGCCTAAAAGTTGTTGTTCTGGGCAGGTTCAAACTGACTCATCATTAAGTAGAATTCACTTATTGGAGCTTTTGTCAGGATAGTGCCAAATGAGCTATTGTTTAATGTGTTCAGTATGAAGGATAGGCATCTGATGTTATGGAATGGTTTGCGTAATATACAGGCCATGTTTATGTGACTTGCAGAAGAACACAATCATACTCTCTTGCAAATTAAATGCCTTGACGAGCAGTCTGGTTTATTTTTATTGTAGAATTTGTGATCATCAAAATCTGTCTGGAGTCTTAATTTGAAATAGGCCTACAAACCTTTTTCTCTTTCACTTGCATCACTTCGAACATCACGTCTGGTGTTAGCTCTTTGAACTCTTTTCCTTCGATGACTGATTCAAAGTTCTCAGCAATGACAATGTTTGCTTTTGTCACAACTTGGTCCAGATCATCCATTTTCGAATATGCTTGAATTGTTAAGCAATTCGTCACATCAATTTCATCAAGAAGAAATTCGATGCAATATTGTTTGAGATCTAAATAACAACCCACACCACTAAACAATCTTTTAGTATCATGAAATTTGCTTTAAAATTATTCATCAACAAGTTAAAAATTATAACTTCTGCCGTTGTATTGATATCTTCGCCACAATCTAAAAACAAAAATTGCTTCAAAAAACTGACTGTTTTAAAAGATTAAAGTTATCATAAGGTGTTGTGTAAAACGTTTCCATCGTTTCCACGTTGTGCAAAACAATCGTTGATACTTACTTGGAATTTGCAAATAATTTGCAGCTTCAAGCAAATTGTAGACGTTTTCATTTGTGACCACCACTTCACAAGTATACATGAAGTTTAAAACAGTTTCCATGGTATCCTCTTTCACTCCGTGGATATTTGCTTTGCTTTCATACTTTTCCTTCATCTAACAATTCACAAAATGAACAAAGCTGGGTCATAGCATGACGCGTTTACCAAGATTATGATGTTGATGACGTGACTAATAAATGAGTTTGTACAAATAAACAACCGAGAGCTGAACAAAGATGGAAATACCTTTCAGCTTAACTAATAATCTCATCTCTGGTCAAATTTCAAGTGAAAACAATTTTAATTTACTTTATTACATTTAATCTGGTTAATTTTGATTTTTTAACAATGTTCTCAAATCTACATCTACGTTTACTGCAATGAGGATACTTTAAGGTAGAAACAGTGGCGTGTCTGTCTGCAGTCAATGTACTTGTTATATAAAGCAGCTTACACAACAATATGTCCAGAAGCGTGTTATCTTTTCTATGCAAGGCCTAGACCCTAATATACAATTGCTATGTATTTTGTGATTGAACAGTTTTGAAAGAAATAATAACCGCATTTATTCTTTATAATTTAGTAAATATTTGTAAAATCTTTTTTTCTATATCACTTCATGAATTGTTTTTTTTATAGCAGTTTTATGTGTTCAGAGTTTAGGTATTCTAATATTTAGTTACAGTATGGAAAAACAACTTCTTTAGACTACATGAAAAATCCAATACATTGCATTGAGAAGATAAACGATGACAGATTAAACTTCTAAATTATCTACAAAATATAAAAGCGTTGATGCTCAAATTTGGTTCAAATGATCAATCACAAAAAGCTTTTGCTCTTTTTCGCAAAAACTTCAACATTTTAAGTAAAGAACCAAACAAACTTCGTGCTGTAGTTAGAGGTTTATGTGTAACCAGTTTCCCTTCTCACCATGAGCAAAGAAAAAAATATAAAAAAAGTAACAAAATTCACCTCGGAAGAGAAAAGCTTTCGATAAAAAGACGAAAACGCTCCAAGGATACATTTGTGGCTGGAAAATTCATCATCTCCCATAGTCAAAGTAACATCACAATAACCATTTCCAGATTTCCGTTCTCTATTTTCAACAAATTTCAATATCATTTTTTTTAAATGTTAGTAGATTCACTCCTAGAAACATCCATCAACACAACTTTATTACAATTTAGACAACTGCTGTAAAACTTCATTACAATTTAGACAACTGCTGTAAAACTTCATTACAATTTAGGCAACTGCTGTAAAACTTCATTACAATTTAGACAACTGCTGTAAAACTTCATTACAATTTAGACAACTGCTGTAAAACTTCATAGAAACCAAAGCATTTTTGAAACTGATACAGTGAATTTTTTTTAAATATGTTAAAATAAGATTTTATTTCAATGCAATATTTGTTTGTCTCCATTTTAATGTCCAAACTGCCTTAAATCCGTTAAAGTTTTATTTGGTCCAAACAAAATGTTGTTTTAAACAGTTTTAGTGAAAAGTACAAAGATTTAAGTAAAAACAAATTTCCGGTGAATATAGGATTATGTTCAAAGCAGACAGCTGATAAGTAGTAAATATTTAATATAAGCTTACAACTTATAAATATAAGTAGTTAAATCCAGCATCAGCAAGGTTAAGTGTGGCAAATAAGAAAAAAAACTGAAACAAGAGCAAACAACTTTTGCTATTTCATTTACCATTATAAGATTGTGTCAACGTTATACCTCAAATCCAAGATGTACATAAAAAACAGAATCATTGAATTTTAAACGTTTACGATTGACATCATATATATATCATAATGTAAATTGAAACAGCATCAATTTGAAACCACAAGCAATTCAATTCCATTTCTGCTTTACTGAGTTGTCACAAATATCACCACAATAAATTAGTGTGCACAAATGAAATGCTAAAGTATAAAGAAACATATTTACTCGTTCAGTTTGTGCATGATGTCTTCCATATGCGTGCTTTTAAATTGCTTGAATCCCATTTTCTATAATTTCTCTGCAACATAAATAGAAAATTGTTTTTCAGTACATGGTTGTCACTTAACAAAATCACTTTCTCTCATATTTGTTTTAATTTTCATCGTCAAATCCTTTTTATCCCAAAACCATCTTTAAAGTTTCAAAATGTATCTTTTATCAACACAATGAGATGTAATTTTAAATGTGATTGTTTTTAACAGACTAAGTTAATTGAAATGACTTGCGTTCTTCTGGTGACTATACCAGAAGAACGCAAGTCATTTTAATTAGCTAAGACCCCATGAAAGAAGGTGAAGTTTCTGGGTTGATCTACCAAGTTCCGTGTCATGAATGTGATTTAATAAACATTGGACAAACTAAACGTGATCTTAAATCAAGAATCAACGAGCACCAAAGAACTTTTAAATTTCAACGTACGGAGAAATCCGCTTTTTGTAAACACTCTATAACTTTAGAGTTTAGGCCATAAAATTATTTGGAACAACGCTACTATTCTTAAAATTGAAAAGGATATGCTAAAAGATTGTTTTCTGAAAGTTGGTACATTAACCAAAAGGCGTGTGATCTTAACCAGAATGATGGCCAAAGCTTTTCCTCTGTTTACAAAAAATTATTTTAATGTTGCAACTACTCTCCTTTACTCAGAGCTTTTCCACAAAAATTGGTTTGCTGATTCTTTATCTGTCATGTCTCACATTATGTTTACGTTTGTTGACATTGAGCCATAACGTGATAGATAAATTTTCGCTGCCGCATTGTAGCCTACTGTTTCAGGCATGACTGCGTGTCAATTGAATTGAGTGGCAATCTTGTTGCGTTTTTTAACTCTGGTTGTTGCTACTTTATTCACTTTTTCAGTATGTTTTTGTGTTGTGCAATTTTCTGGTGAACAGGTAGCTTAGTGTTTACTTGTTTCAACCCCTTTGATAAAGTCAGTCGTCGATAAAGCTGGACATCATTATTAACATCAGATGGCAATTGGCAACCCAGTATGGTTACCAGAAGAACGCAAGTCGTTTTATTTATCAAATGCCTGGTGAATAGTGAACACTGAACAGTCTCTCTCCGTATTTAAGATTAAGCTAAGTCTACAAATGCGCATGTTCAATCAGAGTAGTGACATACATACCCAAAAAGTTAAGAGTGAGGGGCAAAACCTGACCACGCTGCAATAAGTCAGCCTAAAATTGTATCATGATAGACTTACACACAAGGGGTGAAAAACGCAGATCAGCAAAATGTGAAGCAATGCAAATAATCGATGGTGATCTAAATACCAAATCAATGTTCCACTTTGCTATGATCCCTTCTGTGCAGAAATACAAGTAGATAGATTTCTCAACAGTAGCTAGTTATTTAAGCATTTTATCTTTCTGTAGGAATCAACAACAGCAGCATCACTTACCTCAGATGTAATTTCAGTATAAGTAGATAATACTTTGAAGTCTTTAGGTAAACAGTTGTGGTTGCAAAAATTCAAAATCTTTTGAAACTTACAATTAGCTTACTTCTAAATAGCCTATCCTGGAAAAGCTGAATTCTTTAAATCGAATACATTCGCTTGTGAACAATATACAACCTAAAATACAAAATATTTTGGACTACTAAAGTACTGGTGTAGTACTGTAGGCAACCTAAAATTTTAACGTAAATAAAAAATTGAAATATGTTAAATGCAACATCCCATTTTAAATAATACTTTGTCTTTTGGTAGGCATGCTGCTTTTTTCCCTTCCACGCATGTTCCTAATTGATACAATGCGAATCAATATAAGCCCGTACAAGGTGTGGTTTGCCTTTTTCAAGTTGCGGCTCTCCGCTCAGTGCAACATTTAGTCCAGGCCGTTTGCGCAATAAAACTTGATCTTCGCTTAGCTTCTTGCTGACATAACCAGGATTAGATCAATTGCTTTAAAAAAAGGGAAAAAAAACTACTCGCTTACAAAAAGTAAGCCATGACTCTTGTAAACTGATGATGATTGCTTGGTTGGTGAAGATCGGAAAGATCTAGCCTTCTTGTCTTTTTCACATATTTTAATGGTATTTTGTATTTGCCTATATTGAACTGGTTTAAATTAAAATTTCAATTTTCGTTTACTATGGGTGTCTAGGAATATAGCCTAGCTTACTTTTGTACCTTAAAACCAAGGCAAAAGTTGGATTTGATAAAAAGCCAAACAACCCATCTCCCTAATTTAAGATTTCTGCTCAATAAATCTACACAACGTTTTGATCCTTTTCATGTTGCCAGAAAAACGGAGCTGCGCGTCTTGTAATGCAATAGCCCTATTAGCTTACTCAACAGCAGAAGAAATAAGTCAAGTGATAATAAAAATATGTCTATAATTTCTGTAAATATCTCACAATTTTGTTGATGCCTTGACCATGGATGTCACATCATTAAAGATGACAAAAGAATTTTTTAAATTATAATAGCGCTAATTTGAGGAAACATCGACTCAAAAGCATACGACTCCAAACGACTGAAAACTAAACTAAGTTGGACCTTGTAGTTCTACAATTTTGTGATATTTTCCTAAAAATAGTTAAATTATTTTGATGAAATGTGATCAAGTCACCATAAAATAGAGATATTTTAAACAAATCAGTGGAAGACATTTTTTGTATACTGTAACAAGCTTAACTTAAAAAGAATTTACCACATAGCCGAGTAGTGAAAAAGCCTTAGTTTGATGCTCGATAGGGCGCCGGTTCGACACCACTCAAGAGCATGTGGTTGTGTCTTTGGCAAGACACTTAAATCCATGCCATCGATTGAGGAATGGCACCTCTTCCACTATTTCCTTTGATTTCTTTCATGGTTATGAACAGTAGGCTACACTGCTTTAGAAGGAAATGTCTATGGCCCTTCTTAGGGCTATGGCCTGCTGAACTGCACACAAAAATTGCAAAGAAGTTCAGTACCAAAACAAACCAAAATTTTAAAAATAACATTGAATGACGTGCAAAACTCTTTTTAGAAAAAGTTGATGAAAGTTGATCAAGCAGTTTATAAGCAAGGCCGCACACTTGTACGTCAAGACATTTTTTGCATTCTAAGATTCTCATGCATTTCACTTCCGTTTGGAACGCATAAAAAAGTTTGTTATGATTTCGACATGAAAGAGGATTAAAGAATTAAATTTTGAATTGAAGCAAAATATTGTTTTGTAAGCTATTCAATAATAACTAACAAAAAAAACTCAAAAGCCACTGATTGGAAGTTTTTTGCTTTTTTGTTTTTTGCCCCAGAACAACTTTCATATGGAGCTATACAAATCTTATTATTATTGTTTTCAACTATCACTTCTCAACCTGTGTTAACTTGCTCATCCTCACAGAAAATGTTTCGTTTGCAATTAGAGCTGCTCGAAACAACAATGTATGTTGAAATGAAATTTTGTTTTGCCCAAGTCGTTTAGAACAATGCTGGTGCGAATTCGCGACAGCATTTGCTGTCATAAGTTTTCTCGACAGCGCTTATGAGTTTGACTTGAAGTCAATATTATTTTAGAACTCTTCAAATTACTGCAATACGAAAATAGCGGCACCAAAGAAAGAAACCAAGTTGATCACACGCAAAACAAAGTCAACATAAACCATGACACCACAAACATATTTTAAATCTATTCAACCGTTAATAGACTTGAACAAACCATATTTGGTTGCAAATGCTGAGCAACAACACTTTGCCATACTTTAAATCCATTTATAGACTTGAACAAACCCTGTTTGGTTGCTATCGCTTAGTAACAACATTCCACAATTTTTAAATGTAACTTTACGCTGGATGCAAACTACTTTTATTTGCCGAAATCATTTGGCAACTTCATGTCACCGTGATGGAATAAAAATTAAAACGACGCAGTGAACGATGGCAACGTCATTTTATATTCGTCCTGATCACCAGCTTATGGTTGCTCAGAATATAAATGACAACTTTTGTTCAAGCAACAGACAAAACGAATACGCAACGATTCACACCGAAAATCAACCTGATTAATGGGATTGCCAATTTAACCATCCTCGTGTGAGTGCAAGCTGTCACTTGCTACCAACATGTGGGTTAACTTGCCTTGGTTGTGATCAGAGTTTAAAGCCGCTTTTGAAAGTTCTTGTTTTCGTCGTCGTGTGAGCCTCTGGGGCCGAGGGTCTATCCTTTTACCACCCCAGACTCACGATGTTCCCGGACTACACTGGAAGGCTACTAGAGAGCAGCCAGTCTTTGGTTTCATCATCCATGACACGCAGACCTTCCGCTCCATTAGGTGGCTTGACATGTCGACACTTTCGGCATACCTCCAGAGATGGAGACTGAAGCTCAGTGAAACCAAAACAGTGACGACAACCTTCCACTTAAACAACCGGGAAGCGAAGCGTGAGCTCAAGATCTAAGCCAATGGAAAAACCCTGCTTTTCTGCCCAAACCCTAAATATCTAGGGGTAGTCCTGGACAGGTCGCTCACTTACCGTCAACATTTGGAGTCACTACGCAAAAAGATCTCAACACGCACAACTTTGCTAAGGCGTCTGGCCGGCTCAGGCTGGGGAGCCGGAGTTGACACTCTGCGAATTGCCACCATTGCGCTAGTTCATGCTCCAGCAGAATACTGTGCACCTGTCTGGAGCCGCAGTGCCCACTGCCATCAAATCGACACTGTCATAAATGACGTCTTGCGTATCGTGAAAGGATGCCTGCGATCTACACCATCGGACAATCTCCCTGTCCTTGCAGGCATCCAACCAGCTGAGCTTCGTCGCGAAGAAGCCATCCTGTCTCTTTCTTGTCGCGCTACAAACCCCAACCACTTTCTCCACTCAAGTCTCTACGAGTCTGCGAGCATGCAACCTCGGCGACTAAAATCGAGACACCCATTTGCATGTGCCGCACAACTCCTGATGAAAACCGCTGAAGACCAATCCATCAGTGCGGCTACCTGGGCGGACCACCAATGGAGCTCGGAGTGGAAGAAGAACTCCTCAAGACTCCAAAGCTTCATTTCCAACACCAGCCCCCACCCAATCGGATTGCATTTGCCAAGGAAGGTCTGGGTGCTGCTCAACCGTCTGCGTACTGGCGTTGGACTATTCCGCTACAACATGCACAAATGGGGGATGGCCCCATTCGCGATCTGTGAGTGTGGCAAGGAGGAACAAACCGCAGACTACACCATCTGTAACTGCACCATCTACCATGAGCCAAATGGTGTGCGTGGTTTGCGTGAACTGGATGACAAATCAATTAAATGGCTGCTCGACACCTGCCCAAACATCTAGACCGCGTCGCCGCCACTGCCCAAGGGTGGTAAAAGGCAGAGCCCCTCGACTCTTGAAGTGGCGAAGAAGGTTCAAACGAAAATAAAGAAGAATGAGATATTGCTATCTGGAATCTCCGTTATAGTGACACCTTGGAATGACATCTGTTTTTCCAGAGGTGCCGAGAACGTGCATAAAAGCATTACCTGAGTGTATTTTCATGTAGATTGCGTTAGATCTGAACCTACTATATTGCTTCAGCACTTTCGCTAATGTACTAAGATTGCATTTATAGCATCATTTTGGTCATTCATTATTTAGTTACAACGATTATTTGGAGTCGCATTTTCAAATCTGTCTGTTCCATTTTAACAAAAATGTGATATTTCTTTTTGTCACCAGTCATCTCAGTTTTACATCCAAAGATAGCCATAGCCAGGCTATTTAAAAACTAGTTTTCTATATATTTCTGCATTGGTTTTACCAGCAAAAATGCTCATGTTACAAATGAACGGTTTTAAGCGGAAACAATGGATAAAATAACTAAGTGACTCTTCATCATTTTGTTATGCAAATTGGCAAAGCCCTTTCCAAATATCAATATATTATAAACTGATATTGTCGATGATATTTGGATTTAAAGAAACTGCTACTGAAGTCATCAAAGAATTAAATGATGCTGAAGAACCCTATGCGTCAAGTTTCGTCATATTCTGCGAACATGTTTAGCATTTAGATTTTTACAGTTTGAATCTGTCAAAACATGGAACCAAAATACTTCCTAAAATCAGGTTGTTCGTAACAAACGGTTACAGCAGTGAATGATTACATTTGAAAATAGCTTGTTATATGTAGCAGAGCATACAGGTCAAAAAATGATGATTAGCTGAACTTCGATTTAGAGATAGCCTAATGTATTGCATAGGTTTCTGATTCCGTTCATCACTTCTTCCCATAATCTTGGTTACAATTATTTAAAACATCGTTTTGACAGAAATATAGACGTTTCTGCTGCATATAATATGCTGGTGAATTTTGGCTCTACTCTTTGTTGCCTAAAGGCAGGGGTTTCCAACTTTTTTTTACACCATGGCCCCCTTTGAAAATTTTGTAAAATCAATGGCCCCCTACTTTTTTCAACCTTTTGAAAAAATTAAGAAACGTCATTTTAATTAAAAAACTGGTTTATACAGTAACCGGTAGTTAGAATGATAAAATGATATAAATACAACAAACAATAAACATGATAGTACATTAATTAGTTATTACATATGCAGTTAATGTGATGGTTGAGCTTGTTTTTGCTCTGACAATGTCTTAATTGCTGGTTTGGTGGTGGAAAGAGCAAGCCGCATGTCATATTGAATATCCAAGACACTGCGCTGCTTTGTCTTCAGAAGTAACATTGTTGAAAACCCACATTCACAACGATAAGTTGATGGGAAAGGCAACAGCAATGGCATGACAATTTCATTAAGCTTAGGGTACGATTTGCTTAGTTTTAATGTACTAGTATTTAGTATTAAATTTTAATTTATTTCTTTTGTTATATAGTGTTGGAGTGGACTTAGAGATGATAAATAAAAAAAATTATTACTTTTTAAATTTTTCCATGGCCCCCTTGAAAAAGGATCATGGCTCTCAGATTGGGAACCCCTGCCTAAGGGAAACAGTAAAAAAATGAGGAAAAATAAGTTAAAAAACGTGTCATCAGACTTTCGGCAAGTGACTAACAGTCTAGTTGCAATTTTCGAAATCTAAAATTACCTTCTCTTTCCAATCATTGTGAAGTTGAAACTCATATTGTCACTAGGAGAAATGAGAAAAAGTATTCTAAAATACTACTTTTTGAAAATTTCATTTTAGTCATTGATCAAAAATTGGTAAAATTTGAAAAAGTTGCAGAATGCAAAAACTCAGGCCGTTAAAGAAAATGTAAAATAATCTTGCGTCAAACTTGTCAAATAAAATTGTCTTGTTCGTTTTAAGTTTGTTTTTTTTGCTCCATACACCTATAATTATTTAAAAAAAGTGTCAAGCGTAAAATATGTAAAATATTAGTTACTGAGAAAATTTGTCTTCCTTTTAGACGATGAAAATATCTACTAAGCCAGAGTCAGAATTTTTCCACCGGTTCCAACACCAGATACCTCACAAACCTTCCGACTCCACAGCCTGATAAGCTCAAATAATTCAATACAAAATTTAGAAATAACAGTTGCTGCATGAGGTATTTAAAACATTTAAGAAAATTTAGGATTAACAATGCTCTACACGATATGTAAGGACATGAACTTGATGAAGAACTGAAGACTTGTTTGGGACGCTTAGCCCACAAATGATTTCAGTTTCATTGAAAAAGAAATCATGGAAAGAACGGGACCAACATTTTGTGCGAATTGTGAGGTGGGGCAAAGCGGCAATGTTAGAAAAAAAACATTGATTTGTTTTTTAACGGTTAAACAAGCGTGCAACCGTTTTGCAAGTAATTCGTTTTCATTTGCTTGAGATTTGCTGTTACAATTTTTTGTCACTAGCTTACAATTGTTGCACTGCAAGACCATTAGTTTATGCGGTTTTTCGTTCCTGTCTCATTACGCTGTAGTGAGATGAATTCACAAAATATAAGATGCATGGTAGGCTACAAACGAGAAAGGTTTGTTTTGGTTTCAACTTTTTGTGTCTTTTCCATGTTGCTCATTAGGCTACTTTTCATATGCATGCACTAAGACTGCTTGAAACAAACATTGTCTGGTCAAAACGAAACGAAATTCTTCATAAAAACAGTTTAATACAAAACGAAATTAAGACAAATACTTTGGCTCAAAACGAAACGGGCATATAAAAGAAACCTAATTGGTTGAACTGACAAACTCATGAGAATAAACCACGTGCAAAAAAGCAGTAGCAAAGCCAAAGGCATGGAGTGACAACTTTAAAAATGTGCAAGGTATGGAGGATAGTTTTCAAGAATAATTTGCCCATAAAATGCAATATCACAGAAAATTGCTTAATGGGCCTATCTGCTTAGCCGTTCAGATGGAAAAGAAATCAATAGCTTTTTTTCCTTGGTCTGAACCTTAAAACATTTAACCAGGCTAACACTCACAATAGTATTTCAATAAGATTTAATTTATGTTGTGGAACCGGTTTTCTTCCATTAGGAATCGTCAGCACAACTGAGTCGAAATAAAAATTAGCCTACAATATCAATAGATGTCAGCACAACTGGACCCAAAACAAACGAGAAATTACATATTAATTAAATAAATAAAAATGTTCATGACCTCCAATCTCTCATATTCATTTCTTTATTTCTGCCTTTTCTTCTCTTCATAGTTTTAGCAAAACGCAACTATCGAATATTATATTTCAATTTGACCTAGCTTCAGCAAGTATAATGGCAAACACTTGAAAAATCAAATAAAATTTACTAAGCAGAGGATTATAGAAATACTATGTCGGTGAAATCTAGAATAAACGCTTCTATTACATCATCATGCTAAACTTGCAATTTGATTTAAGCTATTGATATATTTTCTTAGTGATATTGCTTTCTGTATTAGGTAGATCGCCCATTTGAGGAAGTGTCATGGTACCAGATCACCTTTTTCAGTTGGTTTTTCCCATTTTTGATCATAGATATGGTTTTTCTAGTTTTTCCAAACCTTGTCACCTATTCTGCCGCATTGATTGCTTTACATTTTTGCACAATTGCAAGTTTAGCATGATGATGTAATAGAAGCGTTTATTCTAGATTTCACCGACATAGTATTTCTATAATCCTCTGCTTAGTAAATTTTATTTGATTTTTCAAGTGTTTGCCATTATACTTGCTGAAGCTAGGTCAAATTGAAATATAATATTCGATAGTTGCGTTTTGCTAAAACTATGAAGAGAAGAAAAGGCAGAAATAAAGAAATGAATATGGGGGATTGGAGGTCATGAACACTTTTATTTATATATTAATATTTAATTTCTCGTTTGTTTTGTGTCCAGTTGTGCTGACATCTATTGATAATGTAGGCTAATTTTTATTTCGACTCAGTTGTGCTGACGATTCCTAATGGAAGAAAACCGGTTCCACAACATAAATTAAATCTTATTGAAATACTATTGTGAGTGTTAGCCTGGTTAAATGTTTTAAGGTTCAGACCAAGGAAAAAAAGCTATTGAATTATTTTCTTAGTGATATTGCTTTCTGTATTAGGTAGATCGCCCATTTGAGGAAGTGTCATAATACCAGATCACCTTTTTTAGTTGTTTTTTCCCGTTCAGATGGCTTTGAAAACAAGTTGTTTTCAATGTTTTAAATGTTCAATGTTTCATGTTTTAAACAACTCAGGCATATTGTTGCCATGCACAAACTTAGGTTCGAAAATATGATATTAGCATATTGGAATACGTTTGCTGAAATCCTCCGGTATTTGTAGATTCTTACGTCATAAAATTAGGCTTCAGGCTCGGTTATGGTTCACATCTCCAACTACGTCCAATTTTACATATTGCCTGCCACAACAAGTTTTAACAGAATCGCAAAGAAATTGCTTAAAACACTGTTGTTGTAGTTTCGTCTTCCAACGTTCATATCAGCAACATGGGATCATGCTTGCTTCCGTGGATCGAATCATTCAACTGATGACAACCTTTCACCGATGTCGCTGTCGGCAGCATAGCCGAGTGGTGACAGCCCTGGTGCGACAATCGAAAGAGTTCCGCACCTTCCCGTCCACTTCATTTAAATCTTGAACCACCGCGTGTAAACCTGGATACGACAAAAAACGATGTCGCTGAGTCCTGGAATCCTCCTGTTGGAAAGGATTTGCAAGCTGATATCCAGGAATCGTGCAAATATTCTAGTAACCGTATAGTTATTGCATCTCTTTTATACAATGCAGACTTGTTCTATTGCAAGGTTAACAACAAACATTCAGGTTGACGTAAACTATCAAGCAAAAAGCAAATAATTCAAACTAAAAGTGCATGTGAGCCACACCAGTGCTGGAACGTGCAAGTAGTTTGAACTTAATAATTATTTTCGAAGCTTTGATTACACTGATGAGTTGATGATGGAATAAACGAAAAAGTAGAACTATCAGATAGACTACAAATTTCATTAGCTATATACAGTATTACGTACATTTCTATAAGTAAGTAAATCAAAGAACAATTTAATTTGATTGCAGTAAGCACAGCAGTTTTAAGCAGTTGAACATTATCCCACAGCACGGTCAGGCAGCGCTGTGGAAGCAGTGCGCAAGGTGACTACTGCAGCGTCTCAGCTAAACCAACTAGTCATCTTAGCAAAGTCTTGTGATGGATCTTTTAAAGAATGTTTCCTCATAGTAACGCCGGATAAGCAATCTATCCTCAACTAGATACTTAAGTTCCGGATAGCAGCTCAGCATAATGTAGCACAACGATCAAATTACATAATGTGTGACTAATTTTTTCGGGTGCGCTTCAACAAGTATAATAATTCGCTTGATGAAACCTTGGAAATGCGATTGAAATACAAAACAATGACAATTCAGTCAATGTATTGATCACAACACTTGCAAAAGCTGATCGAATAATATGTCATTAATTGTCTCAGAAGACTTTGAACTTTCACGAGTTTGTTGATCATGTTAGAACAGAGAATCGCTCGCATGCTATCTCTCCACCAGAGCTGGTCACTGATCAGAGGTTAACAGCAAAATAATGCGTGATGAAATCAACCAAAACGTGATCTAGTATAAAACAACGTTAAAAACACATAGACATCGCTCTTTGTTCATAGCGCTAAAAAATAGATCAAACGATTTTCTGAAACATTTAGTTTCATTCTCACTTATTAACCCTTTGAAAGTTGGGTGGGGGGGGAGGGCTGTCAATTCAACATTTTTGTATCAACAGTTGTATCTCTAAATCTACTGAGGCCGCGACTACGAGATTTCTTGACTTTTCCTAACTTTTATTCACCTCTATTGAGCTGGAATTTTGAGCAATAAAAGGTTATAAATTGAGAGATATAAGGCATTTCTCAGCACATTCTCTGAAATATTTCATATTCTATTGATCAAAATTTTCCCACCAGCTGGATGAAAGTAATTAATTAGTCCCATGTTTCGTTAATTCTAACTGTTTCACAGCATGAAGGGAATTGGCTGTATGTAAAATTATGTAAACAAAAATTAATCACAACATTGCAATGCATGTTCTTCACTACTCTACCAAAAAATAATGTCTAAACTCACGCTACAATTACAGTCATAAGTCACCTCAACATTTCAACGATTATGAGCAGTTCTAATATTCACATAGTTTTAATTTTTGGATATGCTCAGCGTGAATAATTTTACAAAGTAAATCCCAAATTTTGAAACCGTGCCTTAAAAAATAACAGAAATATCAATCCTAAAGCATAAGAAGAATCGATAGCTCCCCCCCCCCCCAAATTGAGCAAGACTCCAAGAGCCCAACCTTCTAAGGTTTAAGCTCTTTCATTGTTTTGAAACGATGATTCAACAATAAAATAAAAAATACGTTTATTTGCTGTTTTTATAACAAGAAAATGCAACAAAACGAAACATATCAAAATGATGCATGGGTCAACATTGTACGATGCCATCAACATCGTAAGAATCGTCATCGATATAATGACCAGACCAATTAATGACAACTATATCGCCACAATGAACAGTGTTTCTTTGAAAGCTTCAACATTTCCAACTACTCCCCACGTATTCTTCGCTGCATCATAAGTTTCTATTGCGTCGGTTCTTCTGTAAATTGTGACCAAATAAAAAGTAAGAACACGATGTAATAATATTAAAACACAAAACATTGTTGAATAGTAATACTGATAATAACACTGGTCAACAGCAAATTTTAATCGAGCTCGTGATTAATTGATTCTAGAAGCATTTTGTGCGCTGATTTCAAAAATGTCTTTATTTTTTTCCTAGCACATCATGTTTTCTAGATATTCCAATTTTAAAATTTTGAAGACATGCCACATTTACAGGCAGGTAAAGCAGTTTTTTTATTCGCAAATTAAGTGTGACGTCATAATAAAACAATGATATAAACAATAAAACAATGATACTTCATAATCATGCAAAGGGACAAAATAACTTATCCACTTGGAATCTGCTCGCCGGCCGGTTCCTTATGATGAAACCATGTCGCCACCTTTACTCCACAGGGAGGCCTAGATTCCATTGAAAATGATGGTGATGACGTCGCTTCATTAAGCGAACTCTCATCAACAAGTTCTGAGTATCAAGAAGAAGAAGAAGGCAGGCCACAGTTATTTTCCCAGGAGCACCTCAATGATTTGATTAGAGACCTTGGCCTTTCAAAGCAAAAGTCAGAAATCCTTGCGTCAAGATTAAAAGAGTGAAATCTGGTTGAGGAAGGTGTTGCAGTGAGCCATTACAGAAAACGAAACAAAGACCTCGCTGCTTTGTTTAAAGTTGATGGCCCCCTGTGCTTTTGTCATGATATTGAAGAACTTTTTCACAAATTGGGAGAAGTTCACAATCCTCATGAGTGGCGAGTTTTCATCGATTCCTCGAAAAGAAGCCTGAAAGCTGTTCTTTTACATAACGGAAATGAAAAGCCATCCATTCCCATAGCACACTCGGTGCACCTAAAGGAATCTTATGAAAACATCGAAATTCTTCTCAATGCTATTAATTACAGGGATTATGAGTGGAGTATTTGTGGAGATCTGAAAATGATTGGAATCTTAATGGGGATGCAAGGGGGATTTACAAAGTACTGTTGTTTCTTGTGTCTGTGGGATAGTCGCGCTACCACTGAGCACTACCAGAAAAAGGATTGGCCAACAAGAAGCTCCTACAATCCTGGAAGAGAAAGTGTCCAAAATGTCCCGCTAGTTAATCCTGACAAAATTCTTTTGCCGCCGTTACATATCAAACTCGGCTTGATGAAGAATTTTGTGAAAGCAATGGGCAAATCAAATTCAAACGGTTTTCTGTACCTCTGTAAGAAATTTCCAAAACTAAGTCATGCAAAGCTTAAAGAAGGAATATTTGTTGGTCCACAGATTCGAGAAGTTTTAAAAGATACTGACTTTGAAAAGTCACTCACTTCATCAGAATGTTGAGCATGGCAATCCTTTAAATGGTTATGCTTTAACTTTTTGGGAAATTTCAAGGCTGCTTCCTTCAAAAAAGGTGTTGAAAGGTTCTCAACTTACAATGACATGGGCTGCCGCATATCCCTCAAGATTCATTTTCTTCATTCCCACCTGGACTTTTTCCCTGAGAACCTTGGTGCAGTGAGTGATGAACAAGGTGAAAGGTTTCACCAAGATATCCAAAACATGGAAGCACACTATCAAGGGTTCTGGAACGAAAGGATGATGGGTGATTACTGCTGGATGCTGCATCGCGATGATCCAACATGTACACCTATGCCCAGCGATTTTAATGCAGCAATGTCTAAGTGTCATTGCAACATTCTAAACACTATCTTTGGTATCATGCTGAACGTTTTTCTTGTGTTTTTGTAATATAATACAGGGAGCTTAAAAACCTGACACTTCAGTATTGTGCTAGCTCAAGTATTCAGTACCTCAGACAAGGTTTAAGAGGCATTTTTTGCACTCTAGTGTCTATGCATACATATGCAACTACATAGTGTTGAATCTGTGAAAGCAATGCACAAATCTGAAACACTCTGCTCTCTGAAGCCATCTAAATTTGAAAATTGTAGCGACAAAATCGGTATTTGAACGCAATATTGACGTTTCTGGTCAAGAATTTTCAGACCAATAACTTTAAAACCTGATGTGCTGGAGCGAAACTAGCGCCAGATTTGAAATCAGCAGCAAATTGTGGCCTAAGAAAAGTTACTCCCATTCTCGATTAATTTTTTTTTTCGAATTTTGTTAACCTGTGTAATTGAAATATTTCAATCAAATCAACTCCGTCGTTTGCAAAAGTTGGATATTAAATATTAAAAGCAAAATGGACTAAAACTTGAAATTTTACATCAGCGATGGACAGATTCAACCAAACTATGTTTCAATAAATTGTAATGATCTCATATTTATTCAACTTATTCATGCTTTCTATGCTTTGATGACGTCCACAAACAACCACTCACCCTCCAGCGACATACACCTTCCCCTCAATGACGTATGAACCGTGTGAAGATCTTACAACGTTCATATCAGCAACATCGGACCATGCTTGCTTCCGTGGGTCGAATCGTTCAACTGAAGAAAGTTTGGACAAATTGGTACCACGTCCCCCTGTTGGAACAAGGTTTCCAAGTTAATATTTACAAATTGTATAGTCTGGTAACCTTAGTTGCCTCCTTCATTCAATGCAGACTTGTTCTGTTGCAAGGTTTACACCAAATAATCAACTCAAGTGAAACTGAATGCACGCAAAGTATATCAGTTATGATGAACAAACTGTCATAGCATCTGCATTGGCCTAGTGAGTGAATGATTTCGAATGAATCGCAAAAATAGTAAAATTTTTGCTTCATTTTACAAGAACGAACATTAATAGCAATTTGTAACAAAATAAGCAAATAATTATCATTTAAAAAATACATTTTTGCGTTTTATACAAAGACTCAATGAGTGACGTCATGCAATGGAAACATTTAGGAAGCATAAGTGGTGAGATATCGCAATCATCTTGAATCTGTGTTATAGTGACACATAGGGTTGACATTTGTTCAGCCGGGGATGCCGCGAGCGTGTATTGCCTTAATGTTGTGTTTATGTAGATTGCGCTAAATAAGAACCCATTATGTTGCTTCAGCACCTTTACTATAATGAACTGAGACTGCATTTATTACCTTATTTGGTTATTCATTATAACAATTATTTGGCATTGCATTTTCAAATTTGTCTGTTTCATTTTAACATAAATATGATATTTCTTTCTGTCATCACTCATCAGTCATCTCAGTTTCACATCCTAAGAAAGCCGGCCATCTAAAAACTAGTTTTCTACATTTGTTTTCTATTGGTTCTTCGAGCAAAAATGCTTATGTTACATATGAACAACTTGGAGCTGAAACAATAGATAAAATAAGTGACTCTGCATCATTTTGTAATGCAAGATGACAGTGACAACAAGCGGTTTTTTCAAAATCAACAAGAACGCTATGCCATTGTGTTTCGTTATATTCTTCAAACGTATTGATTTGTTACAATTTGCAGAAGTCTGATTATTCTTCTGACTGTTGATAAATCAACAACTTCTGTCAAACAGTCTCCAAGACGAAAACTAGAAGCAACTTCAATTTGCCAACATTCCGTTTCCCGAAGTGAAGCTTACAAACCAGTTGAATATTGAAAAGATGGCAAGATCGATTGTGCTGAAAACGTTTCATGATGATGAAATGAACCGAAAGATTCATTAAGTATTCATCTAGTTGGAAACCAAAACTCAGATACACTTGTAGATGAAGAAAGTGGACAGTGATCTTAGAAGCTTCAAGCTGTTCACAATGGTGGACGCACAACAATTTCCTGTGTACTTGGCAACGACAAAGCGAATATTTCAGTTTGCTTTATGTTGAAAATTTAAGTAGGCTACTGGAATTTAATATCAAAATGTATTTTAAAGCATTACTGTTTATTGAAGTTACCACCAATTCTTTATAAGTTCAAGAAAGCTATTTATTTCAAGTAATGATCTGACAATATCTGCTCGGTCATTAGGTGCAGCAATGTAAATCAGTAAACTGGAAGTTCGAGGTAGAAAACTTATATTTAGTTGTTAACGACTTTTGGTGTCAAGCGGGTTTATAAGACAAAATTTAACAGATGCAAGTCGTCAATGACAAGACTAAACAACAAAACTTGCAAAGTTTCGAGTTTTTGGGACTTGGTGAGATTTCTGTCAAATTGATCAATGTTAGTTTGACCATTGACATCCATAGACCATCCGCATTTAGGTAGCAACGCAGTGGTTGAGTAGCACTTAGCCAAGTTAAGTTGTTCCAGTACCTGGTTAGGCGTAGGGTGGCGCCAGTCTATGTTTTGTCATCCTTTGTTCACATAGCTTCTCAATCGCTGTACACGCCACACTCAAAGCGCTGGATGGCCTTGTGACGTAATCGTGTGTTAACTTAGGCTACTCCAAACTGCGCTGTTCTGAACGCCACGAAGAAGGATTGTGAGTACCTGATTTAGTTTTATTTAACACTTTTCATAATTATTTCGCTGGTACGGAACCCAAGCCTGTATAAACAAACGATCCAGATACCACGCCAATGAAATGGTTAATCAAGTCAAATCTCAAAAATTGAAAAAAATACTCGTTAAACAATTTTTTTAATTTTACATTAACTTTTTTATTTGTCAATTTTTTAAGCTTTTCTCATGCTTACCTGAAACTTAGTTGCGTATGTTCTATTAACTATAATTGAGCTGCTCAGAAAACTTCAGATTTTAGATGTCTTAGTTGTTACAAACAGATCAATATAAACATGGCAACAAACGTTGATATAATAACACAATCAGTCCTACCTATTGCATAGACTTGATCGTTCAACACAACTGCAGATAAACCGCATCTTTCAACTTTCATCGACGGAACTCCTCTCCACCGACCTTCTCGTGGATCCATGCATTCCACTGTGTTCAACGCTCCTTTGTTACAACCACCGATAGCGTATATCAATCCTGTTGGAGATTGATGTTTTGTTAATAATAATATTCAAATTTCATCCATAGATTTCTTTATAAATCAATGTTTTAAATATAAAAATGCAACAAAAAGTGATTGTTGCGACTATATCAATAATATAATGATGGAAGGTGCGACGACTACAGGAGTGCTGCATACCAACAACTACATCCGTTCATTTCGTGAAGTAAAAAATTTGACATTAAATATGTACTTTCCAATAGTTCTTAAATTTGAAAAAAATATTTTTTCCTATTGAACATGAATATAACCACAAATAAAGGGCAACTTTAAAGTAACAAAGAATTTAGTTTTTGTAAAAGTCACGTAAAACGTTATTACGCAATTACGTTATTATTGTAACTTTAACATTTTTTGATAAGCAACAAGTGTTTATTGTACAAACATGCACAATAAAGTAATAAAGAATTTATAACAAATCCTTATAGGCTACTTTTTCAATAGCAATATGGCGCCATATTTCATGACGCCACAAATATAGCAACCTCGTCAAAATGTCAAACTCGACAACTATCAGTGACAGCATCTGCATGCGTATGTCGCCGTTCCCATGATGAAAACTGGCGAACATCATAACATACATTAAACAGCAAAAATGGCTCAATGAACCGATCAGAATTTTCTTTTTGCATAAAAATCGATTCGATGAAAATCAAAGCTGTTGAGTCGAACGAAAATTAACGAATTCTCGATTTCTAACTGTCCGTCTAAGTTTAATCTAACGTCTAAAACTGGCACTTTTTTCAAATTCAAAGCTAAACTGTGAGAAGAGTGGTTGGTTTAACGATGTTTTTGGTATTTCTTCACTTAACTACCAGAAATCGTTATGAATTTTTACACAAAAGATAAATAAAACTTGTAAGAGACTAGCTACATATATTTAAGCATAAAAGTGACCTACACAAAAACATTTCAAAAATACTTCACTTACTTTGATTTTGACACAAAAGATTTGTCTTAATTTCGTTTCAAATAAAATAGCCAAAAATTTCGTTTTCATTGTAGAAAAAACGTCATTTCGAGCAAACATAAGCTACTGTACTTGCTATTAAAGAGCAATCATTGAGACAAAGAAATGAACTTAAAATAAAAAACTGAAACAATAAATCGGCGACACAAACATAACACAACCTACAAACGTGCTATTGTTCCTCGTTTTATATTAAGCCAGAGTCGGAATCGTGCTTTTTCCACAGATTCCGACTCCAGATACCTCACAAACCTTTCGACTCCACAACCCTGATAACCTCAAATAATTCAATACAAAATTTAGAAATAATAATTGCTGCATGCGATATGTAAGACATGAATTTTACAAAAGATTTAGGATTTGTTTGGAACGCTTAGATCACAAACTAGTTTAAGTTTCTTGAAAAAGAAAATCAAACAAAAGAACGAACCAACATTTGGTGCAAAGTAAGTTGGAGCAAAGTGGATGATGTCAACAAAAAGCATTGAAAAGTTAATTCCGGATGAACAAACGTGCAAACATTTTGCATCTATTTCATTTCTCGGGTTTTAACGACTTTTTACTACAAACAGTGTGTTGCACTGGAAGACCATCATTTTGCTAATGTAGCTTCTATCTCATGTCTCATAACGTTGTAGTGAGTTGGATACACAGAATGTAAGATGCATGGTATAAACTGAAAAGTTTTGTGTTGGTTTCAAGCGTTTATGTGTTTTCGATGTCGCTCATTACTCTTCATACGTATGCACTAGAGCTGCTTGAAACAAACTTTGTCTGGTCGAAACGAAACAAATTCCTTCACAAAAAGTTGAATTTAAATAAAGGACAAATACTTTTGATTCGAAACAAAACGAACATATGTAAGAAATCCAACTGGTTGAAGTGACAAACTCATGAACACATTACAAAGGCATAGAAGCAGTAGCAAAGCCAGGAGACTGGGACAGTGGTCCGACGTAGCGTCTTATTTAAGACATGTACTGTATGACGTAAAAAAAATTGGTTTTAACATAAAAAAGTGACAATTTAAGAGCAAATTGAGCAAATGCATGCAAATTACTCATCATTTTATTTCTTGCAACCAATACATTAATGAAAACTTCCACAGTTTGCTTCAATAACAAAGAGTAATGAAACTCACTTTGGAACAATATTGATTGAAATACCATTGAAGTTAAAATATATCTAAAAAAATACAAACTGAGTGACGACTTCCAAAAAGCGTAAGGTAAGCTAAAAAAGTTTAATTTTAAGGAAATAATTTTCATAAGCAATACAATATCCCAAAAATATAAGCTAATATCTGCTTGGTTGTTTAGAGGGCATTAAAAACTGTTCAAGTATTATGGTGTCATGTACAAATATTCGAAAATATGATATGAGTTCTTAATTGTTATTATCCTTGTACCCAATAAAGATCTTATACCGATAGAATAATGTTTGTAATCTAACTTCTCCTTTCTCCTTACGGAAGGCTGCAACACGTCACACAATGAGATTTTTTCTTTTGCTGTCCACAAAAAGTTTTGAAATTCAGAACAATATTAAAATCAATATTTAATTCAATGGACATTAGTTTGTATGTATCAACTTGGTTTCCAAAACTGTTGCAGTTCATTCTAAACATTTCCAGCTGGTACTTTTTCCTACTATTTGTCTTTTTTTATATTTGCTTGAAACCCAAGTGAGCAGTTTTGTCATATCCAGACTTATGCTCTGTCATTGAAGATTTAGATTAAGTGGGCGTGAAGACAAGAAAGCCAACCTTCGTGTCCACCTTCAAGAATGCCATTGTGTGTGCCAAGGCACAATGGATAAGTGTCGAACTGACGTCATCAACATCGTGCAAGCGTTCTCACCTTTCAGGCACGTAGTCGATAACCAATAATATGATTATAACGAACAAAGAAAGGAGCTCAGGGTAGTTATCAATTATTTCATTTTGTGTTAATCATTTAAGTTTGAATGAAATGGCGAAAAATCATTCAAAGCATGCTATTTTTGGACAGAGATTTTCGTTTCAAACGTTCAATTTGCGTTTTCGTTTCAAACTCATAGAAAACATCGGACATAATGTGTAATATCAGGATTCAAAAATTATCTTTTAAACCTGAATTCTGTAAAGTCCATTATTTTAAACTTGTTAAGCAGTATAATTCGCTGTAAGGAACGAAAAAAAAGAATTATTTGGTGAAAAATGATGACGGACGATAATTATGTTTTCTTATTTTTTGAACTAAACGCAGTTCCGTCGAGGCAAGAGGTTTAAACGACGGAAGGACTTGAACATTGTGCAATAACGGTTCGTGCGACACAACAGTCAACTAACTGTGCAATAATTACACTTTGAAAGCATTCGATTTGATGAGATTGATCAATCCCACCATGAATCGAATGGAATTGTGATCATGTTGTTGTTCTCAATAGAATAAAGAATTCTTAGTAAAACCAATGAAATTATGAGATATTGGATTGTTCTGTGCTCATAATATTTGCTTATAGCTTTAATAAATGAGTTTTACTGTATAACAGTGTTGGCACCATCTATGAATTACTTCATCACAACACACTGATTACACGTATTTAATTTTTGAACAAAGTTCAAACCTCCAGTGGAAGCCAAAGCATGACCACAACGACCTTCATTCATATCAACGCTGTTGTACCATTTGTCTTCAACAATGTTGTAACTTTCACATGAAGCCAAACCAGTTGAAACGTCTTCCGTGCCACCAACAGTGAATATGGAATCTGTCCATGTATAAACAAAGGTTCTCTTCAATGGTAATTTTGTTTAGAATTAATAGATTAAATAAATAATAAAAAATTAAATAAAGATATTTAATCATTTTCATAATTCATCATCATCATCATCATCATCAACCACTTTTGATTATACAGGCCATGAATTAATCCTCATGTCGAGGGTGTGACCTGTCTGTCGAGAACGAAGTCTTCCCCTCCACACCTCGCGATTTATTGAGTTGGCAGAGTCCATGTTCAGGGCTACAAGGTCACGCTTCACAAGTTCCTCCCAAGAAAGTTTTGGTCTACCTTGACCCCGCTGTGCTGCGATGTTGACACATCTGACCTGTGAGATCCAGCTTGAGCTGCGCTCTACGTGACCAAGCCATCTCAGTCTGTCTAATTGGAGGACTTCACTGAAGTCTTTTAATTTGAGCTTTGATAGCAGAGTCTCAAACTGGAGACTCTGCTGTTGTTGTTGTTGCCTAAAATAATTGCCTAAAATTGCTGCCTAAAATTGTTGCCTAAAATAATACAAATTTCATATACTGTAAAACAATGCAAATAAAAATTGTGGTGTGTAAACGCCAGAATTAAAGCATAATTAACAGTTTTGTCAGTTTGTATTACATAACAATCATAATAAGTAGTATACGCGAATGAAAACAGAACAGCAATTTCTGTTGCTATTCTTATTGATTCAACCATTTTCACATAAATTAAACTTGATAATTCTTTGGAAGTAGAAATAGAAACTCATTGAGGTAAGTGGACACCTCGTTACCAGAATGTTATTCAATATTCATTCAACGCTACGTGTGAATATATACATTATAGAAAAAATTTCCTTGAGGAAAAAAATGAGCGATGGCACAAGGTTTTTCAAAAATAAAAACGAAAAGCGAGAAAAAAATAAAAAAATAAGCTACGTAATTATAGATTTTTACTAATTTATGGTGTAGAATATTCTTACTTACTTCTCTTGAAAAAGATATTTAGATGAGGAATATATAGCCAGCAGTTTTTCAAAAATAAAAATAAAATGTAAATAAACCACGTCCTCGCCCTCTATGCTAGTGTGCAGCGACCTTTTCAACACATGGGTTGGTTAGGAAAGTGTAGCCTAATGTTTAATGAGCAGGATTACAATTGAACTTTTCTTAACATTTTTAACTTTTCATTGTTCAATCACCCAAGTATTGCACATGAAGATATATATGCATAAGCGTCCTCAGAAGTGCGATGGATTGAAAGGCAAAAACGCCCAGCCACATGGAGGAAACACTGGCGTCTGTCGCTGTCAATTCTTGCTACACTCGATTACTGAAAAAAAATAACCTGGTTTTGTTCTATGTTGAAAAGTTTTTAAAACAAAATTTGTTTAATTTTGACAAAAAATATTTTCTTTTGTAGAAATTTGGTTTCGTTATGGGCTCGAAACAAATATAAAATGCATTAGAATCTTACAACCCAGAAAGCCTCATGAAATGAAAAGTACGTCGTTTTGTGTATGAAGTGCTTGGTCAATGTATATAAACTTGTTTTGCTCAAGGGTGGTTTAAGCAACACACAAAGTAACCTACCGGTACTTCAAAATTTTTTCCGTTTGTAAAACAATCCTTTGCCTTGGTCTCCATTCGAGTTAAACTTTTCATTTCAAGAAATTCCTTTACCAGATTTGCATCAGATATAAACCAACATATTTAGAAATTTTTAACCAAAAATTGTAATGTTGGTGAATCTGACTTGACATATTGAAGCCTTGATGATCAGTACAATTACAGAACTACCTTTCTTAACGTATCACAGACCTACTTTTGTTTCTGCCATGTAAAAGTAGGTTAGCATACTTTCGCTTAGCCAGAGGAAAAACTTTTTTTTTCAAACCGCTTCCGATGAAAACTTTCTCTGTACGCCACTAAACATATGAAATATCATTTTAACTACACAGATAATTTATGTGAATGTTCAAATAAAAGTTAGTGAAAAGTGCGTGGAATGTCAATGCGTTTAAACACAAAATTGAGCAAACAAACGTTCCAAAATAATGAACCATATTTGGGAGAAAGTGGCTGGAAAAAGAGGAAAGGTTTCACAAAAATTTGAAAACATCGTGTTCACCTAGTTAGTCAGAAGTTGCCCAACGCCCATCCCACCTCTACACAATGTGAATTTTGCTCACGTTTAATTTGTTACCACAGAATGATGGACTTTCAATGTTACATCTGAAATGAACACCCATCCTAATACGTCGCCATTAAAGGAAGACAAAACCACTAATCAAACGTGGGATGGAGACGACAACATTGATGATGCTCGCTACAATCATTCAGATAATTTTTATGAAGTGACATAGACATATAAAACTCTGCACTTTATTGTTGATAGATCAATGTGCGTATTAGGTCCTATGCGCTATTCTCAGCGCTTTGCGATCGCAGCCGTACGGACAAGTACATTGTTGCACCAAATCCATTTCTTCAATGCTTAGTGCTAAGTAAGGACAAAGTTTAGTGCTAATTTTATAACATCTCAGACACGACCCGACAAGGTATAGAACTCACGTCTACCGATCAAGAGGTGGGCGTTCTGTTCACTACATCTGATTCAACAACATTCAACATTTGCAGACATTTTGTTTGTTTGTTTGTTTATCTTTATGCTGCATTGCGGGAAAGCGGACTTGAGCGTTATGCATCGGTGTACGCCTTCCGACGTACACCTGACCCACGCTGCAGCCGACGACAATGTCTGTTTCCGGTTGTCTACTTTGCTTATGACTTAAATTTGGAACTACCCATTACTCGAAATCGATCACTGGGTAGAGGCAATTATCGTAAAGTTTCTTGCCCAGAGAAACAACAGCAGGTGCCGGTGGCTGGAGTCGAACACGCAGGCTCTCGACTGTGAGCCAATGCGCTAACCACTCGGCTACTGCTGCCGACAAAGACTACGCCACCAAGCCAGCGTATCTAGCACGTATAACATTGTTCTGAAAGCTAAATGGCCTGCAATGTCAATTTATGTTATTACAGAGTTTACCAGGTCGTGACGTCATAATTTGATTAGCATCTCTGCAAAAAATATAACAGGCTTATGAAAATCGTTGAGAAAGTCAGCGTCCTTCATTAGTTTAGTTTGTCATGATACCACTCAGCCCTCTTTTCTGTTATTAGGTGAAGACATTCGCAATCACTACTTCAAATAGATTTTGATGAACTTTTTGTGACATTAAATGAAATAATAGTGGCGATTTTGATGTAGAATAACTTTCAGCAGAAAGAGGAAAGGAAGCGACGTAGTAAGTTTCCTAAGGACAAACGCAACCGCGCTCAGAGGACTTCCAATCATATAATCTTCATATGTAACTAATAAGTTTCAGTGTCAACTTGTCGAGCTCAGTGAACATGATTGAACTGACTCGTGCAAGTGTAAGTCATTTTATATCGCAACATGTTGCCAGGTTGTTTTTCATCCAACGCTATTGTAGATATGATTTCTGTCAGAAGAAAATTCTTTCCCGCATTTTTACTGCGTGCTGAAACGTATTTTAGAGATTAATTTAAATAAATACAAGAGCATTGCAATGCTTATTTTCAGCATTATTTAATGCAAAAGGCAACAAATTTTTAAAGCCATTTTAAAACTTTGTTTGAAAGCATGTTATTCAAAAAGTGCGCAAAATAATAACTTTTAAAGTTGTGCAAATTTTGTAAAGTCAAATTTAGGCCTACCTTGTTTAAAAAATAAGATCGAACGAGATATGAAAAAGTGGCTATCACGCTAATGTCGTTATCAATGAAAAAAAATCATCAAACATCAAACTTGAAAAATTAAATCAACGCAAACATTGGCGAGCATGTGGCATTCCGGACCAAACTTCCAAACAAACCAAAGTAATCTCATCAAACATCAACCTATCAAACATAAACGATCGACAGCAAAATTTGCGTAAAAAATTGTTGAGCGAGTGAAATGAAGGTGAAACATTACCAAGGATGTGACACTCCTGGGTAAACTTGTGTGATGCGCGTCACATGCGCACTCGGCGCTAATCGTTGCTAATATTCATCACTTTGTCACAAACATGAGTTTATCTGCTTGTTGTGGAACCAACTTACATTGAATCTAAACTCAAATGGTTTCTTACCATTGCAAATCACAGAAGCAGCTGCCCATCTAAAAACATTTGTGGAAGCAAGTTGAATCCAACCAGATTCCTCATCATTTAACTTGAATCTTTCAACCACTTTAGTTTTATATCCACTGATAACAAAAACCTCACTTTTCTGACAAACAGCTGATCCGTTCAAGTGTTTAAAGTTTGTGTTCTAAAGAAACATAGATTGTTAAAAATGCGTAAGATCAACAACGTCACAATTTCACATCAATTGTGAAACGTCGAGTGCAATCATTGCAACTGCATGTGATGTATTTGATGAAGAACAAGATATTACAAACACAAAAACATTTAAATATTATCAGCTTGAAGCTCAAAACTCATAGTAAAACAATATTTTTTTAGCACATCCCATCAAACAATAAATGCACTGATCCGAGTAACAGTGTATCCAAAAACTTTTAATGTTTTACCAAGAAGTCAGTTGCTTCTTTCTTTCTTACGTCATACTTCCACACGTTCTTATTCTGAAACACAAGCAATTGATTCCTCGATTCTGAAACAAACAAAAAAGGAATAAGTTAAAAATACTTAATATTAATCAGCGTGTCTATATGATTTTTACAGCAGGTACAGTGCTAGTACCCGCAAGCTTGGACAGAGATGGAAAGTTAAAGACTTTCATTCACACATTATCAACTGGTGGTAAACGACTTTTCATTACGCGCAAGATTGCAAGTCCGCGCTTCAATCAATCAATCATTTTATTTTTCGTCATTAACGCGTCCGGGACGAAAAAGATACTAACTTGTATACCGAATCCTAAGGAATTCTTATCACTGCACATTTTCTAAGAAAACGGTTACATAATACCATTTGGCATAAAAACTAAGAAATTGCAAACTTAAGCAAAAGTGGATTTTCCGGTCAAATCGCTCTTGGTTTTGCTTGTTATTCATCAATATCATTTAGGCTATTGTGCAAAATCCAATTGTTTTTTTTTTTTTGAAAACTGAAGAGAGGCGATAATAACCAATCAAGTTGCCCTTTGATAAGTAAAAGTAAAACAGATGAAAAATATTAAAAAATGATTTAAAAAAATATATTGAAAAAAGAATTTAAAAAAATTTATGTGTGTATAGTAGGCTATGTGTATGTGTAGCGACACGAGGTTTCACGAGGACGCCCCACTCTATAAGTAGTGAAATATTTCTCAGAAGGAAATATGCTAGAAATGTGAAATTTTTTGGCTTTTAGTTTTTATTCTTTGCAAACTTTTTAAACCTACACTGGTAATTCTTCTACCTTCCTGCCCTTCACAATAAACATTTCATCTCAAGTGGCTAGACATTTTCGTGCAATGCTAGATATATATATTTTAATGTTAGTGCAATATAAATGTTAGTGCAATTACTTTGAAATGTAAAAACGCCCGAAAATAAATGCCTTATAATTATGAGCAAATGTAATTTTTTGTTTAGTTGAGCATTACTTTATGTTACAATTCAAAAATTTCAATTTTGAAGCTATTTTTGGGAAATTAAAATAAAAACCGACTTTCTGACGTTTTTTCATCTCAAACAACTTGTTTCAATAAATTTGTTGGGTACAAATTTAATTTCTAGACGCACAGAACACATGGCTATTATCTTGTAAAATATTTTGACTCTGTGATTTTCATAGCTCCGGTTATTAGCGATTAATTAGCACAGGGCTAAGATAACCCGTGACGTGCTTTCCGCGTGCGAAAACAGCTCATATTAAGATAGGGTTAAGAACAACTTTGAAAAACTCAAAAGAGGTTTGTGGCAAGACAACTATAGGTTAGTTAAGATTAGTTATCAAGAAACCGATGTCATGTCAATGTACATTGTATATTATGTTATGCAGGAAAGAGGAACTTAACTTTCTCAAAATTTGAGTTGAATTGTTTTTGTTTCCTCTGAAATCGTACCTTTGTACCTTTTTAAAAACTTTTGCAAACCATTCTTGCTTGCTTGCTTTTGGCGCTTTTTTACTTTGCGATCTTTATCGTCTATCCACTTCAAAATAGAGGATCTTGTGTTATTTTTAGAGAGCGGTGGCATATCCTTGTTGTTGTAGGTCTACAAACAATCAGTGATAGTTTGACGTACTAGCGATTGTCTGCAAGCGGTCGCATGTCTCACTGCAAATACTCATGTTCACTGCCAGTGGCGTACGCTGAGGGCGGCCATTGGGCAGTAGCCTACCCCCTTTCTTCAAAAATGTTGATATTTGTTTGCGTTTTTGTGATTGTGTAATGCAAACATGTTATTGTTCAAGATTGGTCTTGGGTAGCAAAGCCATATTAACTGTCCTAGTACCCCGGGGACACGACTATTTAGGGACCCACTCATTTCAGTCTGTTTAATGTTTTCTTTAGCTATTTGAAATGAAAAAAATTGTAAATGCTACTACAGAAGCTCGATATTCAATAGCTTAAATCAAGCAAGGCTCTACATAATCGTTTTTCAACTTTTTTTCTTAATCGTTTATTAAGAGTGCGGAAAAGTTCTGCATTGACATTGTAAGCACAATACAAAAAAAATTTCAAAATTTTTAATATCTTGGGTTGCCCCAAAGAAGTTGAAATATTGGAAAAAGTGGAAAATTTCCAAAAATTTTATTTTTTGTTTTTAGTTTTTAACCGCTTCAGAAAATTTCCGAAAATCAATATTTACTTCGCATTGCTGATGTCATGGTTGTCTGTATCGTGTTTAATAACATGAACATTCCCCAACGTTTGCTTCCTTCCCCTTAGTGCGGGCCTTTTGTGTGTTATGTGTAGGAAACACAGCACTCACTTGACTTACTGCAGGTTTCAAGCTGTATATCTCTCACGCAGCTACACGGATCGCAAATCGATCTCATGATGACGACCATGACTCTAATTTTGTCCCACCATACTAGACCACCAGACCTGTGGCGATGCGTTCGATGGCACTTATGTGGGATCGCTATGCCATCTCTGATCGAACAGCGGCCGCTGTAGCGTTTGCTGCATTGCACAAAGTAGGTATGGTAATGGTTAGTGCTGATAAAACTGGTAGCCTTTTATTGATAGAAACAAAGTTCGGAGATCAAGAAGTAGAAATTGAGAAGAATTGCAAGAGTCCAGGTCGGACGTTTTACATGGTTTGTATTGTGATGGTAGAAAAGACAAGACACTAAAGATTAAAGTAGACGATCATGGGGTGTCTCATAGAAGATCTGTTGTTGAAGAGCATGTGTGTATTATTATCGCCGAACCTGGATCTCAGTATTTTGGCCAGGTAAGTCCAACCGCGGGAACAGCCAGCTTTGCCGACTCCATAATATCAGCAGTTCATGATAGAGGAACAGACACCAGCTTAATAACATCCGTGGGGTGTGATGGTACTGTGGTAAATACGGGTCATGCAGGCAGTGTTATCCGACTGTTGGAATTAGAGTTTCGAAAACCGCTGCAATGGTTGGTATGTCAACTCCACGCAAACGAATTACCCCTGCCGCATCTTTTTGAGTTTTTGGATGGCAGTACAACTGGTCCTCGTGAGTATTCCAGACAGATTGGAAAAGCTTTACTTACATGTGATAAAATGCCTATCCGACGATTTGAATCAATACCAAGTAATTTTCCTCATATGGGTGTGACTGATTTAAGCACAGACCAAAGATACCTCCGGGACATTTGTCATTGCGTTTGTACAGGAGAAATTCCCAGTTCACTCGCCACAAGAAGTCCAGGTAAGCTTAATCACTCACGCTGGCTAACTGTGGGGAATCGCATTTTGCGGTTGTATATAGGGACCACAGAACCCTCTGATAATTCAAAAACGCTGGCTACCTTTGTCATGAAGGTATATGCTCCTATGTGGTTCGAAATAAAGTGCAATTTACTCTGTATCAGCGGTGCTTTTCATCTATGGCAAACCATCAGCAAATCTTGCTACCTGTCGGATAAACTAAAGGCCATTGTCGACCCTGTTATTCAAAGAAATGGATTTTTTGGCCACAGCGAAAAACAGACTTTTATCAATGCTGTTTGACAAAGAATCACATGTGCGTGAGCTGGAAATACGCCGTATACTGCTTACACGAGAAACTCCCGTTTACACTGAAATCCGGCGCTTCAAACTGCCAACAGAAAATGACAACAGAGAACCGTGGCTGTTCAAAAACATCAACACAAGCCAACATTCTCTCAATATCCTCTGCCACACGCAAGCAGTCGAGCGAGGTGTCAAGGTTGTCACGGAGGCCTCTGTTGCAGTATGTAGTGCCGCTAACCGCGTTGAATTCATCAGAAGTCGGCTACAGTCCAGCAAAGACATGCCCCGTCTCAATACAAAACAAGATTTTAGATTATTTTCTTAAAAGGTTTGCGTATCTTACATGTACTTGTACCATAATTCTACTTGTAAATATTGATTTTCTGCTTAATTTACTATGATTCGCGGGAGGCAGTGCAGTTACAAATGTGTAAAAATGGAATTTTTAAAACTTTGCAATATTCTTTTTTAAATTTTAAACTTTGTTGGGGCACCCCAAGATATAAATTTTTTTGGAAATTTATTTTTGAGTTGTGCTTACAATGTCAGTGCACAACTTTTCCGCGCTCGTAATACGCGATTAAAAATTAAAGCAAAAAATAAAATTTTTGGAAATTTTCCACTTTTTCTAATATTTCAACTTCTTTGGGGCACCCCAAGGTATTAAAATTTTTGAAATTTTTTTTTTGTGTTGTGCTTACAATGTCAGTGCACAAGTTTTTCGCACTCTTAAAAAGCGATTAAAAACTAAAACAAAAAATAAAATTTTTGGAAATTTTCCTCTTTTTCCAATATTTCAACTTCTTTGTGGCAAGCCAAGATATTAAAAATTTTTGAAATTTTTTTTGTGTTGTGCTTACAATGTCAGTGCACAAGTTTTCCGCACTATTAATAAGCGATTAAAAAAAAAGTTGAAAAACGATCCACCCTACTCTATATACCGGTTCAAAAACCTCAGTTAGTGGGCCCACATCTCTGTTTAGGGGCCCACTTATATTCATATTTAGTTGGTGCAACGTTTTTCGGTAATTTCATATAAACAATATGACAATAATATTACAAAAACTCGACACTTTATGGCTTAGACTGCATCTGTCTCTTTTGTATTGTTGATGATCATTCGGAATAACTCTTTAAAATAAGCGAAACCAGTAAATCAAAGTTATTTTGTTGGAGTTTTCAGAAAAGATAATACTACGCTCATACGCGCCGACTCCCGGGGGGGCCGGGGGGTGGCGACCCCCGTAAATTTATGGTTGAAGGGCAACAAAAGTGGCCATTACAAGTGGTGTTTCAAAGATAAAATACTTTGCGAGAGATTTAGATCATTTAAACGGACTTAGAGAATGCCGAAAGCGAAAAACAGCCTGCGTTGCTCTTGCCCGCAAAACAGCGGCTGATCACATGGCTTTCTCTGGAACGTGAATTACTACTGAGATGCGCACCGCACGCACGCTCACAGTCACACATTGCTTATCTTCCCGCGCGTGAGGAGCAACTTCAAAGTCCAAACGTGTGGTAGCGAAAATGCGAATGCGAGGTTGAATAATTATTCTCATTTCATGAGTTATCCAAACGTCCGTTAGATTTTTTGTGACTTCAAACATGAAATCGATTTTAGCAAACTCTATCGAGTTGAAACTACGACACACCGAACAATTACGTGAATACAGCTTGGAAATCATACCGTATGGAAGTTTCAAAGTAGAGCGTAGAGTAACTTACGCTGCTGGAATAGTCACCTAACTATTCACTGCAGTATTACGTAAACCAGCTAAATTAGACGATTTATTTTCAACGAGGTCTTCCCGCTGTGAGATTCAATTATGATTCCACAGAACGCATTGTTTTGTTCGCAATGTGTGAGAATTAAATCGAAAACCGATAAAAGAAAAGGTGGTTAATGGTCTTGGTCGCAGATATTGCCTGCATTAACGACGTCTCTTATCGCTATTATCACCTAGCCAACCTGACATCATTGTTTTATGCGACTGCTAAGGTTTGACATCAACTTCAACGATCATGGAATGTTACATAATAAGAACGATTACATCGTACACGCAAAAATAAAAAAAATTGATCTCTTAAAACAGCTCTTTTTGCTGTTTTGTCTAGTGAGCTTTGCATATTGCTCAACAAGTGCATAAAGTTTAGAATTGACAAGAAATCATTAAATTTGAAAATTAAGTTCGAATCACTGCAAATAAACGTATTCAAAACTTTTCCTTCGGCCGACGCCATTTCATCTTCCGTAATCTACGTCGGCAATGATTTTGCCGCAGCAAAAATGCGTTAATTTTGAAAACTGCCGAGCTGGGGACAACAGCTTGTCCCGTGTATAAGTTGAACCTGGCTTTTTGAGGTGAAAATCACTTGCGAAAATCTCGACCTATACTCGAGTATATACGGTATTCGATAAAAGACTATAAAGACTTTCGATAAAAAACATAAGAGAAAACACTTCGCCGTTAACGCTTTGAAGGTAAGTAATTAGCAAAACGAAGTTAATAAAACTGATAGCGCGTTTCCACTCTGCTTGAGATCATGATTCTATGCGTTTTATTTCACTCGCACAAAAAGGAAATGAATCGGCTTGTTTTCCAACTTTTCCGATTATGAGCTAATAATATCAAAATTATTACGACTAGGCGTACTGTATGCGTAAAACTAATCGTTTCAAGCAGCGGTTCTAATAAATTCGGTTTGCGACCTAGGTGTCAATATAAACAAGACGGTAAGCTTAATCAAAGACTATTTTAATTGAGTAAAATAGCGTTATGGTTATGACGTCATCACCTTTCTCGCCCCCCAAGGTTTTTTGAAAAGTCGGCGCCTATGACTACGCTTCTCGCTTTCTTGGTAAATATCTATCTACGGTTGATAGCATAAGACTTGTCCAAAATTAAATGTTCGTGAAACGAAAGGGACTATCCACCACATAGGCTACTTTTGCATTCGAGATGATTTCTTTAATTTAAAAACTCTTTAGGAGGAGGGGTTGCATACTGAAGGAAAATCCACGTCGCCAAATTTTATTGTAACTAGGCTACCTTGTTTAAATAGGATGTTTTGCATTCAACTCAGCGTATTTCATATTTACATATCTAATAATTTAATCCAAAAGTAGGCCTACAGAGACATACGCAAAGACCGTGAGAGTATATATTTCACTAACATATAGCCTCGGCTATTTTAAATCTTAGAAAAACTATAAAGTAGCATTAGGTTATTCTTGATACAAAAATATCAAATTACGATATATCGAACGCCTCCCTCTGCCAGAAAGAATATTCTGCATCCGCCACTGGACGTACCCTCAACACGCGTGATTCATTGGGTTGAGAAAGCTAACTATGTCGTCTACGTAAAACATTACATGTGAGTATTACTTCACATTTTTTTGTTTTCAATACAAAATCTATATAAATAATTAAACTAGTTGCAGCAGACTAAAAAATTATCGTCAATGCAAGCTGAGTATGGTAAGCTAATCTTACACAATATGACTTAGTGGGTATTATTAGCAAATGGGGGTCAATTCGTTTCGATTCAAAAAAATTTCGAATGCCGTTTGTTGAATTCGGTAGCAAGGAAATGAATGAATGCTCGTCTATCACTCATTACTTTGCCCTTCAGGACTATAGTTTATTTCGCAATTATGACGCAATAATGATTTTAACTTATCTCGCCGGCTTTTATCTGTAAGAAAATGCAGTACGCAATAATTCTTTAATAATGCAAGTTGAATTGATACGATTTCTGTAGGTATGCGTGTCAAAAGTAACACATTGTGAAGCAACAGGCGCGGGCCATACAAATAGGCCTACGTATTGCGGGCCGGACTTCAGACACCCCTGTTTTAGGACCATGTTACAGCTAGTAGTGGGCGTTGGTTAGCACTAGATCAGTGCTTACCAACTGGTGGGTCGCGACCCATTGGTGGGTGGCGAAGCTATTTCAGGTGGGTCCCGAAGCATTGCTAAATGTTACTGAATGTTAAAATTTTCTAAAAAAATATCGACATTTCTATGGATCTCACAAGCCGCAGTTTGGTCTTGAACAGTATACTGCGCCTTCGCTATCGCTACTCTTATCTTCACTTCATTTTTTGACTTTCCATTTTCATGAATTATGCACCCTGCTTTCTATTAGATCGGGAAATTATTTCATTATCATCACATAACAATTATGCAACAATGTATCAATTACATGTGTTGTGTCGCATTAACTATTTCAGTAGGTAGGCTACGCCAGTATTAAAGATACCATAATAAAGATGTCATATTTCATTGTGGGTCGCACTATAAAACAAGGGATATCTAAAGAAGGGGATATCTTCAGGGATACAGGGAGGATAGAGATACAGGGATGCAGAGATACAGGGATATCTTCTTTAGATATCCCTGTATAAAACTTGCATTAAAAGTGGGTCGCGAACTGAAAAAGGTTGGGAAGCACTGCACTAGATCCATGGCAAAATTGATTGGACAATAATTATTGATTTATTGGATTTATTAACCTTTAGAAAAATCACACAGATATTTTTAGACGTTTGGAGTCACTGAACAGACTATTCAAATTGTATAACCTTCCTAAATTTGCGCAGAATCAATGTTTAAAGTTGGTGATGATACGTAGAAAAAAATGACAGTAAATTACGCCACCTCACATCTACATTCAAGGCAATCATACATGGAGAAGCATTACGACTCAGGAGATTGAAAGAAACACAATACGACTATACTGCAGCACTTGAACAACTAAAAAACAAAGCTTTGAAAGCAAACTTTTAAAATTACCAAAGAAAAAATTCAACTTGCTGAAAAATGGACAAAACGATTATTATCAAAACCCAGGAAAAAAATGGGACCAAAGCCAACAGAGTATAATCTGGCCTAGCCTATATCAAATCCTAGTTTACTCAAGACCACCAACACAGAAAAAAAAACCACAGCCTAATCAAATGATTACATATAAAAAGCCAAGCACGCTGGCAAATTTACTTACAAAATACAAAAAAAAAATACCATGAATATAGAAACATCAACCGATGGCTACTCCAAACCATGCGGCAAATGTGCACTATGCGGTAACCATGGAGTGCACAAAAGAATGTATTTCTATTAAATGTAAACCCAACAAAAATTTCAGTGTCAAACATAAATTAACTTGCCAAAATTACGGGATATACATTGCTACGTGCACTATATGTCACAAACACTATGTAAGATAAACCATGCCAAAGTTTTTCACACGTTAGGCCACGCATAGATCCATTTGGAACAGTTTTAATTACTCTGAGAAATCCGGTGACAAAGGAGCATTATTGAAACATTGTGCAAAATTCCACAACATTGCACTGAAAAAGAAACCAACTCTGGCAGACTGCTTTGTCGTTACTTTTGTCGAATAACCCAACAAACAATATTTAGACATCGCTGAAGATAAATGGATACATAAAATCAAAGCCACGACATACAGAAACTGATTCGACCAACCACTTAGTCTGTTTTGTTACTCCCTTGTCATCAGCAACCTCCGACCTCTGTAGTGCAGATTCTTCAACCATGCTCATTCATACTTTATTCCTTTTTGACTTTATATCAATGTAAACTTATGGCAATGGATTGTAAACTAAATAGTGTTTTTCTTTTTATTCGTCTTGTTGAACTGTTGTAATTTATTTGATGGATTATAATGTTCAGTTGTTCACGTATTTCTTAAATTTTTGTACCAGTAGGCTATATTGTTGGAAATCGTGGCAGAACATCATTTTAAGATTTAGGCTTGCAGCTTTTGATTTTAATTTTATGTAACCATTTATTTAAAATAGTATTTTTATGCGTGTTGATAATATCAGAGTTTGTTTTATATGTTTGTTTTCAGTATTTTTCAAATTTTCTTGTATACATGTGCTAGCTGAAGATGCTATTACTATAGCGAAATCGATTCTTAATAAATTACACTAAGATGTTAGATTGTTGTGCAAACGCCTGCATTTGATAAATGCAAAATAGCAGTACCAAAAATGACTCCTCGTATATTTTCCTAACAAAATCTTTGATTGGATTCAAAATCTTTAATTACGCGTTCATAAACAAACGAATTGAATCATTTGACTCCGCTTTGAACGACTTTTATCAATAATGCGACACAAACTTTGTGGGTCATAAACACTGTTGGACATTGTGACTCAATGAACAACTCTTACATGCAGAACAAAAATTTTAAACTAAAAAAGTTGTCCAAACCTTCCTTTGTTACAGGAGCGGAAAGAACTTCACTTGCAGCAGCACGTGGAATTGCAGATTGAAGTAAAATATTTGCACATTCCACTGAAGTCATAATCAATTCCTGATGAATTGAAAGAAATATTATTAGCAAATTTACACGCACAAGTTTAGTGTCAATATTTCATTATTTATCAGATACAGTAGTTGTTGTTTGTTGTAACGTCGGTTTCATAAATTCACATAAAATCATTTGTGAATTAGATTTCGGCACCAAAATTAACGAATGATTGCAGATAAAAATGCTCAAGTCCTTCTCCACAACAGAAGCCGTATGCTGGAGTGGAGCCATTTTTTCTTAGTTTATATTGAGTACTTCAGTACCTTAGTTTACTGTTTTATAACGTTGTATTCCAAAACTTCTTGTTACTGTTGTAATTCGTATTACGTTTCCCATTGCTATGGTTAGCTAAATGTTAAACTTCTTACAATTTCACTTACTTATTGTTGAACAATCTTGTTTAGACTTATGCTTGTACAGGTATATACTGCAGTACATCATGCTATCTCCTACAAACTTTCAAAGTGATCATACATATGGCTATAGTGAATAGGCATGGGGCAGCACAGTTTTCATGATATTTTCTTAACCCTTAGAAGATTGGGCTCTCTGGAGTCTTGCTCAGTTTGGGGGGGGGGGGGGGGGCTGTCGATTCTTCTTATGCTTTAGGATTGATATCTCTGTTATTTTTTAAAGCAAGGTTTCAAAACTTGGGAATCACTTTGTAAAATTATTCACGCTGAGCATATCCGAAAATTAAAACTATGTGAGTTTTAGAACTGCTCATATATGTTGAAATGTTGAGGTGACTTATGACGTTTGGGTTATTTGGTAATTTTTGGTAGAGTAATGAAGAACATGTATTGCAATGTTGTGATTAAATTTTTTTACATAATCTCAATTTGAATCATTTGATTAACAAGGCCAATTTAATTACTTTCATCCAGCTGGTGGGAAAATTTTGATCAATAGAATATGAAATATTTCAGGGGATGTGCTGAAAAATGCCTTATATCTCTCAATTTATAACCTTTATTCGCTCAAAATTTAGCTCAATAGAGGTGAATAAAAGTTAGGAAAAGTCAAGAAGTCTCATAGTCGCAGCCTCAGTGGTTTTAAAGATACAACTGTTGATACAAAAAAGTTGAATTGACAGCCCCCCCCCAACCTTCAAAGGATTAAATTCCACTCATCTACAGTATTGTTCCGAGCATAACCATGCCAGTTACAAACATATAAGAAATATCATCAGCAACAACATATGCTCACTGTTAATACATATTGGATAGTGATTACTAATTGTAATATTTGTCAGATTTACCTCTTTCAATGCAACATTTTGCAAGAAATTCCAGGATAGCTTTCCAAGTTTAACAAAACTGAAAAGTTTAACCATGTGTTTCTTACGTGTGGCGACGTCATGTTTGACCCAACTTATGAGCGCATGAAAAACATTTTCCTCGGAAGATACCTGAATGACGACCTCAATTATTACTGCACTTCATCACAAATGAGTATTACGCCACAGAACAACAAGATATGAAATGTCGACTTCAAATTCTTCTGCTCGGTTCATGAATGGGAAGCAGATAATGGCCAAGTCAACAATTTACCAGAATGTTAAATCCAGTTCTTGCGAACATTTTTTACACTTTTGAATGTGAACGGCAGTCACAAATTTTAACTTTTCTGTAAGTGTCAGCATTACTAGCTTCAAAGTTGCTGTTCTGTGCAGGTTCAAATCGACTTACATTGAAGTAGAAATCACTTATTGAGCTTTCATAAATTATGTAAACATCGATATTTTGTCTCGTATTAACTATTTAGGCACTTCCCAATTAGATATTGCTTACTGTGTGTTTACCATGGAGAACAAGTATTTGATATCACTGATGGTTTGCACAATGAACGGGCAATTATTGCTCGTATGTGACTTGCCGTCTACATTCCTTCGCACCCACAGGTCGCACTTGCCTTGATTATGTGACTGGCCCAAGAACATGTACAATGCTCACAAATCAAATAACTGGCGAAGAGTCTGGTTCAATTTTGTTTGTGGTATTTGTGATTGTCGAATTCTGTTTGTAGTCTTAATTTGAAATAGGCCTACAAACCTTTTTCTTTTCCACTTGCATCACTTCAAACATCACGTCTGGTGTTAGCTCTTTTAACTCTTTTCATCAATGACTGATTCAAAGTTCTCAGCAATGACAATGTTAGCTTTTGCCACAACTTGGTCCAAATCATACATTTTCGAATATGCTTGAATTGTTAAGCAATTCGTCACATCAATTTCATCAAGAAGAAATTCGATGCAATATTGCTTGAGATCTAAACAACAACCAACACCAATGAAAAACTTTATTGTACAATGAAACATGTTGAAAAAATTATGAATTCATAAAAATTCCCAATTCCTGCCATGGTATCTTTGCTAGGAAATTTGAAAACTCAAAACAATGATTGTTTGCTAATGTTTCGAGTTAACCTCGCCGACTGTGACCGAAAAAAGGAGCTCAGGAAATAAACCAACACTAATGAACAAGTACAATAAAAATTGCTTCAAAATTATTCATCAAAAAGTTAAAAATTATAACTTCTGCCGTTGTATTGACATCTTCGTCACAATCTAAAACAAAAAATGTTCAAAAACCTGATTGTTTTAAACAATTAAAGTTATCATAAGCTGTTGTGACAAACGTTTCCTCACATTCGCAGAACACAAAAAAAGATTAATTTATTCTTCGTTGACACTTACTTAGAATTTGCAAATAATTTGTAGCTTCAAGCAAATCGTATACGTTTTCACTTGTGACCACCACTTCACAAGTATACATGAAGTTTAAAACAACTTCCATAGTATCCTCTTTCACTCCGTGAATATTCGCTTTACTTTCATATTTCTCCTTCATCTAACAATTCACAAAACGAACAAAGCTGAGTCACAGCATTACGCGTTTACCAAGATTATGATGTTGATGACGTGCCTAATAAATGAGGTTGTACAAATAAACAATTGAGAGCTGAACAAAGATAAAAATACCTTTCAGCTTAACTAATAATGTCATCTCTGTTCAAATTTCAAGTGAAAAATTTTTTAATTTACGTTATTACGTTTAATCTGGTGAATTTTGTTTTTCTAACAATGCTCTCAAATCTACACCTACGTTTATTGCAAAAAGAAGACTTTAAGGTCTAAACAGTGGTGTGTCTCTGTCTGCAGTCAATGTACTTGTTGTATAAAGTAGCTTGCAGAACAAAATGTCCAGAAGCGTGTTATCGTTTCTATGCAAGGCCTTGCCCTAGACCCTAATATACAACTGTCATGTATTTTGTGATTGAATAGTTTTAAAAAAAGTAATATCCGCATTGCTCAATGTTTTATAATTCAGCAAATCTTCATAAAACCTTTTTCTTTTTAAATTATTTCATTAATTGTTTTTTATAGTAGTTCTATGTGTTCAGACTTAAGGTATTCTAGTAGGTTATTTAGCTGTAATATGAAAAACAACTTCTTTAGGCTACATGAAAACATCAATACATTGTATTGTGAAAATAAACGATGACAGATTAAAATTCTAAATTATCTACAAAATATAAAAGTGTTGATTACCAAATTTGGTTCAAATGATAACCAAAAAATGCTTTTGCACTTTTTCGCAAAACTTCAACATTTTAAGTAAAGAACCGAACAAACTTTGTGTTGTAGTTAGAGATTTATGTGTAACCAGTTTCCCTTCTCCATCAACAAAGAAACAAATAAGGTATTAACAAAACTCACCTCAGAAGAAAAAAGCTTTCGATAAAAGGACGAAAATGCTCCAAGGATACATTTGTGGCTGAAAAATTCATCATCTCCCACAGTCAAAGTGACGTCACAATAACCATTTCCAGATTTCCTTTCTCTATTTTCAACAAATTCAAATATTAATCTTATTTTTCAAGGTCAGTAGACTAGATTCATGTCAAGAAATATCCATCAACACAACTTTATTACAATGTAGACAACTGCTGTGAAAATTCATAGAAACCAAAGTATTCTTGAAATTTATGAGTTGAAAATTTTTAAATAAGTTGATTAAGATTTTATTTCAATGCAACACTTATTTGTCTCCATTTTAATATCCAACTGCCTTAAATCTTCTAAAGTTTTATTTGGCCCGAACAAAAAGTTGTTTTATTCACTTTTAGTACAAAGTACGAATATTTAAGTAAAAACAAACTCCCGATGCATATAGGATTATGTTCAAACCAGACAACTTATTTGAAATATAAGTAGTCAAATCAGCAAGGTTAAGTGTGACGAATACGAAAAAACTGAAACCAGAGCAAACAGTTTCTGCCATTTTATTTACCATTATACTGTATATAAGTTTGGTAAAGTGTCAGTTCAATGCCTACAATTTCTTGTACCGTGTCAACGTTATACATCAAATCCAAGATGAACATAAAAAACAGAATCATTAAATTGTTAAATGTTTGCGATTGATATCATATAAATATCATAATGTAAATTGAAACAGCTTCAATTTGAAACAACAAGCAATTCAATTCCATTTTTGTTTCACTGAGTTGTCACAAATATCACCACAATAAACCACTGTGCACAAATGAAAAAATATAAAGAAACGTATTTACGCGTTCAGTTTGTGCATGATGTCTTCCATGTGCGTGCTTTTAAATTGCTTGAATCGCATTTTTTTATGATTTTTCTGCAACATATAATAAACATTGACTATGATTGTTTTTCAGTACATGGTTGCCACTTAACAAAGCACTGTCACTCACATTTGCTTTAATTTTCTTCGCCAAACTTTTTTATTCCAAAGCCATCTTTAAAGTTCAAAATGTATATTTTATCAACACAATGGAATTTAATTTTAAATAGAAATGTTTTTTAACAGATTAAGGTAATTAAAATGACTTGCTTTCTTCTGGTGAATATACTAGGTTACCAAAGACCAAGTTACAAACGGCCCTGTGAAGAAGGATGAAGTTTCTGGGTTGATCTATCAAGTTTTGTGTCATGAATGTTATTTAATATACATTGGACAAACAAAACGTAATCTTAAATCAACGAGCACCAAAGAGCTTTCAAATTTCAACGTCCAGAGAAATCCTCTTTTTGCAAATACTCTATTAATTTGTCTATAACTTTAGACCATAAAATTATTTGGACAAACGCTACTATTCTTAAAATTGAAAAGTGTTATACTAAAAAATTGTTTTCAGAAAGTTGGTACATTAACCAAAAGGCACGTGTTCTCAATCAGAATGATGGCCAAAGCTTTCCCTTTTGTTTTCAAAAAGTAACATTGAGAGTAACATTGATAAAGAGATAGATAAATTTACGCTGCCGCATAGTAGCTTACTGTTTTAGGCATCACTGCGTGTCAATTGAATTGTGGAAATTTTGTTGCGTTTTTTATCTCTGGTTCTTGCAGGCCCGTAGCCAGCCGGGGGCCAGGGGGGGCCTCGCCCCCCTGGAAAAATCCCAACATTATCGAGCAACAGCTACAATTATAATGATTTTGCTCATCTTTCCCGTTGCAGAGCTCCAACCTAGGCCCGATTAACTACAATTGTTTTGTTTAGTTAACAGCCAAGATGATTAAACAATTTCGCCCCCCCCCCCTACTCCTTCCTTTGGCAACCTCAACATGTTCAATTCAACCAAGGCCAACACGTGTTAGGTTGGTAGAAAACTTGTTTGAAACTGTGCAAAATGAAAGTGTTTTGGGAAAGAATGATAACCTAACAAAGAGGGAATGGTTTTCCAGCAGGCCTACAAACCGGTACAAATTAGGCTATTTGATATCAGCTGTCGCTATTCTCGGTACCATACCTAATTCTAAGGGTCAGTGATAACCAATTTGTGCAGTGATAAACCAAATTTGTGCAGTGATAAATCGCAAAATGTGCAGTGGTAAAGCAAGTGGTTTTTGAAGACAACGCATACAAAATATAAACCCTTAATCTTTTAAGCAGTGTTTATTTTTTCTCTTCAATCCAATCAGTGTAAATAAAGTTAAAGTTTCTGTTTCTAGTTTTCTGATCTGTGAAGTGTTCAACATTGCAGCAGATATTGCTACATTTAGATCTAGCACTGCCGTTTGTGAGTGTGGATTCTCAGTGTTAACAAGGGTTGACGCTCCCCCTAGACCAGTGGTTCCCAACCTGGGGTTCGCGGACCCCTTGGGGGTCCATGAGAAAGCATTTGGAGGTCCGTGACTACCTTGATGAATTTTGGAGAAAAAAAAAAACTTTGTTCTATATGCACGGATAGAGCACCAGCTATGCTCCGGAACAAATCGGGATTTGCTGCTTTAGTAAAAAACGAAGCTCCTCGTGTGGTTGTTACCCATTGCTTCTTGCACAGGTACGCCTTAGCAGCAAAAACTTTACTAGCAAGTCTCAAAGAAATTCTGACGAATTGCGTGAAAGTCGTTAATTTTATCAAAGCAGAGCTGTAAACCACCGTACTTTTAAAGCGCTTTGTCAAGAAGTAGGGTCAGATTATGAAGTAGCCTACTTTTGTATCATTCTGAAGCAGCTAAAAAATGAGGTATCCACTCTTTTGAAAGGAAAAGGAAATCCCCTCTCAAAATTGTTCGAGAGTAAAAGTTTTCTATACGGCATGGCCTACTTAGCCGATCTTTTCGGTCATATTAACAATGTTAATCGTGGCATTCAAGGACCAGGTGTGACAATAATTGATGCAGCTAAAAAACTGAAAGCGTTTTTAGCCAAGTTGCCGGTTTGGAAATGCAGATTGGAAGCAGGTAATTACGCTAACTTTCCAATGTTAGAAGATCTTATCTTGATGGATGAAACTCAAAGAGAATGTACTCTTTTGATCTCTATGAGAGAAAAATTTTGCGCACAGTTGAAACCCTGCAAATCTCATTTCAACGTTATTTTAATTTAGAACACCTGCCGAACGAAGTTGAAACATGGATTCGAAATCCTTTTCTTTTTGACTTGAACAACATTAGCGATGACGATCTCGGTAAAGATGACCTAATTGATTTGAGATCAAAAGAGTTATTACGCATTGAGTTTCATTCAAAAACTGTGGAAGAATTTTGGTGCTCACAACTGCAAACCTACTATCTTGGCAAAGCAAGCGATTATTGTTTTGTTACCATTCATAACCACTTAACCTTTGCGAGGCAGGATTCTCAGCTCTTGTTACAATAAAAACAACATCGAAATCGACTGGACAGTGGACGTTGAAGATGACATGCGTGTTCAACCGCAGTTCAGTCGTTTAGTCCAGGAAAGGCAACAACAACCATCTCATTAAATTTATTTACGTTGAAAAAGTTTCGACATGGCACTTTGGGTCACCTTAATATTCAAATACTGCTGATATTTCTTGAACAATTCATTCATTTTCTTATTTGAGCAACTGTTTAACCTGATATTTGCCGCAGGAGTCATAACGGCAATGCAATATGATACCGTACCGTACAGTAGTTGAGTAGCATAATTATTACAATAGTCAATAGTACTGTGATTGAACTGACTCGTGTGAATATAAATTTCTTTGCAATAGTCAATTGTATGTTAATTGAGTTTCATGCAAAATTTAGGTAGGGGTCCGCAGAATTAATAATTTGTCTAAAGGGGTCTGTGACAACAAAAAGGTTGGGAACCACTGCCCTAGACGGAGCATGTTACAACCAAGACAGGCAAACTTGATGCTTATGGCCTTTGAACATTTTGTATCAAAATCTATCGATTTAGACTTGTTTGTGAGACGGTTTGCATCCAAACATCCGCGACTGCAATTGCAATAGACTAGCTCACGGGTGTAGGCTATAGGCGGAATGCAATCACATATATCAAAATCCTTGGCACTAGCTGCTTCGAGCCAGTTAAAGTTTTTGCTCATAACAAGTATCGCTATTTATACCACAAGTCAACAATTGCTGTGTTATGTTGGTCATTGTAATATGGTTGCCGTGATTTAACTAACAGATAAAATAAGAGACCAGTGTTGGTATTAACACTAATCTGATATATTGCAATTTTTGTGGATACCGGTATTTAAGAGGTTAAAATGCCAAAATCATTTAAATTTTTTTGGCCCCCCCTAACAAAAAGTTGGCCCCCCTTGCTCTGCGGTCTGGCTACGGCGCTGGGTTCTTGCTACTTTATTCATTTTGTCAGTATGTTTTTGTGTTGTGCAATTTGCTGCTGAACACGTAGCTTAGTGTTTATCTGTTTCAACCCCTTTGATAAAGTCAGTCGTGCTGAACGACGAAACGTCGGATATAAAAGCTGGACATCAATATTAACATCAGATGGTAACCCAGTATGATCACCAGAAGAACGCAAGTCATTTTATTTATCAAATGCCTAGTGAACAGTCTCTCTGTATTTAAGATTAAGCTAAGTCTATAACTGCGCATGTTCAATCTGAGTACCTAGGCTAGTGGCGTACACACCCAACAAGTGCAGAGTGAGCGGCGAAACCTCACCATGTTGCAATAAGTCATCCTAAAATTGCATCATGATAAACTTACAAACAAGGAATGAAAAAACGCAGATCAGCAAATTGTGAAGCAATGCAAATAATCGATGGTGATTGTAATGAAATGTTTGGTTATTACAACAGAACAGTAATCTGAATGACAACTCAATGTTTCACTTTGCTATGATCCCTTCTGTGCAGAAGTACAAGTAGCTAAACATTTAAAAGTTTTTATTTTTTGTAAGAATCAACAACAGCAGCTTCACTTACCTCAGATGTAATTTCAGTAAAAGTAGATGAAATTTGCAGTCTTTAGGTAAACAGGTGAGGTTGCAAAAAATCAACGCCTTTTGAAACTTACAATTAGGTTACTTGTGAACTATCCTGTTAAGGCTAAATTATTTAAATCGAATAGATTCGCTTGTGAACATCATACAACCTAACAATGCAAAATATTTTGAACTACTGTTCTTGTATTGTTGGCTATCTAAAACTTTAACTTTATTTTTAAACAGAAATATGCTAAGTGAAAACTCCCATTTTAGATAGTTCTTTGTCTTTTCGTTGGCATGCTGCTTTTTTCTCTTCCACACATGTTCCTAATTGATAGCCTACAATGCGAATCAATAAGCTCGTACAAGGTGTGGTTTGCCGTTTTCAAGCTGCGGCTCTCCGCTCACTGGAACATTTAGTCCTGGCCGTTTGCGCAATAAAACTTGATCTTCGCTCAGCTTCTTGCTGACATAACCAGGATTAGATCAATTGCTTTAAAAAAAACGGGATCAAAAATTACTCACTTACAAAAAGTAAGCAATGATTCCTGTAAACTCATGATGGTTGCTTAATCGGTGGAGATCGAAAGATCTATTTGTCTTTTTCACGTATTTTAATGGCATTTTGTAGTCGCCTATATTGAACTATATTGAACTGGTTTGAATGAAAATTTTAATTTTTGTTTACTAGAGGTCTTGGAATATAACCTAGTCTACTGTTGTGTCTTAAAACAAGGGCTAAAGTTGGATTTGATAAAAAAACCATACAACCCATTCCTTAATAAGATTTCTGTTCAATAAATCTACACAACATTACTGTGTTAGTAATTTAAACTGTGTTGACACTTCAGGTCCCAGTTATAAATTGACAAATTAGCACTTGATCATTTTAATGTTGCTGGAAAGGCGGAGCTGTGCATCCCGTAATGCAGTGTCCCTATTAGCTTACTTAACACCAAAAAAAAGGTCAATGATAATAGAAATATGTCTATAAATTCTGTGAATATCACAAATTTATTGATAACTTGACAATGGATGTCACATCATACACAGGATGACAAAGAATTTTTTTATATTATTATAGCGTTAATTTGAGGAAACATCTTTTCGAAATCATACAACTTTAAACGACTGAAAACAAAATTAAGTTGGTCCGTGTTGTTCTACAAGTTGGTGATATTTTCCTAAAAAAAGTTGAATAATTTTGATGAAATGTGATCAAATCTAAATAAAATAGAGATACTTTAAACAAATCAGTGGAAGACATTTTTTTAACACTGTAACAAACTTAACCTAAAAGGAATTGCTAGATATCCGAGTGGCAAAAGCCTTAGTTTGATGTTCGATAGAGCGCCGGTTCGACACCACTCGAGCATGTGGCTGTGTCTTTGGCAAGACACTTAAATCCATGCCATCAATTGAGGAATGGCACCTCTTCGACTATATCCCTTGATTTTATTCATGGTTATGAACAGTACACTGCTCTAGAACGAAACGTCTATGGCCCTTCGTATAGGCCTATGGTCTGCTGAATTGAACTGAACACAAAAAAAAATTTAGATACACATTGAATGACGTGCAAAACACTTTCTAGAGAAATTTAATAAAAGTTGACCAAGGCCGCTCATTTTGTACATCAGGACAATTTTGCATTTTAATATTCTCATGCATTTTACTTCTATTTGGAACCCATAAAAAAACAAAATTGTTACAATTTTGAAATGAAAGAGGATCAAAGAATTAAATGTTGAATTGAAGAAAAATATCGTTTTAAAAGCTATTCTATATAGGCTACTGTATACAACTAACTTAAAAAATGAAATTTCATAAGCCACTGACTGGAGGGAACATGATAACTTTCCGTTAACTGCAGCTACCTACCAACGTACCAATACCTGTAAACAACTTATCATAGCAAAAAATATTCACACAAAATGTTTCGTTTGCAATTAGAGTTGCTCGAAACAACAAAATGTTGTAATGAAATTTTGTTTTGCCCAATTCGTTTAGAACAATGCTGGTGCGAATTCGCGACAGCCTTTGCTGTCACAAGTTTTCTTGACAGCGCTTATGAGTTTGACTTGAAGTCAATCTTATTTTACAATTCTTCGAGTTGCTGCAGTGCGAGAATAGCGCGGCACCAAAGAAAACTAAGCTGATCACACGCAAAGCAAAGCCAACATAAACCCTGACACCACAAACATATTTTAAATCTATTCAACCGTTAACAGACTTGAACAAACCATAATTGGTTGGATATGCTCAGCAACAACATTTTGACATACTTTAAATCCATTCATCCATTAATAGACTTGAACAAACCCTGTTTGGTTGCAATCGCTCAGCAACAACATTTTACAAGTTTTAAATCTAACTTTACGATGGATGCAAACTACTTTTATTCGCCATGTGGCAACTTCATGTCACCGTGATGGATTAAAAATTAAAACGACTCAGTGAACGTTGGCAACGTCATTTTATATTCGTCCTGATCACCAGCTTATGGTTGCTCAGAATATAAATAACAACTTTTGTTCAAGCAACAGACAAAACGAATACGCAACGATTCGAAGGCTGGTGCAAAACAGAACGAAGTTTGTTTAGTCGTCAACTCGTAGCCTACACCGAAATTCAACCTGATTAATGGAATTGCCAATTTAACCGTCCTCATGTGAGTGCAAGGTGCCACTTGCCACAATACTGCCAACATGTGGATCAACTTGCGTTGGTTGTGATCAGAGTAAAAGCCGCTTTTGAAAGTTCTTATTTTGTTGCACTGGAATGTTTGTTTTGTTTTGTTGTATTATCTTTATCCTGCATTGCGGGAAAGCGGACTTGAGCGCTATGCATCGGTGTACGCCTTCCGACGTACACCTGACCCACGCTGCAGCCGACTGCAATGTCTGTTTCCGGTTGTCTACTCTATTTATGACTTAAATTTGGTACTACCCATTACTCGAAATCGATTACTGGGTAGAGGCAATTATCGTAAAGTTTCTTGCCCAGAGAAACAACAGCAAGTGCGGGTGGCTGGAGTCGAACACGCAGGCTCTCGACTGCGAGCCCAACGCGCTAACCACACGGCCACTCCTGCAAGCATTAACGTTCACAAGCATTAAAGTTCGTAATTTATCTAAAAAGAGCACTTTGCTCTTATTGCTGATTGTATCATTAAATACATGTCTTTTTTTCAAATTTGTTTTGATGCAATGTTTATACTAAAAATATAACTCAAGATAAGCCAAATGCACGTAAACTAGGCTATATAGCACATAAAGTATAAGATTATCATCAGCCTTGATACGTGAACGATTTAGATCTGGTTCAGAAACAAAAAAAAACTTGCTTCTTCTCACAAACAGAAAAATTGAAAGCAATTTGATAAGCAAATAAATGTAATTCAAAAAAACAAGTTGAGCACTTTATGCAAAGACCCAATGAGTGACTTCATATAATGGAAACATTTAGCAATCATTAATAGCAGATACATACTCCCAGTGTTGTACGCGTCAATGAAATAAACCGGCGGCGTCAGCGCGAATTGCCTAAAAACTTTACGGCGTAAAGTACTGCGTCAGCTCTTAAAGAAATTGACGTCGTCAGCATCAGCGCTAATTTCTAGCGCTATTTTAGCCAGGGTCTCACAAAACGGAAGTATTTCGCCTTACCAAATTTAGGCTAAGAATAGCTATAAATAAAGACCATGTTTTATGTTTTGAAACTGTATTGTAATTAGCTGCTTTAGCTTAATAGTTAGGTTATTTCTTTGTTGAAACACAAGCATTTCAAAACGTTTGTCGGACAATCTGCTGTGTTTGGGACGTATTTTGTCCTATCCAAGCGCAAACATGCGTCCCACAGCAGCGCTGAATGGTATTGGTGTGTTGTATTTTAAAACAAGTCTTGAAAACGTTTACTCGGAAAGGTATCACTGTTCCAAGCGTACTGTGATGGTTTAGCATGTATAAATATTATTTTAACGAGGTCCACTGCACCAACATCGCTCTTTTCAGGTGCATAGAGCTCTTTAAATAAAGTATCTTCAACCTCCGCGATGACATTTATTGATTTTTTGCTTTCTCTCTCTGATCCCTCGTTCTCGATAGGCTACTGCTCACGGTATGAGTGATCACCATTTGGCGAACTTCTTCCGCTTGTATTCCAGGTAGCCATTCCAACCAACGCGAAACCCGGTAATTCGGATGAGTCGCGCTGGCCAGAATACATTGTGAAACTTTCATTGTGAAACGAGCTTTTCCATGTAAGCAAAAAATGACGCATAGCGCTTGACGCTTAAAATCGGCAAAATAGTTGACGGCGCTATCACTTCCGTCAACTAAAAAATAAATTGACGGCGTCAATGTACAACCAGTGCCGGTCTTTGGGGTGTGCGAACCGTGCGATCGCACAGGGCCCGCAAATTAGGGGGCCCGCAATTTACTCAGAAAATGCAGTAATTTTTGTCATGTCCAATGGAAAAAATTCAATTCGATTCCCAAGCAAGTACCGGTATCCTTGAAGTCAGTTGCGGCTTTAGGGTGAGGCAAGTACTGAAATTGTCGCGTCAGGCCACCTTTACATGCTTTTAGGCCCCCCACGACATTTCACCATGTGCCAAATAGTTAACATGGCAGTGTAACAACAGAATTTCGTTTTGTGACAATTGCATTTAAATAGAATACATGTTAGTTTCTATACAAAACCATTGTTATTATGCCATATATATGATATGTAGTTTTAAAACTAATCATTTAACCCTATTTCCTGTGGGGGGGGGGTCGGTTGGGACTTGGTACTTTTCAAAGCAATATCATTAAAGAACTACGCGATCCACAGCTCTGAAATTTCTTGACTTTTCCTAAAAATTATTCAAGTATTTATTCCGCTTTAAATGACGTTGCTATTGTCTATAGTTTTAGAGATATGGCATGATTTTCATAACATACTCTGATATTTTAGCTAGCCCTTTTGTTTTCAAATTATACGGATTAATAGGATTACTGAGCGCCGCCGTGCGTGGAACTGCGACGCAGATATCTCATGATTTGGTTTTGTTGTAAAGCATTCAACCGTAATGATTCCGCCTTTTGTTTGCAAACTCGAGTTTTGAGTTGCTTTGATTAATCTTTTAATTACATCTGAGTTGCTTTGAAATTATCAGAGAGCATCGGATAAGCTATGCTGAAAAAAATGTAATTTTACGTTGCTTTCTAGGGCGAATACATTTTGTTTCTAACTTCTAACAAAAAGCAGTAGGAAAGTTCTTGACAAAACTCTGTTTATCTCATAAAACAAACATACTGATGTGGTAAGTTTCTTGATTTCTTGTCGGAAAGCAAGGAGTGCGTTCTTGACCCGCCAATAAACTTTTGCATGTACCTGTACAGTGTACACTTATATTCACATGAATATTTATGGATGTTGTGAAAATGTTTTATGAAAACGAGAGATTGAAGGATACTGAAAAGAACTTGACACAGACTATCTAAACTGCTTGGCTTTTGTGGAAAAACACGCGCAGCTAAATTATTGTGCTTTGACAAGCATTGTGCATATTGTATCATCACTGAATCTTTGCCTAAATGGTAATTTTGCAGTTGCTTGAGAGATTACAAAATTATTTTTTTATACGAGGATTGAAAAGTTTTGATATATCTCAGCAGAAACACTATCAGGACCAACTCAATAATTTCAAACTTTTCATTCAAATGTTGGTCTACAAAAACTTATTTTCACAAAACGGTGTCGGCCTATATCTTTTTCTCCATAAATTTGGACGTTTGTGTCATTTGGAGCAAAGTTGTTTGTTGGGTTGAAAGAATCTGAAATCAATGCCTCGTTTTAGTAACGTATCGTAACGTAATCTATCAGTCAGCGCTTTTGTGCCTTTTTGTTTTCGAATACACTTCCCTGACAAAAGATTGGCTTTTGTAATAACGCCATCAACCATACAGTTGTATTCTCTGACTGCATCTCAAACGCTATACCATACTCAGCAATTTTTCTAAAGCATTGTTACACAAAATGCATATCTGACAAAATAAGGAAGATATGTTGAATTGAATTATATTTTATACGGATCGTTTTCTTTATCCTTGAAAAAAAGAAAAGAACGATTTTTATCGTTTGGCATAAAAATATGTGTATTGAAGTTCACCTTGGTTTGCATAATGAAAATCACCCCAAAGAATTGCTTGAAGTGATTTTCGCAGCTATTTGATTCTTCGCGATGATATCAATTATAGTTTCTATCAGGTGAAACCTGTTCAAACTATTTTTTTTAAAAACTATGGCTCATTCAAGAATATAACACTTTGTAAATATAGCTTACTTCATTTTTGTGTTTTTACTTCGATTTTTTCACAAGCAAGACCTTACACAAAACAAGTTATTTGCAACGTGAGTCGATTGACCAGAGTAGCCTAAATGGACCAGAAAGCTGATAGCCAAAACTTGATTACTTTTTATCAAAATGTTTGCACATTGGAAACAGCAATCACTTTGTTTCAAATCAGCAAATCACTTTTTGTCATTGGTTCAACGTCTGCAGACGTCTAAACTAATATACGACGAAATTGGTTTTCTGGGTCTTCGGTTCGGAAAAACATCATTATGATGTATTGTGACGTGGTCTATCAGCCAGCAGTAGTTTATGCGTCTTTTGTTTTTAGATGTGTGTCAATTACAAAAGATGGCTTTTGCAGTAACGCCATCAACCGCAAACTGCATCTAAAATGCTATTTCAAAATTTGAACAAAAAGAAATCTTCTCATGCGTAATAAATAACTTGACACAAAATGCATGTCCAACAAAATAGACAAAAAATGTAGAAAACGTTATTTTGCAAATCTAGTTAACAACATGAAAAAAAACACTTCAATCATTTTGACACAAACGTGCATTTTTAAAATATCAACAACCTTCAATTTTGCCCAAGGAAAAAGTCAACACTTTAGTGTTTTTTTGTTTTTTTACGACAAAAGCACTCGGCCTGAAAAAGATTTTTTTTCTATTTTTTGTATCGTTATGTCACGACTTTGAGTTTGTTACGCAGAACGGGAGTTCCATTTGGCAAACGACCTCTTCTATAACCTACCAACACGATTTGACTAAACGATTATTATCACTACATTTTGTCACAGCTGTTTGCAAAATTGTTTCATTCAAAGTGATCATTGTTGGTAAGTATTGAAACATATCACTTTGGAATGCATCGTGACATAGTTTATCAGTCAGGAGTTTTAGACGCTCTTTGTTTTTGGAGTGCATGATGGCCTAAAATGGAACAAGCTCCTATCGAAGGAAGTCACTACCTTTGGATAGGTTGTTGTTCAAATACCACGTGACACCATCAGGCTACCTTACTTTTCTGTATTCAATCGCTACCCAGACAGCAAATCAGACACTTTTTACATCGATTCAACCTCTTTAGACGTTGAAATAATGTTAAAAACGAATAAATAGCTTCCTGAGATGTGCTGTGAAATGCAAAGTGTTTCTTGATCATACATAACCAAATTCGACAGTGTGAATGTGAAAAAAAATTTGCTTGATTTAGTTCCAATATCAAGTAATGACAGTACGTTTGAAAAAGTGTAGACTATAAACATGTGGCTCAAAAAGCACTTGAAATAGTTTTTTTGCGGTGATTATGTCTCATTCTCTGCAAATGTTGAAACAAAGCAAATTTGTTTTGCAATGCCTCCGGCAAAACAACAAGCAAACGCAAGTCGGACGCCAATTACGATTTCATTGAAGCGTGGACGACGTCTCCGCGTAAGAGATTAAAATCTACACAATAGAATTAACCCGTCACACTCAATTATAAGTTAATTAAGAAGCAATTTCTCAAGTCAAATAAAAAAATATGACCAACCATCAAATTATTTGATTTTTCAAGTTGCGCTGTTGAACAAATTGCAAAAGAGTTTCGATGTTATGTTGTCAGATAAATTATCTACACCATGTGAAAATTTGATTGATCTATCTTGCGTAGTTTTTGAGTTACACGAGCTCAAAGTGATAGTGTCGAACCGACCCCCCCGTCCGCAAGTCAACTGGCCAAAATACGTCACAGGATAAAGGGTTAAAGGGCCCGGATTTTTAAAACGCCATGTATCAAATCACTTAATATTCTATGAATTCAGAAAACTTCACTCTTGTGAAAATTTAAATGCATGTTACTTCCAGTATTAAACTATCATTATTATGCCCTATGCATGTAATTTTTAAAATCTAATATTGAGGGGCCCAGGTTTTTTCAAAACGCCATGTAGGCTACCAAATGTTTAACATTGCTCAGTGACAACAGAAACTAAAATTTTCAATCTTGTGGCAACTGTGTTTAGATACATGTTACTTCCAGTACAATACGGTACTAAAATGTCATTGTTATTCCATGGGTTGAAAAATAACATTTAGGGGCCCGGATCTTTTCAAATTGTTTCAAGTTGATTACTCTGTAGTACCCAACCTAAATAATTTTTAAATCTTAATATAGGCTACTTGTTATTGTATTTAGATATGTACAGTTTGTGCAGTAGGCTACATTGTACACTTATTCATTGCTTGGATTTTTTTCACTGAATAGTAATATAATCCTGTGATACCTGAATTGCTGCCTCATAAGCAAGAAGAAGAAGATTGATGATATACCAATGTAATTTTTGTACCAGCAAAGGTTGTTGAACTCAATGATAGAGTACCATTAGTGATTTATCCATTAGCTATATATACCTAAACCTAATCATTGTAAAAGTGGAGCAAAGAAAAAAAGGATTTAAAAAAAGAGTTGTTGAGCAATTATACAAAGCATTCTTCAGTTTCTAAGTTTTTAAAATATACTAGTTGCAGTAATGACGCCAGTGAATCTACTTCTTTGACAACATCTTAAATGATGTCACTACTGGTGGTAACAGATTAATTTCACAAAATTCTGAGGTCAGCTTTGCCTTATTCAAACTCCAGCTGCTTGCAATGATGTTAGATCAATAGCAGAAATGCTCGATTTCCTCTAAATGTGATGTGCTGGCTAATTTTTACCCAAATGACCTAAACGCCAAGTCTTTGCTCGAAGAGCTAGTGTGCGTACAAAATGTCTATTCAGTTAAATTTGGTGTTGATGATAAGAAATCCCACATAAATATTTTCTCAAACGGCCCTGGCCATAGCATTTTTGCATGTATTTTACATCATTCACAATATAGCCCTAATGAACTACATGGCATGCTTAGTGTGCGCTATACCATATATATAACCTTAAAATTGTTTTACAACATGTCTTTACTCTGAGCTACTAGATGTGGCATGCAAATAGCAAGTGCAGTGGTTTTCATTTTTTTTATATCATATTATGATACTTCATATTTAACTTATTGAGATATACATCTCACTGTGCTTTTTTCCTTGGATTGAGTAGCTGTATTTATTTTTCAATATGTTTGTATAACATGAGGTATTTCACCGCAAAGTATTAAGATGCATGATTGCATGGTTTACGTACTTGATGCATGATGTCTTCAATAATAACACCTTCACTCGTCTTCAAAATTTCCCCTTGTTGCCCTGCCTGTTGTGGCTCAGTTTCATGTACGAATCCATTTCTAGCCTGCTTGATTATGTTTTAACTTGCATTTGCAGGAATGAGGCAAACAATTTAATTAAATGCTGCTCTGCCACTGTATAGAAACTGACTCTGACAGAGAATATTGCCCATCTTCAGTTGCAGGGTTACTTTGAGTTTGGCAGCCAGCAGTTTTAGTAAAAACGTTTTCTGAAGTGAACCTGCTGGACATTTTGCAAGCATTTCAAACAACTTCAATCTAGGTACCTACTTCTGAGTTCAGATGGATTCCGACCAATTTAAGCATAATAAGGAGTCCTTGCTGGTTGCTGCACAGGTACATTTGGTTGGGTTTGTTTCTTTTGCATTGTTATATTTCATGCTTAAATATTCCCATAAGACAATATGCACACATTTCATGAAAGTTGAGCATTGTGTGTTTGATGTGTTTTCATTCATGCTTTGTATGCATATTTATGCAACCAAGTAAAAGTAAACCGATTTTCTTAAATCAAATTGGATCAGTAGCGTTGCCAAGTGAGAGTTTGGGAGTTACCCCCCCCCCTTGGAACGCGTGTGATGTCACGATATTGAAAATTATGCTTTCAGTGTTTTGTGCTTTCTAATCAACACTAAATTAGTATGGTATAGGATCTAGAATGCTCTACAGCTGTTTAGTATCCATAGTAGTCTGCCGCTAACTCGTACAGTCCATGGAAACACTGCAATATCCACAGCTGTGAAAAATTGCACTGATCTTTTATATATATATATATATAGCTGATTACAGTGGTTCGTTATACAAAACTTGAATATATCAGAAATGAAGTAAGTTCACTGTCTTAAAGCTTTTTGTCTGATACTCATCGAGATGTATGACGTCTGTTTACATTTTCTAAACTTTGGGTTAACTTTAAAGCGCAAAAGTTAGTGGCTTACTGGAATAAGATCGTTTTTGATCAACCAAGGACAAAATTAATCAATAATAAAACTGTAATAATCTGGCAAAAAAGCGATCAACCTATGTCTCTAAAACAAAGTTTGCCTAATTTTAAATGAAACTACATTAAAAGAGCTAGTTACCAAACATTCAAATATCTTAGCCAGGAATTAGCAACAAGAAAACATAGAGACTTAGCTTTATTTCTGAAAAATGCCCAAGAAAACATGATCTTATCGTTTTGCTATGCCACCGGACAGCACCATTTTACAGTAATATTCATACCCAAGTTTTTGTTGAACATGCTCTCAGAATGCACCAAATTCAAAGTAATTTTTCAAAAATTTTTGGGGAGGCCCCCCAGACCCCCCGCCGCTGGGTGTCGCCTTCGGCGAGCACGCCGTCAGGCTTCGCCTGCCGGCCGTCAACACCCCCTCCCGTTTCTAAATACGTTACTGAATTGGATCATTGTCCTTGGGGCCCGCAAAACATATTCCGCACAGGGCCCGCAATACCCTAAGAGACCGGCACTGGTACAACACTGCATACTCCTCAAATAGGAAACTACCCTCGCGCGATCTTGGGAGTAGAAAAGATTGAATAAAACTGAATAGGTTCTCAACATCACATCTAAATGTTTAAACCACGTTCAAAATCAAATCTGTCAATATGAGATATCGCTATGATCTGAGATCTCCGAAGGACACCTAGAGACATCTGTTTATTGAGATATGCCGAGACCGTGCATAAAAGCATTACCTGAGACAGTCCTGAGTGTATTTTCATGTAGATTGCGTTAGATCTGAACCTACAATAGGGCTTCAGCACTTTTGCTAATGTACCAAGATTGCATTTATAGCATCATTTTTGGTTATTCATTATTCAATTACAACGATTATTTGGTACCGCATTTTCAAATCTGTCTATTTCATTTTAACAAAAATATGATATTTCTTTTTGCGTCAGTCATCTCAGTTTTACATCCAAAGATAGCCAGGCTATTTGAAAACTAGTTTTCTACATACTTCTACATTGGCTTTACGAGCAAAATTGCTAATGTTACAAATAAACAACTTGGAGCTGAAACAATAGATAAACTAAGTGACTCTTCATCATTTTGTAATGCAAGATGGTAATGACGAAAAGCGCTTTTCCAAACATCACAAAATTATATACTGATAATGTTGATGATGTTTACATTTACAGAAACCGCTATTGAAGTCATCAAAGAATTGAATAATGCTGAAGAGCCCTATGCGTCAAGTTTCTTCATATTCAGCAAACATGTTTTGCATTTAGATTTTTACCGTTTGAATCTGTCAAATCATGGAACCAATATATAACAAGCCAGAGTCGAAACCGTGCTTTTCTACCGATTCCGACTCCAGATACCTCACAAACTTTCCGACTCCACTTCCACAGCCCTCATCAGCTCAATTCAACACAAAATTTAGAAATAACAATTATTGCTACATGCGATATTTAAGACATTTAAGAAAATTTAGGAATCACTATGCTACACAGGATATGTAAGGACTTGAACTTGATGAAGAATTTAAGATTTATTCGGGACGCTTAGCCCACAAATAATTTCAGCTGCATTAAAAAAAAATCATGGAAAGAACGGGACTACAATTTTTCGAATTAAAAGGTGGGGCAAAGCGGCAATGTGAGCAAAAAGCAATGAAAAGTCACTGAACGGTTTAACTAGCGTGTAAACGTTTTGCGAGTAATTCGTTTTCATTTTCTTGAGATTTGCTTTTACAATTTTTTGTCGCTAGCTTACAGTTGTTGCACTGCAAGGCCATTTGTTTATGTGGTTTTTCTTGCCTGTCTCATTACGTTGTAGTGAGTTGGATACACCGAATATAAGATGCATAGTATTAGTATACTGTATACTGAAAAGTTTTGTGCTGGTTTCAATTTTTTGTGTGTTTTCCATGTCGCTCATTACTCTTCATATGCATGCACTAGGACTGCTTGAAACAAACTTTGTCTGGTCCAAAACGAAATTCTTCATGAAACAGTTTAATTTAAAACAGCTCAAGCATATTGGTGCCCTGTACAAACTTCAGTTCGAAAATATGATATTAGCATATTGAAATAGGCCTACGTTTGCTGAAATCCTTTGGTATTTGTAACTTGTTACGTCGTAAAATTAAGCTTCAGGCTCTGTCATGGTTCACATTCTCTACTACGTCTTATTCTACATATTGCCTGCCACAACATAAGTTTTAATAGAATCCCTCAAATAATTTGCTTAAAACACAGTTGTTGTAGTTTCGTCTTCCAACGTTCATATCAGCAAAATGGGACCACGCTTGCTTCCGTGGATCGAATCGTTCAACTGATGACAACCTTTCACCGATGTCGCTGTCGGCAGCATTGCCGAGTGGTGAGAGCCCTGGTACGACACTCGAAAGAGTTCCGCACCTTCCCGTCTACTTCATTTAAATCTTAAACCATCGCGTGTAAACCTGGACACGACGAAAAACGGTGTCGCTCTATGTCCTCGAATCCTCCTGTTGAAAAGGATTTACAAGCCGATATCAAGGAATCGTGCAAATATTCTGGTAACCGTATAGCTACTGTATCTCTTTTATACCATGCAGACTTGTTCTATTGCAAGGTCAACACCAAACATTCAAGTTAAAGTGACCATCAAGCAAAAAGCAAATAATTCAAATTAAAAATACGTGTAAACCACCCCAATACTGGAACGTGTAAGTGGTTGAACTTGATGATTATCTTCAAAACTTTGATTACACTGATGAGTTGATGATAGAATATACGAAAAAGAAGTAGAAATATCAGATAGCCCACAAGTTTCGATTAGTTATAGGCCTAAACCAGTGGTTCCCAACCGGGGGGGAATTCCCCACTAGGGGGGAATTTATTTTCAGGGGGGAATTTGGTTTTAGGATTGTAAAGCATTTTAAGCCTAGTAAGTTGGCCAAGACCAGAGCTTTAAAGCGCTAAGGAGGAGCCTTAACTCCCGATTATTTAAGCAACTGTGCACTGACATGGATGCAAACCATCACGTAGGCCTACTTCTCTTTCATGCAAATACTCGATGGCTTTCAAGAGGAAACGTAACCAAGCGAGTGTTTGAGCTCAGAGACAAACTTAAATTATTTTTTGACCTTTAAATAAAATTTGAATTTGTTTCATTGCTGAATGTTGACAGATGGATTAGATTTCTTGCTTATTTGGTTAATATGTTTGGTTCATTGACTAAACTAAATCTGAAAATGCAAGGGAAAAACGCCACTATACATACGGTATATAGGCTATTCAATCGCCATCTCCGTTTGAAGCAGATTGCGCATCAACATGGGTTATCTGTATCCATGCGCCATTGACATATTGATCCCATGTGAATTTACAAACTGTAGGCTACTGCTTCCATGCTGGCTCAAGGCAGGTTGGAAGAGAGTGATTGATTTATGTCACTGTCATTAGAAGATTGTCTTAAGGTACTAGAAGGCTCTGCTGTCCTGATCGCGGGAGACTACGTTTTGTCTGGCCTCTACCTTCCGACCAGCCTGGCTTGGGTGGCCTTTCCAGGAGCAAATGCCTGTACCGCTCAGCATTTAAAGATGCTTTGGAAGCTTTCACTAGCAAGCTTGATGATTGAAAGAGAAAAGTTAGAATGAACAATTGAACATGTCACCATATTTAAAAAACTATCATTGGTGTTGGTTGTTGACGGCAAAGAACAGGTTCTTCCAGAGTAGGAAAAGAATTGATTTTGTCACATCTCACAGCATTAGAATTGGAATTCATTCGATATTTTCCTGAAATTTATGACGATGAGCTTGATTTAATACGAAATTCATTCACATTGTTGATGAAAAAACTTCCCGATAAATTGCAGAATGAATTTTTAGAACTCAAAACGGATTCTTGCACAAGAGACTTATTCAGAAAAAAATTCAATCACTGGATTTTGGCCATTAATGTGTAATTCCTATCCCAAAGTGGCAGAGAAAGCTATTCGAAGTATCCTCCCTTTTTCTTTCACTTATCTATGCGAATCAGGTTTTTCAACTCTTGCAGATGAAAAGAAAACAGAGAAACAGATTAGACGTGGAGAATGATATTCGTTATGCTCTTTTGAATACTCTTCTACTAAGTTACATTTTGTTGTTGTCGAGTTGTCGAAACAAAAAAACCACAAGCTTCACACAGACTGTTATGCATTGACTCTTATATTTTGAATGTCGTTGGCTCCAGCTCGTGTCCGATCGAATTTGGCTTTGGACGGTGATGTCATATGTGGCTTTGGAGGCCCAGTCTATGATGGGAAGGACGTGGGAAAAATCACATTGTATGGATGTGGGGGACGTGGTAGTTTTAGCTTTTCATTTCTAGTGTTTCATTTTTCATGGGCCTTTTGTATCTTGCTTTTTTCGAAAATTTTCGTGCTTTTCTTAGTTTTTTTTCTCCAGAGTTGACCTGTCACTAGCAAGTTGTTCCCATGAATCCAGAGCGATGTTTGCATGGTTGAGGGAGACTTTCAGCTGGTCTTTGTATCTCTCTTTTTTTTTTTTCTTTGAATAAAATACTTTTTAGCAACGTTCTTCATTACCGCAATTAAATTATTTTAGTATGAAAAGGAATATTACAGGCTAAAAAGCTTATTACTAGTGAAAATTTAGTTTAGCTTAGTCTTACAAGACTTAAATTAAAATATTAATTTAAACGAGTTTTTAACAAACTAAATTTATAGGGGGAAATTTAGATTAAAATATTGACTAAAAGGGTCCACCGGATGAAAAAGGTTGGGAACCACTGGCCTAAACAGTATTACGTACATTTCTTTCAGTAAGAGAATCAAAGAACAATTTATTTTGATTGCAGTGAGCACAGCAGTTTTAAGCAGGCGAACATTATCCCACAGCACGGTCAGGCATCGCTGTGGTAGCAGTGCGCAAGGTGACTACTACAGCGCCCCAGCTAAACCAACCAGTCGTCTTAGCATAGTCTTGTGATGGATCTTTTGAAGAATGTTTCCTCATAGTAACGGCGGATAAGCAATCTATCCGCAACTAGATACATAAATTCCGGATAGCAGCTCAGAGCTACTTCTTATAAAGATAGCACGACTATAGCCCTGTAGAATTTTTGGTCAACATAGAAAAAATTCTTATAAAGACGTATGATATTCCGTTGGAAAGATAATTTTATCAGCTTTTCAATGATGGGTTTTGTCATTTTTTTTATCTTGGGGAAAAAAAGTTAGGACCAAAAACGTGCCAGGGGGTGAAACACTAATTTGCCCCCTGTAGAATTTTTGGTCAACCCAGAAAAATTCTTACAAAAACGTAGTATATACTGTTGGAAAGAAAATTTATCAATTTTTAGATGATGGGTTTTGTAATTTTTTTACCTTAGGGGAAAAAAGCTACGACCAAAAACGTGCCAGGAGGTAAAACACTAATTTGCCCAACATTATGATACAATTATAAGCTAAAATACGATATCTTCGTAACAAAATACAACATCATAAATTGGAATATTACTATCAGCAAAGCAAACTAACAATCGGAAAGCAAAAAATAAAAACATATATACGGTAACTTAATTAAGAGGTATATATCACACGTTTAAGGGGGTAAAAGCTGACCTAGACGGAGATAGTAGGAGAGATTTCACCGATATAAAAGGTTTTCTTGTATAAGCAAGGACATGTAAGCAACAAATAAAAGCTATCTAAGAGGTAGTGAAGAAGTTTTTAGTTAATATGCTCTTTCATAGGGTATTTTGTTACAAAAATACCAAAACAATCTGTTCTCCTCTTCCCCCCAGTCTTGGAGTGCCAAAAAGCCCGGTCTTGCTAGGGTTAAACCAGCTGTAGCTTAGGCGTAAAGATGTAAAACCGACATTTAAATTTTTAAGTTCTAATAAAATATAGCCTCAATACTAGGGTGTTTCATTTTTTCGCCATTTTTGAAATTCAAATGCCCGGGGTCCCATTGGTGGTATTTGGGGTAAAAAGTTTACACCCCAATTTTTTTAATTATGACGTCATATTGAGGTGGTCCTTAAGGTTTGAAATTTTTAGGCCTCAAAATCTCAAAATTTGGCCGTATCTCCGGAACCATTCATCATAGATCGTCTTAGGCTACTGTGTGATGTGCAGTCTGACCATAGAAAGAGCTCAACACCTGCTCTCCTGGGCCACATCGAAACGAGCTTTTGCCTGAGGATGGGTTTCTTTTATGTCCGATTTTCTTTCTCCTATTATTATTATTATGACTGCTCATCCACATCAATATTGGAACTGGCAAATTCAATCCACAGCACTTTTTCATTAGGCTGTCATTCATTACTACATGTGTGCTTCTCTCTGTTTTTGTTTTATTTTTTGCTATTTGTTTTTTTTTTGGGGTTTTGTGGCCTTGCTAACTACTAATATATAGCCTACTACATGATTATCCATTCAGGCACGTTTTAAACCTTTCACGGTTTTGCCACCTTTTCCCGTTCATTAACGTGCTGGTAGGTGACCAGTGCTGTGTTAAGGGGAGGGCCAAGGGGGGCCCGGCCCCCGGGCCCACCATCTCAGGTGGCCCACAAATAACAAACATTTGCGTTTCAGTGAAGTTTTTTTGATTTTCTAAAGTTTACTGCGTGTACTTGTCCATTATAAAGATGATTTAGGTCTTATTGTATTAAAACATCTCAAATTTGGGCCCTTACTACACTGAAACATCTCTAAAAACACCATTACTATCTTAAAAGAAAGTTAAAATGCGATAACGTTAGTTCAGGTAACATGATCTGCAGAAATATATTTAACATATTGTATAACAGGTGGGATGCAATTGAATTCAAGATGGGCCCAATTGCCACACAGTGTTTTTGCACAACCGTTTTAATTGTTTTGGTCATTTACTTTTGTGGTGAAACTTCGATAATGATTTTATGCTTACTGGTAAGAAGCATCATACCTAATAAGTTCACTCGTTGAAGATTCTGTGGAGAAACTATTTAGAAGTTGAAGTGTAATTGATGTAGTTGGGCCCATTTCAAAATCAATGGAAATATTGATAGGGCATTTTTTTATGTGTTTACCAATATGTTTGAAAAATTTGGCTGTTTTTTTAGTATAATTTGCAATACATTGAAAGAAATTGGAAAGCACAAATAGTGAAATGAAAAAAATACTAGAGGGCCCTTTTTGAATTCACATAGCCTACTCAACTGGTATTCAAGTTCTTTTGATTGAAAGAAATCGGAAAGCACAAAAGTGAAATGAAACAAAAAATTGAGTTGGGCCCTTAGTGAATTCACATATCTATATATTCAATTTATTTTATGATTTATCATTTCATTTTGAACATTTACAATACCGTAATCATAAATATCCTTGACTAGTGATGTCATGAGCAGAAAAAACCTGTCCGCTGCCGCACTGCACAATGCACATGTCTTCCCATACACTACAACGCAAAACATCTCGAAATGTCATACTGCCTCTGCAGTCTGCACCATGAAGAATAAGAGTGCACTTGTGCAAGTGCACATCAAATACAAGGGAATCTATTAAACAAAAGCAAATTTGGGAAAAAATTTAGGGCCTATTTAGGCAATTGAGGAACTTGCACCACTTGTTATCCACCTTTTATAGCTCATCTGAGTTGCTTTTTATTGAATGCTGGATACTTTTAGTAGAAACGTTCTTCTGTATTTACTTTTTTCTGAATATATGCACATGAAATTTCGCTTATTTTCAAATACCTTATAGACCTGGCATATCACATGTTGTATGGTAGCCCACTGAAATTGCTTTGATCCAAAATAAAAATCATTCTTTCACAAGTGACCTGTTTAAGTGTTTATTTTTGACACTAACCAAGGCTACCATACCCTAAAAACTTTAATTAACTTAAATGCCTGCATAAAATAATGAAAGCATTGCCTTGGAATGAAATAATGTTAAATAAAAATAATTAAACACTTGATTCTCAAAACTCTTGACACTGTTTTTGTTTACAAATAAAAATTTACAATCACAATTATAATGCTTTACCTTGCTTGACTGAACAAGTAGTGTTGCCAGATAAACCATAGAAATGATGAAAAACAATAATGTTACCAGACAAATGACCAAATCTGATTGAAAATTAATAATTTCTTCAGTTTCGGTTTTATCCCCAGATTTTATTCCGGTACCGCGACGCAAAGTTCAAACAGTCAAAATTCTGCACGGTACGGTGGTATTACCGCGTCGTGACTACACTCCATTGCCAGTATTTTTTTTATTAGAAATTGTTAACACTTTTGGCTTTCATTCCGAGCAAAGGTGTAGCTAAGAAATGATAGACCTGTGTTTGCGATTACTTACACTTGTGTTGTTTTCTAAACTGGTGAGAAAGTCTATTGAAGTGAACCACATATCCATATCAGTGCAGTGAAAGTAGGCCATGCACAATACTATAGGTCTGCTTGACGATAGATGGCCCAAAATTATTCTGGCCCAGGGGCCCACAAAGCGATTAACACTGGTAGGTCTGTATCGATTTTTGTAGTTAGTATCTTTTTCGTCCGGACGCGTTAATGACGAAAAATAAAATGATTGATTAGTGTCAAAATGCGCAGAAGGGTCGGTTTCCTATATATACCTGATGTAGAGAATATTAAGGTCTACATTCTTCGGAAAAAAATGTATTTAAAAATACTAGTTTTTTGGCAAAATTATCGGCTTTTTTACGTAACCTACGTCCCGTAACTGCAAGTCTTATCTGTATTTCTGGCGATTGTGCTTTTTAAAGTATCAACAATCAATTTTGCTGCGAGAACCATTCCAGCTTAGCTTTTAAATGCACAGCAGCTATTCTTGTTACTGGAACGTTTAACTGATCAGTTGGTGTAGTTTCAGTACTTGGCTTGTCTAATGTCTCGTCTTGCTATTTGGTTAAGCAAAGCCTCATCTTGCATTGCTCCAGGACCCTTTTGACGCCGTTCTCAAAAGAAATGACATGGGAAAGATATATTTTGTTTATGTGGAACATGCATTCTAAGGTATGAATATCATGACCAACTTCATCATTAAAATAATTGATGTCGAGTATTGACTCTGGACTTTTTTCCTGTGTTGAGAGCAGTCGTACCAGCCATGACTGATTATACTTGGGATAGGTGAACTCTGCAAGCCTCCTGGATGATGGTTAGGGTGGATCGTTTTTCAACTTTTTTTCTTAAACGCTTATTAATAGTGCGGAAAAGTTGTGCATTGACATTGTAAGCACAACACAAAAAAAAATTTTCAAAATTTTAATATCTTGGGGTGCCCCAAAGAAGTTGAAATATCAGAAAAAGTGGAAAATTTCCAAAAATTTTATTTTTTGTTTTTAGTTTTGAACCGCTTCAGAAAATTTCCGAAAATCAATATTTACTTCGCATTGCTGATGTCATGGTTGTCTGTATCCTGTTTAATAACATGAACATTCACCAACGTTTGCTTCCTTCCCCTTAGTGCGGACCTTTTGTGTGTTATGTGTAGGCAACACAGCACTTGACTTTCTGCAAGTTTCAAGCTGTATTTCTCTCGGGCAGCTACTGCAGGTTTCAAACTGTATCTCTCTCGGGCAGCTACTGCAGGTTTCAAGCTGTATCTCTCTCACGCAGCTACACGGATCGCAAATCGATCTCATGACGACGACCATGACTCTAATTGCATCCCACCATACTAGACCACCAGACCTGTGGCGATGCGTTCGATGGCACTGATGTGGGATCGCTATGCCATTCGGAGATCAAGAAGTAGAAATCGAGAAGAATTGCAAGAGTCCAGGTCGGACGTTTTACACGGTTTGTATTTTGAGGGCAGAAAAGACAAGACACTAAAGATTGAAGTAGACGATCATGGGGTGTCTCATAGAAGATCTGTTGTTGAAGAGCATGTGTGTATTATTATCGCCGAACCTGGATCTCAGTATTTTGGCCAGGTAAGTCCAACCGCGGGAACAGCCAGAAGCATTGCCGACTCCATAATATCAGCAGTTCATGATAGAGGAACAGACACCAGCTTAATAACAGCCGTGGGGTGTGATGGTACTGTGGTAAATACGGGTCATGCAGGCGGTGTTATCCGACTGTTGGAATTAGAGTTTTAAAAACCGCTGCAATGGTTGGTATGTCAATTCCACGCAAACGAATTACCCCTGCCGCATCTTTTTGAGTTTTTGGATGGCAGTACAACTGGTCCTCGTGGGTATTCCGGACAGATTGGAAAGGCTTTACTTACATGTGATAAAATGCCTATCCGACGATTTGAATCAATACCAAGTAATTTTCCTCAAATGGGTGTGACCGATTTAAGCACAGACCAAAGATACCTCCGGGACATTTGTCATTGCGTTTGTACAGGAGAAATTCCCAGTTCACTCGCCACAAGAAGTCCAGGTAAGCTTAATCACTCACGCTGGCTAACTGCGGGGAATCGCATTCTGCGGTTGTATATAGGGACCACAGAACCCTCTGATAATTTAAAAACGTTGGCTACCTTTGTCATGAAGGTATATGCTCCTATGTGGTTCGAAATAAAGTGCAATGTACTCTGTATCAGAGGTGCTTTTCATCTATGGCAAACCATCAGCAAATCTTGCTACCTGTCGGATAAACTAAAGGCCATTGTCTACCCTGTTATTCAAAAAAATGAATTTTTGGCCACAGCGAAAACAGATTTTTCTCAATGCTGTTTGACAAAGAATCACATGAGCGTGAGCTGGGAATACACCGTATACTGCTTGCACGAGAAACTCCCGTTTGCACTGAAATCCGGCGCTTCAAACTGCCAAAATTCAATTTTAATTCTGTCAGTTATGTTGATATGATATGCTGGCAAACCGATAACGACAAAACCGAACCTCCAATAACTATGAAAATGACAACAGAGAACTGTGGTCGTTCAAAAACATCAATACAAGCCAACATTCTCTCAATTTCCCCTGCCACACGCAAGCAGTCGAGCGAGGTGTCAAGGTTGTCACGGAGGCCTCTGTTGCAGTATGTGGTGCCGCTAACCGCGTTGGATTCATCAGAAGTCGGCTACAGTCCAGCACATACATGCCCCGTCTCAATACAAAACAAGATTTTAGATCATGTTCTTAAAAGGTTTGCGTATCTTACATGTACTTGTACCATAATTCTACTTGTAAATATTGATTTTCTGCGTAATTTACAATGATTCGCGGGAGGAAGTGCAGTTACAAATGTGTAAAAATGGAATTTTTAAAAAATTTGCAATTCTTTTTTGAATTTTAAACTTTGTTGGGGCATGCCAAGATATTAATTTTTTTTGAAATTTATTTTTGCGTTGTGTTTACAATGTCAGTGCACAACTTTTCCGCGCTCATAATACGCGGTTAAAAATTAAAGCAAAAAATAAAAATTTTGAAAATTTTCCACTTTTTCTAATATTTCAACTTCTTTGGGGCATCCTAAGATATTAAAATTTTTGAAATTTTTTTTTTATTTGATTGTGCTTACAATGTCAGAGCACAATCATAGACAACTTTTCCGCGCTCTTAAAAAGCGATTAAAAACAACAACAAAAGATAAAATTTTTGGAAATTTTCCACTTTTTTCAATATTTCAACTTAAATTAAAATTTTTGAAAATTTTTTTTTGTGTTGTGCTTACAATGTCAGTGCACAACTTTTCCGCACTATTAATAAGCGATTAAGAAAAAAAGTTGAAAAACGATCCACCCTAATGATGGTGTCAAAAATCAGTTCTGCAATGATCGACACAATTTTGGGAAAAGATTTAACAACAAGCGCACTTTCGTGTTTCATATGTCATTACCATCAACAAGTTGACCCAAGAAAACGTATCGATCTATTTTATCGACAACGCGCCCATCATAATATAACTGCATGGCAGAAGCTGAGTTGAGAAGGTTCTCACTTTCCATCAAAGATTTTTGTCGTTGGTGGTATACTGTCGAAGGTGATGCAGATATTTGATCTTTTCCAAGAACCGGCCTCATAAGATCTGACTGCTGGCGTACCGAAGTCATGCTACGATCAGCAAGTACACAACTTCTATCATTTATTGAAAAAGAATGTACTTTCTTGTACATTTTTCCCCCAACAGCTTGTTTCAGAGGCTCGTATTCCTCATCATCTTCCCGATTCATATTCCAATCAGAGTCTATAACGTGTACATAGATGTCTAACTGCTTCATTTGTTTTTCTCTGTTTCGAACATAGTAGTGCCGATGATTTGGCAGATTGTATGCCACAAGTGCTCGGTTGTTCAACTTTACTGCTCGTTTCCCACCTCCTTTTATGATTTTCCCGTTCCAAAGCCTTTTCTACATGGGCGACATCTATGCCACCGATAAACATTTTTTGCTGATCTTTCAAGAAAGCGATTTCTTTCTCCTGTAGCCTACTGTTTTCAAGTTCACAGCTGCAAGAGAGTTTCTTTTGAAAAACAACCGGATTTTCGGAGATCAAATACTTGCATGCACATATATCGAACAAGTTCTGTAACCATTCTTGATTACCTCATTACCTCTTCGTTTCATTTCCTTCTTTCTTGCTGTATTGTACTTCTTTGTCACGTCTTTTAACTTCGCTTCAATTCTCTGTTTGCTAAGCACTGGAAGACCAGCTTTATTCCATATGCACACTACATCTTTCAGCAGTTCATCTTTCAAATCTTTGAAATGGGGTGTTTTCTTCAAAAACTTAGGATTAGTTTCAGCTACTTTCTTCTTCAAGTCAAAGTAGTGACTGACTATATCTGCATTAAGGGGAAGCACATTTCCCTAAAATTCCTTGAAGTTTTGCATCGACTTACTAATACTTGACCTTAATGCCATAATGACACTTAATCAAAAGCTAACGCAGGTGAGCAGCATATCTCTTCCTCAACGGTTACTGTATAATAGTAATACAAGGCTTGTGATAATGTTACCTGTTTAACTGGGGCCATAACCAATTCGTTCATGAATACTTTCAGCAATTCAGGTTCATGGGGATTTTCTGTGCCAAGAATATCTTCAACTGAAGGATACGTACGGCTTTCGTGTTCATGATTTTTTATGGCATCCTTTACGAGTTTTGCTGCAGTTTTAACAATGCGCTCAGTTTCCTGAGATACATTGCTGTCTTTTTCCTGATACCATTTTTTACTTACAATTCCACTCACACTGTCAAGGAGAATAATTTTACTCTTGCCATTTCTTTCGACTAAGCGCAGTGAATTTCCATACTTTTCTTTTATTTGGGTCATCTTCAATGAATATATATTATCCCAAGTTGGTTTGGTTTTTGAATTTTTATCCTCGGACTGACAAAGCCTTGACTGGTTATTCCTGGTAGCTTCGCATACCGTACTTAACGTAGGGCCGGTTACCGAGATTGGCAGAGTGAAGTTATTCGATTGTTGTTGCCGGGGAATTACTCCGTTCACTAGGTGGCGCTGAATGGAGAGCAGTCCTGACAGTGCGTTGCTGAAGCGCACACCCCGAGAGTCGAACTTGCGCTGCATGATCTTGAGCCGGGCGCGTAACCACTGAGCTAACGGGGCGGACGTTCCTGCATCATGGAATGAAACTCTGCAACGGTGTACAACTGTACAAGTCCATATTATAATCTTCCAGTTTTTTACATGCAGCATTAAACAATGTCATTTTTTCAATGGATGTTGGACGACCAGGTGTTGAACACTGAGCATCATTTTCAAACCTTTTTCTGCATAGTATCTGGCTTCAGCAGCCACCAGGTCGTGTGCACTAAGCATTCGTTTCTGAACAGTTTTAGCAAGTTCATCGTCTCCTCTACTTTGGTATAAAGCAAGTGTTACGTAATATATTCCTGACGATTTTGTCCGCACCTCTTCAAATTTATTTCGGTCAGGGTGCCGTTCATCAAACGTACAACAATATATCCACAGTATAAACACTGCTTTTTAAAGTTGAACGACTGTTCATCTGACCGGGTCGATACTCTCTTGCTACTGGATTGTTCATTGCTTGAGGCTGGACATTTCTTGGATCTCGCATGGTTTCTCAAGAACTTATGACATGATGTATGGGTGTACGTAATATGGCCATTTTCTTTTTTTTCTGCAGAGTTGCGACCAGCGTTTCACAATCCAGTTTCAAAGCATGACCAATTATAGTGTCCAAAGAGTGTGTGATACTATCACTCTCGCAGAAATAAGCTCCAACATGACACAGTGAATCACCAGTCCGATAGCCTTGTCTACGTAACACTTAACACAAATTGCTTTTTCTTCTTGACTTGAATCCATCTACAACAGGGGTTCTTAAACTTTTTTTAACGCAGACTCCTTAAAAAAATTTTTGGTTTGCGTGGACCCCCTTTATGGCCTAGTCTAAGAAACTTTTTTAATCAACATGAATAGGACATAACGCAATAAAATTACAATGAATTGGTAACATAATTTATTTTTATTTGAATAAGGACCTTCTGATGATCCTCCTTTTAGGATGAAACAGGTTGTCAAAGGTTTAGAGAGTAGTAGGCCTAACTATATTTGATTGAGGTAACAAAACTTACGTTTTATCAAATTTAAGAAATAGCGAATGCAGATTGTTTTTCAATATCTTCGATTATTTTCATTGTGAAGGATGCTGCTGTTTGTCTTCAATAAGAGCATGAAACTGTGGCTTCGTCTTTAATAGGTTAACACGCATGTCATCCTTTGCATCCAACCGATTTCGCCTCTTTGTTTTGATAGTTACCAAGGATGAAAATCCTGACTCCCATAAATATGTAGCCGCAAAAGGGATTATAGCAGCCATGGCTCTCTTTACCAAAAGAGGATATGCCGAAACCTTTCACAATCTTAACCTAGCCTAGCTGATGTCTAGCTTAGCTGCAACTGGTAAAATTTTGCAATGTTCAAATAGCGGCAAAAAACAATGTGGAAAGTGACATAGCCTAATGTACGTACGTAAGAAAAAACAGTAGGCCTACAATGCGATAACAATTATCTGGAAACGCCAAACTAGAAATCATCAGCGCTGTTTGAACTTAATCTCTTTTCGTTTGAAAAATTTATTCCATTTTTGAAATTATACACTAAGATTTCCATTGGATCTTCATGGACACCCTAAAGCTAGTCCGCGGACCTCTTGGGGGCCACGGACCCCAGTTTAAGAGCCCCTGATCTACAATGTATCACACTACTTTACTAAGCTTTATCTGAAAAGCAAGCAAGGGAAATAAAACTGACCGCAGTAAGTAAACAATAACATAACGAAGTTATAATGAACAACGACAGTTCTACTGGTGCCCCCCTGTCTTTCTCACTCTTACCCCCTGAAACAGGTGTGGCCAATAATTCTATTTTTATTTATACCTTTTGCATCTATATCCTGCTTTTCTGTTGATAATTTATTAGTTTCTAGCCTTTTGTTCACCCATTATAGGAAAGATAAGAATATAAATATTTTTTTTTTAATTTCTTTTCCCTAATTTCAATTTTACACCCCTGACACGTTTTTGGTCGTAACTTTTTTTCCCCAAGGTAAAAAAAATGACAAAATCCACCACTGAAAAGCTGATAAAATTGTCTTTCCATTGGTATATCATTCGTCTTTATAAGAATTTTTTCTAGGTTGACCCATTTTTAGACCAAATTCTACAGGACTACTAGACGATCAACATTGGATATTGATTTTTTTTGGTGTTGGAAATATTTTTGTGTTGGAAATATCTGCCTGCATTCATTTGTTTTGAGAAACATGCACAACAAAATGTAACACAGCGATATGAATAATTTCTTCGGGTGCGCTTCAGTAAGTAGGCTATAATAATTCGCTTGATAAAACCTTGGAAATGCGATTGAAATACAAAACAATGACAATTCAGTCAATACATTGATTACAATATTTGTAAAAGACAATCGAATAATATGTCACTTATTGTCTCAGGAAACTTTGAACTTTCATGAGTTGGTTGAGTTTGTTAGAACAGAGAATCGCCTACATGCTATCTCTCCGCACAGGGCTGGTCAGTGGTTAACAGTAATACAATGCGTGATGAGATCAACCAACACGTGGACTACTATAAAACAACGTTAAAAACACATAAACATCGCTCTTTGTTCACAGCGCTGAAAAGTAATGCAAACGATTTTCTAAAACAACTAATTTCATTCTCATGTATTAAGCTCTTTCAATATTTTGAAACGATGATTCAACAATAAAATAGAAAATACGTTTATTTGCCGTTTTTAACACTAGAAAATGCAACAAACTTAACCCTTTGATTTTCAACCTTTTTTTGGAAGTTAACTGCTCAAGGGGGGGCCGTTTTTGGATCAAATTCAATCAGTTGTTACGTGTTATCCGCTGGTGCTATTTCAACAGAAGTTGCGCTGGTATGAAAAAAAATCATTTGTTTATAAGTTTGAAAAATCTTTATTTCAAAATTTTATTATGTTAAACTTAATATTTCAATTTTTGCAAAGGTACCCAAAAACGACAATTTTGATTTATCTTGCCGCTGCTTAATTACCATGCTAATCCGATTTCATGCAAAGTTCTGAATAACAAAGAGCTCGATCAACCGCACGGAAGTGTGTGTGCGGTGTGCCGAATCATTGCATTGATAAAGATTTACGCCTTGCGAGCAAATCTTATTGTAGGCTACTCATTGATTCTAAAATAGTTACAATCAGAGTAATATTGTTACACGAATTTGAAAAAAAAAACTGCGTTTGTTCTTTTACATTTTTGTCCTAAACTAATGCTTTCCAAAACTCATGGCTAGCTTCTAGTTTTAGGGAACAAAACTTCTCATACGTAACACCTTAGCCTGCTTGAATAGCTGTTTACATCTTCGTTTGTGTATTTTAGGTCTACAATTGAGTTTGTGGTATGAATATTTTTAGTAGAGAGAAGACGATTGAACAAGTTGTTGAAATTATCTGAAATTTCTAAGTTCAAATTAGGTGCTTTTGAAATTGTGGATTTGTGTCAAGTCGCATCACAAATATCATGCAGGCTGCATCATAAGTCATTTCGCTTACGGTTGTTTATAAACATGACTCATAAATTACATCCACAAAAAATACAGCATTTACATCAACAAAGCTAAGTTCGAAGCTCACTTTTTATTGAAGATTCTGTCAATCAATTTGAAAATACATTTTTAGTCCGCCAGCGTCGAAACAATGCAACAGCGAATTGAGGATCATGCGTAAACAAAAGAAATGTGAAATAACCCACAGTCAGCAAATCTACATAAATTTAACGTTTACAAATGTTGAATTTCAATGTAAAAGGACTGGATTGCTGAGTGACTGGGTCCTTATTGTTTGAAGCACAAAAAATACGCCTAAAGCCGACAACATCAGCAAGGTAGCGAATATGTTTCTGGCCAAAAAAAAAATTAACTTTTGACTTCAAAGATAAAAATGATTATAACGAAGCTTCAAAGTTTGTCGTAAAAAATGTTGCAGAGATACAATAAACATAATCATTTTGTGCCAGATTGTGAGAAGACTTCCAAGATTCTTTCCAAACATTTGCATGATTGCAAATTATTTTCTATAACTTTATATTTCCAAATAATGGATTCTTTGTTGAAACAACGTGGCTACAATTCTATAAAAAATTCATAGGCCTACTACATTGAAGTAATGAAATGTTTTATAGTGATTTTGCTGATGACGTTTTACAACATCCGAGAAGTAAAAAATAATAATAATGAATTATTTTACAAAACCGTGGTTTGCAAGCGCTTCACAAAAATTGTTGGGGAAAATTTACTATTAGACGTAAAACGTTTGTAAAAAAAAATTGTCGGTCTATGTATTTATAATGTTTATTACGCTGTTATCGAATTATAAACTGTCTGTATTGTCTACCTTTGTAGTTACCGGCCAGCTTAGAGCAGCATGCAAACTACGCGTTTATGGTATTTGCACCGTGTTATGATTCTCGAAAATTTCCCACAAGGTCTTTATTTTTATCGTGATATTTTGTGCTTTTTCTGTCCTAAACTTGAAGTCATTGTGCAGCACAATCCACATCTGTTTTTAGACTCAGTCTTCATTGAAAATCTTTTGTGTGGTGCATCATTTCAAGTAGTGTCTTCCCCTAAACTGTTACACAAACCGCCCAGAACCAGGTTGATTATGTATCTTACAGCCATTGAGAGCCCGTTATTGTATGTGTGGAATTATTAGATGTCTGACTAAATTCATGCCAAAGTCGAGCAAATTCTGCTTTCGGGTCCTTGCTGTTATTTACTGTATTTTTTGTTGATAAGTTTAGGCAGCATTTTTCCAAGATAAATAAAGACATAGGTATTGTTCGTCACTTAGATTTAGTTTTCTCAGCATTATTTATCCATTCTTTGATCCACTAGTTTGTCTCACTTTTGGTATAATCGGATCGTTTATAAATGGCGGGTCTTCACAATAGCCGGCCTCTTATACATTGGCGTAACGTATTTAGATGTTGAATCAATGATCAAGAAAGCTGATTCGTTGTTTGTCTTATGTGACGCCTAGCTTTATGCCTCGTCTACATTACAAAATATTTTGTAATGTATATTTTGTAATGTAAGACAAGGCATTATCATGTTTATTTTGCGCTCTTTGGAACAACACACAGTGCACTGTGAAACAAAAATGCAAGACATAACAGCAAGTAGGCAACATAAAGCAGGGAAGGGACATGTAGCCATCGAGTTAGCTGCTACGTGTAGCCTAAATGGAGCCTATCTCATAATTTTGAGTGTATCTTACAATTACTGTTTGCGAAAACGCTATTTCTCCGGCTTCTCCCAAAAGCATTTGCAGTGATACATTTCCTCAATTGCAAGTTTTGCCAATGAGAGCATTTCCATAGAACGTTTATTTCGAAACCAGGTTTTTCGTGTCTTTACCCAAGGGAAGATTTCTTATTGCAACGTTTTTTATTCGTCAATGAATATTATCTGCTTGAAACATCTGTTTTGAATAGTTTGTGGCCTACATTGCCTACTATTTTGATCATGGATTGCTATTGTTCGTAGAGCTGATAACGCAAAAAAAACGTTTGCTATTATTGTTTCTAATTAACAGCTTTGTGATCACTGGCTTTTCTTTTGTGGCATAAGAAATAACGCGCTTTGTATTATTGAGGTCAAACCGAACAAAGGAGAACAAGAGGATGTTTCTCTCTGCTCGCGCATATCGATGCACGAAGCAATTATGAGCTTATGGCTTGTCATCGCAATGTAATCCATTTCACGCTTGGCTGGAAGTTAGCTAGAAATAGCAAAAATTCACCAAAATCTTGAATTTACAAGAAAACTACACAACTTTTAGCATCAAATTTAATATCATCAGATCCGCCTGGCAATTTTAGGAAAAGTCAAAAAAAACAAAGTGCATGGCGTTACTGTGCTTCAAGCAATCAAAGGAAATATGAGGGGGGGGCCAAATCTGGCCTCCCTTTGAGGAGCAAAGTGTTAAAGCGAAACAAATAAATTTGCTTTGATAACAAAAAAAGTAAAAGATTTTGAATTTCAAAAATCCAACGAAGCAAGATATATCAAGATGATTCATGGCTTGACATCGCATCAATCGTCATCGATGTATTGACCCGATTAGTTAATAATGACAACTATATCGCTACAATGAATTGTGCATGTTTAATTTCTTCTACATATCCAACTATTTCCCACGTATTCTTCGCTGCATCATACGTTTCTATTGCGTCGGTTGGTCTGTAAATTGTGATCGAATAAAAATCAGAACATGAAAACTGATAATAATTGAATTATTTCAGTCAAATCAACTCTCTCGTTTGCAAAAGTTGGATACTGTAAATTTAAAACATTAAAAACTAAATCGACTAAAATTTAAAATTTTACATCAGCGATGGACAGATTCAATCAAATTATGTTTCAATAAATTGTAATGATCTCATACTAAGTTATTAGCATCTCGTATGTTTCTATTCACAGGTTGGTATACTCCATTAATTCAACTTATTCATGCTTTCTGTGCATTGATGACGTCCACAAACAACCACTCACCCTCCAGCGACACACACCATCCTGTCTACGACGCATGAACCGTGGTATCTTCTTGCAACGTTCATATCAGCAACATCGGACCATGCTTGCTTCCGTGGATCCAATCGTTCAACTGAAGACAGATTGGACAAATTGGCGCCAAATCCTCCTGTTCGGACAAGGTTTCCAAGTCAATATTCACAAATTGTATAAATATTTTGGTAACCTTAGCTGCCTCGTTTATGCAGTGCAGACTTGTTCTATTGCAAGGTTTACACCAAATAATCAACTCAAGGTAAACTAAATGCATGCAAAGTATATCGGCCATGATGAACAAACTGTCATAACATCTACATTGGCTTGTTAAGTGAACGATTTTGAATGAGTTGCAAAAATAGCAAAATTTTGCTTCATCTTACAAGGACGAACATATTCATAGCAATTTGTAACAAAATAAGCAAATAAATATCATTTGAAAAACACATTTTTGCATTTTATGCAAAAACTCAATAAGTGACGTCATGCAATGGGAACATTTAGGAATGATAAGTGGTGAGATATCGCAATCATCTTGAATCTGCGTTATAGTGACATCTAGGGTTGACATTCGTTCAGCCGTGGATGCTACGCGCGTGTATCGCTTGAGCGTTGTGTTTATGTAGATTGCGCTAAATAAGAACCCACTGTGTTGCTTCAGCACCTTCGCTTTGCTGTAATGTCCTGAAATTGCATTTATTGCTTTTTTTGGTTATTATTTTGTTATAACGATTATTTGGCACCGCATTATCAAATTTGTCTGTTTCATTTTAACATAAATATGATATTTCTTTCTGTCATTAGTCATTTCAGTTTTACATCGAGAGATGGCCAGGCCATTTAAAAACTAGTTTTCTACATTGTTCTGTATTGGTTCTACGAGCAAAATGCTCATGTTACAAATGAACAACTTAGAGTTGAAATAATTGATAAAATAAGTGACTCTTCACACGGCCTACTAGAACACGGCCAAATATGTTGCTATTTGAGGAAATTTCTAAGAGTCTGAATTGTTACAAATATAGCTATGACAAACCTGTTATCTTACCATTTCCAGAAGTAAGTAAAATAAGCAATATTTGTACCTAGACATATGTTTGGCTTGTTTAACCGGAGATTAGGTATGTATGTTAAGCACAACTTATGCAATAACAATGTAAAATATGTAAAATTTTCCAACTGCATCCTGGAGGTAGTATCGTTTGGTGTGTCGCTTTTGGTGAAATTGCATGTTCTATTTAAAATATCAAGGATTTTTTGTGAATTCTATGTTGTAGCCTAAGCGGTTCATTTGATGTGCTAATTTAAATTTTAGTTCGTTTTGTTTTCCACCAAGTTTAATTTTGCAAGTAAACTTTAGCTATTGGCAAAAAATCCTGCTATACAAAAAACCTAACGACTGTATGATGAGACTACCTCCAGGATGTAGTTGGAAAATTTTACATATTTTACATTATTATTGCATAGGTTGTGCTTCACATACATATCTAATCTCCGGAAAAACAAGCCAAAAATATGTCTAGATGCAAATATTGCTCATTTTACTTACTTTTGGAAATGGGAAGATGATAGGTTTGTCATAGCTATGATTGTAACAATTCAGACTCTTAGAAATTTCCTCAAATAGCAACATATTTGGCCGTGTTCTAGTAGGCCGTGCTCTTCATTATTTTGTAATGCAAGATGGCAGTGACAACAAGCGGTTTTCTAAAAATCAACATATTGTATAATTATTGACAATGTCGATGATATTTCTAATTCAAAATTTCCAAGTCGCGTAGCAGAATATAAAACAAAAGATGCTGATCTAAACTTTGTTTTTGAAATACTGAATTACATGATTCTCTCTGATTCCGTTCATCACTTCTTTCTATAATCTTGGTTAAAGTGTTTTCCACAGAGAAATTGTTTTGACAAAAATATAAAACTTTTTTGTTGCACATAGTATGCTGATAAATTCTGGTTCACTTGTTTTATTGATTTGTTACAATTTGCAGAATTCAGCTGATTTTTCCGACTGTTCATAAACAAACAACTTTTGTCAAACAGTCTCCAAGGTGAAAACTTAAAGCAACTTCTATTTGCCAACTTTCCGTTTCCCAAAGTGAAGCTTACAAACCAGTGGAATATTTAAAATGTGGCGAGATCGATCATGCTGGAAATGTTTTCGGTAATGGCGACCTTCTAGCAAATCATGTATTGGTGTTAAAAGTCGATCTTTGTTGGTGGACTGATACATTCATTAAATATTCAACTTGTAAGCAAAACTCAGATACACTCATAGATGTAGAAAATGATCTTAGAAGCTTCAAGCTGTTCATAATGGTGGACGCACAGCAATTTCCTGTGTACTTGGCAACGACAAAGCGAATATTTCAGTTTGCTTGAAGTTGTAAATTTAAGTTGGCTACTGGAATTTAATATCAAAGTTTTGTTTTTAAAAGCATTACTGTATGTTCTTAATGAAGTTACTACCAATTTTTTATAAATTCAAGGAAATGTTTAAGTTCAAGTTAATTTTTTTTTCATATAATGATCTGACAATATCTGCTCTGTCATTAGGTGCAGCAATGTAAATCCCTAAACTGGAAGTTTGAGGAAGAAAAACTTATATTTAGCTGTTCACGACTTTTTGTATCAAGCAGGTTAAAAGACAAAATTTAACAGTTGCAGGCTGATCAAAAACTAACAAAACATGGAAAGCCAACCCGTGTAGCCTTGTGACGTCACAATGACAGTCGTCATACTAGCAATGGTTTGTTTCGAAACTTTTCAAGATAGAAGAGAAGTTAATGCAATGCAGCAGGTCTACTCATGATCAACAGAACTTGTTGAAAGTTTTGCAAAACTAAACTGCAAAACTTGCAAAGTTTTGAATTTTTGGGACTTTGTAAGATTTGTGTCAAATTGAGCAATGTTAGTTTGACCATTGACATCCAAGGATCATCCACATTTAGGTCACAACCCAGTGGTTGAGTAGCACTGAGTCAAGTTGAAGTTCCCGTGCCTGGTTAGGCGTAGGGTGGCGCCAATCTATGCTTTGTCATCCTTTGTTCACATAACTTCTCAAAGCGCCGGACACGCCACACTCAATGCGTTGGACTGGCCTTGTGACGTAATCTTGTGTTCACTTCCTCCAAACTGCGCTGTTCTGAACGCCACGAAGGAGGATTGTGAGTACCGGGTTTGGTTTGTTTTAAAACTTTGATACTTATTTCGTTTGTCATGGAACCCAAGCTTGTATAAACAAACGATCCAGATACTAAGCCAATGAAATGGTTACTAAAGTCAAACATGGCCACCTGAAGATGCGGCCTGATTTGTCACATTTTGCAGATTTTGATTACCGTTGCTGCTAGTGTTTGATTGACATTTTCTGAATTTTTTTTTACATTTTGCGGTCTCTTAATGATATAAAAGCTTTTTGTTGCCTTGGGGAAGCAGTAGCAAATGAGAAAAATTAAGTTGAAAAACGCTCAATCAGACTGTTATTGAAAAATTAACAGTCTGACTAAAATCTTCGAAATCAAATTGTCTTTGTTTTTCATCATCTGAGAATGTTTAAACCTATTGTATCGTCTGGGGAAAACAGTAAAGAAAGCGTAAAAATATAATATTTAGAAAAATTCAATTGAACATTTGCCTAATGTTGGCAAAATCTGGAAATTTCTGCAAAATGTGACAAATCAGGCCGTATCTTTAGGCAGCCATGAGTCAGTTCTCAAAAGTTGAGAAAAAACTCGTTAATTAAATCATTTAATACCCATATAAGACATGAAAAATAAAGATGCTTAAAAATTCGTGAAAGTCACATATCATCTTTAATAGTGTGTAAAGGGATGATAATTGCCAAAAAAAATTTTAAGTTTTGTTGATTTATTGAAATATTTGCAAAAATCGAACGTTGCGAAAACGCATCGTTTGTCATCCCGCCGGCAGTGGATGTTGCGAAAACGCATCGTTTGTCACCACGCATACTATTGCTGTTGTCGCAATTGATTCGTACAGACTTAAAACATATATGTAGGCTATGTCTGTCTAATCTCTTGATCTTCCTAGCTATTATCTTCATCCGTTTAGTTGTATGCATATCAGTTTATGATCTGTCTGCAGTGTTTTTTCTGAAATATTGTAATATTTAGTACACTAAGTCAGCTTGGCAGTTTGCAAGATTTATTGCTGGAAAAACGGTTGCATTATCATGTAGGCTACTCACTCGTAAAAACGTATTCACTGTTAGTGGTAATGTTGAGAGCATTTCAAATGTAAATGAACATCGCATTTCTTGCAGACGTATACTGTTTGGCTCTGGCATTGTCTGCACCTTCGGCAGCTTTTGGGTTCACTTGAAATGATATCATGAGCAATTTGATCAAACCGCATCTCTGCATTGATCGCGTTTGTTAGCGACCGTTTTCTTCCTGTTTTTTTGCAGAGGGACTCCACATTTTTTAAGCCAGATTTGTACCAGTGATCTGGTAAAGGTCAGCATGTCTTGGCTGTAACCACCTTCACTCGCAAACAGCCAAGCGTTGTTCACACATACATTCAACATGTAGGAGAGGATTGAAAAGTACCATTTCTTGCCTCGAATATTTATCCTGTATTGTGAAACTGAAGGAGCGGGACCTTGCCACTATAGCTTCAGCCGTAAGCTGATCACGCGGTAAATGGCCCAGCTGCACATTTCCTTCGTCACCTGAATCTTCATCAGTAATATTTCCATTATCCGGTGGAGCGATAAACACTCTAATTTCTTCAGACATTTGAAGGACAGTGATGTTATCATTATTTTCTTCTTCAGAACTTTCTTTGTCAGAGTATCTTTCAAGTTCTTCCAACTCTTCATCCAATCTCTTTTTCCTAACAATGGAGACAAAAATAATTAACCACACGTGTGGGAAAACTAGAGTTAGAAAAGTAGAACAACATTGTAATTTGCTTTCGAGAACAATCACTAAATAAGGCCAACAGTTAGCACAAAAGATTTCCTGCAACACTGAAAAATTGTTATGATATGGAAGATAAGTCGGACTTATGGGGTATTACTTGAAAACCTTCAACAGATCTTTGAAGCACATTGTAGAATTTTAATAATTAATATATAATTCTTAATTGCCAAATGAATTCTAACTTGGATAGCGGTTAAATATTCTTGCATGAGGTTTTCGTTTTGGCCTACTGTAATTATGTACGAAACTAATGCAATATGTTATAAAAGTAAAACATTCAAAGACAGATAGCAGATGGATTGAGTTGGGTCAGATTATAGTTTGTAAAGAAAACTTTATTTACAGATTAGCATATTTCATTATCAACAGCAATCAATCCATAACAAAATGTAGAGCGGTCGCACATCGAAAGCTCACGGTATGACAAACGTTGCGAAAACGCATCGTTCAGCGCATCTGTGATGACAAACGTTGCGAAAACGCATCGTTTAGCGCATCTGTGATGACAAACGTTGCGAAAACGCAACAAAAATTGCCACGCATTTTGAACACGAAAACACTTCTACTTAGAATACAGCTAGATTTTATATAAGTGAACCAAGCAATACCTAATACATTATATTAAGATACACACTAAAAAAAATTGTAAATTTGTCATATAAAAATGCAACTTACCTAATATTTCTTGCAGCCATCGTATTCCAAAAAAATGTCGAAATTCAGAACTATGTTAAAACTTCAGTAAGGCTAATAAACAGATAAGCTAACTTGTTTCTGACTCTCATAGCACTAAACTAACTAATGAAACTGGACTGACCGCAAAATCTCAAGCAGTTCGACCTAGAAATAAAAAAAAGCGCGACCTACTTGTCTGTTGCGAAAACGCAACGTTTGTCTTATATGGGTTACTTTTTTATTAATCAACTTTGAAAGCTTTTCTCATGCTCGCCTGGTGCTTAGTTGCGTATGTTCTATTAATTATATTGAGCTACTCAGCAAAACTTCTGATTTTAGAGTCCTAGTTTTTTACAAACAGATTAATATAAACATGGCAACAAACGTTGATATAATAACACAATCAATCCTACCCATTGCATAGACTTGATCGTTCAAAACAACTGCAGATAAACCAAATCTTTCAACTTTCATGGACGGAATTCTTCTCCACCGACCTTCTCGTGGATCCATGCATTCCACTGTGTTCAACACCCCTCCATCATTATAACCACCGACAGCGTATATCAACCCTGTTGGAGATTGATAGTTTGTTAATAATAGTATTCCAATTTTACCTCATATTTTAAATATAAAAATGCAACAAATAGAGATTGTTGCGACTGTGTCAATAATAATGATGGAAGATGCGACGACTACAGGAGTGCTGCACACCAGCAACTACATCCCGTTCATTTTACGAACTCAAAAATTTGACATTAAATATTTCCGTTCCAAAAGTTTTTAAATTTGAAAAAATATTTTCTCTTATTAAACATGAATATAAACCAAAATAAAGTGCAACAAAGAAATTTGTTTTGATAAAAGTCAAGAAAAAAATTATTACGTTAGCATTGTAACTTCATCATCTTTTGATAAGCAACAAGTGTGATTGTACAAAGGCCTACACAAAGAATTAATAAAGAATTTGTAACACATCTTTATAGGCTATTATTTTAAAACAATATGGCGCCATATTTCATGACAACACAAATATGGCAACCTCGACAAAATGTCAAATTCGGCAATTGTCAGTGACAGCATTTGCATGCGTATGTTGCCGTTCCCATGATGAAAACGGGCGAACATCATTACATACATTAAACAAAAATAACTCAATGAACCAATCTAGGACTGAGTTATTTTTGCATAAAAATCGATTCGATGAAAATCAAAGCCATGGAGTCGAACGAAAATTTGCAAATTCTTGATTTCTAACTGTACGACTAAGTCCAATCTAACGTTCAAAACTGGCACTTTTTTCAAATTCAAAGCTACATTGTGAGAAGAGTGATCGGTTTAATGATGTTCTTGGTATATCGTCACTTAACTACCAAAAATCGTTATTTAATTTGATATGAAGATACATAAAACTTGTAAGAGAGTGACTAAAACAATGAAAACTATTAATACTACAAAAAGTGCTGAATGCCAAGCAAAAAGGCAAAGCAGAGCAAATTAAATCAAATATAGTTATTACTATCTGAAGCCTTTACAAATTGTTTCACCTAACGGATCATCAGAAGGTCTTAATCAAATAGATTCTATTTGAATAAGACCTTCTGATGATCCGTTAGGTGAAACAATTTGTAAAGGCTTCAGGTAGTAATAACTATATTTGATTTAAGAGAGTGACTACATATATTTAAGCATAAAAGTGTCCGACACGAAAACATTTCAAAAATACTTCAATTACTTTAATTTGACGCAAAAGAGTTTGTCTTAACTGAATTTAAATTAAATGGCCAAGAATTTCGTTTTCATTGTAAAAAAAAACGTCATATCGAGCAAACATAAGCTACTGTACCTACCACTAAGTCAAAAGAACAATCATTGAGACAAAGAAATGAACTTAAACAGAAAACTGAAACAATCGGTGACACAAAAATAACACAACCAACAAACGTGCTATTGTTCCTCGTTTTATATCAAGCCAGAGTCGGAATCGTGCTTTTTCCACCGGTTCCGACTCCAGATACCTCACAAACCTTCCGACTCCACAGCCCTGATAAGCTCAAATAATTCAATACAAAATTTAGAAATAACAATTGCTGCATCCGATATGTAAGACATGAATTTTATAAAAGTTTCAAGATTTGTTTGGGACGCTAAGATCACAAATTATTTTAATTTTATTGAAAAATAAAATCAACAAAAGAACGGAACCAACATTTGGTGCAAAGTGGATAATGTTGACAAAAAGCATTGAAAAGGTGATTTCCGGATGAACAAACGTGCAAACATTTTGAATCTATTTCTTTTCTCGGGTTTTACTCTAACGATTTTTTTCACTACAAACAGTGTGTTGCACTGGAAGATCATTATTTTGCAAATGTAGCTTCTGTCTCATTACGTTGCAGTGAGTTTGATTCACATAATATAAGCCATAGCATGGTATAAGCTGAAAAGTTTTGTGTTAGTTTAAACTTTTTGTGTGTTTTCCATGTTGCTCAATGCTCATTACTCTTCATATGCATGCACTATTGCACTAGGTCTGCTTGAAGCAAACTTTGTTTGGTCAAAACGAAGGAATTCCTTCACAAAAAGTTTAATTCAAAAAAGTTAAGACAAATACTTTTGATTCGAAGATATGTAACGATACTAATATTATCGCCGATACCGATATCACAGTTTAGGCCGATACCGATATTTTTCCGATACTTTAGTTTTGCAAAAAGAACTGTTTTCGTATTAGCAAGGAGTTAGATCAAATGCTAAGTTTGACCTTATTTGCATGAAATTTAAAAAAAAATCTTTGAATTGGCATATTTCAGTTGTAAAGATTCAATCGATCCAATTTCTCTGCATTGTTGTGCCATAATAGTAGTGTTTAGTAATAAAAGCCCGCCATGATTGAGGACTGAGGCATTAGGGAACAAACATCATAATTGCGGTTTCTGACAAATTAATAAAAGGGTTTGCGCAAACTCTCTACATAGGCTATCATGATTTGTAATAACATATAAAATATAAACCAAGTCATTTCTGTAGTCATACAAAACTATTCGACAAGTGTTCAACCTAAGGGCGCTTGTTGTTCGGTTGTTGCTTTTGCCAGGATTGATCAGATTACCCAGGCAGCAAAAATGTATAAATTTGCATCATTTCTACGTCGACAGACGTTCAAAAAAACCATGGAATTGGGTTATTTTTAATAGACTGGTTCTATCAGTTTGTGATCTAATTTTAACCTTTTGTTGTTACAAAGTTATCAAGCTTAAAGAATGTCATGACAGCGTAAGTAAGCTACGGCTACGCAACGAATTCCCACAGTAATCACCACTTGCTCCTGACAAGTCAAAGAACATCGTTGTCTTGTGATGTTGCCAAATTGCGTCCAAGGAAGAGCAGTTTAGAATACCGAAACCGAATCGGTTCGAATTCTAAACTGTTTGAATAGTTGGAACCTTTAATTGGATTCGGTATATATCTTTTTTTCGCGTCACATTTACGTTATTTATCACGGATGAACTGCGTGCAAGCAGTGCAACAAATACGTTGTGCAAGCGTACACACACCGATTGGCATCGCAGTTGCCAGTTTCGAGGTTTTCCCTCAGAACAGTGACAATTCTCGTTTAGAATTTGCAAGTATTTGACCGGTATTTCGAAGCTATATGACCTGAGATTACTGTAATCAGCAATTTTATTGCGTTTAGTTGATGTGATGTTGCATTGTTTGGATAATTTTTCAAATTTTTGAGAGTAGCTGACAGATATCCTTAAACAATGAACAATCATATTTTTTACCTCAGTCAATTAGAGATTATTATTTTATATAAACTTGAGCGTTTCGGTTCTTCTCAATTAGATTTTAAAAAATGAGCGAAAAGTAAAAAGCGAATTGAATTTACTTTTGAACTCATGTACTTGCTTAGGCTACATAACCCTTGTACGTAGTCACGGTCTAACAAACAAAATGACGTGCAAATGGATGATTTCTGTGCTTGACTGAAAATCATTCTGTACTACCAAGATGCTTTGCGGCGATTTTTCACAATTTGTCACTTCACAACAACGTCAGGAAAATTTATAATGCTAAACCGTTTGACTTTGCAAGAAAAGTGGGGAATTTTATTTAGAATCGATTCATTTGGTTTGCCTCTGAAAACGTTAAAGCAGAACTTTCGGGAGAACCTCAAGTGAAACAAGTAACATTAGCCAACATACAAATTTTTCTAATTAATATAATATTGTTAATTTAATTTCTTAAAGTCTATAATAATTATCGTGACGAAACGTAGGCTTTAGTATTTGATTTGTGTGGTCACACCACTGCATCCAACAGTGCAACAGCCATTAGTGCAATAATCGCTTGGTTCACTAACACCAAAATTAATAAGCATTTTTCTTGCATGACGTTCTCGTAGCACATCGGGTTTTTAATTGTTTCAACGTTTGCAGACAATAAATCAATCTAACCCATTGTCTGTTGCTTTGGTTTACGTTTGAATAAGTTTATTGTATGAACGGGAGCAAAACAAAATCTTGTCAGGGGATAGGAGAGGTTTGGAAAGCCATAAACACTGCATTGTAATTACATAGTTTGTGCCCCAAAGAAAACCTTGACTTCATTTTGTGTTTACTTCATTTTCTTTGGCGAAAATATAATTCTAGTTTCGTTCTAATTATTCTAGAATAGATTCGAATCCTCAACTATTCGAAAATACCCATCCCTATTTGCCTCACATTTTTGTGGTTTCTTATAGGCCTAATGATAATTGCTCTTCGCTATTTCTGTTGCGTTGCTTGGTTTGCGTTGATGCAACAAAATGTCGGTCTGTAAAAAACTTCATAAACAAATCCATGAATGCTAATTACGAAATGTTGCTTTGATGTATTGTAATGTTAATACGTCATGTTTAATAATTGAATGAATTGAAAACGAGTCTAATCACTCAAAATGAAAGCAATGGGACAACGAATCCTCACTGAACCAATCAGCAAAATGTTTTGTGAACGCCTCAACCTTATTGTTTCTGATCTGCGGAGTTGATGTAAATCTTAAAAATCATATGGACTTATTCTTGATATGTGATTTGACTACGTACACCACATATTGATTAATGGATGCTTTGTTCAACTGAACTTCAAAGTTAATGTGAATTAATTTTTTACGTACCAAACCACCTGTGGTGATCGAATTTGTTGAATCATAATTCGATAAAATGTTGAGATGATGTTACGTCATTACGCCGCTTTGAAATGTAATTTCATGACGTCGTATGGACGAAAAGCGTAAATAGTTTAATGCTCTATTGGAAGTAAAAAAGAAGCACACATGATAAACATTGGCGAAATTGAGTCTCATTTACGATTTAAGAATGAATTGACGCAAAACTGCTGAAACAAAACGTTTTGTTTGAGTGAAATAATCACTGCAAGTAACCAATGCCAGAAGGCGCGCGCAAGAAGTCATGGGAACGTGAGGTATCAAACATTTGAACAGTTTATTATTCTACATCAGTGTGACGTCAGTTGCTACGGTACTTCAAAAAATCTTGTTGCTAACTGTGAAAAATCTGCAGCAAATGAATTTTTCTACATTTTTTAATTCGGCCTAATTTTGCCAATGGCAATACTCCAAAAATGGCCGATATCGATACATCTATAATTCGAAACAAAACGGATATATAAAAGAAACGCAATCGGTTGAACTGACAAATTCGTGAGAACAAAGAAAATGCATAGAAGCAGTAGCAAAGCCAGGGGACTGGAACAGTGGTAGGTCGTAATGTCTTGTTTAAGGCATGTATCACGTGAAAAACAATTGGTTTTAACGTACAAAAGTGACAGACCAATTGAGCAAATGCACGCAAATTACGCATGCATTCTATTTCTCACAACCCATACATTAATGAACACAATTTGCTTCAACAACAAACAGTAATGAAGCTCACTTTGGAACAATATTGATTGAAATTACCATTGAAGCCAAAATATATATGTAAAAAAATGCAAACTGAGTGACGACTTCAAAAAACCGTAAGGTATAAAAGTTTAGTTTTCAGGAAATGATTTTTATAGGTTATACAATATCCCAGAAACATAAGCAAATATTTTCATGACTGTTCAGAGGGAATTAAAAATCGTTTAAGTATTATGGTGTCATGTACAATTACGTTCGAAAATATGATATGAGTTGTTAATTGTTATTACTGTAGTCTCCAATAAAGGCCTTATACCGATATAATAATGTTTGTAATCTAACCTCTCCTTCCTCCTTACAGAAGGCTTCAACCCACAACACTTCACACAATGAGTTTTTTTTTGCAGCCCACAAAAAGTTTTGAGACTCAGGACAATATTAAAATCAATATTTAATTCAAGGTACATTAGTTTGTACAATGGCTTACTAGCCGTGGTTTGTACGTATCCATTGGGTTTCCAAAACTGTTACAGTTCATTTTAAACATTTTCAGCTGAATTTTTCCAACTATTTGTTTCTTTATATTTTCTCGAAACCTAAGTGAGCAGTTTTATCTTATCCAGATTTACGCCCTGTGGTTGAAGATTTAGATTAAGTGGACGTGATGACAAGGAAGTCAACCTTCGTGTCCACCTTCAAGCATGTCAATGTGTGTGCCAAGGCACAATGGATAGATGCCGAACCGCCGTCACCAGCATCGTGCAAGCGCTCTCACCTCTCAGACACGTAGTTGATAACCAATAAGTTGATTATAATGAACAAAGAAAGGAGCACAGGATAGTTATCAATTATCTCATTTTGTGATAATTATTCAATTTTGAATGAAACGGCGAAAAATCATTCAAAGCATGTTAATTTTTGGAGCGTTCAGAGATTCTTGTGCGTTTCGTTTCAAGTTCATAGAAAGTATCAGACATAATTTTTTAATATCAGGATTCTAACAGTATCTACTAGACCTGAATTTCTGTGAAGTCCATTTAAACTTGTTAAGCAGTATAATTTGCTGCTATGAACGAAAAAAAAAAGAGATTTATTTGGTGAAAAATGATGACGGGCGATAATTTAGTATCTTTTTCTTTCTTTTTGAACTAAGACTGATTTATGTCCTTGAACGCAGTTCTATTGAGCAAGAGGTTTAAGCGACAAAGGACTTGAGCATTGTATAGAATTGGTTCTTGCGACACAACAGTCGACTAACTGTGCAATAATTACAGTTTGAAAACATTCGATGTGATGAGATTGATCAATCCCACCATGAATCGAATGTGATTGTGATCATGTTGTTCTCAATAGCATAAAGAATGGTTTGTACAACCAATGAAATTATGAGGTATTGGATTGTTCTGTGCTCATAATATTTACTTATAAATTTAATAAATGAGTTTACTGTATAACAGTGTTGGCACCATCTATGAATTATTTCATCACAACACATTGATTACACTTATTTAATTTGTCAACAAAGTTCAAACCTCCAGTGGAAGCCAAAGCATGAGCAAAACGACCTTCATTCATATCAACGCTGTTGTACCATTTGTCTTCAACAATGTTGTAACTTTCACATGAAGTCAAACCAGTGCCACCATATTCTCTGCCACCAACAGTGAAGATGGAATCTGTCCATGTATAAACAATGGTTCTCTTCAATGGTAATTTTGTTTAGAATAATAGATTAAATAAATAATAAAAAATTAAACAAATAGATTTAATCATTTTCATAATAATTGCCAAAGAGAATACAAAGTTTATATTAACAATGCGAACAAATTTTGTTATGTATAAACTTTGAAATTAAAGCATAATTAAAATCCTGTTATTTTGTATTACATAACAATCAGAAACAAACCAATAATTTATGTTGCTATTCTTATTGATTCAAAGGTCTTCAAAAAAAGAACATTGATGATTTTGTGGAAGTAGGTGGGAACGAAAAACTCCTTGAGTTAAGTGGACACCTTCGTTACCAGAAAGTTTTCAATCTTCATTCCACACTACGTGTGAGTGTATAGATTATGCTTGCTACTTCCCTAGAAAAGATTTCCTGGAGGAGGAAAATGAGGGATAGCACAAGGTTTTTCAAAAATAAAAACGGACGACGAGAAAATAAAAATAAACTACTCTATTATAGACTATGACTAAGCTATATTATAGATTATGTTTATTACTTCTCTAACAAAAGATATTTGGTGGAGGAAAATGATGGATGGCAAGGAGTTTTTAAAAAAACAAAAATAAAATTTAAATAAACTACGCAGTTATAGAGTATTACTAAGCTATATTATAGATTGTGTTTATTACTTCTCTAACAAAAGATATTTGGCGGAGGAAAATGAGGGATGTTAAGAAGTTTAAAAAAAAAAAAAAAAAAAAAAAATTCAAATAAACTACCTCCTCGCCCTCTATGCCAGGGGCAAGCAACCTTTTCAACACATGGGCTATAGTTAGGAAAGTTTAATTTTTACTGGGGGGCAGGACTACAATTGAACTCTTATTAATATTTTCATCCTTTTGTTGTTCAATCACTCCAAGTACTGCACATGAAGATATATATGCATATGCGTCGTCAGAGCTGCAATGATTTAGAAGTTAAAAAATACCAACCACATGGGGGAAACACTGGTGTCTGTCGCTGTCAATTCTTGCTACACTCGATTGCTGAGAAACGTAACATAGTTTTGTTCTATATTGAAAAGTTTTAAAAACAAAATCTGTTTGATTTTGAAAGAAAAACTTTCTTGTTTTCTATTCAAAATCGTAGAAATTTGGTTTCGTTATGGGCCCGAAACAAATATAAAATACATTAGAATCTTACAACACAGAAAACCTCATGAAGTGAAAAATGCTTGGTCTTGCGTATGAAGTGCTTGGTCAATGTATATGAACTTGTTTGGCTCAGGGGTGGTTTAAGCAACACACAGAGTAGGCTACTTCAAGATTGTTTCCGTTTGTACAAAATTATTTTGCCCTCGTCTCTTTTCGAGTTTAACTGTTCATTTAAAGAAATTCCTTTAACAGAATTGCTTCAAATATTACAAGTTTATAACTATTTGATCACCTTTCAGAAAAAGCAATCAAACTTTGTTTTCAATAAAATTGGCCTATTGAAACATTGCAGATCAGTGGGGTTCAATTTAATTGTCGTCTTGGTTATTTGAAAACTTGTTTGCGCTCTAGTAAAGATGCTCATTCAAACTACCAATTTTGAAACCATAATTAGGTTATTTAAATTTGTTTTAATAGGTAGTCAATATGACATGTATGGTCGAGGTGATGTATCAACATGAGTATAAGATAGTCACAGGGTTTATAAAATCTTTCATCTTGGACCTAATTTTTTCTACAGCCACAACAAATAATACTAACTAAATCAATATATTTACAAATTAACCAAAAATCTTAATGTTGGTGAAGCTGGCTCGACACCTTAGACTCTAGTCTAGAGCCTTGATGATCAGTACAATTACAGAACTGCCTTTTGTGACCTATCACAGACCTACTTTTCTTTCTGCCATGTAAAAGTAGGTTAGCATACTTTCACTTAGCCAGAGGAAAAATTTTTTTTTTCAAACCGCTTCCGATGAAAACTTTCTCTGTACGCCACTAAACATATAAAATATCATTTTAACTACACAGACATGTGAATGTTCAAATAAAAGTCAGTGAGAAGTGCCTGGAATGTTAATGCGTTTAAACCAGTGGCGTATATTCAGGGTGTTCAAGGTGTGCACTGCACACCCCAAGAAATCCAGAAAAAAAGAAAATTTCCATCGGTTGTCGATGTTCTTTACTTTCATGATATTTTAACATCTTGCTGCATGCTGATTGCTTTCTTTTCAATTGCAAAACTCTTCCCCTTCTAATTTTAATACTCCAACGTTTGAGGTCATTGCCTTTAATTTTTTTCGGTCATTACCTTTAAGCTGGGTGTGCACTGACAGCTTTGCGAGTGCTATTTAAAATAAACAATTAAGAAAAATGACGTCACAAGGCAGCGAAAACAGCAATGGTTTTAGGTCAGCCAGGGTGTGCACTCGCTAATCTGCACACCTTGGCGCGTCATTGGGGGAATCCCAGGCAATAGCAAGTTTTAGCTTGTTGGATTAGAGTTTGAGGTGATCAGCGTTGGAAACAACTTTTGCTAGAACTGAAGCAAAAGCAAGCTTTCTACGACGATGTAATTCAAAAATTTATTGCACAAACAAGAAGAATCGAATTATGCTATAGATGAATTTTCCTTCTGTAGTCGAGGTGTTAAACATTTTCGTTTTTACTAAGTAGTACGGCGGATTAAAGTACAGCCGACCAACATAGCAATCGACTTTCTTTTCTTGTTTGTTATCGAGTTGCTTTGCTATTGTTTTAACTTTCACCTGTTTGTTTTAAATTCGCTTGTACATTTCTCAAGGTGTTGCGACCGTGCCTAATCCTTGCATGAAGTAAATCATTTCCATCTCGAGCACGCTTTAACTTTCGCGTTTTTTCAGACTCCTGCTGTGTTATGGCAAGTAATATTGTTCGTTTTGATGGTCGGAAATAAAAAGTGAACTGAAGTACGTAACTTTAGAAATGCAACTTAATGTTTGATATTATTAAGTCTTTCATTCAATGCGCTGTCAAATAAATATCTATTTTGTATTCTTCTCCATTCCGACAACATTATTTTTGTCAGTTCTGTTCATGTTCAGAATTTGTGCTGAAAATGCTCTCAGAACGAACCAAATTCAATGGTAATTTTAAAAATTTTCTGGGGGAAGCCCCCCAGACCCCCGCTGTTGCTTTGACGTCACTAAACACCCTGTCAAAGTGGTCACGGTACGCCACTGGTTTAAACAGATAATTGAGCAAACAAACGTTCCAAAATAATGAACCATATTGGGGAAAAAATGGCTGGAAAAAGGATAATTTTTTCCCCTTTTATTACTGTGTGATGAAAGAGATTACCTTAATTAAATACAAGAGCACTACAATTCTTATTATCAGCTTTATTTATTGGGATAGGCAAAAAAATATTAAAACCACTTATAAAATTTTGTTTCAAAGCATGTTTAATGTTTATTCAACAATTGCGCAAAAATGATAAATTTTAAAGTTGTGCAAACTTCGTCAAGGCACAATTGGGCCTAACTAAATTGTTTAAGAAATAAGATCGAACGAGATATGAAAAAGCTGCTGTCACGCTCATGCGGAACTTAAAGAAAAAAATTCATCAAATATCAAACTTGAAAAATTTAATCAACGATAATGAAATGTTGAGTGAGTAAAATTAAACGCAAACATTGGCGAGCATGTGGCATTCCGAACCAAACTTCCAAACAAACCAAAGTAATTTCATCAAACACCAACCTATAAAACATAAACGCTCGATAGTGAAATTTGTGTAAAAAATTGTTGAGCGAGTGAAATGAAGATGAAACATTAGCGAAGATGTGGCACTCCAGACCAAACTTGTGTGGTGCGCGTCACATGCGCACTCGGCACTCATCGTTGTTAATATTCATCACTTTTGTCACAAACATGAGTTCATCTGCTTGTTGTGGAACCAACTTAAATTGAATCTAAACTCAAGTGGATTTTTACCATTGCAAACCACAGAAGCAGCTTCATCTCTTACAACATCTGTGGAAGCAAGTTGAGTCCAACCAGATTCTTTATCATTCAACTTGAATCTTTCAACCACTTTAGTTTTCCCTCCACCGACAACAAAAACCTCACTTTTATGACAAACAGCTGATCCGTCTAAGTGTTCAAAGTTTGTGTTCTGAAGAAACATAAATTGTTATGAACGTGTTAGATCAACAATGTCACGATTTCACAAGATTTGCTTGAATGTTCGACATGATTTCACATCAATTGTGAAACGTCGAGTGCAATCATTGTAACTGCATGTGATGCATTTGTTGAAGAGCAAGATATCACAAACACGAAAACATTTAAATATTAACAGCTTGGAGCTCACAACTCATAGTAAAACAATATTTTTTTAAGCGCACCACATCAAACAATAAATGCACTCATCCTAGGAACAGTAAACCCGAAAACTTTTAATGTTTTACCAGGAAGTCAGTTACTTCTTTCTTTCTTACGTCATACTTCCACACATTTTTTCTATGAAACGCAAGAAATTGATTCCTCGATTCTGAAACAAGCAAAAAATGAAGAAGTTTAAAATATTTAATAATAATCAGCGTCTCTATATTGTTTTTACAGCAAGTACAGTGCAAGAACCCGCAAGCTTGAACGGAGATGGAAAGTTACTGACTTTCATTCACACATTAATTATCAACTGGTGGTATACATGCGAGATTGCAAGTCCGCTCTTGCATACCGAATTCTAAGGAATTTTTATCATTGCACATTTTCTAAGAAAACAATTACATAATACCATGTGGCATGAAAACTACGAAATTGCAAACTTAAGCAAAAGCGGCTTTTTCGGTTACATCGCTCTTGGTTTTGCTTGCTATGCATCACAGCTTCATTTAGGCTACTGTGTAAAATTCAATTTTTTTGGGGAAAACTGAAGAGAGGCCAATAACAACCAATCAAGTTGCATTTTGATAAGTAAAAGTTGAACAGATGAAAAATATTAAAAAATACTTAAAAAATTTGTTTAAATCAGTCAAAGCGCTTGATTAGTTTAATTAAAACCGCTTTTGATGTGATGTCACATTAAGAACAAATTTTAAAAACACAAAAGAGGTTTGTGGCATGACAGCTGTAGGTTAGTTATCAAGAAACCGATGTCATGTCAATGTACATTGTATATTATGTTATGCAGGAAAGAGGAAATTAACTTCCTCAAAATTTGCGTTGAATTGTTTTTGTTTCGTCTGATTTTGTACATTTGTCATTGTTATAATAATAATTGTGATTTAAAACTTTTGCAAACCACTCTTGCTTTCCTGCTTTTGGCGTTTTTTTACTTTGCGATCTTTATCGTTCATCCACCGCAAAATAACATATCTTGTGTTTTTTCAGAGAGCGGCTGCATATTCATGTTGATGTACATTTGTACAAGCAGTTACTGATAGTTTAACGTGCTAGGCATTGTCTTCAAGTGGTGTCATGTTCACTGCCAGTGGCATACGCAGAGGGGGCCATTGGGCCATGCCCCTCTCTCCTTTAACAATGTTGATTTTTTTTTTGCGTTGTTGTGATTGTGTAAACATATTATTGTTCAAAAGTGGTCTTGGATAGTAAGGCCATATTAACTGCCTCTCGTACCCCGGGATGCTCGGCTGTTTAGGGGCCCACTCATTTTGGTTTGTTTAATTTTTTTTGGCTGTTTGAAATGAAAAAGTTTTGTAAATAAAGCTGTAGAAGCTCGATATTCAATAGCTTAAATCACACAAGGCTTTATTTTCAAAAACCGCGGTTAGTGGGCTCACACCTCTGTTAGGGGCCCACCTTTATTCATATTTAGTTGGTGCAACGTTTCTCGATAATTTTATATAAACAATGTGACAATACTGTTACAAAAACCTCGACATTTTTCAGACTGCACCCATATGTTTTGTATTGTTGATGATCAATTGGAATAACTATTTGAAATAAGCGAAAACAGTATATCTGTGTTATTTTGTTGAAGTTTACAGAAGAAAGAATACTAGGCTACGCTCTCGCTTTCTTGGAAAATGTCCTTCAACGGTTGATAGCATAAGACTTCTCCAAAATTAAATACTCGCGAAACGACGAAAATGATCAACAATAGCATCCAGAAGCGTTGACAAGGATTATCCAGAACATATAGGCTACTTTTGTATTCGAGATTTTTTAATTCAAAAACTCTGAACAGGGGAGCTTGCATAGGGAAGGAAACTCCACGTCGCCAAATTTTTTTGTAACTAGTTTGTTTGAATAGGCCAGTGCTTTTCAACCTTTTTGAGAACCATCCGCACAATTTTTTTTGCAAAAATTTCATCCGCACAAACCAACCGAAAATTATTACACAAAAGGAAAATGAAGAGACTTAACATTTTTTTATTCAAATGTCCAACAAGTAGGCTATCGGTTTATCAATGACTCGGTTGCTGCTGAATATTTCTGGCAATTTCAGACCAGTTAGGTACAACTTCTTGCTGTAAAGCTCCCCGCATTAGGTCAACAAGTGTCTCATCAAGAAGACAACTCCTTTTCCTCGTTTTGATGTCAACTAGTGCACTAAAGCCCTTTTCGGCCAAATAAGTTGTGGGGTTTTGTACAAGAACTTCTAGTGCTTGGATGGCCAGGTCTTTATAAGAACTATCCAGAACTCCTAACCAAAATGCAGCGTGTTTTCTGCGATTGAAAAATGCTTGCTGGCAGAAATCGGTTTTGACAGTATGACCCAAAGGTCCCGGAGGCTCCTGTTCACCGAAGGGGTTCAAAACCCACAGCTTTGTTTTTAATGCTTCTGCCTGATGGCTTGGAAAATAAGATTCAAAACTATCAAGCAGAGTGGGCACATGAGAGCTCACTACTTTCATGATACGCTGCTCCAACTTGTGTTCTGTATTTTCCCATTTGCATGTAGACATGAAGGTCTGTAGCGTCTTCAAACTTTTAAGACTGTTACTGCAGATTTCTTTTTTCAAAATTTGATTTTTTTTGCTTAAATGAAGTGATTTTTGGGGTCGCTTCGAATATATCAATTCCCTTTCCTTGTATAGTGGCGTTGAATTCATTAGGCATACCGAATATGTCAACAAGATAAGCTAGCCTGGCAAGCCAGAATAAGTTTTGAATCAAATGAGCTTTATGATCATCTCGCTCATTAAACCACACAACAAGTTCCCCTTGCAATTTCCAAACCTTCTCCATTACTTTTCCGCGAGAGAGCCACCTCACTTCGGAGTGATAAACAAGACGCTCACCATCTCCCATTTCTTTGACAATTTCATGAAACGCACGATTTGACTTTGAGCTTTTCAGTATTTCAGTTACAATTTTAATGACGTCACAAATCACGTCAGCGAGTTGGCAGTTGATTTATTCATTGACATGTTTTTTGGCAATCAATGCCTTGCGGTGCAAAATGCAGTGAATACTTACAACCTCCGGTGAGATTTGCTTTATGAGGGCAACAACCCCGTTACGAACTCCGACCATAGCCCTGGCACCGTCAGTGGACACAGTCTTACATTTCGACCACATCAATCCATGTTCTGAAAAGTAATTGTCCACTTTCGTAAATATGCTCAATGCAGTGGTGTCTATGCCAACGGGAATAAAAAACAGATAGTGATCTACAATTTCTTTGCGTTCCGTGTCTGGAAAGCGAACATAACAATCAATTGAGCTTGACTTGTGATATCAGTTGTTTCATCCAATTGAAGCCCAAAGCAAGGCGCATGACGAAGCTTGGCTAGAACAATCTCTTTTAGTGATGCAGCAATCATGGAAGATCGCCTCTGCATTGTATTGTCGGACAAGGCTAGCTTTTGCACTTTGGTCACAGCCGTGACTCCTCCATGAATCTTTTGCGCTGCTATCTTCAGACACGGTTTTATGACACTTTCTGCCAAAGTAAATGGCTTCCTTTGAGACATAAGGATATGAGCTATTTTTAGTGATGATACAACGAGAGGTTGATCGGATAGTCCGGGGCTGGTGAGGTTGACCTGTACTGAAATACTGAGTGGAACTTTTTTGTAGAAATAGTTAAAGGGGTCCTATAGGTACAATTTTAGAGATGTTGCCACCTTCCAAACCCTGGGCAACATCCCGATTTCGTTCGGTTTCGAAAGTCCGTAAAATCGGGAAAATTTGCCAAGGCAAAATTTGAAAAAATCTCAATTGGTCCAAACATAGGCATGTTATATATCATTTTAAAGGATTTTTTGTCTAGATTAATAATATTGAGGTCTTAAAAGTCCTTTTCACTTTGATTTGGAGTTATTCACAAAAAACTCTGATCAGTTTATCACATTTTCTCCCATTAGTTCATTTTGTTGGCAAATTGTGTAAATATAGAACATGAAGACATGGTATTGCATTGTGAAGATCATTCTAAACTGCTATGGCATGTCTTTATCACCCTTGTTTGGAATATTTGCATTGAGTTTGTTTTCTCATTTTATTTCTTTTCGCTTTTTCAGAAAATAAAAAGTAATTTGTCAAAATAATAATATGCAGAGTATGGAATCCCTTTGTATGTTTCAAAGTATATTGGATTGTTCTGATACGCATAAGCTAGTGGAGGCACAATTGACATTGACACGCAAAGAAAAAGTAAAACAATGCAGCCAAAGAAGAGGTGATCACTTTCATGAAACATTGGATTCAAGCAATGCCTGATATTACCATCAAAACTGTTATCTTACTTATACATCAAACAATCATATCGGGAGATATCTGAAAAGGAAGAACAAAAATCAAGAAACGTCATATGTGAAACGTAGCAAACGACCTTTTCCCGTAAATTTTTTGATTCCAAGAAAAATTGTCTAATATGTGGGGAAGCATGTGACATTGAGAAGGATAAAAAGCACCCAGAAAGATGGGAAAAAAACAAAAGCTTCTTGTGCAGAACTGCCGATCGTGGAAAGGGAAAGCTATCATTTAAAGACGTACTTCTTCAAGTATGCTTAATATTGCATTTGAATTTTGTGTTGTCTGGAAAAAGTTTTGTTTTGTCGAGTTTCAAAACAAATCTTACTTTATACAAAGTCAATGAATTCCGAGTGTACTTTTTTCATTCTTTGGGATTTAGCCATGGTTCAATTAGAGATTAAAGAGTAGCATTTAGAGATTAGTATTAGACATTTGCATATTTAAAATTGGATAATATTTGTTTTAGCAATGCTTGGAATGTGGTGATGCAACTGGAGATTTAGTTAGAATCAGAATGGAAGGTGCATGTAGCGACTTGCATGCAGCAGAGACGAGGTATCAGTGTTACAATTATTAATGAGTTATTATAGTTTTTGAAATATAGTGATATCTACCAGCCTACAGCCTTTTTTGGTAGGTAGCACAGTGATCTTCTGAACTTTGTTTTTGTCTGTGTGGTGCAATATTCCTTCTTTATAACATGAAGCAACTGTCTTTAATTGCCCATTGTTTTGTTTATGTCATTTATACAGGTACCATGAAAAATGTTTAAAGTTATTCCAGAACCCCAAAGAGATCGCATCAGCAAAGCGTGATAATTCTATCAATTCACCAGATATCTCTGCTTTCAAGTACGTTTCGAGGTCAACTAGAAACCTTCCAGAAAAATCATGGTCATCTTTGGAGCTTCACGAGATGTATAGGGCTCAAGGAGGGATAGAAGGAAACCGATCAAGATTTATCACTAAATTGAAGGATCACATGAATGAAGAAATCCATGGCTTTTCTTGTCCAGGAGTAGCAAGCATTATGATGTTGAAGCGAAAAGCGTCCCATTTCTGAAACCGACAACGATGACGCTGATTCGTCAATGAGTGTCCTTTCAATGAAAATAAAGGAAGAGATTCGTAAGCTGCCACATTCCAAGAATGAATACAGTGTTATTGAACCCGAAAATCTCATGGATGAATGCAGCGAGACTCTGTTGACTTTCTTGTCAAATATATCTCCAACTTTCGAAAGAAGTTTACCTGCTGCTATGATTGGACATAATATAGTGACCGCTGTGGTAACAAAACGTTTCACAAAATTACAATTGGCACTTTCACTTCTAGCAAATGACAGGAAATTGATTGAACACTTGCATGAGTACGGGATCACATCTACATATCAAGAATTCAGAAGATTCAAAGTATCGGCAGAAGCATCAAGTGACAACAACGATAATGAAGTTAGGTCGAGAGATGGTCTTATCCAAATAATTGCAGACAACTTCGATGCACATATTCATTCCCAAAATGGCTTAATACAAACGCACAATATGGCAACAATCGTTGCCCAACCAACACCAACATCTGAACCGTCGAAGACACCCATTCCGAGACTGAAACAAGAGAACTTAAAAACTGTTGAACTAAAAGAAACTGAAATGATGTATTTCAAGGGGCAAAAGGATCCCCCTATGCCAGAATCATTTTGCAAATACCAAATACTGCCACTGAAGATATTGTGTCATCAAGCTTTGAGTTTGAATAGAAGTAGATGCGACGATCTTTCATTTATTAAGAAGTATCATGCATCAGAGTTATCTCCTGACTTCAATGGATATAATTGCAGACAGCTGCGAGAATCTGGCATCTCGTTGAAACCAAAATCCAAGGTAACTTTCTTACCACTCATCGATAAAACACCATCTGATCCCTCAACAATTTTGACTGTGATGCATGAGGCTGAAAGAATCACTGTTCAATCAGGGCAAGGATTTACTGTTTTCACATTGGATCAGCAACTTTACAAAGTAACTTTAGATGTTATTCGGTCTAATGCTTTACGATGGAACCACATAATTCCAAGACTTGGTGGTATGCACTGGTTAATGAGCTTCATAGGATGTGTTGGAGTCCTAATGGAAAACAGTGGTCTTGTCCCTTGGTTACAATCTGCTTTTGCAAGTGTACCGAAAATGCTGACTGGTAAAAAGTTCCCTATGAACATGCGCGCACTACGTTTTGCTGTCATGGAATTGCTTAAGAGTTTCATAGATGATGTATATTCCTTTGAAGATCTGGAGAAAAGAATGGAATTTTTAGCACAGAAGAGTATGATTGCTGAGCATTGGATTAACAATCTGATACGGCCAGTTCTGCTTATGATGTTGTTTGTACGAGCAGAACGAGAAGGAGAATTTCCCCTACATCTTTATGCCTGACCAAATGATTCCTTACTTCTTTGCTGCTGGACATATCAATTATGCAAGATTTGGGTTATGTTATCTGCTGACAATGTCAAGGTTACCACCAACAATCCTCGACCAGTTTTTGAAAGGAGAACATGTTCTGCGCCAAAGAGAAGTCATATGGAATGGTATTTGGTCTAACATGATGATTGAAACCTCCTACATGAAGTTCGGAAAAGGTCCTAATGGAATCATCGGAAAGACAACAAAACCAAGAACCTTGCAAATCTGGGCCAAAAGTCAACACTCATGCAATGAAGTACTTCAATCTTTAGATGCCATCCGAGAGAATCAAGAATGTAGGCTACACTGCCAACCCACAAGAAAGAAAAAGAAGGAAGGATGAAAGCAGATCTTAGACAAGGTAAAGCTCCAAAACTTTCTTGAAACATGCCTCCATCCCCTCGATTTTTCAAACCATCCAGAAAGTGATCTTTGCAACATTTATACTGGTCAGCTGTGTGGTACTAAAGTAAATGTCAATAAATCGGTGGAGATTGGTAAAAAACAAATGGCTTCATTCCAGAAATCATTACCTGATGGTTTTCGATCGACAATAAAGAAGGAAGTTGTTACAATGAAAGAAATAGGCAAGTCTGGAACAAAAAACAAATCAGCAGAGGTATACAACACAAATATAATTTTCTCAAGAGTCATGTATTTGTTGTCTGCTGGTCGTATCCAGTTGGAGGATCTTTTCAAGTATGAACTTGCACCCGTTTCAACAGCACTATTCAAAGACACAGGAGAAGGCAGATACTCTACATCAAAATCTGTTTTAAAAAACACTTTGAAAGTCGAAGTCTCTACAAGGAAAATTGTTCCTGATGCGATAGTAATTGATGGTTGTGCAATGCTTTACAGTGCAATTCATTGGCCTAAGGGAGGAAAGGTGAACGATTTCCTTGCAGGTGTTCGATGTTACATTTCTAAAAAGTTGGCGAAGTCAGATGTCTATCTAATCTATGATCGATACAAAGAATTCAGCATTAAATCTGACACCAGACAAGAGAGGTTAGATCAATTTCAATGTTCAAATATACTAAACAAGTCAAGCCCATTGCCTTCAAAAGAAATCACTTTACGTGTCACTAAAATCAAAGTTCAACTTATTGAAATGGTTAAATAATGCTAAATAAATAATGCTTCTCTAAATAAATAAATAATGCTTCTCCAAATAATGCTTCTCCATATAATCAAAATAATGCTTCTCCAAATCCCTCTTTTTCTTACAATTTTTTATAAAAAATTGTGAATTGTTAATTTAAATCACTTAAATTTAAAGTAATTAGAACTTTTAAGACCTCAATATTATTAATCTGGACAAAAAATCCTTTAAAATGATATATAACATGCCTATGTTTGGACCAATTGAGATTTTTTCCAAATTTTGTCTTGGCAGATTTTCCCGATTTTACGGACTTTCGAAACCGAACGAAATCGGGATGTTGCCCAGGGTTTGGAAGGTGGCAACATCTCTAAAATTGTTCCTATAGGACCCCTCTAAGTATTTCTACAAAAAAGTTCCACTCAGTATTCCAGTATAGGTTGACTTTAAAAACCCACTTTCAGCCCCGGACTAGGAGCGTGCCATCATTAATTGTTTGAATTGTTGCTGTTGCTAAGCGAAATCTCGTGTTTGTTGTTTGAAGAACGATACCGACTTGTTTTTATGTTCAGAATGTTTAGTATCTCTGTGTCTCTTTAGCTTATGCTTTTCCATTGATGAATTGTGGTATATGACATGGCAAAAGACACAGCGAGCCCAAGGGTAGTTTTCGTCTGAAGAGTCTATGATAAATCCAAGCTCAGTAAAAGAATCGTTCCATTTCCGCTTTTTGCTCGATTGCAGCTTTTTCTTCTTGTGTCAACTGTTCATTGTTTTTCAACTTTTCGTTTTGTACTGTTGTATCTTTCTTATTAGAGGTAAAGCCATTATAATTCACAAGATTCATTATTTTAAATTCAGCCTATCGTATTATACTAGAGAGAGAGAGAGAAACCTTTTATTTTGTCTGTTGCGAGAAAAGTATACGGTACAAAATATAGACAATGCAAATAAAATAGCACCATAACTAGAATCTACAACAGACAGGAAGCAGCGAAAGACTATATTAGTCATCGAGTCAGCTGCTTCCCGTGTTTTTAATGTGACAAATGTCAAACATCGGCATTACGTTGAAACCAAGATATGCGTTAAAATAGGATAAGCTTAAGTTCCGTAAAAAATGAAAACAAAAAGTTGTTTACTGCTGCGACAGTCAAGTGAATTGCTGTGATTTTATTCAAATATCAAAAAATATCATGCCCTACAAAAGTAGTAAGTTATGAGAAAAAAAACAAACCAAAAACTATGCATAAACAACAACTTCTAACTGCTAGCATAAAAGACGAAACAGAAACACTAAAAGTAGGCCTAATCATAGTATATAACTTTAAACCTTAACAAAATCAGTCAGTTTATAGGCCGACTTGAATACAGTTAATAAGATGACAGCCGTTAATAAATAGTACTTAGCACTAGTTCGTGAGTAGTAGACCTAGGTCTACGTAGTATCAACAATGTTCAATCCGAAAAATTTGCGATAACACTCGTCAATGTTGTGGCAATAAAAACAGTCACAGACAAAGTTTTTTCATATAATAAATTTTACATTTTTTTGTGAAAATTTTTACACTCGTAGCCCCTACTACTTCAGAAGGTAAATCATTCCATATTTTTGGGCCTAAGAATTTCAAACTGCCTTGGCCTTTTCTTGAGCTGACACTACGTAAGTGAAAGTTATTTTTTTGAGAAGCTCTAGTGCCATGGCAATGTACTTCAGTAATTTCCTTAAAGTAAGGTTCAAAATAGCTTGGCAATAGCATATTTTTAAATTTAAAGACAAATTTAGAAATTTCTAATTGATGCAAGTTAGTGATGGGAAGTATGTCGAGATCTTGGTACAGTAGTGAAAGTTTTGCTCTTCTGTTGCTAAAGGTTATTGTGCGAATGATTCGATTTTGCATTGTCGAAATTTTCTTGAGCAGTTTTTGTGTGCTTGAACCCCAACATAAAATGCCATATTGTATTATTGATCGTGCAAGAGCATAGTACAGTGTTAACATGCTTTGTTTGTTTGTGTAGTTTCTAATTTTATAAAATATTTCAGATATTTTTGCCAATCTCCCAGATAGATCTTCAATGTGATAATTCCAACTCAGTTTGTCATCAAGAAATATGCCAAGATATTTGATGTTGTTTGTTTTTTGAATTTTTGTGTTGTTTAAGACTACATTTAGTTTTGAAGTTGACCCTCCTTTTCGTTCAAGTAACATGTAAAATGTCTTGGAGTAGTTGATACATAATTTGTTTGCATTGAACCAATCAGTGATACGCTGCATCTCAATTTCAGTGTTTTGCTGCAATTGCAAAATAGATGTTGCTGAAGTAAAAAAAACAGTGTCATCAGCAAATAGCTGAGAATCGAAAGTTGTTATAAGAGGCAAATCATTTATGTAAAGCAGAAAAAGCAATGGTCCAAGTATAGATCCTTGAGGAACACCACATGTGATATTTTCATGCTTTGATTTGAAGCCATCAGCAGAAACATATTGTTGGCGGTTGTGTAAGTAAGATTTTATAAGGCCTCCCATTAAACCTCTCAGGCCATAAAACTCCAGCTTTTTTAGAAGTATTTGGTGGTTAACGGTGTCAAACGCTTTTGCTAAATCAAGAAATAACAGGTAAACGTAATGATTTTTTTCTTTGAGTTCAATTAGTCTTTCATGAAGATTACTTAATGCTAACGTTGTAGAATGACCTTCCCTAAATCCAAATTGTTGATCATTAATCACGTTGAATTTGTCAAGAAAGCTCATCAAGCGTTTGTAAATAATTTTTTCTAAAAGTTTGCTGATATTTGAAAGCAAGGAAATAGGACGGTAATTAGTTGGATCTGCTTTTGCCTTTTTCTTGAAAATAGGAATAACTTTTGCAATTTTTAGAGCGTCAGGAAATATTCCTTGTTTCAAGCATGCATTAAAAAGTTTAGTTAAATGAGGTGCAATAATACTTTTTGATAACTTTAACATTCGAGAAGAGATGTCATCTGGTCCATCCGATTTTTTAACATCTAGTTTGTTTATTATGCATTCGACTTCATTTTCATCAGTTTCATATAGCGCACATGTTTGTTTTAAAGCAGGCCCCATGAATGAATCAAAGTTTGACTTTTGCTTTAAGTGTGAAGTTAATTTTTCGCCAATATGTGTAAAGTGGTAGTTAAGTTGGTTGCATATTTGTTCTTGTTTTTTGTATGAAATGTTTTCTGCAATAAGTTCATTGGGAAGAGTATTCGTTTTAGCTTTCTTTTTTTGAAGAAGTTCATTGATAGATTTCCATGTTTTTGATGAGTTGTGTCTCGATTCATTGAAGCGTTGTTTGAAGTAGTTTTGTTTTGAGATTTGTTTAATGTGAGTTAATTTGTTTCTATATTTCTTGTAAAAAGATACTTTTTCAGGACAATTTTTTTTGTAACAAAGTTTGAATAATTTATTTTGGTGTTTGATTGAAACCAGAATTCCTTTTGTGATCCATGGCTTGTTGTACAATCCAGACTTTTTCCTACTGAGTTTTTTTAATGGGAAATGAGAGTTGATTAGTGTTTGCAAAATAAGTATCAATTTATTAGTGCTGTCGTTAATATTTTGATAGCTTGTGGTTAATTTTAGGTTTTCAAGTTGATCTGAAAGTTCACTCAAAAAAGCATCAATTTTATTTTCTTCAATTTTTCTTGTCAAATACGGACGTTTTTTCATTTTGCGTGGTACAGTTTTGATTAATAAAAATGTTGGTAAGTGATCAGATATATCATAAGTCAATACATTAGTTTGTGCACTTTCACTGTTATTAGTATAAATGTGATCAAGTAATGTTGACGAACTTTCGGTAATTCTGGTAGGCACATTAATCAAGTTTGAGCATCCCAAAGCAGTTACAGCTTGCAAATAAGAAGAAATTTTGGATTCTTTATTAGATTTGGCTAAATCAATGTTGAAATCACCCAAAACGAAGAAGTCACAACGTTCTTTTTGAATCATGTGTAAAGTATCACTGAATTTATCCAAGAAAACTTCATAATTTCTGTAAGATGGATGTCTGTATACAACGCCTATAATAATTTTTTTAGAATTGGTATGAGACAGCTCTATCCACATGTTTTCACAGTCTTCGATTATAAATTGTAGATCTTGTCTTTCAGAGTAAATGATTGAGTTATGAAGGTACATTCCAACGCCACCAGCAGTGGTTGGAGAATCAGCTTGTATGAATTTGTATTCAGCAATATTAACTAATGGATTTTCCATTTTTAATTTTGTTTCCGTTATGCACATTATATTAGGTTTAAAATCCAACTGAGTCATTAATTCTTCTAATTTAAATTTGTTTTTTATTAAGCTAACCATGTTGAAGTGAAATATTGAGAATTTTTTTTTTGATCCATGCTTTAGTTTTGTACGTATTTCAGCAACGTCTGCATACTCAGAGGTGGTGACGATGGTTTTCTTTGACGTGTTTTCAGTGGCAAAATTTGCAGGCGTAGTAAATGTGTTCTGGTCATGAGAATATGTTTTGTTACTAGAGAGGGAGTTTTTTGAGTAAGAATTTACGTAGTCAGCAGACATTGCAAGAAAGAAAATGTTTCCAATAGACAAACAAACAACCAATGATATAGGATACAAAAGATAACGGAATGATTGTACAACAAAACAAATAAGTGAATAAACCACCAACACCTGCATTTATATCTTATAATCAATATAACAGAACTGAGAAATTACTTAGGCTATGGGAGTAGTAAGTAAATGTTAGTTTCAACAAGTAAATGTATTAACCCTCGGTATTAACCTGCCACAACCACATTTGATTTTATATAGTTATGAATATGAATGGTCTTGTAAATGTATTAACCCAAAGTGGTGACGCAACAACCACATTTGATTTTGTAAATCGCAAAGTGCAAAGTCCGAAAGTGCTAAGTCCGAATTATGTGCAACAAGCAGCGATATAATTGTGAACCAGCTTCATAATTCTCACGATAGGATATTGATAAAAAGGCATTATGAAATAATGAATTGAAAAATGAATCTTTCCTAGCAAAAACATAAGATGCAATCAACAGACATACGTCATCCAAGCATCAAAAAGTGGTAACGCTAAGTGGTGACGCTATATCAAATGTAGTGACGCTAAATGGTGACGGTTAACTCCTCACTAATTTTCTAAATTATAAAACAAAAATGTCTTATAACGAGCCTAAAATAATGCATAGGCTACATAAGATTCACTTACATAACCTACACAGAATTACATTGCTAAACCTGATTGTAACCATTTTTTTTGTAAACCTTTATTACATCATTTTTTTTAAACGCTTTACCAGGGAAACAACCTACAGTATGTTTGCGGTTATTTAACGTTACAGGATTGCTTTGTGTCATCGCTTTTGTTTCATGATGCTGCGCATTGAATGTATTAATTGCGAAATCGTTTTAATTTCGTAGGCTTTCATAATTACCTTGCTTTAATTTCTTTCATTACAATTACACTACATACATTACATAAAGAGCTTGTAAATGATGTGATTTTAACTATTTTTTATCTTCGCTTCGAAGTACTGCCATAATTGTTATTACAATACAATGCCTAAACACACCTAAAGCATATACTTGAAGATCATAAAAGTTTATTAACGTTATTTGTATAATGTTTCTTGCTCAACCAACATAAAAATAGCAATCTCACAAAATAACTAATGTAGTGTTGTTGATTTAAATTGTAGATCTTTTGGTTCTAGGCATATAGAACATCACGATTTGAAATACCAACGCAAAATATATCAAAATCATGAACACAGTTATATTGCCAACATTAACAGACGGAGCAGAAACATAGTCATTCACAAAACAACAAACAAGAAATCTGGCCGCGGCGCAAAGGAACATGGAAAGAATAATATTAAACATAAATAGGAAAGACAAGATTAGAAATGAAGTCATCACAAACAAAACTTGTATTAAAGATGTTATAGAAACAACAACAAACCTAAAGTGGCAACCACAGAATGGACACGAAGATATGCAAGAAGAGCTAGAGGGAGACCAAAAAGAAGATGGCGAGATGCCATGGAAGAAAAGATTGGCATCACCTGGATGAGAACAGCAAAAGACAGAATGGTGTGGAAACATATGTGGAGGCCATCTGCCAGCAGTGGCATGACCGGTTGATGTTGATGATATATCAACGCATGTTTGTTCTTCTTCCCGTACAACACGTAGTGCGGGCCGATCGCGTTGAAGTTAGCAAACTGTCTGTATGCGTATGGACCTAAAAATTATAGATCGGTTAATATGTAGGATTTAATTAAGATGATTTCATAAAAGTTTTGTTAACTTTTTATCGGTTTGGTTGTAGCCATGTTTTTTCGTAAAGTTGTTTGCTTGCAGGAATAGAGTTTTCACTGTTGATTCTGATGGATAGATCTATTGGTTCGATTCCAGAGCTTTCCAAATGCTGGGTTTTGTTCTTGCTGAATGTGTTATTTTGGTAAATCAATGAGGTTTCACTATTTTTTGGCTTGTATGGGTTAGTTAATTTCGTTATACTTTAATTCTTTTATTCAGTGGTTTGCTTTTAGTTTAACGTAAAGTAATTAGTCAAAGGGGTGCTTAGTCGCTTATTAGTTAGTTATATGTATTATAATCTATGACTGGTCCAAAAGCTTAATAATAATAATGCATTTTTGCATCTCCATTTCGATTAATCTTCGTTTCGCTTTATGTTGGTTTCGTTAAACCTTTATTTCTTTAGGTCTACGTTTCGCTAAAACAGTGGTTTCAGCTAAACCTTCATATAGTAACGTTTGAAAAATCTAACTAACCTGGAAATTAAAGTTGTTGGTATGATGTCACTTAAAGCTTATAAGAATAATAGCTTTTTCAAAACAACGTTACTCTAACATTGTTATTGTTTTTTTGTACGAATAAATTTTTATTTTAGATGATGCTAATTCCAGCTAAACAATCAACATTCCTTTTATGCATTAAGAACACCCAAATGAACAGCTATAGAACAAATTGTTGCAACATATACTTCTGCAATCTGACAACTAGAAAAAAAAATCAACATCACAAATTGTTACCTTAACTTAAGACAAGCATGAAAAAATACAAAGCTCTAACAGAATGCGACCACAAATTTTGCAACACGTAATGACACCTGATGATAAAAACACACAAACAAATCTTCAAACACAAATTTTAACGTTACAAATTATGCAAAAGAAACTTGTGATATTTTATTGTATTTTCTTAAGCTTGTAAAAATAAAATTGCAATTTGTTGAAAATATTTTTTAAGTTTGTAAAAGAAAATTTAAGTTTGTGGCTTAAAATAATTTTTCAGGTGTATGTTTTCAGAGATAAACTTTCAGATTACAATTTGTTGAAACTATTTTTGTTATTTTCAGTTTGTAAGTTATGGAACTTAAAAGTTTGCAGCTAGTCAGTTAATTTTTGTTTTGATTTGTCAATCATACAACTTAAAAGTTTATAGTTTGTTAAAAAAAAATATTTTTAGTTGTTGGTTTTTACAAAGAAAGCTTTGTGATTTATTAAAATTATTTATTTTCATTTTTGCAAGTAACAGAACTAACTTTTTCAATTTCTTAAAATAATTTTAGAGTAAAAACTTTCAGTTTACAGTTTGTTGAAATAATTCTTTTATTTCTTTCAAGGATATTACATCTGCTTATTTATTTATTTGTTTAATTTTTATATGTTACACAATTCAGTTTGTAACGTTTTAGCATAGAAAACCAAGATGAGGTATTTCCAGCAACTTAAAGCACGCTTATGATTTTATATATTTATGAATATGAATGGACTTGTAAATGTATTAATCCTAAGTGGTGAAGCACATTTGATTTTATGTGAGAAGGGTAAATCGCAAAGTACAAAGTCCGAATTAAGTGAAGCGACATAATTGTGTAACCGCGTTCGCTTCATAATTCTCAGGATAGGATATTGATGAAAAGGCACCTTATTATGAAATAATTAAAAAATGCTCATAACATATATGAAGTATAAAAAGGGTGGAATGAATGTTTTTTTTTTATGTGATAGTTTGGAAAACATGGAGAAACAAATCTCACCAATCTATGCGCCACAACCGTATGAATATAAACCATTGTATGAGGCTGAACAAGGCTTAGCTAACGAATCAAAACTTAAACGTGCTTCAGAAAAAGTTGTTGACATCGCCAGTACTTTCAATGTGAAGCATGAAATTGAATTTAAGCCTCACTTAAGACGAGCTTCATTATCTGTTTGCGTCGGAAGAAAAGCGTTTCATCCTGAACAACTTTGCAAAGTCGCGAAAAAGCTAATTGTAAAACAACCGTTTTTTTGCTTTTCCCTCCACGAAAAATATCTTACCAATTTTATACTGGAGCAAAGAAGAAGATTTAAATTATTGTTCTCATAGTCAGCATATCCAGCGAGTGAAAGAGGAGCTCCTACCTCAACAAATTGATTTGAATTTTACCAATGGGAAAGTTTACGCGCCAGCTGCCTATCTCTCGTATATTATCGATGGGAAAGTGAATGTGAAGGTTTATCATGAAGCGTGTCCCTTGCCAACTCCAGAAGATCAACACCAATTACAAGAAATCCTCAAATATTTAAAAGTCCTAAAGGATCAAACACCAGCGCTTTTCGACCTCAAAAACGTATTAAATTAGATTCGATTCTGTGATTGTTTTGAACCATTTGTCAATAAAATATGATTGAAACTGTGCTGTCTTGTTTCTTTTGTCAGTCAGCACGTAAGTTTTATTAAACAACAAGATTTCCAATAAAAAACACAGCAAAAATAAGTCGTAAAGCACATAGACACATACACAAATTATATTGATAATGGCAAAGTAGTGACAGCATCAGAACAGACGATACGTTTCACATAAAAATATGCCAATCCTTTTTTAGTTTGATGATATGTGTAAATTTTGTTTCTACATTCTGACAATTAGAAAAAAAAAATCAAAAAACCTAACGCAAACTACATCACTAATTGTTGCCTAAACTTAAGACAAGCATGAAAAAATACAAATTCTAGCAGAATGCGAGCACAAATTTTGCAACACGTAATGACACCTGATGATAAAAACACACAAACAAATCTCCAAACACAGATTTTAACGTTAGAAATTATGCAAAAGAAACTTGCGATATTTTGTTGTAGTTTCTTAAGCTTGTAAAAATAAAATTGTAATTTCCTGAAAATATTTTTAGTTCGTAAAAGAAAATTTAAGTTTGTAACTTGAAATAATTTTTCATGTGCATGTTTTCAGAGCTAAACTTTCAGATTAAAATTTGTTGAAACTATTTTTTTTTATTTTCAGTTTGTAAGTTATGGAACTTATCAGTTTGTTAAATATTTTAGTTGTTGGTTTTTGCAATGAAAACTTTGTGATTTGTTAAAATTGTTGTTCAGTATGTAAACGAAAATTTAAGTTGTGATTTAAAATAATTTTTCGTGTGTATGCTATTAGAATATTTTTTTTTAATTTACAATTTGTCAAAACTACTTTATTATTTTGTACTGTAAAACAAAACTTAACTATTCTTTTTATTTAAAATAATTTTTCGTGTGTATTTTCTTTGAGCAAAACTTTCATCATGTTTCCTTATTTCACATTTATTAACTTTACAAAATTAAATGTGAATAATTATATATAATGTAAACTTGATATTTGATTTAACTTATAAATTAATTAAGATAATAATAACTCAAATTGATAGTTTTCTTGTACATAGTTTTGTTTGAAGCAAAAAATATTATGATAATGTTTAGTTTACAATAACTTATTACTACTTATTGCGAATTAATGTGAGTTACTCTTAGATTGATATTTTGTTTTCTTATTTCTAAAAAATAATACATCGGCTTATCTATTTTTTATATGATACACAATTCAGTTTGTAAAGTTTTTAGAGTAAAAAAAAATCAAGTTAAAGTATTCCAGCAACCATATCGGGGTGCTTAAACGCATAAGATGTGGCTACTCAAAGCGCACTTATAATTTGCAAACTCTTCAAACACTTTCGATGTGTCACATTAAACTTTTAAATGGCAACACCATGTACTTAAGGTTTCACCTCCATTCTGTTCTGAAGTTTTTATTATTGAACTGTTGGTTCTCTGATCGATCCCATGCTTCCATTTGTAAGAAGTATTAGTTGTCTTGTTAATACTGGGGTCACATTTTTTTTTTGACATTTTCAACCCACCTGTTAGTTTTGTTAAAAACAAGCATGGTTTACTTTGTAAATGCTAAAACTTTTATGCTGGTAGTTTTATCAAGCATATTAGGATATATTACAATTCATCTGGAAAGATAATGATTAGCTAAAACTTTCTGTTTTAAAGTAACAACAAAATATTCTATCTGACTCTTCCTTGTTTCTTCTTCATCTAAATTTGTTGTCTTATTATAAATCTCATGTACAAAATCGTGCCCAATGGACATCTATCAATGTCATCATACTTCTTCCACTAGATTTGTTCTATTGGCATGTATTATCGTACTTGTGATTGATGTTACACTAACGACAATTTATCAATCACCAAGCCAAGATAGTCAACAAAACAACATGTTTACAAAAACTATAATATTTATAGTATATATTCTTAAAGTTCATATAAATAGATATAATATATAATACTATATTCCATTTAAATATTTATAATATATTTTATATATATGTGTTAATAACATAAATAGGTATAACTTTGTAGGATAACCTAGTTAGAATATGTTTTTTTAAACATGTTGTTTTGTTGACTATCTTGGCTTGGTGATTGATAAATTGTCGTTAGTGTAACATCAATCACAAGTACGATAATACATGCCAATAGAACAAATCTAGTGGAAGAAGTATGATGACATTGATAGATGTCCATTGGGCACGATTTTGTACATGAGATTTATAATAAGACAACAAATTTAGATGAAGAAGAAACAAGGAAGAGTCAGATAGAATATTTTGTTGTTACTTTAAAACAGAAAGTTTTAGCTAATCATTATCTTTCCAGATGAATTGTAATATATCCTAATATGCTTGATAAAACTACCAGCATAAAAGTTTTAGCATTTACAAAGTAAACCATGCTTGTTTTTAACAAAACTAACAGGTGGGTTGAAAATGTCAAAAAAAAAATGTGACCCCAGTATTAACAAGACAACTAATACTTCTTACAAATGGAAGCATGGGATCGATCAGAGAACCAACAGTTCAATAATAAAAACTTCAGAACAGAATGGAGGTGAAACCTTAAGTACATGGTGTTGCCATTTAAAAGTTTAATGTGACACATCGAAAGTGTTTGAAGAGTTTGCAAATTATAAGTGCGCTTTGAGTAGCCACATCTTATGCGTTTAAGCACCCCGATATGGTTGCTGGAATACTTTAACTTGATTTTTTTTTACTCTAAAAACTTTACAAACTGAATTGTGTATCATATAAAAAATAGATAAGCCGATGTATTATTTTTTAGAAATAAGAAAACAAAATATCAATCTAAGAGTAACTCACATTAATTCGCAATAAGTAGTAATAAGTTATTGTAAACTAAACATTATCATAATATTTTTTGCTTCAAACAAAACTATGTACAAGAAAACTATCAATTTGAGTTATTATTATCTTAATTAATTTATAAGTTAAATCAAATATCAAGTTTACATTATATATAATTATTCACATTTAATTTTGTAAAGTTAATAAATGTGAAATAAGGAAACATGATGAAAGTTTTGCTCAAAGAAAATACACACGAAAAATTATTTTAAATAAAAAGAATAGTTAAGTTTTGTTTTACAGTACAAAATAATAAAGTAGTTTTGACAAATTGTAAATTAAAAAAAAATATTCTAATAGCATACACACGAAAAATTATTTTAAATCACAACTTAAATTTTCGTTTACATACTGAACAACAATTTTAACAAATCACAAAGTTTTCATTGCAAAAACCAACAACTAAAATATTTAACAAACTGATAAGTTCCATAACTTACAAACTGAAAATAAAAAAAAATAGTTTCAACAAATTTTAATCTGAAAGTTTAGCTCTGAAAACATGCACATGAAAAATTATTTCAAGTTACAAACTTAAATTTTCTTTTACGAACTAAAAATATTTTCAGGAAATTACAATTTTATTTTTACAAGCTTAAGAAACTACAACAAAATATCGCAAGTTTCTTTTGCATAATTTCTAACGTTAAAATCTGTGTTTGGAGATTTGTTTGTGTGTTTTTATCATCAGGTGTCATTACGTGTTGCAAAATTTGTGCTCGCATTCTGCTAGAATTTGTATTTTTTCATGCTTGTCTTAAGTTTAGGCAACAATTAGTGATGTAGTTTGCGTTAGGTTTTTTGATTTTTTTTTTCTAATTGTCAGAATGTAGAAACAAAATTTACACATATCATCAAACTAAAAAAGGATTGGCATATTTTTATGTGAAACGTATCGTCTGTTCTGATGCTGTCACTACTTTGCCATTATCAATATAATTTGTGTATGTGTCTATGTGCTTTACGACTTATTTTTGCTGTGTTTTTTATTGGAAATCTTGTTGTTTAATAAAACTTACGTGCTGACTGACAAAAGAAACAAGACAGCACAGTTTCAATCATATTTTATTGACAAATGGTTCAAAACAATCACAGAATCGAATCTAATTTAATACGTTTTTGAGGTCGAAAAGCGCTGGTGTTTGATCCTTTAGGACTTTTAAATATTTGAGGATTTCTTGTAATTGGTGTTGATCTTCTGGAGTTGGCAAGGGACACGCTTCATGATAAACCTTCACATTCACTTTCCCATCGATAATATACGAGAGATAGGCAGCTGGCGCGTAAACTTTCCCATTGGTAAAATTCAAATCAATTTGTTGAGGTAGGAGCTCCTCTTTCACTCGCTGGATATGCTGACTATGAGAACAATAATTTAAATCTTCTTCTTTGCTCCAGTATAAAATTGGTAAGATATTTTTCGTGGAGGGAAAAGCAAAAAAACGGTTGTTTTACAATTAGCTTTTTCGCGACTTTGCAAAGTTGTTCAGGATGAAACGCTTTTCTTCCGACGCAAACAGATAATGAAGCTCGTCTTAAGTGAGGCTTAAATTCAATTTCATGCTTCACATTGAAAGTACTGGCGATGTCAACAACTTTTTCTGAAGCACGTTTAAGTTTTGATTCGTTAGCTAAGCCTTGTTCAGCCTCATACAATGGTTTATATTCATACGGTTGTGGCGCATAGATTGGTGAGATTTGTTTCTCCATGTTTTCCAAACTATCACATAAAAAAAAAACATTCATTCCACCCTTTTTATACTTCATATATGTTATGAGCATTTTTTAATTATTTCATAATAAGGTGCCTTTTCATCAATATCCTATCCTGAGAATTATGAAGCGAACGCGGTTACACAATTATGTCGCTTCACTTAATTCGGACTTTGTACTTTGCGATTTACCCTTCTCACATAAAATCAAATGTGCTTCACCACTTAGGATTAATACATTTACAAGTCCATTCATATTCATAAATATATAAAATCATAAGCGTGCTTTAAGTTGCTGGAAATACCTCATCTTGGTTTTCTATGCTAAAACGTTACAAACTGAATTGTGTAACATATAAAAATTAAACAAATAAATAAATAAGCAGATGTAATATCCTTGAAAGAAATAAAAGAATTATTTCAACAAACTGTAAACTGAAAGTTTTTACTCTAAAATTATTTTAAGAAATTGAAAAAGTTAGTTCTGTTACTTGCAAAAATGAAAATAAATAATTTTAATAAATCACAAAGCTTTCTTTGTAAAAACCAACAACTAAAAATATTTTTTTTTAACAAACTATAAACTTTTAAGTTGTATGATTGACAAATCAAAACAAAAATTAACTGACTAGCTGCAAACTTTTAAGTTCCATAACTTACAAACTGAAAATAACAAAAATAGTTTCAACAAATTGTAATCTGAAAGTTTATCTCTGAAAACATACACCTGAAAAATTATTTTAAGCCACAAACTTAAATTTTCTTTTACAAACTTAAAAAATATTTTCAACAAATTGCAATTTTATTTTTACAAGTTTAAGAAAATACAATAAAATATCACAAGTTTCTTTTGCATAATTTGTAACGTTAAAATTTGTGTTTGAAGATTTGTTTGTGTGTTTTTATCATCAGGTGTCATTACGTGTTGCAAAATTTGTGCTCGCATTCTGTTAGAGCTTTGTATTTTTTCATGCTTGTCTTAAGTTAAGGTAACAATTTGTGATGTTGATTTTTTTTTTCTAGTTGTCAGATTGCAGAAGTATATGTTGCAACAATTTGTTCTATAGCTGTTCATTTGGGTGTTCTTAATGCATAAAAGGAATGTTGATTGTTTAGCTGGAATTAGCATCATCTAAAATAAAAATTTATTCGTACAAAAAAAACAATAACAATGTTAGAGTAACGTTGTTTTGAAAAAGCTATTATTCTTATAAGCTTTAAGTGACATCATACCAACAACTTTAATTTCCAGGTTAGTTAGATTTTTCAAACGTTACTATATGAAGGTTTAGCTGAAACCACTGTTTTAGCGAAACGTAGACCTAAAGAAATAAAGGTTTAACGAAACCAACATAAAGCGAAACGAAGATTAATCGAAATGGAGATGCAAAAATGCATTATTATTATTAAGCTTTTGGACCAGTCATAGATTATAATACATATAACTAACTAATAAGCGACTAAGCACCCCTTTGACTAATTACTTTACGTTAAACTAAAAGCAAACCACTGAATAAAAGAATTAAAGTATAACGAAATTAACTAACCCATACAAGCCAAAAAATAGTGAAACCTCATTGATTTACCAAAATAACACATTCAGCAAGAACAAAACCCAGCATTTGGAAAGCTCTGGAATCGAACCAATAGATCTATCCATCAGAATCAACAGTGAAAACTCTATTCCTGCAAGCAAACAACTTTACGAAAAAACATGGCTACAACCAAACCGATAAAAAGTTAACAAAACTTTTATGAAATCATCTTAATTAAATCCTACATATTAACCGATCTATAATTTTTAGGTCCATACGCATACAGACAGTTTGCTAACTTCAACGCGATCGGCCCGCACTACGTGTTGTACGGGAAGAAGAACAAACATGCGTTGATATATCATCAACATCAACCGGTCATGCCACTGCTGGCAGATGGCCTCCACATATGTTTCCACACCATTCTGTCTTTTGCTGTTCTCATCCAGGTGATGCCAATCTTTTCTTCCATGGCATCTCGCCATCTTCTTTTTGGTCTCCCTCTAGCTCTTCTTGCATATCTTCGTGTCCATTCTGTGGTTGCCACTTTAGGTTTGTTGTTGTTTCTATAACATCTTTAATACAAGTTTTGTTTGTGATGACTTCATTTCTAATCTTGTCTTTCCTATTTATGTTTAATATTATTCTTTCCATGTTCCTTTGCGCCGCGGCCAGATTTCTTGTTTGTTGTTTTGTGAATGACTATGTTTCTGCTCCGTCTGTTAATGTTGGCAATATAACTGTGTTCATGATTTTGATATATTTTGCGTTGGTATTTCAAATCGTGATGTTCTATATGCCTAGAACCAAAAGATCTACAATTTAAATCAACAACACTACATTAGTTATTTTGTGAGATTGCTATTTTTATGTTGGTTGAGCAAGAAACATTATACAAATAACGTTAATAAACTTTTATGATCTTCAAGTATATGCTTTAGGTGTGTTTAGGCATTGTATTGTAATAACAATTATGGCAGTACTTCGAAGCGAAGATAAAAAATAGTTAAAATCACATCATTTACAAGCTCTTTATGTAATGTATGTAGTGTAATTGTAATGAAAGAAATTAAAGCAAGGTAATTATGAAAGCCTACGAAATTAAAACGATTTCGCAATTAATACATTCAATGCGCAGCATCATGAAACAAAAGCGATGACACAAAGCAATCCTGTAACGTTAAATAACCGCAAACATACTGTAGGTTGTTTCCCTGGTAAAGCGTTTAAAAAAAATGATGTAATAAAGGTTTACAAAAAAAATGGTTACAATCAGGTTTAGCAATGTAATTCTGTGTAGGTTATGTAAGTGAATCTTATGTAGCCTATGCATTATTTTAGGCTCGTTATAAGACATTTTTGTTTTATAATTTAGAAAATTAGTGAGGAGTTAACCGTCACCATTTAGCGTCACTACATTTGATATAGCGTCACCACTTAGCGTTACCACTTTTTGATGCTTGGATGACGTATGTCTGTTGATTGCATCTTATGTTTTTGCTAGGAAAGATTCATTTTTCAATTCATTATTTCATAATGCCTTTTTATCAATATCCTATCGTGAGAATTATGAAGCTGGTTCACAATTATATCGCTGCTTGTTGCACATAATTCGGACTTAGCACTTTCGGACTTTGCACTTTGCGATTTACAAAATCAAATGTGGTTGTTGCGTCACCACTTTGGGTTAATACATTTACAAGACCATTCATATTCATAACTATATAAAATCAAATGTGGTTGTGGCAGGTTAATACCGAGGGTTAATACATTTACTTGTTGAAACTAACATTTACTTACTACTTATGGGTGACAAAAGAGACAATTTAATGCAAGAACTTGCAATTAATTAAGACTAAATAGAACGTACAGCAAATCAAGTCGAAGTAGTGTGAGAAAAAACTTAGAAACAAAATCACTATTAATACGTCATAATAAACAAGTTTAACAAGGAAGTTAAAACATCAGCCTTCTACCGTACGTACCAAGTTAGTGTTATTTAAGTAGAAATTTACAATAAAAAGTTAGTGGTGAACTACAAACTATTGGCCAACAAAAGAAAATTAAAGAAAAGGCAGAGTTGTAACATACAGTAGGCCGACAATGAAAAAGTCCAGATTTAATCCTTTAAAAAATTGATTTGGTAGGTCATAAACAACCTTTTTCTGAGTCAATGGTTACAGCACCAAACCTGGACAGGGTTTTCTCTTGTTCTGGGTGAGAATGAAGGTTGACAACGGTTAGGTAAAATATAAAGACGTCCGAAAAGATTTCTTGTTACTTTTCTTCAAAGTTCAATTAACTCTGAGCAATCCAACTCAGAAAATGCAACTAACAGAATGGCTGCCAAATTCACTGATAGCTTCTAGCTTGCCTAAATCAAGGTTTCTTTATAGTGACCTCTTTCTACGAGTTCTTTTTCAATTTCGAAAGTTTTGCTACTGAAATGATCACAATTAAATACCTTTCTTATTTTGTCCGAATTTAGTTATTCTCCAGGTCTTAGCTTTTCTTGAGTCCAATTTATATATTTAGACCTGGAGAGCAAAATCTTTGCTGTTTACTTTATAAAAGCGCGGGAAAAACTCTATTGATTAATCTATACTATTGATTAAATATACTATTGATTATACTATTGATTATAACTACTATAATTACTACTATACTATTGATTAATCAAAATTTTAAATAGCTGAAACTGCTACCTACATGTAATAATTACTTGTTAAACTTTGACATTTACAAAGCCTAAAAAACATTACTAAAAGAGCTGTTCTATACAAATCTGTAAGTGTTTGCAACCTTGCTGGTCTAGCCTGCAGCTTATTCTACCTAGCACAGATCAATATCAATCGTGTGATTGAAAAGTCGTAAACAAATTTCAACAATTGTTTTATTGTGACGGAACAATGAACAAAATTAGCAATGCTTAGCTGTGACAAAAGAATAAATCCCAGAGAACAAAACTAAAATAAGATAGAGTTTAAAACAATACGATAGATTCTGCAAGCAAAAAATCACAATGAATAAGTTTATTTGAATTATTCCACGTCAGAAAAAGTAAAAAATATGCACAATTTTCATCCGCACTGCAATTTTTTTCATCCGCACAAGTGCGTACCATCCCACAGGTTGAAAAGCACTGGAATAGGCTGTTTTGCATTCAACTCAGCGTCTTTTTCTTTTTTTCAAAACAAACGCTGCGTCATTCTTTTCTCTAGTTTTTAGTTTCTGTATTTCAAAAGTGATGCAATTATACGTTTTAGAGACGGCCTTTTTCATTGCCAAATTATACCTTGAAAATAGCTCTGCTGTAAAATCTTTTAGTTATTTTAGTTAAACTCCTTAGCCCTTTGCATTGTTATGTTGTCAAAGATGGAGTCCCAACAGATTGTGGAGTCAGTCTGATGTTTTTGATCCGAATTCACAATCTATGGTTTGAAAAAGCTTTTTGGCACATTTGCTAAAAAGTAGAGGCCCACTAGTAAATTTCGGAGGAGGGGATGGTGCTCACACGCTCCTGTAGGGCAGGCCTTTCTTTTTCGTTATATATGTTCAGAGTGCGATAAATTTGGTGTAAAGTACCTACCGTAATAAATTGCATTCGATATTTAAACTTTCACAGAGAGGTTCAATTTATTCTTTAATCTAAGAACATTGCCTGTTAATAGAACTATCAGTTTTTACTTATCCGTTTAGACCAGTGGTTCTCCAACTGGGGTACGCGGTCCTTTTGGGGTCTGCGAGACAATTTACACCTTCCAAAAAAATTAACACGATCCCGAAGAAAAAAATTTTGTGGAAAGTAAAAATTTTCAGGCAACTTATTTTCCAAACTAAACTTAACAGATATATTTTAGTTGGCTTGGCATCGCTCCACACAGTTTTTTCAGTCTGTCCTTTCGTTTGATTGTGATAGCCTTTGTTTCGTTTCTATCGCCTTTGTGACATCAAGGGGTGCATAGTGGTGACGTACTCCTACAACACTCGGGTTTACCAGATCTAGAACAGAATTACGAAATATACTTGACTAAAAATTAGGTAGGCGAAGTTGATTGATAAGGCTGGTTATTTTTACTGATTTAAGTTTTGAATTGAATGCTTTTCCGAACTTTTAGCTTTAGTCAAATTAGCTTAAAATTAAGAACTTTACAACTTTACTACCTGAATTTTTAACTTCAATTTGAGTAAAAAAGTGAAAATGGCTCAGCCTTGAAAAAAATTAAGATTCAGTGATTCCTATGTTCCATTTGGTTTCACTGTGATACATTCTGGAGGAGAAGAAAAGCCGCAGTGTGTGCTTTGCTGTAAAGTTTTAGCAAGTTCTGTTCTAAAACCTAGCAAGCTGAAAAGACATTTGGTAACAGATCAAAATCATATTAAACCAAACGGAACCTAACATAGAACTGATAACAAAACTTTTGAAAAAGTTTTTGAGAACCACTGGTACCTAACATCATGCTTTTCATATTTACCTATCTAATAATTCAATCCAAAAGTAGGCCTATAGTGACATACGCAAAGCCAAAGACCGTTGAGAGTTTATATTTCACCAACAGATAGCCTCGGCTACCTTAATCCTTAGTTATACTATAAAGTAGCATTAGGCTATTCTTGATACAAAAATGTCAAATTGCGTTGTATCGAATCCCCCCCTCTGCCAGTAAGAATATTCTGTATACGCCACTGAACGTACCATTAACACGTGTGGTTCATTGGGTTGAGTAAACTAACTACGTCATGCACGTAAAACATTATATGCGAGTGTTAGATCACATTTTTTTGTTTTCAATATAAAATCTATCCAAATATGTAAAATAGTTGCTGCAAACTAAAAAATTATCGTCAATGCAAACTGAGTAGTGAGTATGGTAGGCTAATTTTACACAATATGACTTAGTGGCTACTATTAGCAAATGGGTGTCAATTCGTTTCGATTCCATTTTTTTTAAATGATTTGCAGTTTAAATGCAGTTAATGCAGTTCAAATTAAAAAAAAAATTCGAAAAAATTTCGAATGCCGTTCGTTGAATTCGGTAGCAAGAAAATGAAGAATGCTCGTCTATCACTCATTACTATGCTCTTCAGGACAATAGTTGATTTCGCAATTATGACGCAATAATGATTTTAACTTTTCTAGCCGGCCTTTCGCTTTTCTATAAGACAATTACTGCATAATTTTTTTAATAATGCAAATTTGAATTGGTATGATTTCTCTATCGCGGGCCGGACTTCAAACATCACTGTTTTAGGACCATGCAACAGCTACTACTGGATTTTGGTTAGCACTAGATCCATGACAAAATTGATTGGACATTAATTATTGATTTATTGGATTTATTAATCTTTATAAAAATTACACAGATATTTTTAGACGTTTGGAGTCATTCAACAGACAATTCGAATTGTATGACCTTCCTTCAATTTGCGCAGAATCAATGTTTGAAGTTGTTGATGAAATGTAGAAAAAAATTACTCCTCGTATATTTTCCAAACAAAACCTTTGATTGGTGACGTCAATAAACAAATGGGAAAAACCTAGAACATCACACAACTAAGGCGAAAGAAAAAATTGAATTGAGTCCTGTCTTTGTCATGAGTTACCAAGGGGGGTGGGGGGACTTATATACCAGTCCCAGATATACAAGTCCCTCCCACCCCCCTTGGTAACTCATGACAAAGACAGGACTCAATGGACATGGCTCTTTCGCCTTAGTTGTGTGATGTTCTAGGCGTTACCAAACAAATGACCTAAAGTCCTAAATCATTTGATTCCTCTTTGAATAACTTTCATCAATAATGCGACACAAACTTTGTGGGTCATAAAAGCTGTGGGATATTGTGACTCAATGAACAACTCTTACATGCAGTACAAAAATTTTAAACTAAAAAAGTTGTCCAAACCTTCCTTTGCTGAAGGAGCGGGAAGAACTTCAGTTGCAGCACCACGTGGAATTGCAGATAGAAGTAAAATATTAGTACATTCCAATGAAGTCGTAATCAATTCCTGATGAATTGTAAGAAACTTTAGCAAATTTGTACACAAGTTTAGTGTCATTACTTCAATATTTATCAGATAGTTGTTGTTTGTTGTAACATTGGTTTCACAAATTCACATCAAATCATTTGTGAATCAGATTTCGGCACCAAAATTAACGAATGATTGCAGATAAAATACCCATCAAGTCCTTCTCCACAACAGAAGCCATATGCTGGAGTGGAGCCTTTTTTGCTTAGTTTATATTGAATACATCAGTACGTTAGTTTATTGTTTTATAACGTTGTATTGAAAAACTTCTTGTTGTTGTAATAACTCGTGTTATATTTCCAATCGCTATGGTGAGCTGAATGTAATACTTCTCATAATTCATCTTACTTATTGTTGAAGAATCTTATTTAAACTTATCATTGTACCTGTACAAGTATGTAGTACATTATGCTATCTCCTAGGAACTTTCAAAGTGATCACAATAGTGACAATATTGAATGGGCATTGGGCAGCACTGTTTTGATGATATTTACTTATATTCCACTTCATCGTTTTTCCTAGCATAACCATGCCAGTTACAAACATATAACAATTATCATCAGCAACAACATATGCTCACTGTTGCTACATGTTAGTTAGTGATTACTAATTGTAATATTTGTCAGATTTACCTCTTTCAATGCAACATTTTGCAAGAAATTCCAAGATAATTTTCCAAGTTTAACAAAACTGAAAAGTTTAACCATGTGCTTCTTACGTGTGGTGACGTCATGTTTAACCCAATTTATGAGCGCATTAAAAACATTTTCTTCCGAAGATACCTGAATGACGTCATCTATTACTATTACTGTACTTCATCACAAATGAGTATTACGTAACAGAAAAATAAGATTTGAAATGTCGACTCCAAATTCTTCTGCTCAGTTCGTGGAATGGAAAGCAGATAATGGCCAAGCAAACAAATTACCTGAATGTTAAGTCTAGTACTTGCTAAAAAAAATTGCATATGGATATGAACGGCAGTCACAAATTTTAACCTTTTTGTAAGTACCACCATTACTAGCCTAAAAAAAGTTGTTCTTCTGCAATGGTTCAAATCAACTTACATTTAAGTAGAAATCGCTTATTGCAGCTTTTATAAATCATGTAAACATTGATATTTTGTGGCGTATTAACTATTTATGCACTCCCTGATTAGTTATTGCTTACGGTGTATTTACCATGGAGAATAAGCATTTGATATCTCGGAGTGGTTTGAATAGTGAACAGGCAATGATTATGTATGTGACTTTCCGTCTACATTTCTTCGCACCCACAGGCAGGGATTGCCCACAGGTAGCACTTGCCTTGATTATGTGACTGTCCCAAGAACATGTAACTGCTCACAAATTAAATAACTGGCGAAGAGTCTGATACAATTTTGTTTGTGGTATTTGTGATTGTCCAATTAAGTTTGGAGTCTTAATTTGAAATAGGCCTACAAACCTTTTTCTCTTCTACTTGCATCACTTCAAACATCACGTCTGGTGTTAGCTCTTTGAACTCTTTTCCATCGATGACTGATTCAAAGTTCTCAGCAATGACAATGTTAGCTTTTGCCGCAACTTGGTCCAGATCATGCATTTTCGAATACGCTTGAATTGTTAAGCAATTCGTCGCATCAATTTCATCAAGAAGAAATTCGATGCAATATTGCTTGAGATCTAAACAACAACCAACACCAATGAAAAACCTTATTGTGCAATAAAACCTGTTAAAAATTTTTATGAATAAATAAAACTGCCAACTCCTGCCATGGTATCTTTGCTATGAAATATAAAAACGCAAAACAATGATTGTTTGTTAATGTTTCCAGTTAACCTAGCCGACTGTGACCAAAAATGAGCTCAGGAAAGGAGCCAACACTAACAAGTAAATTCAATAAAAATTGCTTCAAAATTATTTATCAACAAGTTAAAAATTATAACTTCTGCCCTTGTGCTGATATCTGCGCCACAATCCAAAAACAAAAAACATTCAAAAAAAACAAAAACTGATTGTATTAAATGATTAAAGTTATCATAAGCTGTTGTGTATAACGTTTCCTCACATTCGTAAAACACAAAAAAGATTAATTTATTTTTAAGCAATCGTTGATACTTACTTGGAATTTGCAAATAATTTGCAGCTTCAAGCAAATTGTATACGTTTTCACTTGTGACCACCACTTCACAAGTATACATAAAGTTTAAAACAACTTCCATGATATCCTCTTTCACTCCGTGGATATTTGCTTTATTTTCATACTTTTCATTCATCTAACAATTCACAAAATGAACAAAACTGGGTCACAGCATGACGCATTTACCAAGATTATGACGTTAATGACGTGACCAATAAATGAGTTTGTACAAATAAACAATCAGGAGCTGAACAGAGATGAAAATATCAATATCATCTAACAATATCTAACAACTATCTATCTAACATCTAACAAACTAACAATATCATCTTTGTTCAAATTTGAAGTGAAAACAATTTTAATTTACGTTGTTACATTTAATCTGGTTAATTTTGTTTTTCTAACAATGTTGTCAGATCTACATTTACGTTTACTGCATTGAGGAGTCTTTAAGCTCAAAACAGTCTTTAAGCTCTCTTCCGCAGTAAATACACTTGTTATATAAAGTATCTTACACAACAAAATGTCTATTAGCATGTCAATAAATTATCTTTTTTTATGCCAAGCCTAGACCCTATTATACAATTGCTATGTATTTTGTGATTGAATAGTTTTGAAAGAAGTAATAACCGCATTGTTCAGTAGTAGTAGTAGTAGTAGTCCAGTTTTAATCCGGTGATGTCCCCGTTACCGAGGGTGGCCGGATTCACCTCCAAGTGCCGCAATCGTCTTCACACCCTGCCTCCACATCGATCTGTCTAGCGCGTCCTCTCTTGTCAACCCCACCTTGCTGCTTTCTTCCTCAACTTGCTTTTTCCACGTTTTCTTTGGTCTTCCTTGTTTTCTACGACCCTCCACTCGCAATTCCAGCGCTCTTCTCAAAACATCATCTTCATCCCTTCTCAAAACATGCAGATACCACCTCACTCCATTCGCTTTTGCCAACTTATCAACACTCTCATTCAACCCAAGCAAGCTCATAAGTTCTTCGGTATTCCTTTTGTCCATCAGCTTTACACCACACATTGCTCTCACCATCGCTCTCTCAGTTCTTCTTAAAATCGCCAATTCGTTTTTCCGTATGCACCATGTCTCACTTCCGTACAGCATTGCAGATCTCACACAACTAGTATAAATTCTTCCTCTCATTTTCAACGGAAATCTTCTACCACATAACAACTCTCGACACTCTCTGAGTTTCACCCAACCAAACCTTCCTCTTGCAGTCACTGCCGCTTCACAACCACCACTGGCATTCAGTCTATCTCCTAGATAACGAAAGGCATTTACTGATTCAACCTCGTCATTCAGCTTTTCAACAGGACCAATCATTCCTTCCTCAATCTTCTTGCATCTTTCACATTCAAAACCATCTCCAGATCTGCATGTCACTCTCTTCATCTTTGCACATCTTCCATGCACCCATTTCTTGCATTTCGTGCATGTAACAGAATTTGCCATCACTCTTCTTCCGCAGACGCCACATGGGTCAATTTTGCTCATTGTGATTTCCCCTTCCGTTTCGCATATTACGACCTTTGTCTTTTTGATGTTCACACGCATACCTTTACATTCAAACGACTCCTTCCACTTCTCAAATTTCCCTCTCAGATCTTCCATTGTGTCACTCAACAAAACCAAATCATCAGCGTACAGTATCTCCATTAATGAATCTTCTCTTACACATTCGCTAATCACATCAATCACAATGGCAAAGATTAGAGGAGAGAAGACAGATCCCTGGTGTACACCGACCTTCACCGAAAACTCGTCTGAGAGGGCAGATCCAACGCGAACTCTCGTCCTTGCACCGTCGTATAGACCCATTACGGCTTGCACGAGAGCTTCTGGCATTACTTTTTTTCTCATTGCCCATTCCATCACTCTTCTTGGAACTCTATCAAACGCCTTTTCCATGTCCACGAAACACATGTACAAGTTCTTACCCTTGTTCCGATATTCCTCTTGCAACCTTCTCAAAATAAAAATAGCATCTGTCGTTCCCTTCCCAGGCATAAATCCACACTGCATCTCGTCCAGCTTCACCACAGATCTTATTCTATTCTCCAACACCCTTTCCACTACCTTCATTGCATGCTCCAACAGTTTTATTCCCCTATATGACCCACAATCCATTACATCACCCTTTCCCTTGAAGATGGGTATCACCACACTCATCTTCCATTCATTTGGCATTCCTTTTCCATCTAACACACGTTGACTGATTTCCTGCATTGCTTTCAATCCTGTCTCTCCACTTGCGCGTATCATTTCCACAGTGACTTCAGATAGTCCAGGAGCCTTCCCCGATTTCATTTTCTTCATTGCTTGCGTCACCTCCTCTCGAGTAACTCTCTTTAATGGACCTGCTACCACGTCGGCTTCCACATTTTGATCCCAATCGTTTTCCTCGTTCATTATCATCTCCATATGTTCTTTCCAAATTCTTCCACAATCTTTCTTACTGAAACCAAGTTTGCCATCCCTTCCTTTAATACATCGTCCACCATCTACATCTTTCCCATCCCGCTTCATAACCTTCATAAACTTATATACTTCGTTAGGACTGTTTTTTAATTTGGTCAATTCCTGCTCAGCTTCTTTCTTCATAGCTTTTGCAACTATTCTCTTTGTCCGATTTTTCAATTGCTTGTACTTGAGCTTAGTTTCTTCTGATCTATTTCTGCACCAAGCCTTGTATGCGACTTTTTTCTCCCCAATTACTTCCCTCACATCTTCATTCCACCACCACGTATCTCCTCGATCCATCCTGCCTTTTGTTTTCCCACAAACTTCATCGCAAGCTTGCAGAACTCCATTCTTGAAGGATCCCCATACATCATTCACATCGTTGTGAACAAGACTTTCAACTCTCTTTTTAAACCTTTCTCTTGTGTCGGCATCTTCTAACTTCCAAACTTTTCTTTTGATCACCCTTTTTTTATTTACAGTTTTCTTCAGACCTTTCTTGTCCAAATCGATAACTACCAACCTATGCTGAAGTACGCATGGTATCGCTTTCACATCTTTGTTCAGTTTTCTGTTTTTCCTGCATACCAACCCAAAGTCAATTTCGGTTTCATTTCCACCTGCACTGAAAGTCACTTTTCTTCCTTCCTCTTTCTTAAACCAGGTATTTGCAACACACAGGTCCTTTTCATCACAGAACTCAAGTAGTCGCCTTCCATCGCGATTTCTTTCTCCCACGCCAAACCCTCCATGAACACCTTCAAACCCTCAATTTGTTGGCCAACGTGGCCATTAAAGTCTCCAAGACCCAATATGATTTCCTGATCACTTCTTGTGCTCCATTCATAGGCCATTTCGTCATAAAACCTTTCTTTTTCTGCAACGGATCTTCCACTTTGTGGTGCATAAGCACAGATTACTCTCATCACTACATTCTCGACCACCATCACTATCGCCATTACTTTGTCACTCTGTCTACGAACCTCAACAACATTTTCATATAGCTCTTCCTTTACCAAAATCCCAACTCCTCCGGTCCCAATATCATTGCCCGACCACCACAGCTTGTATCTTCTTCCTTTGACACCCATAAACCTGGCTCCTTTGTTCCTCCATCGGAATTTCTGTAAACAGCAAACATCTACCTTCCTCATTCTCAGCTCTTCACTCACCTCAGTACCTCTACAACGCAAACTTCCAACATTTAGACTTCCCAGTCGTATCCCTGAATTTTTAATAGAAATGTCAGACAACCCGGAGATTATTCGCACCCCCTGCCCATTTAAGGGCTGCCGGGGACTGGGGGCCATTCTATTTTTGACACTTATCATTAGGATTTTTGGTGCATGTTTTTCTACAGGGAGCATGCTCTTGCTTACCCCCAACCTCCATTTAAAGACCAGAGTGGTCTTGATGACCAGATGCCTCTGCACGACAACTAACGAGTTCGGCCAACCCGGGTTTGACTTAAGTTTTCCTTCTTGAAAGATGTTGCCATTGTAGCCGTTGTAGCATGTAGCTATCATCCGCCTACGCCGCCAACCTGCCTGGCACGGGCATCAATGTCAGAAATGAGGTCTAAAACTACCAGCGGGACGTGTTCCGGTGCCAACGGGCCCAGACCTGGAGTAAGGTGCTACCTCTCCTCCTGATATTGAGGATGCAGTTTAACGTCATACCCAGGACCAATTCAATTCTTTATAATTCAGTAAATCTTCATAAAACCTTTTTTTCTATATCATTTTATGAATTGTTCTTTTTTTTTTCTTGTTTAAAGTTAGAGTTACATTATCAATACCAGGACTGGCGCTGTTAAGCAGGAAAATCTTCTGTACAAATGCTCTAAAATTATAATTTTACACTTCAAATAAATTAGCAAAGTTTGTAGCAGGCCTGTGTTCAATGTCAAGAAATTCCAATATTCAGTTACAATATGGAAAAACAATTTCTTCACTCTTTAGGCTACATAAAAATTCCATACATTGTATTAGGAAAATAAACAATGACAGATTGAATTTTTAAATTATCTACAAAATATAAAAGCGTTGATTCTCAAATTTGGTTCAAGTGATAACCAAAAAAGCTTACCACTTTTTCGTAAAAATTTTACGTTTTAATTAAAGATACAAATAAATTTTGGGCTGTAGTTAGAAATTTATGTTTAACCAGTTTCCCTACTCACTATCAACAAAGAAACAAATAATTCACAATATTCACCTCTGCAGAGAAAAGCTTTTGATAAAAGGTCGAAAACTCTCCAAGGATGCATTTGTGACTGGAAAATTCACCATCCCCAGCAGTCAAAATGGCATCACAATAACCATTTCCAGATTTCCTTTCTCTATTTTTAACAAATTCAAATATAAATCAAATACTTTTTTACAACCTTCAGTAGATTCACACCAAGAATCATCCATCAAAGCAACTAAATTACAATGTAAACAACTGCTGTAAACATTCATAGAAACCAAAGTATTTTTGAATTTAATGAACTAAAAAAAACTTAAGATATTATTTCAATGCAACAATTTTCTGTGGCCATTTTATTTGCAACTTTTTGAATCCATTGAAGTTTTGTTTTGCTGAAACAAAAAGCTGATTTAAAACATTTCAATAAAAATAAGAAGAATAAAAAAAACTCCAGATCCATGTAGGATTATGCTCAATACAATGTTACAGACAACTTATTTGGAACAAAAGTAGCCGACTTCAGCAACAGGAAAAAAGTGTTGGAAATAAGAAAAAAGGCCTGACACCAGAGAAAATAGCATTGCTATATAATTTACCATTACAAGATTAGTGAATTATGCATAGCCTACAGTTTCCTGTACTTGTATTAACGTTATACATAAAATTCAAGATATACTGTGCATAACAAGCAGAAGCATTGAGTGCTTTCAGTTCTACTTAATATAAATATTATGGTGAAAATGATAAAAGGCTTCTATCTAAAACCAAAAGCAATTCAATGCCATTTCTGCTTTACTGAGTTGTCACAAATATCACCACAAACCAGTGTGCACAAATGAAAAGGTAAAATATAAAGAAACGTATTTACTCGTTCAGTTTGTGCATGATGTTTTCTATGTGCGTGCTTTTAAATTGCTTGAATCCCATTTTCTATGATTTCTCTGCAACATATAATAAACATTGGCTATGATTGTTTTTCAGTACATGGTTGCCACTTAATAAATAAACGTTCACTCACATTTGTTTTAATTTTCTTCGCCAAACCTTTTTATCCCAAAACCATGATTAAAGTTTCAAAATGTATGTTATCAACGCAATGTGGATTGTTTTTACAATAAAATTTAGTTTCAAATGTTACCGGTAATGTTTTAAATTGAATTAAGTTAAGCCTGCAATTATACATGCTTAATCAGAATAGTGGCGTGCGAAATTTACCATGCTGCAATAAATCATACGTTCAATCAATAAATCAAAATTATGTCATGATAAACTTGCAAACAAGGGATGAAAAAACGCATATTAACAAAATATGCAGCAATGCAATGTATCGATAGTGATTCAAATGCCAACTCTATGTTTTGTTATAATCCCTTCTGTACAGAATTACTCACCTTAGATGTAATTGCAGTAAAAAGTAGATGAGATTTTGCAGTATTTGATAAACAGGTGTGGTTGAAAAGAATCAAAGTCTTTTGAAATTTACACTTAAGTTACTTTCAAGAATATCCTGTAAAAGCTGAATCCATTAAATCAAAGAAATTCGCTTGTGAACATTATATAACCACAGCTATTGTATTTAAACTGAATGCGATTCTGAAAGTTTGATCTTAAAACTTTATATGACAAAATATACGTTTTTTTGTTGCCGGTCTTCGAACAACTATCACTTCTCAACCTGCATAAACTTCTTCCAGGGGAAGATCCAGCAAGTAGTTTTAGAGAGAGCAGTTTCAACAAAACACAATGATGTGCAGATCTACGATACCGTACATTAATCCGACCTCGCAAATACATCATGAATAATGATGCTTTTTTGTGTTTTAAGGAGGGCGATTACCTCAATCACCTTCCCCACCCGTTCCGTCTCCTGAATCTGCCACTGACTTTCTCAGCCTCACACAAAAATGTTTCGTTTGCATTTTTTGACAGGGCTTATGAGTTTGACTTCAAGTCAGTATTACTTTACAACTCTTCAAATTGCTGTAATACGAGAATAGCGCGGCACCACACAAACAAACCAAGTTAATCACGCGCAAAGCTAAGTCAACATATACACCCTGATACGACAAACATATTTCCAATCTATTCAATCAATTTTAATTGACGAAATCATTTGGCTATTTTATGTCACAGTGATGTAATAAAAGTTGAAGTGACGTAGTAAACCTTGGCAACATCATTTTATATTTGTTCTGAATACCAGCTTTTGTTTTTTCAAACAACTCATAAGGGAGGTTCACATTGACAAGCATAAACGTAAATCATAAAGCATGTCAAAAAACGAGTGTTCACACTGAAAAAAGGTAGGCACTTAAACATAAATTTCTATAAAGCCAATGAAACATTGAACTAATCAGAAGTTACAGGAACAGCGTTTCAACAAAATCAAAATTTGCGCAGAGAAAACAGAGAAAAAACCCAAACATTTGTGATATAAAGTAAATTAAGTCAACGTTTCGTTGTCCACAGCTTGGCGTAGACCAGCGGTTCTCAATCGGGGTCCGCGGACCCAAGGATCCGCAAACCGATTTCAAGGAGTCCGTGAAAGTTTCCGAGTTTACATCATGGTTGATAAATTACGACATTTAAAATTTTGTTGTGCTTTATTTGTGTGGCCGAGCCTGCTAGTCACGCATTGAACTTTTTAGCCATTGAATGGCTTGCAAATGACGTGATTTTTAAACTAGCCTGCTATGTTCGTTCAGAAGTAAGGTACTATCATATATATTCAATGATTCTCAAACTGTGCGTCGTTTAAAATGTCAAAGGATATCGCATGAAGGTTCGGTTTCCTAACTAAAAAATGCCATCTAAACGAGTTAAATCTTTAATGAGGCCATGCATGTTCAACCTAACACTTTTGAGACAGCAAATTGTTGATCAAAGCTTTAACTTGGTCGGCAAACTATTTGTCAAGCGACAACTCAGCCAGTGATTCAACTCAGCAAGTAACCTAAATTTCTGCACAGTCAAGTCAGCAAACGAGATTTAGGCCTATGTGCTAGCATCCGACTTGTTTGGTCATCGCTTGCTAAACCGAATTTACTGACTTGTGAGATGCCAAGTTTCGACTTGCTCAGTTGTTGCTTGCTTAGTTTTATCATTTGCCAACTTCAACCACTTGCTGAAATGCTGCTAGCTCAGTTGTCACTTGTTCGATTGCCATATTCTTAGTTTGCAACTGCTGACTTGTAGGAGACTCCCTTTACCTTAGACTGGCTAGCTAACGTTTGTATTTCTACAGTATTAGCACTCAGTCTTGTAAGGACTGTGATTTCAACAAAATATTGCTAACACATTGTTTAGGGGTCCGCGTTCGCGAATAAATTATGTACCGGCACTGCAAAGTTTGTTTCAGAATTTCGACTTCACTTTGATCTTCCAATGAAGGGTTTTTGGAAGAATTCCTCCAATGCCTTCACGATTTCACAAGCGTTTAATATTGCAAAAAGGCAATTCTACACAATGTATGATGTAAAGCTGCAAAACATTGAACAGTGTGTTTCGCATTATTTTTGCCATCTTTATTGCAAATAACTTCTCTAGACAGACTAAAAATAAACGAACCCCGACGAGGGTGGTTAACACGATCTTGTTTTACGTAAGATATGGAATATTAAACTTCTGTGGCAGTGTTTCGTCTTGCTTTTTACAAATAGTAATAGTAAAAAAGCGCTGGAAAAATTAAAAATAAGTGGGCCTCCAGAAAGCGATGGTCTCCGCAGCCTGGAGGTATAGAAGCCAGTTAACATGGCCAGGGCCGGATTTAGCTGATGGGGGGCCCGGGGCACTGTTAGATCGGGGAGCCCCGTGCAAACAAATTTTTCGCGCCAGAGCCGCGAAAAACCACCTCTACGTCTACAGTACCATCAATTCAGCACTGCACAGCATTTTGCAATTTGAAACTGCACAACATATTGCATTTTAAAAGAAAAGAAAATAACAAAAAATAACACTTTTTTCACGTAGGGGGGCCCTTTAAAAGTCGGGGGGCCCGGGCACCTGCACCCTCTGCTCCCCCTAAATCCGGGCCTGAACATGACCATGGAGATATTAGCATAATACTGTGAAAGCTATGCGCAAAGCGGTTATTCCAGCAATCCAGTCAGAGCTAACTAGTCAATAGTCATCTTAGGACAGGTTTGTGAGAAGGATCGTTTCATGCAGTGTCTCTTTATGGTAATGGAAGGTAAGCAGCCTATCCAGAACTACAGTACCTTTAGATATGTTTGGAATAGAAGCTTAAAGGCTTATTATCAAACTAACCTAAGTATGCGATAAAAATAAACTTCAAATGGAACTACTTTGTAGTTTAATCTCTTCCTGGATTCATCTGGTTTGAAAAAGACTTCACAAAATAATGCAGCAGAGCGATTGAATAACATGAGTTATTCCTTTGGACTTGATTCAGCAAGGAAAGTAATTCGCTAAATAAAACCTTTAAAATTCGATTAAAACACAAAGCAATGACAATTCAATCAATATACTGGTTACAACACTAACTTGCAAAAGACAATGGAACGATATGTCACTTATTGAAAGAGTGGTTAGAAAATATGTTTGTGGAGACTTTGAACTTTCACGAGTTGGTTGGTCATTGTTAGAACAGAGAATAGCTTGCACGTTATCTCTCCACCAAAGCTGGTCAAAGGTTAACAACAAAATAATGCGTGATGAGATCAACGAACACGTGGACTACTTCTGGCTTACTTTGCATTAATATAAAAAAACGTTGAAAAAACACCACTCTTTGTTCACAGAGCTGAAAAAATAAGCAAACGATTTTCTAGAACGTTTAATTTCATTCTCACATGTTACGATCGTTCATCATTTTGGGGGGAAGAACAAGCACCTTCTCGTGGTCCCTCCCGTCAGTACCATATCTTTAAGAAAAAAGATATGCGAAGCGAAGCTTGTCACACTCGAGCAAACCAGGCCCAGGTTCAGCCCAGGGTGAATAAGGAAACGCCCTTCTCAGGGCGCGGCAGCTCCTCTGTCGAAAAGTACCGACGACCCACCGTACTGCAGCTGAACACCGAGGGCATTACGGCCAGCAAGCTCAGCATCATCGAGTATCTGGCCACAAAACATCAGGCCCTCGTTATTCTCCTCCAGGAGACCCACTGCACATTTGTGGATAAGTTGGTATTACTCAACTTCACACTCGCAGGCGCAACCATCAGCAGGAAACACGGCCTCGCCACGTCTGTCCATGAGCAACTGAGCTGGACGCCAATAGACCAGTCCAGTGCCCAATCGGAGATAGAGTGGTTATGCATAGACATATCAGGCTATCACATCATCAATGTCTATAAGCCACCACCCTCACGCTTAACACCAACAGCCATCCCAGTGTTCCCCCAACCCAGCCTCTATGCTGGCGATTTTAATTGTCACCACGTTGACTGGGGCTACAACACCACCAACACCGACGGAGAAAGCCTGGCCTCATGGTCAGCCAATAATGACCTCACCCTACTGCACGATCCCAAGGGTGCAGCGAGCTTCTTCTCCGGACGCTGGAACACTGGTACAAACCCCGATCTGGCTTTCGCAAGTGATGACCCCGATAATTGCCAACCGGACAGACGTGTGCTAGAGAAGTTCCCCAGGTCCCAACATCGACCCTCGATTATCACGGCTCCAACGCTCATAATGCCTGTCCCGAGCAAGCCTGTTAATCGATGGAACTTCAGAATGGCTAGCTGGGAGTACTATAGCCTCCTCACCAATGAAGCCACACAGTATCTCCCATCCCCTCACACCAACAACGTGGAAGAAGCCTACCAGGACTTTTGTGATGCAATAACATCAGCGGCAAAACAATCCATCTCTCGCGGCCGACGAAAGACCTACATACCGTGCTGGGATAAGGAGTGCGAAAGCCTCTACTCCGACTTCCTCTACGCCCCTCAGGGCAATGACACCAACAGCTCAGCCACAGCTCTGCTGGTAAGGCTGGACTTAAAGAGGAAGGAGCGCTGGACAGAAGCCGTTGAATCAATCGACTTCACGCACTCCAGCCGCATAGCATGGAGTACACTGAACAACCTAACTGGCAGATCACGTGCCTCTCGTCAACAATGTCCCGTTTCAGCAAATTCCATCGCCTCACAACTTGTGGAGAACGGGAAATACAAATCGAGAGACCGTGAATTAGATAGATCCGTCTTGCAAGAAATGACGGACCTCTGGAGGGTAACAACCCCAGACGGGGCATTATCTCGGGGCATTAACGGGGCATTAACCCCTTTTGGACAACATCTCGGGTGAGTTCACCCCGGAAGAATTTTCCGCCGCCCTCCAGCACATAAAGCCACGTAAAGCCCCGGGCCCTGACCACCTATGCCCGGAGTTGATACTCCATGCTGCTACCTCCTTAAGGTCCTGGTGAAAAGACTTCCTATCCTGCTGTTTGCGCCACCTGAGAATTCCCAGAATCTGGAGAAGAGCCCTTGTGGTTGCAGTCCCTAAGCCGAAGAAGCCCCCAGGGGACCCGAAGAGTTACCGTCCATTCTCACTGCTCTGCATCCCCTTCAAGATCCTCGAGAGACTCATCTACGCCCGTGTCGAACCAATAATAGATCCACAGCTCCCCCGTAAACAAGCTGGTTTCCGACACGGACGATCAACCGTAGATCAGGTCACACTTATGACCCAAGACATTGAGGACAGCTTCTCGGCTAAGAAGAAGGCTGGCGCCGTGTTTGTTGATCTCACGGCTGCCTATGACACCGTATGGCATAGCGGCCTTACCTGCAAGTTACTCCGTCTGCTCCCCGACAGACACATGGTCCATATGATGATGGAACTTGTGCAAAACCGCAGTTTTACCCTCACAACCGGTAGCGGTCGTCGAAGCAGACTACGCCGACTTAAAAGCGGCGTCCCACAGGGCTCAGTCTTGGCTCCTCTCCTGTTCAACATATACACCTACGACTTGCCCCCCACCATCTCCAGGAAATATGCTTACGCAGACGACCTGGCACTCCTGCACTCAGCAGGAAACTGGCAGTCAGTGGAGAGGAACCTCAGCCAAGACATGCAAACACTATCAGCATACCTCCAGAAATGGAAGCTACAGCTCAGCAAGTCAAAGACAGTGTCGGCGGCCTTTCACCTTAACAACCGGGAGGCACAGCGTGAGATAAACATCAAGATTGATGGGGAACGCCTGCCCTACTGTGCCGAACCTACATACCTCGGCGTAACCCTGGACACTAGGGTGGAGTGAAAAAATGTTTTTCTTTCAAATCAAAAAGTCTAGTTTACCAAAATTCGGAATTGACCCCAAAAACACCTTCAAACACAATTTTGGGTCTGTGCCCCCCAGGGGGTGCAGGCACACCCCCCCTAAAGTTCGAAAAACCACAATTTTATAAAAAAAATTAATATCTCATTAACCACAGACGATAGAAAGTCGGTTGATGGCTTAAAATCATCAGAAGGTACAAGTTTATATTACCTTTAAGAGAAGTATTTTTACTAAAAGCACTACAAAGTGGTCATTTTTGCAATAATGTAATTTTAGTCGTAAATTTACGTCAAATTTGGTCGATTTTTGTATATTCAGTTGATATTTTATGCTTAATACGGTGTAAATGCGTACAGTGGCGCTTGGCTACAAAACCGCATTGTTAATGACTCCCTTAGTCCTAATCTGTTATTATTAGGCACGGATGTAGCTTCAATAATATTGTAAGTTTATTTCAATCTATGTTCACTTGTTCAGATTAATTACGTGCTCATTAGTTCTTCAGAAGGAAGAAGAATTGCAGTTCGATATTGTGGATGGACTTTATGTTGATGGGCGAAAGGATGCCACCATTACCAGTGTGAAACAAGGGAGCAACTATCATCGAACCAGAATCATTGAAGAGCACTATGTAGTTGTTGGTGAACCCTTTGAATTTTACATCACGCATATCACACCAGAAAATGGAACTGGTCAACAAATTGCTCAAGCCGTGTATGGTGCAATTGAAGGCACAGCAAAGGAAAGCAAGCTATCATTGGGACAGACGGAACAGCAACTATGACAGGGAAAAAATCTGGTTTCATTACTTCCCTTGAAAAAAAGCTTGGGCGTCCATTGCAATGGGTGGTGTGCTTGCAGCATCTCAATGAGCTCCTTCTAAGGCATATATTTCAAGAATTAGATGGTTCAACAAGTGGTCCAGAATCGTTTTCTGGAACAATTGGCAAGCAATTGAATGGAAAAGTGTCAGCTTGGGCTGTGGCGAATTTTCTGCCTATCTTAAATGACGAATTTCCTATTCTTCCTGATGAAGTATTTGAAAGTCTCAGCAGTGATCAGTATTATGCTATGCAAATGTGTCAAGCTGTTATGACAGGCGTTGTTACACAGGATTTGAAACACCTTGAAGTTGGTGGATTATGCCATTCCCGTTGGTTGACCTTAGGATGTCGAATCCTACGTTATTACGTTTCAAAGAAGAGGCCTTCAAAGAATTTGCGCACTTTGACTGAATGTGAATACTTTGTTTGAGTCTATTTTCCCTGTTGGTTCCGCATCAAATATCATCATAGAATTACAGACAAGTCCAAAAATTTTTTCTTGATGCTAAATGCCATTTCTCATTTTCCAAATGTACTGGTAAACAACGTTGGACTTAAAGTTTTGCAAAACAATGCTTTTTTTTGCCCACCATGAAAACATAATTTTGGCAATGCTGGGAGATGATGACCGAAACGTTCGTATCACTGCAATAAACAAAATTCTTCAAAGCAGAAGTCAAAGCTTCCATCAAGAAAGTGGTTCTGCTAAGATACGAATGTTCATTATTCTGAAGTTAGATGCGGGAGCCAAAGCCTATTACGATATGTCAAGTTTGGACCTTTCCGATTTTCACGAGCCGCCTGCAGTTAGGAACATGGCGAATGAAGCTGTGCAACAAATTATGACAGATAAACTTGAGCTAAACCATCCCTGCCATAAACAGGCAGTGGAAAGGCATGTGCACTTGGTAACTGAAGCTGCTGCAAGCGTTGAAGGTTTTCACAGACGAGATGGCATAATCAGACAAAAAATTAAGTCTTGTATGCTAATGCCGTGCTTCAATACCAAAAATCAATTTAATGTCTGATGAACAATTTGCTGAAATTTGATTTAGGATAAATTTGATCTTGGTCGTATAACTTACACGTAATTGAACATTTTTACATCAGCTCACTGCAGTAGCGCACCCAGAAAAAAAGTTTGGGGGGGGCTAATTCAGAAATGTCGGCCGAGTGATTTGCGACAATAGTGACAGTGACAATAGGCCAATACCCATCCCTTGATTAATATTTAAAGGCACTCACAGCCAGTAGCGTAGCCAGGAATTTTGAAGGGGGAGGGAAGGTTTGACGGCCGGCGGGCGAAGCCCGACGGCGTGTTCGCCTAAGACGACACCCAGCGGCGGGGAGTCTGGGGGGCCTCCTGCAGAAAATTTTGAAAAATTACTTTGAATTGGTGCATTCTGAGAACATTTTCAACAACAATGTGGGTATGAATATTCCTGTAAAATGGTGCTGTCTGGTGGCATAGCAAAAGGATAAGATCATGTTTTCTTCGGCATTTTTTCGAAATAAAACTAAGTCTCTATGTTTTCTTATTGCTAATTCCTGGCTGAGATATTTGAATGTTTGGTATTGGCAAAACTCGCTCTTTTAATGCAGTTTCGCTTAAAATTAGGAAAACTTTGTTTTAAAGACATAAAGAAACTGAAAGCATCATTCTCAATATCGTGACGTAACACGCATGCCAAAGGGGGAGTGTTGAAATCCCCCCTCCCCTTGCTACGCCACTGCTCACAGCCCACAACCCACCGGCTGCCGATACATCAAGATTCGTTCTCTCAATCAGATTAGAAGTTGGCCTGGTGAACCCCATGCTACTAGCACCATCAGCTTCCTCATCCCTACGTCCACTCTTGCAATCTTCTATAGATCTCGACGTTTTTGTCATGTATGACAAAATAGAATCAGATTTTCGTTTGCCAACACAAATAAGTGCGAAAACAACAACTAGCACGAAAACACTTTGAAACAAAACACTAAAACAATAGTTTGTAAACAATAAATTTGATGTGGACGTTTTTTTTACTTACAAAACATTCAAATTTAGTTCGTATTTTCAAGTAAAGTCCCAGACGCCTTCGTCTCTCTGCTCAAACGTCGTAAACAGTTTTACTTGTCCGTGTGATTTGGCATTGACGTACCGTACGGTACATCGGTACGTATGTCCACCAGACATTTGACCACGAGAGTACAGGAGCATCTGAATTTTATAGGGAGTTAAAGAAAAGTGCCATCAAAGACCACATCATGGAATGTTCTTTTTGCTCTGATCGAAAATTCTCTGCCGACTCATTTAAAATTTTACGCAAAGACAAATCCCAATTTGACACCAAAATTTAGGAAGCACTGTTAATCAAACCCTATAACTCAAATTTAAACAAACAATTAGGCTATTTGCTGGTCGAGTCCATTCTCTTCCACATTTAGCCTACTTGATGTATCACCTTCCCCATGGAGCAAGTTTTTTCGTAGGTAGTTATTTATGTAGTTGCCTTTTCCTAATGTAATTTTACCTTCAAGAAGTTGAAATTTATTGCATTTTTATAAATATTTTCAGATTCTTGATGGGGGCTTAAGTTAAACCGAAAATGTTCAACTGTTAAAACTATTTCTAAGTTAAATATGTAAAATATATTGTTATAATGCTCAGCCCTGTTGTATTGTTGTGTCTTATTCATACCTAACCTGTAAGCAAAATGTATAGGCTAATTGAGGAACATACAAAAACTTCATTTTTAGTGGCGGGTTTGGGGGGGGCTTGAGCCCCCTTAGCCCCATGCTGGGTGCGCTACAGGCTCACTGTAGTTAAGTGCATTTTTTACAGCAGTTTTCTTCGCTAAGAAAATTGTAAAGTAAGTATTTGCCCAAAGTAGATTAAAGTACAAGTTTACCCAACGTATTTTTTTCTGCTTTAGAAAAATTTTGACCATACTTTTACTTCAACACACGAATTTTTCAAGTAATATGCCAAAATTTCACACAAATCTATCGTCACACTTTTCAAATCAAGGAAAAAATTGCTCAAATAATTTCTCAACTTTGCACCTTAGAGCGAAATACTGCATTACAGTTACCATTTTATGATATTCATATTGTTAAATGACAATGAATCTGGTTGATTTTTCACTTCTATGACACATACTAAGCACAAAGATTAACTTAATTTACAAAATCGACCAAATTTGACGTAAATTTACGACTAAAATTACAATATTGCAAAAATGACCACTTTGTAGTGCTTTTAGTAAAAACACTTCTCTTAAAAGTAATATAAACTTGTACCTTCTGATGATTTTGAGCCATCAACCGACTTTCTATCGTCTGTGGTTAATGAGATATTAATTTTTTTTTATAAAATTGTGGTTTTTCGAACTTTAGGGGGGGTGTGCCTGCACCCCCTGGGGGGCACCGACCCAAAATTGTGTTTGAAGGTGTTTTTGGGGTCAACTCCAAACTTTGGTAAACTAGACTTTTTGATTTGAAAGAAAAACATTTTTTCACTCCACCCTATTTGGACAGGTCACTCACGTACCGCCGACACTTGGAGTCACTGCGCAAAAAACTACCTACACACGTCGCACTTTTGAGGCGATTGGCGGGTTCCGGCTGGAGAGCTGGTGCTAAAACTCTTCGTACAGCTACCCTAGCCCTTGTTCATTCCACCGCTGAGTACTGCGCGCCAGTCTGGTGTCGTAGTTCTCACACCCACCAGATTGATACCGCCATCAACGACGCACTGCGTACTGTGACTGGATGCCTGCGTCCCACTCCAACGGACTGCCTACCCATCCTAGCAGGCATCCAACCCGCTGAGCTACGCCGTAAAGGAGCCACAATTTCTCTCGCTTGCCTCGCTTTGGACCCGGACCATCTCCTCCATGCAACATTCAAGAGACCACCACCTATAAAGTAGCGGCTGAAATCAAGACACCCTTTTGTGCCTGTCGCACAACAACTTCTTAAGAACGCAGAAGAACTTGGTTTAAGTGTGGCACACTGGACGAACCACATGTGGAACACGGAGTGGCAAAATCACACCTCCACGCTCCGTGATTTCATACCCGACGCCGATCCCCGTCCACTAGGAATGTCCTTCGCAAGGCTTGCGTGGGTTAGGCTTAACCGCCTGCGAACTGGCGTCGGCCGCTTTCGTTCGGACATGCACAAGTGGGGCCTCGCTCCTTCATCAGAATGCGAGTGTGGTGCCACGGAACAGACCGCAGACCATGTCATCCACCATTGCCTAACCCACCGGCCTCCACACGGTGCGCATGGTCTGAGAATCCTGGACGACGAGACTGCTGAGTGGCTGAAGATTTCCTGCCCTCCAATCTAGCCTGGAAAGATCGCTCATACGCCATCATCATCATTTTGAAACGATGATTCAACAATAAAATACAATTTGAAAGTAATTTGTTGTTTTGAAGACAAGAAAATACAACAACCATGAAGCGAAACAAACAAATCTGTTTCGATCACATGGAAAGTAAAATATTTTTAATTTCCAAAAATGCAACGAAACAAGAAGATTCATGGCTCAACATCGCCCGATGCCATTGACTTCGTAACAATCGTCATTGATGTAATGACCGGATTGGTTTGTCGCTATTAAATCGCTTCAATGAATTCTGGGCCTTAAATATCTTCTGCATTTTCAACTACTTCCCTCGTATTCTTTGCTGCATCAAAAGTATTCATTGCGTCGTTTTTACTGTAAGTTTTCATCCAATAAAGATTAGAATACAAAGCAATGATATTGAATGACAAAACAATGTTGTAAGCTGCTGATAATGGAAATATTTCAGTGAAATCAATTCTGTCGTTTGCAAAAGTTAGATAGCCTATGTAAATTTAAAACATTAAAAGTCAAACGGATTAAACCTTGAAATTTTACACCACCGATGGACAGATTCAATCAAACTATGTTTCAATAAATTATACTGATCTCAGATTAATGTATCTCGGCAGTCGATTGCAGCAAAATTGATAGCGATAGACACAGTGCTTCGCCTACGAGGCTTGACTCGCTACACGAGTGAGTACTCAGCCTTGTGCTGATAGTCAGGACGGGAATGCAAGGAAGCCAATCTTCGTGTCCACCTTCAGGCATGTCCTTTAAATGTCTTACCAAAGACACAGCCGCATGCTATTGAACGGTGTCGAACCGGCGCCCTTTAGAACGTCGTTCCAAGGCTCTCACCACTCCGCAATGCAGCCGACTTTGTGCTTTTGATGTAGTCATAACAATCATCGAAAACATGAAGTGGTGAATGAATAGACGTTAGCATCAATAGCTTATTAAAGATGATTTTTTCAAACGTTAAGCACTAATTAAATTAATTTTTCCACAGAGCGTCAGTGAATCGATGAATGAAAATGAATGCAAAGAGTTGGCTTGTCGTCTTCGTCGGCACAGTGCCGGTGCCGTTTTAAGCACCAATGTTGCTCGCTTTGAAGATTCCCGTGATGGAATTTGTTTACATAAAGACACTTTCAGCTCAGAATGCAGTAACGGTGGCTTTCAGATACTTAATTTCATTCAAGAAAAAGACTCTTCCGCTAACTTTGACATCTCGGATGAAAGTTTATGTCCAACGGAACAAAGTGCACTTGATATCCGCAAAGAGTCTTGTTATTCCAATCTATCCCTCTCAGATGTACCAAACAAACATTGTAATCTTAAATCGAAGTCGACTACAAACACTTGTGACATTGATTCAAGCATACTAGCCAAAATAGAGGTAAATCTTTAAATGTGATGCATAACTGTTTTAAATCAATAAGCTATTTAGGTTGTTGAAGTTAAAATAAAACAGTGGCAAAAGAATAAAGTCATTAATTCAACAAATATTAAGTTAGACTAAATAGGCCATGTTTCTAAAAAAAAAACTTAAAAATTAATTGAAAAGAAGAGACAGAATTGAAAAAAATGCAACTATTCTACGTTTTTGTTTCTCAAAAAAGTTCATATTTTTACTTTCCAGGATTTTGAGCTTTTTGCCAAGTCAAAGTTGGAGGAGACCAAGGATTCTCGAAAGAATTGTTAAAGTTTTATTTTTTAAATTCTTATATTTGTCTTTCAATCGTGCATTTTTTTTTCGACACGTCATTAATCTCAACAATTTTTAATGCTTTCGATCTCTAAAATAACAAAATTTGTACTGCTTTACAAATCCCAGGCCGATCTGGCGGTATCAACATGTGTACTTCAAACGTGGTTGATCAGTGGAAGCTTTAACCCTTTGAAGGTTGGGGGGGGGCTGTCAATTCAACTTTTTCGTATCAACATTTGTATCTCTAAAACCACTGAGGCTGCGACTATGAGACTTTTTGACTTTTCCTAACTTTTATTCACCTCTATTGAGCTGAAATTTTGAGCGAATACAGGTTATAAATTGAAAGATATAAGGCATTTCTCAGCACATCCTCTGAAATATTTCATACTCTATTGATCAAAATTTTCCCACCAGCTGGATGAAAGTAATTAATTTGGCCTCGTTAATCAAATGATTTGTTAATCAAATGATTCAAATTGAGATTATGTAAAAAAAATTTAATCACAACATTGCAATGCATGTTCTTCATTACTCTACCAAAAAATACCAAATGACCCAAACGTCATAAGTCACCTCAACATTTCAGCGTATATGAGCAGTTCTAAAACTCATATAGTTTTAATTTTGGGATATGCTCAGCGTGAATAATTTTACAAAGTGAATCCCAAGTTTTGAAACAGTGCTTTAAAAAATAACAGCGATATCACTCCTAAAGCATAAGAAGAATCGACAGCCCCCCCCCCCAAACTGAGCAAGACTCCAGAGAGCCCAACCTTCTAAGGCAGGGGCGGGCAACTTCTCCAGGCGGCGGGCCTGATATGGGAAAATGAAGTAGTTGGCGGGCCGGATTCATGAATTGCTACATTAAGCGTGTATTTATCCACCTAGACAAAGAATGAATTCTATTTAATGTAATGTAAACTTTAAGTTTAAAGCATAAAGACCAAAAACAGTCTTTAATGAATTTATTAACAATTAACGTAATGTAGCTTCTGAAGTCAATGGGACATCTGTAGTCGATCAAAGTTGTCACTTTCATTGAAACATCTATGGTAGCCTACTGCTTTCTTGCCGACTTGTGTGAAAATGCGCTTGAGCATATTTGTTAAATTCGCGACACTCCTTTTCAACTTTACGTTTCTTGGCAAAATCCATAGGAAAATATTTATTGTAGGCTACATTCAAAATCTAATTCTAACTGAAAACAAAGAAACTAAAAACACAAAGAACCAGAGAATAATCAACAATCACTATTATTTGTATACGTTCCCCGTGCAATTATTACACTAATCAGCCAAATTTCACTTTGATCTATTTTTCCAGCTTGAGACTGAAGGAGGTTCTTACAAGAGACAAAGAAAAGGGATGGAAGGCCCGTTAATGACGGAACATAACATGCTTGTCACTTGACTAAAAACCGAAAATAAATAATCAAAGAACTAAAAAATAACCAACAGTCACTATTATTTGACGTAGTTAGCAAGTAGTGGAGGATTGCGGTAGAGTGGCCGCGGGCCACATTATGTAAAGACCGGAAACTGTCTGCGGGCCGCTCAAAATCCCGTCGCGGGCCGGATCCGGCCCGCGGGCCGTATGTTGCCCGTCCCTGTTCTAAGGGTTAAACTTGATTATTTTGAATTTGTAATACTGTACACTTTCTTGTAGCGTCTTATAACATAATTTATGACAAGTAACAAGCTGAGCATCTGATCATGTACTAGCCTACAATGTTAAAATTTAAAGAAATAACTTTTGTAATGACTCTATATTGTTTTATGTTGATTTGAAGCTTTATCGTTCCAACCTAATAAAGCATATAGCCTACTGCCTTGATTTCAGCGAATAGTTTCAGTTCAATAGTAGTAACAGTGCGGTAGGCCAGTATGCTCACCTATAAACAATTGGGTTTGTTGCAGTTAGTTACAAAAAATACGGCGATTAAAAGAAAAGAGACAGCAAACATTGCAAATTTTGTTACGGTATCTAGAAAGATTGTTATGATAAATTTTCAATGCATGTTTGCGCTAAAAAACTGTTAAAAAATCAAAAAAAATCAGCAAACTGGCCGTTGCAATTTGTCCTAACAACATTTGTGAAGTTTTCTATTATATCTGCGTCCATCATTTGCGACTGTAAGTGGTCAGTCTAGGTGCTTGCCAACATCTATATCTGCTGAACGGCGTTGAGCAGAAACTGATGTTTGAGACTCCGACGTCTCCACTCCTGTACTCCGTGAAATCAGACTCCACTCTTATCCGAAAATATTCGTCATTTTAGACTCTAAATTTGTTCCTCCAAATTGAAAGTCTGAGTCAACATGATAATATAGCCCAGGGGTGGGCAAACTTGTTCAATGAAAGAGTGACTTGCAGAAAACTACAAACAACCGCGAGCTGCATAATGGGTAGTGTCCGTAAAATAGGTAGCCTAAACAATGTAAGCTTTACGTAAAATAACTTAACTGAAACAACAAACGCAGTGTTAGGTTTTGTTTGATTTACGGATCTCTGACAACGAGAACGATGTGTTGTGAAAGCTGAATAGATTAATGCTCCCAAGCGTTCATTAGGGTCGCGTAATGTTTTCATTTAACAAACTTCATTTCGGAAAAGAAACTTTCACAACACGTTTTAAGTTGACGTGTATTGCTTTTGCTGTGGTGGTCAGAAATGAAAACAACTGAACCGAAATGTGTTCTGCTAAGTACAGAAATGTCGCACACTGGTCATTTACTCTCTGGAACCTTTCTTTAAACTCAATTGTAGAGTGACATCAACTAATAAATTTTAGAGCCTTGTCTTCCATTTCTATGGAAGACGTGTTTGTAATAAACGGTTGGCGAACCATATCACTAACTTCATTAACATTGAATGTACTTACAAGAATGTCAAAGCATGGTTTTAGCTCCCTGCCAGTCTGGCTTGCAACTCATTGGAATTTAGTTTAGTATTCTTCCAATTTGTGGTCCGAACTTGCCTTATCAGCAGAGTGTTGTTTCTCATTTTGACACTGAGAAAATGACAGAATGTTTTCAATATTAAGTCTCTTTAAAAAACTTTGACTTTGTTTTGGAAACTTAGAATCGTTTGAACTGTGTCTGATATAAACTTTTGAGTTATGAGGAAACATTTTCTCAATTTGAGATATATTAGGCCAACTATTCATCTGGAAGAGCCACTAAAATATGCCACCGAGATGCAGTTTTGCTCTCCGCTGCTATAGCCAATGTGAACAAGAAGAAGTAGCTCAGAGGTTGCAAAAATTTTTGTCAACTTTAGTAGCAAGTAAATAGTTTTAGTGGTGCACACTTGATAAACATTAGTTATCCCTACGTAGTGAACAGAACCATTGGCCTTCGGGACTTAATTGATTTAACCAAAATGCAAATTTGCTGAACCAAACTCCAAATACACTCCAAAGTTTTTATGAAAGATGAAAGTCCGAATCCACTCCATTTTCTAATAATCGGACAAATTCCGGTTCCACTCCACTCAGTGCTCAACTCTACTGTAGACACACTGTTTTTTCATTCAAAGCTTCATCACATATTTTCTTCTTCCCAAACGGATTCCATTTGTCTGCGTTAATCTTGGCATTGTGACCTTCTGAGCATTGAGCAACGATCTTGCTGGCAAGTAGGCAAAAACTATATCCTCTTCTTCCCCAATCAATCGACTTCAACTTTAATTGCACAGCATTCAACAGCAATTGCAACCCTAGCCCGCTTCTGTTAAATTTCAAAAATAATCCTTTAAAGAAAGCCTCTATTGTTGAAGTGATTTCATTCTCACCAGTGGCGTATATTTAAGGTGTTCACTGAGCACCCATTCAAATCAAGATTCAATCAATCAAAGCAACTTTTTTATTTTTTTCTAGATTTTTGTGATCGTTTAAACGGCTTTTTTAAAAATCTGTTTGCTTGTCCTTTTGAGATCTTCATAAATTTATTCTTTACGCTTGACTAACTTCACGTGTTCTCTTCAAGAATTTGAAGTGGAGTTTTTTTATTTTATTTTAACTCTGAATCTTCATATTTCTATTTTTATTCCAATGGGTGGCAGTGAACACTCGTGGGATAATAAATAAACAAAGAATCTTCAAAACAGAAAAAAGAAAGCAATGCATGCTTAGGCTTACCATATTTTCATAGCCCAAAAAGAGGACACGTTTCCCAAGCAAGTAAAATTTCGGTAAAATTTTACGTTTAGACAATCTTTTACATCTTTGGGATAATTTTAAGCTTATGCAGCAAAAGTTACAGCAAAAAAAAAACAAGATAAATTTGTATGCCAGATTTGGCCTATGAATATTTTGCAGCCAGAAATGGAGGAACCATTTTCAAAGTAGGTGGGGCCAGAGGCGCAGCAATCAAAGTCAATCCAACTTCCGGGGGGCGAAGCCCCCCAGACCCTCAATAATATTTTTGCATTCCTAATACTTGAATCGGCTATATATACATTGTGTTTTCATGATTGCCTTTCGTGCCAACAAGCGAAAATTTTCCATTTTTGGCCTGATTTGGCCAAAATAAATCACAAAATTGCTCTATGGCGCTGTACACACAAATAAAAAGGCAACAATACACACACAGTTATCATACCACATCGGAGTAATAATCTGCAGCATTATGCAGTAGCCTACTTGCATGTGTAATGATATCATTGTTTTAACCATAAAGAAAAAGTATATTGATTGATAGGTTGCTCCACCAATCATACGCAACCACACCTACACCTGTTGCCCATCAATAGTGGGCTCCACAGAAAAGTTTAAAGATTGGATGTCATCATTGAGCTATCAAAGATAATCAAACTAGTGTGTATCAAATGAGTGAAGACCTTTTTTTGGAACTCTCTCTCTGATTTGCCATTTTTGCTACCTTTTAAAAGAAATTTGGTTTTCAAAAGTGGGTGAGCCAGGCCCACCCAGAAAATAAACTAGGTGGGCCCAGGCCCACGTGGTTCCTCCATGCCTGTTTGCAGCCCTCTTATACGGCCAGATTTGTTAGCCTGCATTCTGCAACACGTTTCAAGATTTTTCCAACTTTTGGTTACTGTCTGAGTGAAATTTTTAAAATCATATTTCAACATCTTTTGCTCTCTTTCCCAAGTGACACAATGAGTTTCAACATCACAAGGGTTGGAAAAACGAAGACACTTTAACTCATGAGATTTCAGTCAGGCTGGTAACAGGACTTGCTTACAAGGACTTTTTAACAGTCTGCTTAAACGTTTTTTAATATATAGTCTTTCTCATTTTTGATTGCTTCCTCAAGGCAACAAAAAGCTTTCATATTATCACGAGTCAGCAAAAAGTGAAAATATCTGATTTTAAGAAAATTTAAGTCAGACAGCAACGATGGCAAAAATTAACAAAATGTGACAAATCAGGCACCACCTCCAGCTCCAGGTAGCAATGCCTTAAGAAATTACAAAACATAACACATAATCCTTCAAATAAATTGCAAGGAAAACACCCCTGTTGCAGTTCCTTCTTTCTACTTTCGTATCAGTAACATGGTTGCCAACCATGCTTGCTTCGTGGATCGAAACGTTCAACTGATGACAACTTTTTCACCGGAGTTCTCCTACTGGTGGAAAGGATTTTCAAGTTGCTATCCGGGAATCATACAAATATTCTGGTAACCTTAACTGGCTCTTATATTCAATGCAGACTTGTTTTATTGCAAGGTTTACATCAAACACTCATCTTAAAGTTAATCAACAAACAAAAAGCAAATACGCCAAATCAAAAGTGTAATTGTGACTTGATTGTTAGTTTCAAAATTTTGGTTATTCTGATGCGTTGATGATGGAATTACATTATCGAACGAAAGAAGAGCAGAAATATCAGTTACAATTTCGATTATGACCAATATTTCCATAAGCGCATGAGTGAAAAAACAATTAAATTTCATTGCAGCGATTGCGAACACGGCAGATTTAAGCAGGCAAACATTATCCTGCAGCATATTGCACCCGCTGTGATAGCTATGCGCTAAGGTGATCAATCTAGTGCCCCAGTTTGAGTCAACCATTCATTTTAGCAAAGCTTTATGAAATGTATCTTTTCATGCAGTGTTTCCTTATCTTAACGGTGGGTAAGCAACCTATCCACAAGTATCATTAGATATTTAGATTTTGGGTAGAAGCTTAGGGCTATTTATCATAGAGCTATAAACGACAAACATTGTATTTTACATCGAACTGTTTTGTGGTAATCTCTGCGTGGATTCATTTATTTTGAAAAACATAACACAATGTCATGCAGCACAGCGAAGATATTACGTCATCTACAAACTAGTTTTCAGGGGCACTCTAACTAAAACAGTAAAATAATTCGTTTAATAAAACAATGGAAATGGGATGCAAATACTAAGCAATGACAATTCAATCAAAATTTAAGTTACCGGTACATTAAATCACTTGCACAGGCCAATCGAATAATATGTCACTTATTGTCTATGGAGACCTTGGACTTTCACGAGTTGGTTGAGCATGTTAGAACAGAAAATAGCCACCAGAGCTTATCTCACCGCCAGAGCTGGCTGGAGGTTAACAGCAAAACAATGCCTGATGAGATCAACGAAAATGTCGACTACTTCTGCCTTACTCTGCATTAATATAAAACAAGGTTGAAAACACAAAAAACATCGTTCTTTGTTCACAGCGCTGAAAACTGAAAAAAAGGGATATTCTGAAAAATTAGTTTCATCTCCACATATTTGCCTACGTTCTTTTACCGTTTCGAAACAATGATTCAACAACAAAATAAAGTACAAAATAAGTTGTTTGCTTTTTTAACACAAGAAAATGCCACAAACACAAAGCGAGACAAACAAATCTGCTTTTATAAAAAGGAAAGTAAAAGATGTGGGATTTCGAAAATGCAATGAAACAAGTTAACAAGATATATCAAGATGATTCATGGTTCAACATCGTAAGAATCGTCATTGATGTAATGACCCGATTAGTTAATGACAACTATATCGCTACAATGAATAGAGGTTTGTTGAAAGCTTCCACAATTCCAACTACTTCCCACGTATTCTTGGCTGCATCATAAGTTTCTATTGCGTCGGTTCCTCTGTAAATTATGATCGAATAAAAATTAGAACACGAAGAAATAAAATTGAAAGACAAAACATTGTTGAAAACTGATAATAATTGAATTATTTCAGTCAAATCAACTCTGTTGTTTGCAAAAGTTGGATACTGTAAATTTATAATGTTAAAAAAATGGACTAAAATTTGAAATTTTACATCAGCAATGGACAGACTCAATCAAACTATGTTTTAATAAATTGTAATAATCTCATATTAAGTTATTAGAATCACGTATGTTTCTATTCACAGGTTGGTAGACTCCATTAATTCAAACTTATTCATGCTTTCTATGCATTGATGACGTTCAGAAACAACCACTCACCCTCCAGCGACATGCACTATCCCGTCTATGACGCATGAACCGTGATTATATCTTGCAACGTTCATATCAGCAACATCGGACCATGCTTGCTTCCGTGGATCGAATCGTTCAACTGAAGACAGGTTAGACCAATTGTCGCCATATCCTCCTGTTCGAACAAGGTTTCCAAGTCAATATTCACGAATTGTATAATATAATTCTGGTAACCTTAGCTGCCTCGTTTAAGCAGTGCAGACTTGTTATACTGCAGGGATTAAACAATCAACTCAAGGTAAACTAAATACACGCAAAATACATCAGCCACGATGAACAAACTGTCATAGCATCTACATTTTCTTACTGAGTCAACGATTTCGATTGAGTTGCAACAATTATAGCAAAATTTGTTTCATCTCACAAAGACAAACATTTATAGCAATTTGTAACAAAATAAGCAAATAAATGTCATTCACACCCCTGCATTCACAAACCACATTTTTGCATTTTGTGAGTGACGTCATGCAATGAAAACATTTAGGAATCATAAGTGGTGAGATATTGCAATCATCTTGAATCTACATTATAGTAGGTGTCCGACGATTTTTTCGTAAACAGTTTTTCGTAAAACAATTGTTCGTGAGCAATTGTTCGTAAAATCAATTCTTCGTAAAGCAATTCTTCGTAAAGCAATTCTTCGGGCATGCAATTGACCGTAATACTAATTGTTCGTAAACACATGTTCATAAAAGCTAGGCTACAGCTTTAAAAAAAAAACAGTTACAATTGTTTACGAACAATCAAATAGGGTAGCCTATATGCTAGAAATGTGATAATTGTGCTTAAAGACGTGCTGTACCTGTAGAGTGTAGACGAGCAGACAGACTGTAGATGTAGAGTCCCTGATTCAGAATGGCATTACAGTTTGTAAGCAGCGAAAAAGGAAAGCCAAAACTTTTGTATAGTGGCCACCTTTATTACAAAGATTATAGTGCACTTAACGCACAAGGGCAAGAAATTACTTATTGGAAATGTGAGTATTTTAATAAGAAATGTCCTGCACGAGTAACAACTGCTATGACAGCCATTGTACAATCCAGAGGTGAGCACAATCATGCTGGAGATGCTGGTCATGTCGAAGCAGCAAAGGTTATGGAAAATATTCGTTGTGCAGCAAAAGACAGTCGTGATGCCCCAAGTTACTTCGTCTCAGCAAAAACTATTGGACTCAGTCAAGCCACGGCAGCAAAACTGCCAAGTGTGCAGAGCATGAAAAGGGCAGTCACCCAAGTGCGATTGAAGGAAAATGCAGGCCCGGCAATCCCACATTCTCTCCGTGACATTGTGCTTCCAGTAGAATACAAGCAAACGTTTGCTGGTGTAACATTCTTGGCCTATGATTCTGGGCCTGGAGATAACCGTATGGTCCTCTTTGCCACAGAAAGAAATCTGCAGCTCCTTGCCCGTTTAAAGCACTGCTATGCTGACGGCACCTTCAAGACAGTGCCTTCACTGTTTGAACAGCTTTACACAATACACGGACTGAAAGAAAACACTTCAGTGCCTCTGGTGTATGCCCTGCTGGGGGACAAAAGGAGAGGGACATACATTCATCTGCTGCAAAAGATCAAGGAGTTGTTACCTGCTTTTGCTGTTCCAGAGACAATCATGACTGACTTTGAGATGGCCATGGTTAATGCAGTAAGCAGAGAGTACCCACTTTCAACTCACCGTGGCTGTTTCTTCCATTTGTGCCAGTGCATTTGGAGAAAGACGCAATCAAGTGGCCTGAAGGAGCAGTACGAGACAAGTGCAGAGTTTGCTCTGAGGCTGCGCATGTTGTCGTCTCTGGCCTTTGTGCCTATTGATGAAGTCAGCCGGGCCTTTGACATTCTCATTGATGGGAATGTATTACCAGATGTTGCTCAGCCAGTAATTGACTACTTTGAAGACACTTGGGTTGGGCGCCCAGATCGTCGTCAAGGGCGCCGTCCTCCAATGTTTGCAATTCAAATGTGGATCTGCTATGATGGCGTCCTCAGTGGCCTTCCCAAAACTAATAATAGCATTGAAGGATGGCACAGAGGGTTCATGTTCCAGGTATCTGCAAATCATCCAGATATTTGGAAGTTCATATCTGCAATCAAGCGAGAGCAAAACCTAAATGAGGTTCGCATTGAACAGTATGTCAGTGGCCAGCAGGACCCCTTCCAAAGAAGAAGTACAAAAACAGTGCAGAAAGACTAACTAGAGTCGTCCGAACTTGGAGTCAAGACTTTCAACATAATGAAATTTGTAATTACTTGCGTGGAATTGCACACAATACTTCATACTAAACTTGGCTCGTGGACAATTTGTACGAAGTTACTCAAAGTAGTATTGGTAGTGTAAGCAAAGAATTGCTAAACACAGACAATTGTTGTATTCCAATAAATAACAAAAAATGCGCTTTTTCATTGTGCTTATTTCTTTGTGTCGTCGTAACTTGGTTATTCAGAAAAATTTGCATTACGCACAGGGCCGGATTTAGACCATGAGAGGCCCTAGGCTATTTCATTTCTGAGGCCCCTCCCTATTTTTGAGCTCATAAATTCTCTTTAAACAACATCACATGTCATTGCTTAATGTTAAAAATATGAGTGCATTAAACTCTTCGTTCTTTTCATTTTCCACATTCATGGGTGCAAATTTTTAATTAAAAGAATAAAAATTTAGTTAAGGCAGTTTTGCTTTTAATTTTAATATATCTGATCAAACAACCGTTACAATAATTGTAAAGTTGATTTACGAGCAGTGGCGTAGCCAGGAATTTTGAAAGGGGAGGGTTTGACGGCGTATTCCGTATTCGCCTAAAACGACACCCAGCAACGGGGTTCTGGGGGGCCTCCTGCAGAAAAATTTTGAAAAATTTCTTTGAATTTGGTGCATTCTGAGAGCATCTTCAACAAAAATGTGGGTATGAATATTCCTGTAAAATGGTACCGTCCGGTGGCATAGCAAAAGGATAAGATAATGTTTTCTTCGGCATTTTTCGGAAATAAAGCTAAGTCTTTATGTTTTCTTGTTGCTAATTCCTGACTGAGATATTTGAATGCTTGGTATTGGCAAAACTCGCTCTTTTAATGCAGTTTTGTTTAAAATTAGGCAAACTTTGTTTTAGAGACATAAAGACACTGAAAGCATCATTCTCAATATCGTGACGTCACACGCGTGCCAAAGGGGGGTTGAAACCCCCAACCTCCCCCCCCCCTGGCTACGCCACTGTTTACGAGGACATAAGAAATAGTTACAGCCATCAAATAGAGTAAGACTAGGCTACCAAATTTTTTTTCTAGTTTTCGTCAAAGCAAAATCATGCAACTTGAGACATTGTCGATCTCAGTTTATTTTTGATGCTTTTGAGCCTTGAGAAAGATCTCTCTCCTGAGCAGTTAGTGACCATTAAGCTTAGAAACAGTCTTAATATAGCTTCCACATATTGAAAGGCAGTGTTAATTTTTTCCTTGCACATAGAAGTTCATCAGTAAGTTTCGGGACTCGGGTCAACATCTTCCGGATATGCTTCCTTTAAAAGTTTTAAACCTTGGTTGTCCATTTTCAGTTTTAGCCAAAACTCTGGTGGGCTAAGGTTATCACTATCATGCAGAGTATTGCACGCTTGAGGCAAAGCTCCCTATTCTTCTTGCAAATCATCTAAATCTTCTTCGTTATCAACAGAAGGAAAGTTGATGCTGCCAGTCTCAAAATTTAAAAAAAAACACTAGATTCTCCAAGAAAATCACTAGATTATTTCATACTGTTTTTTGCCGAGAAGACTGCGGCACTTTAACATAGAAGCTTCCAGCAGCAAGCGGGCAATAATTGCCTTTATTATGATGCAAACAAGTAACGACGTAATAATGACTGTTTGCAACTTGTGTATAGAATTTTCTATACTCTGAAAAGCTTGATACATATAGGTACTTTAGGTAGGGTTTAAACTTGTCAAGTTTTTAAAAGAATTACAAACTTTGAAATCGAATTTCGAGGCCCCTGGACGTTGAGGCCCTAGGCTTCAGCCTGCCTAGCCTATTGGTAAATCCGGCCCTGATTACGCACCTTCATCGGAAATTGCAAGACAAACTTTGCTGTTGCGAAAAATTGTTCACGAACAATTCACCTATCACCTGTTTACGAACAATTCACTAATACGAAGAATTGCTTTACGAAGAATTGCTTTACGAAGAATTGATTTTACGAACAATTGCTTTACGAAAAACTGCTTACGAACAATTCACCTATAACCGTTATAGTAACACCTAGGGTTGACTTTTGTTCAGCCGGGATGCCGCGAGCGTATAGCCCAGTAGTTCTCAAACTGTGCGTCGCGACGCCCTGGTGCGTCGTTTCAATTTTCCAAGGGCGTCGCAGAAGAGTTTCGTTTCGTAGCTGAATTCAGTTTATCTTATAAAGATGAGGTTAATCCTTTGATTAGCAGTTTCAGTTGTCATCAAAGTTGTTAACTTCATTAAAACACGCCCACTGAAGTCAAGAGTTTTCAAAAAAACTTTGTGGAGAAATGAATGCAGCGCATCGGAGTTTGCTCTTTTAATTTTCATCCAGGTGGCTTTCGCTTAGAAAATTCTTTGAACGCTTCTATGAATTGATGGATGAACTTCAGGCTTTTTTGCAGCAAGAAAATAATCCACTTGCAGATTGTTTAGCTCAGAACAATTTTTTATTGAAATTGGCTTACTTTACTTGTGTGATATCTTCGCCAAACTGAACATTTCTATGCAAGGGCCGAATAAAAATGACATTTCAGATAAAATTGCAGCATTTGTTAAAAAGCTGCTATTGTGGAAGGAAGATATAGCAAACATGTCTGGAAGCTCTCGATACTTCACTTTCTTGTCCAATTTGCTTGAAAAGAAAAGTATGACGCTGCCTTCAAATTTGTGAAGCATATTTGGGCAACATTTGTCCAAGCTCGAGTCGAAATTTGCAAAATACTTCTCGAAAAATTTATCAAACTACGAATGGATTCGTGATCCTTTCGTCCAACCTACTCCACTGTCTTTTACTGCACAAGAAAAAGAAGCCTACATTGACCTTTCTTGTGACAATTCCCTGAAAAGGATGTTTACTTCAGGAAATCCGGCAAATTTCTCTATTTCAATGAATGGCGATTATCCAGCTTTGGTGAAGAAAGCACTACGAATTATTATCCCATTTGTCACGTCATATTTATGTGAAGCAGGATTTTCTGCCTTGGCGGTAATAAAAAGCAAATTTCGATCACCAATAAACACTGAAAGAAAAATGCGGGTGGCAATTTCAAAAATTCTCCCAAGATTTATTGAACTTTGTAAAAACAAACAAGCCCACACGTCACATTAAATAATATGCTTTGCTTTTTGTTGTTTTATCAACAAACAAAACTTTAATAATAAGTTTCCTCATTAACTTTTATTTGCTGGTGCGTCGCAAGTCCAGAAAACTTTTCCATAGGCGTCGCAACAAAAAAAAGTTTGAGAACCACTGGTATAGCCTATAGCCTGAACGTTGTTGTTTATGTGGATTGCGCTAAATAAGAATCGACCATGTTGCTTCAGCATCTTTGCTTTAATGTACTGATGTTGCATTTATTACCATATTTTGGTTATTTATTACAAAAATTGTTTGGCAGCGTATTTTCAAATTTGTCTGTTTCCTTTTAACATAGACATGGTATTTCTTTCTGTCTGTCATCAGTCATCTCAGTTTTAAATCGAGAGATAGCAAGGCTATTTAAAAACTAGTTTTCTACATTGTTCTGTATTAGATCTTCGAGCAAAAATGCTCATGTTACAAATGAACAACTTGGAGCTGAAACAATGGATAAAATTAGTGACTTTGCATCATTTGTAATTGTAATACAAGATTACAGTGACAACAAGCGTTTTATAAAAATCAACTGTTATATAATTATGTTGACAATGTCGATGATATTTGCAATTCAAAAGCCGATACCAAAGTCATGAAAGAACTAAATGGTTATACTAAAGAACGCTATGCCATCAAGTTTCGTCATATTTTGCAAACATGTTTTGCAGTTTGAATCTGTCGAGAAAAAAGGAATAAAAATTCCTCAGAAAATAGTTCTAAATCAGGTTGCTTAGCAAAAATAGCTGCAGTGAGTGGTCACATTTGATAGCTAATCACGCGTAGCAGAATTAAAATAAAAGATGCTGATCTAAACTTTGATTTAGAGATACTGAATTACATGAGTTTCTCTGATTCCATTAATCACTTTTTTCTATAATCTTGGTTGAAATGTTTTGACAGAAATATAAACGTTTTTGTTGCACATAGTATGCTGGTGGAGCTCTGGTTCACTTGGTTTATTGATTTGTTACAGTTTGCAGAATTCTGCCTATTTTTCCGACTGTTGATAAATAAACAACTTCTGTCAAACAGTCTCCAAGATGAAAATTTGAAGTAACTTCAATTTACCAACATTCTGTTTCCTGAAGTGAAGCTTACAAACCAGTTGAATATTCAAAATGTGGCAAGATCGATAATGCTGGGAACGTTTTCGGTAAAGGCGACCTTGTAGCAAATCCTGTATTGGTGGTGAAGGTCGATGTTTTGTTGGTCGCATGAAACATTCATTAAGTATTCATCCAGTTGGAAGCAAAACTCAAATAAACTCGTAGAAGTAAAAAGTAATCTTAGAAGCTTCAAGCTGTTCATAATGGTGGACGCACAACAATTTCCTGTATATTTTGCAACGGCAAAGTGAATATTTCCGTTTGCTTTATGTTTGACTACTGCAATTTAATATCAAATTATTTTTAAAAGCATTACTGTTTATTAAAGTTACTACCAATTCTTTATAAAATCAAGAAAGCTAATGTGTTTCATTTTCAAATAATGATCTAACGATATCTGCTCTGTCATTAGGTGCCGCAATGCAAATCACTAAACTGAAAGTTCGAGGTAGAAAACTTATGTTTAGCTGTTCACGACATTTTGTGTTTGTTGCAGGTTTATAAGACAAAATTTAACAGATGCAAGCTGATCAAAAACTATCGAAACATGGAAAGCCAACCATGTAGCCTTGTCATGTCATAATGACAGTCGTCATACTGGAAATGGTTTGTTTCAAAACTTTTCAAAGCAGAAGAGAAGTTAATGCAATGCCGCATGTCTATTCTTGATTAATAGAACTTGTTAAAGTTTTGCAAAACTAAACAGCAAAATTTGCAAAGTTTCAAATTTTCGGGACTTTGTGAGATTTCTGTCAAATTGATCAATGTTAGTTCAATTCAATTCAATTCAATTTATTTTTTGCTGTTGGCGCAAACATGTACAAAACGGCAAAGTAAACATACGAATTTGACACTAACAAAAGGGAAAGATGGCAAAACCCAAAAGTTTAAAATATACATCGATAAAACAGTGTTACCACTATCTTAAAATTGCACAGCCACCAAACCTAGAAGCAAAATAGAAAAAAAAAACTTTAATTTTTGGGAAAATAGTCCTACAATTACAATTAACACTTACAAGTGCAAGGGCGATTAAACTTTTTAACACAAAGGAAAAAATCCAAAAGGTGATAAGTTTCCTGAACTTTCGCTTTGTGAGTCATCAAAAGCATTTAAAAAAAAGTTTGACCGTTGACATCCAAGGACCATCCACATTTAGGTTGCAACTAGAGATGTAAAAAAACGTTTTTTTTTGTTTTTAAAAAAAACGAGCTCGTTTTTTTTGTTTTTTATCGTTTTTTTTGTTTTTTATTCGTTTTTTTTGTTTTTTTTACCTATTTTTTTATTAAATGTCACAATATGCAGAAATTAGGGTAAACTCATTGCAATAGTGTCTCTTTCAACAAAGAAATAGTCTCATAACTCGTATAACATCTTTCAAATGAGACAATATGTCTCTCAAGTCTCAACACACGAGCCATAAAGGTTTCTCATCGTCTCAAATAGTAACACAGTGTCCTATGGTTGGCACATCTCAAGTATTGTCTGTAATTTGGTTCAGCCAGTTGTTAAATGCAGTACCACACTCGTGTACAGTTTCGAAGCCACCTGGGATTTTGGTTAATGGGCATGTTACGTTAGGACCAGGTGGTCAGGGTCCTGTTTCTCTACTTCACAAAGGCACTTTTCACCAGCACACCACACCATTACCAGTACAACGTCAAGAGATTGTTCCAGTTGATGTGCATTTGGTGCAAACGTGATGAAAATCACACAAGCGGTTCTCGAGTTATAAGTGAAATAACCTTAGCCACTAAGTGGCTTTATAGATAAGGAGCAATAGAAAAACGGCCATATCTCAAGAACCGCTCAACATATTTACATAAGTTTTAGCTCTACCCCCATGTTTTATGGGGTGGGCTATCTATTTATGAATATTAAAACAAGTTTTGGCTACTACTTTTTGAGCTAAAAAGAAATTAACCTCTTGTCGTTACGCACCAATAAAACCATGGTGTGTAAATTAAAAAAAAAAATATTTGAGTAGAAGAAAGATTGATGACAAGTTTGGCAAAAGCAGTGTAGTGCTAAAGTCCCAAGTTTTAGCCCAAATCACATTTAAATGTAGAGAAAGATGGAAACGTTTTGATGTTTTTTTATTTTCCCTGAAGAGATGCAATAATCCTTTGTGACGTCATAGTCATGTTTGTTTTCCCTTAATCACACCATTGTGCTGTCATAGACATGTTTAAAAGAAGTATGGTTATTGGCTGCACTTAATCCATCCAATTTGAACTAGTTTGCAGAACTTTGAGACTTTAGCACTTTTTTTGTTTTTGCCTAACTTTTCGTCAATCTTATCTTTCCTCTGCCCAATAAAAAAAATTAAAGTTTGCATCATGGTTTTATTGGTGCGTAACGACAAGAGGTCAATTTCTTTTTACCTCAAAAAACAGTAGGCCTAGTTCTCAAATAAAATAAGTTTTCATCTTTGATGTTTGTTTTGTATCTTTATCCTGCATTGTGGGAATATGGGTAAAACTTTATTCTTGTCAGGAAAAGCATTATAAAGCATTTATTCACTATGTGAACACTGAGCACTGAGCAGTGCTGAAAAACTCCACTTTAAAGGAAAAATTTCTTCATTCAAGGTTGGTAGAACGGTAGTTACTAGCAATAGTCAACATGGGTGGTGGGCATTTGAAAGGAACATTAACCTAAACCTTTTCTGACAAATGCACTAACTTTTGACAGCTAAAAATATCTGTGATAAGGTCTCTTGCATTATATGTCCCAAATAATCTGCAAGAAGCATCAATGACGAAGTGTCCAATCCAAGATCTTACAACACACGAAAAGAATACTTCTGTTTCAACATTTATAAAGCATATACATCGTTGGCAAGCTATCAGTTACAAAACATGTTTAAACAAGCTATTGGCAATAGCTTGCATTAGTAAATTACCACGTCCACAAACAAGGTAAATGTGTGTACTGAATACTGCCACCTTGTATTGTCAAAATTTCGTCAACCCATTGAGTGTGTACAAGAATAACCAGTACCACAGTATACTAACATCGTAGGCTAACTTCCATTAAAGGAAAAAGAAATTAACTCATCTACATTATGTCATGTATCAAATTTCATTAATTCAATGTTTGTCAGGTCTAATGCCACAAACATGCCAGAGAATGAAGAAGAAAGCGAAACAACATAGGTCCTCATAGGACTATGCAAGATCATATGCTGCCAAACACAAACACTTAGGAATTTCAGCACACCAATAAAACTATTTTTAGTAATTTAATGTTTTTCGAGAGCAGTATAATGAGACTAAGCTGTAAATTGCAAAAAAATTGCAACTTTTCCAGAAAAATATGAAAAAAAACAAAAAAAACAAAAAACGAGTGTTTTTTTTAAAAAAAAACACGTTTTTTTTTAAAAAAAACGGTTCGTTTTTTTTGCATTTACATCTCTAGTTGCAACCCAGTGGTTGAGTAACACAAAGCCAAGATAAAGTTGTGCCTGGTTAGGCGTAGAGTGGCGCCAATCTATGCTTTGTCATCCTTTGTTCGCATAACTTCTCAAAGCGCTGGCCTGGCCTTGTGACGTAATTGTGTTTATTTCCTCCAAACTGAGCTGTTCTGAACGCCACGAAGGAGGATTGTGAGTGCCGGATTTAGTTAGTTTTAATACTTTTGATAATTATTTTGCTTGTTATGGAACCCAAGCTTGCACAAACAAACAATCCAGTTACCACGCCAATGAAATGGTTAATAAAGTCAAATCTCAAAAATTGAAAAAAAAGCTCGTTAAATAAATCATTTAATTTAACATTAACTTTTTTATTTGTCAACTTTGAAAGCTTTTCTCATGCTCGCCTGGAACTTAGTTGCGTATGTTCTATTAATTATATTGAGCTACTCAGCAAAACTTCAGATTTTAGATGTCCTACTTGTTACAAACAGATCAATATAAACAATTAAACATGGCAACACGCGTTAATATAATAACACAATCAATCCTACCTATTGCATAGACTTGATCGTTCAAAACAACTGCAGATAAACAATATCTTTTAACTTTCATCGACGAAACTCTTCTCCACCGATCTTCTCGTGGATCCATGCATTCCACTGTGTTCAACGCCTCTCTGTTAGGCCTATAGCCACCGACAGCGTATATCAATCCTGTTAGACGATAGTGTCTTGATAATAATATTTGATTTTCATTCCCTGCTTTCTTTATGAATCAATATTTTAAATAAGAAAATGCAACAACATATGATTGTTGTGACTGTATCAATATAATAATAATAAATACGGAATGGGACTGCACCAGGCATTTTAATTATAAATTAATTTCTTGAGCTCTTCCAGTGACTGTAGACTAGACTATCACAAGAAATAATAACTAGCTTTTCACTTCTGACGTTTCGTCAGTCAGCATGACTGACTTTCTCAAGGGGGTTAAAACAGGTAAAACTACCTGTTGAGCAGCAAATGGCACAACACAGAAGCATATTAAACGCAATGAAGATCAACTATTAAAAATTTTAAAAGCCTCCACCACAAAGTTCAACTCCACAACACCAGCAAGCGTTGAAAGTTCTGCAATCTGATGAATCAAGAAATATATTAAAGTACAACAGTCGTCATGGACGTTAAGAATTATGACTCTAAATTAATGGCTCTTTTATGTGAAAGTAACACTTTCAAAATCTTACCTGCAAAACCTAATCCTGTCAGGAAAATAGCTAAATCGGTTACCAAATTAATTTGGCGATACGCTGCTGAGCATAAAATTATCATGCCAGTCTATCACAGTTTTAAATGTGATAAAGATGTTAGGCCTACTCCAAGGATTTATGGTCTATTTAAGCTTCGTAAACCTAATACAGTATTCCTCTTCGCCCCATTGTTTTTTTTATTGGGTCATTTACTTATAAATTATCAAAATTCTTAATTGATATTTTGTCTCCACTCTTTGATCTCTTCACATCTATGCCTCTCCCATACCCTGAACCTTATTTCAAATTTATTATCATCAGATCATTTACTTACAAGTCGGGCAAAATTATCTTCATGTGACAAAATTCAAGCTTTAAAACTGTGTTTTCAACCAACTGCTTCTTGTTATAAAATGTGTGACATCGTCAAATTTATGGTACGCCGATGGACTCCTGCATTTTTCCAGTTGTTGTAAACATTTTTATAGAACTCGTTGAACACATCGTTGATAAAGTCAGTCGTGCTGAACGACGAAACGTCGGAAACAAAAGCTATTTATCATTTCAACATTTCGAGATAGTCTGGTCTACAGTCACCGGAAGAACGCAAGAAACTAGTTTATTATAATAATAACAGTGATAGCAGGGCAACTCTATGAATGTTGCACAGGCGCAAATATATCCCGTTTATTTTGCGAGCTCAGTCGTTTTGGCGCAAATTCGACATTGAATATTTGCTTTCTTAAAGTTGAAATTTTAAACAACACTTTTTTTTATCACACATGAATATAACCCAAAACAGAATGCAACGAATAATTTAGTCTTATGAAAGTCATGGAAAACGTTTATAGCTATTACGTTAGTATTGTTGTGACTTCAATATACGAATTTTGACAAGCAACACGTGTGATTGCACTTACACAAAGAAGTAATAAAAAAATTGTAACTCGGCATTATACATGGACAGGTTTCTATTTTTAAAGCAAGTTGGGGGCATATTTTATGACAACACAAGTATGGAACCTCGCCAAAATGTTTAACTCGGCACCTGTAAAAGACAGCAGGCATATGTCGCCGCTCTCATAATGAAATCTGGCGAACACCATTACATATTGCAAATAAAAGAAAGCGAATATCGCTCAATGAACTAATCCAGGATTGAGTTATTTTTCCATAAAAATCAATTTGATGAAAATCAAAGCTGTGGAGTCGAACGAAAATATACGAATTCTCATTTTCTAATTATCCAACTAAGTCCAATTTAACGTCCAAAACTGACACTTTTTTCAAATTCAAATCCAAATTTTGAGAAAAAAGATCAGTTTAATGATGTTCTTGGTATTTTGTCACTCAACTACCAGAAATCATTATTTAATTTTATACAAAAGATTCATAAAACTTGTAAGAGAGTGGCTACAATGACAACATATATTTAAGCATAAAAGTGTCGGACACGAAAGCATTTCAAAAATACTTCACTTACTTTGATTTGACGCAAAAGATTTTGCCTTGATTTTTTTTCAAATTAAATTGCGAAGAATTTTGTTTTAATTGTAAAAAAAGCGTCATTTCGAGCAAACATAAGCTACTGTACCTACCAATAAGTCAAAAGAACAATCATTGAGACAAAGAACTGAACTTAAAACAGAAAACTGAAACAATCGGTGACACAAAAATAACACAACCAACAAACGTGCTATTGTTCCTTGTTTTATATCAAGCCAGAGTCGGAATCGTGCTTTTTCCACCGATTCCGACTCCAGATACCTCACAAACCTTCCGACTCCACAGCCCTGATAAACTCAAATAATTCAATACAAAATTGCTTCATGCGATATTTAGGACATGAATTATATAAAAGGTTTAAGATTTGTTTAGGACGCTAAGATCACAAATTATTTTAATTTTATTGAAAAAAAAGGAAATCAAACAAAAGAACGGAACCAACATTTGGTGCAAAGTGGATGATGTTAACAAAAAGCATTGAAAAGTTAATTTCCGGATGAACAAACGTGCAAACATTTTGCATCTATTTCTTTTCTTGGGTTTTACGCTAACGATTTTTTTCACTACAAACAGTGTGTTGCACTGGAAGATGATTATTTTGCGAATGTAGCTGCCAACTCATGTGTCATTACGTTGTAGTGAGTTGGATACACAGAATATAAGATACATGGTATAAATGAAAAGTTTTGTGCTGATTTAAACTTTTTTTGTGTTTTTCATGTTGCTTATTACTCTTCATACGCATGCACTATTGCACTAGGTCTGCTTGAAACAAATTTTGTATGGTCAAAACGAAACGAATTCCTTCACAAAAAGTTTAATTTCAAAACGTTAAGACAAATACTTTTGATTCGAAGAGATGCAACGATACCAATATTATCGCCGATACCGATATCACTTCTTTAGGCCGATACCGATATTTTGCCGATACTTTAGTGTTGCAAAAAGAACTGTTTTGGTATTAGCAAGGAGTTAGATCAAATGCTAAGTTTGACCTTATTTGCATAAAATTTTAAAAAAAATCTTTGAATTGGCATATTTCAGTCGTAAAAATTCAATCGATCCAATTTCTCTGCATTGTTGTGCCATAATAGTAATGTATTAGTAATAAAAGGCCGCCATGATTAAGGACTGGGGCATTAGGGAACAAACATCATAATTGCGGTTTCTGAAAAAATAATAAAGGGTTTGCGCAAACTCTCTACATAGGCTATCATAATTTAGAATAACATATAAAATATAAACCAAATCGTTTGTGTAGTCATACAAAACTATTCGACAAGTGTTCAACCTAAGGGCGCTTGTTGTTCGGTTGTTGCTTTTGCCAGGATTGATAAGATTACCCAGGCAGCAAAAATGTATAATTTTGCATCGTTTCTACATCGCTGGACGTTTAAAAAAAAACATGTAATTGGGTTGTTTTTAATAGACTAGTTCCATCAGTTTGTGATCTAATTTTAAATTTTTGTTGTTATAAACTTATCAAGTTTGAAGAATGTCATGACAGGGTAAGTAGGCTACGGGCTACGCAACGAACTCCCACAGTGATCACCACTTATTCCTGACTAGTCAAAGAACATCGTTGTCTTGTGATGTTGCCAAATTGCGTCCAAGGAAAAGCAGTTTGGAATACCGAAACCGAATCGAATTCTAAACTGTTTGAATAATTCGAACCTTTAATTGGATTCGGTATATATCCTTCTTTTTTCTTTTTTTTCGGGTCACATTTACGTTATTTATCACAGATGAACTGCGCGCAAGCAGTGCAACAACAAATACGTTGTGCAAGCGTACACACGCCGATTGGCATCGCGGTTGCCAGTTTCGAGGTTTTCCCTCAGAGCTGTGGCAATTCTCGTTTAGGAGTTGCAAGTATTCGGCCGGTATTTCGAAGCTATATGACCTGGGATTACAGTGATCAGCAATTTTATTGCGTTTAGTTGATGTGATGTTGCATTGTCTGGCTAATTTTTAAGATTAAAATTTTGAAAGGAGCTGACAGATATCCTCAAACAATCAACAATCATATTTTTCGCCTTCAGTCAATTAGAGATTATTATTTTATTGAAATTTGAGCGTTTTGGTTCTTCTCAATTAGATTTTTAAAAAAGATCGAAAAGGAAAACGCGAATTGAAATTTATTTTTGTACGCCTGTAATTGGTTAGGCCAGTAGTTCTCAAACTGTGCGTCGCGACGCCCTGGTGCGTCGTTTCACTTTTTCAAGGGCGTCGCAGAATAGTTCCGTTTCTTGGCTGAACTCAGTTTAAGATTATAATAATGAGGTTAACCCTTTGAAGACCGCTGGGCGGAATGGCCCGTTTCGGTGAGTCCGTTTCGGTGAGTCCGATTCGGTGAGTCCAATCCCTTAACGGGGGATTTTTTCAATTTTTTTTTAAATTATCGGGTACCGTAGCCTAATTATCATTGCCGTTTTAGGGTTAGGGGTTTGGAGTTAGGGTTAGGGGTTAGAGGTTAGGAACTCACCGAATCAGACTCACCGAATCGGACTCACCGAATAGTAGCAGACCCCCGCTGGGACACGTGTGTCACATGCACTTAGCCGATTACACCGCAATTAACTAAAAAAAATTACCACTGCTGATAGGCTACCCTAACGTAGTATTGGATGCCTATCCTTCAAAAAAAAATCGGAAACTCTGAATCATTTTTCTTGGTGTTATTTCAGTTTGAAAACAGTGAAGAGTTGAGGTTATCTACGTTGTTTTCCCTTCAAATTTGCGAAACCTATTTATTTGCATTTGTCCAAGCTCGAGTCGAAATTTGCAAAATACTTCCCGGAAAATTTTTCAAACTAGGAATGGATTCGTGGTCCTTTCGTAGTAGAAAATCCGGCAAATTTTTGGATTCTATAAACGACGGTTATCCAGGTTTGGTAAAAGAAAGCACTGCGAATTATTAGCCTATCCCATTCGCCACGTCGTATATATGTGAAGCAAAATTTTCTGCCTTGGCGGTGATAAAACCAAATATCGATCATGAATAAACAGTGAAAGAGAAATGCGTGTGGCAATTTCAAAAGTTCTCCCAAGATTCAATGCACTAAAAAGCCCACACGCCACATTAAATAAAATGCATTTCTTTTTGATGTTGTATCAATAAACAAAACTTTAAGCATAAGTTTCTTGATTTACTTTTATGTGCTGGTGCGTCACAAGTCCAGAAAACTTTTCCAGAAGCGTCGTAACAAAAAAAAGTTTGAGAACCACTGGGTTAGGCTATATAACCCGCGTTCGTAGTCACGGTCTGACAAACAAAATGTCGTGCAAATCGACAATTTCTGTGCTTGACTGAACGTCATTCTGTACTTCCAAGATGCTTTGCGGCAATTTTTCACAATTTGTCACTTCATAGCAACGTCAGGAAAATTTATAATGCTAAACTGTTTGACTTTACAAGAAAAGTAGGGAAGATGAAAACTATGTTTGCTTCTGGAAACGTTACATCAAAACTTTGGAGTGAACCGCAAGTGAAACAAGTAACATTAGCCCACATACGTCTTTTGCTAATTAACATAATAATTATTGTTAATTTCATATCTTAAAGTCAATAATGATTATCGTGATGCAACGTAGGCTTTAGTATTTGATTTGTGTGGTCAACACCACTGCATCCAACAGTGCAACAGCCATTAGGGAAATAATCGTTTGGTTCACTAACACCAAGATAAATAAGCATTTTCTTGCATGACGTCTTCGTAGCAAACCGAGTTTTTAATTGTTTCAACATTTGCAGACAATAAATCAATCTAACCCATTGTCTGTTGCTTTGTTTTACGTTTGAATAAGTTTATTGTATCAATGGGAGCAAAACAAAATCTTGTCAGTGGATAGGAAGAGGTTTGGAAAGCCATAAACACTGCATTGTAATTACTTACGTTTTGACGGGCATAGTTTGTGCCCTAAAACAAAAGCTTGACTTCATTTTGTGTTTGCTTCATTTTCTTTGGCGAAAACATTTTTGTGGTTTCTAACAGGCCTAGCGATAATTGCTCTTTGATGCAACAAAATGTCGGTCTGTAAAAAACTTCTAAAACAAATCCATGAATGCTAATTACGAAATGTTGCTTTGATGTATTGTAATGTTAATACGTCATGTCTAATAATTGAATGAATTGAAAACGAGTCTAATCCCTCAAAATGAAAGCAATGGGACAACGAATCCTCACTGAACCAATCAGCAAAATGTTTTGTTAAGTCTCAACCTTATTTTTTCTGATCTGCGGAGCTGATGTAAATCTTAAAAATCATATGGACTTATTCTTGATATGTGATTTGACTACGTATACCACATATTGATTAATGGATACGTTGTTCAACTGAACTTCAAACTTCAAAGTCAAAGCGAATTAATTTTTCACATACCAAACCACTTGTGGTGATCGAATTTGTTGATTCATAATTCGATAAAATGTTGACATAATGTTACGTCATTACGCTGCTTTGAGATGTAATTTCATGACGTCGTATAGACGAAAAACTGAATTAGTTTTATGCTCTATTGGAAGCAAAAAAGAAACACACATGATAAACATTGGCGAAATTGAATCTCATTTACAATTTAAGAATGAAGCAACGCAATACTGTTAAAACAAAACGTTTTGTTTGAGTAAAATAATCACTGCAAGTAACCTGCCTTGCCAGAAGGCGCGCATCGGAACGTGAGGTATCAAACATTTGAACAGGTTATTATTCTACATCAGTGTGACGTTAGTTACTACGGTACTTCAAAAAATCTTCTTGCTAACTGTGAAAAATCTGCAGCAAATGAATTTTTCTACATTTTTTAATTCGGCCAAATTTTGCCGATGCCGATACTCCAAAAATGGCCGATATTGACACCGATATATCGGTACATCTATAATTCGAAACGAAACGGATATATAAAAGAAACGCAATCGGTTGAACTGAAAAATTCGTGAGAACAGGGCAAATGCATAGAAGCAGTAGCACAGCCAGGGGACTGGGACAGTCGTAGATCGTAATGTCTTGTTTAAGGCATGTATGACGTGAAAACAATTGGTTTTAACGTACAAAAGTAACAGATTAAGGGCCAATTGAGCAAATGCATGCAAATTACGCATTCATTCTATTTCTCACAACCCATACATTAATGAACACTTCCACAATTTGCTTCAATAACAAAGAGGAATGAAACTCACTTTGAAACAATATTGATTAAAATTACCATTAAAGCTAAAATATATTTAAAAACATGCAAACTGAGTGACGACTTCAAAAAAGCGTAAGGTATAAAAGCTTAGTTTTCAGGAAATGATTTTTATAGGTTATACAATATCCCAAAAACATAAGCTAATATTTACTTGACTGTTCAGAGGGCATTAAGAATCGTTCAAGCATGACGGTGTCATGTACAAATTACATTTGAAAATAAGATATTTGTTAATTGTTATTACCGTTGTCCCCAATAAAGGCCTTATACCGATATAATAATGTTTGTAATCTAACCTCTCCTGCCTCCTTACAGAAGGCTACAACCCAAAACACTTCACACAATGAGCTTTTTTCTTTGCAGTCCACAAAAACTTTTGAGACTCAGGACAATATTAAAATCAATATTTGATTCAAGGTGCATTAGTTTGTACGTATCCATTGGGTTTCCAAAACTGTTGCAGTTCATTCTGAACATTTCCAGCTGGTGCTTTTCCAACTATTTGTTTCTTTATATTTTCTTGAAACCCAAGTGAACAGTTTTGTCATATCCAGACTTATGCTCTGTCATTGAAGATTTAGACTAAGTAGACGTGAAGACAAGGAAGCCAACCTATGTGCCACCTTCAAGCATGTCATTGTGTGTGCCAAGGCACAATGGATAGGTGTCGAACCGACGTCACCAGCATCGTGCAAGCGCTCTCACCTCTCAGGCACGTAGTCGATAACCAATAAGATGATTATAATGAACAAGGAAAGAAGCACAGGGTAGGCAATAAGCATCAATTATCTCATTTTGTGGTAATTATTCAATGTTGAATAAAATGGCGAAAAATCATTCAAAGCATTTTATTTTTGGAGCATTCAGAGATTCTTGTGCGTTTCGTTTCAAAGTCATAGAAAACAGCGGACATATTTTTTCAATATCAAGATTTTAAAATTATGTCTTCAACCTAGTTTTTGTAAAGTCCATTTAAACTTGTTAAGCGCAGTATGATTTGGTGCTAAGAATGAAAAATAATAATTATTTGGTGGAAAATGATGACGGACGATAATTATGTTTTCTTGTTTTTGGAACTAAGACTGATTTATTTTCTTGAACGCAGTTCTGTCGAGACAAGAAGTTAAACGACGAAAGAACTTGAGTATTGCGCAGTAATGGTTTGTGCGACACAACAGTCGACTAACTGTGCAATATTTACAGTTTGAAAACATTCGATTTGATGAGATTGATCAATCCCACCACGCATCGAATGGGATTGTGATCATGTTGTTGTTCTCAATAGAATAAAGAATGGTTTGTACAACCAATGAAATTATGAGATATTGGATTATTATGTGCTCATAATATTTACCTATAAATTTAATAAATGAGTTTTACTGTATAACAGTGTTGGCACCATCTATGAATTACTTCATCACAACACACTGATTACACTTGTTTCATTTTTCAACAAAGTTCAAACCTCCAGTGGAAGCCGAAGCATGACCATAACGACCTTCAATCATATCAACGCTGTTGTACCATTTGTCTTCAACAATGTTGTAACTTTCACATGAAGTCAAACCAATGCCACCATTTTCCCAGCCACCAACAGTGAAGATCGAATCTGTTCGTGTATAAATAATGGTTCTCTTCAGTGGTAATTTTGTTTAGAATAATAGATTAAATAAGCAATAGAAAATTAAATAAATAGATTTAATCATTTTCATAATTATTGCCAAAAAGAATACAAATTTTATATTAACAATGCGAAAAAATTTTGTTGTGTATAAACGCTGGAAATAAAGCCTAATTAAAATCGTGTTATTTTGTATTACATAACAATCAGAAACAAACCAATAATTTATGTTGCTATTCTTATTGATTCAAAGATCTTCAAAAAAAAGAACATTGATGATTTTCTGGAAGTAGGTAGGAACGAAAAACTCATTGAGTTAAGTGGACACCTTCGTTACCAGAAAGTTATTCAATATTCATTCAACGCCACATGTGAGTATATAAATTATGCTTGCTACTTCCCTAGAAAAGATTTCCTGGAGGAGGAAAATGGGGGATGGCACAAGGTTTTTCAAAATTAAAAATGGACGACGAGAAAATAAAAAAATTAACTACGCAATTATAGACTATAACTAAGCTATATTATAGATTATGTTTATTACTTCTCTAACAAAAGATATTTGGTGGAGGAAAATGAGTGATGGATAAGAGTTTTTAAAAAAAAACAAAATAAAAATTTAAATAAACTACGTCCTTGCCCTCTATGCCAGGGGCAAGTGACCTTTTCAACAGGTGGGCTAGTTAGGAAAGTTTAATGTTTACTGGGAAGCAGTATTACAATTGAACTCTTATTAATATTTTCATCTTTTCGTTGTTCAATCACTCCAAGTATTGCACATGAAGATATATTATGCATATCATATGCGTCGTCAGAGCTGCAATGATTTGGAAGTTAAAAAATACCAGCCTCATGGGGGAAACATTGGTGTCTGTCGCTGTCAATTCTTTCTACACTCGATTGCTGAGAAAGATAACATAGTTTTGTTCTATTTTGAAAAGTTTTATAAAAAATCTCTTTGATTTTGAAAGAAAAACATTCTTGTTTTCTATTCAAAATCGTAGAAGTTTGGTTTCGTTATGGGCCCGAAACAAATATAAAATACATTAGAATCTTACAACGCAGAAAGTCTCATGAAGTGAAAAATGCTTGGTCTTGCGTATAAAGTGCTCGGTCAATGTATATGAACTTGTTTGGCTCAGGGGTTGTTTAAGCAACACACAGAGTACTTCAAAATTGTTTGCGTTTATAAAAAATTCCTTTGCTTTGGTCTCCTTTCGAGTTCAACTTTTCATTTCAGGAAATTCCTTTACCAGATTTGCTTCAAATATTACTAGTTTATAACTATTTGATCACCTTTCAGCAAAAGCAATCAAACTTTGTTTTCAACAAAATAGGCCTGTTGCAATATTGCAGATCAAGGCGATGTATCAACATGAGTATAAGATAGTCACACTGTTTATAAAAACTTTCATCGTGGACCTAATTTGTTCTGCAGCAGAGTAAAAGTAAATCACTACAGCAAGCATTTAAAATATCATTTTGATATAAATATAAGTTAACATCTTATCGTAAGTGCCATGAAAATTGTTTTCGTACTCCACAGAGAATTTTTTTTGCATGCTCGCTACAATCGTTCAGATAAACTTTATGCCACAAAGCTGGATATCGAGTTTATTGATTTGCAGAGTGTTTTACAATATATTTTCTCTTTTTGAGTTTATTATCATTTATTAAAATAAGGTGACATAGACATATAAAACTCTGCACTTTATTGTTGATACATTAATGTGCGTATTGGATCCTATGCGTTGCTCTCAGCGCTTTACGATCGCAGCCGTACGGATGGGTACATTGTTACACCGAATCTATTTCTTCAATGCTTAGTGCTAAGCAAGAACAAAGTTTAGTGCTAATTTTATAACGTCTCAGACACGACCCGACAAGGTATAGAACTCACGTCTACCTATCAAGAGGTGGGCGTTCTATTCACTGCGCCATCAAGCCAGCGTTGCTAGCACATATTACATTGCTCTAAAGGCTAAATGGCCTGCAATGTCAATTTATGTTATTACAAAGTTTACCAGGTCGTGACGTCATAATTTGATTAGCATCTCTGCAAAAGATGAAATATTTGTCAAGATACCGTCGGGCCCTCTTTTCTGTTGTCGGTTGAAGACGCTCGCAATCACTACTTCAAATACATTTTAATGAACTTCATGTGACATTAATTTTAAATAAAAGTGGTGATTTTGATGTGAAATAACTTTCAGCAGAAAGGGGTAGGGAAGCGATGTAATGGGTTCCCTAGGAATAAACGTAACCACGCTCAGAGGACTTCCAATCATATCATCTTCATATGTAATATAGTCGGCAGCAGTGGCCGAGTGGTTAGCGCGTTGGGCTCGCAGTCGAGAGCCTGCATGTTCGCCTCCAGCCACCCGCACTTGCTGTTGTTTCGATGGGCAAGAAGCTTTACGATAATTGCCTCTACCCAGTGATCGATTTCGAGTTATGGGTAGTACCAAATTTAAGTCATAAGTAGAGTAGACAAGCGGAAACATACATTGCCGTCGGCTGCAGCGTGAGTCAGGTGTACGTCGGCAGGCGTACACCGATGCATAGCGCTCAAGTCCGCTTTCCCGCAATGCAGGTTAAAGATATGAAAAACAAACAACAAACAAACATGTAACTAATAATTTTCAATGTCAGCTTGTTGAGCTCAGTGAACATAATTGAACAGACTCGTGCAAGTGTAAGTCATTTTATATCGCAACATGTTGCCAGGTCGTCTTTCATCAAGCACTATTGTAGATATGATTTCTGTCAGAAGATAATTTTTTCCCGTTTTCTTACTGTGTGCTGAAACGTATTTTAGAGATCACTTTAATTAAATACGAGAGCACCAAGATGTTTATTATCAGCATTTTGCAAAAGGCAAAAAAATTATTAAAACAATGTTAAAATTTTGTTTGAAAGCATATTATTCAACAAGTACGCAAAAATAACAACTTTTAAAGTTGTAATTAATGTAGTAAAGTCATCGCTAGGCCTAACTCGCCTAAAAAATAAGATCGGACGAGATATAAAAAAGCGACTATCACGCTAATGTCGTAATCAATGAAAAAAACTCATCAAACATCAACCTTGGAAAATTAAATCAACGATAGTGAAATTGTTGAACGAGCGAAATTAAACGCAAACATTGGCGAGCATGTGGCATTCCGCACCAAACTTCCAAACAAACCAAAGTAATCTCATCAAACATCAACCTATAAAACATAAACGCTCGATAGTGGAATTTGCGTAAAAAATTGTTGAGCGAGTGAAATGAAGATGAAACATTAGCGAGCACGTGGCACTTCAGACCGCACTTGTGTGGTGCGTGTCACATGCGCACTCGACGTTCATCGTAGTTAATATTCATCACGTTTGTCACAAATATGAGTTTCTCTACAAGTTATGGGACCAACTTAAATTGAATCTGAGCTCAAGTGGATTCTTACCATTGCAAACCACAGAAGCAGCTGCCCATCTCACAACATTTGTCGAAGCAAGTTGAGTCCAACCAGATTCCTCATCATTCAACTTCAACCACTTTAGTTTCATCTCCACCGATAACAAAAACCTCACTTTTATGACAAACAGCTGATCCGCGCCAGTGTTCAAAGTTTGTGTTCTGAAGAAACATAAATTGTTATGAATGTGTAAGATCAACAACGTCACGATTTCACAAGACTTGCTTGAATGTCCGACATAATTTCACATCATTTATGAAACGTCGAGTGCAATCATTGCAACTGCATGTGATGCATTAGCTGAAGAGCAAGATATCACAAACACAAAAAACATTTAAATATTAACAGCTTGGAGCTCACAACTCATTGTGAAACAATATTTTGTTTTTGATCGCACACCATCAAACAATAAATGCACTCATCCTAGTAACAGTAAACCCAAAAACTTTTAATGTTTTACCAAGAAGTCAGTTGCTTCTTTCTCTCTTACGTCATACTTCCACACATTCTTTTTATGAAACGCAAGAAATTGATTCCTCGATTCTGAAACAAACAAAAAAGGAATAAGTTTAAAATATTTAATAATAATCAGCGTGTCTATATGATTTTTACAGAAGTACAGTGCTAGTACCCGCAAGCTTGAACAGAGATGGAAAATTAAAGACTTTCATTCACACATTATCAACTGGTGGTATACGACTTCTCATTACATGCGAGATTGCAAGTCCGCGCTTGCATACCGAATTCTAAGGAATATTTATCATTGCACATTTTCTAAGAAAACAATTATGATACATAATATTATCATGTGGCATGAAAACAACGATAATGCAAACTTAAGCAAAAGCGTTTTTTCCGGTTACATCGCTCTTGGTTTTGCTTGTTATGCATCACAGTTTCATTTAGGCTATTATGAAAAATCCAATTTTTTTTGTGAAAACTGAAGAGAGGCGATAATAACCAATCAAGTTGCATTTTGATAAGTAAAAGTAAAACAGATGAAAAATATTAAAAAATATGGTACTTAAAACAAATTTTTGAAGCCAGTCAAAGTGCTTGATTGGTTTAATTAAAACCGCTTTTGATGTGATTTGAAATTAAAAACAATTTTGAAAAATACAAAAGAGGTTTCTGGCAAGATAAATATAGGTTAGTTATCAATAAACCGATGTCATGTCAATGTACATTGTATAATATATTATGCAGGAAAGAGGAAATTAACTTCCTAAAAATTTGTGTTGAGTTGTTTTTATTTTGTCTCAAGTCGCACCTTTGTCCTTGTTATAATAATAATAATAATTGTTATTAAAAACTTTTGCAAACCACTCTTGCTTCCCTGCTTTTGGCGTTTTTTTACTTTGCGATCTTGTGTTATATTTAGATAGCAGTGGCATATCTATGTTGATGTAGGTCTACAAGCAGTCACTGATAGTTTGACGTACTAGCGATTGTCTTCAAGTGATCTCATACCTCACTGCTAATACTCATGTTCACTGCCAGTGGCGTACGCTGAGGGGCCATTGGGCAATGCCCCTCCCTCCCTTAACAATGTCGATTTTTTTTGCGTTGTTGTCATTGTGTAGTGCAAACATGTTATTGTTCAGAAGTGGTCTTGGATAGCAAGGCCATATTAACCGCCCTTCGTACCCCCGATGGTCGGCTGTTTAGGGACCCACTCACTTTGGCTGGTTTAATTTTTTTTTTGGCTATTTAAAATTAAAAGAAATTGTAACTAATGCTGCAGAAGCTCGATATTCAATAGCTTAAATCACGCAAGGCCCTATATACCGCTTCAAAGGCCTCAGCTATTGGGCCGAAATCTCTGTTTAGGGGCCTGACATATTTTATTTACTTAATAAGGTTACCATAACAAAGGCTTTATGAAACATGGCTAAGCATAAACATAAAGTAAGCACCTAAACTTTATACCTCTCTTTAAACTTTATAAACTTTATACCTCACAACACAACTGAGAAGTGGACAAAGAGAAACGTGAACAAGAGCTTCGCGAATCACGCCAGAAGCCAACACGTCGACTGTGCACAGAGCACGCAAGATCAATTAAACACAATCAATCAGAAGAAAGAATCAAGAGTTTTACAACAGGACAGGGCCCACCCCCACCCATATTCATATTTAGTTAGTGCAACGTCTTTCGGTAATTTTATGTAAACAATGTGACAATACTGTTACAACAACTGGACATTTTATAGCTTAGTCTGCACCCATCTGTTTTGTATTGTTGGTGGTCAATTGGAACAACTATTTGAAATAAGCGAAACCAGTAAATCTATGTTATTTTGTTGGAGTTTACAGAAGAAATAATACTACTCTCTCGCTTTCTTGGAAAATGTATTTCAACTGTTGATAGCATAAGACTTGTCCAAAATGATATACTCGTGAAACGACGAAGATGTTCAATAATAGCATCCTGAAGCGTTGAAAGGGATTATCCAGCACATAGGCTACTTTTGCATTCGAGATGACTTTTTTAATTCAAAAACTCTTCAGGAGGGGGAGGGAGGGATTGCATACTGAAGGAAACTCCACGTCGCCAAATTTTTGTAACTGCCTTGTTTAAGTAGGCTGTTCTGCATTCAACTAAACGTATTTTTTTTTCAAAACAAACGCAGAGTCATTCTTTTCCCTAGTTTTTAGTTTTTGTATTTCAAAAGTGATGCAATTATACGTTTTAGAGACGGCTTTTGTCATTGCCAAATTATACCCTGAAAATTGCTCTGTAAAATCTTTTAGTTATTATAGTTAAACTCCTTAGCCCTTTGCATTGTTATGTAGTCGAAGATGGAGTCCCAACAGATTGTGGAGTCAATCTGATGTTTTTGATCCAAATTCACAATCTATAGTTTGAAAAAGATTTTAGGCACCTATACTAAAAAGTAGAGGCCCACTAATAAATTTCTGAGGGGGGGGGGCGAGATGGTGCTCACATGCTCCTGTAGGGCAGGCCTTCATTTTCGTTATGCACGTTCAGAGTGCGATAAATTTAGTTTAAAGTAGGCCTACATACCGTAATAAATTGCATTCGATATTTAAACTTTCACAGAGAGGTTCGATTTATTATTTAATCTAAGGACATTGCGAGTAAATTGAACTATCAGTTTTTACTTGTCCTACCCTCATGTTTTTCATATTTACATATCTAATAATTCAATCCAAGAGTATGCCTACAGTGACATACGCAAAGCCAAAAACCGTTGAGAGTTTATATTTCACCAACAGATAGCCTCGGCTCCCTTAAACCTTAGTCAGACTATAAAGTAGCATTAAGCTATTCTTGATACAAATCTTAGGCTATTCTTTGGTATCCTTACCACGCGTGGTTCAGTTCGTGGTTCGTGGACCTACAGTGACATACGCAAAGACCGTTGAGAGTTTATATTTCACCAACAGATAGCCTCGGCTCCCTTAAACCTTAGTTAGACTATAAAGTAGCATGAGGTTATTCTTGATACAAAAATGTCAATTTACGGTAGCTTACATCGAACGCTCCCCTCCGCCAGTAAGAATATTCCGTGTACGCCACTGAGCGTATCCTTAACACGCGTGGTTCATTGGGTTGAGCAAGCTAACTACGTCGTGTACGTAAAACATTATATGCGAGTGTTATATCACATTATTTTGTTTTCAATACAAAATCTATCCAATCAAGTAAAATAGTTGCTGCAAACTAAAAAATGATCGTCAATGCAAGCTGAGTATGGTAGGCTAATCTTACACAATATGACTTAGTGGCTATTATTAGCAAATGGGCGATTTTTTAATTCATTTCCATTCGAAATAAATTTGGAATAAATTTTCAAATTTGTTTCATAATGAGGGCCAAACTTGATAATGAGGAAGAGCCTGCGAGCCAACAATCTCTGATAATCTAATTGTTTTCTTCGATGAAAGGTGCATTATGTAGTAACATTGTGTTATGTGATATCATTTTCATACAACAAAGATATATGCAGGTTCAAATATTTGATAAAAGTTACACATCACCGGATGTGATAAGTTGAATGTCATCCGCTTTTCCTCTATAAATTGAAACGTGGACGTCGCTATAATAGCATAGCGTCGTCCACGATTGAAACGTCCAGAAATGTTCTAAAACACAGCTATGTTAATGTGAAAGACGAAACTGGCGGCTTGATTTCAATACCAGATCAAATTTGGTTCAAGTTTATTGGTAAACAAGCATAAATATATTGAGCCAAACAAGCTCAAGGTTTTGTTGGCAAACGTTTGCATTTCTGGAAATTTGTCATTATCCAGCTGCTGCTAAAAAAAAACAAGGAAATATGTTGCTGTCGACTTCGGCGTCCCAGTGAAGTTCAATTAGCTGCAAGTGAGCTGGAGCCTCATCAGGGTTCACGCAGAAAGAAGTGAATAGCAATAAGTCCTTTTAAGTTACGGCAAAATACCTAAAACGGTCGTTGAATTCGGTAGCAAGGAAATGAATGAATGCTCATCTATCATTCATTACTATGCTCTTCAGGACAATAGTTGACTTCTCAATTATGACGCAATAATGATTTTAACTTTTCTCGCCGGCCTTTTCTCTTGTCAGTAAGAAAATACTGTATAATTTTTTTAATAATGCAAGTTGAATTGATATGATTTCTGTGGGTCCGCGTGCCAAAAATAACACATTGTGAAACAACAGGCGCGGGCCATACAAATATGTGTAGTGGGCCGGATTTGGCCCGCGGGCCAACTTTAGACATCTCTGTTTTAGGACCATGTAACACAGGGGTCGGCAACCTTTTTCTGCCAGTGGGCCAAAACCAAACTGTACATGGCCTTGGCAGCCGTAGCCTACTAATACCAGTTTTGATAGATTCAAACGCATGATTTAAAGGCATTGAAGTAATGCCTTCAAAATATCGGCTCCAGGAGTAGCACCCTCGATAGGAATAAGCAGAACAAATTCTTCAACATCAAAATCTTTGCTTACTCCACGCACAAATAGCTTACTGCCAGCTGAGCGTATCAGTCACTTCAGTGCTCTCATCTATATAATGTAGATCTTCAAGATTTTTTTTGCTAGATTTTTCGTTCTCATACATCTTTACTATTCGTCGGGTTACGTTCTTGCTGAAAGACTGATATTTGAATTTTTTGACAGATGATGATGACTAACATTCATCGTACATTTTTAATTCGTCAACAGTATGTTATACGTCTTGGTCTTTTGCTATTTATTGTGCTACCATGTAGCTGGCAAAAGTATTATTTTCTGATTCATGGGTTTTATTTTCCTTTGGAAAACAAAACTTTGCTGTTTTAAGCTATTTTTGTGTAGATTAAGTTTGTCTTTCCTTGTTTGATCCATTAACTTGGAAAAAGAGAAGGCTACCATGGTTTGTGTTATAATAGCGCTTTATGCTGAATTCCTTGTTTACACAAACAGAAACGCTGGAAATCAAAGACGTGGGCTACCAAAATAACTAATGAAAACTACGTGTTCTTTCATTGGCTTATACTACAACATACCACCAGGCGGGCCATATAATACTATACTGCTGTGTAGAGGGGCTGCGGGCGGGATGATGTTCCCTGGCGGGCCGTAGGTTGCCGACCCTTGATGTAACAGCTAGTACTGGACTTTGGTTAGCACTAGATCCATGACAAAATTGATTGGACAATAATTATTGATTTATTAATCTTTAGGAAAATCACACAGATGTTTTTGAACGTTCGGAGTCACTGAACAGACAATTCGAATTGTATGACCTTCCTCAATTTGCGCTGGATCAATGTTTGAAGTTGTTGAAAAAAAAGGAAAAAAAAAATGACTCTTCATATATTTTCCTAACAAAGCCTTTGATTGGTGACGTCAATAAACAAACGATCTAAATCATTTGACTCCACTTTGAATAACTTTCATCAATAATGCGACATAAACTTTGTGGGTCATAAAAGCTGTGGACATTGTGACACAATGAACAACTCTAACATACAATTCTAACATTTTAAACTGAAAAAGTTGTCCAAACCTTCCTTTGCTGAAGGAGCGAGAAGAACTTCAGTTGCAGCACCACGTGGAATTGCAGATTGAAGTAAAATGTTTGTGCATTCCAATGAAGTCGTAATCAATTCCTGATGAATTGAAAGGAACTTTAGCAAATTTACATGCAAGTTTAGTGTCATTACTTCGATATTTATCAGATAGTTGTTGTTTGTTGCAACATCGGTTTCACAAATTCACATAAAACTATTTGTGAATTACATTTCAGCACCAAAATTTACGAATGATAGCAGATAAAAATAGCCAACTCCTTTGTTTGTTTATCTTTATCTTGCATTGCGGAAAAGCGGACTTCAGCGCTATGCATCGGTGTACGCCTTCCGGCATACACCTGACCCACGCTGCAGCCGACGGTAATGTTTGTTTCCGGTTGTCTACTCTACTTATCACTTAAATTTGGTACTACCCATTACTCGAAATCGAGCACTGGATAGAGGCAATTATCATAAAGTTTCTTGTCCAGAGAAACAACAGCAAGTGCGGGTGGCTGGAGTCGAACACGCAGGCTCTCGACTGCGAGCCCAACGCGCTAACCACTCGGCCACTGCTGCCGACTCCTTCTCCACAACAGAAGCCGTATGCTGGAGTGAAGCCATTTTTGCTTAGTTTATATTGATTACATCAGTACGTTAGTTTAGTGTTTTTTAACGTTGTATTCAAAAACTTTTTGCTAATGTAATAACTCTTGTTATATTTCCCATCGCTATGGTGAGCTGAATATAATACTTCTCGTAATTCATCTTACTTATTGTTGAAGAATCTTATTTAGACTTATGATTGTATCTGTACAAGTATGTAGTATGTAGTACATGTAGTACATTATGCTATCTCCTATACCAGTGGTTCCCAAAGTATGGGTCGCGACCCAAACATGGGTCGCGAAGGGTCAGAAAATGGGTCGTGCAGAGACGATCTAAATCTGCCAAAATAGGACTGTTGTAAATTAATTTATAAAGAAACTTTTTTTTCTTCTATTGAGTTGTTTTAATCCCAACATCGACAGTATTATTGCATCCTACACTTTTATTTGGCTTCTCTTCTATCAATCAATTATGGCCAACAGTTTTACCGGCATTCAAGTCACTTCCTTCAACAAATCACGTTAAACGTAGATTACTCTCTGAGTTGACAATTTAAGATTTCTGAACTATTTTTTTAATTTGAAGTTAATTTTTATCTGCGACCCTGGTTGCAGGGAAGCCGCTACGTAGGCTGTGTTATAAAATGTTGTCAAACGAATACAAAGAAGAAGAAGAAGAGACATCCGACATGTGCAAAAAAATGTGCGTAGGCTATTTTTAAGCACCAAGAAGAGGCTCTGAAGCCAAACCGGTTTGACTCTACAACGAATCCAGCACTTTTACTTACTCTCTGAGCAAGACGAGCTACAGTAGGCTACACCACTCTACAACTGATTGTCTGTGTCTTGTTTATAGCAGGCATTTAAATAATCGGGAATCCCAGCGTCAAATGTCTGTCTCGCTAAACGGAAATCCTTTACCATATTATACTGCAAACCCAACTTACCTTGGAGTAAAACTTGACCGGCAGTTGGCCTACAGACCCCACATGGAGTCAGTCCGTGCCAAGGTTACCTCGAGAAATAACTTCTTGAGAAGCCTTGCAGGAACAGGATGGGGAGCCCGAGCATCAACCTTGCGTACAAGTGCACTAGCCTTGGTCTACAGCTCAGCCAAATATGCCACAGCTGTGTGGAACCGTAGCAGAAACACAAAAAAGATGGATGTATGCATTAACGACACCTTGCGCATCATCACTGGCTGTCTCCGCCCCACACCTACTGCTTATCTACCAACTTTGGCTGGCATTGCTCCTGCTCATGTCCGTAGGGAAGAAGCCTCTCACAAACTGGCTTTGCATGCAAGACTCGATCCTCAACACCTTCTCCACAGTCACTCCCAAAGATATGGACCAGTCAGGCTTCAACGCCTGTCATCAACCATTTCATCGATATGCTACACCACTTGTGGATAAGAACTTCAGCTGCATGGAGACATGGGCCCAGGAATGGAACGAGCTGCCACATATCCCTCCCCAGTTTTCAGTTATACCAGCACTCTCCATCCCTCCTGGAGCAGACCTCTCAAGAAAGGCATGGGTCACATTGAACAGGATCAGATGTGACGTTGGCTGCACTGGAGCTAATCTGTTTAGGTGGGGGTTGCACAATACGCCGATATGTGTCTGCGGAGCGGTAGAACAAACAATGCTACACATATTCCACGAATGTCCCATCTTACGGCCTCCAAGTGGAAACATCGGTACCGTATTTGACAACCGGACCCAACTACCGTATCATGGCTACACGATGAGGCATTGCCAATCTAAGCTACTAAAAGTCAAACGAGAGAAGAAGAAGCAGGCAAACATTGCAAAAACAGTATAGACTGCTGAAATTGTTTATACAGATTTTCTGCGTCTTGGGTCGCGAGATGTTCACCAAACTCATATTTGGGTCGCGCTCAAAAAAGTTTGGGAACCACTGTCCTATACGAACTTTCAAAGTGATAACATAAGTGACAATATTGAATGGGCATTGGGCAGCACTGGTTTGATGATATTTGCTTATATTGAACTTCATCGTGCTTTTCCTAGCACAACCATGCCAGTTACAAACATATAAGAAGCATCAGCAACAACATATGCTCACTGTTACTACTTGTTAGTTAGTGATTACTAATTGTAATATTTGTCAGATTTACCTCTTTCAATGCAACATTTTGCAAGAAACTCCACGATATAGTTTTCCAAGTTTAACAAAACTGAAAAGTTCAACCATGTGCTTCTTACGTGTGGTGACGTCATGTTTGACCCAATTTATGAGCGCATGAAAAACATTCTTTTCCGAAGATACCTGAATGACGTCATCAATTACTATTACTGTTCTTCATCACAAATGAGTATTACGTCACAGAATAAGATGCGACATGTCGAGTCCAAATTTTTCTGCTCAGTTTATAGAATGAAAAGCAGATAATGACCAAGCAAACAAATTACCTAAATTTTAAGTCCAGTACTTGCTAACATTATTTTACATATGGATATGAACGGCAATCACAAATTTTAACTGTTCTGTAAGTATCGCCATTACTAGCCTAAAAAGTTGTTCTTCTGCAATGGTTCAAATCGACTTACATTTAAGTAGAAATCACTTATTGGAGCTTTTATAAATCATGTAAACATCGATATTTTGTGGCGTATTAACTATTTATGCACTCCCTGATTAGTTATTGCTTACTGTGCGTTTACCATGGAGAATAAGCATTTGATATCACGGAGTGGTTTGAATAATAAACGGGCAATGATTATTTGTATGTGACTTTCCGTCTACATTTCTTCGCACCCACAGGTAGCATTTGCCTTGATTATGTGACTGGCCCAAGAACATGTACATTACACTGCTCACAAATTAAATACCTGGCGAAGAGTCTGGTTCAATTTTGTTTGTGGTATTTGTGATTGTCGAATTCTGTTTGGAGTCTTAATTTGAAATAGGCCTACAAACCTTTTTCTCTTCCACTTGCATCACTTCAAACATCACATCTGGTGTCAGCTCTTTGAACTCTTTTCCATCGATGACTGCTTCAAAATTTTCGGCAATGACAAGATTAGCTTTTGCCACAACTTGGTCCAGATCATACATTTTCGAATATTCTTGAATTGTTAAGCAATTCGTCACATCAATTTCATCAAGAAGAAATTCGATGCAATATTGCTTGAGATCTAAACAACAACCAACACCAATGAAAAACTTTGTTGTGCAATGAAACCTGTTAAACATTTTTATAAATAAATAAAACTGCCAACTCCTGCCATGGTATCTTTGCTATAAAATATAAAAACTCAAAACATTTTTGTTTGTTATTATTTCAAGTTAACCTAGCCGACTGTGAACAAAAATAAGGTCAGGAAAGGAGACAACACTAACAAGTAAGTACAATAAAAATTGCTTCAAAATTATTCATCAACAAGTTAAAATTATAACTTCTGCCGTTGTACTAGATATCTTCGCTACAATTTAAAACAAAAAATTTTAATAAAAACCTGATTGTAATGATTAAAGTTATCATAAGCTGTTGTGAAAAACGTTTCCTCACAATCATAGAACACAAAAAAGATTATTTTATTCTTTTAAACAATCGTTAACACTTACTTGGAATTTGCAAATAATTTGCAGCTTCAAGCAAGTTGTAGACGTTTTCACTTGTGACCACCACTTCACAAGTATACATGAAGTTTAAAACAACTTCCATGGTATCCTCTTTCACTCCGTGGATGTTTGCTTTACTTTCATACTTTTCCTTCATCTAACAATTCACAAAATGATCAAAGCTGGGTGATTGCATTACGCGTTTACCTAGATTATGATGTTGATGAATGAGTTTGACTAATGAATGAGTTTGTACAAATGAACAATTGGGAGCTGTACAGAAATGAAAATGCCTTTCAGCTTGACTAATAATATCATCTCTAGCCTAGCCAAATTTCAAGTGAAAACAATTTTAAATTACGTTATTACATTTTATCTAGTTACTTTTGTTTTTCTAACAATGTTGTCAGATCTACATCAACGCTTACTGCATGGAGGAGACTTTAAGGTCGAAACAGTGGCGTCTCAGCCCATAGTCAATGTACTTGTTATATAAAGTAGCTTACACAAAAAATGTCCAGAAGCACGTCAATAAATTATTTTTTTTATACCAAGCCTAGACCGCAATATACAATTGCTATGTATTTTGTGATTGAATAGTTTTGAAAAAAGTAATAACCGCATTGTTCAATTCTTTATAATTCAGTAAATCTTCATAAAACCTTTTTTTTCTATATCATTTCATGAATAGTTCTTTTTTTCTTGTTTAGAGTTAGAGCTGCATTGTCAATACCAGGACTGGCGCTGTTAAGCAAGAAAATCTTCTATATAAATGCTCTAAAATTATAATTTCACACTTCAAATAAGTTAACAAAGTATGTAGCAGACCTGTGTGTTCAAAGTTAAGGAACTCCAATATTTAGTTACAATATGAAAAAACAACTTCTTCAAGGTACATGAATAATTCCATACATTGTTTTAGGAAAATAAACGATGACAGATTAAATTTCTGAATTGTCTACAAAATATAAAAGCGTTGATTCTCAAATTTAGTTCAAGTGATAACCAAAAAAGGCTGACCACTTTTTCGTAAAACTTTTACATTTTAAATAAAGAAGCAAACAAATTTTGGGCTGTAGTTAGTAATTTATGTGTAACCACTTTCTATACTCACTATCAACAAAGAAACAAATAATATACAAAATTCACCTCTGCAGAGAAAAGCTTTTGATAAAAGGTCGAAAATGCTCCAAGGATACATTTGTGGCTGAAAAATTCACCATCTCCAGCAGTCAAAGTGACGTCACAATAACCATTTCCAGATTTCCTTTCTCTATTTTGAACAAATTCAAGTATAAATCAAATACTTTTTTACAACCTTCAGTAGATTCACTCCAGGAAACATCCATCAAAGCAACTAAATTACAACGTAAACAACTGCTGTAAAAATTCATAGAAACCAAAGTACTTTTGAATTTAATAAGCTAAAAAAACTTAAGATATTATTTCAATGCAACAATTTTCTGTGGCCATTTTATTTGCAACTGCTTTGAATCCACTGAAGTTTTGTTTTGCTGAAACAAAAAGCTGATTTAAAACACTTCAATAAAAACTATGAAGAATAAAAAAACTCCAGATCCATATAGGATTATGTTCAATACAGTGTTACAGAAACTTATTTGGAACAAAAGTAGCCAATTTCAACATCAGGAAAAGAGAGTTGGAAATAAGAAAAAAGGCGTGACACCAGAGAAAATAGCATTGCTATATAATTTATCATTACAAGATTAGTGCATTATGCATAGCCTACAGTTTCCTGTACTTGTATCAACGTTATACATAAAATTCAAGATATACTGTGCATAGAAAGCAGAAGCATTGAATTTACAAATGCTTTCAGTTCTGCTTAAAATAAATATTATGGTGAAAATGATAAAAGGCTTCTATCTGAAACCAAAAGCAATTCAATGTTATTTCTGCTCACAAATATGACCACAAACCAGTGTGCACAAACGAAAAGGTAAAATATAAAGAAACGTATTTACTCGTTCAGTTTGTGCATGATGTCTTCCATGTGAGTGCTTTTAAATTGCTTGAAGCCCATTTCCTATGATTTCTCTGCAACATATAATAAACATTGGCTATGATTGTTTTTGAGTACATGGTTGCCACTTAATAAAAAAACTTTCACTCACATTTGTTTTAATCTTCATCGCCAAACACTTTTATCTCAAAACCATCTTTAATAGTTTCAAAATGTATATTCTTTCAACACAGTGTGGATTGGTTTTACAATGAAATTTAGTTTAATATGTTACTGGTGATGTTTTAACTGAATTAAGCTAACCCCATAAACATTGGCTCGTAAAAACATGAGAAATATACGTGTATCACACGAGTTTCCTCAGAATTTCACGTTTTTCACGACCAATGTTTATGGGGAAGCATGCAATTATGCAATTATACATGCTCAATCAGAATAGTGGCGTGCAAAATTCACCATGCTGAAATAACTCATCCTAAAATTGTGTCATCATAAACTTGCAAACAAGGGATGAAAAAACGCATATTAACAAAATATGTAGCAATGCAATGTATCGATAGTGATTCAAATGCCAATTCTATGGTTTGTATAAAATCCTTTCTGTGCAGAATTACTCACCTTAGATGAAATTGCAGTAAAAAGTAGATAGGATTATTCAGTATTTGATAAACAGGTTTGGTTGAAAAGAATCAAACTCAAATCAAATGGTTGTCACTTAATAAAAACATTTTCACTCACATTTGTGTTCGTCACCAAACCTTTTTATTATCCCAAAACCATGTTTAAAATTTCAAAATGTATGTTATCAATACAATGTGGATTAGTGTTACAGTAAAATTTAGTTTAAAATGCTACCGGTACTGTTTTAAATGAATTAAGCTAAGTCTGCAATTACTCCTTCTCAATCAGAATAATGGCGTGCACAGAAAAAAATTGCAAGGTATGGATGAAAATTCACCATGCTGCAATAAATCATCGTAAAATTGTGTCATGATAAAATTACAAATAAGGGATGAAAAACGCATGTTAACAAAATATGCGGCAATGCAATGTATCGATAGTGATTTAAATGCCAACTTTATGTTTTGTTATAATCCTTTTTGTGCAGAAATAGTAATACAAATAAATATTTTAAAGCTTTTATCTATTTGCGAGAACCAACCACAACATTACTCACCTTAGATGTAATTGCAGTAAAAAGTAGATGAGATTTTGAAGTATTTGATAAACAGGTTTAGTTGAAAAGAATCAAAGTCTTTTGAAATTTACACTTAGATTACTTTCAAGAATATCCTGTAAAATCTGAATTCATTAAATCAAAGAAATTCGCTTGTGAACATTATAGCCTATAACTACAGCAATTGTATATAAATTGAATGCAATTCTGAAAGTTTGATCTTAAAACATTATAAGACAAAATATACGTTTTTTTTGTTTACGGTCTTCGAACAACTATCACTTCTCAACCTGCATAAACTTCCTTCAGGGCAGATCCAGTAAGTAGGTTTAGGGAAAGCAGTTTCAACAAAACACAATGATGTGCAGATCTACAATACCGTACATTAATCCGACCTTGCAAATACATCATGAATAAAGATGCTTTTTGTGTTTTAAGGAAGGGCTATTACCTCAATCACCTCCCCACCCGTCCCGTCTCCTGAATCCGCCACTGACTTTCTCATCCTCACACAAAAATGTTCTGTTTGCGTTTTTGTGACACCTCTTATGAGTTTGACTTCAAGTCAGTATTACTTTACAACTCTTCAAGTTGCTGCAATACGAGAATAGCGCGGCACCAAACAATCAAACCAAGTTGGTCACGCGCAAAGCAAAGTCAACATATTATACACCGTGACATCACAAACATGTTTCCAATCCATTCAATCATTAATAGAGATGAACAAACCCGGTTTGGTTGCAGTTGCTCAGCAACAACTCCTTTACAAATAAGATTTAACTTTTACGATGGACTCGAACTATTTTAAATGACAAAATCATTTGACAATTTTATGGCACAGTGATATAATAAAAATTGAAATGACGTAGTGAACCTTGGCAACATCATTTTATATTTGTTCTGATTACCAGTTTTTGTTTTTTCAGACAGTAGATTGGTGCAAAACAAAATATAACAAACCAGGCTTCATCGTCAACTCTTAAGCGGGGTTCATACTGACAAGCATAAAGGTAAATCATAAAGCATGTCAGAAAAACGAGTGTTCTCACTGAAAAAAAGGTAGGCACTTAAATATAAATTTTTGTAAAGCCAATGAAACATTGAACTAATCAAAAGTTACAGGAACAGCGTTTCAACCAATCAGAAGTTGGAGGGAAAACAGAGAAAAAACCCAAACACTTCTGATATAAAGTGAATTAAGTCAACGTTTCGTCGTCTACAGCTTGGCGTAGACCAGCGGTTCTCAATCGGGGTCTGCTGACCCCCAAGGGTCCGCAAAGCGTTTTCAAGGAGTCCGTGAAAGTTTCCGAGTTTGCATCAACTTGTGCTTTGTTTGTGTGGCCGAGCCTGCCAGTCACGCATTGGGCTGTTTAGCCATAGGAGGGCTTGCAAATGACGTGATTTTAAAAACTAGTTTTCTACATATTTCTGCATTGTTTTTACGATAAAAAATTCTCACGTTACAAATGAACAACTTGGAGCTGAGCAATGGATAAACTAAGTGACTCTGCATCATTTTGTAATGCAAGATGGCAATGACGAAAAGCGCTTTTATAAACATCAACACCTACTGATAAAGTGGTATAACTAAAAATTGAATGAGGCTGTTCACCAGGCATTTAGTTCAATAACATGATGTTTTACTGGTGCAAATTAAGCTGAACTATCACAAGATGTATAATGTGACTATCTGTTTTTATTCCGACGTTTCGTCAATCAGACACGACTGACTTCTTCAGGGGGCTAGACCAGGTAATGACTACCTGTCTAGCATGGAAAAACACAGGACCATGTTGCTGAAATCATCTAAACATGCAAAACAAAAATTGAACTTTTAGACAAAAAATTATTGCGCGCAAACTTTGAAACTATAAGAAAGGGGATGTTTAAATTACTGATAATGTCAATGATATGATAAAAAACCGCTACTGAAGTTATTAAAGAACTAATTGATGCTGAAAAACCCTATGCGTCAAGTTTCTTCATATTCTGCAAACATGTTTTGCATTTAGATTTTTACAGTTTGAATCTGTCAAAACATGGGACCAAAATTCTTCAAAAATGCTTTCTAAAACCAGGTTGTTCATAACGAACAGCTACAGCAGTGAATGATCGCATTTGAAAATAGCTTATCATACATAGCAGAACGCACTAGTAAAAAAATGATGATTAGCTGAACCTCGATTTAAAGAAAATGAATTGCATGAGTTTCTGATTCCGTTGATCACTTCTCTCCATAATCTTGGTGACAACTATATAAAACATCGTTTTGACAGAAATATAGACGTTTTTGCTGCAACTAATATGCTAATGAATTCCCGGGTGAATTCTGGCTCACTTGTTTCAATGGCTTGTTACAACTTGCAGACCTCTATTGATTTTTCCGACTGTTGCGAAATAAACAACTCAAAGTGCTGTAGTCTACAGCAGTGCTTCCCAACCGGTGGGTCGCGACCCATTGGTGGGTCACGAAACTATTTCAGATGGGTTGCGAAGCATTTCTAAATGTTACTGAATGTTAAAATTTTCTAAAAAGTACCGACATTGCTATGGATTTCACAAGCCGCACTTTGGTCGTGAACAGTACTGCGTCTTCGCCATCGCTACTCTTATCTTCACGTCATTTGTTGACTTTCCATTTTCATGAATTGTGCACCCTGTTTTCTATTAGATCGGGAAATTATTGCATTATAATTACGCAACAATTATGAAACAAATTAGATGTGTTGTGTTCGTGGTCTACTAAAATATATTTTCTTGGCCTACGAAAATGTATATGTATTTTTGTAGGCCTCCGGCCACGGTTGTGTTGCATTAACTATTTCAGTACGTACGCCAGTAGTAAAGATGCCACAATAAAGATGTCATATCTCATTGTGGGTCGCACAATAAAACTTGCATCAAAAGTGGGTCGCAAACTGAAAAAGGTTGGGAAGCACTGGTCTACAGTACACGCCAGTGAAGGACTGGTCTTGTGATGCAATCGTCTGTTTAGTTGCTCCATATTGCTTTAGTCTGAACACCTTGAGGGAGGATTGTGGCTACCAGATTTGGTTTGTTTAGTTAAATTATTTCGCTTATTATCAAATCAAATGCTGTATAAACAAACGATCCAAATACAAGGTCAAAAAATTGGTTAGTAACATTAAATCTCAAAATTTGTAAAAGCACTCATTTGATAATTTTTTTGGTTTCTTATTGATTTAACAACTTCGCAACGTTTTCTTATATTTGCCTGGAGCAACGTGGGTTTGTTGTGTTATAGCCGACTCAGGCTGCACAATAAAACTTCAGATTTTAGACGTCCTAGTTGTTGCAGATAAATATAAATGTGGTAATAAAAGATGATGAAGTAACACAAATCATCCTATCTATTGCATAGACTTGATCATTCAAAAGAACTACAGAATAATAACGTCTTTTAACTTTCATCTATGAATTTTAGAGAATAATTGAAAAGAAAATTGGCAACACAACATCAGCAAAAGTGCTTTATTCCTAGTTTTATATCAAGCCAGAGTCGAAATCGTGCTTTTTCCACCGATTCTGACTCCAGATAGGGGAAGGTGGGGTTAGTTGAGTCACGTTTCAGATTTTTTCTTATATTTTTTTACCTATTGTAGATACACCTATGAAACTCTAAGTGAAACAAAGGTAATGAAGTATGCTTGCTACTACCCATTTATGAAAATGCTATCTCATGTTTAATCCATTTTTATTACCTCAAACATGGAGCACCGTTTGACTCAACCAACCCCGCAGGCAGGGTTAGTTGAGTCAGTGGGTAGGGTTAGTTGAGACGCAATGGCATTCATGAGATGCATAACTTTTTGGGTCTATATTGGGCACCGCCCCCATCTGGCACCTCTGATATATACTATCAATGAACGTATATTGTATTCAGGAGTGGGAAATAACCTACTTTGTACTGTGGGCCACAAGAATTATTAACAATACCAGGCGGGCCACATGACCCCAAATTCCCACGTTTCCACAGTCTTTCCCTGAAAAAAGAGTCTTCACTGCAACCAGACCCAAATTTTCCTCGGTTATTTTACCCGACTTTATGTCGTTTCTCTAAGAAAATAAAAATAGGTCTTCACCGCAGCCAGGCCCTAATTTCCCTCGATTTCACCCTACTTCATGCCATTTCTCTAAAAAAAGTCTTCATTCGCCTAGATCCAAATTTCACACATTCTATCGAAAGTGACATGAAATCTAATACTTTTCATGCATTTCCCGCGGGCCACATTGTATTGCTTCTCGAACCAAATTTGGCAAAATTGGAAGTATTTCCATTGGAGACACATAAGTGGTCTCTGAACTAGCTGAATTTCGAGCAAGGAGTTACGCTGGAACAAGCTTGATGTGCAGCACTAATGTTGGGTGTTTCGAAGGTTGCGGACAACTGATCCGTGAGTTCATTGATTTCTGAAGCACAGTTTTCAGCTTGAATCCCAACACGTAACTCTAAAGGTCGGTTGGTCATTTCTGATGAAGCAAAATCTATGTCAGTGAAAATGTCTCTGTACACAAGATATACCCCTGTTCTCTCAAAACCGGCAGCAATATTTTTGTGGGAAAAAGCATTTTCATAGGCTTGGTTTGTAATGCCAGCCACATCATATATACTACAAACCTTTCCAGGATTATTTATTTGCCAGTATCTCAATGCTCTGTTGTAGTAGACCTTAAACGGGCCATACACAGCCCTGTCCAAAGGCTGTAATTTATGAGATGTGTGAAGGTGTAAAACTAAACAGAATGAGAAAAGTAGGCCTAATGGATAATTTTAATCAAATAATAGCTCATTTTGTCCAAGTAACTGATTTAATAATGCGCGCTTAGCACTTCAAATTCAGAAGTAAGATTTCAGCAGCCTGCAACTTGAGGTAGGGTTAGTTGAGTCACTGCCTCCACTAGCCCTGCAGCTATTGACTCAACCAACCCCAATCCTTCCTCGTGACAATTATTGAACATATTATCTATACGTAAAGCTTTATCGGTCTTACACAAATGTACTGTGCTTCAGATAGCTATAAACTATATGAAACTTTGACGCTATGTTCGCTTACGCCTAGCATAGCTTCAGCATCCCAATCAACTTTGAGCTGAAAATATTTACTTTTTAGTCCAAAAAATGGCATTTTGCTGACTGTAGGCTATAACCTGTATAACTTGCACGGCTGCTAAAGCAAGATGGACGCAGTTCAGTGCTTCCACTTCTGACAATTGATAAATCCTCTTCAGTTTCCTGTTTTGTCCTGAAAAATCCCTTTTTTCTCAGTCGGAAATCCTTCAAAATTTCCTTCAAAGGCGAGGTTATTTTTGACGTTATTTAAGTTAAAAAAGGTGCTAATACAACTTTCAAGTTACTATAGCCTAATCTCAGTTAAAGCTATTTCAATCTCGATTTTTTTCAGTGACACCGGTATGTCGAAGCAACATTGTTTTATTAGAACAGTAAGCTGCACAAAAGCAGCACATATTTTACAATACCGTAACATGGTTTTTTACTCCCTTTGTTCACTGTCCAGCCAAAAAACTGCTTGTCAGTTATAGTCGGTTCTGGGACACTTACCACCTGGAGTCCTGGACATCATTTACCAATTACCACTTTCATCTTTCCTACCCGGACTCCTAACCTATCCCTAACACCGAAAATGCACAGATGGTAAATGTCCAGTAACGAATTATCCATCCATAACAAATTTATTTTTTTGTTTAGTTTGGTTTTCCTTGATGCGCTAACTTAAAACTACAGGCTAGGCTATCTCTTTTTTCTTCTTGTCAGTAACGTCTTCACAATCATCTGAGACTTATTAAAAACTTCAGGATACGGCCTATTCATGATACTGACTCAGTCTAACTGTGTACTTCTGTACACTATAGGTCAAGTTCAACTGTAAATCAACGGATTACCTAATTTTAACTAAAAGAATATTGAGAACTAACTCACTCACTGCACTCACGTCCAATTCCCAAAATGGCGAGAATAGAAATCAAGCGACAGAAAGGCGAGAATGGGAAAGAGAGTGAGAGCATAGTTAGATGGTGAGAGGGGGTTCGGATGGCGAGTGATGACGGAAACCAGCTGATCATCGTTATTCCAGTCGTTTTTAGAGCTTTTGAAAGGAAATATTAATAAAATCTTCTTTAAAATTGCTAAAAACAACAATTCCCTTTTTAAGACAAAATTTCCTCCTAAAATTGTTAAAAATCCATAAAAAATCCTTCCGATCTTCATATCCTTTTTTTATCCTTCGAAGCGTTGAAAAATCCCGATTTCGGGATAAAATCCTTCAAAGTGGAAGCACTGACGCAGTTACCCATAATGCTTATTGTTTCTAGCAATCAATCTTCACGAAGTCATGCTTGGTTAGGCTAATCAGAAAACAATAGTGACTCAACTAACCCCACCTTCCCCTACCTCACAAACCATCCGACTCCACAGCCATGATAAGCATGGGCACAAAAATTGCTTAATAGGTCTAACTTTTCAGCGTTTAGATTGCATTGAAAACAGCTCAAGCATATTGGTGCCATGTACAAACTTAGGTTCGAAAATATGATATTAGCATATTGGAATACGTTTGCTGAAATCCTTCGGCAGGTGTAGCTTATCGTGATATGCCACTATGCCACTTTCTCTTGGTCCCGAAGGGTGGCATAGTAGGTTGCAAGATTTTTGCTCTCCAGGTCCAAGTCTTAAAATTTTAATTTGTTCAAATTTAGGACCTGGAGATAAAATCAAATTCAAGAATATCGCACTATTTCATCTTATTTGATCTTCGTCAGATATTTTCCAAACTATCAGAAAAATGTGAAAACAAGAAGTAAAGAAAGTGAAGACAAGAAGTAGGCATGCAAGAGGGGAAATTGCATCATATAAACAAGTAGACTGGTCTGGAATGAGATACAATTAATTATTATTGAAATGCAACTTTAATTTGTATTAAATAGTTATTTTATCTTTAAATTGCCACTACAATTAACTGTTGACTGGTAGCCTAACCTGTAGGCTATTTCTAAAAGCAGTGCTGCCAGGCCTTATTGGATATTTGTATTAAAACTCGTATTATCACAAAACTGCTTCATTTATGTGGCTTAATTTCTTATACAAATTGTTACAATTATAATTTGCTTTTAAATATATTTTTTTAAACTATTTTTATTAAGTCTACCTTACTGTGAAATAATGCACATTTAAATCGCCAAATTTTTTATTTCGTTTTTAATTTTTGTGAAATCTTGATAAATTTCAACAAAAGTTGATTAATCAATCCTTATCTAAAAAATAAATAGTGCGTAGCCTATGATCCCTGGTATTTGATTGTACTTAATTGTATCTCGCGTTGGATTTAATTTTTTTCCTGAATTCATTTGGTCACACCATAGACTTTACATACGTAGACGAGAAACTGCGAAAAAAGAAAAAGGCGATTTTAATGCAACAAACCAAAGCCGCGTTAAAATCATGTGTCTGCCGCGTTAAAATCATAATTCGGGCTTTAACACTTTGCTCCTCAAAGGGAGGCCAGATTTGGCCCCCCCTCATATTTCCTTTGATTGCTTGAAGCACAGTAACGCCATGCACTTGGTTTTTCTTGACTTTTCCTAAAATTGCCAGGCGGATCTGATGATATTAAATTTGATGCTAAAAGTTGTGTAGTTTTCTTGTAAATTCAAGATTTGGTGAATTTTTGCTATTTCTAGCTAACTTCCAGCAAAGCGTGAAATGGATTACATTGCGATGACAAGCCATAAGCTCATAATTGCTTCGTGCATCGATATGCGCGAGCAGAGCGAAACATCCTCTTGTTCTCCTTTGTTCGGTTTGACCTCAATAATACAAAGCGCGTTATTTCTTATGCCACAAAAGAAAAGCCAGTGATCACAAAGCTGTTAATTAGAAACAATAATAGCAAACGTTTTTTTTGCCTTATCAGCTCTACGAACAATAGCAATCCATGATCAAAATAGTAGGCAATGTAGGCCACAAACTATTCAAAACAGATGTTTCAAGCAGATAATATTCATTGACGAATAAAAAACGTTGCATTAAGAAATCTTCCCTTGGGTAAAGACACGAAAAACCTGGTTTCGAAATAAACGTTCTATGGAAATGCTCTCATTGGCAAAACTTGCAATTGAGGAAATGTATGACTGCAAATGCTTTTGGGAGAAATAGCGTTTTCGCAAACAGTAAATGTAAGATACACTCAAAATTATGAGATAGGCTCCATTTAGGCTACACGTAGCAGCTAACTCGATGGCTACATGTTCCCTCCCTGCTTTATGTCGCCTACTTGTTGTTATGTCTTGCATTTTTGTTTCACAGTGCACTGTGTGTTGTTCCAAAGAGCGCAAAATAAACATGATAATGCCTTGTCTTACATTACAAAATATACATTACAAAATATTTTGTAATGTAGACGAGGCATAAAGCTAAGACAAACAACGAATCAGCTTTTTTGATCATTGATTCAACATCTAAATACGTTACGCCAATGTATAAGAGGCCGGCTATTGTGAAGACCCGCCATTTATAAACGATCCGATTATATCAAAAGTGAGACAAACTAGTTGATTAAAGAATGAATAAATAATGCTGAGAAAACTAAATCTAAGTGACGAACAATACCGATGTCTTTATTTATCTTGGAAAAATGCTGCCTAAACTTATCAACAAAAAATACCGTAAATAACGGCAAGGACCCGAAAGCAGAATTTGCTCGACTTTGGCATGAATTTAGTCAGGCATCTAATAATTCCACACATACAATAACGGGCTCTCAACTGCTGTAAGATACATAATCAACCTGGTTCTGGGCGGTTTGTGTAACAGTTTAGGGGAAGACACTACTTGAAATGATGCACCACACAAAAGATTTTCAATGAAGACTGAGTCTAAAAACAGATGTGGATTGTGCTGCACAATGACTTCAAGTTTAGGACAGAAAAAGCACAAAAATATCACGATAAAAATAAAGACCTTGTGGGAAATTTTCGAGAATCATAACACGATGCAAATACCATAAACGCGTAGTTTGCATGCTGCTCTAAGCTGGCCGGTAACCACAAAGGTAGACAATACAGGCAGTTTATAATTCGATAACAGCGTAATAAACAGTATAAATACATAGACCGACAAGTTTCTTTTACAAACGTTTTACGTCTAATAATAAATTTTCCCCAACAATTTTTGTGAAGCGCTTGCAAACCACGGTTTTGTAAAATAATTCATTATTATTATTTTTTACTTCTCGGATATTGTAAAACGTCATCAGCAAAATCACAAAAAAAATTTCATTACTTCAATGTAGTAGGCCTAAGAATTTTCGATAGAATTGTAGCCACGTTGTTTCAACAAAGAAGCCATTTTTTAGCAATATAAAGTTATAGAAAATAATTTGCAATCCTGCAAATGTTTGGAAAGAATCTAGGAAATCTTCTCACAATCTGGCACAAAATGATTATGTTTATTGTATTTCTGTAAAAATTTTTACGACAAACTTTGAAGCTTCGTCATAATCATTATTATCTTTGAAGTCAAAAGTTAATTTTTTTTTGGCCAGAAACAAAATCACTGCCTTGCTGATGTTGTCGCTTTTACGCGTATTTTTAGTGCTTCAAACAATAAGGACCCAGTCAGCAATCCAGTCCTTTTACATTGATTCAACATTTGTAAACGTTAAATTTATGTAGATTTGCTGACTGTGGGTTATTTCACATTTCCTTTGTTTACGCATGTTCCTCAATTCGCTGTTGCATTATTTCGACGCTGGCCGACTAAAAATGTATTTTCAAATTGATTGACACAATCTTCAATAAAAAGAGAGCTTCGAACTTAGCTTAATTTGTTGATGTAAATGCTGTATTTTTTGATGTAATTTATGAGTCATGTTTATAAACACCCGTAAGCGAAATGACTTATGATGTGGCCTGCATGATATTTGTGATGCGACTTGACACAAATCCACAATTTCAAAAGCACCTAATTTGAACTTAGAAATTTCAGATAATTTCAACAACATGTTCAATTGTCTTCTCTCTACTAAAAATATTCATACTACAAACTCAATTGTAGACCTAAAATACACAAACGAAGATGTAAACAGCTATTCAAGCAGGCTAAGGTGTTACTTATGAGAAATTTGGTTCCATAAAACTAGAAGCTAGCCATGAGTTTCGGAATGCATTAGTTTAGGATAAAAATGTAAGACAACAAACGCAGTTTTGATTTTTTTTCAAATTCGTGTAACAATGTTACTCTGATTGTAACTATTTTAGAATCAGTGAGTAGCTTACAATAAGATTTGGTCGCAAGTCGTAAATTCTAATCGATGCAATGATTCGGCACACCGCACACACACTTCGTGCGTTCGATCGAGCTCTTTGTTATTTAGAAGTTTGCATGAAATCGGATTAGCACGGTAATTAAATAGCGGCAAGTTAAATCAAAATTGTCGTTTTTGGGTACCTTTGCAAAAATTGAAATATCAAGTTTAACATATAAAATTTTAAAATAATGACTTTTCAAACTTATAGACAAATGATTTGCTTTCACACCAGTGCAACTTCTGTTGAAATAGCATCAGCGGATAACACGTAACAGCTGATTGAATTTGATCCAAAAACGGCCCCCCCTTGAGCAGTTAACTTCCAAAAAAACGTTGAAAAGCAAAGGGTTAACACAATGGTGTTGTTTCGGTATCCAAACTCATGAATATTGGGATTTTGGTGCCTTCTCCCCAACGCTCTTTGATGACCAAAGAAGGCTTCGAGGCTGTCTTGAGATATTCGCCTTGTTGCCATGCACCCAAAACCACGACGCAGGAGATAACGGACAAGCTCGACCATGCTCTTTGCGGCCAAGCGTAAGCCAGCAAACGTTTGTTTTGATAAAAAAGATTTTTCTAACGAGCTTCTTCCAAACTTCTGCATGTTAGCTTCTCTCCACTGCTCTAATCGCGGAATGAAGATGTATTCCAACCAACTAAGACGGTCATCATGGATATCGCTAAAAAAATTTAAAACTGTGAATATGGAGTATGCCAGGCGTCTGTTAGCGGTATTGGTGAACGGGAGCTGAAGAAAGCATTATCGGAAAAATTGTGTTTCAATTTTTGTCGGAATCGTCAGCATACCAGCTTTTTGTTTTCACAAATTTTGCAAACAGGACAGCGATAGAAAAGATTTGAAAACTCCTTTACCAGCGAGCGTCCGATTTTTTATTACTAACTGAGTATGTCACAGAAAAAGAAAGAATATTGCACTACCCAATCGAATTAATAATAAGGGCTAAAAACGCGGTTTAGCATTACCTACTGTAAATAAATGATGTAAGTGGAAAGGAAACGATGTCTGGTTTTGGAGATATAAATTAAAAAAAAAAAAAAACACAAATAACACAAACCTGCAATCCATGTGTTTCCAATAGACCGATGCATTCCCACATGATCGATGCAAGCTGAGATTCAGTCACAGTGCTCGAAGCAAAGTACAAAAGAGGGAACTTTAGACCGGGATTTCCACTAAACGATTTCACATACATTGTAAGGGCATGTGTTGCACTCTCACCTTGTTTAGGATTCGATCGGTTTAGAAAGTCAGTAAACCCTACAAGCGTGCCCGTACAAGCATCGTGCACCAAATCTTGTTTAACTGTAAAAAAATTTACAAACTAACCTAATACGGTACAGTAAGTTGTACAAAATTGCTCATAAAGAAACTATGAAAGTTAATTAGTCTTAAGTGGTAGGTATACATAATTTATTTAACATCATATCACAACACACAACTCATTCTCCATTATGATAAAAATATTTTGCTTACTTGGGAATCAGAGACTGTAAAGTTCCAGTCAGGTAAAGATTTTTCCCAACATTGATTTTTTAACAGATGCACAAATGCTGTTGAAATATCGATGCACTACTGGTGTTGGTAAAGGATGTTTTACTATTTCTCGTCTTGGCTGTGTATTCTGTTTTGGCACAGATTTTTCTGGCAAACACTCCGTAATAATTGCTCCTACTTTGATACATTTCTTTCCATTTGGTGCTAAAAGAAATAAGTAAAGACAATACTTCAAACCTAAAAAAGTAAGATTTTTGTATGCAACATATTATGTGATACAATTCAAGGCAGTAGGCTATGTAGGGACACCTGTATATGTAAATTTAATTTCTCATTTCCACACCAAGTATAGATGTTATTTACCATATATGCAATAGGCCTAAGTACCCTACCGTACATGATCATTTAACATTTACAAGAACGTAAGGCACAACTGCAGAAGCATATCTATGTTGGTCAGTGGTCATATTTCCTAATGCACTTGTGTTGTGAATGTAAGCAATTGTGAACAAATGAATTCCCAAAAACTGCGCCTTCACTTCATTGAAAATAATTTGATGCCAGTGCGACTCATATCCACAACTTGCAGCAAGTAAACCAGAGATTTTATCCATTAAAAAATGCAACACCTGGTAGCAGCTGTAGTGTCGAAAAAGCGCATAAAAAAGGCATACCAATGAAACACCATCATGATTTTTGAAAATGCATATCCAAAGTAGTGTAGAATAGAAGAAATATGCATGGCCCTGGATACACTAGGCTATGTGCAAAGTTCAAAGACATTAAATAGCACTTGAAGTATCCAATGAGAGAATGTGAAAGACCAAAATGAGTGACCAGCCAGAGTGGGCAGGTCGCTGAGTCTACATTGCATCATCATGCTACCCTCCCAGTACTAAGTAGGCCTAGCTAACCGGTACCGTACCTTTAATAAAGTTGATTAAGACTGTTAATGTTGCAGAGCAACAATATTGGACATTAGTAACAACCATATACTGGTACAGGCCTAAGTCACCTAACGCAATATGAATATTTAACATACCGGTACCGATAGGCCTAGCCTACTGTCTGTAAACCTACTGATTTTTCAACTGATCCCAGCAATCAATGATGAAATTCAACAGAACTTACTCAAGATGAAATCACAAGTTTTGACATGCTTCTCGCAAATTCCACATTGCCCACGATGAATTTGAGACTTTATGTTATCTTCTTTTGCATTTGGATTTTGATATGATAATACCAAACGATTAAGCAATTCTTGATGTTGATATTCATCAGTGTCTTTCTTCAAAAACTTTAAACTTTTCACTTGCTTAATGTAAACATAGTGTCCCTTTTTATACCTGGTAGAACATCCAGGCACACAACAGAAACTTGGAGCCATGGAATGACAGAATGTTATACCACTAAGTAACTTGATCTGGGCCTACCTAATTTGCTGAAATGCTTATAATGCAACTGTTAACTAGGTCTATAATATGATAATAATAGGCTAATATGAGATAAGGTCTCACTGGACATCTCAATTACCGTACACAAGCATCATTCCATCAAACCAATCGCTAATTTTCTGCAATAGAGTTCTTTTTAATATGCTGCCGGCAATGGCAATCTCGCAACCTTCTGAGGGAAGTCAGTTAGAACCACTGAAGCGTGACTGGAACGGAGATAAAGCACGAAAAAAGCCAAGTTTCTCGTCTACGTATGTAAAGTCTATGGTCACACTAAGCCGGTTTCCTGAACTTTTCACTTTACTGAATCTTTTTTTTGTGACGTCATAATTTCGTTAAACTTTCAAAGTGAAAAGTTTTGGAAACTTGTCACTATTTTTTTATGTGTGGTACTGTAAAGTTTGAATCGCCCTTGTTGCAAGTGTTCATTGTACAGTAATATTCAGCTCGTGTTTAAAATCGCCCTTGTTGCACTGGCAAGTGTTGATTGTAATTGTAGCCCTATTTTTGTACCATTTTCACATAAAAATTTTTATCTTATTTTTAATCACCCGGAATGAAGTTTATATTTGAATAAAACCACAGGACTTCACTTGAGGATCGCAGCAGCACATGATTTCTTTTCCTTCATTAACATTACTAAACATCATCCTATCTTGTTTCAACGTAGAATTTGCCCATGCTTGACATTTGTCACATTAAGAACTGGGAAGCAGCTGACTCGATGACTGATATAGTCTTTCGCTGCTTCCTGTCTGTTGTGGTATTTAGATAGCTATGGTACTATTTTATTCGTATTGTGTATAATTGTACCGTACTATTGTAGCAACAGACAAAATAAAAGGTCTCTCTCTCTCTCTCTCTCTCTCGTGACGCGACAATTTATCGAAAGACAATTTATCGAACGACAATTCATCGAAACGACAGTTCATCGAACCGACTGTTTATCGAAACGACAGATTTTTCGAACCGACTGTTTATGGAAACGACAGTTCATCGAACGACGAAGCACATACGCAATGGAATACTCAGGGGTTAAGGGTTAGGTTTTCGATTAACTGTCGTTCGATCAATTGTCGTTCGGTGAACAGTCGTTTCGATTAACTGTCGTTCGAGTAATTGTCGTTCGATAAACTGCCGTTTCGATTAACTGTCGTTCGATCAATAGTCGTTCGATAAATTGTCGTAGTACGTAGCTTATTATGTCGTAAAATTAGGCTTCAGACTTTGTTATGGTTCATATTTCCTACCACGTCCAATTTTATTGCCTGCCACAACAAGTTTACATTTTTACAGTTTGAATCCCTCAAATAAATTGCTTAAAACACCGTTGTTGCAGTTTTGTCTTGCAAAGTTCATATTAGCAACATGGGACCATGCTTGCTTCCGTGGATCGAATCGTTCAACTGATGACAACCTTTCACCGATGTCGCTGTCGGCAGCATAGCCGAGTGGTGAGAGCTCTGGTACTACACTCGAAAGAGTACCGCACCTTCCCGTCCACTTTATTTAAATCTTCAACCACCGCGTGTAAACCTGGATACGACAAAAAACGGTGTCGCTGAGTCCTCAAATCCTCCTGTTGGAAAGGATTTGCAAGCTGATATCCAGGAATCGTAGGCTACAAATATTTTGGGAGCTGTATAGCTACTGTATCTCGTTTATACCATGCAGACTTGTTCTATTGCAAGGTCAGCACCAAACATTCAGGTTAAAGTAAACCATCAAGCAAATAACCTATTTCAAATTAAAAATGTGTGTGAACCACACCAGTGCTGGAACGTGTAAGTGGTTAGAGGTTGATCATTACATTCGAAGCTTTGATTACACTGATGAGTTGATGATGGAATAAACAAAAAAGAAGTAGAAACATCAGATAGCCTACAAATTTCGATTAGTTATATGCAGTGTTACGTACATTTCTATAAAATAATAAAAGAATCAAGCAATAATTTAATTTGATTGCAGCGAGCACATAATTTTTAAGCAGGCGAACATTATCCCACAGCACGGTCAGGCAGCGCTGTGGTAGCAGTGCGCAAGGTGACTACCACAACGCCCCAGCTAAACCAACCAGTCGTCTTAGCAGAATCTTGTAATGGATCTTTTAAATAATGTTTCTTCATAGTAACGGCGGATAAGCAATCTATCCGCAACTGGATACTTAAGTTCCGGACAGCAGCTCAGAGCTACTTCTTATAAAGACAGCATGACTAGACGATCAACATTGGATATTGACTGGAATGGTTTTGTGCTGGAAATAACTGCCCGGATTCATTTTGAGAAATATGCACAACATAAGGTAGCACTGTGATATGAATAATTCTTTAGGGTGCGCTTCAGCAAGTATAATGCAATTCGCTTGATAAAACCTTGGAAATGCGATTGAAATACAAAACAATGACAATTCAGTCAATGTATTGATTACAATATTTGCAAAAGATAATCGAATAATACGTCACTTATTGTCTCAGAAAACTTTGAACTTTCACGAGTTGGTTGAGTATGTTAAAACAGAGAATCGCCTACATGCAGTGGCGCCGGCAGGGGGGGGGGGCAGGCGGGGCAGCTGCCCCCCCAATGTTTTGGGCATCTTCTTTTTAATTTTTTTATTTTTATTAATACATATTAATATTATTTTTTTAATATTTGGATCCCAACTTCAAGTAAGTCAACTTAAGTTGCAAGGGGGGGGGGGGAGGGGGGTAAAAGCTCTCTCTTTAAAAAAAGTATGGAAAACCTTGATGACTAAATTGTACAGTAGATAAAAAGATTTTCTACAGAAGCAAAGATATAGACTTTTTAAAGTTTTAACTAACGTCACATTGATGTAGAAAAATAACAACCTGTTAAATTTTTGATACCTCACACTCCCATGACTTCTTCAGCGCGCATTTTGGCATTGGTTGCTTGCGGTGATTCTTTCACTTAAAACGTTTTGTTTCAGCAGTTTTGAGTTGTTCAATTCTTAAGTTGTAAAGGAGACTCAATTTCTCCAATATTTATCATTTATGTTTCTTCTTTAATCTCAGCAGAGTATAAAACTTGTAAAAGTTTTTCATTCATACGACGTCATAAATGAAATTATATCTCAAATCGGCGTAATAACGTGACATCATCTAAACATTTTACCGAATAATGAATTAACAAATTCGATCGTCAAAAGCGGTTTGGTGGTGGTAAATATTACGTAATGAAAAAAATGTGACAAGGTTGGAAGACATTACGTCATGTATTTTCAATACAAATTGAAGTTTAAAATTGATTCTTTTGTTCATAGTCGTAACTCGTAATCCACCTTCAAAGCGGTATTACAAAGAACAATTTTCGATAAGGGGGGCATCAAGAATATGTCGACATGACTTTTAAGGTTTACGTCAGCCCCGGAGATCAGTAAAATATAAGGTTCTCATTATCGTGATTGTAAGCCGCGGGAAATTTTTTCTCTAAAAAACAGATTCCCGGGAAGCTAAACATTTTTTCCAGCCCTGGTAGAAAACAAGAGAAATTAAATAATATACCACTGTCTTGCACCAGTGGCGTAGCCAAGGGAGGGGGGTTCGGGGGTTTCAACCTTTCAAATTGAATTTACGGATGTTAATACACTGTTTACAAGAAAAGCTTTAGCCTATGATGTAATTTCTCGTCAAACTGTGCAAGGATGCAAGCCATCTGCAACTGCTGAGATCGCTTGTTCGATCTAGATTAACATCTAAACAGCTATTCGTTATACAAAACTTGAATATATCAGAAATAACCCAAAGTAACTTCATTGTCTCAAAGCTTTTTGTTTGACACTCATCAAGATGTATGACCTCTATGACGTTACATTTTCTAAACTTTGGGTTGACTTCAGAGCATAAAAGTTAGTGACTTACCGGAATAAGATCGCTTTTTAAATCAACCAAGAAGAAAATTGATAAATAATAAAACTGTAATAATCTCGCAAAAAAAAGCAATCAACCTATGTCTCTAAAACAAAGTTTGCCTAATTTTAAACAAAACTGCATTAAAAGAGCGAGTTTTGCCAATACCAAACATTCAAATATCTCAGTCTGGAATTAGCAACAAGAAAACATAGAGACTTAGCTTTATTTCCGAAAAATGCCGAAGAAAACATGATCTTATCCTTTTGCTATGCCACCGGACAGCACCATTTTACAGAAATATTCATACCCACAATTTTGTTGAAAATGCTCTCAGAATGCACCAAACTGAAAGTAATTTTTCAAAAATTTCTGGGGGAGGCCCCCCAGACCCCCCGCCGCTAAGTGTCGCCTTCGGCGAACACGCCATCGGGCTGCGCCCGCCGGCTGTCAATACCCCCCCTTTCAAAATTTTTGACTACGCTACTGTCTTGCACTGACAATATTTTGCCCCCCCATTGTTGAAGGTCTGGCGGCGCCACTGCCTACATGCTATCTCTCCGCCAGGGCTGGTCAGTGGTTAACAGCATAATAATGCGTGATGAGATCAACCAAAACGTGGACAACTATAAAACAACGTTGAAAACACATAAATATCGCTCTTTGCTCATAGCGCTAAAAAATAAAGCAAACGGTTTTCTGAAACAACTAATTTCATTCTCACGTATTAATCTCTTGTATTGTTGTGAAACGATGATTCAACAATAAAATAGAAAATAAGTTTATTTGCTGTTTTTGAAAAAAGGAAAATGCAACAAACATAAAGCGAAACAAATAAATCTGCTTTGATAACAAGGAAAGTAAAAGATTTTGAAATTCAAAAATCCAACAAAGCAAGATATATCAAGATGATTCATGGCTTGACATCGTATCAATCGTCATCGATGTATCGACCCATGATTGACCCGATTAGTTAATAATGACAACTATATCGCTACAATGAATTCTGCATCTTTAATTTCTTTAACATTTCCAACTACTTTCCACGTATTCTTCGCTGCATCATAAGTTTCTATTGCGTCGGTTCCTCTGTAAATTGTGATCGAATAAAAATTAGAACATGAAGCAGTAAAATTGAAAGACAAAGCGTTGCTGAAAACTGATAATAATTAAATTATTTCAGTCAAATCAACTCCGTCGTTTGCAAAAGTTGGATACTGTAAATTTAAAACATTAAAAACAAAATCGACTAAATTTTAAAACTTTACATCAGCGATGGACAGATTCAATCAAACTATGTTTCAATAAATTGTAATGATCTCATATTAAGTTATTAGAATCTCGTATGTTTCTATTCACAGGTTGGTAGACTTCATTAATTCAACTTATTCATGCTTTCTATGCATTGATGACGTTCACAAACAACCACTCACCCTCCAGCGACATACACCATCCCGTCTGTGACGCATGAACCGTGTGAAACTCTTGCAACGTTCATATCAGCAACATCGGACCATGCTTGCTTCCGTGGATCGAATCGTTCAACTGAAGACAGTTTGGACAAATAGGCGCCACGTCCTCCTGTTCGGACAAGGTTGCCAAGTCAATATTCACAAATTGTATTAATATTTTGGTAACCTTAGCTGCCTCGTTTATGCAGTGCAGACTTGTTCTATTGCAAGGTTTACACCAAATAATCAACTCAAGGTAAACTAAATGCATGCAAAGTATATCATAACATCTGCAATGGCTTGTTAAGTGAACGATTTTGAATGAGTTGCAAAAATAGCAAAATTTTGCTTCATCTTACAAGGACGAAGATTCATAGCAATTTGTAGCAAAATAAGCAAATAAATGTCATTTGAAAAACACATTTTTGCATTTTATGCAAAAACTCAATGAGTGACGTCATGCAATGGGAACATTTAGGAATCATAAGTGGTGAGATATCGCAATCATCTTGAATCTGCGTTATAGTGACATCTAGGGTTGACATTCGTTCAGTCGTGGATGCCACGAACGTGTATCGCTTGAGCGTTGTGTTTATGTACTGTAGATTGCGCTAAATAAAAACCCACTGTGTTGCTTCAGCACCTTCGCTTTACTGTAATGTCCTGAAATTGCATTTATTGCTTTATTTTGGTTATTTATTATTTTGTTATGACGATTATTTAGTACAGCATTTTCAAATTTTTCCGTTTTATTTTAACATAAATGTGATATTTCTTTGTCTCGTCAGTCATCTCAGTTTTACATCGAGAGATGGCCAGGCTAATTAAAAACTGGTTTTCTACATTGTTCTGTATTAATGACAATGTCGATGATATTTCCAATTCAAAATTTCCAATTCGCGTAGCAGAATATAAAACAAAAGATGCTGATCTAAACTTTGTTTTTGAAATACTGAATTACATGATTCTCTCTGATTCCGTTCATCACTTCTTTCTATAATCTTGGTTAAAGTGTTTTCCACAGAGACATTGTTTTGACAAAAATATAAAACTTTTTTGTTGCACATAGTATGCATATAAATTCTGGTTCACTTGTTTTATTGATTTGTTACAATTTGCAGAATTCAGCTGATTTTTCGGACTGTTGATAAACAAACAACTTCTGTCAAACAGTCTCCAAGATGAAAACTTAAAGCAACTTCTATTTGCCAACTTTCCGTTTCCCAAAGTGAAGCTTACAAACCAGTGGAATATTTAAAATGTGGCAAGATCGATTATGCTGGAAATGTTTTCGGTAATGGCGACCTTCTAGCAAATCATGTATATTGGTGTTAAAATTCGATCTTTGTTGGTGGACCGATACATTCATTAAGTATTCAACTTGTAAGCAAAACTCAGATACACTCATAGATGTAGAAAATGATCTTAGAAGCTTCAAGCTGTTCATAATGGTGGATGCACAGCAATTTCCTGTGTACTTGGCAACGACAAAGCGAATATTTCAGTTTGCTTTAAGTTGTAAATTTAAGTTGGCTGCTGGAATTTAATATCAAAGTTTTGTTTTTAAAAGCATTACTGTATGTTCTTAATGAAGTTACTACCAATTCTTTATAAATTCAAGAAAATGTTTAAGTTCAAGTTAATTTTTTTTTCATATAATGATCTGACAATATCTGCTCTGTCATTAGGTGCAGCAATGTAAATCACTAAACTGGAAGTTCGAGGAAGAAAAACTTATATTTAGCTGTTCACGACTTTTTGTATCAAGCAGGTTAAAAGACAAAATTTAACAGATGCAAGCTGATCAAAAACTAACAAAACATGGAAGGCCAACCCGTGGAGCCTTGTGACGTCACAATGACAGTCGTCATACTGGCAATGGTTTGTTTCGAAATTTTTCAAGACAGAAGAGAAGTTAATGCAATGTAGCAGGTCTGCTCATGATCAACAGAACTTGTTGAAACTTTTGCAAAACTAAACAGCAAAACTTGCAAAGTTTCGAGTTTTTGGGACTTTGTAAGATTTGTGTCAAATTGATCAATGTTAGTTTGACCATTGACATCCAAGGACCATCCACATTTAGGTCGCAATCCAGTGGTTGAGTAGCACTGAGCCAAGTTAAAGTTGTTCCCGTGCCTGGTTAGGCGTAGGGTGGCGCCAATCTATGCTTTGTCATCCTTTGTTCACATAGCTTCTCAAAGCGCTGGACTGGCCTTGTGACGTAATCGTGTGTTAACTTACTCCAAACTGCGCTGTTCTGAACGCCATGAAGGAGGATTGCGAGTATAGGATTTAATTTGATTTAATACTTTTCATAATTATTTCGCTTATGGAACCCAAGCTTGCATAAACAATAGGATGTTTCATTTTTTCACGATTTTTGAAATTGAAAATGCTTGGGGTCTAATCAGATCGGATTTTGGCCACAAACAGCCGATCCAAAATTATTTTTCAATTGGACGACTTTTAGAGGGTGCGCGGCCCCCCAAAGTTTGAAAATTTGAAGCGTGGGAAAATTTGCAGGAAATATGCGATATCTCGGTAACGGAAAGTGATAGGAAGACGTGTAAGGTGTCAACTTGTGCGGAATGGCCAACTTCCTATCTGCGTTTAATACATTTTGCCTTTTGCTACCCTATCTGCAACGAAAAAAAAGTTAATTGCAAAAAACTGTTTTTTTCATATTTTCGATGTTTTGTTCTACAGAAGCAAAACCCTTGGAACCAGTAACTACAGTGATTACAAGTTATAGAGAGCAACAAACATGTGCTATGGCATAGGGTACAAGTGTGCATCGAATTTTACACAACAATGGACTTCCTTTCACGATTGGCTTAGAATACCGTCATCTCCCATCGCACAGTGTCTCTCACATGTAAACGTTTCAGCATAAGCTACCAACACAGAGTAATTAAACAAAACAGTTGACATTGACGTGGCTGTGCAAATCAAGAGTCATACACCATGTGAACGCGAAGAAAATCATAAATTCAACAGTATGGTACAATACTTGCGGGCTAGAGGTACTCAAACGCAGCTCCAGGAATAGGGATCCCCAGTCATGACCAGTGAAAGCAAAACAAATAAGCAACATCATGTAGAACGAAAATTCGGGCATGTTACCCAAGAATAAAAATTACTGCCGGCATGTAACACTTAATGATTATTCTTCAGCATTGCTTAAATACGACCTCAGTCTAACATCAACTTTGCTTTGTTGATCAGAGTTGTCAAATGTCAATAATCTCCTTTCGTTGTAGCAATTCTTTGAGCTTCCCTATTTCCCTCTCATTTGATGTATTGTGGTTGTTGACGCTCTTCCAGAACTGTCTGTTCCCAAACAAAACACAGGGTGCTTGCTTTGAACAGTGAAGAAATGCTTCAGGTTCGATTGTCTTTGTTGCAGCATATTTTCGATGCTTACCTCTAGTGGAGAACCCCGGCCATCGGCCACCCCCACTAGTGGGGAACAAACCGACGATGGATTATGATGATGATGACCTCACTAGGTAGTGAAGTAAGATCTGTCAGTACATTTTTAGAGAAAGGTGGATTTGTAACATGTACCATGTTTTTAACTAACAAATTTATATTTTAACATTTAACCGAAAATTCATCATTATTGCAAAATGCATTTCAATGCTGCAAATTCAAAACCTAACGTTCTCATAGAACATAAGTCAAGCTTCCTGTTACAAACGCCACTCACACAGAATCTAGCTCAACACATCTGTATTTCTAAAGCGACATAACTATGAAACCGGTATAGCTTTTCCCTTGATTCTTACGATAGCTATTATTCATGAAAAGGCTCTACCGGGATATTATGATATAAGCGGGGAATTGAAAAATGCAGACACTCAGACAGGCATTCGGAATTTGACTAGCAAAACGAACGGACTGAATTTTAGAACGAGAAGGTTAAATTCACGCCGGGAGAATGTCACTCACCCGACACCCGTCTCAATAAATTAAATTAGTTAGGTATTTTCTCAACTCCCCGAATACTAAAACTTGTAATATTGATAAACAATAAAATGTATGATTCTATTTAATTCGTTTGCCTTTTGTAGGAAGTCATACCCCTAGACTAGACAGCCAGAAGCCTAAATTATCCTTCTAAAGTATACTTTTAAATTAGAGACTTAGAGTCTCAATATTCTTTTAAATTATCCTTTTATTTTATAACCAAATTACGACAGTAAGTTAGGCAAAACCCTACACTGGGGGCTCGTCCAAACAAAAAAATGGTTAACTCGACAATTAAATTAGTAGTCAAATTAGATAGAATATCTGTCAGGTAGTCGGACAGTCTTAATATAATTAACTTATTAAACCTTTAATTTAACATATGTAATATAAATATTAGCCTACCACATTGGTGACACTCAGACAAGTAAGTTTAGAAATATTCTCAAAACTAGCTATAAAAAATCTGGTAAGTACCCTATCCTACAATTTTTATCATGAATATCTTTTAAAAACATGTTAACTTACTGGATAACATTTCACACGTTGATTTGCCAACAAACTATGTGTAGCCTACTGTACTTTTTAAGCGCAACGCCGGCAATTTATTGCTTGTCAAACGTAACTGATTTTTGTTGTTCGATCATAGGAAGTAATAAGGCGAATTGTTCAGCGGTAGACCGCTTTAGCCGCCGATGTCGAAAATTTTATCTACATGCCGAAGCGCCATTTGCCACTTTTAATATTTTTAGACGTTCAAATTAGAATAATTAGATTTACTAATTAGTAATTACCAACAAGTTGCCTTTTCAGGGAAACATAACCATGTAATTTTTTGTTTAAAATTCACAGTGTCAAATGTAACTTGAATTTTTAGCTCATTTTAATATTCCTTTTATTTTGCCTTACTCGGCATCGCAGATTGCAGGACACCCCGTCCCAATCTTATTTTATACAGACGTGCAGGCACCGCTCTGCAAAGCGTTGTGGTTTCGCTCCCAAGCAACCATCGTAATTTTTGTGCGTCTTTTTACTCCGGCTAGGAGACACTTTGGTACCCTGATACGTTCTCAGCTGAAGCTATCAGTTCGTGCAACTCCCTGGGGCAAAGGAAAGGGGAAATCATGCGAAGCCGCCTGGACACATAAGGTTGTTATCGTTCCCCCCATTTTTTTAGTATTATTAGGAGCTAGCATGATTTGAGAAATTTTGTTTAGTTATTTTAGCCGCTGTTTTTCTTTTGTTTGGAATTGCAGTATATGCACAGTTATTTACCCTGAATATGGAACTTTGTGTGCAAAAGCTTGGTTGGCATTTGGCCATGTAATTTTTTGTTTCTTGATAAGGCAGGAGCGCTGCCACGTTCTAAAATCGATTAAACAGCACCATTCATCCCACGTCGTTCAAACGTTGATTAACCATTACAAAACATACTAGCCGCTTTATGCCTACCGATTTTATCTCGGTATGTTCTATTGAACCATTACTGTTTCCTGTTACATACGCCCTATTAGCCGTAAGCTTAGCCTACGCCATGACACTGTCATGTTACGTAGTATTTCCATTTACCCTATGTTATTATTTACCGCTTTTACATATCGTACTTCAAGCTACGCCATGTCTCACTGACATTGTTCATTCACTGATATCGCATCACCACCTGTTTTTCACTGCATTTTATTACCATTTTAGGTGCTCATCATTTCACCTAGCCTACGTTAACTAAGCTATTCGTCCTCAACGACTTCGCTCATTCACTGACATTGCATCCCCTTTATTGTATCACATTTTAGCCTACACACTTACATCAGTCTATCAATTTTTCCTGCCTATTTTCACACTTGAACAGCTTCTAGAACATCATCAGCTGGCATTTGCTACCATGACTAAATCATGTCGCCTAGTGGTTTCAACAATTTTATGCTATATTTTTTGTTATTGTGTTATACTACCATGTACGTACCTTAGTTATTACATGTATCTTGCGGATGCTACTCTGTATCGCTTTTTTCAGATGCACCCCTCACCACACTGTTGCTGCTAGATGAGATGCGAGAGACCTTGAGAGACTACAGCACTATGACGGATGACACGACAGAATTCTCTATCGCCACCACACTGTGGCCCCCATCAACTTACCTCCACGTGAGATGCCTCTATTCAGAGATGCCTTTACTTAAAGAAGCTCTGCGCAGACGACGTCAACTCGGCTAACCTCATAGTCGCCAACATGCACCGAAGCTGCATCGTTACCTTTCAACATGGTCAATCCCATGTCCACTGCTACATTGCGACACCACGCGTAGTTGCATTGTTACGCACTCAAGCCTTCTTCACACAAGAAGCACCAACTTCAACAACATCGCCGCAGCATCCAGCTGCTCAAGACGTCTGCTTTACAGCTTGCGACCTTACAAGCTGACTACTCATTCATGTCGTGCTCACTGCTCATCATCCGTCAACAGACATAAACTGAACTGCTTATCAGCACTGCTGTCATAGTCTCGAACTCAACATTGCTCGAACTCAATAGCATGTCTTGTCCTCAAAGACATTACTCTCATGAACGCCATCTTCGCCTAGCACAACTCTCGCGCACGCGTAGCTCACGGCTATTCTATTATTATTATGGTTGCTTCTATGAGTGTCAAGCCTATATCCCCGGACACGGGGCATGAACAGTCAAGGACACTCACCTGCCTGTATAGTGTATAGCCTACTATATTTGTGCATTTTATTTTGAAACTATTCGTAATACTTACTCAAGAATGACGCAGCAACGTAGCAGCTGCCAACTCATAGATCCTCCTGAGCATGAGGTGAAACTGCATCCCTCCTGGACAAGAGGTAAAATTGTACCCAACTCATAGATCCTCCTGAGCATGAGGTAAAACTGTATCCCTCCTGGACAAGAGGTAAAACTGTACCCAAGCCATTAGTTAAGCCACTGCTGCCTTGCCTACTAAGCCAAAATGGCTCCCAGGGAACTTAAGACATCGCCTTATCTCTTATGATAAACGACTGTTACCCCTGCAACCGCAATTACTGTAGCCTATTACAGTCCTGCAATTATTGTATATCGTAGCCTACTAAGCCAAAATGGCTCCCAGGGAACTTAAGACATCGCCTTATCTCTTATGATAAACGACTGTTACCCCTGTAACCGCAATTACTGTAGCCTATTACAGCCCTGCAATTATTGTATATCGTAGCCTACTAAGCCAAAACGGCTCCCAGGGAACTCAAGACATCGCCTTATCTCTTATGATAAACGACTGTTATTCCTGCAATCACGTTATCGACTACTTGTTAAATTATGTGTGCGTCCAATCTCCTCATCCCACGAAAGGAGGGGGGTCATGTGTCTTCCCCTAGCAATTGTTAGCCTACAATTGTCAAATTTCTTTGTAAAGTACATATCTTATAACCACACACCTATATATTGTTGCAACATGTATAACCGAGTTATTGTAATATTATTTATCTGTTATTTTGCCGTAAGGAGGGAAGTGTGTAACATGTACCATGTTTTTAACTAACAAATTTATATTTTAACATTTAACCGAAAATTCATCATTATTGCAAAATGCATTTCAATGCTGCAAATTCAAAACCTAACGTTCTCATAGAACATAAGTCAAGCTTCCTGTTACAAACGCCACTCACACAGAATCTAGCTCAACACATCTGTATTTCTAAAGCGACATAACTATGAAACCGGTATAGCTTTTCCCTTGATTCTTACGATAGCTATTATTCATGAAAAGGCTCTACCGGGATATTATGATATAAGCGGGGAATTGAAAAATGCAGACACTCAGACAGGCATTCGGAATTTGACTAGCAAAACGAACGGACTGAATTTTAGAACGAGAAGGTTAAATTCACGCCGGGAGAATGTCACTCACCCGACACCCGTCTCAATAAATTAAATTAGTTAGGTATTTTCTCAACTCCCCGAATACTAAAACTTGTAATATTGATAAACAATAAAATGTATGATTCTATTTAATTCGTTTGCCTTTTGTAGGAAGTCATACCCCTAGACTAGACAGCCAGAAGCCTAAATTATCCTTCTAAAGTATACTTTTAAATTAGAGACTTAGAGTCTCAATATTCTTTTAAATTATCCTTTTATTTTATAACCAAATTACGACAGTAAGTTAGGCAAAACCCTACAGATTGTCTGAATATATGCTTACGGCAACATTTTGTGGAGAGAGCCAGCTTTTTGCATGATCCAGATAGTAGCGCCATACTACAGTCACGAGTGTGGAATCAATTGCTTCAAAAGCTTGCAGGAGATCTTTCTGAAACAAAGTCAGGAAAGGAGCATCCGGGGCAAAAGGATTGAGATGGATCATAATAAAAGACAGAACATAAACAGAAGCAATGTACGAAACTAAACGTGACAATTTGCTCTTCTCAGCAGACGTGAGATCAAATGGGCTAAAAAGCATCATTCTATGGTACCAATTTGCCGTTTGTCACATAAACAGTTGACAAGCTAAAACCAACAGACACATTTGGTCACTTCGAAAACTGTTGTCAGAAATTCTTGAGCGTTTTTGATCTGAAAACCATTCAATTTTGCTTCTGAGGTGGAAAGCAGCTATGGGTGTGATTTGGACATCAATGTTGTTCCTGGCGATGAGATTTTCTAAGTTACATCATGGCCACCTAAAGATACGGCCTGATTTGTCACATTTTGCAGAAATTTTCAGGTTTTTCTAACTTTGGGCGAATGTTTAAATAATTTTTTCTAAAAATTAGATTTTTACGCTTTCTTTATTCTCTTCCCCAAATGACACAGGTTTTAACATCCTCACATCTTGAAAAACAAAGAAAATTTGATTTCGAAGATTTTAGTCAGACTGTTAATTTTCAATAACAGTCTGATTTTGCGTTTTTCAACTTACTTTTTCTCATTTGCTACTGCTTCCCCAAGGCAACAAAAAAGTTTTATGTCACTAGGAAACCGCAAAAAGTGAAAGCATCTCAGAAAATGTCAGTCAAACACTAGCAGTAGCTGTAATCAAAATCTGCAAAATGTGACAAATCAGGCCGCATCTCCAGGTGGCCATGGTTACATTTTGTAAATGTAATCCACTTAATTTTGTTGAGTAGTGCGCCTTCTAGGGGTGTTCAATTTCGATTTTCGATTCGATTTCGATTAAGGTGATATTCGAAATTCGTTTTTCGTATCGGACATATTCGAAATTAAAGCCGCCCTTTCGGCTGAACGCGGTTGAAAGTAACGCGAGTGGCGCGAAATCTGTCTTGTTGTATTTTGCAAGCGAAAAAAGACTTCGACGCATGCGCATCGTCGATCACGTGACTATCACACGCTCTCGCGGGTCCAACGGCCAGTCCTGCAGTGCAGGGATGCCAGGTTGGCATTTTTAATGCCAAATTTCACAAATTTCTCTCAAGAATGAAGATAGTTAGGTTGTGCAATAGCAGAAAGCGTAGGCTGAGCTTTATCGCAGTTTTATCCATTTTTTACCGAATCCATAGGCGCCTAAGCCATGGGGGCAGGGCCGTAACCAGACCGCAGAGCAAGGGGGGGCAACTTTTTTAGGGAGGGTCGAAAAAAATTCAAATGGGCAAAATCATTATAGTAGCTGTTGCCCGAGAATGTTGAGATTTTGCCAAGGGGGGGGGGGGCGAAATTTTTTTCAGGGGAGCGAGACCCCTCCGGCTGGTTACGGGCCTGCGCATATTTCTGTGTGGGGGCAAATTTTTATGCTGTATTGATAAACAAGACAATAGATGAACTAGCGATCGGCAGCAAGAAAACACTTTTTGAATGCAAACCGCAACAGCTTCGCTATATATGATAATCACTAGAACGAGTTGCGATGCTACAATCCAACACCAGACAACAAAATCTGTCATTTTTACATTGATTTAATGTCTGCAGACGTTGAATCAATGTAAAAATGACTGAATTTGCTTCCTGGGACATAGCAAAAATCTACCATTTTGTGTCGATTCATTATTGTCATCAGATGTTGAATGCACCCAAAAACAACATAATTTGCTTACGTAGACGGAGCGTGCGTTTAGCTTTATGCGCTTGCAAACATACTCGATGTCGCTTTCGAGTCGAAACCTCTGCACTCTGCAGTGAAATGTCGCGGCAGTGATTCGCTCGCTGTGAAAATGAACTTGAAAGTTTGGGATCCCATTGACCTCGGCTCCAGCGGAGCGATCGTTTTCAAAAGCTGGCCTGACCGTCATGAAGCAGAGATCCCGACTGACGGGTGACGATGTCGATCAGCTTGTGTTCATAAACACCAACATGGGCCTGGAGCTGTAGACGTTATTTTGTATTCTTTTTTCGCAAATTTTCATGGCTTTTTTTCGCGTTTTCTAGCGAATTTTCATGTCGTTTCTTTCAATAAAATCACATGTTGCAGTATGGTGAATAGTTGTGATATTCGAAATCAAAATTCGAAAATCGAAAATAAATTGAATTTCGAATTTCGAATATTCAAATAATCGAAATTGAACACCCCTAGCGCCTTCTTGCATTGCACCTGGACCCTTGCTTTTTCCTTCTACCTCAGCAATTACGTGAGACAAGTAAATTTCATTTACATGAAACATACATTCAAAAGAATGTATTTCATGTCCAATATTCTCGATGATGTAATCAGTCACTCGTTTATTAACACTTTTTTTGCCCGTGTTCAATCTCGCTGTATCACTCATGATCGAGTATACTTTGGAAAGATTTTCACCACATGCACCAATAATCGCATTAAAGACAGCTTCACTATTAACAGAAATTTTCTTGAGAAAAGACTTTACTCCGACAACTCTCTCCATAGTTTTGTTCTTTGCTCGATCATGCGTTTGAACCAAAAACACATAACGAGCCATACCATTCACATTTCGACCATCATAATGAAGCTGCAGAAAATCGGAAGCAGAGATGTCATCATCACATTTTTCTAAACACAGCTTTCTTGTTTTCTCCCTACATCTATACACGGTAGTCGGTGAGGCAGCAATATCGTCACCAGCACATGCAAGCAACTGGTCAGTTTGTTGGCGAATAGAAGTGTTTCGCCGGTCAGCTAATATACACGTATACAGCTTAAAAAACTTACGGCAATTTTTCGTTTTCGTGTACATCTTGCCACCTGTTACTGCTTTCTTGGCGAAATCTGGATCAAGAATTATGCCTTGTGTCGCATCTTCCGAAGACTCACTGCTGGAAACGGTTATATCAGGTGTAATCATATCTGCAGGTCTTCGCCTTAGCCTCTGCTGTGCTACCAGGCTGGAAGTTTCTGAGCTGGTTGAATAAGAGCAAGATGGTTCATCTTCACTTGGTAACTTTTGCTGGTAAGAACTCTGATGACTCAATCTATTTTTTAAGAAAACATCAAAAATATGAAAAAAACAGTTTTTCGCAATTAACTTTTTTTCCGTTGCAGATAGGGTAGTAAAATGTATTAAGCGCAGATAGGAAGTTGACCATTCCGAACAAGTTGACACCTTGCTCGTCTTCCTATCTCCTTCCATTACCGAGATACCACATATTTCCTGCAAATTTTCTCACGCTTTAAATTTTCAAACTTTGGGGGGCCGCGCACCCTCTAAAAGTCGTCCAATTGAAAAAATATTTTGGATCGGCTATATGTGGCGGAAATCCGATATGATTAGACCCCAAGCATTTTCAATTTCAAAAATCGTGAAAAAATGAAACATCCTAATAAACAAACAATCCAGATACCACGCCAATGAAATGGTTAATAAAGTAAAACCTCAAAAATTTAGAAAAAAGACTCTTTAAATAAATCTTTTAACTTTACATTAACTTTTTTATTTATCAACTTTGAAAGCTTTTCTCATGCTCGCCTGGAACTTAGTTGCGTATGTTCTATTAACTATATTGAGCTGGTCAGCAAAACTTCAGATTTTAGATGTCCTAGTTGTTACAAACAGATTAATATAAACATGGCAACAAACGGTGATATAATAACACAATGAATCCTACCTATTGCATAGACTTGATCGTTCAAAACAACTGCAGGGAAGACACATCTTTTAACTTTCATTGACGGACTTTTTCTCCACCGACCTTCTCGTGGATCCATGCATTCCATTGTGTTCAACGCCCCTCCGTTATAACCACCGACAGCGTATATCAACCCTGTTGGAGATTGTTGTTTTGTTAATAATAATATTCAAATTTTATCCTCAGATTTCTTTATCAATCAAGGTTTTAAATATAAAAATGCAACAAAAGTGATTGTTGCGACTATATCAATAATAATAATGATGGAAGGTGCGACGACTACAGGAGTGCTGCACACTAGCAGCTATATCCCGTTCATTTCGTGAACTCAAAAATTTGACATTAAATATTTTCTTCCCAAAAGTTCTTAAATTTGAAAAAATATTTTCTCTTATTAAACATGAATAACCCAAAATAAAGTGCAACAAAGAAATTAGTTTCGATAAAAGTCAAGAAAAACATTATTACGTTAGCATTGTAACTTCATCATCTTTTGATAAGCAACAAGTGTGATTGTACATACACAAAGAATTAAAAAAAAAATTGTAACACATCCTTATAGGCTACTATTTCAAAGCAATATGGCGCCATATTTCATGACAACACAAATATGACAACCTCGCCAAAATGTCAAACTCGGCAATTATCAGTGACAGTATCTGCATGCGTATGTTGCCGTTCCCATGATGAAACCTGGCGAACATCATTACATACATTAAACAAAAATAACTCAATGAACCAATCTAGGATTGATTTATTTTTGCATAAAAATCGATTCGATGAAAATCAAACTGTGAAGTCGAACGAAAATTTACAAATTCTTGATTTCTAACTGTGCGGCTAAGTCCAATCTAACGTCCAAAACTGGCACTTTTTTCAAATTCAAAGCTAAGTTGTGAGAAGAGTGGTTGGTTTAATGATGTTCTTGGTATCTCGTCACTTAACTACCAGAAATCATTATTTAATTTGATATAAAGATACATAAAACTTGTAAGAGAGTGACTACATATATTTAAGCATAAAAGTGTCCGACACGAAAACATTTCAAAAATACTTCACTTACTTTAATTTGACGCAAAAGACTTTGTCTTAACTGAATTTCAAATTAAATTGCCAAAAATTTCGTTTTCATTGTATAAAAACGTCATTTCGAGCAAACATAAGCTGCTGTACCTACCAATAAGTCAAAAGAACAATCATTGAGACAAAGAAATGAACTTAAAACAGAAAATTGGAACAATCGGTGACACAAAAATAACACAACCAACAAACGTGCTGTTGTTCCTCGTTTTATATCAAGCCAGATTCGGAATCGTGCTTTTTCCACCGATTCCGACTCCAGATACCTCACAAACCTCCCGACTCCACAGCCCCCATAAGCAGGGGTGCATTCCTAAAATTTTTTTTGGGGGGGCTCTAACACTTAGCTGTGTTGTTATAGACAAAGTATGTATAAGTAATCGGTGTAGGTTAGCCAACAATGTTTATCTTTTTTAAAAGGAAACACTGTTCAGTATGTATTTACTTCTGAACATCATGTCGAAAAACAACCCATGCTAAAACATAGCTTGAAGTACAGAAAAAGGTATAAGCAACAAAACGTGAAATCGTGGTTGAATCCGATATAAAATTATAAGTTTGAAATTTGGCTTGGTTGCTACACTGCAATCTCCTTTGCTTTTTTTTTACTGCGTAGGCCTACACTTGAAACTCGATTTGCATGAGCTAATTCCAATCTCTTAACTCAATTGTAAACTTATTTGCATGAGCCAATCCTAAGTACACTTGCAAAAACATTGACTGCAATAGGAAAGTAAGGAAATGCAATTCTTGAAATGAGCGCTTGTGGTTGCAGATTTGCTATATAAGAACCAATAAGCTGCCAATGTGACAGTTACACTAAAATCTCATTTAGTTATTAACGAACAGTTTAAAAAACTTCAATTACAGCAAAAGTATATTCCAAGTTGGTGCAAACGAGATTACACAAAACAAACAGCCTGTCTGCCAGGTCTTTGGTTTTATGGGCTAAGTTTAAAGCACCACGACAGTCCTTGATTTTAGCCAGCAAACAGTTTTTGCGGAGATCTGAGTTCATTCAACGTGGGCAGCTTAGAATGCTTAACTTGAACATCCACAGCCGACCGATGAGTCTGCAACCACTTCTGAGTTGCCGCAGTGCCATTCCATAAATGAGGAGGTGGTCCATTGATGCTGATGAACAACAATGCTGAAACAAGTGATATGGTCAGCCGTGATCGTAGCTGTGTGATGACCGAGTTCATTTGTGAAAATCCACGTTCGGCTTCAGCAGAACTTATAGCAATCATGCTTAGTACTACGTTCTTGAGCAACTTTATCGTATCTGGTATATGACAAGGATTGTCAACATACAATCGAAAATCGGAAATAGGAGTGATAACATGAAATCTCTCCTCTATTTTTCGTAATCTCTGCTCCCCTTCTTGCCATGGAACTTCGACTGCAGCAGGCCATAACTCTGGTACAATAATTCCCAAGGTCTTCACAGAATTTTCATTGTTGGTGTCCGCCATCCTGCTTCCAATGTTCTCAACCAAAGCTTAAATAAACTGATTACGATCAAAAGAAGGGTAGGCTAGTCTCTACGTCGAGCTTTGAACTGGTCCAATGTTGTGCCTTTAAAGGAGTAGTTTTTTGTACTTCCGGGACTCAAGTTAACAACTTCATCAAACGAATACTTTCCTTCTTGAATAGCTTTTTTTTATTTGAAGTAGAGAATTAACAGTCCATTTGACATGACGATCAGCTACTACAAAGTTGATATTCCCAGTCTGGAGAGTTTCTGACAAAAGTGATAATTGGCGATTGCTATCAACTTATGTTCGTGTGTTTTTTTGCAGTTCTGTTGTGAGAAAGCTGTTAAAGTGTTACTTGTTCAGTCGAGAAGTTGTTGTTCAGCCAGAAAGCTGAAAAATGGAAGCTTGAACGAGCCCCCCCTGAGCCCCCCTTACAGCAAGCCTTTTCGTTTTTCGGGGGGCTCAGCCCCGCCGAGCCCCCCCAAGAATGCAACCCTGCCCATAAGCTCAAATAATTCAATATAAAATTTAGAAATAACAATTGCTGCATGCGATATTTAAGACATGAATTTTATAAAAAGATTCAAGATTGGTCGAAACTCCTCGTGGCATTATCAGACGAAACAGCCACAGTTTAATATCAAGACCGGCAAACCAAAAGACCGAAATCCTGGTTACAGAGTCAGAAACTGATCAGGTTGACCAATGACCATGATCAACCCAATTCTGATTTGTATAGAACCCGCAGTGGTCGTACTATAAAGCCACCAGATCGTTATACCGATAATTGGCAATAGTATCGTGTAATTGTTTCGTTTTTTTTTTTTTTTTTTTGAGGTTTCTTTCTATCGAGAGGAGATGTAGTCCTTCCTCCCTCAGTCTTCTTCTTGACTATATGAGGAGTTGTATTTTTTTTTTCTCGAAGGGAGATGTAGCCCTTCCTCTCTCTACGTTGGTGTTGTTTCTTTTAAACGTTTTAGTTTCTTGAAGGGGAGATGTAGTATTACCTCCCTGTGAGTTCATACATAGAACACGTGACCTACAGTTTGTGTATATATACGGCTGTCGCCATCAGCAGCCATTTTAGTTACTAGTATCTGAGTTATTGAATAGAGCCAGTGCTGTGTCAAGGGGGGGGCCAAGGGGGGCCCGGCCCCCGGGCCCACCATCTCAGGGGGCCCACAAGTAATAGACTTTTGCGCGTCAGTGGCATGTTTTTTAGCTGCTAAAGTTTACTGCGTGTACTTCCATTGAGAAGATAATTTAGGTCCGGTACCAATGAGATGCCGGGCCTGGGCCCTTATACCAAAATATCTCAAAAATCACCATATTATCTTGAATCAAAGTTAAAATAGGCTGCGACAACATTAGTAAAATCATTTGTATTTGAAACAAAACAGGTTGGTTGCAATTGAATACTTGAAATCAAGAAGGGCCCAATTCCCACAAAGGTGTGTTTAAAATAAATGTGTTGTAGTTATTTTGTGATGGAATTTCAGGGGGCCCACAGGTAATAGACTTTTGCGTCTCAGTAACAATGTGTTTTTTAGCTGTTAAAGTTTACTGCGTGTAGCCTACTTGTCCATTAAGAAGATAATTTAGGCCCGGTACCAATGAGATGCTGGGCCCTTATACCAAAACATCTCTAAAAACACCACATTACGGTATCTTATAGAAAAGTTAAAATATCACAACATTAATAAAATTAGCCTACCTGTATTTGAAATAAAACAGGTTGGTTGCAATTGAATACTTGAAGTCAAGACGGGCCCAATTCCCACAAAGATGTGTTTAAGATAAATGTGTTTTAATTATTTTGGTTGTTTATTTTTTCGTATTTTGTGGTAAAACTTTGGAATTGGCAACTATTGAACTGAAACCACTTTATACACTGGTAGGATCACCATACTTTGTAAGCTACTGTTGAACCACGAAGTAGACAGCTCATTTTAAAATGATTGTCATAAATGGGCAAATTATATAAGACATTTGCATAACTTAATTGTAATGCCTTGTCTAAATTTTGCAAAAGCATAGATTGAAACCTTTCTTTAGCATACCGGGTAAGGTGAAAGCGTTCATGTTTTGTAGGTTAGCTTCTCTTTAGCATAAACTTTAAGAGTGAGATACGATCGATTTTGAAGTCTGCCAATAACTAAACAAGACACACAAAATACTATTTGTAATACTGGACTAGCTGAAAGTTTGGTTGGTCTATTGATATCCCTTTTAACAATAAAGTATTTTTCTACATCTACTGGTATAACTTGCAAGGTATATAAAAGTCTTTTTTGAAGTGTCATAAGCTGCATTAAGGCTGTTGCACTTTTAGCTTAACGTTTTGGTTTTACAGGGTGTTTTATTTTCTTAAGCTTAACTTCAAAGTGAATGTTACTGGTCTAGTCTAGTTCTAGAATGGTGTAACCTTGCTATGTACCAAGATTTCGTTCAGCATTTCATAAAGAAGATGTCTTGTTTGAACTAGCGACATTCTTGCTTTGAACATTTCAGATTTATAAACAAAACTCTCAAAGAGGAATTCTTTGAAATTACTGACCATGGAGGTTTGTCAGAACCAAGCAAACTTTGCTTTGTCATTATTGCAATTGGAGTACATTCGTTCACTATGATTACCAATGGTGCAGATGTGCTGCAAAAGTTTTGCAGAAGTTCCAAACAAGGGAATGTTTTTCTCAAAGCTCTTTGCATAGTTTTTTTTTTTTCAAGAGTTATGTTGAGCCAAATGTTAAACCTTGAATGTACCAGAAACCATGAAGCATTTAATGCGATCTTTACCCATGTCTTTAATTGCTGTGGTAAGAACCAGATAAAGTGACCAGCAGGCCACAAGCTGAAGAACGACCACCAAAAGTAAGGCAAACAATTCAAAAACTGACCTCAAAGGTCAGCAAGTAATAAGCGGACAGCGGACATTGAGTAGTGTAATAATCAATTCACCTGCCTTTAGATGTAGGCCATAAAAATGTTTGTCTTATTTGTAGTCTATTCCATTTCTGCAGTCATATTTTGTTTACTGCTAAAAAATTGTAAACAGTAAACAAAATAGCATTTCTCATAGATTAATTAGCATTTCATTTTTAGCATTTACAATCCCGTAATTATAAATATCCCTGACTTTACAGAGGTAGCTATCAGCAAGCGTAACCAGCATACATTTAGATACCAGTATAATAAGTATTTTATGACAGTTGCCAGGATTTTGTTTGTGATTTCAAATCGTTGCTGCTTTATATTTCATTTCTTTCATTCCAAGCAAAGATGAAGCTATAACTTGACAGACCTGTGTTTACTATAAGTTATATTTCTGCTGTGTTCTGTACACTGCTGGGTTGATTGTTGTTTATGAAGTTATAAAAGTTTAACTAGGTAGTAGTTATTGTGCAGTAAGCATTACAACATTTCATTAAGCACCAGTAACCTATGAAGGCTTTCTGAGTACTGCAAAGTTGTCAGTGAGTAATGAAGCTGTTAGACCTTACCTAGAAACCTCTTAACTAGTGTTGCACTGTAAATATTGCTCCGTTTTGTTAAAGTTCATAGTAATTTTCTTATGTATGCTGTGATTCCTGTGAAGTAGTTGCAACATGTGATAAAGTTATTAAACTTCATCTACATAAGTCAGCATTCATGCCCATGCACCATTCCAATAACAGCTGTTTTTAGCATGACCAATGGTGTTTGCATATGAAAAAAATAATTACATGTAGTAAAGTTAATTCAACAGTTAGATTACAGCAACTGCTGCTCATAATAATTGTGCTTCTTAAATTCAACAACCACAATGTTCCAAAAATAAAGCAATTAATAAAAAAAATGTTTTAGTGAAATATAGCATGATTAACAACAGGTTTCTAATAATAGTGTATCTTGTGTGAGTAGGCCTAGTTAATAAACCATGTACGGCATTCTGTGCTGTTATAAATTAACACTGTTCTGTTGTGAATTGAAAGTATATCACTAGATTGGTAACTACTGTTTTTATCATACTAAAGTTACTGATTATGCACATTTGAGTACACTTGAGTTTTCATGTTAGCATTTTGAATGGGTACTTGGGTAGCTTTTTGAAAGTATTGTAATGGTGAGTGGTTTAATCAATCAATCACTGGTTTATGTTTTTTCACAAAATATTACATCAAATGCACTGGTACATTACATAAAAGTGAGAGAGGAAGGAAGCGAAAGACCTTATGAGGTCACCAAGTCAGCCTCCACCCCGGTTTTTTATAAGGCAAAACATAATTACCACTTGGTGAAAGTGTTAAAATGTTGTTTGTTAAAGCATTTATGAATTCACTTTTTTTTGCACTTCTAAACTGTTTTGCTATGTTATGGCTATACATTTAAAAATAATAGGTTAGTGAAATTTCAAATGCCAATTGTAATTTTTGGAAAAAATTGCTTTCAAATGCAACTAACCTCTAACCAATTTAAAATTCTCATAATTTTGTCAATTTTTGTTCGATATTAAAATTGTATAACTCAATGTGATAAGCATGTCAAATTTTTATGCTAACTTCTACTGTGTGATATAAGATCTGGGTTGAATGACCCCTACGCTTCATGACCGTTGCCAGTATGTTTAGAAATCGTTAACACTTTTGGCTTTCATTGCAAGCAAAGGTGTAGCTACGACTTGATAGACCTGTGTTTGCTCTTATTTACCTTTGTATTGTTTTCTCAACTGGTGAGAAAGTCTAGTGAAGTGAACCACCTTTCCATATCAGTGCAGTTAACATACACACTATGTTATCATAAGTCGCTTGCCGATAAGGGGCCCAAAATTATTTTGGCCCCGGGGCCCACCAAGGGCTTAACACAGCACTGAATAGAGCTAAACATTACAGGAACGTTAAGATCACAAATTATTTTAATTGTATTGAAAAAGAAAATCAAACAAAAGAACAGAACCAACATTTGGTGCAAAGTGGATAATGTTAACAAAAAGCATTGAAAACTTAATTTCCTGATGAACAAACGTGCAAACATTTTGCATCTATTTCATTTCTCGGGTTTTGCTCTAACGATTTTTTTCACTACATCCAATGTGTTGCACTGGAAGATCATTATTTTGCGAATGAAGCTTCTATCTCATGTCTCATTACGTTGTAGTGAGTTGAAAGCACAGAATATAAGATGCATGGTATAAATCAGGGTTGTCCAACCTTTCTGGCCAAAGGGCCACATGTAGTTTACGCATGGTTGCGCGGGCCACTTGAGTATTTACTGCTAATTTGTAATCTTAAAAATGACTGTCTGATAATTTCTAATTAAAACCCCCACACCCAAATTCTAATCTTAGAAATGTGTTTGTACATTTTATGGGTTATATAAGAAGAGTGAAGTTGGTTTTAAAGTGGTTTAAGGTTTTTATTTGAAAGCAAGCCAGCAGCAAAGCGTAAAAATGTCAAATTGGCAATTGACCCTTCTGATGTTGCCGGAACAGCGGAGTTGCGAGTCCCGTAATGTATTGTCCGGCTGTTCCTAGGTTCATCCACGAAAAACTTGCTCGCACAAGTAAGTGCTGCCAAATAACGATGTCACGAAAACTGCCAATCTATGAATCCTCTGATCTTTTTCTTAAGAAACAATTTTTTTTGTAAAATTTTAGCAATAGAAAGTTTTGAACTTCTCTCGCTAAAAGCAAGAAATATTGCTGATTGACTGACTCTTGAAGCACCACTACTATTGTGTGGAAAAGGGTGGACGTAACAATGTGGAAAATGTGATGCGTTACAATGTGCATTGTGATACAATAAAATTAACTTGAACAGTTGCGCACCCAATGCACTATAGGGATTATAGAGTAATAGAGAAAGAAAGCAAACAATAAATGCCAATTTATCGGAATGTAAGTTCGCCATAAATTACGTTGGCGATTGAGTTAATTATATAATATATTATGTCATTTCGAAAAATATCACGCGGGCCACTCAGAACCTTCTCGCGGGCCACGGGTTGGACGCCCCTGGTATAAATTGAAAAGTTTTGTGCTGATTTCAACTTTTTGTGTGTTTTCCATGTCGCTCATTATTCTTCATATGCAAGCACTAGGGCTGCTTGAAACAAACTTTGTTTGGTCAAAACGAAACGAATTCCTTCAGAAAAAGTTTAATTCAAAAAAGTTAAGACAAATACTTTGATTCGAAGAGATGTAACGATACCAATATTATCGCCGATACCGATATCACTTCTTTAGGTCGATGCCGATATTATCGCCGATACCGATATCACTTCTTTAGGTCGATACCGATATTTTGCCGATACTTTAGTTTTGCAAAAAGAACTGTTAAGTTTGATCTTATTTGCATAAATTTATTAAAAAAAGCTTTAAATTGGCATATTTCAGTTGTAAAGATTCAATCATTCCAATTTCTCTGCATTGTTGTGCCATAATAGTATGTATTAGTAATAAAAGGCCGCCATGATTGAGGACTGGGGCATTAGGGAACAAACATCATAATTGCGGTTTCTGAAAAAATTAATAAAGGGTTTGCGCAAACTCTCTAAATAGGCTATCATAATTTAGGATAACATATAAAATTTAAACCAAGTCGTTTGTGTAGTCATACAAAACTATTCGACAAGTAATCTTCAACCTAAGGGCGCTTGTTGTTTGGTTGTTGCTTTCGCCAGGATTGATCAGATTACCCAGGCAGCAAAACTGTATAATTTTGCATCGTTTCTACATCGCTAGACGTTCAAAAAACCCATGGAATTGGATTGTTTTTAATAGACTGGTTCTATCAGTTTGTGATCTAATTTTAACCTTTTGTTGTCATAAACTAATCAAGCTTAAAAAATGTCATGACAGCGTAAGCAGGCTACGGGCTAAGCAACGAACTCCCACAGTAATCACCACTTGCTCCTGACAAGTCAAAGAACATCGTTGTCTTGTGATGCTGCCAAATTGCGTCCAAGGAAGAGCAGTTTGGAATACCGAAACCGAATCGAACTCTAAACTGTTTGAATAAATCGAATCTTTAATAGGATTCGGTATATATCCTTCTTTTTTCTTTTTTTCGCGTCACATTTACGTTATTTATCACGGATAAACGCGCAAGCAGTGCAACAAATACGTTGTGCAAGCGTACACACTCCGATTGGCATCGCGGTTGCCAGTTTCGAGGTTTTCCCTCAGAACTGTGACAATTCTCGTTTAGGCGTTGCAATTATTCGGCCGGTATTTCGACACTATATGACCCGGGATTACTGTGATCAGCAATTTTATTGCGTTTGGTACTTTGGTTGATGTAATGTTGCATTGTTTGGCTAATTTTTAAGATTAAAATTTTGAGAGTAGCTGACAGATATCCTCAAACAATAAACAATCATATTTTTCCCTTTCAGTCAATTAGAGCTTATTATTTCGTATAAATTTGAGCGTTTCAGTTCTTCTCAATTAGATTTTAAAAAATAAGTGAAAAGTTAAAAGCGAATTGAAATTTACTTTTGAACGCATGTACTTGCTTAGGCCACATAACCCGCGTAGGTAGTCACGGTCTGACAAACAAAATGTCGTGCAAATCGACAATTTCTGTGCTTGACTGAACGTCACTCTGTACTACCAACATGCTAACGGATTTGCGGCGATTTTTCACAATTTGTCACTTCACAGCAACGTCAGGAAAATTTATAATGCTAAACCGTTTGACTTGACAAGAAAAGTAGGGTAGATGAAAACTATGTTTGCTTCTGGAAACGTTAAAGCAAAACTTTGGGGAGAACCGCAAGTGAAACAAGTAACATTAGCCAACATACGTCTTTTGCTAATTAATATACCATTGTTAATTTCATTTCTTAAAGTCAATAATAATGATTATTGTGATCTAACGTAGGCTTTAGTATTTGATTTGTGCGGTCAACACCACTGCATCCAACAGTGCAACAGCAATTAGGGCAATAATCGTTTGATTTACTAACACCAAGATTAATAAGCATTTTTCTTGCATGACGTCTTCGTTGCAAACCGAGTTTTTAATTGTTTTAACGTTTGCAGACAATAAATCAATCTAACCCATTGTCCGTCGCTTTGTTTTACGTTTGCATAAGTGTATTGTATCAACGGGAGCAAAACAAAATCTTGTCAGAAGATAGGAAGAGGTTTGGAAAGCCATAAACACTGCACTGTAATTACTTACGTTTTGACGGGCATAATTTGTGCCCCAAACAAAACCTTGACTTCATATTGTGTTTGCTTCATTTTCTTTGGCGAAAATATAATTCTGGATTTGTTCTAATCCTTCTAGCATAGATTCGAATCCTTAACTATTCGAAAATGCCCATCCCTATTTGCCTCACATTTTTGTGGTTTTTTATAGGCCTAATAATAATTCCTCTTCGCTATTTCTGTTGCGTTGCTTGGTTTGCGTTGATGCAACAAAATGTCGGTCTGTAAAAAACTTCAAAAACAAATCCATGAATGCTAATTAGTTACGAAATGTTGTTTTGATGTATTGTAATGTTAACACGTTATGTCTAATAAGAATGAATTGAAAACGAGTCCAATCACTCAAAATGAAAGCAATGGGACAACGAATCCTCACTGAACCAATCAGCAAAAGGTTTTGTTACGCCTCAACCTTATTGTTTCTGATCTGCAGAGCAGATATAAATCTTAAAAATCATATGGATTTATTCCTGATATGGGATTTGGCTACGTATATCACATATTGATTAATGGATAATTTGTTCAACTGAACTTCAAAGTCAAAGCGAATTAATTTTTCACATACCAAACCACCTGTGATGATCAAATTTGTTGATTCATAATTCGATAAAATGTTGAGATAATGTTACGTCATTACGCCGCTTTGAGATGTAATTTCATGACGTCGTATGAACGAAAAACTTAACTAGTTTTATGCTCTATTGGAAGCAAAAAAGAAACACACATGATAAACATTGGCGAAATTGAGTCTCACTCACAATTTAAGAATGAAGCAACACAAAACTGTTGAAACAAAACGTTTTGTTTGAGTGAAATAATCACTGCAAGTAACCAATGCCGGAAGGCGCGCGCAAGAAGTCATGGGAACGTGAGGTATCAAACATTTGAACAGGTTATTATTCTACATCAGTGTGACGTTAGTTGCTACGGTACTTCAAAAAATCTTCTTGCTAACTGTGAAAAATCCGCAGCAAATGAATTTTTCTACATTTTTAAATTCGGCCTAATTTTGCCGATGCCGATACTCCAAAAATGGCCGATATCGATACATCTATCGTTCGAAACGAAACGGATATATAAAAGAAACGCAATCGGTTGAACTGACAAACTCGTGAGAACAGGGCAAATGCACAGAAGCAGTAGCAAATCCAGGGGACTGGGACAGTCGTAGATCGTAATGTCTTGTTTAAGGCATGTATGACGTGAAAACAATTGGTTTTATCGTACAAAAGTGACAGATTTTAAGGGCCAATTGAGCAATGGCATGCAAATTACGCATGTATTCTATTTCTCACAACCCATACATTAATGAACACTTCCACAGTTTGCTTCAACAACGAAGAGAAATTAAACCTACTTTGGAACAATATTGATTGAAATTACCATTAAAGCTAAAATATGTTTAAAAATGCAAACTGAGTGACGACTTCAAAAAAGCGTAAGGTATAAATGTTTAGTTTTCAGGAAATGATTTTTATAGGTTATACAATATCCCAAAAACATAAGCTAATATTTTCATGACTGTTCAGAGGGAATTAAAAATCGTTCAAGTATTATGGTGTCATGTACAATTACGTTCGAAAATATGATATGAGTTGTTAATTGTTATTACTGTAGTCTCCAATAAAGGCTTTAGACCGATATAATAATGTTTGTAATCTAACCTCTCCTCCCTCCTTACAAAAGGCTTCTACCCACAACACGTCACACAATAAGTTTTTTTCTTTTCAGTCCACAAAAAGCTTTGAAACTCAGGACAATATTAAAATCAATATTTAATTCAATGGACATTAGTTTGTACGTATCCATTGGGTTTCCAAAACTGTTGCAGTTCATTCTGAACATTTCCAGCTGGTACTTTTTCCAACTTTTTGTTTCTTTATATTTTCTTGAAACCCAAGTGAGCAGTTTTGTCATATCCAGGCTTATGCTCTGTCATTGAATATTTAGATTAAGTGGACGTGAAGGCAAGGAAGCCAACCTATGTGCCACCTTCAAGCATGTCATTGTGTGTGCCAAGGCACAATGGATAAGTGTCGAACCGACGTCATCAGCATCGTGCAAGCGCTCTCACCTCTCAGGCATGTAGTCGATAACCAATAAGATGATTATAATGAACAAAGAAAGGAGCACAGGGTAGTTATCAATTATCTTATTTTGTGGTAATTATTCAATTTTGAATAAAATGGCAAAAAAAAATCATTCAAAGCATATTGTTTTTGAAGCGTTCAGAGATTCTTCTGCGTTTCGTTTCAAACTAATAGACAACATCGGACATAATATTTAATATCAGGATTCTAAAATTATCTCTTAAACCTAGTTTCTATAAACTTGTTAAGCAGTATAATTTGCTGCTCTAAAAAAGGAATTATTTAGCGAAAAATGATGACGGACGATAACTATCGTTTCTGGTTTTTTGAGCTAAGACTGAGTGCAATAATTACAAATTGAAAACATTCGATTTGATGAGATTGATCAATCCCACCATGAATCGAATGTGATTGTGATCATGTTGTTGTTCTCAATAGAACAAAGAATGGTTTGTACAACCATTGAAATTATGAGATATTGGATTTTTGTGTGCTCATAATATTTACTTATAAATTTAATAAATGAGTTTTACTGTATAACAGTGTTGGCACCATCTTCGAATTACTTCATCACAACACATTGATTACACTTGTTTAATTTTTCAACAAAGTTCGAACCTCCAGTGGAAGCCAAAGCATGACCCCAACGACCTTCATTCATATCAACGCTGTTGTACCATTTGTCTTCAACAATGTTGTAACTTTCACATGAAGTCAAACCAGTGCTACCATTGTCTATGCCACCACCAGTGAAGATGGAATCTGTTCATGTATAAACAATGGTTCTCTTCAATAGTAATTTTGTTTAGAATAATAGATTAAATAAACAATAGAAAATTAAATAAATAGATTTAATCATTTTCATAATTATTGCCAAAAAGAATACAAATTTTATATTAAACAATGCGAACAAATTTTGTTATGTATAAAGGCTGGAATCAAATCATAATTAAAATCCTCTTATTTTGTATTACATAACAATCTGAAACAAACCAATAATTTATGTTGCTATTCTTATTGATTCAAAGATCTTCAAAAAAAAGAACCTTGATGATTTTCTGGAAGTAGGTAGGAACGAAAAACTCCTTGAGTTAAGTGGACACCTTCGTTAACAGAAACTTATTCAACATTCATTCCACACCACGTGTGAGTGTATAAATTATGCTTGCTACTTCCCTAGAAAAGATTTCCTGAAGGAGGAAAATGAGGAATGGCACAAGGTTTCAACAATAAAAACGGACGAAAAAAATAAACTACGCAATTATAGACTATTGAAGCCTCATGAAGTGAAAAATGCTTGGTCTTGAGTATAAAGCGCTTGATCAATGTATATGAACTTGTTTGGCTCAGGGGTGGTTTAAGCAACACATAGAGTACCTCAAAATTGTTTGCGTTTATAATAAAATTCCTTTGCTTTGGTCTCCTTCGAGTTCACCTTTTCATTTCAATAAATTCCTTTACCAGATTTGTTTCAAATATTACTAGTTTATAACTATTTGATCACCTTTCAGCAAAAGCAATCAAACTTTGTTTTCAACAAAATAGGCCTGTTGCAATATTGCAGATCAGTGGGGTTCAATTTAATTTTGTCCTTGGCTATTTGGAACCATATTTGCGCTGCAGTGATGATGCTCACTTAAAGTAGCGATTCTGAATCCATAATTAGGTTGTTTAAATCTGTTTTATTATGCCAGTCAATATGACATGTATGGTCGAGGCGATGTATCAACATGAGAATAAGATAGTCACAGGGTTTATAAAATCTTTCATCTTTCTGGACCTAATTTTTTCTGCAGCAGAGTAAAAGTAAATCACTACAGCAAGCATTTAAAATATCCTTTTGATATAAACATAAGTTAACATCTTATCTTAAGTCCCATGAAAATTGTTTTCGTACTCCACAGAAATTTTTTTGCATGCTCGCTACAATCTTTCAGATAATCTTTATGCCACTAAGCTGGATATCGAGTTTATTGATTTGCAGAGTGTTTTACAAATCTATTTTCTCTTTTTGAGTTTAGTATCATTTATTAAAATAAGGTGACATAGACATACAAAACTCTGCACTTTATTGTTGAAACATTACTGTGCGTATTGGATCCAATGCGTTGTGTTCAGCGCTTTGCGATCGCAGCCGTACGGACGGGTACATTATTACACCGACTCCATTTCTTCAATGTTTAGTGCTAAGCAAGAACAAAGTTTAGTGGTAATTTTATAACGTCTCAGACACGACCCGACAAGGTATCGAACTCACGTCTACCGATCAAGAGGTGGGCGTTCTATTCATTACGTCACCAAGCCAGAGTTTCTAGCACATATAACATTGTTCTGAAGGCTAAATGGCATACAATGTTAATTTATGTTATTACAGAGTTTACCAGGTCGTGGCGTCATAATTTGATTAGCATCTATGCAAAAGAAAAATATTTGTCAAGATACCGCCCGACCCTCTTTTCTGTTATCAGTTCAAGACATTCGCAATCACTACTTCAAATACATATTAATGAACTTAATGTGACATTAATTTTAAATGCAAGTGGTGATTTTGATGTAGAATAACTTTCAGCAGAAAGGGGTAGGGAAGCGATGTAGTGGGTTCCCTAGGAATAAACGTAACCACGCTCGGAGGACTTCCAATCATATCACCTTCATGTGTAACTAATAATTTTCAATGTCAGCTTGTTGAGCTCACTGAACAAAATTGAACTGACTGGAGCAAACCTAAGTCATTTTATATCGCAACATGTTGCCAGGTCGTCTTTCATCGAGCACTATTGTAGATATGATTTCTGTCAGAAGATAATTTTTTCCCGTTTTCTTACTGTGTGCTGAAACGTATTTTTGAGATCACTTTAATTAAATACGAGAGCACCAAGATGTTTATTATCAGCATTTTGCGAAATGCAAAAAAAATTATTAAAACCATTTCAAAATTTTGTTTGAAAGCATGCTACTCAACAAGTACGCAAAAATAACAACTTTTAAAGTTGTAATTAATGTAGTAAAGTCACAATTAGGCCTAACTTGTCTAAAAAATAAGATCGGTTGAGATATGAAAAAGCGGCTATCACGCTAATGTCGTAATCAATGAAAAAACTCATCAAACATCAACCTTGAAAAATTAAATCAACGATAGTGAAATTGTTGAACGAGCGAAATTAAACGCAAACATTGGCGAGCATGTGGCATTCCGAACCAAACTTCCAAACAATCGAAAGTAATCTCATCCAACATCAACCTATAAAACATAAACGCTCGATAGTAAAATTTGCGTAAAAAATTTGTTGAGCGAGTGAAATGAAGATGAAACATTAGCGAGGATGCGGCACTCCAAACCGCACTTGTGTGGTGCGTGTCACATGCGCACTCGGCGCTCATCATTGTTAATATTCATCACTTTTGTCACAAATATGAGTTTATCTACAAGTTATGGGACCTACTTAATTTGAATCTAAACTCAAGTGGATTCTTACCATTGCAAACCACAGAAGCAGCTCCAATTCTGACAACATTTGTGGAAGCAAGTTGAGTCCAACCAGATTCCTCATCATTTAACTTGAATCTTTCAACCACTTTAGTTTTATATCCACTGATAACAAAAATCTCACTTTTATGACAAACAGCTGATCCAAACTCGTGGTCAAAGTTTGTGTTCTGAAGAAACATAAATTGTTAAGAATGTGTAAGATCAACAACGTCACGATTTCACAAGACTTGCTTGAATGTTCGACATAATTTCACATCAATTGTGAAACGTCGAGTGCAATCATTGCAACTGCAGTGATGCATTTGCTGAATAGCAAGATATCACAAACACAAAAACATTTAAACATTAACAGCTTGGAGCTCACCACTCATTGTGAAACAATATTTTGTTGTTGATCGCACACCATCTAACAATAAATGCACTCATCCTTGTAACAGTAAACCCAAAAGCTTTTAATATTTTACCAGGAAGTCAGTTGCTTCTTTCTCTCTTACGTCATACTTCTACACATTCTTTCCATGAAACGCAAGAAATTGATTCCTCGATTCTGAAACACACAAAAAAGGAATAAGTTTAAAATATTTAATAATAATCAGCGTGTCTACACGATTTTTACAGCAGGTGCAGTGCAAGAACCCGCAAGCTTGAACGGAGATGGAAAGTTAAGGACTTTCATTCACACATTATCAACTGGTGGTATACGACTTCTCATTACACGCGAGATTGCAAGTGCGCTCTTGCATACCGAATTCTAAGGAATTTTTTATCACTGCACATTTTCTAAGAAAACAATTACATAATACCATGTGGCATGAAAACAACGATATTGCAAACTTAAGCAAAAGCGGTTTTTCCGGTTACATCGCTCTTGGTTTTGCTTGTTATGCATCGCAGTTTCATTTAGGCTACTACGAAAAATCCAAATTTTTTTTTTGTGAAAACTGAAGAGAGGCGATAATAACCAATCAAGTTGGATTTTGATAAGTAGAAGTAAAACAGATGAAAAATATTAAAAAATATGGTACTTCAAACAATTTTTTGAAGCCAGTCAAAGTGCTTGATTGGTTTAATTAAAACCGCTTTTGATGTGATTTGAAATTAAAAACAATTTTGAAAAATACAAAAGAGGTTTCTGGCAAGATAAATATAGGTTAGTTATCAATAAACCGATGTCATGTCAATGTACATTGTATGTATAATATATTATGCAGGAAAGAGGAAATTAACTTCCTAAAAATTTGTGTTGAGTTGTTTTTATTTTGTCTCAAGTCGCACCTTTGTCCTTGTTATAATAATAATAATAATAATTGTTATTAAAAACTTTTGCAAACCACTCTTGCTTCCCTGCTTTTGGCGTTTTTTTACTTTGCGATCTTGTGTTATATTTAGATAGCAGTGGCATATCTATGTTGATGTAGGTCTACAAGCAGTCACTGATAGTTTGACGTACTAGCGATTGTCTTCAAGTGATCTCATATCTCACTGCTAATACTCATGTTCACTGCCAGTGGCGTACGCTGAGGGGGCCATTGGGCAATGCCCCTCCCTCCCTTAACAATGTTGATTTTTTTGCGTTGTTGTGATTGTGTAGTGCAAACATGGTATTGTTCAGAAGTGGTCTTGAATAGCAAGGCCATATTAACCGCCCTTCGTACCCCCGATAGTCGGCTGTTTAGGGGCCCACTCACTTTGGTTTGTTTAATGTTTTTTTTTTGGCTATTTGAAATTAAAAAAAATTGTAACTAATGCTGCAGAAGCTCGATATTCAATAGCTTAAATCACGCAAGGCCCTATATACCGCTTCCATTATTGGGCCGAAATCTCTGTTTAGGGGCCTGACATACTTTATTTACTTAATAAGATTACCATAAAAGGCTTTATAAAACATGGCTAAGCATAAAAATAAAGTTAGCACCTAAACTTTATACAACCCTCACAACACAACTGAGAAGTGGACAAAGAGAAACGTGAACAAGAGCTTCGCGAATCACGCCAGAAGCCAACAAGTCGGCTGTGCACAGAGCACGCAAGATCAATTAAACACAATCAATCAGAAGAAAGAATCAAGAGTTTTACAACAGGGCAGGGCCCACCCATATTCATATTTAGTTAGTGCAACGTCTTTCGGTAATTTTATATAAACAATGTGACGATACTGTTATAAAAACTGGACATTTTATAGCTTAGTCTGCACCCATCTGTTTTGTATTGTTGTTGGTCAATTGGAACAACTATTTGAAATAAGCTAAACCAGTAAATCTGTGTTATTTTGTTGGATTTTACAGAAGAAATAATAACCAACTACACTCTCGCTTTCTTGGAAAATGTCTTTCAAGGGTTGATAGCATAAGACTTGTCCAAAATTAAATGCTCATGAAACGACGAAGATGTTCGATAATAGCATCCTGAAACGTTGACAGGGATTATCCACCACAAAGGCTACTTTTGCATTCGAGATGATTTTTTTAATTCAAAAACTCTTCAGGATGGGGAGGGAGGGATTGCATACTGAAGGAAACTCCACGTCGTCAAATTTTTGTAACTACCTTGTTTAAGTAGGCTGTTCTCTGCATTCAACTAAACGTCTTAGTTTTTTTTCAATACACACACTGCTTCATTCTTGTCCTTAGTTTTTAGTTTTTGTATTTCAAAAGTAATGCAATTATACTTTTTAGAGACGGCCTTTGTCATTGCCAAATTATCTTCTGAAAATGGCTCTGTAAAGTCTTTTAGTTATTATAGTTAAACTCCATATCTCATTGCATTGTTATGTAGTCGAAGATGGAGTCCCAACAGATTGTGGAGTCAGTCTGATGTTTTTGATCCAAATTCACAATCTATGGTTTGAAAAAGATTTTAGGCATCTATACTAAAAAGTAGACACCCACTAATAAATTTCTGAAGGGGGGCGAGATGGTGCTCACACGCTCCTGTAGAGCAGGCCTTCTTTATCGTTATGTACGTTCAAAATGCGATAAATTTGGTTTAAAGTACCTATCGTAATAAATTGCATTCGATATTTAAACTTTCACAGAGAGGTTCAATTTATTCTTTAATGTAAAAACATTGCCAGATAATCGAACTATCAGTTTTTACTTATCCGTTTAGAAACTTTAGACCTGCCATCATGCTTTTTATATTTACATATCTCATAATTCAATCCAAAAGTGGACCTACAGTGACATACGCAAAGACCGTGAGAGTTTATATTTCACCAACAGATAGCCTCGGCAACCTCAATCCTTAGTTAGACTATAAAATAGCATTTGGCTATTCTTAATACAAAATGTCAAATTACAGTATATCGAACGCCAGTAAGAATATTCTGTGTACGCCACTGAACGTACCATTAACACTAGTGGTTCATTGGGTTGAGTAAGCTAACTAGTACTACGTTGTGTACGTAAACAATTATATGCGAGTATTATATATGAGTGTTATATCACATGTTTTTGTTTTCAATACAAAATCTATTCCAATACGTAAACCAGTTGCAGCAAACTAAAACATTATCGTCAATGCAAGCTGAGTATGTTAGGCTAATCTTACACAATATGACTAAGTGGCTATTATTAGCAAATGGGCGTCAATTCGTTTCAATTAAAAAAAAATTTCGAACGCCGTTTGTTGAATTCGGTAGCAAGAAAATGAATGAATGCTCGTCTATCACTAATTACTATGCTCTTCAGGACAATAATTGATTTCGCAATTATGATTTTAACTTTTCTCGCCGGCCTTTCTCTTTTCTGTAAGACAATTACTGCATAATTTTTTTAATAATGCAAGTTGAATTGATACGATTTCTGTATCGCGGGCCGGATTTGGCCGCGGGCCGAACTTCAGACACCCCTGTTTTAGGACCATGCAACAGCTAGTAGTGGATTTTGGTTAGCACTAAAAAGTAAAGGTGAGTCCCATACTTGATCCAAGCATCGGAGAACAAGAAGATAAGGTTCTCATTAGACTAAGCCTTCGGTACTAACGAGAGTAGGGTGGCCAGTTCCTTTCTCACGGCCGCCTTTACTTCAGCAACTACGCCCACCCAATTTATTACACCCTGGGTAGAGGTGAGCGGTGTTTATCAACAACCAGCTTAAGCCGGGAGTCGAACCAGGATTGCACGATTGGAAAGCGAGCACCTTATCCGCTGCGCCATCCCACCGCTACTACACCGGTTAGCACTAGATCAATGAAAAAATTGATCGTACAATAATTTATTGATTTATTGAATTTATTAACCTCTAGGAAAATCACGCAGATATTTTTAGACGTTTGGAGTCACTGAACAGACAATTCGAATTGTATAACCTTCCTTCAATTTGCGCTGGATCAATGTTTGAAGTTGTTGATGAAAAGTAGAAAAAAATGACTCCTCATATATTTTCCTAACAAAACCTTTCATTGGTGACGTCAATAAACAAACGATTTAAATCATTCGACTCCGCTTTGAATAACTTTCATCAATAATGTGACACAAACTTTGTGGGTCATAAAAGCTGTTGGACATTGTGACTCAATGATCAACTCTAACATACAGTACAAAAATTTTAAACTAAAAAAGTTGTCCAAACCTTCCTTTGTTGAAGGAGCGGGAAGAACTTCAGTTGCAGCACCATGTGGAATTGCAGATAGAAGTACAATATTTGTACATTCCAATGAAGTCGTAATCAATTCCTGATGAATTGAAAGGAACTTTAGCAAATTTACACATAAGTTTAATGTCATTACTTCAATATTCATCAGATAGTTGTTGTTTGTTGTAACATCGGTTTCACAAATTCACATAAAATCATTTGTAAAAAAATCACATTTAAAAATACTTAAGTCCTTCTCCACAACAGAAGCCGTATGTTGGAGTGGAGCCATTTTTGCTTAGTTTATATTGATTACATCAGTACGTTAGTTTATTGTTTTGTAACGTTGTATTCAAACTTCTTGTTATTGTAATAACTTGTGTTATGTTTCCCATCGCTATGGTGAGCTGAATGTAATACTTCTCGTAATTCTTCTCACTAATTGTTGAAGAATCTTATTTAGACTTATGATTGTATCTGTACAAGTATGTAGTACATTATGCTATCTCCTACGAATTTTCAAAGTGATAACATAAGTGACAATATTGAATGGGCATTGGGCAGCACTGTTTTGATGATATTTACTTATATTCCACTTCATTTATTTTTCCTAGCACAACCATGCCCGCTACAAACATATAAGAATTATCATCATCAACAACATATGCTCACTGTTGCTACATGTTAGTTAGTGATTACTAATTGTAATATTTGTCAGATTTACCTCTTTCAATGCAACATTTTGCAAGAAATTCCAGGATAGTTTTCCAAGTTTAACAAAACTGAAAAGTTTAACCATGTGCTTCTTACGTGTGGTGACGTCATGTTTGACCCAATTTATGAGCGCATGAAAAACATTCTCTTCCGAGGATACCTGAATGACGTCATCAATTACTATTACTGTACTTTATCACAAATGAGTATTACGTCACAGAACAAGATGCGAAATGTCGAGTCCAAATTTTTCTGCTCAGTTCATAGAATGAAAAGCAGATCATGGCCAAGCAAACAAATTACCTGAATTTTAAGTCCAGTACTTGCCAACATTATTTTACATATGGATATGAACGGCAATCACAAATTTTTAACTGTTCTGTACGTATTGCCATTACTAACCTAAAAAGTTGTTCTTCTGCGCTGGTTCAAATCGACTGGAATTTAAGTAGAAATCGCTTATTGGAGCTTTTATAAATCATGTAAACATCGATATTTTGTCGCGTATTAACTATTTAGGCACTACCTGATTAGTTATTGCTTACTGTGGGTTCACCATGGAGAATAAGCATTTGATATCTCGGAGTGGTTTGAATAATGAACGGGCAATGATTATTTGTATGCGACTTTCTGTCTACATTTCTTCGCACCCACAGGTAGCATGTGCCTTGATTATGTGACTGGCCCAAGAACATGTACACTGCTCACAAATTAAATACCTGGCGAAGAGTCTGGTTCAATTTAGTTTGTGGTATTTGTGATTGTCGAATTCTGTTTGAAGTCTTAATTTGAAATAGGCCTACAAACCTTTTTCTCTTCCACTTGCATCACTTCAAACATCACATCTGGTGTTAGCTCTTTGAACTCTTTTCCATCGATAACTGATTCAAAGTTCTCAGCAATGACAATGTTTGCTTTTGTCACAACTTGGTCCAGATCATACATTTTCGAATATGCTTGAATTGTTAAACAATTCGTCACATCAATTTCATCAAGAAGAAATTCGATGCAATATTGCTTGAGATCTAAACAACAACCAACATCAGTGAAAAACCTTATTGTGCAATGAAACCTGTTAAACATTTTTATAAATAAATAAAACTGCCAACTCCTTCCAGGGTATCTTTGCTATGAAATATAAAAACTCAAAACATTGATTGTTTGTTATTATTTCGAGTTAACCTAGCCGACTGTGAACAAAAATGAGCTCAGGAAAGGAGCCAACACTAACAAGTAAGTTCAATAAAATTTGATGCAAAATTATTTATCAACAAGTTAAAAATTATAACTTCTGCCCCTGTGCTGATATCTTCGTCACAATCTAAACACAAAAAATATTAAAAAAAACTAATAGCATTAAATGATTAAAGTTATCATAAGCTGTTGTAAAAAACGTTTTGTAAAATTCGTAGAGCATAAAAAAGATTATTTTATTCTTTTAAACAATCGTTGACACTTACTGGGAATTTGCAAATAATTTGCAGCTTCAAGCAAACTGTACACGTTTTCACTTGTGACCACCACTTCACAAGTATACATGAAGTTTAAAACAGCTTCCATGGTATCCTCTTTCACTCCGTGGATATTCGCTTTACTTTCATACTTTTCCTTCATCTAACAATTCACAAAATGAACAAAGCTGGGTCATAGCATTAAACGTTTATCAAGATTATGATGTTGATGAATGAGTTTGACTAATAAATGAGTTTGTATAAATAAACAATCGGGAGCTGCACTGAAATGAAAATACGTTTCAGCTTGACTAATGATATCATCTCTGGAAAAATTTTGAGTGAAAACAATTTTAATTTACGTTATTATATTTTATCTAGTTACTTTTGTTTTTCTAACAATGTTGTCAGATCTACATCAACGCTTACTGCATGGAGGAGACTTTAAGGTCGAAACAGTGGCGTCTCTGCCCACAGTCAATGTAGTTGTTATATACAGTAGCTTACACAACAAAATGTCCAGAAGCACGTCAATAAATTATTTTTTTTATGCCAAGCCTAGACCGCAATATACAATTGCTATGTATTTTGTGATTGAATAGTTTTGAAAAAAGTAATAACCGCATTGTTCAATTCTTTATCATTCAGTAAATCTTCATAAAACCTTTTTTTTCTATATCATTTCATGAATAGTTCTTTTTTTCTTGTTTAGAGTTAAAGTTGCATTGTCAATACCAGGTCTGGCGCTGTTAAGCAGGAAAATCTTCTGTACAAATGCTCTAAAATTATAATTTCACACTTCAAATAAATTAACAATGCATGTAGCAGTCCTGTGTGTTCAAAGTTAAGGAATTCCAACATTTAGTTAAAATATGGAAAAACAACTTCTTCAGGGTACATGAATAATTCCATACATTGTTTTAGGAAAATAAACGATTGACAGATTAAATTTCTGAATTATCTACAAAATATAAAAGCGTTGATTCTCAAATTTAGTTCAAGTGATAACCAAAAAAGACTGACCACTTTTTCATAAAACTTTTACATTTTAAATAAAGAAGCAAACAAATTTTGGGCTGTACACTGTACAGTAGTTAGTAATTTATGTGTAACCACTTTCCATACTCACTATCAACAAAGCAACAAATAATACACAAAATTCACCTTTGCAGAGAAAAGCTTTTGATAAAAAGTCGAAAACGCTCCAAGGATGCATTTGTGACTGGAAAATTCACCGTCTCCAGCAGTCAAAGTGACGTCACAATAACCATTTCCAGATTTTCTTTCTCTATTTTGAACAAATTCAAATATAAATCAAATACTTTTTTAAAAACATCAGTAGATTCACTCCAAGAAACATCCATTAAAGCAACTAAATCACAATGTAAACAACTGCTGTAAAAATTCATAGAAACCAAAGTATTTTTGAATTTCATAGACTAAAAACAGTTAAATAAGATATTGTTTCAATGCAACAAGTTCTGTGGCCATTTTATTTGCATCTACTTTGAATCCATTGAAGTTTTGTTTTGCTGAAACAAAAAGCTAATTTACAACACTTAAATAAAAACTAAGAAGATTAAAAAAAATTCCAGATTCATCTAGGATTATGCTTAACACAGACAACTTATTTGGATCAAAACTAGCCAATTGTAGCATCAGGATAAAAGTGTTGGAAATAAAAAAAGGCCTGACACAAGAAAAAAATAGCATTGCTACAGTATATATAATTTACCATTATAAGATTAGTCCATATGCATAGCCTACAGTTTCCTGTACTGTATCAAGGTTATGATATATATAAAGGGGTAAAGGTAAAGGGGGGTCCCATACTTGATTCAAGCATCGGGGGATGAGAAGATAAGGTTCTCATTATACTAAGCCATCGGCACTAACGAGAGTAGGGTGGCCAGTTCCTTTCTCTCGGCAGCCTTTCCTTCAGCAACTACGTCCACCCAATTTATTACACCCTGGGTAGAGGTGAGCGGTGTTTTCAACAACCAGCTGAAGCCGGGAGTCGAACCAGGTTTGCATAATTGGAAAGCCAACGCCTTATCCGTTGCGCCATCCCACCGCAATATACTGTACATAAAAAGCAGAATCATTGAACTTTTGAATGTTTTCGATTTACATCATATACATATCATAGTGAAAATTGAAACAGCTTCAATTTGAAACCATAAGCATTTCAATTCCATTTCTTCTTTACTGAGTTGTCACAATTATCACCACAATAAACCAGTGCTCACAAATAAAATGGTAAAATATAAAGAAACGTATTTACTCGTTCAGTTTTTGCATGATGTCTTCCATGTGCGTGCTTTTAAATTGCTTGAATCACATTTCCTATGATTTCTCTGCAGCATATAATAAACATTGGCTATGATTGTTTTTCAGTACATGGTTGCCACTGAACAAGAGCACTCACATTTGTTTTAATTTTCATCGCCAAACCTTTTTATCCCAAAACCATGATTAAAGTTTCAAAATGTATGTTATCAACACAATGTGGATTGGTTTTACAATAAAATTTAGTTTAAAATGCTACCGGTACTACTTTAAATGAGTTAGCCAAATCTACAGTTCCAATGTTCAATCAGAATAGTGGCGAGCAGTCCGTGCACAGTAAAAAAATAAAAGTTATGGACGAAACCTCATCATGCTGCAATAAATCATCTTAAATTTGTGTTATAAACTTACAAACAAGGGATGAAAAAACGCATAATAACAAAATGTTTAGCAATGCAATGTATCGATAGTGATTGCCAACTCTATGTTTCGTTATAATCCCTTCTGTGCAGAAATACAAGTAGGCTACATATGTATCAGTTTTTATCTTTTTGCGAGAACCAACCACAGCATTACCCACCTTAAATGTAATTGCAGTAAAAAGCAGATAAGATTTTGCAGTATTTGATAAACAGGTTTGGTTGAAAAGAATCAAAGTCTTTTGAAATTTACACTGAGATTACTTTCAAGAATATCCTGCAGAAGCTGAATTCATTAAATCACAAAGAAATTCGCTTGTGAACATTATACAACTACAGCTATTGTATCTAGCACTAGTTGCAACGTTCATCTGATAAGATTGAAAGTAACATGAACACCCAAACTTTTCAGTATACAGCTGTTGTATTTAAATAGAATGCGATTCTGAAAGTTTGATCTTAAAACTTTATAAGACCAAAACTACGTTTTTGTTCCCGGTCTTCGAACAGCTATCGCTTCTCAACCTGCGTAAACTTCTTCCAGGGGCAGATCCAGCAAGTAGGTTTAGGGAGAGCAGTTTCAACAAAACACAATGATGTGCAGATCTACAATACCGAACATTAATCCGACTTTGCAAATACATCATGAATAAAGATGCTTTTTTGTGGTTTATGGAGGGGCTGTTACCTCAATCACCTCCCCCACCCGTCCCGTCTCCTGAATCTGCCACTGACTTTCTCAGCCTCATACAAAAATGTTTCGTTTACATTTTTTTGACAGCGCTTATGAGTTTGACTTCAAGTAAGTATTACTTCACAACTCTTCAAACTGCTGTGACACAAGAATAGCGCGGCACCACACAAACAAACCAAGTTGATTACACACAAAGCAAAGTCAACATATACACCCTGACATGACAAACATATTTCCAATCCATTCAATCATTAATAGAGGTGAACAAACCATGTTTGGCTGCAGTTGCTCAGCAACAACTCTTTTACAAATAAGATTTAATTTTACGATGGACGCGAACTATTTTAATTGACGAAATCATTTGGTTATTGTTTGTCACAGTGATGTAATAAAAGTTGAAGAGAGGTAGTGAACCTTGGCAACATCATTTTATATTTTGTTCTGATCACCAGCTTTTGTTTTTTCAGACAACTCTTAAGGGGGGTTCACATTGACAAGCATAAACGTAAATCATAAAGCATGTCAAAAAACGAGTGTTCACACTGAAAAAAAGGTAGGCACTTAAACATCAATTTTGTGTAAAGCCAATGAAATATTGAACTAATCAGAAGTTACAGGAACAGCGTTTCAACCAATCAAAATTTCCAGAGAAAACACCCAAACATTTCTGATATAAAGTAAATTAAGTCGACGTTTTGTTATCCACAGCTTGGCGTAGACCAGCAGTTCTCAATCGGGATCCGCGGACCCAAGGGATCCGCAAAGCGATTTCAAGGAGTCCGTGAAAGTTTCCGAGTTTACATCATGGTTGATAAATTACAACATTTAAAATTTGGTTGTGCTTTATTTGTGTGGCCGAGCCTGCCAGTCACGCATTGAACTTTTTAGCCATTGAATGGCTTGCAAATGACGTGATTTTTAAACTAGCCTGCTATCTTCGTTCAGAAGTAAGGTACTATCATATATATTCAATGATTCTCAAACTGTGCGTCGTTTAAAATGTCAAAGGATATCGCATGAAGGTTCGGTTTCCTAACTAAAAAATGCCATCTAAACGAGTTAAATCTTTAATGAGGCCATGCATGTTCAACCTACCACTTTTGAGACAGCAAATTGTTGATCAAAGCTTTAACTTGGTCGGCAAACTATTTGTCAAGCGACAACTCAGCCAGTGATTCAACTCAGCAAGTAACCTAAATTTCTGCACAGCCAAGTCAGCAAACGAGATTTAGGCCTACGTGCTAGCATCCGACTTGTTTGGTCATCGCTTGCTAAACCGAATTTACTGACGTGAGATGCCAAGTTTCGACTTGCTCAGTTGTTGCTTGCTTAGTTTTATCATTTGCCAACTTCAACCACTTGCTGAAATGCTGCTAGCTCAGTTGTCACTTGTTCGATTGCCATATTCTCAGTTTGCAACTGCTGACTTGTAGGAGACTCCCTTTACCTTAGTCTGGCTAGCTAACGTTTGTATTTCTACAGTATTAGCACTCAGTCTTGTCAGGACTGTGATTTCAACAAAATATTGCTAACACATTGTTTAGGGGTCCGCGTTCGCGAATAAATTATGTACCGGCACTGCAAAGTTTGTTTCAGAATTTCGACTTCACTTTGATCTTCCAATGAAGGGTTTTTGGAAGAACTTCTCCAATGCCTTCACGATTTCACAAGCGTTTAATATTGCAAAAAGGCAATTCTACACAATGTATGATGTAAAGCTGCAAAACATTGAACAGCGTGTATCGCATTATTTTTGCCATCTTTATTGCAAATAACTTCTCTAGACAGACTAAAAATAAACGAACCCCGACGAGGGTGGTTAACACGATCTTGTTTTATGTAAGATATGGAATATTAAACTTCTGTGGCAGTGTTTCGTCTTGCTTTTTACAAATAGTAATAGTAAAAAAAGCGCTGGAAAAATTAAAAACAAGTGGGCCTCCAGAAAGCGATGGTCTCCGCAGCCTGGAGGTATAGAAGCCAGTTAACATGGCCAGGGCCGGATTTAGCTGATGGGGGGCCCGGGGCACTGTTAGATCGGGGAGCCCCGTGCATACAAATTTTTTGCGCCGGAGCAGCAAAAAACCACCTCTACGTCTACAGTACCATCAATTCAGCACTGCACAGCATTTTGCAATTTGAAACTGCACAGCGTATTGCATTTTAAAAGAAAAAAAAAATAACACTTTTTCCACGTAGGGGGGCCCGGGCACCTGCACCGTCTGCTCCCCCTAAATCCGGGCCTGAACATGACCATGGAGATATTAGCATAATAATGTGAAAGCTATGCGCAAAGCGGCTATTCCAGCAATCCAGTCAGAGCTAACTAGTCAATAGCCATCTTAGCACAAGTTTGTGAGAAGGGTCGTTTCATGCAGTGTTTCTTTATGGCAATGGAAGGTAAGCAGCCTATCCAGAACTACCTTTGGATATTTAAGTTTGGGATAGAAGCTCAAAGCTTTTAATTATAAAATTAACCTAAGTAGACGATAAACAATGGATTTCTAATGGAACTTGTTTGTAGTTTAAAATCTCTTCCTGGATTCATCTGTTTTGAAAAAGACTTCACAAAATAATGCAGCAGAGCGATTGAATAACATGAGTTATTTCTTTGGACTTGAATCAGCAAGGAAAATAATTCGCTAAATAAAACCTTTAAAATTCGACTAAAACACAAAGCAATGACAATTCAATCAATACATTGGTTACAACACTAACTTGCAAAAGACAATCGAACGATATGTCACTTATTGAAAGAGTGGTTAGAAGATATGTTTGTGGAGACTTTGAACTTTCACGGGTTGGTTGAATATTGTTAGAACAGAGAATCGCTTGCACGTTATCTCTCCACCAAAGTTGGTTAAAGGTTAACAACAAAATAATGCGTGATGAGGTCACCGAATACGTGGACTAGCCTACTTCTGGCTTACTCTGCATTAATATGAAAAAACGTTGAAAAAAACACCACTCTTTGTTCACAAAGCTGAAAAATTAAACAAACAATTTTCTAAAACGTTTAATTTCATTCTCACATGTTACGATCTTTCATCATATGTTGTTTTGAACAAAAGAAAATACAACAACTATAAAGCGAAACAAACAAATCTGCTCCGATAACATGGAAAGTAAAATATTTTGAATTTCCAAAAATGCAACGAAACAAGATTTATGGCTCAACATTGCGCGATGCCATTGACATCGTAACAATTGTCATCGATGTGTTTTTCTGCATTGGTTTTACGAGCAAAATTGCTCATGTTACAAATGAACGGCTTTGAGCGGAAACAATGGGTAAAATTAGTGACTCTTCATCATTTTGTAATGCAAGATGGCAATGAAGAAAAAGCGCTTTTCCAAACATCAAAAAATTATATACTGATAATGTTGATGATGTTTACATTTACGGAAACCGCTGTTGAATTCATCAAAGAACTAATTGATGCTGAAGAACCCTATGTGTCAAGTTTCTTCATATTCTGCAAACATGTTTTGCATTTAGATTTTTACAGTTTGAATCTGTCAAAACATGGAACCAAAATACTTCCTAAAATCGGGTTTTTCATAACGAACAGCAAAAGCATGGAATGATTACATTTGAAAAAAGCTTGTTATACGTAGCAGAACATACAAGTCAAAAAATGATCATTATAATGATGATGATGATGAATGGCTAAACTTCTAAAAATTATAAAAATGATGATGAATGGCTGAACTTCGATTTAGAGATAATGAATTGCATGGGTTTCTGATTCCATTGATCACTTATTTGTATAATCTTGGGTAGAATTATAAACATCGTTTTGACAGAAATATAAACGTTTCTGCTGCATATAACATGCTGATGAATTTTGGCTCTACTTTTTGTTGCCTCAGGGAAACAGTAAAAAATGAGAAAAAGGTTAAAAAAACGTTTAATCAGACTCTCAGCAAGTGGTTAACAGTCTAGTTGCAATTTTCGGGATTAAAAAATTATCTTCGTTTTTCCGATCATTGTGACGTTGAAATTCATATTATCACTTGGGGAAATGGGAAAAAATAGTCTAAATTATTATTTTTGAAAAATTCATTTAGACAGTGATCAGAAATTGGTAAAATTTGGAAAAGTTGCAGAATGTAAAAATTCAGGCCGTTAAAGAAAGTATAAAATAATCTTGGTTCAATCCTGTCAAATAAAATTGTCTTGTTTTTTTGCTGTATACACCTACAATTATCAAAAAAAACGTGCAAACAATTTTTTAAACGTAAAATTTTAATTACTTGCATGCTATCTCTCCACCAGAGCTGCTGGTCATAGGTTAACAGCAAAACAATGCGTGATGAGATCAACCAGCACGTGGGCTGCTGTAAAACTTTAAAAACACAAAAAAAGCATCGCTCTTTGTTCACAGCGCTGACAAATGAAGAAAATGATTTTCTGAAACAATTAGTTTCAATCTCATATATTACGCTCTTTCATTGTTTTGAAACGAGAATTTAACAATAAAATCAAAAATAAGTTTATTTGCTATTTTGAACAAAGGAAAATGCAACAAACATAAAAGCGAAACAAATAAATCTGCTTTGATAACAAGAACAGTAAAAGATTTTGAACTTCAAAAATGCAACAAAACAAGATATATCAAGATGACTTATGGCTTGACATCGTAACAATAGTTATCGATATAATGACCCGATTAGTTTATCGTTATTAAATCGCAACAATGAATTGTGCATCTTCAATTTCTTCAACATTTCCAACTACTTCCCACGTATTCTTCGCTGCATCATAAGTTTCTATTGCGTCGGTTCCTCTGTAAATTGTGATCGAATAAAAATTAGAACACGAAGCTATAATTTTAAAAGACAAAACATTGTTGAAAACTGATAATAACTCAAATGTTTCAGTCAAATCAACTCCGTCGCTTGCAAAAGTTGGATATTTGTAAATTTGAAATATTAAAAACAAAATGGACTAAAACTTGAAATTTTACATCAGCGATGGACAGATTCAACCAAACTATGTTTCAATAAATTGTAATGATTTCATATTAAGTTAGTAGAATCTCGTATGTTTCTATTCACAGGTTGGTAGACTCCATTAATTCAACATATTCATGCTTTCTATGCATTGATGACGTTCACAAACAACCACTCACCCTCCAGCGACATGCACCATCCCGTCTATGACGCATGAACCGTGGTTCCATCTCGCAACGTTCATATCAGCAACATCGGACCATGCTTGCTTGCGTGGATCGAATCGTTCAACAGAAGATAGATCGGCCTCATAGTCGTCATATCCTCCTTTTCGAACAAGGTTTCCAAGTTAATATTCACAAATTGTATAAATAATCTGATAACCTAATAGCTGCCTCGTTTATTCAGTGCAGATTTGTTCTATTGCAAAGTTTACACCAAACAATCAACTCAAGGTAAACTAAATACACGAAGAGTATATCAACCATGATGAACAAACTGTCATAGCATCTGCATTGGCCTATTAAGTGAATGATTTCGAATGAGTTGCAAAAACAGCAAAATTTGGTTCATCTTACAAGAACGAACATTCATAGCAGTTTGAAACAAAGTTAGCAACATTTAAAAAACACATTTTTGCATTTTATGCAAAGACAAAATGAGTGACGTCATGCAATGGAAACATTTAGGAATCATAAGTGGTCAGATATCGCAATCATCTTGAATCTGAGATATAGTGACACCTAGAGTTGACATTTGTTCAGCAGGGGATGCCGCGAGCGAGTATTGCCTAAATGTTGTGTTCATGTAGATTGCGCTAAATAAGAACCCACTATGTTGCTTCAGTACCTTTACTATAATGAACTAAGATTGCATTTATTACCTTATTTGGTTATTTATTATAGCAATTGTTTGGAACGGCATTTTCAAATTTGTCTGTTTCATTTTAACATAAGTATGATATTTCCTTCTGTCATCAGTTTCACATCCTAAGAAAGCCAGGCTATTTGAAAACTAGTTCTACATTGTTCCGTATTGGTTCTTCGAGCAAAAATGCTTATATTACATATGAACAACTTGGATCTGAAACAATAGATAAAATAAGTGACTCTGCATCATTTTATAATGCAAGATGACAGTGACAACAAGTGGTTTTCTCAAAATCAACAAGAACGCTATGCCATTGAGTTTTGTTATATTCTTCAAACATAATGATTTGTTACAATTTGCAGAAGTCTGTTGATTTTTTCGACTGTTGATAAATAAACAACTTCTGTCAAACAGTCCCCAAGATGAAAACTTGAAGCGACTTCAATTTGCCAACATTCCGTTTCCCGAAGTGAAGCTTACAAACCAGTTGAATATTCAAAACGTGGCAAGATCGGTTGTGCTGGAAACGTTTTATGATGATGAAATGAACCGAAACATTCAGTATTCATCTAGTTGGAAACCAAAACTCAGACACACTCGTAGATGTAGAACTTAGAAGCTTCAAGCTGTTCATAATGGTGGACCCACAACAATTTCCTGTGTACTTGGCAACGACAAAGCGAATACTTCCGTTTGCTTTATGTTGAAAATTTAAGTTGGCTGCTGGAATTTAATGTCAGATTTTATTTTTAAAAGCTTTACTGCATGTTCTTATTGAAGTTACCACCAATTATTTATACATTCAACGAATTTTTTTTTTTTCAAATAATGATCCAAGAATATCTCCTTTGTCATTAGGTACCGCATTGTAAATCACTAAACTGAAAGTTCGAGAAAGAAAAACTTATATTTAGCTGTTCACGACTTTTTGTGTCAAGCAGGTTTATAAGAAAATACTTAACAGTTCCAGCTAATCAAAAACTAACGAAACATGGAAGGCCAACCCGTGTAGTATTGTGACATCAAATTGACAGTCGTCATACTAGCAATGGTTTGTTTCGAAACTTTTCTGTCACGAAGAACGCCACGAAGATGCATTGTGAGTACTAGATTTAGTTTGTTTTAATACTTTCGATAATTATTTCGCTTGTCATGGATTGCATGTATTGCCAAGCCTGTATGAACAAACAATCCAGATACCAGGCCAATGAAATGGTTAATAAAGTCAAATTCCAAAAATTGAGAAAGAAAATCGATAAATCGTCTAATTCTACATTAACTTTTTTATTTATCAACTTCGAAAGCTTTTCTCATGCTCGCCTGGAACTTAGTTGCGTATGTTCTATTAATTATATTGAGCTACTCAACAAAACTTCAGATTTTAGATGTCCTACTGTAGTTGTTACAAACAGATCAATATAAACATGGCAACAAACGTTGATATAATAACACAATCAATCCTACCTATTGCATAGACTTGATCGTGTAAAACAACTGCAGGGAAGTCACATCTTTTAAATTTCATGGACGGAATTCTTCTCCACCGACCTTCTCGTGGATCCATGCATTCCACTGTGTTCAACGCCCCTCCGTTATAACCACCGACAACGTATATCAATCCTGTTGGAGATTGATGTTTTGTTAATAATAATATTCCAATTTCATCCTCAGATTTCTTTATAAATCAATGTTTATTCCAGCCACCGACAACGTATATCAACCCTGTTGGAGAATAGTGTCTTGATAGTAATATTTGATTTTCATCCCATGCTTTCTTTATGAATCAATACTTTAAATAGGAAAATGAAGCTACATATGGTTGTTGTGACGGTATCAATAATAGTAATAAACACAGGATGGGACTGCACCAGGCATTTTAATTATAAATTAATTTCTTGCGTTCTTCCAGTGACTGTAGACTTGACTATCACAAGAAATAATAACTAGCTTTTCACTTCTGACGTTTCGTCAGTCAGCATGACTGACTTTCACAAGGGGGCTAAAACAAGTAAAACTACCTGTTGTGCAGCAAATGGCACAAGACAGAAGCATATTAAACGCAATGAAGATCAACTATCAAAAATTAAAAAAACCTCCATCACCAAGTTAACTCCACAACACCAGCAAGCGTTGAAAGTCCTGCAATCTGATGAATCAAGAAAATTTTTAAAGTACAACAGTCGTCATGGACGGTAAAGTGTATGACTCTAAAGTCTAAATTAATGGCTCTTTTATGTGACAATAACACTTTTAATTTTACCTGCAAAACCTAATCTTGTAAGGAAAATAGCTAAATCGGTTACCAAATTAATTTGGCGATACGCTGCTGAGCATAAAAGTATCATGCCAGTCTATCACAGTCTTAAATGTGATAAAGATGTTACTCCCAGGATTTATGGTATATTTAAGCTTCGTAAACCTAATATTTCTCGTCGCCTCATAGTCTCTTTTATTGGGTCACTTACTTATAAATTATCAAAATTCTTAATTGATATTTTGTCTCCACTCTTTGATCTCTTCACTTCTTTGCCTCTCCCACACCCTGAACCTCATTTCAAGTTTATTATCATCAAATGAATTACTTACAAGTCGGGCAAAATTATCTGCAGGTGACGTAATTCAAGCTTTAAAACTGTGTTTTCAATCAACCGCTTGTTGTTATAAAAATGTGTGACGTCGTCTAATTTATGGTACGCCGATGGACTCCTGCATTTTTCGAGTTGTTGTAAACATTTTTATAGAACTCGTTGAACACATCGTTGATAAAGTCAGTCGTGCTGAACGACGAAACGTCGGAAACAAAAAGCTATTTATTATTTTAACATCTTGCGATAGTTTAGTGATAGCAGGGCGGCTCCAGGTATGCTGCACACGCGCAAATATATCCCGTTTAGTTTGCGAGCTCAGTCGTTTTGGCGCAAATTCGACATTGAATTATTATTTACTTTCTTAAAGTTCAAATTCTAAACGACATTTTTTTATCACACCTGAATTCAGTATAACCCAAAACAGAATGCAACAAATAATTTAGTCTTACGAAAGTCATGCAAAACGTTGATAGCTATTACGTAGTATTGCTGTAACTTCAACATACGAATTTTGATAAGCAACAGTACGTGTGATTGCACTTACAGAAAGAAGTAATAAAAAATTTGTAACGCGGCATTATACATGGACAGGATTTTATTTTTAAAGCAACTTGGCGCCATATTTTATGACAACACAAATATGGAACCCTTGCCAAAATGTTAAACTCGGCACCTGTCAGTGACAGAAGGCAAATGTCGCGGCTGTCATAATGAAATCTGGCGAACACCATCACATATTGCAAATCAAAGACAGCGAAAATCGCTCAATCGCTCAACTTTGTTTTCATTGTAAAAAATTGTCATTTCGAGCAAACATAAGCTACTGCACCTACCACGAACCTAAAGGAACAATCATTGAGACAAAGAAAATAATGAACTTAAAACAGAAAACTGAAACAATCGGTGACACAAAAATAACACAACCAACAAACGTGCTATTGTTCCTCGTTTTATATCAAACCAGAGTCGGAATCGTGCTTTTTCCACCGATTCCGACTCCAGATACCTCACAAACCTTCCGACTCCACAGTAGGGTGGCTCGTTTTTGAACTTTTTTTTTTTAATTCTCTCGGGGTAGTGGGGAAATGGTGCCAATGAGTGAGGAAACTCTCATGACAAAATTTGAGATTCGTAACAAATTGTCTTTAGCCTCCTCATGGGGCTCAAAAATCGAAAAATGGGGTCAAAAACGCATTTTTTCCAAAAAATAAAAAAAATATTTTGCAAGAATATTTTTAGTTTGGGTAGATACAATATTGTTTAGATATATTTAATTAACCTAAGAAAAAAAATTGGAGTCATTTGAACTATTCCTTCAGCTTCCTCACACCTTCTGAAAATTTCGCATTTTGCTGAAAATTTCGCATTTTTGTGTGTGGTTACAGAACCACAAAACGTCATTGCATTTCTCTTTATAGACCTGCCCTGAGCTGTTGCGTCACTTTTTAATGAATTCGGGTTAATTTGGTAGTTAATTTGGTAATCCATTTTATATGGAAAATTGTAAACCTGCAAGATGTAGTGGTATCCATCTTGAACTCTGAGCGTTGCGCGAAGAGAAAAAAAAAAGAAAAAAAAAAGGTAGGATATAGTGACGTCTTCTATTGAATTTGCGTCACTGATGAAGCCATGGTTGTCACAACGAAAGCTTTGACAAAAAATTGAAAGAATTTAAACAATACATGTTTCTATTGCTGTTTTAAGGTAAAAGTAACTTTTACTTATTAACACATGATGTTTCAAATGAATATTTCGGTAATGCCCTGAAGAACGATAATACACAGTAGCAACAGCAGTTACTAAAGGTTACAATAGCAAACAGCAAGGCTTCTGAAAGCGATTCAAACCAGCGAAATTATAATCAACAACACAAGGAAGGTTTTCAACAAAAACACAATCAACGAATTCTACAACAACGCAATCAACGTATTCAACAAAATCAACAAAAACTTAGGCTACAGCAATGTTGAACACAATAGCCTAGTGCTAAATTTTCTGTTCAAATGTTAAATTGCTTTTTATTGTCAAATTTTTGGCGTTATCTTTCGGCTCAGTAACGTTGTTCCAATGAAAACGTCTCTGTTTTCTTGACCACAAACTTTACTGGATGTTGTTTTCTTGACCACAAACTTTCCGTTACCAACTTTAACATTCTTTCCACTGCTTGTGTGTGACAGGGAATTTTGAAGAGCTCACTTGGCACCGGTAGTGGAGTTCCTTGACTGATTGCTTTGCATATTACGTCATCTGTTACATCTTGCAGCAAAGGTAGTGGTGTGAGATCAACGTTTTGCCAGTCGATTAATTCATGAAATGCCGTCGCGTCAAAATTGATGATTGGAATCTTAAAACCTCGCACACTGCTGTTTCGTTCTGCTATCAGTTTTCGGGCACGCAAAACTCTTCTCAATCCAAGTTCCCGGATAATTTTACTGTCGTCAGCAACCATGGATAACAAAACACTTTCTGGATGGGCATTATATCCATTTCTTTGCATCACTGGAAGAACGATTTGTTTGACTTCTATTGGCAGGCAGCGTGTTCTCATAATTGTTTCGTACATGTGCTTAGCACCAAGTGTAGCAGATGGATTGCATTTTATTTTGAACCACATTGATGTATATACTTTCATAATAAATTCCATCAGAAGAATTAAAGTGCCAGATGGGTTGGATTTCGTCACACAGAGACGCAAAATTCTGTTTGCTGTCGTCAGCCAGCGTGAATGACATATTGTTCCAGGATTACGTTGAAATGCAAGATCATTCACAGTGGCTTTTGATGTTGCTCGGTGGATTTCATATAGATACTTTTGGTCAGTACTTAGGTCATCACAGTCCACTTTAATAGTTTCTATTACAATTGTGCGAAATTTAACGTTAACTGCAACTTGTTCGCAATTTCCCAAAGCTTGGCCAATTTCTCCCGTGAATCCACCTGGTCCACATGTTCTCCCATCAAGTTTTTGAATTAAATGTCTTAAAGGCAATTCATTCCCATGAAGTTGGCAAATTAACCACTGTAATGGCCTGCCAACCGCTCTTTCCAACAATGCAACAGCTCCATTTTTTGTGCCTGTATTTACATTTGTTCCGTCGCAACCAATTGCTCTCAAGTATGTTAAATCTAGATTGGATGTGTTGGAATTAAAGAATTTTATAATAGCTCTCAAAATATTTTTTGAAGAACCAGATTCCTGAGTGACATGGCTAATGAACTTTGATCCAGGCTCTTGCAACATACATATATGTTCTTCTTTAACCAGTGATTTTGAAAACTTGCTGCCTTTTTTTACATTTGTAAGTGTTTCATCAATGCGCCCATCAAAATAAATAGCAAATGGGGAAACAAAATCTGCATCACTGGAGCTTTGTGCTTCTCTGCGGACCTTTTTTCTTTCTCGACGAATTTTATGTCGATCTATAACAGAGCTGTCATCATTTTCACTTATCACCCCAATGTCCAGCAACAATGAGCTTGCAATAAAAGCTGCTGTTTGTGAATACCAAAAATAATCATTTTTCTATTCGTGCGCTGGTCAATCAAGAAGTCCTGCTCCTTACAGGGCACTTTTTTAGAAGCAGAACATGTGCAAGTTGTAAAATCCAAACATTTACAAGCAGCAATATCAAAAGCTTTTTTCCTTGATTTTGAATACTTTGTAGTTTGTCTTGGTACAAAGGAGTGTCTGCTCTGAATGGATAATTTTTCTGGAATTTTTTAAGCTGTGCATGGTAAGTATTTAACATATCCTTGACCCGTTTCTTCGAAACAATGGGGATAGAAGCTGACTCCCATATTTCCATTACTGAGTTAGTGACTATTTCAGAAATTCCTGAAAAGGCCGGTTCTTTAGATGACGATTCCAGAAAAGACATTCTTTGAAACTGGCATGCTTTAATGACATCTTCGTAGTTTGGCAATACAGTAGCTGGCAAAGAGTTTGGCTGTCCAAATACAGGACACTCAGTACTTTTCCTGGTTAATTTTCTCATCATTTTAGCGTAGGCCTTTATACACATAGCAAACTGCAAACACATAAGAATTCATATTTTGAAAGGTTAGTACGACTATAACTGTCTTCCAGTCAATTGAACCAGTAAAATAACTAAGTTAGTTAGTTAGTAGTCAACCTACTAACTAACCTACTCTTCCTGCTCAAACAAGAAGAACTGGGTCAACAATCAACAATATGTGTTTTTACAAAAAGTCACGCCATATTAGCTAACAAAGTAAACAATATGTTGATTGTGATGCTGTTGTGGTGTGCTATTGCAGCCGGTTGTAGGCGAATTCTTCGTAAACAATTCTTCGTAAAGCAATTCTTCGTAAGCAATTCTTCGTAAAACAATTGTTCGTAAACAGTTGTTGGTGAAATGAAATCCGTAAAAGAATTTTTCGTAAAGCATTTCTTCGTATACATCAAATCTCCATTGCATGCACGAATAAATGCTTTGGGAAGAATTGTTTTACAAAGAATTAACTTTACAAAGAATTGTTTTACGAAAAATTGCTTACGAAGAATTGCTTTACGAAGAATTGTTTACGAAGAAAACGTCGGACACCATTGTAGCCACTGATAGTAATTATTTCAATTTTTTGTCTAAGCTTTCGTTGTGACAGCCACGGCTTCGTCAGTGAAGTAAATTCAATAGAAGACGTCACTTTTTCCTACCAAATTAACCCAACTTTATTAAAAAATGACGCAACAGCTCGGGGCAGGTCTGTAAAGAGATAATATGCAATGACGTTTTATAGTTGGCAAAATGTCTAACGCAATTATGTAACCACACACAAAAATGCGAAATTTTCAGAAGGTGTGAGGAAGCTGAAGGAATAGTTAAAATGACTCCAATTTTTTTTCTTAGGTTAATTAAATATATCTAAACAATATTGTATCTACCCAAACTAAAAATATTCTTGCAAAATATTTTTTTTATTTTTTGGAAAAAATGCGTTTTTGACCCCATTTTTTGATTTTTGAGCCCCATGAGGAGGCTAAAGACAATTTGTTACGAATCTCAAATTTTGCCATGAGCGTTTTCTCACTCATTGGCACCATTTCCCCACTACCCCGAGAGAATTTAAAAAAGTTCAAAAACGAGCCACCCTACTCCACAGCCCTGATAAGCTCAAATAATTCAATACAAAATTGCTGCATGCGATATTTAGGACATGAAATTTATAAAAGATTTAAGATTTGTTTGGGACGCTAAGATCATAAGCTATTTTAATTTTATTGAAAAAGAAAATCAAACAAAAGAACAAACCAACATTTGGAGTAAAGTAAGTTGGAGCAAAGTGGACGATGTAAACAAAATACATTGAATTTAAAGTTAATTTCCGGATGAACAAACGTGCAAACATTTTGCATCTATTTCATTTCTAGGGTTTTAACGATTTTTTTCACTACATACAGTGTGTTGCACTGGAAGACCATTATTTTGCTAATGTAGTTTCTAACTCATGTCTCTTTACACTTAGTGACTCAGGCAGCAAAATCTGTCATTTTTACATTGATTCAACGTCTACATGCGTTGAATCAATATAAAAATGATAGATTGTGTTGTCTGGAGAGTTGGATACACAGAATGTAAGATGCATGGTACAAACTAAACAGTTTGGGCTGGTTTCAACTTTTTGTGTGTTTTCATGTTGCTCATTACTCCATTACTTTTCATATGTATGCACTAGGACTGCTTGAAACAAACTTTGTCTGGTCAAAACAAATCGAATTCCTTCACAAAAACATTTAATGCAAAGCAATGTTAAGACAAATGCTCTACGTATTTTTTTGAATAGAAACCATCCTTGAATAGAAACCGCCCTCGAATAGAAGCCGCCCTCGAATAGAGACCGCACGATTTGATTAAAAATAAACAATAGAAGCCTCCCTGGAATAGAAGCAGCCCAGTTTACCAATAAACATCGCCATTTACGCGACAAGCCTCTTAAGAAACTCGAATGGCTAATCTATCTGTTCCCGACGGCCCTCCCTATTGTACAGTAATGGTTCGTGTGACAAAACAGTCGACTAACTGTGCGATAATTGCAGTTTGAAAACATTCGATTTGATGAGATTGATCAATCCCACTATGAATCGAATGTGATTGTGATCATGTTGTTGTTCTCAATAAAATAAAGAATGGTTTGTAAAACCAATGAAATTATGAGATATTGGATTATTATGTGTTCGTAATATGTACTTATAAATTTATTAAATGAGTTTTACTGTGTAACAGTGTTGGCACCATCTATGAAATACTTCATCACAACACATTGATTTCACTTATTTAATTTTTCAAAAAAGTTCAAACCTCCAGTGGAAGCCAAAGCATGACCACAACGACCTTCATTCATATCAACGCTGTTGTACCATTTGTTTTCAACAATGTCGTAGCTTTCACATGAAGTCAAACCAATGGCAATGCCTCTCCTGCCACCAACAGTGAAGATTGAATCTGTTCATGTATAAACATTGATTCTCTTCAATTGTAATTTTGTTTAGAACAAAATAGATCATATAATAACAGAAACTTAAATATAATAGATTTAATGATTTTCATAATTATTGCCAAACAGAATACAAATTTATATTAAACAATGCGAACAAATTTTGTAATGTATAAACGCTGGAATTAAATCATAATTAAAATCCTGTTATTTTGTATTACTTAACAATCAGAAACAAACCTATAATTTATATTGCTTTTCTTATTGATTCAAAGAATTAAAATAAAAAGAATCTTGATGATTTTCTGGAAGAAGGCAGGAACAAAAGACTCACTGAGTTAAGTGGACACCTCGTTACCAGAAAGATTCATTATTCATTCATTTATTCAACACTACGTGTGAGTAGATATGTAGATTATGCTGCTACGTCTCTAGAAAAGATTTCCTGAAAGAGGAAAATGAGGGATGGCACAAGGTTTTTCAAAAATAAAAATAGACGACGAAAAAAAACTAGATATTAATAACTTGATATTAATTAATAATTATTAATCTAAATTATAGATTATGCTTATTACTTCTCTAACAAATTTTTTTTGCTGCAGACTAAGAGTTAATCTCTACAACAAGTATTCAAACTACCCTTTTGCTATGAACATTAGATGGAAACTGTTTTTCGTGCTATGAAGACCAACCAAACATCGCGTGCGATATTTGTTAAAAGCAGATTGCATCCGTGGAGTACATTGCGCTTCCCAATAAACCAATACATTTACAAATTTTAAACCAAAAACCGTAATGTTGGTGAAGCTGACTTGACATCTTGGAGCCTTGATGATCAGTACAATTACAAAACTACCTTTCGTGACCTATCACAGACCTACTTTTGTGTCTGCTGGGTAAAAGTAGGTTAGCATACTTTCACAGGCTCAGGAAAAACTTTTTTTTTCAAATTGATTCCTATGACAACTTTCTCCGTGCATCATTAAACATATAAAATATCATTTTAACTATACAGACATGTGAATGCTCAAATAAAAGTTAGTGAGAAGTGCATAGATTGATAGAATGTTATTGCGTTTAAACAAATTATTGAGCAAACAAACGTTCCTAAACAATGAACCATGTTTGGGAAAAAATGGCTGGAAAAAGAGAAAAGATTCCACAAAAATTTAAGAAACATCTTGTTCATCCGCGAGGTGCAAGTTGCCCATCCCAGCTCTACACAATGTGACTTCTGCTCACGTTAATTTTACCACAGAATGATGGGCTTTCAATGTTACATCTGACATCCACATCCATTCTAATACGTCGCCATTAAAGGAAGACAAAAACTATAATAGGAGGCAAGATAGAGACGACCACGATGATGATACTCGTTACAATCGTTCAGATAATTTTTACGTCACTAACCTGGATATCGAGTTTATTGATTTGCAGAGTGTTTTACAAATCTATTTTATTATTTTGGGTTTAATATCATTTATTAACGTGAAGTGACATAGACATATAAAACTCTGTACTTTATTGTTAATACATTAATATGCGTATTGGATCCTCTGCGTTGCTTTCAGAGCTTTGTGATCGCAGCCGTACGGGCGGGTGCATTGTTATACCGAATCCATTTCTTCAATGTTTAGTGCTAAGCAAGAACACAGTTTAGTGCTAATTTTATAACGTCTCAGACACGACCCGACAAGGCATAGAACTCACGTCTACCGATCAAGAGGTGGACATTCTATTGACTGCACCACCAAGCCAGCGTTGCTAGCACATATAACATTGTTCTGAAGGCTAAATCGCCTGCAATGTCAATTTATGTTATTACAGAGTTTACCAAGTCGTGACGTCATAATTTGATTACCATCTCTGCAAAAAATAAAATAGGTTGGTGAAAACCGTTGAGAAAGTCAGCGCCCTTCATTAGTTTAGTTTGTCATGATACCACTCAGCCCTCTTTTCTGTTATTAGGTGAAAAGATTCGCAATCACTACTTCAAATAGATTTTGATGAACTATTTGTGACATTAATATATAATAAAAGTGATGATTTTGATGTAGAGAAACTTTCAGCAGAAAGGGGGAGGGAAGCGACGTAGTAAGTTCCCTAAGAATAAACGTAACCACGTTCAGAGAACTTCCAATCATATAATCTTCATATGTAACTAATAATTCTCAATGTAAGCTTGTCGAGCTCAGTGAACATGATTGAACTGACCCGTGTAAATGTAAGTCATTTTATATCGCAATATGTTGCCAGGTCGTTTATCATGGAACGCTATTGTAGATATGATTTCTGTCAGAAGAAAATTCTTTCCCGCATTTTTACTGCGTGCTGAAACGTATTTTAGCAATCAATTTAATTAAATACGAGAGCACCGCGATGCTTATTTTCAGCATTATTCAATGCGAAAGGCAACAAATTTGTAAAACCATTTCAAAACTTTGTTTGAAAGCATGTTATTCAAAAACTGCGCAAAAATAACAACTTTTAAAATTGTGCAAATTTGGTAAAGTCAAATTTAGGCCTAACTTGTTTAAAAAATAAGATCGAACGAGATATGAAAATGTGGCTAGCACGCTAATGTCGTTATCAATGAAAACAAAACTCATCAAACATCAAACTTGAAAAATTAAATCAACGATAGTGAAATTGTTGAGTGAGTAAAAATAAACGCAAACATTGGCGAGCATGTGGCATTCCGGACCAAACTTCCAAACAAACCAAAGTAATCTCATCAAACATCAACCTATAAAACATAAACGCTCGATAGTGAAATTTGCGTAAAAACTGTTGATCGAGTGAAATGAAGGTGAAATGTTAGCGAGCATGTGGCACTCCAGACCAAACTTGTGTGATGCGCATCACATGCGCACTCGGCGCTCATCGTTGTTAATATTCATCACTTTTGTCACAAACATGAGTTCATCTGCATGTTGTACAACCAACTTAATTTGAATTTAATCTCAAGTGGATTCTTACCATTGCAAACCACAGAAGCAGCTCCAAATCTCACAACATTTGTCGAAGCAAGTTGAGTCCAACCAGATTCTTCATCATTTAACTTGAATCTTTCAACCGCTTTAGTTGCGTTTCCACCGATAACAAAAACCTCACTTTTATGACAAACAGCTGATCCGCACCAGTGTTTAAAGTTTGTGTTCTGAAGAAACATAAATTGTTAAGAATGCGCAAGATCAACAACGTCATGATTTCACAAGACTTGCTTGAATGTCCGACATAATTTCACATCAATTGTGAAACGTCGAGTGCAATCATTGCAACTGCATGTGATGCATTTGCTGAAGAGCAAGATATCACAAACACAAAACATTTAAATATTAACAACTTGGAGCTCACCACTCATAGTACAAGAATAGTTTTTGTTTAGAGCGTACACCATCAAATAATAAATTCACTCATCCTAGTAACAATAAACCGAAAAGCTATAAAGTTTTACCAAGAAATCAGTTGCTTCTTTCTTTCTTACGTCATACTTCCACATATTCTTTTGATGAAACGCAAGAAATTGATTCCTCGATTCTGAAACAAACAAAAAAGAAACACGTTCAAAATATTTAACAGTATAAAATATTTAATAACAATTAGCGTGTATATGATTTTTACAGCAAGTACACTGCAAGAACCCGTAAGCTTGAACGGAGATGGAAAATTAAAGACTTCCATTACATGCGAGATAGCAAGTCCGCTCTTGCATTCCGAATTCTAACGAATTTTTATCATTGCACATTTCCTAAGAAAACAGTTACATAATACCATGTGGCATGAAAAGTACAAAATTGCAAGCTCAAGCAAAAGCGGCTTTTCCGGTTACCTCGCTCTTGGTTTTGCTTGTTATGCATCACAGCTTCATTTAGGCTACTGTGCAAAATCCAAGTTTTTTTGTGAAACCTGAAGAGAGGCGATAATAACCAATCAAGTTGCATTTTGATAAATAAAAGTTGAACAGATGAAAAATATTAAAAAATACTTAAATTTTTTTTTAAGTCAGTCAAAGCGCTTGATTGGTTTAATTAAAATCGCTTTTGATGTGATGTCACATTAAGAACAACTTTGAAAAACATAAAAGAGGTTTGTGGCAAGACAACTGTAGGTTAGTTATCAATAGACCGATGTCATGTCAATGTACATTGTATGTTATGTTATGCAGGAATGAGGAAATTAACTTTCTCAAAATTATCGTTGAATTGTTTTTGTTTCCTCTGAAAGCGCACTTTTGTCATTGTTATAATAGTAATAATTAAAAATGTTTGCAAACCACTCTTGCTTCCCTGCTTTTAGCGTTTTTTACTTTGCGATCTTTATCGTCAATCGACCTCAAAATAGCAGATCTTGTGTTGTATTCAGAGATCGATGGCATATTCATGTTGATGTACGAGCAGTCGCTGATACTTTGACGTACTAGCGGTTGCCTGCAAGTGGTCTCATGTCTTACTGCGAATTCTCATGTTCACTGCCAGTTGCGTACGCTGAGGGCGGCCATTGGGCAGTACCACCTTTCTTCAAAAATGTTGATTGTTCACCTACCACCTAGTAATCTTGCACAATATGACTTAGTGGCTGTTATTAGCAAATGGACGTTTTTTAGATCGTTTTCATTCGAAAATGATTTTGAATGGCCCTCCACTTTCAGAAAATCCTGCTAACGCCACTGTCACTGCTTAAATGACCTGATAAACGCCCAGACTGACATTATTACGTCATAGATCAGACAACTTCAAACGAACTTTATTTTACACTGATTAAAAAATGAACTGCCAACATAATAAAAATCTGTTTTGTGGTGTGTATGCGTTTCTTATTATTCGTCCAACACACGATTATTTTATCACTGCGCATGTTGCAGTTTATCGCTGCACAATTCTGGTTTATCACTATGCCTTAGAAATGCCGCTGAGACAACTTGATTAGTCACTCTGATAATAGCATAGTAACATTGTGTTATGTGATGTGTCATTTACATACAAAAAGCAATATGTAGGTTGCAGGTTTAAGTATTTTATAAAAGTTACATATCACCGGATGTGATGAGTTAGAATGTCAGTTATCTGCTTTTCCATTGTAAATTGAAACGTGGACGTCGCTACAATAGCATAGCGTCGTCCACGATTGAAATGTCCAGAATTTTTGTAAAACACAGCTATGTTCAGTTCAGTTCAGTTGTTTTTTTATTTCTGACCATCATATCAAAACAATACACATCAACATAGCAAAGGTCAAGAAAAAGGTAGAAGCGACAAAACGCGAACGTTAAAACGTGTTTGTGATCGAAGTAAGTTATTGAGTTGAAAAAAATTTGGCACGATCGCAACACCTTGTTAATGTGAAAGACGAAACTGACGTCTTGATTTCAAAACCCAGATCAAATTTGGTTCAAGACTATTGGTAAACAAGCATGGTTCTCTTGGCAAACGTTCACATTTCTGGAAATTTGCTATTATTCAGCAGCTTCCCTCAATTTGCGCTGGATCAATGTTTGAAGTTGTTAATAAAAAGTATAAAAAATTACTCCTCGTATATTTTCCTAACAAAACCTTTGATTAGTGACGTCAATAAAGAAACGATCTGAATCATTTGACTCCGCTTTGAATAACTTTCATCAATAATGCGACACAAAAGCTGTGGGACATTGTGACTCAATGAACAACTCTTACATGCAGTACTGAAATTTTAAAGTAAAAAAGTTGTTCAAACCTTCCTTTGCTGAAGGAGCGGGAAGAACTTCAGTTGCAGCAGCACGTGAAATTGCAGATAGAAGTAAAATATTCGTACATTCCACTAAAGTCATAATTAATTCCTGAAGAATTAAAAGGAACTTTAGCAAACTTAACAATAGAATTATCAAGGTGTCCCACTCCTATAGGACACCGGGTCTTCTTTAATCTGCAATTGCCGCTTACGGATTAAGAGCTTTAGCTCTGAAATTCCTAGACTTTAAACAAAATTTAGTTGACATAATGTTACCGTGTTGCCCGAATTCCAAAGATATTTGTTCAAGAAATTATATCGCGTTGTTGATTTTACACCCTAGAATTACCAAGGTGTCCTATAGGACGCCAGAAAGCATTTTACTCTGTATTGACTAAGATTATTTTAAATCTAAATCTCTTTTGCTATCAATAGCTGCCAGTCGAAACTCACTCATTGTGACGCAACAGCAAGTCTTTGATTTGTAACACAGCAAGAGCAAGGTTTTTACGTTTACATTTCACACACTTTAGTAGCCTACCTACTATGTAAAGTACCGACCAAAAGCTAAAAAACAGTCTGTCTGTTATCCACCATGCATTCTACGCCAGACACCACCACGACTGCCAAAAAGCCATGTGTGATCGGTTTCTATAATTAGAACAAAGTCGGGGTCGACGTTTTTGATCAAATGGCTTGTTTGTACAGTACGCGATCAGTTTCAAGGAGGTGGCCATTAGTTGTACGGGGTAGCATCCTCGATATAGCTGCAATCAACGCATGTGCTCTTTTCATAAAGTCGACTGATAACCATATATCACGAAGAGACTTTATACTAGAGCTCATTGTATGTTTGTGCCACCAACTACAAAACAACACAACTATTGACATGAATGACACCTGGGCAGTGCTTCCGCTTCTTACAACTGATAAATCCTCTTCAGTTCCTTTTTTGTCCTGAAAAATCCCTTTTTTCTCAGTCGGAAATCCTTCAAAATTTCCTTCATAGGCGAGGTTATTTTTGACGTTATTTAAGTTGAAAAAGGTGCTAATACAACTTTAAAGTTATTATAATCTCAGTTATGCTAAAGCTAACTTATTTTCATCTCGATTTTTTTTTTCAGTAGCACTAGTAGTATGTCGAAGCAACGTTGTTTTATTAGAACAGTAGGCTGCACAAAAGCAGCACATATTTTACAATAACATAGTTTACTGGTACGTTCTTTGTTCACTGTCCAGCCAAAAACGTTCGTCGGTTCTTGGACATTTACCACCTGGAGTCCTGGACATCATTAAAAATAATAATAATTGTAAATTTCCTTTGCATTACAAGACATGTAACCGAGTCGTTCATATCAAGCATTGTTGTGGGTTTGACACCTGTCAGAAGATATTTCATTTTTTTGATAATAATAACTGTGTTTTTATTTGCGCCCATTGCGATAACATACAGTACACTGCGATCACAGATGCGATACAACAGACGACAGGAAGCAGCGAAGTGACATATAGTCTTCGAGTCAGCTGCTCCCCTTATTTTGGCATGCCATTAAGTGTCTTTGCCGAGACACAGCCGCGTGCTCTGGAGCGGTGTCAAACCCACATCCTTTCGAACGTCGCACAGACGTTCTCACCACTCGCCTGCGCAGTAGGGTGGCTCATTTTCCTTGATCTTCTTTAAAATTTTTGTCAGTTTGGAATAATGTTCCATTTTGCTCACTGATATTTGTAAACCAAAAATTTTTGTTGGGTTTTGACCTTTGACCCTGGTTCACCCAAGGAGAAATTCTAAATTTTTCTGAAAAATTAGTAAATTTCGAAGTGGTTTATCAGTATCTGAAGAGAGGATTTCTCAAAATTTGACCACGTGATTTTGATGTCACTTCCTCTGTTAACTTCCACGTGGAACATCTTCACCCTACTCCAAGTCTGAGAGTCACTAATAGTGCATGCTTTTAGTGTCATTTTAGTTGATTTTACAGCCTTTTCGCAGTCAGTGAATCTATTCTATAACATAATTATAGACCAACAAAAAAATTTTGGCACAAAAGATGAGAGTCATTTTAGAGTATTTCAGGGCCCCTGATTCCGAAAATGCACTTAGTTTTTTCGAATTGGCTCTAGTTTTCGAGATATTCGACAATGAAAATATTTTTGAAATCGTTTCTCAAAAGCTTTCAAATAGCCAATTACTTATTTTCAGCCCTGTTTACCATTATGATGTCATAATTGCACTTGTCTAGTTCAATTGGTTCATATTGCACGAAAGATCAAAACGCAAGCAAAGGTTGAAATGAACTGTGTTTAACGTAAGGGAGACATAACTATTCAATGAAAACAGTTGTGAATCAGTAGGCCTACATCCACTAGCGTACGCAGGGGGGGGGCCATTGGGCCATGGCCCCCCCCCCTTAAGATGTTGTGTGACGTCATGATATTGAGAATGATGCTTTCAGTCTCTTTATGCTTGGGAATGATGCTTTCAGTGTAAAAAAAACTTTCCTAATTGTAAACAAAACTGAATTAAAAGAGCGACTTTTGCCAATACCAAACATCTCAGCCAGGAATTAGCAACAAGAAAACGTAGAGACTTAGCTTTATTTCCGAAAAATGCCGAAGAAAACATGATCTTATCCTTTTGCTATGCCACCTGACAGCACCATTTTACAGGAATATTCATACCCACATTTTTGTTGAAAATGCTCTCAGAATGCACCAAATTCAAAGTAATTTTTCAAAATTTTCTGGGGGAGGCCCCCCAGACCCCCCGCCGCTGGGTGTCGTCTAAATTTTCTGGCTACGCAACCGTTAATGGCCCCCCCTTGAGAAAATCCTGCGTACGCCACTGCCTACATCACAAGAAAAATATCCCGAAAGTCATGTGTTTATGAATGCAGCTTTATATTGAAAAGGTAGGCCTACTGAAATGGATACTTGTACAAATGAAGTTTTAATCTAAGCCTTTGCTAAGGCCAAGTCTTTGCTGCAAGAAGTTTTTTTCTGGTCTATAGGCTAAATAAATGGCATATAGGCTAATAAAATATGCCTTTGACAAGTAGGATGCTGTACAAACAACCCAGATATATTTTGCTGCATGAGGCAACGCAGAGGACCAACGCATTCTGCGATAGATACAGCGCTATATAAAAACAAGCATTATTATTATTACTTTGACATGAAGCTGGGTGATCAAGATAAGTCCTGGGTTCCTCCTAAAGTATGCAAACATTGCACTCAAACCCGTTTCTGGGCTCAAGGCTAAGAAGTTCAGAGTGCCATGGCATAAAGAGAGCCGTGGAATCACCATGAAAATTGATACTTTTGCACGGTGAGGATGTTCGAAGGAAGTTGGAACATCATGTTTACATGGAGTGTGCAAGGCAGTCATTGCATGGACGTTGCTATTTCTGTTTTTTGTTTGCCCTCTCTAGTTTCAAGTGGTGATTTGCTTGAAACAATAGGAAAACGGGCATGACTGAGAGTAACCTCAATACCTTCAGTAATGTTTTGGAGCAAGGTCAAGTTTTTTTTCTCAAAACCATTTCTACCACCTACTGTATAGTAGTTAAAGATTTAGTTATCAAAAGTGGTAGCTGCAAACTTGGCTCTTCATCTCGATCAACATAGCATTCTTGACTCCAAGGCCAAGATTACGTTTTTCCGCAGCAAGAATAAAATTCTAAGCAGCTACTTTACTGAAGAACATTTTGTATTCTGTAATTATATAAATGGCCTTCGTACCTTGATGGGGTGTTGCTCAGTAGGCCAATCACAATAAAGAGTTGCGTTAGTTCATCGATAGCTTTGTTTTGCTTATTTGTCTAGTTTGTTAAGCAAAACAATGTATGCATTTTGTTTATACTTAGTAGCTTACTTAGTAAGTCTGAGACTGTTGAAATCAACAAATATATTAATGCAAAACGCAAGTTATATATTCTACATCTTGTATCCTCAGGCTTACTTCACATCATATTTTGATTGTTACTAGGCCAGTAAACGTTAAATAGCCGTTTGTTTGGGTTGTAATCAACGTGATTGGTTCCAAATAGCGTTTATACAACTCAGAAATGTGCCTGGGATTACTTCCAGTTTTGTCTATGTAGTAAACGACACGACGTTAAATCTATAGGGGCTCAAAATTGCGAAAAAATTGTTTTTGCTATAACTCAAAAACTAAAGCCAATTCGAGAAAACTTAGTGCATTTTCAGAATCAGGGGCCTCGAAATATCTTAAAATGACTCTCACATGTCGTGCCTTTATATAAAAAAAAGTTTTGTTGCCCTGTGAAAATCGATAAACATCGTCAAATGATTCAAGAAACTGAAAGCAGTAGATATTTACTACGTGAAGGGTGCACAAAGAAAATCATGTCTGAAATGTGGTGGAATTCGACATTTTGAGAGTAATACATGTGTCAGTGTTCATGGAGTTGCTAATTAAACCACTTTGATTGCTACAAGTTTGTGTTACTGCCTCTTCTTGTCCATTAAGATGCTAGAGTGCATTAGAAGATAGTGGGTGAGCAGTTTCAGGGATAAGCGAAAATTCGATATTTTGAAAAAATTCAAACCAGGTGAACCAGGGTCAAACGTTAATATTTTTTTGTGAAATTTGGTGTAGGAGATACATTTACCAAAAGGAACAACATTCCAAACTGACGAAAAATTTAAAAGAAAAAAAAATTTTTTTTCGAGATTTTGCGCCAGCCTACTGCGCAGCCTACACCATAATAGCCTAAGCTTATCATTTACCAATTACCACTCTCATCTTTTTTACCCGGACTCCTAACCTATCCCTAACACCGTAAATGTCCAGTAATGAATTATCCATCCATTAACAAATTTATTTTTGTGTATAGTACAGTTTTCATTGATGTGTTAACTTAACATTACTATAGGCTAGGCTATCTCTTTTTTCTCCTTGTCAGTAACATCTTCACAATCATCTGAGACTGATGAAAAACTTCAGAATACTAGGCCTATTCATGATACTGATACCTAACTCATAGCATCTTTTCACAAATTGGGACTAGGTGGGCAAATTTTCAAAAAGGGCATTTTTAACGCGCGAATTCTATTAAAAAGGGCACTTTTCACGCGTAAATGATGGGAAAAAAGGCATTTTTTCCGAGCGTAAAACTAGTAAAAATGTAGAATTCTCAGGAAAATTGTGAGTAAAAAGACATATTATACTGAGGCTAAACTTTTGAGACCTATAATTGATTCCTATATTCATCTCCGCCCACAATATTTTATAAATAATAATGTAATGAAATTTAATCTAGCAGCATTTAGTTGCAAAGCTCTCTTGTACTAAAGTAAAAAGAAACAACTATGATAATAATCCAGGGCCGTAGCCAGACCGTAGAGCAAGGGGGGGCCAACTTTTCGTTAGGGGGGGCCGAAAAAATTTGAATGATTTTGGCATTTTAACCTCTTAAACACCGGTATCCACAAAAATTTGCAATATGTCAGTTTTGTGTTAAGTCCAGTAGCGTAGCCAGGAATTTTGAAAGGAGAGGTTTTGACGACCGGCGGGCGAAGCCCGACGGCGTGTTCGCCTAAGACGACACCCAGCGACGGGGGGTCTGGGGGGCCTCCCCCAGAAAATTTTGAAAAATTACTTTGAATTTGGTGCATTCTGAGAGCATTTTCAACAAAAATGTGGGTATAAATATTCCTGTAAAATGGTGCTGTCAGGTGGCATAGCAAAAGGATAAGATCATGTTTTCTTCAGCATTTTTCGGAAATAAAGCTAAGTCTCTATGTTTTCTTGTTGCTAATTCCTGGCTGAGATGTTTGGTATTGGCACAACTCGCTCTTTTAATGCAGTTTTGTTTAAAATTAGGCAAATTTTTTTAGACTGAAAGCATCATGCTCAAGCATAAAGAGACTGAAAGCATCATTCTCAATATCGTGACGTCACACGCGTGCCAAAGGGGGGGGTTGTAACCCCCCCCCCCCTTTGGCTACGCCACTGGTTAAGACCAACACTGGTCTCTTATCACGGCAACCATATTACAATGACCAACATAACAAAGCAATTGTTGACTTGTTGTATAAATAGCGGTACTTGTTACGAGCAAAAACTTTAACTGGCTCGAAGAAGCTAGTGCCGAGGATTTTGATATATATGATTACATTCCGCCTATACAATCGTGAGCTGGTCTATTGCAATTGCAGTCGCGGATGTTTGGATGCAAGCCGTCTCACAAACAAGTCTAAATCGATAGATTTCGATACAGAATGTTCAAAGGCCATAAGCACTAAGTTTGCCTGTCTTGGTTGTAACATGCTCCGTCTAGTGGGAGCGTCAGCCCTTGTGAACACTGAGAATCCACACTCATAAACGGCAGTGCTAGATTCAAAATGTAGCAATATCTGCTGCAAGGTTGAACACTTCACAGATCAGAAAACTAGAAACAAAATTTATTTACACTGATTGGATTGAAGAAGAAAAATAAACACTGCTAAACTGCACAAATTTGGTTTATCACTGCACAAATTGGTTATCACTGACCCTTAGAATTAAGTATGGTAAGTAATGGGTATGAATTAAGTATGAATTAAGTATGGTAAGTATTTAAGAATGGTAAGAATTAAGTATAGCCTAATTTGTACCGGTTTGTAGGCCTGCTGGAAATCCATTCCCTCTTTGTTAGGTTATCATTCTTTCCCAAAACATTTTTATTTTACACAGTTTCTGACAATTTTTTTACCAACCTAACACGTGTTGGCCTTGGTTGAATTGAACCTGTTGAGGTTGCCAAAGGAGGAGTTAGGGGGGGGCGAAATTGTTTAATCATCATAGCTGTTAACTAAACAAAACAATTGTAGTTAATTGGGCCAGTTGGAGCTCTGCAACGGGAAAATGGGCAAAATCATTATAATTGCAGCTGTTGCTCAAGAATGTTGGGATTTTGCCAGGGGGGCGAAATTTTTTTCAGGGGGGGCGAGGCCCCCCTGGCCCCCGGCTGGCTACGGGCCTGTAATAATCTATGAAACGCAACTGCTAAGATATTATAAGGAGTTGAATCTTTGCAGATTTGATGATTCTAAAGAGCTGGTATTTCATTTTGATGAAAATCAGGCAACAAACTTCGGTAATTCAGACTTTTAAAATCTCACACAAAATTTGAGGTAGCCTACTCACAACACACATTAATAATCTGCTTGAATGGAACATTCACGATATTATAAGTAAGGTCAAAGGTAGGCTCATAAGTTCAATCATCAATCAATCATTTTATTTTTCGTCATTTGTTATGCAGCTTGTCCTATCACTTTTCTTGTTCTTTTGTCATTGATGACTGAGGTTTGGGTACCTGGCTGTTGTTTAGTCTTGCAAATCATTTTCCATGTGTTTTGGAAATTTAGAAGATCATGTTGCAGTTTTGTCAAACTTCAGAGCATTCCGCACATACTATATAATAACAATAATGAATAACTAGCAGCGAGACATCAACAAGCTGATAAAACATTTTTGCTCAGTCCAGCATAACTTGCTAATTCTAATGCATCATTTTTAGGGCCCGCAAAAGTCAATAAAGTCAATTTTTTTTAATGTCTTCGTCTAGGCTTATCCACGAATCAAACAATAAAGTTGTTTTCAGCACTTAGGAGACTGTTTCTAAGCATTTTATAGGTCAAAATAAAGTCAAAATTGACAATTAAGTCAACATTTCCAATAAAGTCAAAATTTGTCAAAATATGGCTTTTGACAAACTTTTTGTGTTTCTTGAGAGTAATTTTTGTCAAAATCCTCGTGGAAGCATTGTAAATCAGGAACTGCGACACAATTAAACCATATTAACCCATAAAAGCAGGAAATATGTCACAAGGCCTACGGATCAGCAGCAACTTTTATCGCAAATTGTCCATTGTTTATTCATTGTTATGTACAGGCCCGGATTTAGGGGGGGCAGAGGGGGCAGTTGCCCCGGGCCCCCGACTTTTGAAGGGCCCCCCTGTGTGGAAAAAAATGTGATTTTGTGTTATTTTTTTCCTTTTGTCCTTTAAAGTTTCTGCAAAATGCTGTGCAGTACTGGACTGATGCTACTGTAGACGTAGAGACGGTTTTTCGCGCCGTAGGCGCAAAAAAAATTTTTGCACGGGGCCCCCCGATCTAAAAGTGCCCCGGGCCCCCCATCAGCTAAATCCGGCCCTGGTTATGTATAGTTTTTATAAAACACTATCTTTTCACAAACGTGGTCTTTTCGAAGATCAACAGTTTGGATTTTAGGAATAGCTTACTGACATTCTGTAATACAAAAATGCCTAAGCAAGCTAAATCGTCTTCAGCAAAGGTTAGACAGATTTGTGGAGATTTTCCTATCGTCAAAAAACACGACGCACTTTTTATAATCCAAAACACCTTAACTTTTCGACAAAATATAACGTTTGGGTCTGAAATCGACAGCATATTATGTTTGGGTAACTAATATCAATTCAAGGAAGAACTGTGCCCTCTAGAAATGAGCGATTTCGTTAGGTCAAAATAAAGTCAAAATTTGATAAAAATAAAGTCAAAAAAAATTTTTTAGGTCAAAATAAAAATGGCCCTAACTCATTACACATAGGCCTACTTAGAAAGAACAAGAAAATTCAGTTGCTTTAAGCCAGAAAGAAGTAAATGAACAGAGTTACAAAACAAAATCTACTTAAAGAGAAACTGTACTCAACTTTAGCCCTAGCCAGTTAAAAATATAAAAATACGACGATTCCCATCGTACCAAAACATATTCCCTATCATTTTTCGTTGATCTATGGCGAATCACTATTATCAAAATCGGAAAGCACTATTTTACTAAGGGTTACACCTTACACCAGTTACACTCTCAAGTCAGCTTCTTCGGTCTAAGAGTCATTAATGGTAAAAGCTGTGAGAATCGCGAAGTAGTTGCGTTGGCAGGCAGGTTTTGTTTTTAAGAAATGATGTACAGTAGGCATCTAGTGATGTCACCCTATGTTGCTATAGCATAAATATATAAAAATAACTGCAATGAAAATTGAAATAACTTACAACGAATTCCCACGTTCGGTAGCGCTGATAGATCGCAAAAGTAAAGTGCTCCATAAGAATGTACAAAAACTACAGATTTGCTGTTTTAAGATAAAACTAGGATCAAACTTAAACAAAAATTACGTCTTAAAAATTGCCCACGTAATTTCAAGCTAGGGGGGCAAACAAAAGGCTAGGGGGGCAATTGCCCACCTAGCTTATATGTGAAAAGATGCTATGACCTAACTGTACGTCGAAGCTCAGTGAACTTTGTCATTGCTACTCAAGTTCAACTATAAATCAACGGATCACCTAATTTTAACTGAAAGAATTGAGAACTACCTCACTCACTGCACTCACGTCCAATTCCCAAAATGGCGAGAATAGAAATCAAGCGACAGAAAGGCGAGAATGGGAAAGAGAGTGAGAGGGGCTGAGGGGGTTCCGGATGGCAAGTGACGACGGGAACCAGTTGATCATCGTTATTCCAGTCGTTTTTAGAACTTTTGAAAGGGAATATCAATAAAATTTTCTTTAAAATTGCTAAAAACAACAATTCCCTTTTTATGACAAAATTTCCTTGCAAAATTGTTAAAAATCCTTCCTATCTTCATTTCCTTTTTTTTATCCTTCGAAGCGTTGAAAAATCCCGATTTCGGGATAAAATCCTTCAAAATGAAAGCACTGCACCTGAGTCAAGAAAACACAGGAAATGCTATAGAAGAGGCTGTAACAATGCAACGACATTTACGTGTTTCAAGTTTCAGAATCCTACCTGTGGAAAGTGTTCGCAAAATGATTCAAAAGTTGTTTTGTGAAATTCAGCCGGTGTTGCAAATGATACTGTGATGCATTATAGCCTATATATTGCTGGTCACAAGTGTACTCATTTATGTTTCTTTTACATCTGTAGGCTAGTCTAAGATTGCTAAACCGTGTCCCATAAAGTGCTTATTTCATATGCTTTTTTGTTCGAAATAAGTTTTCAACAATACAAGTTGCATGCAAATGTGTTTTTTGGGAAACTGCTTTCATTTAGAATGCATATAATGATAGTTAAAACACTATCAGTTAGACAGAAAAACGCTGCATCACTGAAGGTGTCCTATACGATACCGTAGTAATTTTAGGGTGTAAAAAATCCCTGTAATTATAGTGTTAAACGCAACTTTACTGTCAATATTTCATTATTTATCAGATAGTTGTTGTTTGTTGTAACATCGGTTTCATAAATTCACATCAAACAAATTGTGAATTGAATTTAGGCACAAAAATTAACGAATGATTGATAAGATAGATGTATTGGCGGCTGAGAAAAAAAGATGTACGATAAATCAAAACACATTGTATATAAATTAAAACTGTTGAAAAGATCACAATTAAAAAAAAGAAAAGAATAATAGCATCACAGCAACGGAATGCTGCGAAGTTTCTATTCAAGGTCTTCAAGTCAAGCTTCAAGTCTCACCCACCCTTAAACTCATCAAAGATAATTATAATTGGCTAATTGAAACAAATAAATAAATAATAGTGAAGTTGTCCAAGATGATAAGAAATTAAAAATTTAGGTAGCCGAACCGAACGTAGTCTATCTTACAATTTGCAAGTCTGATTAGTAATTAGGCGTTTGCCTAATACGTGTCAATAATTATCTTTTTGTACATTCTTTTAAAAGTTACGAAGGAGGAATTGCGAATTTCAACTGGTATATTATTCCAAATTTGTGCGCCAAAGTATTTTATAGACCGTTACAGTTTAGTGGTTGTGTATCAATAATAAATAGTAATCTAGGTTGGTCGAGTTTCCAGTAGTAAGGTTCTAAATTTTGTTGCATTTTTTAAAGTAGTTTTGAAAAGTGCCAGGCAATGAATTAAAACTAAACTGGGCCATAAATTTAGCAATTTCAAAGTTGTACAAATGTTTTCACTTTAGGATATTGATTGCAGATAAAAATACTCAAGTCCTTCTCCACAACAGAAGCCGTATGCTGGAGTGGAGCGATTTTTGCTTAGTTTATATTGATTACATCAGTACGTTAGTTTATTGTTTTATAACGTTGTATTCAAACTTCTTGTTATTGTAATAACTCGTGTTATGTTTCCCATCGCTATGACGAGCTAAATGTAATACTTCTCGTAATTCTTCTCAATTATTGTTGAAGAATGTTATTTAGACGTAATGTTTGTACAGGTATATAGTACATTATGCTATCTCCTACATACTTTCAAAATAATCACATTTGTGACAATAGTGAATGGGCATTGGGCAGCACTGTTTTGATGATATTCATTTCATCGTTTTTCCTAGCACAACCATGCCAGTTAGTAATTCCTAAATTGTATAATATTTGTCAGATTTACCTCTTTCAATGCAACATTTTGCAAGAAATTCCAGGATAGTTTTCCAAGTTTAACAAAACCGAAAAGTTTAACCATGTGCTTCTTACGTGTAGCGACATCATGTTTGACCCAACCTATGAGCGCATGAAAAACATTTTCTTCAGAGGATACCTGAATGACGACATCAATTAGGCCTATTACCGGTAGCACTTCATCAGAAATGAGTATTACGTCACAGAACAACAAGATATGAAAAGTCAACTCCAAATTCTTCTGCTCAGTTCATGGAATGGGAAGCAGATAATGGCCAATCAAACAATTTACCAGAGTGTCATGGCCACCTAAAGATACGGCCTGATATGTCACATTTTGCAGAAATTTCCAGGTTTTTCTAACTTTGGGCGAACGTTTAAATAATTTTTTCTAAAAATTAGATTGTTACGCATTCTTTATTCTTTTCTCCAGACGACACAATAGGTTTTAACATTCTCACATATGTTGAAAAACAAAGAAAATTTGATTTCGAAGATTTTAGTCAGACTGTTAATTTTCAATAACAGTCTGATTTTACGTTTTTCAACTTAGATTTTCTCATTTTCTAAAGCTTCCCCAAGGCAACAAAAAAGTTTTATGTCATTAGGAAACCGCAAAAAGTAAAAACATCTCAAAAAACGTCAGTCAAGCACTAGCAGTAGTTGTAATCAAAATCTGCAAAATGGGACAAATCAGGCAGCATCTCCAGGTGGCCATGAGAGTGTTAAGTCCAGTACTTTCTAACATTTTTTACACTTTTGAATATGAATGGCAGTCACAAATTTTAACTTTACTGTAAGTGTCAGCATTACTAGCTTAAAAGTTGCTGTGCTGCGCAGGTTTAAATCGACTTATCATTAACTAGACTTCACCTATTGGTGCTTGTATTAATTCTGTGTACGTTAACATTCAATCTCTTGCATTAAGTATCAGGAATCAGGATTCCGCCAAATTAGCCATTGTTTAATGTGTTCAATATGAACTCATGATTAAAATGATTATTTTAATCGTGATTTGGACTCATGATTAAAATACAAACCTTTTTATCTTCCACTTGCATCACTTCAAACATCACATCTGGTGTTAGCTCTTTGAACTCTTTTCCATCGATGACTGATTCAAAGTTCTCAGCAATGACAATGTTTGCTTTTGCCACAACTTGGTCCAGATCATACATTTTCGAATATGCTTGAATTGTTAAGCAATTCGTCACATTAATTTCATCAAGAAGAAATTCGATGCAATATTGCTTGAGATCTAAACAACAACCGACACCATTGAATAATCTTTTAGTATCACGAAAATTGCTTCAAAACTATCCATCAACAAGTTAAAAATTATAACTTCTGTTGTTGTACTGATATCTTCGTCTAAAAACAAAAAAAAACTGTTCAAAAAACTGGTTGTTTTAAAATTTAAATGATTAAAGTTATCATAAGCTGTTGTGAAAAATGTTTCCTCACATTCGTAGAACACAAAAAAAGATTAATTTACTCTTTGAAAGTAAACAATCGTCAACAGCACCTACTTGGAATTTGCAAATAATTTGCAGCTTCAAGCAAATTGTATACGTTTTCACTTGTGACCACCACTTCACAAGTATACATGAAGTTTAAAACAGCTTCCATGGTATACTCTTTCACTCCGTGGATATTTGCTTTACTTTCATACTTTTCCTTCATCTAACAATTCACAAAATGAACAAAGCTGAGTCATAACATTACGCGTTTACCAAGATTATGATGTTGATGATGTGACTAATAAATGAGCTTCTAGGCTACAAATAAACAATCGAGTGCTGAACAAAGATGAAAATACCTTTCAGTTTAACTAATAATATCATCTCTGTTCAAATTTCAAGTGAAAACAATTTTAATTTACGTTATTACGTTTAATCTGGTGAATTCTGTTTTTCTAAAAATGCTCTCAAATCTACATTTACGTTTATTGCAATGAGGAGACTTTGAGGTCGAAACAGTGGCGTGTCTGTCTGCAGTCAATGTATATACTTGTTATATAAAGTAGCTTACACAACAAAATGTCCAAAAGCGTGTTATTTTTGCTATGCCAGGCCTAGCCCTGGACCCTAATATACAATTGCTATGTATTTTGTGATTGAATAGTTTTAAAAAAGTAATAACCGCATTGTTCAATTCTCTATAATTCAGTAAATCTTCATAAAACTTTTTTTCTTTCTAAATCATTTCATGAATTGTTTTTTTTTTATAGCAGTCCTATATGTTCAGAGTTAAAGTATGCTACTATTTACCTACAATATGAAAAATTACTTTTTTAGGCTATTATATATGAAAACATCAATACTTTGTGTTGCGAAAACAAACGATGACAGATTAAAATTCTAAATTATCTACAAAATATTAAAGGGTTGATTGCCAAATTCGGTTCAAATGATAACCAAAAAATGCTTTTGCACTTTTTCGCAAAACTTTAACATTTTAAGTAAAGAACCGAACAAACTTTGTGTTGTAGTTAGAGGTTTATGTGTAACCAGTTTCCCTCCTCCATCAACAAAGAAACAAATAAGGTCTTAACAAAATTCACCTCTGAAGAGAAAAGCTTTCGATAAAAAGAGGAAAATGCTCCAAGGATACATTTGTGGCTGGAAAATTCATCATCTCCAGCAGTCAAAGTGACGTCACAATAACCATTTCCTGATTTCCTTTCTCTATTTTCAACAAATTCAAATATTAATCTTTTTTTTCAAGGTCAGTAGGCTAGATTCATGTCAAGAAATATCCATCAAAACAACTTTATTACAATTTAGACAACTGCTGTGAAAAATTCATAGAAACCAAAGTATTTTTGAAATTGATGAGTTGAAAATTTTTAAATATATAAGTCAATATAAGATTTTATTTCAATGCAACATTTGTTTGTCTCCATTTTAATGTCCAACTGCCTTAAATCTTTTAAAGTTTTATTTGGCCCAAACAGAAAGTTGTTTTAAACACTTTTAGAAACAAGTACGAATATTTAAGTAAAAACAAACTCCCGATGCATATAGGATTATGTTCAAAGCACACAACTTATTTGAAATATAAGTAGTCAAATCCAGCATCAGCAAGGTCAAATCGAATACGAAACACTGAAACCAGAGCAAACAGCTTTTGCTACTTGATTTACCAATATATATAAGATTGGTGAAGTGTCAGTTTTATGCCTACAATTTCTTGTACCGTGTCAACGTTATACATCAAATCCAAGATGAACATCAAAAACAGAATCATTGAATTTTTTGAAACCACAAGCAATTCAATTCCATTTCTTCTTTACTGAGTTGTCACAAATATCAGCACTATAAACCAGTGTGCACAAATGAAAAAAAATATAAAGAAACGTATTTACTCGTTCAGTTTGTGCATGATGTCTTCCATGTGCGTGCTTTTAAATTGCTTGAATCCCATTTTCTATGATTTCTCTGCAACATGTAATAAACATTGGCTATGATTGTTTTTCAGTACAGGGTTTCCACTTATTAAAAGCACTGTCACTCATATTTGTTTAAATCTTCATTGCTAAACCTTTTTATCCCAAGGCCATCTTTAAAGTTCAAAATGTATATTTTATCAACACAATGGGATTTAATTTTAAATGCAATAGTTTTTAAACAGATTATACTAATTCAAATGATTGCTTTCTTGTGGTGACTATACTAGGTTACCAAAGACCAAGTTACAATCCGCCTCGAGAAAGAAGGATGAAGTTTCAGGATTGATCTATCAAGTTTTGTGTCATGAGTGTGATATACAGTAATACAGTATACAGTACATTGGACAAACTAAACGTAATCTTAAATCAACGAGCACTAAAGAGCTATGTCTATAACTTTAGATCATAAAATTATTTAGACCAACGCTACTAAGTTCTTCAAATTGAAAAGGATTATACCAAAAGATTGTTTTCAGAAAGTTGGTACATTAACCAAAAGGCACGTGTTCTCAATCAGAAGGATGGCCAAAGCTTTCCCACTTGTTTTCAAAAAGTAACATTGAGTCATAACGAGATAGATGAGTTTACGCTGTCGCATAGTAGCCTACTGTTTTAGGCATCACTGCGTGTCAATTGAATTGAGTGGAAATCTTGTAGCGTTTTTTAACTCTGGTTCTTGCTACTTTATGCTTTTGTGTTGTGCAATTTGCTGCTGAACAGGTAGCTTAGTGTTTATCTGTTTCAACCCCCTTGATAAAGTCAGTCGTGCTAAGTGACGAAACGTCGGAAGTAAAAGCTTGACATCAATATTAACATCAGATGTTAAACCAGTATGATTACCAGAAGAACGCAAGTCATTTTATTTATCAAATGCCTGGTGATCAGTCTCTCTGTATTTAAGATTAAGCTAAGTCTACAACTGCGCATGTTCAATCTGAGTAGTGGCGTACACATCCAAAAAGTACAGAGTGAGGGTCGAAACCTCACCATGCTGCAATAAGTCATCCTAAAATTGTATCATGATAAACTTACAAACAAGGATGAAAAAAACCCAGATCAGCAAAATGTGAAGCAATGCAAATAATAATCGATGGTGATCTAAATGACAACTCAATGTTTCACTTTGCTATGATCCCTTCTGTGCAGAAATACAAGTAGCTAGACATTTAAAAGTTTTTATTTTTTTGTAACAATCAACAAAAGCAGCATCACTTACCTCAGATGTAATTTCAGTAAAAAGTAGGTGAAATTTTGAAGTCTTTCGGTAAATAGATGTGGTTGCAAGAAAACAACGTCTTTTGAAACTTACAATTAGCTTACTTCTAAATATCCTGTAAAGGCTAAATTCTTTAAATCGAATAGATTCGCTTGTGAACATCATACAACCTAACAATGCAAAATATTTTGGACTACTGGTGTTGTATTGTTGGATATCTGAAATTTTAATGTTAATTATAAACAGAAACATGCTAAGTGAAAAATCCCATTTTAGATAGTTCTTTGAGTTTTCGTAGGCATGCTGCTTTTTTCTCTTCAACACATGTTCCTAATTGATACAATGCGAATCAATAAGCTCGTACAAGGTGTGGTTTGCCTTTTTCAAGTTGCGGCTCTCCGCTCACTGGAGCATTTAGTTCTGGCCGTTTGCGCAATAAAACTTGATCTTCGTTCAGCTTCTTGCTGACATAACCAGGATTAGATCAATTGCTTTAAAAAAAGGGATCAAAAATTACTCACTTACAAAAAGTAAGCCATGATTCCTGTAAACTCATGATGGTTGCTTAATTGGTGGAGGTCGGAAAGATCTATTTGTCTTTTTCACACATTTTAATGGCATTTTGTATTCGCCTATATTGAACTGGTTGAATGAAAATTTAAATTTTCGTTTACTAGAGGTCTTGGAATATTACCTAGTCTACTGTTGTATCTTAAAACCAGGGCTATAAAGTTGGATTTGATAAAAAAGCCATACAACCCATTCCCTAATAAGATTTCTGTTCAATAAATCTACACAACATTACTGTGTTGGTAATTTAAACTGTGTTGACACTTCAGGTCCCAGTTATTAATTGACAAATTAGCAGTTGATCCTTTTAATGTTGCCGGAAAAGCGGAGCTGCGCAAGTGCGCATCCCGTAATGCAATGTCCCTATTAGTTCACTCAATACCAGAAAAAAGATCAATGATAATAAAATATGTCTATAATTCTGTTAATATCTTACCCTTTTGTTGATGCCTTGACCATGGATGTCACATCATGCAGGATAACAAAGACAATTTTTATATCATTATGGCACTAATTTGAGGAAACATTGACACATCGACTTGAAAGCATGCAACTTCAAACTACTGAAAACTAAACTAAGTTGGACCGTGTTGTTCTACAATTTTGTGATATTTTCCTAAAAAAAGTTAAATTATTTTGATGAAATGTGATCAAATCTAAATAAAATAGAGATACTTTAAACAAATCAGTGGAAGACATTTTTTAACACTGTAACAAACTTAACCTAAAAGGAATTGGCCAGATATCTAAGTGGCGAGAGCCTTAGTTTGATGTTCGATAAGGGGGCCTATTCGGCACCACTCAAGAGCATGTGGCTGTCTTTGGCAAGACACTTAAATCCATGCCATCGATTGAGGAATGGCATCTCTTCGAATACATCCCTTGATTTCTTTCATGATTTTGAACAGTACACTGCTATAGAACAAAATGTCTACAGCCCTTCTTAGGGCTATGATCTGCTGAACTGAACACAAAAAAGGTTTTGAAATACATTGGATGACGTGCAAAACACTTGTTAGAAAAATTTAATAAAAGTTGACCAAGCAGTTTATAAGCAAGGCCGCACATTTTGTACTTCAAGACATTTTTTGCATTCTAATATTCTCATGCATTTTACTTCTATTTGGAACCCATAAAAAAAAATTGTTACAATTTCGAAATGAAAGAGGATCAGAGAATTAAATGTTGAATTGAAACAAAAAATTGTTTTGAAAGCTGCGGTATTCAATATAGCCTACAAGTAACTCAAAAAATAAAATTTCATAAGCCACTGACTGGAGAGAACATAATAACTTTTCGTTAACTGCAGCTACCTACCAAAGTACCAATTACCTGCAAACAACTTATCATAGCAAAAAATATTCAAAGGTATTCACACAAAATGTTATGTTTGCATTTAGAGTTGCTCGAAACAACAAAATGTTGAATTGAAATTTTGTTTTGCCCAAGTCGTTTAGAACAATGCTGGTGCGAATTCGCGCCTTTACTGTCAGAAATTTTCTTGACAGCGCGTGAGTTTGACTTGAAGTCAATATTATTTTACAACTCTTCAAATTGCTGCAATACGAGAATAGCGCGGCACCAAACAAAGAAACCAAGTTGATCACGCGCAAACCAAGCCAACATAAACCCTGACACCACAAAGATATTTCAAATCTATTCAACCGTTAATAGACTTGAACAAACCATGTTTGGTTGCAAATGCTCAGCAACAACATTTTTATATACTTCAAATCCATTCAACCATTAATAGACTTGAACAAACCCTGTTTGGTTGCTATCGCTTAGTAACTACTCAAATGTAACTTACGCTGGATGCAAACTACTTTTATAAACTAAAATCATTTGGCAACTTCATGTCACCGTGATAGAATAAAACTAGAACGACTCAGTGAGCGTTGGCAACGTCATTTTATATTCGTCCTGATTACCAGCTTTTGTTTTCTCAAAAGATAAATGACAACTTTTATTCAAGAAGCATGCAAATCATCTATGCCAGGGGTGTGCAACGTGCGGCCCGCGAAGAAAAATTGTGCGGCCCGCGAAGATGTGCCAATTTTAAAACGTGTTTATAACTTAGTTTAATCTAGTAGTCTACGTGCGAACAATTCATTAGAGTGGATTATTGCAGGTTACATTTCGCACCTTCTGTTAACCATTTTAGAAATCTCCCACCAGCCACTGCTAATCCGATTGTATTTAATTATTTGGAACGTCAGTGGATCAGAGGCACAGAATTGCACAGGGAACGGGAACAGCTCAAACTATAAAACCGTATTCTGACGGTAATTTTGTGAAGCAGTGTCTTATCGATGTCGCAGAAGAAATGCGCCCTAAAATGAAGAGTGAGTTCGAGAAAATAAGTCTGTCACGGTGGACGATAGTGAGGCGTATCCAGAGATGGGCAAGATCACCACTATTGGTGATCTTAAAGATCAAGATCAAGATCACCAAGAATAGGTGATCTTGAAGATCAAGATCAAGATCACCAAACTATGTGATCTTGAAGATCAAGATCAAGATCGTGATCTTGAAGATCAAGATTACTTTCAAGATCACTTTTTGTGTACTTGAAAAAAATGAAGTTTTTGATCAATGATGTTGCAAAAAATAATTACTATAAGCAACTTGGGTAAAGGTATATAGTTGGTATTGCTAACTTTTACTTTTAACTACTCGATCGCTGGCCTAAGAATTGCAATAAGTTAGTGACTGTTGCTATTAGGCCTATAATTATTGTTGACTTAGTTTGCGTAAAATCGCAACGTCACACCCAAGGCCGAGGTTCATCACAGTAGCTCTGAAAAAGTCGAAAATTTGCAATTAGTTTTATACTTTTTATTTATAATAAATAAATAAAAATGAACTTTGAACTGCATCATTTTTTACCAAATTTAATTTGGTTCATGTGGCAGTTTTTATTCGTGTTACTAAGTAGTTTTAACTTTCACTGTATTATGTCAATGTTTATTGCACCATTTACCCATCTGGCAATCTTGATACTGTTGTCCGCTATCAAAAAAGTTTAGAGGTTTGCGGTCAGACAAACCGCTCCATACTCAGACCCTAAACAGTAAACAAGTCTTGGTCTGGTTGATTTGCTGCAATAAACCACTTTACATGACCAAAGTCGGCTAGAGTCCAGATTTTTTAACACCGCCTTTCTAGACTTTTGAAACATCTAAAATTGGGTCAAAGAAAGCAAACATTTCTTTAAAATTCACACATAGAAATCGTGAACAAAGTTAAATAATTTTTTATTATACGTCAACATAAAGTACCATACACGGAAGTTGACTTCTTTATTATGACCAACACAGAAAACTTTTTCAATTTTGAAATGATAACACTGACCAGATTAGATGGAGACTTTAAATCGTCTTTTGTTGGACAAATATTATATTAACAGTGGCTTAATATTAGTAGTTGCCACTAGCTACTTTGTACAGTACGAGTTCTAAAAAAATGCCTCTATCTAGTAAGTAAACTTCAAGTTTAAAGTGATCTTGATCTTATTGGTCTTCAAGATCAAGATCACACAAAAAAAAAGTGATCTTAGATCAAGATCAAGATCACCAAAAAAAAGTGATCTTGAAGATCAAGATCAAGATCACGCCCATCTCTGGGCGTATCGATGATCTTGCTTGTGATATTAGTGACGCTCTCAGGGATAAGGTGAAGAACTTTGTTTCATGGAGTTTTGCGATCGATGAAAGTACGGACCAGAAGGACACAACACAGATGACCATATATGTAAAAAGGAGTGGACAAAGACTTGAACGAAACGGAAGAGCTTCTGTCACTACAGTCAATGAAGGGCACGACAACTGGTGCTGACATCTTTACTGAAATAATTGATGCTTTTGAGAAGCTAGAACTGGACTTGTCCAGCTTATGCGGAATCGTAACTGATGGTGCTTGATCAATGTCCGGAACTGGTATTGGATTCATAGGTCTCTTGAAGTTTGCCTTGGAGAGAAAAATCGATGATGACATAGCAATTTTTCATTGTATTATTCACCAGCAAAATTTGTGCGCAAAATCCTTGAAGTTCAAACACGTCTTGAGCCCGCGGTTATTAAGGCAGTAATTTCATTTGAGCACGAAAGCTCAACCATCATCAGTTTCAAAAGTTTCTGGATGGTCTCAACACGACACATAAAGATGTAGGCTACTGTACTTTTTCGAGTTGCGTTGGTTAAGAAAGGGATGCATGTTGCGACGATTTTACAAACTGTGGAAAGAAGTCGTGAATTTTGTGAAACTTAAAGGGTACGGTCCCCAATAGCTTAAATGGAAGACAAAAAGTGGATATGCGATCTAGCTTTCTTGGTTGACATAACTACGCACCTGAATGATCTCAATACAAGACTGCAGCGAAAAAATCAGTGTATGCAAATCAAATGTATGGTCACATAAAAGGCTTTATAAACAAATTCCGACTTTGGAAAGCCCATATACAGACAGAAAATCTTTTCCACTTTCCAACTTTGAGAGACTATGGAATGCATCCTGAGGAGAAAACTGAACTTGCAGACCAATTTGAAAAATTATTGTATGAATTTTTGGCTTGTTTCAAGGACTTCAAATCTTATTCTCTCCGCCATTCAACACAGACATTGACAAAGCACTATCTGATATCCAACGAACTGATTGATCTTCAAGAGAAAACGGATTTGAAAGCAAAGTATTTAAAAATGAATCGTTTCTTACCGAAAACTTCTCAACCAAGATGACATTCCATATTTGAAAAAATTCATGGCTTCAAAAATGGCTCTTTTTGGCTCAACGTATTTCTAAAACAGAAGAAGTCGTCCGGAAAAGAATCCAACTGCAAATTTCTCACTGAACTCGTTTAAAGTCGGTGTGACAATAAATTTGAATAGCAGTTTTCTTCAGAAATTTATGCGTCTTAACTTATTATTTCTGCAAGGAAATCCCTAATAATGTCATAAGAATAACACGAATAACAGAAAAACTAATTTTTTGTGCCTGCAACTACTAGAAAGCATATGTTAAATAAACGTGCGGCCGCAGTTTCACCCAGATATTTATATCTGGCCCTCCTGTAATAAAGGTTGCACATCCCTGATCTATGCAACGAACAACAACGATTCGAAGGCTGGTGCAAAACAGAACGAAGTATGCTTAGTCGTCAACTCGTACACCATAAATCAACCTGTTTAATGGGATTGCCAATTTAACCATCCTCATGAGAGTGCAAGCTGCCACTTGCCCCAATACTGCCAACATGTGAATCAAATTGCTTTGGTTGTGATCAGAGTAAAAGTCGCTTTCGAAAGTTCTTGTTTTGTTGCACTACAGTTTACAACAATTAAAGTTCGTGATTTATCTACAAAGAGCACTTTGCTTTTATTGCTGATTGTATCATTAAACACATATCTTTTTTTTTTTTTTTTTATAATATTTATCCTTTTGTCGTAAGTTATTTGGATGCCTGGTCTTAGATTTGAAAAAAAACAGGAATTTTTAGTAATCGAAATTCTGAAAATACGTTTTGCAAATCTGGCGGTTACTGTTGTTGAAGTTACTGTGAAAGCTGCAACTGACAACATTTACACTGCATTTTTCATGTACTGGGAAACAGTGGGGAACATTTAAAAGGCCACTCAAACATTGTGGTGCCACGTTCAAAAATAGGATGACTCATTTTCATTCACTTCCCAAAGTAACATGTCACAAAAGATAAAAAAAATGTGCATCCCCGATCGAAACCTAACGAAATATTTTACAAATTCAAAATATGTTTGGTTTCAAAAACAAAACTTCGTTTCTAAACTTTTCATCAAATTTTCCTATAATTCAACTGATGATCCACTGTGATGCACGGTGTGACAAAACATTTTAAATAAAGTAAACAATATCACACCAAATCAGAAGAATCGGTTTATTTAATATTTAATGGTTTATTTATTTAATGTTTATTTATGTTTGGTTTACTTGATTTTACTTCCTATTCAGTTGTCATTTTTACAGTACATCATCATAACATTCCGTAACATTAAAACGACGTAAAAATGACAGCTGCTGCTTGTTGTGATGTTGCAATGTACGCACGGAATTTTTAAGTTGACAAACAAACCTATAGTGTAGTGATACTGTAGACCTACCTTGCGATGCTATACAATGAGGTAAACGTAACATTGATACTTATCAATGTTACGTTTACCTCATTGTATTGCATTGCAAGGTAGGTCTACAGTATCACTACACTGCAGGTTTGTTTGTCAACTTAAAGATAAAGTTTGTTTGTCAACTTAAAGTTTGTTTGTCAACTTAATTATACGCACGGAATCTTTAAGGTGACAAACAAACCTGCAATGTAGTGATACAGTAGACCTACCTTGCAATGCTATACAATGAGGTAAACGTAACATTGATACTTATCAATGATACGTCATTCGCAAGTTATCACTGCAATGGTCTGGTCGAAAAGTGAAATGCTCGGTACAAGACTTGGCCGAGTTCAAAAATATAGCAAGAGCTTATGTGGTGCTCTAGGCCAGTGATTATCAAATTGGATCACATTGCCCTCTTGGGCTTTGCAGTAAAAACATACAACAGAGGGGAGAAAACCCAGAAAGGGCGACAAGCGAGGGACAGTGCATTCTCAAAAAGTTAGAATGATCACGAAACTTTTTAAATAACATGCAGCTCATATGTAACAAGGTAAGGTCATTGAATCTTTCATATCCGATGTCTTATTTGGACAAAAGTGTTTCCAGGTTTGACATTATTGCTATCATCCACCGGTACTACGACAGTTTATCGAACGACAGTTTATCGAAACGACAGTTTATCGAACGACAATTAATCGAACGACTGTTTATCGAAACGACAGTTTATCGAAACGACTGTTCACCGAACGACAATTTATCGAACGACAGTTTATCGAAAACCTAACCCCTAACCTAACCCTAACCCCTAACCAGTAACCACTAACCACTAACCCCTAACCACTAACCCCTAACCCCTAACCCTAACGCCTAACCCCTAACCCTAACCCCTAACCCTAACCCCTAACCCTAACCCCTAACCACTAACCACTAACTACTAACCCTAACCCCTAACCCTAACCCCTAACCCTAACCCCTAACTCCTAACCCCTAATCCTAACCCCCTAGCCACTAACCCTAACCCTAACTCCTAACCCTAACCCTAACCCCTAACCCCTAACCCCTAACCCTTAACCCCTAACCCCTAGCCCTTAGCCCCTAACCCCTAACCCTTAACCCCTAACCCCTGAGTATTCCATTGCATATGTGCTTCGTCGTTCGATAAACTGTCGTTCGATGAACTATCGTTCGATGAACTGTCGTTTCGATAAACAGTCAGTTTGATGAATTGTCGTTTCGATGAATTGTCGTTCGATAAACTGTCTTTCGATAAACTGTCGTTCGATGAACTGTTGTTCGATAAATTGTCGTTCGATAAACTGTCGCGTCACGTCATCCACCAGCAAACAGTGCGATTTACGATTAGGCTATGCTTGACCAAAATGTTTCCCAATATTGAAAAGCTCGTTGAAAATTACCAAACTCATCCGTCTCGTTCAAGAAAGACCATTTGCTGGGACTCGTGTTCTTTCCAAACAACCACTTTATCTGGTCCAGATCGGGTGCGGGTCTATTCAGTTAAGTGACTGTTTGGGTTGTTTAATATATTTGTAATAAATTTGCAACGTGTTTATGGTTTTCTGGGGGCCGATGATAATGTAACGATAATAAAATAGGGCTTTGTTTTGAGGACATTTTATGAATTATATGGAAATTTTTAATTTCTATACCCAACAAATCTAGTGTTTTCTGTACGTTCTAATCATCTTGAGGCAAACCGCAATAAAAATTTCTTTCGTTGTGTTTCAACCAATTTTTTACTTTGGTCCAGTGCGGTCAATTTGTGAACAACACCTTTGCTGTGTACGATTATTAACTTGTGCTGGCCGAGTTCTATCATAAAAGTTGTATCCTTATGATGCTGCAAGTAAATGCATTGCGATATTATATTTTAAATATCTTTAAATACTTTTGAAAGATCCCTTTGCAGTGAAATGAGCTGTGATTTCACTTCATGCTGCGTCTACATTTTAATACATGACTTTCATTTAATTTTAATAACGTTATTCAACCACTCAAAAACAAAAAGTAATTCAATGAGTATTCAAGACGAAGAAATTGCGAGATGTTGTTCTTCCTAATTTTTTAAACAGTTTCACAAAGTTGAGAGAACTTGCAGTTAGCCGTGGCTTACCAGCGCCACCACGCGACTAACATATTTTGCATCCGGCAGGAAACTGGCCACTGAACCGCAACTTAGGTAGAGGTCGCGGAGGCTTTCAAGGTGGAAACTGCGGGAGTTACGGCGGCGGAAATCGATCCGGCGGCTACAACAATCAAAACAGAAGCTCCGGAAACAAGTAACTAAAACCGACCAGTGTCATTGTTTTATTCTAATGCTTTCCTGTTACCCAGCAGTCAGCAAATCAGTCTTTCAAATCATGTTCTCATTTCCATTCCTTAATTTCTGAGTACAAAACCACCGCTTAAAATTAAGAAATAGACTAAGATTCTCTCGAACAGAAAAGCACTTAATACAAAATAAAACATTCGCTTGTTATACATCGATTCAACATCTTTAAACGTTCAGTCAATGTAACAAAGAAGGATTATGCTAGCTCGACTTGTTAAGGATCTTGAAAAGGAATCAACTTGTTAAAAAAAATCCGCTTAACTGCAGCCGCAACCAAGGAAGCCGCAACAGCTACCAGCAGAACAGCCAGCAAGGCAACCGCTCAAACTACAACCAGGGCCGCAATCAGAGTCGTGGCGGTTCTGGTGGAAGCAACATGGGTCAAAACCGTGGTGGGAGCATGGTGAGTACTGTTTGATTTTGTTCATTGGAACGAGCATTGTGAGTCACGTTGGGTCGGTTTTAAGCCTAAATTTTCCCGGAAATTGTGTTTTAAAAAGCCGATCACTTCACCAGAGAAGTACATCAAGCAAGTGCAATCTCCAGAAAACAAATAATTTTAAACGCAAGCTCTTTTTGCTGTGATTAAAAGTGTCATTTCAACAGTGTTTTAATCGCAGTACAATGTTCTTTTAGAACTCGAGCGGGGGAGCCAGCTACCAACACCAGGCGTACCAGCAACAAGCTGCTCAGTTCTCGTCGCAAACCGCCAACAGCCCCATGACGCAGCAGTAGGCTACCAGCAGAGCTATCAACAACAACAATCACAAGTGAAGCCTTTTTTCGGAGTATAGGCTTTTTATGTTGAATCAACTCTTTCTGTTTCAACGTGATTTTCGTTACCATCACCACGTTAATTTTAAACTGGACGTAGATTGAAACGTCACCAAAAGCAGCAAGTGTTTTAAATAGCTTCGAACAATCGAAACTGAGCCTTTTTTTTCAGTCGTCAAGTTATCTCATTTTCTTTTTTTCAGCAACCCGATTACAGCCAGCAGTGGGCTCAATACTACCAGCAGCAGGCGGCCGTGCAGCAGCTGTGGCAGCGCAGTATCAGAACTACTACGCCAACTACCAGAACGCGTATGCCGGGCAACAGGCGCCTCAACCCCCACAGTAGAACAATGTAATCGTCGATCTGTGACAGTGGAGCAGCTGTGTCCGTCAATACTTGCTGCAATCACGCCATTGACTTACAAACTCCGGGTGTTTTTCCTAAGAAACGTGTCCATTCTTTGCTATCATTGTGGAATGCTTCTGGCCAACACCCTTCGCGAACAACGTTACTTTGTACGTTTTGCAGTCGCCATTTGACGCGCTGAAGACGTTTTTTGACCGCAGCAGACTTTTCTCCGCTCAGTAATTCGCTGTGTATACTTTTGTACTTTTTTGAAAGGCCTCCGTTTCGGTAACTGGTTTTAAACAAGAGTCTCAACAAGAATCTACCATTCAATAAATCGAATTTTGAATGATGTCTGGTTATCCGGCACATGCAATTTATCCGGTTTTTACCAGTTTCACTTTCTTTCACGACAGTTCGTTCGACAGTTCGATCGAAAATCACAATTGTAATTGTCATATAGCTCGAAGATTATCGATATGGATATAAAAACAATAAAAAAGTGTTTTTCTCAAATTACTTTTTTTCTGAAGCAGATACGACTTTAAACACTCTTAAGTAGAGATGGGAAATTGTATATTCTGCATCATTTGATACAAATTCCATACGTCTAGCCCAAGTAGTTTTCGAGATATTGAAAAAACGCGAAAAATCGCGTGGGGCACCCTCAAGATGACGTCATAATGAAAAAATAATGCCAGATTCGTAATCAGCGGCCAAAACTCCATCAGAAAAAAAGGTACTCGTTTTGAAATTTAAAAGTGGTGAAATTTTGAAACACCCTAGTGCGCAGCCTCCCAAATGAAAAATTGCACCGCGGGAAAATTTGCAGAAAGTGTGCGATATCTTAGTAAGGGAAGGAGAGTAAGGTGTCAACTTTGGCGGAATGGCCAACTTCCTATCTGCACTTAATACATTTTACTAGCCTATCTGCAACGGAAAAAATTTTAATTCTAAAAGTCTCCTTTTTCTCATATTTTGTGCCCAGTTTTACAGAAGCAAAACGCTTTCCAGTAACCACAATGATATCAAGTTATAGAGAGCCACAAACCTTATGTGCTATGGCATAGAGTACAAGTGTGCATCGAATTTTACAAAACAATGAAGTTTCTTTCAGGATTGGCTTGGTATAGAATGCCGTCATCTCCTGTCGCACAGTGTCTCTTACGTGTAAACTTTTCAGCATATGCTGCTGACACAGAGCAATTAAACAGAGCAGTTGACATTGGCGTGTCTGCGCAAATCAAGAGTCATACACTTAATTTCTATTTACTTAAATTCAATATGTAGCCTACAATGCTCGCATGCTAGAGGTATACAAACGCAGCTGCAGGAACAGGGATTCAGTCATGACTGGTGAAAAAACAAAACAAATAAGCAACATCATGAGGAACTACAAACCCCAACCACTTGCTCTACTCAAGTCTCTACGAGTCTGTGAGCGTGCAACCTCAGAGACTAAAATCGAGACACCTATTTGTAGGCTACGTGCCGTACAACTGATGAAAACCGCTGAAGACCAATCCATCACTGCGGATCACCAATGGAGCTCGGAGTGGAAGAACTCCTGAAGACTTCAAAGTTTCATTTCCGACACCAGCGCCCACCCAACCGGAAGGCATGGGTGCGGCTCAACCACTTGCGTACTGGCGTCGGACTATTCCGCTACATCATCATCATAATCCATCGTCGGTTTGTTCCCCACTAGTGGGGGTGGCCGATTGTTTCCGCGCGGCAATTGTCTTAATCCCTTTTCTCCATTTCACCCTGTCCCTTGCATCTTCCTCCTCCAGTCCAACTTTTTTAAACTCATCCTTCACTTGTTGTTTCCACGTTCTTCTTGGACGACCGCGTTTCCTCTTCCCATCCACCTTTAGATCTAGTGCCTTTCTAAGAAAACTTCCTTCCTCCCTCCTTATCACATGTCCATACCATCTTACTCCATTTGCCCTTGCCAGTTGGTCTATGGTTTCTCTCATCTCTAGCATATCCAACAATTCTTCAGTCCTTTTTTCCCTTCTCGTTTTCACCCCACACATTGCTCTCACCATTGACCTTTCCGTTCTTCTCAGGATTGCCAGTTCACTCTGGCAATCCTGTTTGGCAGCCGTGGCCGAGTGGTTAGCGCGTTGGGCTCGCAGTCGAGAGCCTGCATGTTCGACTCCAGCCACCCGCACTTGCTGTTGTTTCTCTGGGCAAGAAACTTTACGATAATTGCCTCTACCTAGTGATCGAGTTCGAGTAATGGGTAGTACCAAATTTAAGTCATAAGTAAAGTAGACAACCAGAAAACAGACATTGCCGTCGGCTGCAGCGTGGGTCAGGTGTATGTCGAAAGGCGTACACCGATGCATAGCGCTCAAGTCCGCTTTCCCGCAATGCAGGATAAAGATAAACAAACACTCTTTCTCAATACCCATGTCTCGCTACCATATAGCATTGCAGGCCGCACACAGCTCCGATATACTTTTCCTTTCATCCTTAGTGAAAATTTTCTGCCATGCAACATTTCCCCACATTCCCTGAACTTTGCCCAGCCCAATCTTGCCCTTGTTGTCACCGCTGCTTCACATCCACTACTTCCATTTATCCGATCACCCAGATAACAGAAGTCTGTCACTGTTTCGATGCCATGGCAGAACTCATCATCATGGCCTTCCACTTCATTCCTTCCTTTACTGCATTTCCCACAAACAAAACACTTCGCCAATCTTGTTGCGGCTCTCTTGACATTAGCACATCTTGCATCTAGGGTGTTTCATTTTTTCACCATTTTTGAAATTCAAAATGCCTGGGGTCCCATCTGGTGGTATTTGGGGAAAAAAGTTTACACTCAAAATTTTTTTCAATTATGACGTCATATTGAGGTGGTCCACGAGGTTTGAAATTTTTGGGCCTCAAAGTCTCGAAATTTGGGCGTATCTCCGAAACCACACATCATAGATCGACAAAATTAGTATCAAAATGCGCAGAAGGGTCGGTTTTCTATACCTGATGTAGAGAATATTAAGGTCTATCTGCTTGAGAAAAAAAGTTATTTCAAAAAATCTGATTTTCGGTCTATTTTCTCCTGATGAACAGAGATCAGGTGATCAAGATAATAAGTTTTTCTGTATTTTTCCACTCTTGAAAGCTGCTATTGCGTAATAATAGTCCTTGTTCGTTTTGCAAGAAACGAAAGGGTAATAATTGAAGGTATTACTATTATAATGATGATGATGGCTATTCCTCGTCGAGGATATTATAATGTAACCGTTGAGGAAGAGGTATGTTGCTCACCTGCTTTAGATTTTGATTAAGTGTCATTATGGCATTAAGGCCAAGTATTAGTAAGTCGATGCAAAACTTCAAGGAATCGGAGAAAAATGTGCTTCCCCTTAATTCAGATATAATCATCACTATTTTTACTTGAGGAAGAGAGTACGGTAGCCGAAACTAATCCCAAGTTTTTGAAGAAAATACGGTACTCTATTTCAAAGATTTGAAAGATGAACTGCTAAAAGATGTAGTTGGCATATGGAACAAAACTGGTCTTCTAGTGCTTAGCAAACAGAGAATTGAAGCCAAGTTAAAAGACGTGATAGAGAAGTGCAATACAGCAAGAAAGAAAGAAATGAAACGCAGAGGTAATGAGGTTAATCAAGAATGGTTACAGAACTTGTTCGATATATGTGCATGTAAGTGAAGTGTTCGATCTCCGAAAATCTGGTTGTTTTTCAAAAGAAACTCTCTTGCAGCTGTGAACTCGAAAACCGAGTTCAGGAGAAAGAAATCGCTTTCTTGAAAGATCAGCAAAAAGATTGAAAAATGTTTATCGGTGGCGTAGATGTCAACCATGTAGAAAAGGCTTTAGAACGGGAAAATCATAAAAGGAGGTGGGAAACGAGCAGTGAAGTTGAACAACCGAGCACTTCTGGCATACAATCTGCCAAAGCATCGGCATTACTATGTTTGAAACAGAGAAAAAGAAATGAAGCAGTTAGATGTCTACACAGTAGCGAAAGCGACTCTGATGGGGATATGAATTGGGAAGATGATAGGGAATACGAGCCTCTGAAACCAGCTATTGGGGGAAAAGTGTACAAGAAAGTACATTCTTTTTCAATAAATGATAGAAGTTGTTTACTTGCTGATCGTAGGATGACTTCGGTACGCCAACAGTCAGATCTTATGAGGTCGGTTCTTGGAAAAGATCAAATAGCTGCAGCACCTTCGACAGTAGGCTATACCGCCAACGACAAAAAACAAGAGAAAAATCTCTGATGGAAAGTGAGAACCTTCTCAACTCAGCTTCTGCCATGCAGTTATGTTATGATGGGTGCGTTGTCGATAAAATAGATCGATACGTTTTCTTGGGTCAACTTGTTGATGATAATGGCATGAAGCACGAAAGCGTGCTTGCTGTTAAATATTTTCCCAAAAGTGTGTCGGTCACTGCAGCACTGATTTTTGACACCATCATCCAGGAGGCTTGCAGAGTTCACCTATCCCAAGTATATTCAGTCATGGCTGACACGACTGCTCTCAATACAGGAAAAGAGTCCGGAGTCAATACTCGACTGGTCAGTTATTTTAATGATGAAGTTGGTCATGATATTCATACCCTTAAATGTATGTCCCACATAAACGAAATATATCTTTCCCACGTCATTTCTTTTGTGGACGGCGCCGAGAAGGGTCCAGGAGCAATGCAAGATTGGGCTTTGCTTAACCAGATAGCAAGACTAGACAAGCCCAGTACTGAAACCTTAACACCAACTATTACTACGCAATAACAGCTTCCAAGAGTGGAAAAATACAGAAAAACTTATTGTCTTGATCACCTGATCTCTGTTCATCAGGAGAAAATAGACCGAAAATCAGATTTTTTGAAATAACTTTTTTTCTCAAGCAGATAGACCTTAATATTATCTACATCAGGTATAGGAAACCGACCCTTCTGCGCATTTTGATACTAATTTTGTCGATCTATGATGTGTGGTTCCGGAGATATGCCCAAATTTCGAGATTTTGAGGCCCAAAAATTTCAAACCTCGTGGACCACCTCAATATGACGTCATAATTGAAAAAAAATTGGGGTGTAAACTTTTTTCCCCAAATACCACCAGATGGGACCCCAGGCATTTTGAATTTCAAAAATGAAACACCCTAATGTACCCACTTTCCACATTCCTTGCATTGCATTGAATTTCTCATCACTCTCTTGCCACATATTCCACAGGGATCTACTTTACAACATGCACAAATGGGGGATGGCGCGATCTGAGAATATGGCAGGAGAAACAAACCGCAGACCACACCATCTGTAACTGTGCCAAATGGTGTGCGTAAACTGGATGACAAATCAATTCAATGACTGCTTCACACTTGCCCAAACATCTAGACCGCGTCGCCGCCACTTTACCCAAGGGTGGTAAAAGGCAGAGCCCCTCAACCCCTGAAGTGGCGAAGAAGAAGCTTGGACTCTTTTTTGCAGCAAATTTTCGATGCTTATACCTCACTAGGTAGTGAAGTAAGGTTTGTCAGCACATTTTTAGAGAGAGGTAGAATGTCTGAATATATGCATATGGCAACATTTGGCGGAAAGAGCCTGCTTTTTGGGTGATCCAGATAGTAACGCCATACTACAGTCACGAATGTGGAATCAATAACTTCAAAAGCTTGCAGGAAATCTTTCTAAAACAAAGTCCGGAAAAGAGCTAAAGGATTGAGATGGATCATAATAAAAGACGGGACATGAACAGAACCGATGTTGGAAACTAAACGTGGTAATTTGCTCTTCTCAGCAAACGTGAGATTATGGGTTGAAAAGCAGCATTCTAAGGTACCCATTTGCCGTTGTCACCCAACGTGATTGACTTAAATGTTCTTGTTTGTAGCCAAGCAAATGCTTCAAGTTGGCTGGAACATCCATAAACAGTCGACAAGCCCAAACCAACAGACACATTTGGTCACTTTGAAAACTGTTGTCAGAAATTCTTGAGCGTTTTTAATCTGAAAACCATTCAATTTTGCTTCTGAGGTGGTGAGCAGCTTTGGACATCACTTCCTGATGATGAGATTGTCTAAGCCCCAATTTGTAATCCACTTTTAAGTTTGTTGAATAGTGCCCCTTCTAACATTGCACTTGGACACTTGCTTTTCCTTCAGCCTCAGCAATTACGCGAAACAAGTAAATTTCATTTACATGAAACATACATTCAGAATGTATTTGTGTCCAATATTTTCGATGATATAATCAGTCACTCGTTTATTAACCACTACTACCGGTACTTTATTAACACCACTACTTAGTACTCATGACCGAGTAGGTAGCCACTTTAACAAGTCGAAATTCTGCCACTGCGAATGATTACAATGCAACCGCCAACCAATCAGAACATGTTGTAAGAGGCTACCGTCCAATTGTGACCCTTCTAGCACTCATCCCGAGAGTTAATGCTTATTTTGAACTTTATTTGGTAATTACAGAAGAAAAAGAGCAATAGCAGTGGTGGGAATCGAACCCGCGTCAATGAAATGACTACTTTCTAGCCCTAACCCCTAAGCCAACCAGCTGACAAACAATCCATCACTTAATTTGCTTTCTTTCATCTTCTTTTCGCTATTTTTTACTTCACTTAAACCGTAGCTTATGATTGGTTGGCGGTTTCATTCTAGTCATTTTTAGTGGCAGAATTTCGACTTGTTAAAGTGGCTACCGACCGAGTAGCCTATAGGCAGGGTTGCCATACCGTCCTTATTTCTAAGATTTTTCCTTATTTTAAAGAGCAGCATCTTTGAAAAATTAATTGTCCTTACTTCTAAGAAATGTCCTTGCTACTACATATTTATGTGAGTCAGGATTTTCACCCTTGGTAACTATCAAAATGAACAGTCGAAACCGGTTGGATGCAAAGGATGACATGCGTGTTGCCCAATCAAAGATGAAGCCACAATTTCATGTTCTTGTATGAATTGAATTGAAGACAAACAGCAGCATCCTTCACATTAATGAAATTAAATCGAAGATATTGAAAAACAATGTGCATTTGCTATTTCTTCAATTTAATAAAAATAAATTTTGTTACCAATTCAATGTAATTGCGTTAATTGTCCAATTCATGCTGATTAAAAAAAGTTTCTCGGATTAGGCCACAAAGGGGGTCCAAGCAAACCAAATGTTTTTTAAGGGATCCGCGTTAAAAAAGAGTTTAAGAACCCCTGGCCTAGATGACCACTCTAGTGCCTCAGTTTGAGCCAACCATTCATCTTAGAGCATTGTGAGATGGATTTATTCATGCAGTGTTTCCTTGTCTTAACGGTAGGTAAGCAACTATCCACAAGTACCATTGGATATTTAGATTTTGGATAGAAGCTTTGGGCTATTTATTATAGGGCTATAAACGACGAATATGAGATTTCAAATCGAACTGTTTTGCTGTAATCTCTGCCTGGATTCAAATGTTTTGAGAAATGTAACACAACAAAATGCAGTACAGCGAAGTAATTACGTAATTTATGAGTTAAATTTTAGGGGCACTCTAGCTAATACGGTAAAAATATTCGATTGGTAAAACAATGGAAATGGGATTATAATACAAAGCAATGACAATTCAATCAAAGGTTTAGTTACAACACCTGCACAGGCCAATCGAATAATAATTATGTCACTTATTGTCAAAGGAGACTTCGAACTTTCACGAGTTGGTTGAGCATGTTAGAACTATGGTTAGAACAGAAAATCGCTCGCATGTTCTCTCTTCGCCAGGGCTGGTCAGGGGTTAACAACAAAACAATGCGTGATGAGATCAACGAAAATGACGACTACTTCTGGCTTACTCTGCATTGATATAAAACAACGTTGAAAACACAAAAAACATCGTTCTTTGTTGACAGCTCTGAAAACTGAAAAAAAGAATTTTCTGAAAAATTAGTTTAATTTCCACATATTGGCGTACGCTCTTTTATCGTTTTGAAACGATGATTCAACAACAAAATAAAATACAAAATAAATTGTTTGCTGTTTTAAACACAAGAAAATGCGACAAACATAAAGCGAGACAAACAAATCTGCTTTTATTAAAAGGAAAGTAAAAGATTTTGAATTTCCAAAATGCAACAAAACATTGAAAAGTCATCGATGTGATGACCCGATTAGTTCATCGCAACTATATCGCTACAATGAATTGTGCGTCTTTAATTTCTTCAACATTTCCAACTACTTCCCACGTATTCTTCGCTGCATCATAAGTTTCTATAGCGTCGGTTCCTCTGTAAATTATGATCGAATAAAAAATTACAACACGAAGCAGTAAAATTGAAAGACAAAACATTGTTCAAAACTGATTGAATTAACTCAGTCAAATCAACTCTGTCGTTTGCAACAGTTGAATATCGCAAATTTAAAATATTAAAAACAAAATGGACTAAAACTTGAAATTTTACATCAGCGATGGACAGATTTAACCAAACTATGTTTCAATAAATTGTAATGATCTCATATTAAGTTATTAGAATCATGTTTCTATTCACAGGATGGTAGACTCCATTAATTCAACTTATTCATGCTTTCTATGCATTGATGACGTCGACAAACAACCACTCACCCTCCAGCGACATGCACCATCACGTCTATGACGCATGAACCGTGGTTATATCTTGCAACGTTCATATCAGCAACATCGGACCATGCTTGCTTCCGTGGATCGAATCGTTCAACTGAAGACAGTATTCCATTGTAATATCCTCCTGTTGAAACAAGATTTCCAAGTTAATATTTACGAATTGTGTAAATATCCTGGTAACCTCAGCTGCCTCGTTGAAACAGTGCAGATTTGTTTTACTGCAAGGTTTACACAAAATAATCAACTCAAGTGAGACTAAATGGACGCAAAGTGTACCAGCCAAGATGATGAACAAACTGTCATAGCATCTGCATTGGCTTATTGAGTGAACGATGTTAAATGAGTTGCAAAAATAGCAAAATTTTGCTTCATCTCACAAGGACGAACATTCATAGCAATTTGTAGCAAAATAAGCAAAAATATCATTTAAAAAACACATTACTACATTTTATGCAAAGGCTCAATAAGTGACGTCATGCAATGGAAACATTTAGAAATCATAAGTGGTGAGATATCGCAATCATCTTGAATCTGCGTTATAGTGACACCTAGGGTTGACATTTGTTCAGCCGGGGATGCCGCGAGCGTGTTTTACCTGAATTTTGTGTTTATGCAGATTGCGCTAAATATCAATCCACTTTTTTGCTTCAGCACCTTCGATATCATGCACCGTGATTACATTTATTGCCTTATTTTGGTTATTTATTATTGTGTTATAACGATTATTTGGTACCGCATTTTCAATTTTTTTCCGTTTTATTTTAACATACAGTAAATATAACATTTTTTTCTGTCGTCAGTCATCTCAGTTTTACACCCGAAGAATGCCAGGCTATTAAAAACTAGTTTTCTACATTGTTTTGTAGTGGTTCCACGAACAAAAATGCTCAATTGCTCATGTTACAAATGAACAACTTGGGGCTGAAACAGAAGATAAAATAAGTGACTCTTCATCATTTTGTAATGCAAGATGACAGTGACAACAAGTGGTTTTCTAAAAATCAACAGATTATATAAGTTTATTAGCAATGTCGATGATATTTGCAATTCAAAGACTGATACCAAAGTCATGAAAAAACTAAATGATGATGCTAAGGAATGCTATGCCATTAAGTTTCGTCGGATTCCACAAACACGTTTTGCAGTCAGATTTTTACAGTTTGACTCGGTCAAAAAAAAAAGGAATAAAAATTCCACAGAAAATAGTTTCAAATCAGTTTGTTGAGAAAGAACAGCTGCAGTAAATGGTCACATTTGATGGCTTATCACGCGTAGCAGAATATAAAATAAAAGATGCTGATCTAAACATTGCGTTTGAAATACTAAATTACATGAGTCTCTCTGATTCCGTTCATCACTTCTTTCTGAAATCTTTAAGGTTTCCACAAAGACACTGTTTTGACAGAAATATAAACGTTTTTGCTGCATACATTTGTGTGCAGCCAAAACGTACAACAGAGTATGCTGCTGAAGTCTGGTTCACTTGTTTTATTGATTTGTTACAATCTGCAGAATTCTGTTGAGGTTATTTCACTGTTGATAGATAAACAACTTCTGTAAAACAGCCTCTAAGGTGAATACTTGATGCAATTTCAATTTTCCAACATTCCGTTTCCCGAAGTGAAGCTTACAAACCAGTTGAATATTCAAAACGTGGTAAGATCGATTATGATGGGAACGTTTTCTGTAATGGCGACCTTCTAGCAAATCATGTATTGGTGGCGAAAGTCGATGTTTTATTTTTGGACCGAAACATTCAATAAGTATTCATCCCGTTAGATACGAAAAAATCAGATACACTCGTTAATGTAGAAAGTGATCTTAGAAGCTTCGAGCTGTTCATAATGGTGGACGCACTACAATTTCCTGTGTACCTGGCAACGACAAAGCGAATATTTCCGTTTGCATTAAGTTGAAGATTTAAGTTAGCTGCTGGAATTTAATGTCAGATTTTATTTTTAAAGCATTACTGCATGTTCTTATTGAAGTTACCACCAATTCTTTATAAATTCAAGGATTTTTTTTTCAAATAATGATCTGACAATATCTCCTCTGTCATAAGGTGCCACAATGTAAATCACTAAACTGGAAGTTTGAAGCAAAAAACTTATATTTAGCTGTTCATGACTTTTTGTGTCAAGCAGTTTTATAAGAAAATACTTAACAGTTGCAGCCTAATCATAAACTAACGAAACATGGAAGGCCATGTACCCGTGTAGCCTTGTGACGTCACAATGACAGTCGTCACATTGGCAATGGTTTGTTTCAAAACTTTTCAAAGCAGAGGAGAAGTTAATGCAATGCAGCAGGTTGCTCGTGATCAATAGAACTTGTTGAAACTTTTGCAAAACTAAACAGCAAAACTTGCAAACCTTCGAATTTTTGGGACTTTGTGAGATTTCTGTCAAATTGATCCATGTTAGTTTGACCATTGACATTCAAAGACCGTCCACATGTAGGTCGCAACCCAGTGGTTGAGTAGCACTGAGTCAAGTTACAGTTGTTATCGTGCCTGGTTAGACGTAGGGTGTCGCCAATCTATGCTTTGTCATCCTTTGTTCACATAGCTTCTCAAAGCGCTGTAGTGTACACGCCATACTCTAAGCGCTGGACTGGCCTTGTGACGTAATCATGTGTTAACTTACTCCAAACTGCGCTGTTCTGAACGCCACGAATAAGGATTGTGAGTACCGGATTTGGTTTGTTTTAATACTTTTGATAATTATTTCGCTTGTCATGGAACCCAAGCCTGTATAAACAAACGATCCAGATACCACGCCAACGAAATGGTTAATAAAGTCAAACCTCAAAAATTGAGAAAAAAAGCTCGTTAAATATTTTATAATTTTACATTAACTTTTTTATTTGTCAACTTTGAAAGCTTTTCTCATGCTCGCCTGGAACTTAGTTGCGTATTTTCTATTAATTATTTTGAGCTGCTCAGCAAAACTTCACATTTTAAATGTCCTGGTTGTTACAAACAGATCAATATAAACATGGCAACAAACGTTGATATAATAATAATACAACCGATCCTACCCATTGCATAGACTTGATCGTTCAAAACAACTGCAGATAAACCAAATCTTTCAACTTTCATCGACGGAATTCCTCTCCACCAACCTTCTCGTGGATCCATGCATTCCACTGTGTTCAACATCCCTCTGTTGCAACCACCGACAGCGTATATCAACCCTGTTGGAGATTGTTGTTTTGTCAATAATAATAATGATGGAAGATGCGACGACTACAGGAGTGCTGCACACCAGCAACTACATCCTGTTCATTTAGCAAACTCAGAAATTGGACATTAAATATTTACTTTCCAAAAGTTCTTGAGTTTGAAAAAATATTTTCTCTTCTTAACATAAATATAAATCAAAATTACGTGCAACAAACAATTTAGTTTTGCTGAAAGTTATGTAAAACGTTGTTACGCTATTACGGTAGTATTGTAACTTCAACATCTTTTGATGAGCAACAATTGTGATTGTACATACACAATTAAGTAATAAAGAATTTGTAACACATCCTTATAGGCTACTGTTTTAAAAGCAGTATAGCGCCATATTTTATGACGACACAAATATGGCAATCTAGCGAAAATGTCAAACTCAACAACTATCAGTGACAGCATCTGCATGCGTATGTCGCCGTTCCCATGATGAAACCTGGCGAACATCATTACATACATTAAACAACAAAAATAGCTCCATAGGTCAATCTAGGATTGAGTTATTTTTGCATAAAAATCGATTTGATAAAAATCAAACTGTGAAGTCGAACGAAAATATACAAATTCTCAATTTCTAACTGTGCGGCTAAGTCCAATATAATGTACAAACCTGGCACTTTTTCAAATTCAAAGCTAAATTTGTAGAGTGATTGGTTTAATGATGTTTTTGGTATTTCGTCGCTTAACTACCAGAAATCGTTATTTAATTTTATACAAAAGACACATAAAACTTGTAAGAGAGTGGCTACATATGTTTAACCTTTAACATACCAAGCGGGGTCTCGTAGGGACCCCAGAGGTGAATTTTTTTATCTCCCGCCTTACCTATAGCAACAATTTTTCTCATCATCTTTGTATGTGTCATAAATTTAATCAAGTTCGGTACAGTGCAACAAAAATTAAAAAATTATTTGAAACATATGCAAAAAACAGCATAACGTTACCTGGGGTCCTGATGGGACCCCCCTTGGTATATTACGTTACAAATGCTGAATGTTAACCAGTTAACTTCACGCGAAAAATGTCCTTACATTTTGCCAGAGATTGAGAATTTGATGACAAATCAACACGTAGTCAAAGAAAAGAAAATGCTAAACTTGCAGCTTTTCGCGAAATTTGAATGGATTTATAGAAAACTGCAAAAAACTCTATAAGCCATTTGAAGAAGTAACGGTAGATGAACAATTAGTCTCTTTCCGAGGGAAATGTCCAATGAGAGAGTATATGAAGTCAAAACCAGCAAGATATGGAATTAAAGTGTGGGCAGCTGAAGACGTGAAAACCACTCGCCTGTAGAATCTCCAAGTCTATACTGGAAAACTTCCTGGGAGTGCACCTGAGAAAAATCAAGGACGTCTGGTTGTGTGTACTGTGTGACATGATGAAATCACTGTTTGCAACTAGAAGAAGTGTTACCACAGATATTTTTTTTATATCAGTGCCAACTGCAGAATTTTTCCTCCAGAAAAATATCACCAAGACAGGAACACTGAGCAAAAAAGTCAGATATTCCTTCAGTTATGGAAGTTGCGAAGGGACGATATGTTTTATCGTCAAACTTTATCTTTTCAGATGAACTGTCAGTTGTAAGCTATGTGCCTAAAAAAACAAGACGGTTCGTTTACTATCTTCTCAGCATCTTGATAATTCACTGTCTAATGAAGATCACAAGAAACCCAACATGATACTTGAATATAACGCACAAAAGGCGGAGTGGATGATGCAGACAAGTTGGTGAGTGAATATTCTTGTGCCAGACGAATGTCAAGATGGCCTTTCCGACTTTTTATGAACGTGCTTGACATTGGAGCCCTGAATTCCTATATCACTTGGGTGTTCATAAACAGAGACTGGAACAGTAGAAAATCTAATCGAGGATTATATTTCTTGATGGAGTTAGGCAAAGAATTAACGAAACCTAATGTCTTGCGCAGAGCATGTAATCCATCTGGTTTTCAGCTTTACATCGTTAGAGCTATTGCAGTTATAGGAGTTTCTGTAGGTCGAAACACTGAAGCTTCAAATATATCCTCAACGTCAAGGCAGCCAGTGACGGAAGAGAGGAAGATGTTTTCAATGTCCTTGAAACAACGATAGAAAAGTTAACATGATATGCTCCAAATGCAAACGTTTCGTTTGCGAACAGCACCGAGTCACCACCCAACTGTGACAAGTGCAAAAGAATGTGAAGATGACAGTGGATGAACTGTGCGTTTATGAATAAGATCCTTTGTCTAAGTAATTTGTAGAAACACATGTGTTATACTATATGTGATGCTAAGACTAAAATTTTAGTTTTTATAACACTTGGGGTAACAACAGGGGTTTGTTACAGTGTCATAAAAATGGCATCTGCTTTACTTACAATTTCGGCAATCTTCCTTTGTTACATTAGCTGTATAAACTGTAATCAAGGATGAAGAAAGTAGACTACAAATTGGCTTGTGCTTTGGTGTGCCGGTATACTGATTGTGTGTATTGTGAGAGAACGCAAAACTGGCTCAGCCAATTTTCCGTTTTGCATTTCCAAGGAAGAATGGCCTCCTTTATCCACAAACCTGAACCCCCTAGACTTTGGCATCTGGTCTTACCTGGAGAGCAGGGTTTCGACTAAATACCACCAAAGTTTGGAAGCAGTGAAGGATAATCTGAAAAACTAATGAGCTAAAATACCCAAAAAGTTATTCATAACTCTTGCAGGTCCTTTTCGAAGCATCTCCGACTTGTTATCGACGCAAATGGCTGACTCATTGAGTAAAACTTGTTTTTCCTAAATATTTAATTATTTGACAATAATATTATATGTTTATTACTCAATTATTATCTACCATTCGTTAAATACATTTGTTTGAAGTTATAACGTTAATTATTGATGACTTTGTATATACTGTATACTTTAAGCAATAGAAACGATGGGGTCCTTGGAGGACCCCACCTTGGTAAACGACGTTGGTGAGCTAGGCTTGGTATGTTAAGGGTTAAGCATAAAACTGTCACATACGAAACATCTCAAAAATAATTCACTTACATTAATTTGACGCAAAAGATTTTGTCTTGATTTTGTTTCAAATTAAATTGCCAAAAATTTCGTTTTCATTGTAAATAAACGTCATTTCGAGCAAACATAAGCTACTGTACTTCCCACTAAGTCAAAAGAACAATCATTGAGACAAAGAAATTAACTTAAACAGAAAACTGTAACAATCGGTGACACAAAAATAACACAACCAACAAACGTGCTATTGTTCCTCGTTTTATATCAAGCCAGAGTCGGAATCGTGATTTTTCCAACGATTCCGACTCCAGATACATCACACACCTTTCGACTCCACACAGCCCTGATAAGCTCAAATAATTCAATACAAAATTTAGAAATAACAATTGCTGCATGCAATATTATTTTAAGATATGGATTTTACAGAATATTCACGATTTGCTTGGAATGCTTAGCTCACAAATTATTTTAATTTTATTGAAAAAGGAAATCAAATAAGAACAGACCCAATATTTGTTGCAAAGTAAGTTGGAGCAAAGTGGATAATGTTGACAAAAGCATTGAAAAGTTAACTTCCGGATGAACAAACGTGCAAACATTTTGCATCCATTTTTTTCTTGGGTTTTACTTCAACGATTTTTTTCACTACAAACAGTGTGTTGCACTGGAAGACCATCATTTTGCTAAGGTAGCTTCTATCTCATGTCTCATTACGTGTAGTGAGTTGGATACACAGAATGTAAGATGCATGGTATAAACTGAAAAGTTTTTTCTCAGTTTCAACTTTTTGTGTGTTTCATGTTGTTCATTAGGCTATTCTTCATATGCATGCACATTCCACTGGGACTGCTTGAAACAAACTTTGTCGGGTCAAAACGAATCGAATTCCTTCACAAAAAGGTTTAATTCAAAACAAAGTTAAGATACGGTACATACTTTTGATTCCCAATTGGTTGCACTGAAGAACTCATGAGAACATTGCAAATACATAGAAACAGTAGCAAAACCATGGGGCTGGGACGTTCGCAGCGTCTTACTTAAGGCATGTATGACGTGAAAACAATTGGTTTCAACCACAAAAGTGACAGTTTAAGAGCGAATTAAGCAAATGCATGCAAATTACGCATGCATTTTATTTCTCACAACACATACATTAATATACACTTTCACAGTTTGCTTCAATAACAAAGAATAATGAAACTCACTTTGGAACAATATTGATTAAAATTACCATTAAAGCTAAAATATATTTTTAAAAAAGCAAACTGAGTGACGACTTCAAAAAAGCGTAAGGTATAAAGGTTTAGTTTTCAGGAAATAATTTTCATAAGCAATACAATATCTCAAAAACATTAGCAAATTTTTGATTGGCCGTTCAGAAGGCATTAAAATCGTTCAAGTATTATGGTGTCATGTACAAATTACGTTCGAAAATATGATATGAGTTCTTATTTGTTATTATCGTTGTCCCCAATAAAGATCTTATACCGATAGAATAATGTGTAATCTAACCTCTTATTCCTGCTTATAGAAGGCTACAACCCACAGCACTTCACACAATGAGATTTTTCTTTTCAAGTCCACAAAAACTTTTGAGACTCAGAACAATATCAAAATCAATATTTGATTCAATGGACATTAGTTTCTACACATCCATTGGGTTTCCAAAACTGTTGCAGTTCATTCTGAACATTTCCAGCTGGTGCTTTTTCAGACTAAGTTATTTGTTTCTATATTTTCTTGAAATCCAAAATTATGCTCTGTCATTGAAGATTTAGATTAAGTGGACGTGAAGACAAGGAAGCCAATCTTCGTGTCCACCTTCAAGCATGTCATTATGTGTGCCAAGGTACCATGGATAGGTGTCGAACCGACGTCACCAGCATCGTGCAAGCGCTCTCACCTCTCAGACACGTAGTCGATAACCAATAAGATGATTATAATGAACAAAGAAAGGAGCACAGGGAAGTTATCAATTATCTCATTTTGTGTTATTTATTTAATTTTTAATGAAATGGCGATATATCATTCAAAGCATGTTAATTTTTGGAGCGTTGAGCGTTCAGAGATTCTTGTGCGTATGGTTTCAAACGCATAGAAAACATCGGACATAAGTTTTTAATATCAAGATTCTAAAATTATCTCTTAAACCTAATTTCTGCAAAGTCCATTGAAACTTGTTAAGCAGTATAATTAGCATCTAAGAACGAAATAAAGAGAATTATTTGGCGAAAATTGATGACGACGATAATTACGTTTACTTGTTTTTTTGAACTGCAACTGATCTATCGTCTTGAACGTAATTATGTCGAGGCAAAAGATTAAACGACGAAAGGACTTGAATATTGTGCAATAATGGCGAGTGCGACACAACAGTCGACTAACTGTGCAATAATTACAATTGGAAAACATTCGATTTGATGAGATTGATCAATCCCACCATGAATCGTATGGGATTGTGATCATAATGTTGTTCTCAATAGAATAAAAAATTGTTAGTAAAACCAATGAAATTATAATGTAATGAATTACTGTAAGATCGTAATATATTTACTTATAAATTTGATGAATGAGTTTTACTGTATAACAGTGTTGACACCATCTATAAATTACTTCATCACAACACATTGATTTGACTTATTTAATTTTTCAACAAAGTTCAAACCTCCAGTGGAAGCCAAAGCATGACCACAACGACCTTCATTCATATGAACGCTGTTATACCATTTGTCTTCAACAATGTTGTAACTTTCACATGAAGACAAACCAGTGAAACCATCTTTCCTGCCACCAACAGTGAAGATGGAATCTGTTCATGTATAAACAATGGTTCTCTTCAATGGTAATTTTGTTTAGAATAATAGATTAAATAATTAACAGAAACTTAAATAAATAGATTTAATCATTTTTACTAGTATTGCCAAAAAGAGAACAAATTTTATATTGAACAATGCGAACAAACTTTGTTATGTGTAAATGCTGGAATTAAAGCATAATTAAAATCTCCTTATTTTGTATTACTTAACAATCAGAAACAAATCTATAATTTATGTTGCTATTCTTATTGATTCAAAGAATTAAAAAAAAGAATCTTGAAGATTTTCTGGAAGTAGGTAGGAACGAAAAACTCACTGAGTTAAGTGGACACCTTGGTAACCGGAAAGTTATTCAATATTCATACACTTATTCAACACTACGTGTGAGTATATGTAGATTATGCTTGCTACTTCTCTAGAAAAGATTTCCTGATAGAGGAAAATGAGGGATGGCACAAGGTTTTTCAAAAATAAAAATGGACGACAAGAAAAAAACTAGATATTATTAATCTATATTATAGATTATGCTTATTATATACTTCTCCAACAGAAGATATTTAGAGGAGAAAAATCAGGAATAGAAAGGAGTTTTTTGTAAAAAAAGTAAACAAAATTTAAATTTAAATATACTACGTCGCCCTCTATTACAGGAACAAGCAACATTTTCAACACGTGGACTAGTTATATTGGACCTAAATTTTTCTCCAGCAGACTAAAAGTTAACCTCTACAACAAGTATTCAAACTACTCTTTAGCTATGAACATTAGATGGAATTTCATTGCAAGTCCCATGAAAATATTGTTTTCGTACTCCACAGTGAAGAGCAACCAAACACCGCGTGCGATATTTGTTGAAAGCAGATTGCATCTGTGGAATACATTGCGTTTCATACTAAACCAATATATTTACAAATTATAAACCAAAAATCGTAATGTTGGTGAGGCTGACTTGACATCTTGGAGCCTTGATGATCAGTACAATTACAGAACTACCTTTCGTGACCTATCACAGACCTACTTTTGTGTCTGCTGGGTAAAAGTAGGTTAGAATACTTTCACTTAGCCTCAGGAAAAACTTTTTTATTTCAAACTGATTCCTATCAAAACTTTCTCCGTACTCCACTAAACAGACATGTGAATGTTCAAATAAAAGTTAGTGAGATGTGCATAGAATGTTATTGTGTTTAAACAGATAATTGCGCAAACAAACGTTCCAAAATAATGAAACGTATTTGGGGAAAATGGCTGGAAAAAGAAGAAAGATTCCACAAAAACTTAAAAAACATCTTGTTCATCCGCGAGGTGCAAGTTGCCCATTCCAGCTCTACACAATGTGACTTCTGGTTACGTTAATTTTACCACAGAATGATGGGCTTTCAATGTTACATCTGACATCCACATCCATTCTAATACGTCACCATTAAAGGAAGACAAAACCTATAATAGGAGGCAAGATGGAGACGACCACGATGATGATACTCGTTACAATCGTTCAGATAATTTTTACGTCACTAACCTGGATACCGAGTTTATTGATTTGCAGAATGTTTTACAAATCTATTTTATCTTTTTGGGTTTATTATCACTTATTAACATGAAGTGACATAGACATATAAAACTCTGTACTTTATTGTTGATACATTAATATGCGTATTGGATCCTATGCGTTGTGCTCAGCGCTTTGCCATCGCAGCCGTACGGGCGGGTACATTGTTACACCGAATCCACTTCTTCAATGTTTAGTGCTAAGCAAGAACAAAGTTTAGTGCTAATTTTAAAACGTCTCAGACACGACCTGACAAGGTATAGAACTCACGTCTACCGATCAAGAGGTGGGCATTCTATTCACTGCACCACCAAGCCAGCGTTGCTAGCACATATAACATTGTTCTGAAAGCTAAATAGCCTGCAATGTCAATTTATGTTATTACAGAGTTTACCAGGTCGTGACGTCATAATTTGATTAGCATCTCTGCAAAAAATAAAATAGGTTGGTGAAAACCGTTGAGAAAGTCAACGCCCTTTATTGCTTTAGCTTTTCGTGATACCACTCAGCCTTCTTTTCTGTTATTAGGTGAAAAGATTCGCAATCACTACATTAAATAGATTTTGATGAACCTTTTGTAACATTAATATATAATAAAAGTGATGATTTTGATGTAGAGAAACTTTCATGCGAAAAATGCAAAAGGCAACAAATTTTGAAAACCATTTCAAAACTTTGTTTGAAAGCATGTTATTCAAAAAGTGCGCAAAAATAATAACTTTTAAAGTTGTGCTAATTTCGTAAAGTCAAATTTAGGCCTAACTTGTTTAAAAAATAAAATCGAACGAGATATGAAAAAGTGGCTATCACGCTAATGTCGTTATCAGTGAAAAAAAATCATCAAACATCAACTTGAAAAATTAAATCAACGATATTGAAATTGTTGAGTGAGTAAAATTAAACACAAACATTGGCGAGCATGTGGCATTCCGGACCAAACTTCCAAACAAACCAAAGTAATCTCATCAAACATCAACCTATAAAACATAAACGCTTGATAGTGAAATTTGTATAAAAAATTGTTGATCGAGTGAAATGAAGATGAAACATTAGCGAGGATGTGGCACTTCAGACCAAACTTATGTGGTGCGTGTCACATGCGCACTCGGCGCTCATCGTTGTTAATATTCATCACTTTTGTCACAAACATGAGTTTATCTGCTTGTTCTGCAACCAACTTAATTTGAATTTAAACTTTAGTGGATTCTTACCATTGCAAACTACAGAAGCAGCTCCAAATCTCACAACATTTGTCGAAGCAAGTTGAGTCCAACCAGATTCTTCATCATTTAACTTGAATCTTTCAATCACTTTAGTTTCATTTCCACCGATAACAAAAACTTCACTTTTATAACTAACAGCTGATCCCAACCCATGTTCAAAGTTTGTGTTCTGAAGAAACATAAATTGTTAAGAATGCGTAAGATCAACAACGTCACGATTTCACAAGACTTGCTTGAATGTTCGACATAATTTCACATCAATAATTGTGAAACGTCGAGTGCAATCATTGCAACTGCATGTGATGTGTTTGCTGAAGAGCAAGATATCACAAACAAAAATCATTTAAATATTAACAACTTGGAGCTCACCACTCATAGTACAAGAATAGTTTTTGTTTCGAGCGCACACCATCAAAGAATAAATGCACTCATCCCAGTAGCAATAAACCGAAAAGCTTTAATGTTTTACCAGGAAGTCAGTTGCTTCTTTCTTTCTTACGTCATACTTCCACACATTCTTTTGATGAAACGCAAGAAATTGATTCCTCGATTCTGAAACAAACAAAAAAGAAACACGTTTAAAATATTTAAAAATATAAAATATTTAATAACAATCAGCGTGTCCATATGATTTTTACAGTAAGTACACTGCAAGAACTCCCAAGCTTGAACGGAGATGGAAAGTTAAAGACTTTCATTCTCACATTATCAACTGGTGGTATACGACTTCTCATTACATGCGAGATTGCAAGTCCGTTCTTGCATACCGAATTCTAACGAATTTTTATCATTGCACATTTTCTAAGAAAACAGTTACATAATACCATGTGGCATGAAAACTACAAAATTGCAAGCTCAAGCAAAAGCGGCTTTTCCGGTTACCTCGCTCTTGGCTTTGCTTGTTATACATCACAGTTTCATTTAGGCTACTGTGCAAAATCCAAGTTTTTTGGGGAAAACTGAAGAGAGGCGATAATAACCAATCAAGTTGCATTTTGATAAGTAAAAGTTGAACAGATGAAAAATATTAAAAAATACTTAAAATTTTTTTGAAGCCAGTCAAAGCGCTTGATTGGTTTAATTAAAACCGCTTTTGATGTGATGTCACATTAAGAACAACTTTGAAAAACATAAAAGAGGTTTGTGGCAAGACAACTGTAGGTTAGTTATCAATAGACCGATGTCATGTCAATGTACATTGTATATTATGTTATGCAGGAATGAGGAAATTAACTTTCTCAAAATTTGCATTGAATTGTTTTTGTTTCCTTTGAAAGCGCCCTTTTGTCATTGTTATAATAGTAATAGTTAAAAATGTTTGCAAACCACTCTTGCTTCCCTGCTTTTGGCGTTTTTTACTTTGCGATCTTTATCGTCAATCGACCTCAAAATAGCAGATCTTGTGTTGTATTCAGAAATCGATGGCATATTCATGTTGATGTACGAGCAGTCGCTGATAGTTTGACGTACTAGCGGTTGCCTGCAAGTGGTCTCATGTCTTACTGTGAATACTCATGTTCACTGCAAGTGGCGTACGCTGAAGGCGCCATTGGGCAGTACACCTTCAAAAATGTTGATTTATCACCTACCACCTACTAATCTCACACAATATGACTTAGTGGCAGTTATTAGCAAGTGGACGTTTTTTAATTCGTTTTCATTCAAAAAAAAATTGAATGGCCCTCCACTTTCAGAAAATCCTGCGTACGCCACTGTCACTGCTTAAATGACCTGATAAACACCCAGACTGACATTACTACGTCATAGATCAGACAACTTCAAACGAACTTTATTTTACACTGATTGGTTTTTTAAAAGAAAAATGAAAGTGCCAACATAATAAAAATCTGCTTTGTGGTTTTAGTGCGTTGCTTATTATTCGTCCAAAACACGATTATTTTATCACTGCGCATTTTTCAGTATATCGCTGCACAATTCTGGTTTATCACTATGCCTTAGAAACGCCGATGAGACAACTTGATCAGTCACTCTGATAATAGCATAGTAACATTGTGTTATGTGATGTGTCAATTACGTACAAAAAGCAATATGCAAGTTGCAGGTTTAAGTATTTTATAAAAGTTACATATCACCGGATGTGGTGAGTTAAAATGTCAGTTATCTGCTTTTCCGTTATAAATTGAAACGTGGACGTCGCTACAATAGCATAGCGTCGTCCACGATTGAAATGTCCAGAGTTTTTGTAAAACACAGCGATGTTAATGTGAAAGACGAAACTGACGTCTTGATTTCAAAACCCAGATCAAATTTGGTTCAAGACTATTGGTAAACAAGCATGGTTCTCTTGGCAAACGTTCGCATTTCTGGAAATTTGTTATTATTCAGCAGCTTTCCTCAATTTGCACTGGATCAATGTTCGAAGTTGTTAATAAAAAGTAGAAAAAATTACTCCTCGTATATTTTCCTAACAAAACCTTTGATTAGTGACGTCAATAAACAAACGATCTGAATCGTTTGACTCCGCTATGAATAACTTTCATCAATAATGCGACACAAACTTTGGTCATAAACGCTGTGGGACATTGTGACTCAATGAACAACTCTTACATGCAGTACAAAAATTTTAAACTAAAAAACTGTCCAAACCTTCCTTTGTTGAAGGAGCGGGAAGAACTTCAGTTGCAGCAGCACGTGGAATTGCAGATAGAAGTAAAATATTTGTACATTCCAATGAAGTCGTAATCAATTCCTGATGAATTGAAAGGAAATTTAGCAAATTTAAACGCAAGTTTACTGTCAATATTTCATTATTTATCAGATAGTTGTTGTTTGTTGTAACATCGGTTTCATAAATTCAAATCTAACTATTTTTGAATTGAATTTCGGCACAAAAGTTAACAAAAGATTGATAAGATAGATGTTTATTGGCGGCTGAAAAAAAAAGATTTACGATATATCAAAACACATTGTATATAAATTAAAACTGTTGGAAAGATCACAATTAAAAAAAGAAAAGAATAGTAACATCAAATCAACGGAATGCTGCGAAGTTTCCATTCAAGGTGTTCAAGTCAAGCTTCAAGTCTCACCCACCCTTAAACTCATCAATGATAAGTATAATTGGCTAATTGAAACAAATAAATAAATAATGGTGAAGCTGTCCAAGATGATAAGAAATTAAAAATTTAGGTAGCCCAACATAGACTATCTTACAATTGCAAGTCTGATTAGTAATTAGGCGTTTGCCTAATACTGTACGTGTTAAAAGTTGCGAAGAGGATTTGCGAATTTCAACTGGTATATTATTCCGAATTTCTGGGCCAGAGTATTTTATAGACCGTTACAATTTAGTGGTTATGTATCAATAATAAATAATAATCTAGGTTGGTGGAGTTTCCAGTAGTAAGATTCTAAATTTCGTTGCATTTTTAAGGCAGTTTTGAAAAGTGCCGGGCAATGAATTAAAACTAAACTGAGCCATAAATTTAGCAATTTCAAAGTTGTACAGATGTTTTAACTTTAGGATATTGATTGCAGATAAAAATACTCGAGTCCTTCTCCACAACAGAAGCCGTATGCTGGAGTGGAGCCACTTTTGCTTAGTTTATATTGATTACATCAGTACGTTAGTTTATTGTTTTGTAACGTTGTATTCAAACTTCTTGTTATTGCAATAACTCGTGTTATGTTTCTCATCGCTTTGGTGAGCTGAATGTAATACTTCTTGTAATTCTTCTCACTTATTGTTGAAGAATCTTATTTAGACGTAATGTTTGCACAGGTATATAGTACATTATGCTATCTTCTACATACTTTCAAAATAATCACATATGTGACAATAGTGAATGGGCTTTGGGCAGCACTGTTTTGATGATATTTACTTCATCGTTTTTCCTAGCACAACCATGCCAGTTTAGTGATTCATAAATTGTATAATATTTGTCAGATTTACCTCTTTCAATGCAACATTTTGCAAGAAATTCCAGGATAATTTTCCAAGTTTAACAAAACTGAAAAGTTTAACCATGAGCTTCTTACGTGTGGCGACGTCATGTTTGACCCAACTTATGAGCGCATGAAAAACATTTTCTTCCGAAGATACCTGAATGACGACATCAATTTATTATTATTGCACTTCATCAGAAGTGAGTATTACGTCACAGAACAAGATATCAAATGTCGACTCCAAATTCTCCTGCTCAGTTCATGGAATAGGAAGCAAATAATGGCCAAGCAAATAATTTACCAGAATGTTAGGTCCAGTACTTGCTAACATTTTTTACACTGTTGAATATGAATGGCAGTCACAAATTTTCACTTTCCTGTAAGTGTCAGCATTACTAGCTTAAAAGTTGCTGTGCTGCGCAGGTTTAAATCGACTTATCTTTAACTAGAATTCACTTATTGGCGCTTTTATTAATTTTGTGTACGTTAACATTCAATCTCTTGCATTAAGTATCAGGAATCAGGATACCGCCAAATTAGCCATTGTTTAATGTGTTCAATATGAAGGATAGGCATCTGATGTCATGGACTGGTTTGAGTAATGAACATTAGGGTGGTCCCGAAATGTATGAGAAAATTTTTTTTTATTCGAAGCATTACGACCACCCTACAATTTTTTTACATAGGCTAAAAGAAGGTAACAAGCTAAATTTCAGAAAATTTGGTTAATATTTAGAGGTGCCACACGAGGTTGCAAATCGGGTTAAGGGTGCTTATTTCAGTATTTCGATTTGATACGATTCCCTAATGATTCGAAATCTTTTTTTTGGTACTGCCGATTCGAAATAAAAATTCCCCATTGCAGAATTTTTCTCTTCAAGCAAATTCTTTTTACACCCAAATCAATGAGTATTCCGTGATTTCTTCGATGGCTAGAATTTGAAAGCAAAGCCAAGAACTTGCAAGATAGCAAGCATAGCAAACAAGTTTCAGTTCTAAATTGAATATGCTACTTCTATGAAAAAGAAGAGGCAGAAGGAGTTTATAGACTGACAGAAGGTTAACTTTCATGTAGGCTACTAAGGGGTCCTTAAACGATGAGCACTGATCGTAGTGTAGCCTACTGATGAAGTTGTGAACGTTTTTCTTTCTATGTTTTTCACATGGCTAGCAACAGTAATAATAGTAGTAGGCCTATCGGTGGTGCAAAGCCCAAAACCAGAAAGGACAATTATGTTTGGTTGATTGGTCCCACTTCCAAGGAACTGTCTGGGAGAAAGCTTCCGTCTGCTAGGGAAGTCCTTAGTGTGTTCTTCCATCTCCACAAGATTGAGAAGGTAACCATCAAAGAAAGTTGCAAAGTAGTTATCAAATTGTGTATTCCATTCTGGGAGAGAGCCAGGATTATAACATGCACAGAAATACATGCAAGAGAAAGACTGGAAAAGTTATTTCTGCAATGGAAAGGACTCCAGAAGGCGGCTTTAAGGAGAACAGATACACAGATGAAGAAAGAAGAAAAGTTCAGTGCCAATCTTGACAAAATGTTTGACATAGCACACGCGAAAGCACTGGATCTGACTACTATTGAAGAAGACCGTGCTTTTCTGATGGCACAAAGAGATGGACGAAGAGGTTTCCTAGGTTCGGTTGATCACGAACTTGCTGCGAAAGAAGCACGGTCTGTCAAGCGGAAACAAGAGGAGCAAGCTCGAGCTGAAAAGGCAAAAGTATCATCTTCTGCAGTGCAAGCATGTTATCAAGAAGATATCTCAACATCGTCGTCAGAGTCTGAAAATACTGAACAGTGTGAACAGTCCAGTTCTTCAGAAGTGCAGACACCAAAAAAACGGAAATGTACAATTACAGCTAGAGCGAAGAATGTGATCTCTCCAGGACTAGCACAAGCTCTGGACCGAACCAAAGTCAGTGACAGAGCAGCTGTTCATATCATTGCTGAAACAGCTCAAAGTTTAGGCCACAATGTGGATGAATTGGCCATTAATCGAAAAACTATCCGTCAGTCAAGAAGGTCACTAAGACAAGAAGCTGCTATTTCCAGTAAGGACAATTTCAGTCTTGACATTCTTGACCCGGGAGTTAAGGTTGTTGTGCATTGGGATGGAAAGCTAATCCCAGACACAGCAGGGTGTCAGGACAAATACGATAGGTTACCAGTGATTGTATCATATGATGGTACAGAAAAGTTGCTTGCTGTACCAAAGTTGACAAGTGGATCTGGACAATCGATGGCTTTGGCAGTCAAAGAAGTCCTGAATGATTGGGTACTAGAAGACAATGTTGTAGCAATGAGTTTTGATACAACTAGCAGCAACACAGGAAAAAGGAATGGAGCATGTCATCTTCTTGAGGTCCAGCTAGAGAAGGAACTTCTATGGTTGCCGTGTCGGCACCATATATTTGAACTAGTGATAGGTGCAGTATTCAACAATGCAATGGGACCGTCATCAGGGCCTGACATCGAGATTTTCAAGTAGTTTCAAGCGTGCTGGCCACATCTCAAGCAAGATGATTATGAAACCGCAGCAAGTGAACCTTCAGTGGAGATTTATATCGCACCAGAACGTGATTCCTTGTTGATGTCTGCAAGAAATATCTATGCAAACAACAACCAAGAGAAGATTACAGAGAATTTCTGGAACTGATCATCCTCTTCCTTGGTGAATTGCCAGATCAGGGTGTTTTGGTTATCAGAAAGCCCGGGGCTTTCCACAGAGCACGGTGGATGAGCAAGGTCCTTTATTCTCTCAAGATTTGGATGTTCCGGGCACAAGTAAAGCTGACAGCAAAGCAAAAGAAAGGGCTTGCAGAAGTTGTTCTGTTCGCAGTGTTGGTGTATTTCAGAGCCTGGTTTGATGCACCGGTAGCAGTTTCAGCACCAGCCAATGACCTGGCCTTCTTGAAGAATTTGAAAGCTTATGCCTTCATCAACAGCAGTGTCTCCAAAGTCACATGCAGAAAATTCCTTAACCATCTTTGGTATCTGAGTGAAGAAGTTGTGGCATTTGCATTCTTTGATGATGGTGTTGTTGAAGAGAGGAAGCAAAGAATGGTTAAGAACCTTAAAAAAGCCTGGAAAGAGTAGTCGTGCCGTGAAAGCCAGCTTGAAGATGGAAGAAATTGAAGCAAGTGAGATAGAAGACTTTGTTTCAGTAAAATCTATGCAGTTCTTCAAAGCTCTGAATTTGTCGACAGATTTCCTGTCATTGCCACCGTCACTGTGGCTGTCAAATGATGGTTACATTGCAGGAAAAAAGAAAGCAGCACAGTTTCGAGTGCTTAACGACACAGCTGAGAGAGGAGTAGCTCTAATTCAGGAGTATATCCATGTTCTGACAAAGGATGAGAAACAAAGACAATGCCTCCTTCAAGTGGTGGCAGATCACCGCAAGAACTTTCCAGATGCAACAAAAAGAATTGTTGTTGCTGGGCTAAAAAACTTGGTTAAAGCTGGCCCAATGCCCATGGAATAAACATTTGTTAAGGTTGTGATCACATTACAGTATAACATAGTACAGAAGGGTTTAAAAACAGTCAATAAGCCACACTATTTTATATTGTGTCTTGAGAGAAAAATTAAATGGCTTTGTGGCACCTCTAAACATTGTTCAATTTTAACCAAATTTTGCACATTAACTTCTTTTAGGCAATGTAAAAAAAAGGTAAGGTGGTTGTAACAAAATTCTAAAAAAAAATTTTCGGGACCACCCTAATGAACATGCCATGTTTATGTGACCTGCAGAAGACCATTATGACTTACAATCTTGCAACTTAAATGCCTCGACCAGTAGTCTGGTTCATTTTTGTTGTGGAATTTGTGATTATCAAAATCTGTTTGGAGTCATGATTAAAATTCAAACCTTTTTATCTTCCACTTGCATCACTTCAAACATCACATCTGGTGTTAGCTCTTTGAACTCTTTTCCATCAATGACTGATTCAAAGTTCTCAGCAATGACAATGTTTGCTTTTGCCACAACTTGGTCCAAATTATACATTTTCGAATATGCTTGAATTGTTAAGCAATTCGTCACATCAATTTCATCAAGAAGAAATTCGATGCAATATTGCTTGAGATCTAAACAACAACCGACACCATTGAATAATCTTTTAGTATCACGAAAATTGCTTCAAAACTATCCATCAACAAGTTAAAAATCATAACTTCTGTTGTTGTACTGATATCTTCGTCTAAAAAAAAAAAAAGTGTTCAAAAAACTGGTTGTTTAAAATTTAAATGATTAAAGTTATCATAAGCTGTTGTGAAAAATGTTTCCTCACATTCGTAGAACACAAAAAAAGATTAATTTACTCTTTTAAAGTAAACAATCGTCAACAGCACCTACTTGGAATTTGCAAATAATTTGCAGCTTCAAGCAAATTGTATACGTTTTCACTTGTGACCACCACTTCACAAGTATACATGAAGTTTAAAACAGCTTCCATGGTATCCTCTTTCACTCCGTGGATATTCGCTTTACTTTCATATTTTTCCTTCATCTAACAATTCACAAAATAAACAAAGCTGAGTCATAGCATTACGCATTTACCAAGATTATGATGTTGATGATGTGCTGACTAATAAATGAGCTTGTAGGCTACAAATAAACAATCGAGTGCTGAACAAAGATGAAAATACCTTTTAGTTTAACTAATAATATCATCTCTGTTCAAATTTCAAGTGAAAACAATTTTAATTTACGTTATTACGTTTAATCTGGTGAATTCCGTTTTTCTAAAAATGCTCTCAAATCTACATCTACGTTTATTGCAATGAGGAGACTTAAAAGTCGAAACAGTGGCGTGTCTGTCTGCAGTCAATGTATATACTTGTTATATAAAGTAGCTTACACAACAAAATGTCCAGAAGCGTTTTATTTTTTCTATGCCAGGCCTAGCCCTAGACCCTAATATACAATTGCTATATATTTTGTGATTGAATAGTTTTGAAAAAGTAATAATTCAATTCTCTATAATTCAGTAAATCTTCATAAAACCTTTTTTCTTTCTAAATTATTTCATGAATTGTTTTTTTTGATAGCAGTCCTATGTGTTCAGAGTTAAAGTATGCTACTATTTAGCTACAATATGAAAAACTACTTTTTTAGCCTATTATATATGAAAACATCAATACTTTGTGTTGCGAAAACAAACGATGACAGATTAAAATTCTAAATTATCTACAAAATATTAAAGGGTTGATTACCAAATTCGGTTCAAATGATAACCAAAAAATGCTTTTGCACTTTTTCGCAAAACTTTAACATTTTAAGTAAAGAACCGAACAAACTTTGTGTTGTAGTTAGATATTTATGTGTAACCAGTTTCCCTTCTCCATCAACAAAGAAACAAATAAGGTCTTAACAAAATTCACCTCTGAAGAGAAAAGCTTTCGATAAAAAGAAGAAAATGCTCCAAGGATACATTTGTGGCTGGAAAATTTATCATCTCCCACAGTCAAAGTGACGTCACAATAACCATTTCCAGATTTCCTTTCTCTAATTTCAACAAATTCAAATATTAATCTTTTTTTTCAAGGTTTGTAGGCTAGATTCAAGTCAAGAAATATCCATCAAAACAACTTTATTACAATTTAGACAACTGCTGTGAAAATTCATAGAAACCAAAGTATTTATCATATATAATGGTAAATCAAATAGCAAAAGCTGTTTGCTCTGGTTTCAGTGTTTTCATATTCGTCACACTTAACCTTGCTGATGCTGGATTTGACTACTTATATTTCAAATAAGTTGTGTGCTTTGAACATAATCCTATATGCATCGGGAGTTTGTTTTTACTTAAATATTCGTACTTGTTTCTAAAAGTGTTTAAAACAACTTTCTGTTTGGGCCAAATAAAACTCTAAAAGATTTAAGGCAGTTGGATGTTGAAATGGAGACAAATAAATGTTGCATTGAAATAAAATCTTATATTGACTTATTTAAAATTTTTCAACTCATCAATTTCCAAAATACTTTGGTTTCTATGAATTTTCACAGCAGTTGTCTAAATATGTAGAACAACACGGACCGACTTAGTTTAGTTTTCAGTAGTTTTAAGTTGCATGCTTTCAAGTCGATGTGTCGATGGTTCCTCAAATTAGCGCTGTATTAATATAATAAATTCTTTGTTATCCTGTATGATGTGACATCCATTGTCAAGGCATCAACAAAAGTGTGAGATATTAACAGAATTATAGACATATTTTATTATCATTGATCATTTTTTTGGTTTTGAGAAAGCTAATCGGGACATTGCATTGCGCGATGGACAGCTCCACTTTTCCGGCAACATTAAAAGGATTATTTGCTAATTTGTCAACTCATAACTGGGACCTGAAGTGTCAACACAGGTTAAATTACCAACACAGTAATGTTGTGTAGATTTATTGAACAGAAATCTTATTAGGGAATGGGTTGTATGGCTTTTTTATCAAATCCAACTTTAGCCCTGGTTTTAACCCTATTTCCTGTGGGGGGGGGGTCGGTTGGGACTTGGTACTTTTCAAAGCAATATCATTAAAGAACTACGCGATCCACAGCTTTGAAATTTCTTGACTTTTCCTAAAAGTTATTCAAGTATTTATTCCGCTTTAAATGACGTTACTATTGTCTATAGTTTTAGAGATATGGCATGATTTTCATAACATACTCTGATATTTTAGCTAGCCCTTTTGTTTTCAAATTATACGGATTAATAGGATTACTGAGCGCCGCCGTGCGTGGAACTGCGACGCAGATATCTCATGATTTGCTTTTGTTGTAAAGCATTCAACCGTAATGATTCCGCCTTTTGTTTGCAAACTCGAGTTTTGAGTTGCTTTGATTAATCTTTTAATTACATCAGAGTTGCTTTGAAATTATCAGAGAGCATCCGATAAGCTATGCTGAAAAAAATGTAATTTTACGTTGTTTTCTATGGCGAATACATTTTGTTTCTAACTTCTAACAAGAAGCAGTAGGAAAGTTCTTGACAAAACTCTGTTTATCTCATAAAACAAACATACTGATGTGGTAAGTTTCTTGATTTCTTGTCGGAAAGCAAGGAGTGCGTTCTTGACCCGCCAATAAACTTTTGCATGTACCTGTACACTTATATTCACATGAATATTTATGGATGTTGTGAAAATGTTTTATGAAAACGAGAGATTGAAGGATACTGAAAAGAACTTGACACAGACTATCTAAACTGCTTGGCTTTTGTGGAAAAACACACGCAGCTAAATTATTGTGGTTTGACAAGCATTGTGCATATTGTATCATCACTGAATCTTTACCTAAATGGTAATTTTGCAGTTGCTTGAGAGATTACAAAATTATTTTTTTATACGAGGATTGAAAAGTTTTGATATATCTCAGCAGAAACACTATTAGGACCAACTCAATAATTTTAAACTTTTCATTCAAATGTTGGTCTACAAAAACTTATTTTCACAAAACGGTGTCGGCCTATATCTTTTTCTCCATAAATTTGGACGTTTGTGTCATTTGTAGCAAAGTTGTTTGTTGGGTTGATAGAATCTGAAATCAATGCCTCGTTTTAGTAACGTATCGTAACGTAATCTATCAGTCAGCGCTTTTGTGCCTTTTTGTTTTCGAATACATTTCCCTGACAAAAGATTGGCTTTTGTAATAACGCCATCAACCATACAGTTGTATTCTCTGACTGCATCTCAAACGCTATACCACACTCAGCAATTTTTCTAAAGCATTGTTACACAAAATGCATATCTGACAAAATAAGGAAAATATGTTGAATTGAATTATATTTTATACGGATCGTTTTCCTTATCCTTGAAAAAAAGAAAGAACGATTTTTATCGTTTCTATCAGATGAAACCTGTTCAAACTATTTTTTTTAAAAACTATGGTTCATTCAAGAATATAACACTTTGTAAATATAGCTTACTTCATTTTTGTGTTTTTACTTCGATTTTTTCACAAGCAAGACCTTACACAAAACAAGTTATTTGCAACGTCAGTCGATTGACCAGAGTAGCCTAAATGGAGCAGAAAGCTGTAGCCAAAACTTGATTACTTTTTATCAAAATGTTTGTACATTGGAAACAGCAATCACTTTGTTTCAAATCAGCAAATCACTTTTTGTCATTGGTTCAACGTCTGCAGACGTCTAAACTAATATACGACGAAATTGGTTTTCTGGGTCTTCGGTTCGGAAAAACATCATTATGATGTATTGTGACGTGGTCTATCAGCCAGCAGTAGTTTATGCGTCTTTTGTTTTTGGATGTGTGTCAATTACAAAAGATGGCTTTTGCAGTAACGCCATCAACCGCAAACTGCATCTAAAATGCTATTTCAAAATTTGAACAGAAAGAAATCTTCTCATGCGTAATAAATAACTTGACACAAAATGCATGTCCAACAAAATAGACAAAAAATGTAGAAAACGTTATTTTGCAAATCTAGTTAACAACATGAAAAAAACACTTCAATCATTTTGACACAAACGTGCATTTTTAAAATATCAACAACCTTCAATTTTGCCCAAGGAAAAAGTCAACACTTTAGTGATTTTTTGTTTTTTTACGACAATAGCACTCGGCCTGAAAAAGATTTTTTTTCTATTTTTTGTATCGTTATGTCACGACTTTGAGTTTGTTACGCAGAACGGGAGTTCCATTTGGCAAACGACCTCTTCTATAACCTACCAACACGATTTGACTAAACGATTATTATCACTACATTTTGTCACAGCTGTTTGCAAAATTGTTTCATTCAAAGTGATCATTGTTGGTAAGTATTGAAACATATCACTTTGGAATGCATCGTGACATAGTTTATCAGTCAGGAGTTTTAGACGCTCTTTGTTTTTGGAGTGCATGATGGCCTAAAATGGAACAAGCTCCTATCGAAGGAAGTCACTACCTTTGGATAGGTTGTTGTTCAAATACCACGTGACACCATTAGGCTACCTTACTTTTCTGTATTCAATCGCTACCCAGACAGCAAATCAGACACTTTTTACATCGATTCAACCTCTTTAGACGTTGAAATAATGTTAAAAACGAATAAATAGCTTCCTGAGATGTGCTGTGAAATGCAAAGTGTTTCTGGATCATCATACATAACCAAATTCGACAGTGTAAATGTGAAAAAAAATTTGCTTGATTTAGTTCCAATATCAAGTAATGACAGTACGTTTGAAAAAGTGTAGACTATAAACATGTGGCTCAAAAAGAACTTGAAATAGTTTTTTGCGGTGATTATGTCTCATTCTCTGCAAATGTTGAAACAAAGCAAATTTTTTTTGCAATGCCTCCGGCAAAACAACAAGCAAACGCGAGTCGGACGCCAATTACGATTTCATTGAAGCGTGGACGACGTCTCCGCGTAAGAGATTAAAATCTACACAATGGAATTAACCCGTCACACTCAATTATAAGTTAATTAAGAAGCAATTTCTCAAGTCAAATAAAAAAATATGACCAACCATCAAATTATTTGATTTTTCAAGTTGCGCTGTTGAAGAAATTGCAAAAGAGTTTCGATGTTATGTTGTCAGATAAGTTATCTACACCATGTGAAAATTTGATTGATCTATCTTGCGTAGTTTTTGAGTTACACGAGCTCAAAGTGATAGTGTCGAACCGACCCCCCCGTCCGCAAGTCAACTGGCCAAAATATGTCACAGGATAAAGGGTTAAGATACAACAGTAGACTAGGTAATATTCCAAGACCTCTAGTAAACGAAAATTTAAATTTTCATTTAAACCAGTTCAATATAGGCGAATACAAAATGCCATTAAAATGTGTGAAAAAGACAAATAGATCTTTCCGACCTCCACCAATTAAGCAACCATCATGAGTTTACAGGAATCATGGCTTACTTTTTGTAAGTGAGTAATTTTTGATCCCTTTTTTTAAAGCAATTGATCTAATCCTGGTTATGTCAGCAAGAAGCTGAACGAAGATCAAGTTTTATTGCGCAAACGGCCAGAACTAAATGCTCCAGTGAGCGGAGAGCCGCAACTTGAAAAAGGCAAACCACACCTTGTACGGGCTTATTGATTCGCATTGTATCAATTAGGAACATATGTGGAAGAGAAAAAAGCAGCATGCCTACGAAAACTCAAAGAACTATCTAAAATGGGATTTTTCACTTAGCATGTTTCTGTTTATAATTAACATTAAAATTTTAGATATCCAACAATGCAACACCAGTAGTCCAAAATATTTTGCATTGCTAGGTTATATGATGTTCACAAGCGAATCAATTCGATTTAAAGAATTTAGCCTTTACAGGATATTTAAAAGTAAGCTAATTGTAAGTTTCAAAAGACGTTGATTTTCTTGCAACCACATCTATTTACCGAAAGACTTCAAAATTTCATCTACTTTTTACGGAAATTACATTTGAGGTAAGTGATGCTGCTTTTGTTGATTGTTACAAAAAAATAAAAACTTTTAAATGTCTAGCGACTTGTATTTCTGCACAAAAGGGATCATAGCAAAGTGAAACATTGAGTTGTCAGTTAGATCACCATCGATTATTATTTGCATTGCTTTACATTTTTGGCTGATCTGCGTTTTTTTCGTCACTTGTTTGTAAGTTTATCATGATACAACTTTAGGATGACTTATTGCAGCATGGTGAGGTTTCGCTCCTCAATCTGCACTTTTTAGGTGTGTATGCCACTACTCAGATTGAACATGCGCAGTTGTACACTTAGCTTAATCTTAAAATACAGAGAGACTGTTCACCAGGCATTTGATAAATAAAATGACTTGCGTTCTTCGGGTGACCATACTGGGTTGCCATCTGATGTTAATATTGATGTCCAGCTTTTATTTCCGACGTTTCGTCATTCAGGACGACTGACTTTATCAAGGGGGTTGAAACAGATAAACACTAAGCTACCTGTTTAGCAGCAAATTGCACAACACAAAAACATAAAGTAGCAAGAACTTAGAGTTAAAAAACGCAACAAGATTTCCACTCAATTCAATAGACACGCAGTGATGCCGAAAACAGTAGGCTACTATGCGACAGCGTAAACTCATCTATCTCTTTATGACTCAATGTTACTTTTTGAAAACAAGTGGGAAAGCTTTGGCCATCCTTCTGATTGAGAACACGTGCCTTTTGGTTAATGTACCAACTTTCTGAAAACAATCTTTTGGTATAATCCTTTTCAATTTGAAGAACTTAGTAGCGTTAGTCTTAATAATTTTATGATCTAAAGTTATAGACACAGCTCTTTGGCGCTCGTTGATAGCCTATAAGATTACGTTTAGTTTGTCCAATGTACTGTATATTAAATCACATTCATGACACAAAACTTGGTAGATCAATCCTGAAACTTCATCCTTCTTTCTCGGGGCCGTTTGTAACTTGGTCTTTGGTAACCTAGTATAGTCACCAGAAGAAAGCAATCATTTGAATTAGCTTAATCTGTTAAAAAACAATTATATTTAAAATTAAATCCCATTGTGTTGATAAAATATACATTTTGAACTTTAAAGATGGCTTTGGGATAAAAAGGTTTAGCAATGAAGATTTAAACAAATATGAGTGACAGTGCTTTTAATAAGTGGAAACCCTGTACTGAAAAACAATCATAGCCAATGTTTATTACATGTTGCAGAGAAATCATAGAAAATGCGATTCAAGCAATTTAAAAGCACGCACATGGAAGACATCATGCACAAACTGAACGAGTAAATACATTTCTTTATATTTTTGCATTTGTGCACACTGGTTTATAGTGCTGATAATTGTGACAACTCAGTAAAGAAGAAATGGAATTGAATTGCTTGTGGTTTCAAATTGAAGAGTTTTGTTTCAATTTTCATTATGATATTTATTATATATGATGCAAATTAGAAACATTTAAAAAATCAATGATTCTGTTTTTTTTAATGTTTATCTTGAATTTGATGTATATCATAACGTTGAAACTGTACAAGAAATTGTAGGCATAAAACTTACACTTCACCAATCTCATATATAATGGAGAAATAAAACATAGTAACTTTAGCGGGTTTAGCATACTTTATTTTGCAATACAAAATATAACATAATTAAATAACATAAACTCAAACGTTTTCGACACGTACGTGTGTCCTCATCAGGAATTAAATCTGCAATACATAAAATGAAAAATCGTAAGATAAATTTGACTATGCACTGTAACTGTAATGACACTCTGGACTGAAAGCACAAACTGAACAAATGATACGAGAATGATCGCGAGTAAATTATGCGGTGAGAAACAGATCACGTGAGGTGTAGACTACAAGCATTGGACAAAACAATTAGAACACACACAAAAGGAACAATGAGCCACAGGCGAATAACTGCCGGTTGAGAGATGGATTGTTACGTTTGATTCTTAAGGCTTCCATGATCTTAGTCTGAAAATCAAATCTGCCTCGAGAGATGATTTTAAATTGGTTTAAAATCGATTTAAAATCATCTCTCGAGGCAGATTTGATTTTCAGACTAAGATCATGGAAGCCTTAAGAATCAAACGTAACAATCCATCTCTCAACCGGCAGTTATTCGCCTGTGCCTCATCGTTCCTTTTGTGTGTGTTCTAATTGTTTTGTCCAATGCTTGTAGTCTACACCTCACGTGATCTGTTTCTCACCGCATAATTTACTCGCGATCATTCTCGTATCATTTGTTCAGTTTGTGCTTTCAGTCCAGAGTGTCATTACAGTTACAGTGCATAGTCAAATTTATCTTACGATTTTTCATTTTATGTATTGCAGATTTAATTCCTGATGAGGACACACGTACGTGTCGAAAACGTTTGAGTTTATGTTATTTAATTATGTTATATTTTGTATTGCAAAATAAAGTATGCTAAACCCGCTAAAGTTACTATGTTTTATTTCTCCATTATATATGAGATTGGTGAAGTGTAAGTTTTATGCCTACAATTTCTTGTACAGTTTCAACGTTATGATATACATCAAATTCAAGATAAACATCAAAAAAAACAGAATCATTGATTTTTTAAATGTTTCTAATTTGCATCATATATAATAAATATCATAATGAAAATTGAAACAAAACTCTTCAATTTGAAACCACAAGCAATTCAATTCCATTTCTTCTTTACTGAGTTGTCACAATTATCAGCACTATAAACCAGTGTGCACAAATGCAAAAATATAAAGAAATGTATTTACTCGTTCAGTTTGTGCATGATGTCTTCCATGTGCGTGCTTTTAAATTGCTTGAATCCCATTTTCTATGATTTCTCTGCAACATGTAATAAACATTGGCTATGATTGTTTTTCAGTACAGGGTTTCCACTTATTAAAAGCACTGTCACTCATATTTGTTTAAATCTTCATTGCTAAACCTTTTTATCCCAAAGCCATCTTTAAAGTTCAAAATGTATATTTTATCAACACAATGGGATTTAATTTTAAATATAATTGTTTTTTAACAGATTAAGCTAATTCAAATGATTGCTTTCTTCTGGTGACTATACTAGGTTACCAAAGACCAAGTTACAAACGGCCCCGAGAAAGAAGGATGAAGTTTCAGGATTGATCTACCAAGTTTTGTGTCATGAATGTGATTTAATATACAGTACATTGGACAAACTAAACGTAATCTTATAGGCTATCAACGAGCGCCAAAGAGCTGTGTCTATAACTTTAGATCATAAAATTATTAAGACTAACGCTACTAAGTTCTTCAAATTGAAAAGGATTATACCAAAAGATTGTTTTCAGAAAGTTGGTACATTAACCAAAAGGCACGTGTTCTCAATCAGAAGGATGGCCAAAGCTTTCCCACTTGTTTTCAAAAAGTAACATTGAGTCATAAAGAGATAGATGAGTTTACGCTGTCGCATAGTAGCCTACTGTTTTCGGCATCACTGCGTGTCTATTGAATTGAGTGGAAATCTTGTTGCGTTTTTTAACTCTAAGTTCTTGCTACTTTATGTTTTTGTGTTGTGCAATTTGCTGCTAAACAGGTAGCTTAGTGTTTATCTGTTTCAACCCCCTTGATAAAGTCAGTCGTCCTGAATGACGAAACGTCGGAAATAAAAGCTGGACATCAATATTAACATCAGATGGCAACCCAGTATGGTCACCCGAAGAACGCAAGTCATTTTATTTATCAAATGCCTGGTGAACAGTCTCTCTGTATTTTAAGATTAAGCTAAGTGTACAACTGCGCATGTTCAATCTGAGTAGTGGCATACACACCTAAAAAGTGCAGATTGAGGAGCGAAACCTCACCATGCTGCAATAAGTCATCCTAAAGTTGTATCATGATAAACTTACAAACAAGTGACGAAAAAAAACGCAGATCAGCCAAAAATGTAAAGCAATGCAAATAATAATCGATGGTGATCTAACTGACAACTCAATGTTTCACTTTGCTATGATCCCTTTTGTGCAGAAATACAAGTCGCTAGACATTTAAAAGTTTTTATTTTTTTGTAACAATCAACAAAAGCAGCATCACTTACCTCAAATGTAATTTCCGTAAAAAGTAGATGAAATTTTGAAGTCTTTCGGTAAATAGATGTGGTTGCAAGAAAATCAACGTCTTTTGAAACTTACAATTAGCTTACTTTTAAATATCCTGTAAAGGCTAAATTCTTTAAATCGAATTGATTCGCTTGTGAACATCATATAACCTAGCAATGCAAAATATTTTGGACTACTGGTGTTGCATTGTTGGATATCTAAAATTTTAATGTTAATTATAAACAGAAACATGCTAAGTGAAAAATCCCATTTTAGATAGTTCTTTGAGTTTTCGTAGGCATGCTGCTTTTTTCTCTTCCACATATGTTCCTAATTGATACAATGCGAATCAATAAGCCCGTACAAGGTGTGGTTTGCCTTTTTCAAGTTGCGGCTCTCCGCTCACTGGAGCATTTAGTTCTGGCCGTTTGCGCAATAAAACTTGATCTTCGTTCAGCTTCTTGCTGACATAACCAGGATTAGATCAATTGCTTTAAAAAAAGGGATCAAAAATTACTCACTTACAAAAAGTAAGCCATGATTCCTGTAAACTCATGATGGTTGCTTAATTGGTGGAGGTCGGAAAGATCTATTTGTCTTTTTCACACATTTTAATGGCATTTTGTATTCGCCTATATTGAACTGGTTTAAATGAAAATTTAAATTTTCGTTTACTAGAGGTCTTGGAATATTACCTAGTCTACTGTTGTATCTTAAAACCAGGGCTAAAGTTGGATTTGATAAAAAAGCCATACAACCCATTCCCTAATAAGATTTCTGTTCAATAAATCTACACAACATTACTGTGTTGGTAATTTAACCTGTGTTGACACTTCAGGTCCCAGTTATGAGTTGACAAATTAGCAAATAATCCTTTTAATGTTGCCGGAAAAGTGGAGCTGTCCATCGCGCAATGCAATGTCCCGATTAGCTTTCTCAAAACCAAAAAAATGATCAATGATAATAAAATATGTCTATAATTCTGTTAATATCTCACACTTTTGTTGATGCCTTGACAATGGATGTCACATCATACAGGATAACAAAGAATTTATTATATTAATACAGCGCTAATTTGAGGAACCATCGACACATCGACTTGAAAGCATGCAACTTAAAACTACTGAAAACTAAACTAAGTCGGTCCGTGTTGTTCTACAAGTTTGTGATATTTTCCTAAAAGAAAGTTAAATTATATTGATGAAATGTGATCTAATCTAAATAAAATAGAGATACTTTAAACAAATCAGTGGAAGACATTTTTTTAACACTGTAACAAACTTAACCTAAAAGGAATTGGCCAGATATCTAAATGGCGAGAGCCTTAGTTTGATGTTCGATAGAGCGCCGGTTCGACACCACTCAAGAGCAGGTGGCTGTGTCTTTGGCAAGACACTTAAATCCATGCCATCGATTGAGGAATGGCACCTCTTCGAATATATCCCTTGATTTCTTTCATGATTGTGAACAGTACACTGCTATAGAACAAAATGTCTACAGCCCTTCTTAGGGCTATGATCTGTTGAACTGAACACAAAAAAGGTTTTGAAATACATTGGATGACGTGCAAAACACTTTTTAGAGAAATTTAATAAAAGTTGACCAAGCAGTTTATAAGCAAGGCCGCACATTGTGTACTTCAAGACATATTTTGCATTCTAATATTCTCATGCATTTTACTTCTATTTGGAACCCATAAAAAAAAAAAGAAATGTTACAATTTCGAAATGAAAGAGGATCAAGAAATTAAATGTTGAATTGAAGCAAAATATTGTTTTGAAAGCTATTCAATATATACCTAACTCAAACAATGAAATTTCATAAGCCACTGACTAAAAGAAACATAATAACTTTCCGTTAACTGCAACTATACTTACCAAAATACCAATACCTGCAAATAACTTATCATAGCAAAGAATATTCACACAAAATGTTTCGTTTGCAATAATTAGAGTTGCTCGAAACAACAAAATGTTGAACCCAAGTCGTTTAGAACAATGCCGGTGCGAAATCGCGCCTTTACTGTCAGAAATTTTCTTGACAGCGCTTATGAGTTTGACTTGAAGTCAATATTATTTTACAACTCTTCAAGTTGCTGCAATACGAGAATAGCGCGGCACCAAACAAAGAAACCAAGTTGATCACACGCAAACCAAGCCAACATAAACCATGACATCACAAACATATTTCAAATCTATTCAACCGTTAATAGCCTTGAACAAACCATGTTTAGTTGCAAACGCTCAGCAACAACATTTTTACATACTTCAAATCCATTCAACCATTAATAGACTTGAACAAACCCTGTTTGGTTGCTACCGTTTAGTAAAAACTCAAATGTAACTTTACGATGGATGCAAACTCCTTTTATTAACTGAAATCATTTGGCAACTTCATGTCACCGTGATGGAATAAAACTAAAACGACTCAGTGAACGTTGGCAACGTCATTTTATATTCGTCCTGATCACCAGCTTTTGTTTTCTCAAAATATAAATGACAACTTTTGTTCAAGAAACATGCAAATCATCTATGCAACGAACAACGATTTGAAGGCTGGTGCAAGACAGAACGAAGTATGCTTAGTCGTCAACTCGTACACCATAAATCAACCTAATTAATGGGATTGCCAATTTAACCATCCTCATGAGAGTGCAAGCTGCCACGTGCCCCAATACTGCCAACATAAGAATCAAATTGCTTTGGTTGTGATCAGAGTAAAAGTCGTTTTCGAAAGTCCTTGATTTGTTGCACTACAGTTCACCACAATTAAAGTTTGTGGTTTATCAACAAAGAGCACTTTGCTTTTATTGCTGATTGTATCATTAAATACATATCTTTTTGTCTTTTTTTATAATATTTATCCTTTTGTCGTAACTTTTTTGGATGCCTGGTCTTAGATTTGGAAAAAAAGAAAACAGAAATTTTTAGTAATGGAAATTCTGAAAATACGTTTTGCAAATCTGGCGGTTACTGGTGTTGAAGTTACTGTGAGGTGAAAGCTGCAACTGACAACATTTGCACTGCATTTCTCATGTACTGGAAAACAGTGGGGAACATTTAAAAGGCCACTCAAACATTGTGGTGCCACGTTCAAAAATTTGATGACTCATTTTCATTCGCTTCCAAAAGTAACACGTCACATGAGATAAAAAAAAATTTGCATTGAAATCAAACGAAATATTTTACAATTTCAAAATATGTTTGTTTTAATTGATTCTATTCCTATTTAGTTGTCATTTTTACATCATCATAACATCTCGTAACATTAAAACGACGTAAATATGACAGCTGTTGCTTGTTGTGATGTTGCAATGTACGCACGGAACTTTTTAGTTGACAAACAAACCTGCAGTGTAGTGATACTGTAGACCTACCTTGCAATGCTATACAATGAGGTAAACGTAACATTGACACTTATCAATGATATGTCATTCGCAAGTTATCACTGCAATGGTCTGGTCGAAAAGTGAAATGCTCGGTACAAGACATGGCCTAGTTCAAAAATAGAGCAAGGGCTTATGTGGTGCTCTAGGCCAGTGATTATCAAATTGGATCACATTGCACTCTTGGGCTTTGGAGTAAAAACATACAATAGAGGGGGGAAAACCCAGAAAGGGCGACAAGCGAAGGACAGCGCATTCTCAAAAAGTTAGAATGATCACGAAACTTATTAGATACCATGCAGCTCATATGTAACGAGGTAAGGTCATTGAATCTTTCATGTCCGATGTCTTATTTGGATAAAAGTGTTTTCAGGTTTGACGTTATTGCTATCATCCATCAGCAAACAGTGCGATTTACGATTATGCTTGACCAAAATGTTTCTCAATATTGAAAAACTCAATGAAAATTACCAAACTCATCCATCTCGTTCAAGAAAGCCATTTGCTGAGACTCGTGTTCTTCCCAAACAACCACTTTATCTGGTCCAGATCGGGTGCGGTTCTATTCAGTTAAGTGACTGTTTGGGTTGTTTAATATATTTGTAATAAATTTGCAACGTTTTTATGAGTTTCTGTGGGCCGATGATAATGTAGACTTCTGTAAGGGGGGAACAGTAGGCCTACACAAAGATTGAAAACCACTGCTCCAGAGTCTAAGCTTCATTCGGGTAATATACGAAGACTGCAAAGTTACACCCAGGATCTCGTAAAACTTTCATTGAGTATATGAAAATAACCTAACTTGCAGGTAACTATAGTTCAACAAGCTTAAACTTCAAGTAACAAATACTATACAAATTTTTTGATGAAAAAAATATTTTGAAACGAAGAAAAAAACAAGGAATTATGAGTCAAAACAAAATTTTCAAAATCTGTTTGTTTTGAACAGCTCGAGCTGTAGCATAGTTTTCCAATATTATTTATAATTGCCTACTTCAAAAACCCCATCAAAACAAAATAAATCCAAAGCAACAGATCGGCCACGTTCAGGCCCGTAACTAGCTTGGAGCACCAGGAGGGGCAAAAAGTATTCTAGAGGGGGCCCAACTTTTACCTTCCGTGTCATGTACGAAAACGACGTTTGTACACAATGTGGTATTACGCAAAAACATTAATCGCATTACAGCGTTTATATTAGCATAGATTATCGTAGAAACAGCAGCGGGAACTGGCATTATAGAGTCAATAATTACATGCTTTGGCTTAAACAGTATAATGACGACAGCATAGAAATTGAGAAGCAAAAGCATTTTTAAAACATCCGACCATCAACTAGTGATAAAATGGTTAAATAATTGGCATAGAAACCGCAGTAAAATTTATGATTTTGTAGTTGATTCTTTTGTTAGTTAATCCATTGCTTTTCATGGACTTCGAGTTTGTTTTGGTTTATTCTAATGCGTTGCATAAATCACATAAAATATACCGACGATACTATAGCCTACAAATAGAAAATAGGCGTTTAACTATGATCAAAGAGGGGTGCAGTCGCTGCATCTATCACTGATCGTTTTGTAAACAATTGTAGGCTACACTCTACAGTGTGTACATCGCACCTCATTTTCTCTAGTGCAGAATCAACAATCATCTCTTCAAGATCAATCCTTTAATGATAATAGTGAGAATGTATTTCACATCACCAGTGAAATGTAGCCTATCCTCGCCATAGATAGGTTAGGTCCTATCCTATCTTAACAGAAGGCGTGTATGGACTTCACTGAATCTATTAACAAAAATGTCCAGGTCTATTTTCTCGATCATTTCCTTTTCAAACACCAACAAAACCAAGTTCGACTGTCTCATCTGGAACATAGACCTGCCAGTAAGCTTGTCTCCGGGACTTAGTAAAGTCCCGAGCTTGTCTATCCGAGATAAGACCGAGAAGCCACTCTCACAAACGTATTACTGGACAGAATGATTCCACAGTATAGCGGCAAGCTTATATGCATTCGGGAATGCCAGTCATTGATTGTACAGTTCTTTCAGTAGCCTACTATATTGGAATCCCGGTGTTCTGCAACTTCCACATGGTCATGTAGGAACTGTTTTGAGACTTGCAATTCCGCTTCTGATGGAATATGTATCTTCAGTTGCATATATAGAGATAGTGATATGAGCGATTCACGATCCAAGAAATTTTTATTTCTTCTAGAAAGGGCACGAACAGATGTGTAAAACCATGAATTGTATGCAAAGCTGAGCATCTCCAAACCTATTTTGTCTATCACAGCATAAGTAACTTTCTCAGATCCCTTTCCTCCTCCATTCCTGCAGCAACTAGTAACTCTTCTATCACCAAGAAACCAGTAAGGCGTGTACTTAGATTGCGCTTACGTCGTAGCAGTGCTTCACCAGTTTCATGATAATGTTCTTCTTAGTTATCTAATCATGTAATTTGTTGCATTCCTGTAGAAGCGCATCATATCCATCATCACTATTCGTAGTAACTGAATTATGTTGGTTAAAGTGTCTATCAACTTTAACGATTCATTTATGTCTGTTTCGCGCATCTGGTGGCAGGTATCGGCTGGCTTCAAAATTCCGAGTATTTTTTTCATCGACAGAGCGCAGAACTCGCTTTTAGGAGTTTTTAAAGATTTCTTTGACAATTTGTGATAACTTGGAATCTTTTTTCATGGTGTAATTAAACAAGTTTATGAGCAGGCCTCGCTCTTCAAGCACAATTTTATCATAAGTACCTCGAAAACTCAGTTTATTTACTGCCAGAAACTGCACTATTTCTCTATCTACTGCACTGTAGGCCTACTCTGGATCTAATAACCAATAAATCTCGAGTCTGTCTGTTTAACACAACATTCGACCACACATTTATTCTTATTAAACACACAATGTTTACAATAAAACAACCCATTCGGTATAGAACTGAAAAGTCAGCAAAAAGAGGTAATTAATATAATTCTTCCCAGGGGGGCTAACATTTTTGTAGGGGGGGCTTCGCCCCCCCTGTGCCCCCCTAGTTACGGGCCTGGCCACGTTCACAAGTATTTTATCAAAACGACTACCAAGCAATTTTTTGAAACCTTGTTTTTTTAAGAATTGTGCTGGGCAGTTGACGGTTTTGTCCGAAGCTCTCCAAACCAGTGACGCAAATTTGATTATGCGGCAAAGTGCAATTTGTCGGGTCAAATGATCGCATATCACTCAATACAATTGCTCAAGAACAAGGTAGGCTAGTAAATACAGTACATTTGCAATAAGTTTACGTGGATTTTCGCAAAATATTTTTATCACACCACGTTATGATCAAAACTTCCACTTGTATTTACGCTGTTGGTCGTAAACATCAATGGACCAAGTCTTCAGAGGCTACCATTGCAATCTCTAGAAATGGTTGCTGAGTAATTGAAAGACACTGGATACCCAGGTTATGCTTTTAAAGTTGACCGCATTGAGTGAACTCATCCTTGTGCAGAAATTCTTCACCGGTCAAACCTCAAGAGCACTATTGGTTACCCGAAATATAAACTAGTTGAATAGTTGATATAAAATAGTTGATATCCAAGAATCATGCAAATATTCGTCTTCCAGGCCGGATAGCGACTGTCAAAACAGCGACTGTCATAATGGCGACTTCATAATAGCGACGTAATGAAGTGAGCGACATTCCAAACAGCGATTGTATAAATGCCGACTGCATTAAAACAGCGACTGTTATGATAGCGACTTAACACTTTAAGTGCCAAGTGCGGCTAAATCTTAATTGTTTTAAAGTCCCTTTTGGTTTCAATCTTTTTCTAGACCCTGAATTTTATTGCGAGGCTTGACGACTTTCTGTTGTTTGGCTTGACTAGCCTATTTCTTTTTAAATCATGTGACTTCTATGGATAGTCCAAATAAAATGTTGTTTTAAAGTCCCTTTTGGTTTCAATCTTTCACTACGCAGTGTTTGCCTATTTGTGCGTGCATACGTGTGTAGAGAGGTGTGGGGAATGGAAGGTATGTGTGGAGGGGGTGAAAGAGTGCGTGTGCGCGTAAGCCTTGGATTTAATAAAAGAAGTGAGGTCGCTGTTGTGGCAGTCGCTGTTTTTGATGAATCGCTGTCGTGTAGTCGCTCTATTGACAGTCGCTGTTTTAAATGAATCGCTGTCGTGTGGTCGCTCTATTGACAGTCGCTGTTCTGACAGTCGCTATTTGGAACCCGAGCCAAATATTCTGGTAACCTTAATTGGCTCTTATATTCAATGCAAACGTGTTCTATTGCAAGGTTTACATAAAACACTCATCTTAAAGTTAATCACCAAACAAAAAGCAAATAAACCAAATTAAAAGTGTAATAGTGACTTGATTGTTATTTTTGAAACTTTGATTATTCTGATGAGGACATGATGGAGTTATATCATTGAACGAAAGAAGAGCAGAAATATCAGTTACAAATTTCGATTATTACGTACACTTCTATAAGGGAATCAAGGAAAGAAAAATTCAATTTGATTTGCAGCAAGCACTACGGATTTAAGCAGGCGAACATTATTCTGCAGCATATATATTGCTGGTATAAGGTGACAACTCTACTACCACAGTTAGAGCCAACCATATTATCTTAGCAAAGCTTTATGAGATGGATCTTATCATGCAGTGTTTCCTTGTCTTAACGGTGGGTAAGCAACCTGTCAGCAACTATCAATAGATATTTAGATTTTGAGTAAAAGTTTAGCGCTATTTATTATAGAGCTATGAACGACAAACACTAGAGTTCAAATCGAACTGTTTTGCGGCAATCTCTCCATGATTTCAAGTATTTTGAGAAACATAACACAACAAAATGCAGCACAGCAAAAAAATTACGTAATTTATGAGTTCGTTTTCATGGGCACTCTAGCTAAGCTTAGTAAAATGATGGAAATGGGATAAAAATACTAAGAAATGACAATTCAATCAACAGTTTGGTCACATCACTTGCACAGGCCAATCAAATAATATGTCACTTATTGTCTCGGGAGACTTTGAGCTAATAAGAGTTGGTTGAGCATGTTAGAACTATGGTTAGCACAGAAAATCGCTCGCATGTTCTCTCTTCGCCAGGGCTGGTCAGAGGTTAACAACAAAACAATGCCTGATGAGATCAACGAAAATGACGACTACTTCTAGCTTACTCTGCATTGATATAAAACAACGTTGAAAACACAAAAAAACATCGTTCTTTGTTCACAGCTCTGAAAACTGAAAAAAAGAATTTTCTGAAAAATTAGTTTAATTTCAACATATTAGCCTACGCTCTTTTATCGTTTTGAAACGATGATTCAACAACAAAATACAATACAAAATAAGTTGTTTGCTGTTTTAACACAAGAAAATGCGACAAACATAAAGCGAGACAAACAAATCTGCTTTTATAAAATGGAAAGTAAAAGATTTTGAATTTTAAAATGCAACAAAACAAAACATTGAAAAGTCATCGATGTGATGACGCGACCAGTTAATGACAATTATATCGCCACAATGAATTTTGTATCTTCAATTTCTTCAACATTTCCAACTACTTCCCACGTATTCTTCGCTGCATCATAAGTTTCTATTGCGTCGGTTTCTCTGTAAATTATGATCGAATAAAAAATTAGAACACGAAGCAATAATATTAAAAGACAAAACAGTGTTCAAAACTGATTGAATTAATTCAGTCAAATCAACTCTGTCGTTTGCAAAAGTTGAATAGCGCAAATTTAAAATATTAAAAACAACATGGACTAAAACTTGAAATTTTACATCAGCGATGGACAGATTCAGTCAAACTATGTTTCAATAAATTGTAATGATCTCATATTAAGGTATTAGCATCTCGTATGTTTCTATTCACATGTTGGTAGACTCCATTAATTCAACTTATTCATGCTTTCTATGCATTGATGACGTCGACAAACAACCACTCACCCTCCAGCGACATGCACCATCCCGTCTATGACGCATGAACCGTGGTTATATCTTGCAACGTTCATATCAGCAACATCGGACCATGCTTGCTTCCGTGGATCGAATCGTTCAACTGAAGACAGGACGGACAAATTGTCATCACATCCTCCTGTTGGAACAAGGCTTCGAAGTTAATATTCATATTCACGAATTGTATGAATATTCTGGTAACCTCAGCTGCCTCGTTAAAGCAGTGCAGACTTGTTATACTGCAAGGTTTACACCAAAGAATCAATTCAAGTGAGACTAAATGGACGCAAAGTGTACCAGCCAAGGTGATGAACAAACTGTCATAGCATCTACATTGGCTTATTGAGTGAACGATTTCGAATGAGTTGCAAAAATAGCAAAATTTTGCTTCAACTTACAAGGACGAATATTCATAGCAATTCGTAGCAAAATAAGCAAAAATATTATTTTAAAAACACATTATTAGATTTTATGCAAAGGCTCAATAAGTGACGTCATGCAATGGAAACATTTAGAAATCATAAGTGGTGAGACATCGCAATCATCTTGAATCTGCGTTATAATGACACCTAGGGTTGAGATTTGTTCAGCTAGGGATGCCGCGAGCGTGTTTCACCTGAATTTTGTGTTTATGTAGATTGCGCTAAATATCAATCCACTATTTTGCTTCAGCACCTTCGATATCATGCACCGTGATTGCATTTATTGCCTTATTTTGGTTATTTATTATAGTGTTATAACGATTATTTGGCACCGCATTTTCAAATTTTTCCGTTTTATTTTAACATAAATATAACATTTCTTTCTGTCGTCAGTCATCTCAGTTTTACATCCAAAGAATGCCAGGCTATTAAAAACTAGTTTTCTACATTGTTTTGTAGTGGTTCCACGAACAAAAATGCTTATGTTACGAATGAACAACTTGGAGCTGAAACAGAGGATAAAATAAGTGACTCTTCATCATTTTGTAATGCAAGATGACAGTGACAACAAGTGGTTTTCTAAAAATCAACATATTATATATTAGCAATGTCGATGATATTTGCAATTCAAAGACTGATACCAAAGTCATGAAAAAACTAAATGATGATGCTAAGGAATGCTATGCTATTAAGTTTCGTCAGATTCCACAAACATGTTTTGCAGTCAGATTTTTACAGTTTGACTCGGTCAAAAAAATGGAATAAAAATTCCACAGAAAATAGTTTCAAATCACGTGTTGAGAAAGAACAGCTGCAGTGAATGGTCACATTTGATAGCTTGTCACGCGTAGCAGAATATAAAATAAAAGATGCTGATCTAAACTTCGATTTTGAAATACTAAATTACATGAGTCTCTCTGATTCGGTTCATCACTTCATTCTGAAATCTTTAAGGTTTTCCACAAAGACACTGTTTTGACAGAAATATAAACGTTTTTGCTGCATACATTTGTGTGCCACTGTGCAGCGATAACGTACAACAGAGAGTGCTGCTGATTTCTGGTTCACTTGTTTTATTGATTTGTTACAATCGGCAGAATTCTGCTGATTTTTCCGAATGTTGATAAATAAACAACTTCTGTCAAACAGTCTCTAAAATGAAAACTTGAAGCAACTTCAATTTGCCAACATTCCGTTTCCCGAAGTGAAGCTTACAAACCAGTTGAATATTCAAAACGTGGCAAGATCGATTATGATGGGAACGTTTCCTGTAATAGCGACCTTCTAGTAAATCATGTATTGGTGGTGAAAGTCGATGTTTTATTTTTGGACCGAAACATTCAAGTATTTATCCAGTTGGAAATAAAAAAATCAGATTCACTCGTAAATGTAGAAAGTGATCTTAGAAGCTTCGAGCTGTTCATAATAGTGGACGCTCAACAATTTCCTGTGTACTTGGCAACGACAAAGTCAATATTTCCGTTTGCATTAAGTTAAAAATTTAAATTAGCTACTGGAATTTAATGTCAGTTTTTATTTTTAAAGAATTACTGCATGTTCTTATTAAAGTTACCACCAATTCTTTATAAATTCAAGGATTTTTTTTCAAATAATGATTTGACAATATCTCCTCTGTCATTAGGTGCCGCAATGTAAATCACTAAACTGGAAGTTTGAAGCAAAAAAAATTATATTTAGCTGTTCACGACTTTTTGTGTCAAGCAGGTTTATAAGAAAATACTTAACAGTTGCAGCCTAATCAAAAACTAACGAAACATGGAAGGCCACGTACCCGTGTAGCCTTGTAACGTCACAATGACAATCGTCATACTGGCAATGGTTTGTTTCGAAACTTTTCAAAGCAGAGGAAAAGTTAGTGCAATGCAACAGGTTTACTCACGATAAATAGAACTTGTTAAACTATTGCAAAACTAAACAGAAAAACTTGCAAAGTTTCGAATTTTTGGGACTTTGTGAGATTTTTGTCAAATTGATCAATGTTAAATAAAGTAAACAATATCACACCAAATCAGAAGAATCGGTTTATTCTAGGGCTACCATATGTCCTCTTTTAAGAGGATTTGTCCTCTTTTTTGAAGAAAAATAAATTGTCCTCCGAGGACACCCAAAAATGCTCAAATGTCCTCTTTTTTTACATTTTCAGTTTTCTTGCTCATATTTTCAACAGGATTTCATTGTTATGTGACTTTTTCGCAATTTCCAATCATTTCTGTACCAATGCAACATTCTGATTTATAGATTTTCAAAAAAACATCGACATACTATTTGATCTGCTGTTCCAAACAATCTTAGACGTTCATTGAAACATACTACACTGCTTTGCGATTGTCTTAAAAGCCAAATAATGGTCAGCGATGAGTGAGAGTGGAACTGCAAATCCACTTGTGAAGAAATTTCCTCATTTGAGGAGATCTGATCAACCAATTTTTGAAAATGATAAATTGGACAAATTGAAAAAAATAAGAAAATTAAAAAAATGGAGTAAATCACAATAAATTGAAACATTGAAAAACGCAAAAACTTGCAAAAGAGTTTAACATATTTATATTTTAAGATTCTCACACTTTTACAATAAACTACTTTTTTACTCTGATCTATTTTGTATTGATTCAGCGCTTGTAAACGTTGTTGATTACCAACTTAATGGTTTGGCTAATTTGTCAAATGAAGCAAATCGAAAAATGATTCAAAGTGCACTATGCATGACAATGACATACAGCCTATTTTAAAATAAATCGTGGCATGGATAGCCTACTTACAACTTATGTGAGTGCAAATGTAGAATGACTTTAATCTATGATGCAGCCACAATGGTACAAGGAAAGAAACAGCCTTTAATTGAGTCTGTCCTTAGTATCTCATTAACAGCTGTAGTCTATTTCAATTATATTTCGTGCGAGTAATTTTATAATTTCGTTAAAGGTGCACTGCAACGAAAATACATGGCTTTTGTATTTGTAGATCTTTCTGAAATAAAACGTTTTTGAACAATTTTTTTGTTTTTTGTGTTACCAATAATTAAAAAACCTAAAAAAACTTTTTTGAATTGAATGATTCTGATTGGTCAAAATTTTTGATGACGTCATTGGCTGGCAAAGCCGCATCCAAGGTCTACTGTTTTGCGTGCAAACACAAGGAACAAATCGCGTAGGCTACCGAAACAGCGAACAATTTTGTGCTAAGGGAGTTTTTACGCCCTTAAAATGGTGGCTTCTTGTGTGGCTCCCGGTTGTACTAACCGGGGAATCGTCAAAGGGGTAAATAATGACGACAAGCTGAAGAAATGGATCTCAGTGATGAAACTCAAAAACCCACATGTAAACAAGCACTGCCGTGTGTGCAGCAATCATTTTCTGGCCAGCGATTACCAACGTGATCTACAGGCAGAGCTACAAGGCACCAAGTCCAGACACCTGCTCATCCCTGAAGCTGTTTCTTCTGTCTTTGATTTTTCAACATATGTGAAAGCCACTGTCAATACAGTACCCACAAAACTCGATCGACCTAGGTGCAGGTCTGTGAGTACGATCGGGCGTTTGGATCGAATAGCAAAGCGAGAAAACAACAAGACTTTGAAACAGGTCAGTAGGACAGTAAAACATTGGCAGGGTAGGCATATCAGGCAACTCTGAAAACATAAGGCTACTTTTAGTTGATATAAACCACTTGGTTAAAGCAAATTATTTTCCTGCATTTTTTTCAATGCAAATTTTCCATCCGACTGCTGTCCGAACTGGTGTTGTCAGAGCACGAATCAGAATGATGTTCTTCACTGTCAAGTCGCCGTCTTTTTGGTTCAAAGAAAAATCCTTGTCTTGTTTCAGACATCTTGTTTATGCTGATCTTCTATTACTCAATATACAATGACCTATGCGACGTTTCTAAGGCAAATGCATGAAGCTGTTTACTTGATTGCCCGCCGATGACGTCACAAGACACATAGCGCCATCAGGTGGCCGATTTTCATTTGGTTATATCTCCCAAACAAAAAGGCATATCAAAAAATTTTTTCGAAAAATATAATACTTAAACACTAAAGAATCACCAAAAAATATTTAATTTTTCATTTCAGGTCCCCTTTAAAGTTGATCCTTTTTTTCTGAAAAAAAGTTAAGTCATGCCTACCTGCAGATATTGCCTGATTTGTCACATTTTTATGACATTATCACATCACATTTTCATTTTATCACACAAATCAAACAAATCGGCTTTCGAGAAACAAACAAACTTGTCTGTTTTTTGCTGTAACTTTTGCTGCATACATACGTCTATAATAATTATCCAAAAGGATGTAAAAAATTCTTCATAGGTAACATTCTACTTGTATTTTACTTGTGCTCTTTTTAGGCGATGAAAATATGGTAGGCCTAGTTTATTCAAATACAGAGCTTTCACCACACAAGTGTGGCTTTATCAGTATAAACTTATTCAAATAGAATCAAGGATCAATGTTAGTTTGACCATTGACATTCAAGGACCATCCACATATAGGTCGCAACCCAGTGGTTGAGTAGCACTGAGTCAAGTTACAGTTGTTCCCATGCCTGGTTAGGCGTAGGGTGGAGGCAATCTATGCTTTGTCATCCTTTGTTCACATAGCTTTTCAAAGCGCTGCACAGTGCACACGTCACACACAAAGCGCTGGACTGGCCTTGGGACGTAATCGTGTGTCAACTTACTCCAAACTGAGCTGTTCTGAACGCCACGAAGAAGGATTGTGAGTACTGGATTTGATTTGTTTTAATACTGTTGATAATTATTTCGCTTGTCATGGAACCCAAGCCTGTATAAACAAACGATCCAGATACCAGGCCAACGAAATGGTTAATAAAGTCAAATCTCAAAAATTGAGAAAAAAAGCTCGTTAAATATTTTCTAATTTAACATTAACTTTTTTATTTATCAACTTTGAAAGATTTTCTCATGCTCGCCTGGTACTTAGTTGAGTATGTTCTATTAATTATATTGAGCTTCTCAGCAAAACTTCATATTTTAGATGCCCTAGTTGTCACAAACATATCAATATAAACATGGCAACAAACGTTGATATCATAATAATACAACCGATCCTACCTATTGCATAGACTTGATCGTTCAAAACAACTGCAGGGAAGCCCCATCATTTAACTTTCATCGACGGAATTTCTCTCCACCGACCTTCTCGTGGATCCATGCATTCCCCTATGTTCAACACCTCTCTGTTAAGACCACCGACAGCGTATATCAACCCTGTTGGAGGTTGATGGTTTGTTAATAATAATATTCCAATTTCATCCCCACATTTCTTTATAAATCAATGTTTTAAATAAAAAAATACAACACAAAGTGATTGTTGCGATTGTATCAAAAATAATAATGATGGAAGGTGCGACGACTACAGGAGTACTGCACACCAGCAACTACATCCCGTTCATTTCGCAAACTCAGAAATTGGACATTAAATATTTACTTTTCAAAAGTTCTTACATTTGAAATAATATTTTCTCTTCTTTAACATAAATATAAATCAAAATAAAGTGCATCAAACTATTTAGTTTTGCTGAAAGTTATGTAAAACATTGTTACGCTGTTACGGTAGTATTGCAACTTCAACATCTTTTGATAAGCAACAAGTGTGATTGTACATTCACAAATAAGTAATAAAGAATTTGTAACGCATCCTTATAGGCTATTGTTTTAAAAGCAGTTAAGCGCCATATTTCATGACGACACAAATATGGCAATCTAGCGAAAATGTCAAACTCGGCAATTATCAGTGACAGCATCTGCATGCGTATGTCACCATTCCCAGGATGAAACCTGGCGAACATCATTTCATGCATTAAAGAGCAAAAATAGCTCAATGAGTCAATCTAGGATTGAGTTATTTTTGCATAAAAATCGATTTGATGAAAATCAAACTGTGAAGTCGAACGAAAATTAACGAATTCTCAATTTCTAACTGTGCGGCTAAGTCCAATATAACGAACAAAACTGGCACTTTTTTAAATTCAAAGCTAAGTTTTTTGAGTGATCGGTTTAATGATGTTTTTGGTATTTCGTCACTTAACTACCAGAAATAATTATTTAATTTTATACAAAAGATACATAAAACTTGTAAGAGAGTGGCTACATATATTTAAGCATAAAAGTGTCACACACGAAAACATTTCAAAAATTCTTCACTTACTTTGATTTGACGCAAAAGATTTGTCTTGATTTCGTTTTAAATTAAATTGCCACAAATTTAGTTTTCATTGTAAAAAAAAAGCGTCATTTCGAGCAAACATAAGCTACTGTACTGACCACTAAGGCAAAAGAACAATCATTGAGATAAAGAACTGAACTTAAAACAGAAAACTGAAACAATCGGTGACACAAAAATAACACAACCAACAAACGTGCTATTGTTCCTCGTTTTATATCAAGCCAGAGTCGGAATCGTGCTTTTTCCACCGATTCCGACTCCAGATACATCACAAACCTTCCGACTCCACACAACCCTGATAAGCTCAAATAATTCGACAAAATTTAGAAATAACAATATTGCTGCATGCGATATTATTATAAGACATGGATTTTACAAAATATTCACGATTTGCTTGGAACGCTTAGCTCACAAATTATTTTAATTTTATTGAAAAATGAAATTAAATAAGAACAGACCCAGTATTTGTTGCCAATATTTTGCATCTATTTTTTTCTCGGGTTTTGCTCTAACGATTTTTTTCACTACAAACAGTGTGTTGCAATGGAAGACTATCATTTTGCTAAGGTACGGTAGTTTCTATGATATCGTTAATGAGACATGAGATAGAAGTTCTAACTCATGTCTCATTACGTGTAGTGAGTTGGATACACAGAATGTAAGATGCATTGTATAAACTGAACAGTTTTGTGTTGGTTTCAACCTTTTGTGTGTTTTTTCATGTTGTTCATTAGGCTATTCTTCATATGTATGCACTGGGACTGCGTGAAACAAACTTTGTCGGGTCAAAACGAATCGAATTCCTTCACAAAAAGGTTTAATTCAAAACAAAGTTAAGATACATACTTTTGATTCCCAATTGGTTGCACTGAAGAACTCATGAGAACATTGCAAATGCATAGAAACAGTAGCAAAACCAAGGGACTGGGACGGTCGCAGCGTCTTACTTTAAGGCATGTATGACGTGAAAACAATTGGTTTCAACGTAGAAAAGTGACAGATTAAGAGCGAATTGAGCAAATGCATGCAAATTACGCATGCATTCCATTTCTCACAACCCATACATTTAATGAACACTTCCACAGTTTGCTTCAATAACAAAGAATAATGAAACTCACTTTGGAACAATATTGATTGAAATTACCATTGAAGCTAAAATATATTTAAAAAAAATGCAAACTGAGTGACGACTTCAAAAAAGCGTAAGGTATAAAGGTTTAGTTTTCAGAAAATGATTTTCATAGGCAATTCAATATCTCAAAAACATAAGTTAATATTTGATTGGCCGTTCAGAAGGCATTAAAATCGTTCAAGTATTATGGTGTCATGTACAAATTACGTTCGAAAATATGATATGAGTTCTTATTTGTTATTATCGTTGTCCCCAATAAAGGCTTTATACCGATATAATAATGTGTAATCTAACCTCTTCTTCCTGCTTATAGAAGGCTACAACCCACAACACTTCACACAATGAGATTTTTCTTTTGAAGTCCACAAAAACTTTTGAGACTCATGACAATATCAAAATCAATATTTGATTCAATGGACATTAGTTTGTACATATCCATTGGGTTTCCAAAAATGTTGCAGTTCCTTCTGAACATTTCTAGCTGGTGCTGTTTTCGACTATTTGTTTCTTTATATTTTCTTCAAATCCAAGTGAGCAGTTTTGTCATATCCAGACGTATGCTCTGTCATTGAATATTTAGATTAAGTGGACGTGAAGACAAGGAAGCCAACCTTCGTGTCCACCTTCAAGCATGTCATTATGTGTGCCAAGGCACAATGGATAAGTGTCGAACAGACGTCACCAGCATCGTGCAAGTGCTCTCACCTCTCAGGCACGTAGTTGATAACCAATAAGATGATTATAATGAACAAAGAAAGGAGCACAGGGTAGTTATCAATTATTTCATTTTGTGGTAATTATTTAATGTTTAATGAAATGGCGATAAATCATTCAAAGCATGTTAATTTTTGGAGCGTTTAGCGTTCAGAGATTCTTGTGCGTATGGTTTCAAACGCATAGAAAACATCGGACATAATTTTTTAATATCAAGATTTTAAAATTATCTCTTAAACCTAATTTCTGCAAAGTCCATTTAAACTTGTTAAGCAGTATAATTTGCTTCTAAGAACGAAATAAAAAGGATTATTTGGCGAAAATTGATGACGACAATAATTACGTTTTCTTGTTTTTTTTGAACTATAACTGATCTATCTTCTTGAACGTAATTATGTCGAGGCAAAAGGTGAAACGACGAAAGGACTTGAGCACTGTGCAGTAATGGTGAAGCGACACAACAGCCAAGTAACTGTGCAATAGTTACAATCGGAAAACATTCGATTTGATGAGATTGATCAATCCCACCATGAATCGAATGGGATTCTGATCATGTTGTTGTTCTCCGTAGAATAAAAAATTGTTTGTTAAATCAATGAAATTATAATGTAATGAATTACTGTAAGATCGTAATATTTACTTATAAATTTAATGAATGAGTTTTACTGTATAACAGTATCACAACACATTGATTACACTTGTTTAATTTTTCAACAAAGTTCAAACCTCCAGTGGAAGCCAAAGCATGTGCACAACGACCTTCATTCATATCAACGCTGTTGCACCATTTGTCTTCAACAATGTTGTAACTTTCACATGAAGTCAAACCAGTGTCATAATCTTCTGTGCCACCAACAGTGAAGATGGAATCTGTTCATGTATAAACAATGATTCTCTTCAATGGTAATTTTGTTCAAAATAATTTGATTAAATAAATAACAGAAACTTAAATAAATTGATTTAATCATTTTCTTAAGTATTGCCAAAAGGAATACAAATTTTATATTAAACAATGCGAACAAATTTTGTTATGTATAAACGCTGGAATCAAATCATGATTAAAATCCTCTTATTTTGTATTACTTAACAATCAGAAACAAACCTGTAATTTATGTTGCTATTCTTATTGATTCAAAAAATTAAAATAAAAAAAATCTTGATGATTTTCTGGAAGAAGGCAGGAACGAAAAACTCACTGAGTTAAGTGGACACCTCGTTACCAGAAAGTTTCATTATTCATTCATTTATCCAACACTACGTGTGAGTATATGTAGATTATGCTGCTACTTCTCTATAAAAGACTTCCTGATAGAGGAAAATGAGGGATGGCACAAGGTTTTTCAAAAATAAAAATAGACGACGAGAAAAAAACTAGATATTAATAACTTGATATTAATTAATAATTATTAATCTAAATTATAGATTATGCTTATTACTTCTCTAACAAAAGATATTTAGCGGAGGAAAATCAGGGATGGAAATAAATTTTTTGTAAAAAAAGATAAACAAAAACTTAAATTTAAATAAACTACGTCGCCCTCTATGACAGGGGCAAGCAACATTTTCAACAAGTGGGCTACTTATATTGGATCTAAATTTTTTTGCAGCAGACTAAAAGTTAACCTCTACAACAAGTATTCAAACCACCCTTTTGCTATGAACATTAGATGGAATTTCAATGCAAGTCCCATGAAAATATTGTTTTCGTGCTCCACAGTGAAGACCAACCAAACACCGCGTGCGATATTTGTTGAAAGCAGATTGCATCCATTGAATACATTGCGCTTCCCGCTAAACCAATATATTTACAAATTTTAAACCAAAAACCGTAATGTTGGCGAAGCTGGCTCGACATCTTGGAGCCTTGATGATCAGTACAATTACAGAACTACCTTTCGTGACATATCACAGACCTACTTTTGTTTCTGCTGGGTAAAAATAGGTTAGCATACTTTCACTTAGACTCAGGAAAAACTTTCTCCGTGCTCCACTAAACATATAAAATATCATTTTAACGATACAGACATGTGAATGCTCAAATAAAAGTTAGTGAGAAGTGCATAGAATGTTATTGTGTTTAAACAGATAATTGAGCAAACAAACGTTCCAAAATAATGAACCATATTTGGGGAAAATGACTGGAAAAAGAGGAAATATTCCACAAAAACTTAAAAAACATCTTGTTCATCCGCGAGGTGCAAGTTGCCTATTCCAGCTCTACACAATGTGACTTCTGCTCATGTTAATTTTACCACAGAATGATGGGCTTTCAATGTTACATCTGACATCCACATCCATTCTAATACGTCGCCATTAAAAGAAGACAAAACCTATAATAGGAGGCAAGATAGAGACGACCACGATGATGATACTCGCTACAATCGTTCAGATAATTTTTACGTCACTAACCTGGATATCGAGTTTATTGATTTGCAGAGTGGTTTACAAATCTATTTTCTCTTTTTGGGCTTATTATCACTTATTAACATGAAGTGACATAGACATATAAAACTCTGTACTTTATTGTTGATACATTAATATGCGTATTGGATCCAATGCGTTGTGTTCAGCGCTTTGTGATCGCAGCCGTACGGGCGGGTGCATTGTTGCACCGAATCCATTTCTTCAATGTTTAGTGCTAAGCAAGAACAAAGTTTAGTGCTAATTTTATAACGTCTCAGACACGACCCGGCAAGGTATAGAACTCACGTCTACCGATCAAGAGGTGGGCGTTCTATTCACTACGTCACCAAGCCAGCGTTGCTAGCACATATAACATTGTTCTGAAGGCTAAATAACCTACAATGTCAATTTATGTTATTACAGAGTTTACCAAGTCGTGACGTCATAATTTGATTAGCATATCTGCAAAAAATAAAATAGGTTGGTGAAAACCATTGAGAAAGTCAGCGCCCTTCATTACTTTAGTTTTTCATGATACCACTCAGCCCTCTTTTTTGTTATTAGGTGAAGACATTCGCAATCACTACTTCAAATAGATTTTGATGAATCTTTTGTGACATTAATATATAATAAAAGTGATGATTTTGATGTAGAGAAACTTTAAGCACAAAGGGGGAGGGAAGCGACGTAGTAAGTTGCGTAAGAATAAACTTAACCACGCTCAGAGAACTTCCAATCACATCATCTTCATATATAACTAATAATTTTCAATGTCAGCTTGTTGAGCCCAATGAGCATAATTAAACTGACTCGTGCAATTGTAAACCATTTTATATCGCAACATGTTGCTAGGTTGTTTTTCATCGAACGCTATTGTAGATATAATTTCTGTCAGAAAAAAATTCTTTCCCGCATTTTTACTGTGTGCTGAAACGTATTTTAGACATCAATTTAATTAAATACAAGAGCATTGCAATGCTTATTTTCAGCATTATTCAATGCAAAGTTCAACAAATTTTTAAAACCATTTTAAAACTTTGTTTGAAAGCATGTTATTCAAAACGTGCGCAAAAATAATAACTTTTAAAGTTGTGCAAATTTCGTAAAGTCAAATTTAGGCCTAACTTGTTTAAAAAATAAGATCGAACGAGGTATGAAAAAGTGGCTATCGCGCTAATGTCGTTATCAATGAAAAAAATCATCAAACATCAAACTTGAAAAATTAAATCAACGATAGTGAAATTGTTGAGTGAGTAAAATTAAACGCAAACATTGGCGAGCATGTGGCATTCCGGACCAAACTTCCAAACAAACCAAAGTAATTTCATCAAACATCAACCTATAAAACATAAACGCTCGATAGTGAATTGTGCGTAAAAAATTGTTGATCGAGTGAAATGAAGGTGAAACATTAGCGACGATGTGGCACTCCAGACCAAACTTGTGTGATGCGCGTCACATGCGCACTCGGCGCTCATCGTTGTTAATATTCATCAGTTTTGTCACAAACATGAGTTTGTCTGCATGTTGTGCAACAAACTTAATTTGAGTTTAAACTCAAGTGGATTCTTACCATTGCAAACCACAGAAGCAGCGTCAATTCTCACAGCATTTGTCGAAGCAAGTTGAGTCCAACCAGATTTTTCATCATTTAAATTGAATCTTTCAACCACATTAGTATCCTCTCCACTGATAACAAAAACCTCACTTTTATGACAAACAGCTGACCCACACCCATGTTCAAAGTTTGTGTTCTGAAGAAACATAAATTGTTAAGAATGTGTAAGATCAACAACGTCACGATTTCACAAGACTTGCTTGAATGTTCGACATAATTTCACATCAATTGTGAAACGTCGAGTGCAATCATTGCAACTGCATGTGATGCATTTGCTGAAGAGCAAGATATCACAAACACAAGAACATTTAAATATTAACAACTTGGGGCCTGGCTCCCTCACCGGGATGCGAGTGTGGTGCCACAGACCAGACAGTAGACCATGTCGTCCATGACTGCCCAATCCACCAACCACAACATGGAACGCTTGGACTGAAGGCCCTGGATGATGAGACTGTCGAGTGGCTGATGACCTCATGCCCAAACATATAGACCGGAAGAAGACAGCTCAAACAACGAAGCAGAACTTGGAGCTCACAACTCATAGTACAAGAATAGTTTTTGTTTAGAGCGCACACCATCAAATAACAAATGCACTCATCCTAGTAACAATAAACCGAAAAGCTTTAATGTTTTACCAGAAAGTCAGTTGCTTCTTTCTTTCTTACGTCATACTTCCACACATTCTTTTCATGAAACGCAAGAAATTGATTCCTCGATTCTGAAACAAAAAAAAAAAATACGTTTAAAATATTTAACAATATAAAATTTAATAACAATCAGCGTGAGTATATGATTTTTACAGCAGGTGCACTGCAAGAACCTGCAAGTTTGAACGGAGATGGAAAATTAAAGAATTTCATTCACACATTATCAACTGGTGGTATACGAATTCTCATTACATGCGAGATTGCAAGTTCGTTCTTGCATACCGAATTCTAACGAATTTTTATCATTGCACATTTTGTAAGAAAACAGTTACATAATACCATGTGGCATGAAAACTACAAAATTGCAAGCTCAAGCAAAAGCGGCTTTTCTGTTTACCTCGCTCTTGGTTTTGCTTGTTATGTATCACAGCTTCATTTAGGCCAGGAGTGTGCAACGTGCGGCCCGCGGGCCAAATGCGGCCTGCGAAGAAAATCTGTGCGGCCCACGAAGATGTGCCAATTTTGAATTGTGCGCGGCCCGCGAAACGTGTTTATAATTTAGTTTAGTCTGATAGGCCGACGTGTTAACAATTCATTATGGAGTGGATTATTGTATTGCAAATTTAGCACCTTCTGTTAGCCCAGCCATTTTAAAAATTTTCCACCGGTGACCGCAAATTCATTGTATTTAATCATTTGGTACGTAAAAATGTATGGTCACATAAAAGGCTTTATGAACAAATTACGACTTTGGAAAGCTCACATACAGACTGAAAAATTTTCCACTTTCCAACTTTGAAAGACTATGGAATGCATCCTGGTAAGAAAACTGAATTTGCAGACCAACTTGAAAAATTTTTGTATGAATTTTTGGCTCGTTTCAAGGACTTCAAATCTCATGAACATTTGTTTGATATATTCTTTTCGCCATTCAAGACAGACATTCACAAAGCACCAGCTGATATCCAACTTGAACTGATTGATCTTCAAGATAAAACGGATTTGAAAGCAAAGTATTCATATCTTGGCGATTTTTACCGAAAACGTCTTAAACAGGGTGACTTTCCACTTTTGAAAAAACTCATGGCTTCAAAAATGGCTCTTTTTGGCTCAACGTATTTGTGCTAACAATTTTTTTCTAAAATGGTTGTCATAAAATTTCTCTATCGATCGGTTCTGACAGACGAACATTTGGAAAATGGACTTCGAATTGCGAGCACTTCATTAAAGTTAATTGAGAAAAAGCAGTCGGAAAAAAAACCAGCTGCCAATTTCTCACTGAACTGAAAATAAAGTCGGTGTGACAATAAATTTGAATAGCGGTTTTCTTTCGAAAATTATGCGTCTTGACTTATTATATCTGCAAAGAGATAACCCCTAATAATGCCATGAGAATAACATGAACAACAAAAAAAATACATTTTTGTTCCTGCAACTACTAGAAACCATATGTTAAATAAACGTGCGGCCCGCGGTTTCACCCAGTTATTTATATATGGCCCTCCTGTAATAAAGGTTGCACACCCCTGATTTAGGCTACTGTGCAAAATCCAAGTTTTTTTGGGGAAAATTGAAGAGAAGCCATTAATAACCAATCAAGTTGCATTTTGATAAGTAAAAGTTGAACAGATGAAAAATATTAAAAAATACTTAAATTTTTTTTGAAGCCAGTCAAAGCGCTTGATTGGTTTAATTAAAAACCGCTTTTGGTGTGATGTCACATTAAGAACAACTTTGAAAAACATAAAAGAGGTTTGTGGCAAGACAACTATAGGTTAGTTATCAATAGACCGATGTCATGTCAATGTACATTGTATATTATGTTATGCAGGAATGAGGAAATTAACTTTCTCAAAATTTGCGTTGAATTGTTTTTGTTTCCTCTGAAAGCGCACTTTTGTCATTGTTATAATAGTAATAATTAAAAATGTTTGCAAGCCACTCTTGCTTCCCTGCTCTTGGCGTCTTTTACTTTGCGATTTTTATCGTCAATCGACCTCAAAATAGCAGATCTTGTGTTGTATTCAGAGATCGATGGCATATTCATGTTGATGTACGAGCAGTCGCTGATAGTTTGACGCACTAGCGGTTGCCTGCAAGTGGTCTCATGTCTTACTGTGAATATTCATGTTCACTGCAAGTGGCGTACGCTGAAGGCGCCATTGGGCTGAAGTACCACCTTTCTTCAAAAATGTTGATTTATCACCTACCACCTACTAATCTCACACAATATGACTTAGTGGCTGTTATTAGCAAGTGGACGTTTTTTAATTCGTTTTCATTCAAAAAAAAATTGAATGGCCCTCCACTTTCAGAAAATCCTGCGTACGCCACTGTCACTGCTTAAATGACCTGATAAACGCCCAGACTGACATTATTACGTCATAGATTAGACAACTTCAAACGAACTTTATTTTACACTGATTGGTTTTTTGAAAACAATGAAACTGCCAACATAATAAAAATCTGCTTTGTGGTTTGTATGCGTTGCTTATTATTCGTCCAAAACACGATTATTTTGTCACTGCGCATTTTTCAGTATATCGCTGCACAATTCTGGTTTATCACTGCGCCTTAGAAACGCCGCTGAGACAACTTGATCAGTCACTCTGATAATAGCATAGTAACATTGTGTTATGTGATGTGTCAATTACATACAAAAAGCAATATGCAAGTTGCAGGTTTAAGTATTTTATAAAAGTTACATATCACCGGATGTGGTGAGTTAAAATGTCAGTTATCTGCTTTTCCGTTATAAATTGAAACGTGGACGTCGCTACAATAGCATAGCGTCGTCCACGATTGAAATGTCCAGAGTTTTTGTAAAACACAGCGATGTTAATGTGAAAGACGAAACTGACGTCTTGATTTCAAAACCCAGATCAAATTTGGTTCAAGGCTATTGGTAAACAAGCATGGTTCTCTTGGCAAACGTTCGCATTTCTGGAAATTTGTTATTATTCAGCAGCTTTCCTCAATTTGCACTGGATCAATGTTCGAAGTTGTTAATAAAAAGTAGAAAAAATTACTCCTCGTATATTTTCCTAACAAAACTTTTGATTAGTGACGTCAATAAACAAACGATCTGAATCGTTTGACTCCGCTATGAATAACTTTCATCAATAATGCGACACAAACTTTGGTCATAAACGCTGTGGGACATTGTGACTCAATGAACAACTCTTACATGCAGTACAAAAATTTTAAACTAAAATATTGTCCAAACCTTCCTTTGTTGAAGGAGCGGGAAGAACTTCAGTTGCAGCAGCACGTGGAATTGCAGATTGAAGTAAAATATTTGTACATTCCAATGAAGTCGTAATCAATTCCTGATGAATTGAAAGGAACTTTAGCAAATTTAAACGCAAGTTTACTGTCAATATTTCATTATTTATCAGATAGTTGTTGTTTGTTGTAACATCGGTTTCATAAATTCAAATCAAACTATTTTTGAATTGAATTTCGGCACAAAAGTTAACAAAAGATTGATAAGATAGATGTTTATTGGCGGCTGAAAAAAAAAGATTTACGATATATCAAAACACATTGTATATAAATTAAAACTGTTGGAAAGATCACAATTAAAAAAAGAAAAGAATAATAGCATCAAAGCAACGGAATGCTGCGAAGTTTCCATTCAATGTCTTCAAGTCAAGCTTCAAGTCTCACCCACCCTTAAACTCATCAATGATAAGTATAATTGGCTAATTGAAACAAATAAATAAATAATGGTGAAGCTGTCCAAGATGATAAGAAATTAAAACTTTAGGTAGCCCAACATAGACTATCTTACAATTGCAAGTCTGATTAGTAATTAGGCGTTTTCCTAATAATGTACGTGTTAAAAGTTGCGAAGGAGGATTTGCGAATTTCAACTGGTATATTATTCCGAATTTCTGGGCCAGAGTATTTTATAGACCGTTACAATTTAGTGGTTATGTATCAATAATGAATAATAATCTAGGTTGGTGGAGTTTCCAGTAGTAAGATTCTAAATTTCGTTGCATTTTTAAGGCAGTTTTGAAAAGTGCCGGGCAATGAATTAAAACTAAACTGAGCCATAAATTTAGCAATTTCAAAGTTGTACAGATGTTTTAACTTTAGGATATTGATTGCAGATCAAAATACTCGAGTCCTTCTCCACAACAGAAGCCGTATGCTGGAGTGGAACTACTTTTGCTTAGTTTATATTGATTACATCACTACGTTAGTTTATTGTTTTGTGACGTTGTATTCAAACTTCTTGTTATTGTTATAACTCGTGTTATGTTTCCCATCGCTATGGTGAGCTGAATGTAACACTTCTCGTAATTCTTCTTACTTATTGTTGAAGAATCTTATTTAGACGTAATGTTTGCACAGGTATTATATAGTACATTATGCTATCTCCTACATACTTTCAAAATAATCACATATGTGACAATAGTGAATGGGCATTGGGCAGCACTGTTTTGATGATATTCATTTCATCGTTTTTCCTAGCACAACCATGCCAGTTAGTGATTCCTAAATTGTATAATATTTGTCAGATTTACCTCTTTCAATGCAACATTTTGCAAGAAATTCCAGGATAATTTTCCAAGTTTAACAAAACTGAAAAGTTTAACCATGAGCTTCTTACGTGTGGTGACGTCATGTTTGACCCAACTTATGAGCGCATGAAAAACATTTTCTTCCGAAGATACCTGAATGACGACATCAATTTATTATTATTGCACTTCATCAGAAGTGAGTATTACGTCACAGAACAAGATATCAAATGTCGACTCCAAATTCTTCTGCTCAGTTCATGGAATAGGAAGCAAATAATGGCCAAGCAAATAATTTACCAGAATGTTAGGTCCAGTACTTGCTAACATTTTTTACACTGTTGAATATGAATGGCAGTCACAAATTTTCACTTTCCTGTAAGTGTCAGCATTACTAGCTTAAAAGTTGCTGTGCTGCGCAGGTTTAAATCGACTTATCATTAACTAGAATTCACTTATTGGCGCTTTTATTAATTTTGTGTACGTTAACATTCAATCTCTTGCATTAAGTATCAGGAATCAGGATACCGCCAAATTAGCCATTGTTTAATGTGTTCAATATGAAGGATAGGCATCTGATGTCATGGACTGGTTTGAGTAATGAACATGCCATGTTTATGTGACCTGCAGAAGACCATTATGACTTACAATCTTGCAACTTAAATGCCTCGACGAGTAGTCTGGTTCGTTTTTGTTGTGGAATTTGTGATTATCAAAATCTGTTTGGAGTTATGATTAAAATTCAAACCTTTTTATCTTCCACTTGCATCACTTCAAACATCACATCTGGTGTTAGCTCTTTGAACTCTTTTCCATCAATGACTGATTCAAAGTTCTCAGCAATGACAATGTTTGCTTTTGCCACAACTTGGTCCAAATTATACATTTTCGAATATGCTTGAATTGTTAAGCAATTCGTCACATCAATTTCATCAAGAAGAAATTCGATGCAATATTGCTTGAGATCTAAACAACAACCGACACCATTGAATAATCTTTTAGTATCACGAAAATTGCTTCAAAACTATCCATCAACAAGTTAAAAATCATAACTTCTGTTGTTGTACTGATATCTTCGTCTAAAAACAAAAAAAGTGTTCAAAAAACTGGTTGTTTTCAAATTTAAATGATTAAAGTTATCATAAGCTGTTGTGAAAAATGTTTCCTCACATTTGTAGAACACAAAAAAAGATGAATTTATTCTTTTAAAGTAAACAATCGTCAACAGCACCTACTTGGAATTTGCAAATAATTTGCAGCTTCAAGCAAATTGTATACGTTTTCACTTGTGACCACCACTTCACAAGTATACATGAAGTTTAAAACAGCTTCCATGGTATCCTCTTTCACTCCGTGGATATTCGCTTTACTTTCATATTTTTCCTTCATCTAACAATTCACAAAATGAACAAAGCTGAGTCATAACATTACGCATTTACCAAGATTATGATGTTGATGATGTGACTAATAAATGAGCTTGTAGGCTACAAATAAACAATCGAGTGCTGAACAAAGATGAAAATACCTTTCAATTTAACTAATAATATCATCTCTGTTCAAATTTCAAGTGAAAACAATTTTAATTTACGTTATTACGTTTAATCTGGTGAATTCTGTTTTTCTAAAAATGCTCTCAAATCTACATCTACGTTTATTGCAATGAGGAAACTTAAAAGTCGAAACAGTGGCGTGTCTGTCTGCAGTCAATGTATATACTTGTTATATAAAGTAGCTTACACAACAAAATGTCCAGAAGCGTTTTATTTTTTCTATGCCAGGCCTAGCCCTAGACCCTAATATACAATTGCTATATATTTTGTGATTGAATAGTTTTGAAAAAGTAATAACCGCATTGTTCAATTCTCTATAATTCAGTAAATCTTCATAAAACCTTTTTTCTTTCTAAATCATTTCATGAATTGTTTTTTTTGATAGCAGTCCTATGTGTTCAGAGTTAAAGTATGCTACTATTTAGCTACAATATGAAAAACTACTTTTTTAGCCTATTATATATGAAAACATCAATACTTTGTGTTGCGAAAACAAACGATGACAGATTAAAATTCTAAATTATCTACAAAATATTAAAGGGTTGATTACCAAATTCGGTTCAAATGATAACCAAAAAATGCTTTTGCACTTTTTCGCAAAACTTTAACATTTTAAGTAAAGAACCGAACAAACTTTGTGTTGTAGTTAGAGATTTATGTGTAACCACTTTCCCTTCTCACCATCAACAAAGAAACAAATAAGGTCTTAACAAAATTCACCTCTGAAGAGAAAAGCTTTCGATAAAAAGAGGAAAATGCTCCAAGGATACATTTGTGGCTGGAAAATTCATCATCTCCCACAGTCAAAGTGACGTCACAATAACCATTTCCAGATTTCCTTTCTCTATTTTCAACAAATTCAAATATTAATTTTTTTTTTCAAGGTTTGTAGGCTAGATTCAAGTCAAGAAATATCCATCAAAACAACTTTATTACAATTTAGACAACTGCTGTGAAAATTCATAGAAACCAAAGTATTTTGGAAATTGATGAGTTGAAAAATTTTAAATAAGTCAATATAAGATTTTATTTCAATGCAACATTTATTTGTCTCCATTTTAATCTCCAACTGCCTTAAATCTTTTAGAGTTTTATTTGGCCCAAACAGAAAGTTGTTTTAAACACTTTTAGAAACAAGTACGAATATTTAAGTAAAAACAAACTCCCGATGCATTAGGATTACGTTCAAAGCACACAACTTATTTGAAATATAAGTAGTCAAATCCAGCATCAGCAAGGTTAAGTGTGTCGAATATGAAAACACTGAAACCAGAGCAAACAGTTTTTGCTATTTGATTTACCATTATATATGATAAAGCTTTGGTAGAGAGTTTGCTTTGTTGAACCATAGAGAAATAAAACATAGTAACTTTAGCGGGTTTAGCATACTTTATTTCACACAAAATATAACATAATTAAATAAAATAAACTCAAACGTTTTCGACACGTACGTGTGTCCTCATCAGGAATTAAATCTGCAATACATAAAATGAAAAATCGTAAGATAAATTTGACTATGCACTGTAACTGTAACGACACTCTGGACTGAAAGCACAAACTGAACAAATGATACGAGAATGATTGCGAGTAAATTATGCGGTGGGAAACAGATCACATGAGGTGTAGACTACAAGCATTGGACAAAACAATTAGAACACACACAAAAGGAACGATGAGCCACAGGCGAATAACTGCCGGTTGAGAGATGGATTGTTACGTTTGATTCTTAAGGCTTCCATGATCTTATGATTTTAAATGATGATTTTAAATTGGTTTAAAATCGATTTAAAATCATCTCTCGAGGCAGATTTGATTTTCAGACAAAGATCATGGAAGCCTTAAGAATCAAACGTAACAATCCATCTCTCAACCGGCAGTTATTCGCCTGTGGCTCATCGTTCCTTTTGTGTGTGTTCTAATTGTTTTGTCCAATGCTTGTAGTCTACACCTCACGTGATCTGTTTCCCACCGCATAATTTACTCGCGATCATTCTCGTATCATTTGTTCAGTTTGTGCTTTCAGTCCAGAGTGTCGTTACAGTTACAGTGCATAGTCAAATTTATCTTACGATTTTTCATTTTATGTATTGCAGATTTAATTCCTGATGAGGACACACGTACGTGTCGAAAACGTTTGAGTTTATTTTATTTAATTATGTTATATTTTGTATTGCGAAATAAAGTATGCTAAACCCGCTAAAGTTACTATGTTTTATTTCTCCATTATATATGAGATTGGTGAAGTGTAAGTTTTATGCCTACAATTTCTTGTACAGTGTCAACGTTATGATATACATCAAATTCAAAATAAACATAAAAAAAAAACAGAATCATTGATTTTTTAAATGTTTCTAATTTGCATCATATATAATAAATATCATAATGAAAATTGAAACAAAACTCTTCAATTTGAAACCACAAGCAATTCAATTCCATTTCTTCTTTACTGAGTTGTCACAATTATCAGCACTATAAACCAGTGTGCACAAATGCAAAAATATAAAGAAATGTATTTACTCGTTCAGTTTGTGCATGATGTCTTCCATGTGCGTGCTTTTAAATTGCTTGAATCCCATTTTCTATGATTTCTCTGCAACATGTATTAAACATTGGCTATGATTGTTTTTCAGTACAGGGTTTCCACTTATTAAAAGCACTGTCACTCATATTTGTTTAAATCTTCATTGCTAAACCTTTTTATCCCAAAGCCATCTTTAAAGTTCAAAATGTATATTTTATCAACACAATGGGATTTAATTTTAAATATAATTGTTTTTTAACAGATTAAGCTAATTCAAATGATTGCTTTCTTCTGGTGACTATACTAGGTTACCAAAGACCAAGTTACAAACGGCCCCGAGAAAGAAGGATGAAGTTTCAGGATTGATCTACCAAGTTTTGTGTCATGAATGTGATTTAATATACAGTACATTGGACAAACTAAACGTAATCTTAAATCAACGAGCACCAAAGAGCTATGTCTATAACTTTAGATCATAAAATTATTTATACCAACGCTACTAAGTTCTTCAAATTGAAAAGGATTATACCGAAAGATTGTTTTCAGAAAGTTGGTACATTAACCAAAAGGCACGTGTTCTCAATCAGAAGGATGGCCAAAGCTTTCCCACTTGTTTTCAAAAAGTAACATTGAGTCATAAAGAGATAGATGAGTTTACGCTGTCGCATAGTAGCCTACTGTTTTGGGCATCACTGCGTGTCTATTGAATTGAGTGGAAATCTTGTTGCGTTTTTTAACTCTGGTTCTTGCTACTTTATGCTTTTGTGTTGTGCAATTTGCTGCTGAACAGATAGCTTAGTGTTTATCTGTTTCAACCCCCTTGATAAAGTCAGTCGTCCTGAATGACGAAACGTCGGAAATAAAAGCTGGACATCAATATTAACATCAGATGGCAACCCAGTATGGTCACCCGAAGAACGCAAGTCATTTTATTTATCAAATGCCTGGTGAACAGTCTCTCTGTATTTTAAGATTAAGCTAAGTGTACAACTGCGCATGTTCAATCTGAGTAGTGGCATACACACCCAAAAAGTGCAGATTGAGGAGCGAAACCTCACCATGCTGCAATAAGTCATCCTAAAGTTGTATCATGATAAACTTACAAACAAGTGATGAAAAAAACGCAGATCAGCCAAAAATGTAAAGCAATGCAAATAATAATCGATGGTGATCTAACTGACAACTCAATGTTTCACTTTGCTATGATCCCTTTTGTGCAGAAATACAAGTAGCTAGACATTTAAAAGTTTTTATTTTTTTGTAACAATCAACAAAAGCAGCATCACTTACCTCAAATGTAATTTCCGTAAAAAGTAGATGAAATTTTGAAGTCTTTCGGTAAATAGATGTGGTTGCAAGAAAATCAACGTCTTTTGAAACTTACAATTAGCTTACTTCTAAATATCCTGTAAAGGCTAAATTCTTTAAATTGAATTGATTCGCTTGTGAACATCATATAACCTAGCAATGCAAAATATTTTGGACTACTGGTGTTGCATTGTTGGATATCTAAAATTTTAATGTTAATTATAAACAGAAACATGCTAAGTGAAAAATCCCATTTTAGATAGTTCTTTGAGTTTTCGTAGGCATGCTGCTTTTTTGTCTTCCACATATGTTCCTAATTGATACAATGCGAATCAATAAGCCCGTACAAGGTGTGGTTTGCCTTTTTCAAGTTGCGGCTCTCCGCTCACTGGAGCATTTAGTTCTGGCCGTTTGCGCAATAAAACTTGATCTTCGTTCAGCTTCTTGCTGACATAACCAGGATTAGACCAATTGCTTTAAAGAAAGGGATCAAAAATTACTCACTTACAAAAAGTAAGCCATGATTCCGGTAAACTCATGATGGTTGCTTAATTGGTGTAGGTCGGAAAGATCTATTTGTCTTTTTCACACATTTTAATGGCATTTTGTATTCGCCTATATTGAACTGGTTTGAATGAAAATTTAAATTTTCGTTTACTAGAGGTCTTGGAATATTACCTAGTCTACTGTTGTATCTTTTAAAACCAGGGCTAAAGTTGGATTTGATAAAAAAGCCATACAACCCATTTCCTAACAAGATTTCTGTTCAATAAATCTACACAACATTACTGTGTTGGTAATTTAAACTGTGTTGACACTTCAGGTCCCAGTTATTAATTGACAAATTAGCAGTTGATCCTTTTAATGTTGCCGGAAAAGCGGAGCTGCGCAAGTGCGCATCCCGTAATGCAATGTCCCTATTAGCTTACTCAATACCAGAAAAAAGGTCAATGATAATAAAATATGTCTATAATTCTGTGAATATCTCACACTTTTGTTGATGCCTTGACCATGGATGTCACATCATGTAGGATAACAAAGATAATTTTTATATTATTATAGCGCTAATTTGAGGAAACATTGACACATCGACTTGAAAGCATACAACTTCAAACAACTGAAAACTAAACTAAGTTGGACCGTGTTGTTCTACAAGTTTGTGATATTTTCTTAAAAAAAAGTTAATTTATTTTGATGAAATGTGATCAAATCTAAATAAAATAAAGATACTTTACCCAAATCAGTGGAAGACATTTTTTTTACCACTGTAACAAACTTGACATAAAAGGAATTGGCCAGATATATGAGTGGCGAGAGCCTTAGTTTGATGTTCGATAAGGGGGCCTATTCGACACCACTCAAGATCATGTGGCTGTGTCTTTGGCAAGACACTTAAATCCATGCCATCGATTGCGGAATGGCAACTCTTCGAATATATCCCTTGATTTCTGTCATGATTATGAACAGTAGTACACTGCTCTAGAAAGAAATGTCTACAGCCTTCTTAGGGCTATGATCTGCTGAACTGAACTGAACACAAAAAAAAGTTTTGAAATACATTGAATGACGTATAAACACTTTTAAGAGAAATTTGATAAAAGTTGACCAAGCAGTTTGTAAGCAAGGCCGCACATTTTGTACTTCAAGACATTTTTTGCATTCTAATATTCTCATGCATTTTACTTCTATTTGGAACCCATAAAAAAAATTGTTACAATTTCGAAATGAAAGAGGATCAGAGAATTAAATGTTGAATTGAAGCAAAATATTGTTTTGAAAGCTACGGCATTCAATATAGCCCACAACTAACTCAAAAATGAAATTTCATAAGCCACTGACTGGAGGGAAAATAATAACTTTCAGTTAACTGCAACTGCCTACCAAAGTACCAATTATCTGCAAACAACTTATCATAGCAAAAAATATTCAAAAAATATTCACACAAAATGTTTCGTTTGCAATTAGAGTTGCTCGAAACAACAAAATGTTGTAATGAAATTTTGTTTAGCCCAAGTCGTTTAGAACAACGCTGGTGCGAATTCGCGACAGCCTTTTTCTGTGACAAGTTTTCTTGGCAGCGCTTATAAGTTTGATAACTTGAAGTCAATATTACTGTATTTTACAATGCTTCAAGTTGCTGCAATGCGAGAATAGCGCGGCACCAAACAAAGTAACCAAGTTGTTCACACCCAAAGCAAAGTCAACATGAACCATGACACCACAAACATATTTCAAATCTATTCAACCGTTAATAGACTTGAACAAACCCTGTTTGGTTGCAAATGCTCAGCAATAACATTTTTACATACTTCAAATCCATTCAACCATTAATAGACTTGAACAAACTCTGTTTGGTTGCTACCGCTTAGTAACAACTCAAATGTAACTTTACGATGGATGCAAACTACTTTTATTAACTGAAATCATTTGGCAACTTCATGTCACCGTGATGGAATAAAACTAAAACGACTCAGTGAACGTTGGCAACGTCATTTTATATTCGTCCTGATCACCAGCTTTTGTTTTCTCAAAATATAAATGACAACTTTTGTTCAAGAAACATGCAAATCATCTATGCAACGAACAACGATTCGAAGGCTGGTGCAAGACAGAACGAAGTATGCTTAGTCGTCAACTCGTACACCATAAATCAACCTAATAAATGGGATTGCCATTTTAACCATCCTCATGAGAGTGCAAGCTGCCACGTTCCCCAATACTTCCAACATGTGAATCAAATTGCTTTGGTTGTGATCAGAGTAAAAGTCGTTTTCGAAAGTCCTTGTTTTGTTGCACTACAGTTCACCACAATTAAAGTTTGTGATTTATCAACAAAGAGCACTTTGCTTTTATTGCTGATTGTATCATTAAATACATATCTTTTTTGTCTTTTTTTATAATATTTATCTTTTTGTCGTAATTTTTTTGGATGCCTGGTCTTAGATTTGGAAAAAAAGAAAACAGGAATTTTTAGTAATCGAAATTCTGAAAATACGTTTTGCAAATCTGGCGGTTACTGGTGTTGAAGTTACTGTGAGGTGAAAGCTGCAACTGACAACATTTACACTGCATTTCTCATGTAGGGCAAAGTGGGGCGTGTTGTCACAATTTTTACAAATCAGCATATATTTCGTTCTGTACCAATGGTATCGAAATGCTAGATAGTGCAATTGAAAGAGGTATCATTCGGCTTCTTTTAGCTACAGTTAAAGTTTTTCTGGATTATTTCGTTTTTACATAAATGCATGTTTAATGCAAGTGAATGGACTGTGACAACACGCCCCACCCCGGGGCGTGTTGTCACAGAGCATGGGGCGTGTTGTCACAAAATTTCTGCACATGTTTTGTGACTAAAATATGACAGAAACCAACAAAAAATGGTTTTAATACAGGCTGAACGAATAAAAAATATGCGAAATGCAAACAATTTTAATTTACAACATGTTGGTAAAAATTTTATGCCCATTATCAAAAACAATAAAAATGTCATCTTGAGAATTATGTGTCACTATCGAATATATGTGTGTATCATTATCTAATATTAATTTTTATTTCCTAAAAAAGTGTTGTTTTTTAACAAATACGCATATTACCTCGTTGTATAAGCACAAATAATTTTTTATGTTTCTTAATATTAAAAATGCACACCTCGGGCCGTGTAGTCACAGCTGTGACAACACGCCCCGTGGTATGAAATCAGGTGGTTTCAACAACCATGTGTACATCTCTACTTGCATGTCTTATCTGTTTGGTATGATGAAAAGAGCAGGCTTAAAGCTAACGAATGATATCTTTTCTGATCAGTTATGATCATACCTTAGTTTTCCAGACCATTTTTAGTTTAGTTATAAAACATGATTTTGCCCAAAATTCAATGGCACTCCTCATAATTTCTGCTGTGGTGACAAATTTATTAATCTTCACTGCTTGTAGGAAAGAGAACTGAAAACTATGCCTTCCATTGAAAACTCGTGGTTGTACGCTTGCGTTATCACATGGAAATCGTGCTGTGACAACACGCCCCTGTGACAACACGCCCCACTTTGCCCCACTGGGAAACAGTGGGGAACATTTAAAAGGCCACTCAAACATTGTGGTGCCACGTTCAAAAATATTATGACTCATTTTCATTCGCTTCCAAAAGTAACACGTCACAACAGATAAAAAAAAAATTTGCATCGAAACCAAACGAAATGTTTTACAATTTCAAAATATGTTTGTTTTAATTGATTCTATTCCTATTCAGTTGTCATTTTTACATCATCATAACATCTCGTAACATTAAAACGACGTAAATATGATAGCTGTTGCTTGTTGTGATGTTGCAATGTACGCACGGAACTTTTTAGTTGACAAACAAACCTATGGTGTAGTGATACTGTAGCCCTACCTTGCAATGTTATACAATGAGGTAAACGTAACATTGGTACATATCAATGATATGTCATTTGCAAGTTATCACTGCAATATTCTGCCTGGTCGTTAAGTGAAATGCTCGGTACAAGACTTGGCCGAGTTCAAAAATATAGCAAGAGTTTGTGTGGTGCTTTAGGCCAGTGATTATCAAATTGGATCACATTGCCCTCTTGGGCTTTGCAGTGAAACATACAATAGAACCCAGAAAGGGCGATAAGCGAGGGACAGCGCATTCTCAAAAAGTTACAATGATCACGAAACTTTTTAAATACCATGCAGCTCATAGCAAACGAGGTAAGGTCATTGAATCTTTCATATCCGACTTCTTATTTAGACAAAAGTGTTTTCAGGTTTGACGTTATTGCTATCATCCACCAGCAAACAGTACGATTTACGATTATGCTTGACCAAAATGCTTCCCAATATTGAAAAGCTCGTTGAAAATTACCAAACTCATCCATCTCGTTCAAGAAAGACCATTTGCTGAGACTCGTGTTCTTCCTAAACAACCACTTTATCTGGTCCAGATCGGGTGCGGGTCTATTCAGTTAAGTGACTGTTTGGGTTGTTTAATATATTTGTAATAAATTTGCAACGTGTTTATGGGTTTCTGAGCGCCGATGATAATGTAACGATAATAAAATTGGGCTTTGTTTTGATGACATTTGATGAATTGCATGGAAATTTTTAATTTCTATACCCAACAAATCTGGTGTTTTCTGTACGTTCTAATCATCTTGAGGCAAACCGCAATTAAAATGTCTTTCGTTGCGTTTCAACCAATTTTTTACTTTGGTCCAGTGCGGTCAATTTGTGAACAACACCTTTGCTATGTCCGGTTATTAACTTGTTCTGGCTGAGTTCTATCATAAAAATTGTATCCTTATGATGCTGCAAGTAAAAGCATTGCGATATTATATTTTAAATATCTTTGAATACAGTAGAAGACCCTTTGCAGTGACATGAGCTGTGATTTCACTTCATGCTGCGTCTACATTTTATTTGAATAATTACATAACTTTCAATTAATTTTAATAATGTTATTCAACCGTTCAAAAACAAAAAGTAATTCAATGAGTATCAAAGTGGTGAAGAGATAGCGAGATGTTGTTCTTCCTAATTTTTTAAATAGTTTCACAAAGTTAAGAAAACTTGCAGTCGGCCGTGGCTTACCAGCGTCACCACGCGGCTAACATTATTTGCATCCGGCAGGAAACTGGCCACAGAACTGCAACTTCGGGGGAGGTCGCGGAGGCTTTCAAGGTGGAAACCGCGGGAGTTACGGCGGCGGAAATCGATCGGGCGGCTACAACAATCAAAACAGAAGCTCCGGAAACAAGTAACGAAAATCAACCAGTATCATTGTTTTATTCTAATTCTTTCCTGTTACCTAGTCAGCAAATTGGTCGTTCAAATTGCGTGTTCATTTCAATAAGCTTGGTACCTGAGCATAGGACCACAGCTTAAAAATAAGGAATAGACTAAGATTCCCTCGAACAAAAATCACTTAATACAAAATAAAACATTCGCTTGTTGTACATCGACTCAACATCTGCAAACGTTCAGTCAATGTCACAAAGAGGGATTATCTTAGCTCGACTTGTTAAGGATCTTGAAAAGGAATCAACTTGTTAAAAATAGAACTCATCTTAACTGCAGCCGCAACCAAGGAAGCCGCAACAGTTACCAGCAGAACAGCCAGCAAGGCAACCGCTCAAACTACAACCAGGGCCGCAATCAGAGTCGTGGCGGTTCTGGTGGAAGCAACATGGGTCAAAACCGTGGTGGGAGCATGGTGAGTACCGTTTAGTTTTTGGCTTGCGTATTCTGTCCACTGTCCAGCCAAGACCAGTTTACAGAAATGTGACTTTGAAAAGTTTGTTCGTTGGAACGCTCATTGTGAGTCAAGCTGGGGTCTGTTTTAAACATACTACAATTCTATTTTAAAAAGCTGATTACTTCACCAGAGAAATACAACAAGCAAGTGTAATCTCCAGAACAAAAAATTTTTAAACGCAAGCTCTTTTCGCTGCTTTAAAAAGTGTCATTTCAACAGTGTTTTAGTCGCAATTTTATGTTGTTTTTGAGAACTCGAGCGGGTGCGCCAGCTACCAACACCAGGCCTACCAGCAACAAGCTGCTCAGTTCTCGTCGCAATCCGCCAACACCCCCATGACGCAGCAGTACCAGCAGAGCTACCAACAACAACAGCCACAAGTAAAGCCTTTTTTCGGAGTATAGTTTTTTATGTTGAATCAACTTTTTCTATTGTTGTGTCAACATGATTGTCTACGTCACGTTGATTTTAAACTGGACGTAGATTGAAACGTCACCAAAAGCAGCAAGTGTTTTAAATAGCTTTGAACAATCGAAACTGAGACCTTTTGTTTCTCGGTCGTCAAGTAATCTTTTTTTCTTTTCAACAACCTGATTACAGCCAACAGCGTGCTCAATACTACCAGCAGCAGGCGGCCGTGCAGCAGCAACAAGCAGCGGTGGCAGCACAGTATCAGAACTACTACGCCAACTACCAGAACGCGTATGCCGGGCAACAGGCGCCTCAACCCCCACAGCAGAACAATGTAATCGTCGATCTGTGACAGTGGAGCAGCTGCTGTCCGTCAATACTTGCTGCAATCACGCCATTGACTTACAAACTCCGGGTGTTTTTCCTAAGAAACGTATCCATTCTTGGCTATCATTGTGGAATGCTTCTGGCCAACACCCTTCGCGGACGACGTTACAATAACGTTACTTTGTACGTTTTTCAGGCGTCATTTGACGCGCTGAAGACGTTGTTTGACCGCAACAGACCTTTCTCTGCTCAGTAATTCGCTGTGTATACTTTTGTACTTTTTTGAAAGGCCTCCGTTTCGGTGTCTGGTTTTAAACAAGAGTCTCAACAAGAATCTACCATTCGATAAATCGAATTTTGAATGATGTCCGGTTATCCGGCACATGCAATTTATCCGGTTTCTACCAGTTTCACTTTGAATACAGCTTGTGATTTTAATCTATTGCGTTGTCATTGACTTTTAAATATGCCAGGGGTTAAACTTTTTGGGCTGCGCCCCCCTTGACGTCACTTGTAAAATTTTATGCCCCCCTTTTCTCGTAAATTGACTAATAAAACTTTTCTGGTTTTAGTGAATCACCCAGCAAACTGTCCACTTGAAGCGGTTGACTGTCTCTTATCATTAGTCTCGTTCTGTTGCTCAACACAACAAACAGTGTACCAGCCTCATTTTTGTAATCAAATATCGATTTCGCTTTTAAAGCATCTTCAGTTTGATATTGTCAAGAGCCTGGTACACTGTTTGTTGTGTTGAGCAACAGAACGAGACTTTTCTCGTAAACTTATAAATTAAACTCAAACTGCATAAATTTGGCATATTTTGGACTTTAAAACAAATTTTATTATCTATTTTCCGTCATACGTACCTTAGGATGTTTCATTTTTTACGATTTTTGAAATCAAAAATGCTTGTGGTCTAATCAGATCGGATTTTGGTCACATACAGACGATCCAAAATATTTCAGTCAGACGACTTTTGAAGGGTGTGCAGCCCCCCATAGTTTGAAAACTTGAAGCGCGGGAGAATTTGCAGAAAGTGTGCGATATCTTGGTAACAGAAGGAGAGTAAGGTGTCAACTTTGGCGGAATGGCCAACTCCCTATCTGCAACGGAAAAAAAATTAATTTTAAAACTCTTTTTTTCTCATACTTTTGATGTTTCGTTCCCAGTTTTACAGAAGCAAAACGCAAATCCAGTAACCACAATGATAATAAGTTAAAGAGAGCCACAAACCTTATGTGCTATGGCATAGAGCAGTGCTCCGCAACCTTTATTTACTCACGGCACACTTAAAAACTCTTTAAAATTCTGCGGCACAATTCGGCCGACACATTTTCAAAATGCTAAAACATTTTTTTTTTTAATGAGATATTGCGCTTGTTTCGATGAGCACAGTCGGTGTAGCCTATGTTCGGCTCAATATTTGAAAGAACAACTCAAAGTTCACCATCAATTTCTTGCAGGATCTTTTATCGTTTTTGATCAATACCAATGTAGAAAAACTTTGCTCACACAAATAAGTGGTGCAAAACTGGAGCAGAATTTTAATAGCAGCCTACGAAATTTTCTTATATTCTTCTTCAATAAAAATCCAAAACTCATCAAGTGGATTTTAATCTGAATTTTATCGCTGGATTTTAATGTCAAAGTTCTGTCATTTCGTAGTTCAAGAAAGTTTTCTCTAACAGGCAAAGTCAAGTCTTGTGTTGATATTTCAGCATTAGCCGCAAAAGGATTTCGGATCCAATCGTATTGTTCCGTGTTAATTGTGAAAAGTAATGGTCATATTTCTCATGTAACAAAGTTAAGTGCTCTTTGGCCAAATCAAACACCAATTCTTTATCAAAATTATTTAGATTGCTCCTGGGAAACATTTTCAATGATCCTCTTCTTAACTCGTTTTTCCAGAGTAGGCCTACTATTTTCTCTTGAAATCCTCTTTTCTTGTCAGAACATGTCAGTATGTTTTCACCGTTGCCTTGCATTTTAATATTAAGTTCATTCAAGTATTCAAATATGTCGGCTATGCATGCAAGTTTGGCAATTCAATAATTATCTTCAAGATGTTTATATACAAATCATGGTTGTTCTGATTTAATAAGAATTGACTTATTTCATGCTGTAGCTCAAAAAGTCTTGCGAGATCTTTTCCCCGAGAAAGCCAACGCACAGAAATGTAGTCTAAATTAGCAGGGATTGATGTTCTGATCGCAGTTCTTCGCATAGCAATGAAAAAATTCTTAAATTCAAAGCTCTTGCTTTAATAAAGTTGACAAATTTGGATACAGTCATTCATAGTTTCTGTCAGCTCCGTTGGCAAATTTTTGACCATCAGGCTTCCCTGCGTAGGCTAAGTGTGTAAGCAGCAATGCGTAAGTTGAATGGCTGGATTTGGACATTTTACCGATGCAGCACAACCTTTTCCTTCGCCCACCATTGCTGAAGCACCATCTGTGCAAACGTTGATGCAGTTATTCCAATGGATACCATGGGTTATGAAAAACTCGTTGGTCACTCTAAAAATTTCTTGGCCAGTCGTTCGATCTGGAAGTTCTTTGCAAAATAAATACTCGTTTGTTATGGAACAAACCATTGACAAAACGTACTACACAACAAAAACACACTAACCACCTTAACCAGCCTTTTTTAAAACTAGGGCGTAGTCTTCTCATTGCGCAAACTTCAATTGTGACTGTGGGTCAAAAACATCATAAATGCACTGTGGAAGTTTAGCTAGAGTTTGAGTTGTCTTGCAGTGGTAAAAGGTGAATTTTTAAAACATAAAAACTCCTTTTCAAAAAGTATGTTCTGATGACAGTTATCCTGCGGCACACCTAGCATCGCCTCGCGGCACAGTGGTGTGCCGCGGCACACCGGTTGCGGAGCACTGGCATAGAGTACAAGTGTGCATCGAATTTTACACAGCAATGAAGTTTCTTTCAGGATTGGCTTGGTATAGAATGCCGTCATCTCCTGTCGCACAGTGTCTCTTACATGTAAACTTTTCAGTATAAGCTACTGACACAGAGCAATTAAACAGAACAGTTGACATTGACGTGTCTGCAAATCAAGAGTCATACACTTAGTCTTCTATTTACTTAAATTCACTATGTAGCCTACAATGCTTGCATGCTAGAGGTATACAAACGCAGCTGCAGGAACAGGGATTCAGTCATGACTGGTGAAAAACAAAACAAATAAGCAACATCATGAGGAACTACAAACCCCAACCACTTGCTCCACTCAAATCTCTACGAGTCTGTGAGCGTGCAACCTCAGAGACTAAAATCGAGACACCCATTTGTACGTGCCGTACAACTGATGAAAACCGCTGAAGACCAATCCATCAGTGCGGATCACCAATGGAGCTCGGAGTGGAAGAACTCTTCCAAGACTTCAAAGTTTCACTTCCGACACCAGCCCCCACCCAACCGGAAGGCATGGGTGCGGCTCAACCACTGGCGTCGAACTATTCCGCTACAAAATGCACAAATGGGGGTGGCACGATCTGAGAATGTGGTAAGGAGAAACAAACCGCAGACCACACCATCTGTAACTGCGCCAAATGGTGTGCGTGAACTGGATGACGAATTAATTTAATGACTGCTTGACACTTGCCCAAACATCTAGACCGCGTCGCCGCCACTACCCAAGGGTGGTAAAAGGCAGAGCCCCTCGACCCCTGAAGTGGCGAAGAAGGTTCAGACGAAGTAGAAACTTTGACTTTTTTGCAGCAAATTTTCGTTGCTTATACCTCACTAGGTAGTGAAGTAAGGTTTGTCAGCACATTTTTAGAGAGGGGTAGAATGTCTGAATATATGCATATGACAACATTTGGCGGAGAGAGCCTGCTTTTTGGGTGATCCAGATAGTAACGCCGAACTACAGTCACGAATGTGGAATCAATAACTTCAAAAGCTTGCAAGAAATCTTTCTGAAACAAAGTCTGAAAAGGAGCATCCGGGGCTAAAGGATTGAGTTGGATCATAATAAAAGACGGGACATAAAAAGAACCAATGTTGGAAAGTAAACGTGATGATTTGTTCTTCTCAGCAAACGTGAGATTATGGGTTGAAAAGCAGCATTCTAAGGTACCCATTTGCCGCTGTCACCCAACGTGATTGACTTAAGTGTTCTTGTTTGTAGCCAAGCAAATGCTTCAAGTTGGCTGGTACATCCATAAACAGTCGACAAGATGAAACCATCAGACACATTTCGTCACTTTGAAAACTGTTGTCAGAAATTCTTGAGCGTTTTTAATCTGAAAACCATTCAATTTTGCTTCTGAGGTGAAAAGCAGCTTTGAACATCACTTCCTGATGATGAGATTGTCTAAGCCACAATTTGTAATCCACTTAATTTTGTTGAATAGTGCCCCTTCTAGCATTGCACCTGGACCCTTGCTTTTTCCTTCAGCCTAAGCAATTACGCGAAACAAGTAAATTTCATTTACATAAAGCATACATCAAGCATACAATTAAAAGAATGTATTTCGTGTCCAATATTTTCGATGATGTAATCAGTCACTCGTTTATTAACCACCACTACCGGTACTTTATTAACACCACTACTCATGACCGAGTAGCCTATAGGCAGGGTTGCCATACCGTCCTTATTTCTAAGATTTGTCCTTATTTTAAAGAGCAGCATCTTTGAAAAATTAATTGTCCTTACTTCTAAGAAATGTCCTTGCTACTACATATTTATGTGAGTCAGGATTTTCATCCTCGGTAACTATCAAAATGAACAGTCGTAACCGGTTGGATGCAAAGGATGATGTGCGTGTTGCTGCTGCCCTATCAAAGGCGAAGCCACAATTTCATGTTCTTGTTGAAGACAAACAGCAGCATCCTTCACATTAACGAAATTAAATCGAAGATATTGAAAAACAATCTGCATTCGCTATTTCTTAAATATAATAAAATAAATTTTGTTACCAATTCAATCTAATTGCTTTATGTCCAATTCATGCTGATTAAAAAAGTTTCTCGGACTAGGCCACAAAGGGGATCCAAGCAAACCATTTTTTTAAGGGATCCGAGTTAAAAAAAAGTTTAAGAATACCTGGCCCAGTTTGAGCCAACCATTCATCTTAACAGAGGTGAGATTGATCTATTCATGCAGTGTTTCCTTGTCTTAACGGTAGGTAAGCAACTATCCACAAGTACCATTTTAGATTTAGGGCACAAGCTTATAGGGCTATGAACGACGAATATGAGATTTCAAATCGAAATGTTTTGCTGTAATCTCTGCCTGGATTCAGATGTTTTGAGAAATAGAACAACAAAATGCAGTACAGCAAAGTAATTACCGTTACGTAATTTATCAGTTTAATTTCAGGGGCACTCTAGCTAATACGGTAAAAATATTCGATTGGTAAAACAATGGAAATGGGATTGTAATACAAAGCAATGACAATTCAATCAAAGTTTTAATTACAACACCTACACAGTGCACAGGCCAATCAAATAATATGTCACTTATTGTCAAGGGAGACTTCGAACTTTCACGAGTTGGTTGAGCACGTTAGAACAGAAAATCGCTCGCATGTTCTCTCTTCGCCAGGGCTGGTCAGAGGTTAACAACAAAACAATGCGTGATGAGATCAACGAAAATGACGACTACTTCTGGCTTACTCTGCATTGATATAAAATAACGTTGAAAACACAAAAAAACATCGTTCTTTGTTCACAGCTCTGAAAACTGAAAAAAAGAATTTTCTGAAAAATTAGTTTAATTTCCACATATTAGCCTACGCTCTTTTAACGTTTTGAAACGATGATTCAACAACAAAATAAAATACAAAATAAATTGTTTGCTGTTTTTAACACAAGAAAATGCGACAAACATAAAGCGAGACAAACAAATCTGCTTTTATTAAAAGGAAAGTAAAAGATTTTGAATTTAAAAATGCAACAAAACAAAACATTGAAAAGTCATCGATGTGATGACGCGACCAGTTGATGACAACTATATCTCTACAATGACTAGTGCATCTTTAATTTCTTCAACATTTCCAACTACTTCCCACGTATTCTTCACTGCATCATAAGTTTCTATTGCGTTGGTTCCTCTGTAAATTATGATCGAATAAAAAATTAGAACATAAAGCAGTAATATTAAAAAAAAAAAACATTGTTTAAAACTGATTGAATTATTTCAGTCAAATCAACTCTGTCGTTTGCAAAAGTTGAATATCGCAAATTTGAAATATTAAAAAAAAGGACTAAAACTTGAAATTTTCCATCAGCGATGGACAGATTTAACCAAACTATGTTTCAATAAATTGTAATGATCTCATATTAAGTTATTAGAATCTCGTATGTTTCTATTCACAGGCTGGTAGACTCCATTAATTCAACTTATTCATGCTTTCTATGCATTGATGACGTCGACAAACAACCACTCACCCTCCAGCGACATACACCATCCCGTCTATGACGCATGAACCGTGGTATCTTCTTGCAACGTTCATATCAGCAACATTGGACCATGCTTGCTTCCGTGGATCGAATCGTTCAACTGAAGACAGATCGGACCCATAACTATATCCTCCTGTTGGAACAAGATTTCCAAGTTAATATTCACAAATTGTATAAATATTCTGGTAACCTCAGCTGCCTCGTTGAAGCAGTGCAGACTTGTTATACTGCAAGGTTTACACCAAATAATCAACTCAAGTGAGACTAAATGGACGCAAGTGTACCAGCCAACATGATGAACAAACTGTCATAGCATCTGCATTGGCTTATTGAGTGAACGATTTCGAATGAGTTGCAAAAATAGAAAAATTTTGCTTCATCTCACAAGGACGAACATTCATAGCAATTTGTAGCAAAATAAGCAAATACAGTAAATATCATTTAAAAAATACATATTTCATTTTATGCAAAGGCTCAAGAAGTGACGTCATGCAATGGAAACATTTAGAAATCATAAGTGGTGAGATATCGCAATCATCTTGAATCTGCGTTATAGTGACACCCAGGGTTGAGATTTGTTCAGCTGGGGATGCCGCGAGCGTGTTTTACCTGAATTTTGTGTTTATGTAGATTGCGCTAAATATCAATCCACTTTTTTGCTTCAGCACCTTCGATATCATGCACCGTGATTGCATTTATTGCCTTATTTTGGTATTTATTATTTTGTAACAACGATTATTTGGTACCGCATTTTCAAATTTTTCCGTTTTATTTTAACATAAATATGACATTTCCTTCTGTCGTTAGTCATCTCAGTTTTACATCCGAAGAATGCCAGGTTATTAAAAACTAGTTTTCTACATTGTTTTGTAGTGGTTCTTCGAGCAAAAATGCTCATTGCTCATGTTACAAATGAACAACTTGGAGCTGAAACAGAGGATAAAATATGTGACTCTTCATCATTTTGTAATGCAAGATGACAGTGACAACAAGTGGTTTTCTATAAATCTACATATTTTATATCAATAATGTCGATGATGATACCAAAGTAATTCAAAGACTGATATTCAAAGACTGATACCAAAGTAATGAAAAAACTAAATGATGATGCTAAGGAACGCTATGCCATTAAGTTTCGTCAGATTCCACAAACATGTTTTGCAGTCAGATTTTTACAGTTTGACTCGGTCAAAAAAATGGAATAAAAATTCCACAGAAAATAGTTTCAAATCAGATGTTGAGAAAGAACAGCTGCAGTGAGTGGTCACATTTGATGGCTTATCACGCGTAGCAGAATACAAAATAAAAGATGCTGATCCAAACTTTGTTTTTGAAATACTAAATTACATGAGTCTCTCTGATTCCGTTCATCACTTCTTTCTGAAATCTTTTAAGGTTTTCCACAAAGACACTGTTTTGACAGAAATATAAACGTTTTTGCTGCATACATTTGTGTGCAGCGAAAACGTACAACAGAGTATGCTGCTGAATTCTGATTCACTTATTTTATTGATTTGTTACAATCTGCAGAATTCTGATGAGGTTATTCCACTGTTGATAGATAAACAACTTCTGTCAAACAGTCTCCAAGATGAAAACTTGAAGCAACTTCAATTTGCCAACATTCCGTCTCCCGAAGTGAAGCTTACAAACCAGTTGAATATTCAAAACGTGGCAAGATCGATTATGTTGGAAACGTTTTCGGTAATGGCGACCTTCTAGCAAATCATGTATTGGTGGTGAAAGTCGATGTTTTATATTTGGACCGAAACATTCATCAAGTATTAATCCAAATGGAAATGAAAAAAATCAGATACACTCGTAAATGTAGAAAGTGATTTTAGAAGCTTCGAGCTGTTCATAATGGTGGACGCACAACAATTTCCTGTGTAGGCCCACTTTGCAACGACAAAGCGAATTTTCCGTTTGCTTTATGTTGAAAATTTAAGTAGGCTACTGGAATTTAATATCAAAACTTATTTTTGAAGCATTACTGTATGTTCTTATTGAAGTTACCACCAATTCTTTGTAAATTCAAGGAATTTTTTTTCAAATAATCATTTGACAATATTTCCTCTGTCATTAAGTGCCGCAATGTAAATCAGTAAACTGGAAGTTTGAAGCAAAAAACTTATATTTAGCTGTTCACGACTTTTTGTGTCAAGCAGGTTTATAAGAAAATACTTAAGAGTTGCAGCCTAATCAAAAACTAACGAAACATGGAAGGCCAAGTTCCGTGTAGCCTTGTGACGTCACGATGACAGTCGTCATACTGGCAATGGTTTGTTTCAAAGCTTTTCAAAGCAGAGGAACAGTTAATGCAATGCAACAGGTTGCTCGTGATCAATAGAACTTGTTAAAATTATTGCAAAACTAAACAGCAAAACTTGCAAACTTTCGAATTTTTGGGACTTTGTGAGATTTTAGTCAAATTGAGCAAGGTTAGTTTGGGTTTGACCATTGACATTCAAGGACCATCCACATTCCACATTTAGGTCGCAACCCAGTGGTTGAGTAGCTCTGAGTCAAGTTACAGTTGTTCTCGTGCCTGGTTAGACGTAGGGTGGCGCCAATCTATGTTTTGTCATCCTTTGTTCACATAGCTTCACAAAGCGCTGCACAAGCCACACTCAAAGCGCTGGACTGGCCTTGTGACGTAACCGTGTGTTAAGTTACTTCAAACTGCGCTGTTCTGAACGCCACGAAGAAGGATTGTGAGTACCGGATTTGGTTTGTTTTAATACTTTTGATAATTATTTCGCTTGTCATGGAACCCAAGCCTGTATAAACAAACGATCCAGATACCAAGCCAACGAAATGGTTAATAAAGTCAAATTTCAAAAATTGAGAAAAAAAGCTCGTTAAATATTTTTTAATTTTACATTAACTTTCTTATTTATCAACTTTGAAAAATTATCTCATGCTTGCCTGGAATTTAGTTGCGTACTTTCTATTAATTATATTGAGCTGATCAGAAAAACTTCAGATTCTAGATGTCCTAGTTGTCACAAACAGATCAATAAAAACATGGTAACAAACGTTGATATCATAATAATACAACCGATCCTACCTATTGCATAGACTTGATCGTTCAAAACAACTGCAGATAAACCCCGTCTTTTAACTTTCATCGACGGAATTCCTCTCCACCGACCTTCTCGTGGATCCATGCATTCCACTGTGTTCAACGTCCCTCTGTTAAGACCACCGACAGCGTATATCAACCCTGTTGGAGATTGATGGTTTGTTAATAATAATATTCCAATTTCATCCCCAGATTTCTTTATAAATCAATGTTTTAAATATCAAAACGAAACAAAAAGTGATTGTTGCGGCTGTATCAATAATAATAATGATGGAAGGTGCGACGACTACAGGAGTGCTGCACACCAGCAACTACATCTCGTTCATTTCGTGAGTTCAAAAATTTGACATTAAATATTTACTTTCCTAAAGTTCTTAAATTTGAAAAAATATTTTCTCTTCTTTAACATAAATATAAATTAAAATAAAGTGCAACAAACAATTTAGTTTTGTTGAAAGTTATGTAAAACATTGTTACGCTATTACGGTAGTATTGTAACTTCAACATCTTTTGATAAGCAACAAGTGTGATTGTACATACACAAATAAGTAATAAAGAATTTGTAACACATCCTTATAGGTTACTGTTTCAAAAGCAGTATGGCGCCATATTTCATATTGACACAAATATGGCAATCTAGCGAAAATGTCAAACTCGACAACTATCAGTGACAGCATCTGCATGCGTATGTCGCCATTCCCATGATGAAACCTGGCGAACATCATTACATACATTAAACAGCAAAAATATCTCAATGAGTCAATCTAGGATTGAGTTATTTTTGCATAAAAATCGATTTGATGAAAATCAAACTGTGAAGTCGAACGAAAATATACAAATTCTCAATTTCTAACTGTGCGGCCAAGTCCAATATAACGAACAAAACTGGCACTTTTTCAAATTCAAAGCTAAATTTTTAGAGTGATCGGTTTAATGATGTTTACGGTATTTCGTCACTTAACTACCAGAAATCGTTATTTAATTTTATACAAAAGATACATAAAACTTGAAGAGAGTAGCTACATATATTTAACCCTATTATCCCTAGGTTCTGAGTTCCACCAAATCCCCAGGTGGTGCTGATTCAGCACCCAGTTTAAGCGCTTATAACTCTTTTATTACGAGTCACATCATTGCCATCTTTTGACAACAGATAGAAAATTTATCTGGGGTTATGAAAATTGTAAAATTGTCACTCACTTGCTTAAAATACTCTTGATTCAAAGCAATACACAAACAGTGTTTTTTTACCACATTTAAAATAAAGAAACACAGCGATGTTCGTTTTTTATCACTCTTTCACGCATCAGCGTTTGCGGTTTCCATATTCTCGAGAGATTGAAGGCTGACAATCGATTTGAAGATTTTTCTGTCTGAGGTTTTTCTTGCGGACGTATTTGTCAGCGCTCAACGTAGCTGTTGATTTTAAAGGGTTTTAACGTCCGAAGACGTTAGTCTGATTTTGAGTAACGCAATAGTAAAATTGCTTTTCTTGAGAAAGGTTTCACTGTTGTTTTTCAGTACAGTCAGAAACAATTGAAGCTGTTTCGTCTATGTATGGTTTACTTACACAATTTTGTATTGTTGAGAAGTATCTTATTCTGTGCGAGTCAAACGGGTCTTCACGACACTCTGGACACTTTTTTTTTATAAAAATCTCTTGCAGTTTGTTCAACTCACCAGAATGAAAATATTTGTTTTCGATTTTATTGAACATTCTAACCACGGCAATGTTGGTCTGGCGTGCTATCAGTCATTGATTGCCAGAATTCTTGTTCTATATTCAAAATTCTTCGTTCAGTCATATTCTTATTCTATGGTATTGTTAAGTCTTGTTTCACTCAATAAAAGAAACTGTATTGAGTAGGACCGTTTGTCACAAAGTAGATTGTAATAGCAAAAAACAACTTCAAGAATGTTTTGCAGAATCACAGAAGTTTAAAAAAAATGCACGAATAAACCTCAAATAAGTTTTGTAGTTCATGTCGACTTGCCTAGCACTACCTGGTAAGAAAAATTTGTGCTTTTTGCATTGATTCAATGTCTGTAGACTTTTTCTCAGTGCTAAAAAGAGATTATTTTAGTAGCTAAATAAATGTTCATAAAAACGGCAACGTACGTCACTGCAACTACACCGATTTCATAGTCCAGCCACTCTTATTTATTCAATCAAAAATAAGATCAGAAAATTATTAATTCTATTCTTTGAAAGGTAAGTCGCCCCCTGGTGAACCCCGATTCAAAGTGAGAACGATTATTTGCGACCTGGTGGCATTGGAGACAGTGCTGCCAAAAAGCGATTAACAGCAAGCCTTGCTTTCCTCGCTAGAGCGAGCGAGTGAAAGCGACACCGGCCTAAACTTTTACCAGCCTTTTTAGATTTTTTTTTAAAAGTCAGCTAGATAAATAACTAGAAAGTTTAAAAAATAGCCTACGACAGCTAGATCAGTGGCCCCCTTGCTGGGAACCACTGATCTAGGCGAGTAGTTAGTTTTTTTCCCTCCCTAGATATTTTTGGGTATCAGCCCTTTCCCCTTAAGGGAATTAGCTGATTGCCACGTAGAAAGTAGGTCTGGTGAGAATAGCCAGTTAGCTACAGCGAGTCTAGACAGTACGTGACCAGCTTTTAGGGTGTGGTCAAGTCAGAATTAGCTAAATTTTCCTTCAGAAGGAAAATTTAAAACTTTAAAAGCTTGGACTTTGTTAAGTCTTTGTTAATTCTTTATACTTAAAATATATACTCTTAACACCAGCTATACTCATGGGCGACTCTAAGGCCAACGAGTTTCAGTATCAAAGAACCTTGGTTGTGCAAGCATCAAGCCAGTCCTGGCTTGATGTAAGCACTTTCATAGGTTTCTTTATGGAAGGCGGTTTCCTAGCCAAATATGGCAAGGAGCTAAACTCTGTGCGTGCCAAGAGCCTGCGGCAGCACATTTTCACCGTTACTTTATCAGCTTCTGAGAACAAAACGAAATCCGTGTTGATGGAACAGCTGGCGCTAGACCATCAGTCACACGTGACCTACAAGCACAAGGAAATTGATTACGTAATCAAAGCATGGCGCCCTATGCCACCATGCGACGTGATTACCTTATATCCAGTGCCAGGCGAGTGGCATCTGGATTTAATCAACGAGTTTGCTTGCCAAGCAAACTGGGGGAAAGTCTATCAGATGACCAAAGGTAGACATAAGCAGCACCCCACCATCTGCAACGAGTTTCTGCATGTCTACCTGCAGAACACTCAACTCGACAACATCCCAGAGAAAGTGCAGATGTTTGGAGAATGGATCTCCATCACCAAGCCTGGAGAGGGACATTTGCCACTCTGCCAGATTTGCAAAGTCCGGGGCCACTTAACTTCCAAATGCCCCACGAAGCCGAAGAAAACCTAGGCCAACCCACCTCGAGACGGGGCGTCCAAAACTGATCCACCCCGTGACCGGGCGTCCAAGCCGACCAGAAACCGGACGCCTAAAAGAAGAACAAAACACTCCCGGGACAGGAGCGACAAAGTATACTCAAAACGCTCCTGGGATTCGTCACCGGCCAGGTACCATCTCCCCTGCCATGTTTGCCGATCAACAGGCCTTCACAAGCCTGGATGTGACGCAAGAGAAAAGTTCCGGGAAACGTGTAGTGGAAGAGGAAGGGGAAGAGGAAGAGGCAGAACCCCCCCCGCCCCAAACAACAGGAAGAGGAAGACCCCCCCCCCCACGAGCGACGATGGCTTTACCACCGTGGGCAAAGGAGGGAAACACAAACCCAAAACCCACGTGCGCAGCATCTTCTCGTCAGATGCTGAATTGGATAAGCCCATGTCCAACACAGAGTCCAAGACATCGACTCCAAAAGAACACGCACACACGCGGTGATCGGTTACCCAACCTGAATCTCCGAAGACGATGAATCCTAGAGATCACGACGCATTCCACGCCAGCTCCAAGGATGCGCCGATCTCAGTTGACAAAGACAACACGTCAACTGACTCGGAGTCCATTTCTTCGAGAGAGTCTCTGCGGGCTGGACTGCCCGGGACTTCTCCTCCCTATCGAAATGTCTTCAGTTCGATGGGCGAGCTTACGGACTCAGATGACGATCCAGCCATCCACACGGTCTAGTCCAACTTCTTAAACTTTAACCTGCTGCTTTCTCTATCTATAATCATGTTCGCAGATACGGAGAGTGACGATTCGGACGCCGGACTGGGCAACCTCAAGGTTGGCTCAATGAACATCAACGGAATATCCAAGAAATTGCGAGATGTCAAACACTTCTTTACATCTCACAGACTCTCTGTATTGGCAATTCAGGAAACACACAGAATCCCCACCGATCAACTCGAGACATGGGCTCAACATAACAATTACATAACATACATTAACATAGAACCTGACAGAACCCCCTTCTATGCAGGGACAATGTTCATCGTCAAGAAAGACATACACGACAAGTCCGAAATCACACACCACACCATAATACAAAATCGAATACATCACCTCAACATCAAATGTGGCAAAAATAACATAAACATCTTCAACGCATACCTTCAGCAGAGCGTCGGAGAGAGAAAGTCCTCTTTTGAGCTACTCTCCGATGTTATGCTGGAGTATGAACATGAACATATGGTCTTACTTGGTGATTTTAACATGATCCTTGATCCGTTGGACACTGCTAAGCCGCAAAACTTCAAAACTACACAGGATAAAACATCACTTACAACACTCATACGTCATAACCAGTTGACAGATATATTCAGACAAGAACATCCATACAAAAGACTGTTCACATACAAAAACCGCAATAGAGGGACCAGGATAGATAGAATATACATAAATCAACACGCACTTGAAAATTATCATAACATCAAACATGAATACTTCACATCATCAGACCACTGCACATCACCGATAATTCATCTCAAATATCAACAACACATCAAATGGGGTGAATATTCATACAAAATTAATAATAGCATATTACAATATGCACAAGTCATAACAGAGCTCGAAACGGCTTGGGAAAATTGGACTATAAACGTACCACAAATGGAACCACCAGACATGCTAATATGCTGGGATCAAGGCAAAGAAATGTTGAAAAATCGACTGATCGAACTCTCGCAAGATGTCGCACTCAAGCGCAGAGAAGATTACAATCAGGCTAAAAATATGCTACTCACTCTGGACGCTCATCCAAACCACGTCTTGGAAGAAAGTCGACCGGAATTCTTAGAGAAAATCCAAAATTTCTACGATTATAAAGCAATCGGATCTCAAATCAGATCCATAACAACTCCAACAAGCGATGAAGAGCCCTCCAAAAGCTTCTTCAAAGCAGAAGAAAAAAACTGTAAAAGCAGCTCTATCACTGAGATACATGGCACAAACAACACAACTCTAACCAAAAAAGAAGACATTCTTAAAGAAGTACACAGCTTCTATCACTCCCTATGGGGTGTGGAAGACGACATTAACCCTCAAGAACAAGACAACTACCTGAACATTTTTGGAGAGGCCAAAACTGAGGAAGACGCAGCTGAACAAGCAGAACAGCTGATCAGTCTAAAAGAAGTAAAAACCGCCATTGATTCCCTTAACAAAGATTCTGCACCTGGATCAGATGGCCTCGGCTCATTAATCTACCAAAAATGCTGGCATTTCCTGAAACACGACATTCTAGAGATGCTTACAAATTGCTACTTGTGAAAAACAATGACTCCCTCAATGAGAGAAGCAAAAGTGAAGTTAATCTTTAAAAAAGGTGAAAAAGAAAAGCTCAAAAACTGGAGACCGATCTCTCTGCTCAACACAGACTACAAGATCTTGAGTAAAATCCTCTCCAACAGACTCACACCCATGATCACAAACCTGATTTGTCCGAATCAGAAATGTGGACTGCCAAACCGCAGAATAGAGCATGTCACTATGAACATACAAGCTGCCCTGGAAGCATCTCAAACACAACACAGGGACTTGTACATCATGATAACCGACTTTGAAAAGGCATTTGATAGAGTTAGTCACTCCTTCCTCTATGGCAGGGGTTCTTAACCGGGGGTAAATTTACCCCCTGGGGGTAAATTTCACCTACAGAGGGGGTAAATTTACTGAATCAAATTAAAGTAAACTTCATTTTTTTGGTTATTAAAAAACTGGTAGTGTTGCACTCGATTTTGATTCAAAATTTATGCTTAGGCTAATGTAAGTTTTCGTCTTTTTCTTTTATCTCCACACAAGTAGACTACCAGTTTCATTTCAGCAGCTTATGTGTGCTACATTTTTGGAAAAAATGGATACTGGCAAACTGGAAAAAAATTGATAATTTCTTTCAACAAAATAATGTATCCTTGAATAATGTGGGTTCACTTTGCACAGACGGTGCCCCATCTATGCTCGGTGCTAAGTCTGGCTTCACAACTGTGGTGAAAGAACGCGCACCGAACATCATTTTTACTCACTGTGCCCTTCATCCACATGTACTGGCAAGTAAAACCGTCCAGAATATTTGAAAGCAGCAGTATTGAAGCATGTGGTTGAATGTGTGAATTTTATCTGGGCACATGCTCTTAATCATCGTCTTTTCAAAGTGGTTTGTAATCAGATGGGGTCAGAACACTCTGTTCTTTATCACACCGCAGTTCGGTGGCTCTCTATAGGGGTCTTGTTTTGTCTCAAGTTTTCGAACTATATGGTGAAATCGAAGTTTTTCTTCGAGAACGCAAATCCCGTTGAGTAAGCACTTTGGCGACAACAAATTTCTTGGTGTATTGGCTTACTTGACAGGCATTTTTTCAAGTTTGAACCAGCTCAATATGCAAATGCAAGGAAAAAGTGTTACCATTATAGATGTATATACATGATAAAATTCAGGGCTTTCAGACAAAATTAGATCTGTGGAGTAGAAGAGTTCAAAAAGGAATTTACACAAATTCTCCAACATTTGATGATTAAAAAGTCAGTAGAAGTCGCAACGAGATTTCTGACCTCGAAGTCGAAATATGCCAGCACCTTTCCGCCTTAAAAAAGAACTTTAGTTTGACGGTTACTTCGAAGGTGAAAGTTTTAACAGTAGGCTACTGCTCTTTGGATAACTCATCCCTTCGAAGCCAAGTTAGAAAGTATTGCTGACGATGATCTTTGCAAAGATGAATTGATTGATCTTCAATGTTCAACAACGCTTTGTTCCAAATTCTTATCGTGCAATGGGGACTTTTCCAAGTTTTGGTGAGGATTAGTTGAAGAGTTTCCTACGCTGACTAATCGTGCATTTGAAGTTATTATACCTTTTCCAACTACTTATCTGTGTGAAGCAGGGTTCTCTTCATTGTTAACTATTAAAACAAAACATCGATCTCGCTTTGTTCCCAAAGACAACATGCGAGTAGCTCTTTCAACGACTGTTCCAAGAATCTCCAAAAGTGTTCGTGGAAAGCAAACACAAAAGTCATTCGAGTAGACATTATTTTTCACAGGACCCCGTCAAGATAAATCCAGACAAAAAAAGATGTTTTGCATTTCTTCGCATGGTTGACTGGACACGATGACATCACAAGGGGCCACCAAAACGGTGGGGGGTAAATTTTACTTTTTTTATTCGGCAAGGGGTAAACGAGACAAAAAAGGTTAAGAACCCCTGCTCTATGGAATCCTGAAGAAACTCGGAGTAAAACCAATAATTACCTGTCTTTGGTTTACAACAAAACAAAAAGCAAAATAGAAATCAATGGAGCTTTAACAAAACGAATCAACGTCAAAAGGGGCATTCGACAAGGTTGTCCCCTCAGCATGCTCTATTTCATAATCTGTGCTGACGTGTTGACCCGTCGCATAGAGAAAAACCATCTGATCAACGGTTTTCGCTTTTCCAAGCTGACAATCAAAATCCAGCAATATGCGGACGACACTACATTCATCACAAGAGACATTCCATCTCTCAAAGAGGTCAACAGAGAACTAGCCATCTATCAGACGATGTCCGGCCAGAAAGTGAACCAAGGAAAGACCCAGATCCTGGCGTTCAAACCTGACCTGGCCCAAAGAGCTCAGCAGCTCTTTCCAGAATCTGCGATCTTGAACAACGTCAAGATCCTGGGCATCTGGCTAGGAACAAACAATACAGAACTCGACAAGATGAACTGGCAGACCGCCATCAGGAAAACTCAAACGATCGCCAACATCCACAAACCACGAAGACTCTCCCTCTATGGAAAGATCTCGATCATCAACACTCTCTTGGTACCCGTCACTTTACATCTCAGTAGAGTGCTGATGCCAACGAAACAACACATCAAAGAACTAAACAAAATCCTCTTTGACTTCCTCTGGTACCCTTCGCCATTTGAACAACTCCAGAGAAGCAAGACATTTCCTCCTGTCAAAGATGGAGGCATCAACATGGTGGACATCCAATCAAAATTCCAAACTAGTCGCATCGACAGAATTCGGCACCTCTTCCCACTAGAAGACGCCACTGAAATCTGGCACGAATGGGCCATGTTCAATTTGAGCTACAGAATGAGACACATTAATCCTCATCTGTTCTCCAACAGCATTCCGCATGCTCCAATTCCAAACGAAATGTATGCGGACATCTTCAAGTCCTTTTGCAAACTCAAAGGCTTGAAACACGACTGGGAAAATACTTCCTACAAAAATATCTACATCAATCTGAAAACGCAAAATGAAAAGAAGATTGACAAGATTGATCAAAACGGAAAGAAGATTCCTTGGAATGAGATCCTCTTGAAAAACAAGGGAATCAAACTCCTCCTTCCACCTCACCTATCCTCCATGTCCTTTCGGATTGCTCATGGAGGATACAAATGGGGAGATTTTAATAGATCAATACATTCCGACAGAATAACAAACTGCAAATTCTGCAGAAAACCAGAAGACAATGTGGCCCACGTCCTCACCAAGTGCTCCTTTGCGCTAGGAATATGGGAGCGCCTGAAACAACAATATCTTGACCTAACCAACGAAGACATGGAAATAACAAAGGACATGATCCTCTACAACCAAATCTCTGACGGACAGAAGAACAATCCGATTCTTTTGACCATGATGAACGTCACCAAACACACCATCATCCAAAAGAAGATATCTCTGGACATAGGCGACACATATATACAGGACACAAAACGGTCCACCATTCAAGCCCTGTGGGTCATCATGACAAAAACGAAAAACATAACACAAAAGCATAACATTCCTTTGTCATCTGACATTTCTACTCCTTCTAAACCTCCCCCTACGGTCAGAAGAAAGAAGAACCAGTCGAGATCCACTCTTCAACCGCCCTCTCAGTCGTCCTCGGTGGTAGGGACGACTGATTGCAGCGGTGGATCTCACTAGCACAGTACGGTCGTAGATCATCTTTGAAGAAGCTTAGACAGCCAAGGGCGTAACAACCCACCTTTAACCCGTCCCTCTCACTCATCTGCAACGGCCTGATGCCGGAAGAGTGATTGCAGCGGGAGATCTTTAACCGTCCCTCTCCGTTGTCCCACTCGCCATGGGATGACAGGATTGCAGCGGCCCATTCCAAGATGACTCTGGGGTCAGCGAAAGCTACCCTCCCTCTGGCCGCTTCTCTCTGGCATCTCCGCCAAATGAGATGTCAGACTGCAGTGGCCCGTTTTCTACAAACAGGTGCCCTTCTTCAAGCGGGCAAAAAGAAGATACACACACACACAAACAAACTCAAATAAAATAAAAATTAACTCTCTACCAAAACGCACTAGTTTTCAATGCTTGACCCGCCATCTCCTAATCTGCTCCAAGATCAGCAAGAGAAAAGTCGAGACAGGCAGATCAGCTTGAGGCAGCCACTAACCAAACATTTACATCCACAGATTACCATCTACCGCGGTGGGTCCCTTCGGTCGGAGTAAGTTCCTCGCCTCCCTGGTAGGTATCTTCCATGTAAGTATGGTGTGCCTGCTGAGTGTTTGGGTGTGTGGACGGCTCCCGGAGCGGACGCACTAATGATGAGACAGGAAACAAATCCATTCTATATGGAAAGTTTGTAAACCTGCAAGATGTAGTGGTATCCATCTTGAACTCTGAGCGTTGCGCGAGAAAAATAAATTAAATTTTGTATTGCAATCCATTGCAATGCAGCACAAGTTTACAGTTTATAATATTGTGCATTTAAAATTTTCTATTGTATGCCTTGTGTTACTTTGCATAGAAACAAATTGCCCAATGGCGGCATTTCAAAATGCATATGTTTGCATAAAAATTAAAAGACATTGGAGGCCCAAATTTACACACAATAAAATTCGATGATATTTAGGAAAAGTCAAAAAAATCTGGATGTGTGGAGCCAGTGGTTAAGCCGCGACAGCAAATTTGAAGTGCTTGGTGCTGATTCAGCACCACCTGGACAATATAGGGTTAAGCATAAAAGTGCCACACACGAAAACATTTCAAAAATACTTCACTTACTTTAATTTGACGCAAAAGATTTTGTCTTGATTTTGTTTCAAATTAAATTGCCAAAAATTTCGTTTTCATTGTAAAAAAACGTCATTTCGAGCAAACATAAACTGCTGAACTTCCCACTAAATCAAAAGAACAATCATTGAGACAAAGAAATTAACTTAAACAGAAAACTGTAATAATCGGTGACACAAAAATAACACAACCAACAAACGTGCTGTTGTTTCTCGTTTTATATCAAGCGAGTCGGAATCGTGCTTTTTCCACTGATTCCGACTCCAGATACATCACACATCTTCCGACTCCACACAGCCCTGATAAGCTCAAATAATTCAATACAAAATTTAGAAATAACCATTGCTGCATGAGATATTATTTTAAGATATGGATTTTACAAAATATTCACGATTTGCTTGGAACGCTTAGCTCACAAATTATTTTAATTTTATTGAAAAAGGAAATCAAATAAGAACAGACCCAGCATTTGGTGCAAAGTAAGTTGGAGCAAAGTGGATAATGTTAACAAAAAGCATTGAAAAGTTAACTTCCGGATGAACAAACGTGCAAAACATTTTGCATCTATTTTTTTTCTCGGGTTTTACTCTAACAATTTTTTTCACTACAAACAGTGTGTTGCACTGGAAGACCATCATTTTGCTAAGGTAGCTTCTATCTCATGTCTCATTACGTGTAGTGAGTTGGATACACAGAATGTAAGATGCATGGTATAAACTGAAAAGTTTTGTGTTAGTTTCAACTTTTTGTGTGTTTCATGTTGTTCATTAGGCTATTCTTCATTTGCATGCACTGGGACTGCTTGAAACAAACTTTGTCGGGTCAAAACGAATCGAATTCCTTCACAAAAAGGTTTAATCCAAAACAAAGTTAAGATACATACTTTTGATTCCCAATTGGTTGCACTGAAGAACTCATGAGAACATTGCAAATGCATAGAAACAGTAGCAAAACCAAGGGACTGGGACGGTCACAGCGTCTTACTTAAGCATGTATGACGTGAAAACAATTGGTTTCAACGTACAAAAGTGACAGTATAAGTGGGAATTGAGCAAATACATGCAAATTACGTATGCATTTTATTTCTCACAACACATACATTAATATACATTTTCACAGTTTGCTTCAATAACAAAGAATAATGAAACTCACTTTGGAACAATATTGATTAAAATTACCATTAAAGCTAAAATGTATTTAAAAAAATGCAAACTGAGTGACGACTTCAAAAAATCGTAAGGTATAAAGGTTTAGTTTTCAGGAAATGATTTTCATAAGCAATACAATATCTCAAAAACATAAGCTAATATTTGATTGGCCGTTCAGAAGGCATTAAAATCGTTCAAGTATTATGGTGCCATGTACAAATTACGTTCGAGAATATGATACGAGTTCTTATTTGTTATTATCGTTGTCCCCAATAAAGGCTTTATACCGATATAATAATGTGTAATCTAACCTCTTCTTTCTGCTTATAGAAGGCTACAACCCACAACACTTCACACAATGAGATTTTTCTTTTGAAGTCCACAAAAACTTTAGAGAATCAGGACAATATTAAAATCAATACTTGATTCAATGGACATTAGTTTGTACATATCCATTGGGTTTCCAAAACTGATGCAGTTCATTCTGAACATTTCCAGCTGGTGCTGTTTTCGACTATTTGTTTCTTTATATTTTCTTGAAACCCAAGTGAGCAATTTTGTCATATCCAGACTTATGCTCTGTCATTCAATATTTAGATTAAGTGGACATGAAGGCAAGGAAGCCAACCTTCGTGTCCACTTTCAAGCATGTCATTGTGTGTGCTAAGGCACAATGGATAGGTGTCGAACCGACGTCACTAGCATCGTGCAAGCGCTCTCACCTCTCAGGCACGTAGTCGATAACCAATAAGATGATTATAATGAACAAATAAAGGAGCACAGGGTAGTTATCAATTATTTCATTTTGTGTTAATTATTTAATGTTCAATGAAATTTCGATAAATCATTCAAAGCATGTTAATTTTTGGAGCGTTGAGCGTTCAGAGATTCTTGTGCGTATGGTTTCAAACGCATAGAAAATATCGGACATAATTTTTTAATATCAAGATTTTAAAATTATCTCTTAACCCTAAGGCGGTTGGGCTCCCTGGAGTCTTGCTCAGTTTGGGGGGGGGCTGTCGATTCTTCTTATGCTTTAAGAGTGATATCTCTGTTATTTTTTAAGGCATGGTTTCAAAATTTGGGATTCACTTTGTAAAACTATTCACGCAGAGCATATCCGAAAATTAAAACTATGTAAATTTTAGAACTGCTTATATACGTTGAAATGTTGATGTGACTTATGACGTTTGAATTATTTGGTATTTTTTGATAGAGTAATGAAAAACATGCATTGCAATGTTGTGATTAAATTTTTTTTACATAGTTTCAATTTAAATCATTTGATTAACGAGACATGGGCCAAATTAATTGCTTTCATCCAGCTGGCGGGAAAATTTTGAACAATAGAATATGAAATATTTCAGAGGATGTGCTGAGAAATGCCTTATATCTCTCAATTTATACCCTTTATTCGCTCAAAATTTCAGCTCAATAGAGGTGAATAAAAGTTAGGAAAAGTCAAGAAATCTCGTAGTCGCAGCCTCAGTGGTTTTAGAGATTCAACTGCTGATACAAAAAAGTTGAATTGACAGCCCCCCCCCAACCTTCAAAGGGTTAAACCAAATTTCTGCAAAGTCCATTTAAACTTGTTAAGCAGTATAATTTGCTTCTAAGAACGAAATAAAAAGGATTATTTGGCGAAAATTGATGACGACGATAATCACGTTTTCTTGTTTTTTGTACTACAACTGATCTATCTTCTTGAACGTAATTATGTCGAGGCAAAAGGTTAAACGACGAAAGGACTTGAGCATTGTGCAATAATCGTTGGGGCGAAACAACAGTCAATTAACTGTGCAATAATTACAATTGGAAAACATTCGATTTGATGAGATTGATCAATCTCACCATGAATCGAATGGGATTGTGGTCATGTTGTTGTTCTCAATAGAATAAAAAATTGTTAGTAAAGCCAATGAAATTATAATGTAATGAATTACTGTAAGATAGTAATATTTACTTATAAATTTGATGAATTAGTTTTACTGTATAACAGTGTTGACACCATCTTTGAATTACTTCATCACAACACATTGATTACACTTATTTAATTTTTCAACAAAGTTCAAACCTCCAGTGGAAGCCAAAGCATGACCACAACGACCTTCATTCATATGAACGCTGTTGTACCATTTGTCTTCAACAATGTTATAACTTTCACATGAAGTCAAACCACGTCCACCACCTTCCCTGCCACCAACAGTGAAGATGGAATCTGTTCATGTATAAACAATGGTTCTCTTCAATTGTAATTTTGTTCAAAATAATTAGATTAAATGAATAACAGAAACTTAAATAAATAGATTTAATCATTTTCTTAAGTATTGCCAAAAAGAATACAAATTGTATACTGAACAATGCGAACAAATTTTGTTATGTATCAACGCTGGAATTAAACCATGATTAAAATCCTCTTATTTTGTATTACATAACATTCTGAAACAAACCTATATATAATTATGTTGCTATTCTTATTGATTCAAAGATTTAAAAAAAAGAATCTTGATGATTTTCTGGAAGTAGGCAGGAACGAAAAACTCACTGAGTTAAGTGGACACCTCGTTACCAGAAAATTTCATTATTCATTCATTTATTAAACACTACGTCTGAGTATATGTAGATTATGCTTGCTACTTCTCTAGAAAAGATTTCCTGATAGAGGAAAATGAGGGATGGCACAAGGTTTTTCAAAAATAAAAATAGATGACGAGAAAAAACTAGATATTATTAATCTATATTATAGATTATGCTTATTACTTCTCTAACAGAAGATATTTGGAGGAGGAAAATCAGGAATAGAAAAGAGTTTTTCGTAAAAAAGATAAACAAAAATTTAAATTTAAATATACTACATCGCCCTCTATGATAGGGGCAAGCAACATTTTCAACAAGTGGGCTAGTTATATTGGACCTAAATTTTTCTCTAGCAGACTAAAAGTTAACCTCTACAACAAGTATTCAAACCACCCTGTTGTTATGAACATTAGATGGAATTTCATTGCAAGTCCCATGAAAATATTGTTCTCGTACTCCACAGTAAAGACCAACCAAACACCGCGTGCGATTTTGTTGAAAGCAGATTGCATCCGTGGAATACATTGCGCTTCCCACTAAACCAATATATTTACAAATTTTAAATCAAAAATCGTAATGTTGGTGAGGATGACTCGACATCTTGGAGCCTTGATGATCAGTACAATTACATAACTACCTTTTGTGACCTATCACAGACTTACTGTTGTTTCTGCTGGGTAAAAGTAGGTTAGCATACTTTCACTTAGCCTCAGGAAAAATTTTTTTTTTCAAACTGATTCCTATGACAACTTTCTCCCTACTCCACTAAAAATATAAAATATCATTTTAAATATACAGACATGTGAATGCTCAAATAAAAGTTAGTGAGAAGTGCATAGAATATTATTGTGTTTAAACAGATAATTGAGCAAATAAACGTTCCTTAATAATGAAACATCTTTGGGGAAAAATGGCTGGAAAAAGAAGAAAGATTCCACAAAAACTTAAAAAACAACTTGTTCCTCCACGAGTTGCAAGTTGCCTATTCCAGCTCTACACAATGTGACTTCTGCTCACGTTAATTTTACCACAGAATGATGGGCTTTCAATGTTACATCTGACATCCACATCCATTCTAACACGTCGCAATTAAAAGAAGACAAAACCTATAATAGGAGGCAAGATAGAGACGACCACGATGATGATACTCGTTACAATCGTTCAGATAATTTTTACGTCACTAACCTGGATATCGAGCTTATTGATTTGCAGAGTGTTTTACAAATCTATTTTATCTTTTTGGGTTTATTAACATGACGTGACATAGACAAATTAAACTCTGCACTTTATTGTTGATACATTAATATGCGTATTGGATCCTATGCGTTGTGCTAAGCGCTTTGTGATCGCAGCCGTACGGGCGCTTGCATTGTTACACCGAATTCATTTCTTCAATGTTTAGTCCTAAGCAAGAACAAAATTTAGTGCTTATTTTATAAAGTCTCAGACACCCGACAAGGTATAGAACTCATGTCTACCGATCAAGAGGAGGGCGGGTTCTATTCACTGCACCACCAAACCAGCGTTGCTAACACATATAAGATTGTTCTGAAGGCTAAATAGCCTGCAATGTCAATTTATGTTATTACAGAGTTTACCATGTCGTGACGTCGTAATTTGATTAGCATCTCTGCAAAAATTAAAATAGGTTTGTGAAAACCGTTGAGAAATTCAGCATCCTACAATAGTTAGTTTATCATGATACCACTCAGCCCTTTTTTCTGTTATTGGGTGAAATGATTGGGTGAAATGATTCGCAATCATTACTTCAAATAGATTTTGATGAACTGTTTGTGACATTAATATATAATAAAAGTGATGATTTTGATGTAGAGAAACTTTAAGCAGAAAGGTGGATCGAAGCGACCTAGTAAGTTCCTTAAGAACAAACGTAACCACGCTCAGAGGACTTCCAATCATATCATCTTCATATGTAACTCATAATTTTCAATGTCAGCTTGTTGAGCTCAATGAACATAATTGAACTGACTCGTCCAAGTGTAAGTCATTTTATATCGCAATATGTTGTCAGGTTGTTTTTCATCGTGAGCTATTGTAGATATGATTTCTGTCAGAAGAAAATTCTTTCCCGCATTTTTACTGCGTGCTGAAACGTATTTTATAGATGAATTTAATTAAATACAAGAGTATTACAATTGCAATGCTTATTTTCAGTATTATTCAGTATTATTCTGGGAATACTACAGATTCCTCACAAACGAAGCTACGCAGTACCTCCCATCCCCACACACCATCAAAGTGGATGAAGCCTACCAGGACTTCTGTGATGCAATCATATCTGCGGCAAAAGACTCCATCCCGCGAGGTCGACGGAAAAACTACATACCTTGCTGGGATGTGGAGTGCGACAGGCTTTACCGCGACTTCCTCCGTTCCCCCCAGGGTACCGCCACCACCAACTCAGCAACAGCCCTGCTGGCAAGATTGGATTCAAAGAGGAAGAAGCGCTGGACAGAAGCCATAGACTCAATCGACTTCACGCACTCCAGCCGCACAGCTTGGAGTACACTCAACAACCTCACTGGCAGATCACGTGCCTCTCGTCGCCAATGCCCCATTTCAGCAAATGCCATCGCCTCACAACTTGTGAAAAATGGAGTGCACAGAACGAGAGACCGTGAATCAGACAAGTCCGTCCTCAAGGAAATGACGGACCTCTGGAAGGTCCCAACACCTGTCGAGGGCAACATCTCTGGTGAGTTTACCCCAGAAGAATTTGCCTCCGCCCTCCAGCACCTAAAGCCAGGCAAATCCCCGGGCCTTGACCACCTATGCCCGGAACTAATACTCCAAGCTGCCCCCTCTATGAGGTCCTGGTTAAAAGAATTCCTTTCCTGCTGCTTGCGTCACCTGCGCATCCCAAGAATCTGGAGAAGAGCCCTAGTGGTTGCAGTCCCAAAGCCGAAGAAGCCCCCAGGGGATCCGAAGAGCTACCGCCCCATCTCTCTGCTCTGTATCCCCTTCAAGATACTCGAAAGACTTATCTACGCCCGTGTCGAACCGATAATAGACTCTCAGCTCCCTCGGGAACAAGCCGGCTTTCGCCACGGAAGATCAACTGTAGACCAGGTCACCCTGATGACCCAAGACATCGAGGACAGCTTCTCGGCAAAAAAGAAGGCTGGCGCCGTGTTTGTCGATCTCACGGCTGCCTACGACACTGTATGGCACAGCGGCCTTACCTGCAAACTACTCCGTCTCCTTCCTGACAGGCACATGGTCCATATGATTATGGAACTTGTGCAAAACCGCAGCTTTACCCTTTCCACCGGTAGCGGCCGACGAAGTAGACTACGTCGACTCAGGAACGGCGTCCCACAGGGCTCTGTCCTGGCTCCCCTCCTCTTTAACACTTACATCTATGACCTGCCTGACACCATCTCCAGGAAGTATGCTTATGCAGACGATCTGGCTCTCCTGCATCCAGCCGGAGATTGGCAGTCAATGGAGAGGAACCTAAGCCAGGACATGTCAACTATATCAACATATCTCCAGAAATGGAAGCTACAGCTCAGCAAGGCAAAGACAGTGTCGGCGGCCTTCCACCTAAACAACAAGGAAGCAAAACGTGAGATCAACATTACCACCGATGACGAACACCTCCCCTACTGCGCCGAACCCACCTACCTCGGCGTAACCCTGGACAGGTCACTCACGTACCGACGACACCTGGAGTCACTGCGCAAAAAACTATCTGCGCGCGTTGCACTTTTGAGGCGGCTGGCGGGTTCCGGCTGGGGAGCTGATGCGAAAACCCTTCGCACAGCTACCTTGGCCCTTGTCCATTCTACCGCTGAGTACTGCGCACCAGTGTGGTGCCGCAGCTCTCACACCCGCCACATTGACACCGCCATCAATGACGCACTACGCACTGTGACTGGATGCCTGCGTCCCACTCCAACGGACTGCCTTCCCATCCTTGCAGGCATCCAACCTGCTGAGCTTCGCCGTAAAGGAGCCATGATTTCCCTTGCTCGTCGCGCACTGGACCCCGACCACCTCCTCCACAGTACATTCCAGCGCCTACCTGGAGGACAGCAGCGACTGAAATCAAGACGCCCATTTGTGCCCGCCGCACGACAGCTTCTGAACAACGTTGAAGATCTTGGAATAAGTGCGGCACACTGGACGAACTACACATGGAACATGGAGTGGCAAAACAACACCTCCCGACTCCGTGATTTCCTACCCGACGTCGATCCCCACCCTCCGGGAATGTCCCTTGCAAGACTTGCGTGGGTCCGGCTTAACCGCCTACGAACCGGCGTCGGTCGCTTTCGTTCAGACATGTGCAAATGGGGCCTGGCTCCCTCACCGGGATGCGAGTGTGGCGCCACAGACCAGACAGTAGATCATGTCGTCCATGACTGCCCAATCCATCAACCACCACATGGAGCGCTTGGACTGAAGGCCCTGGATGACGAAACTGTCGAGTGGCTGATGACATCATGCCCAAACATATAGTCCAGAAGAACAGCTCATACGACGAAGAAGAAGTATTATTCAATGTGAAAGACAACAAATTTTTAAAACCACTTTAAAACTTTATTTGAAAGCATGTTATTCAAAAAGTGCTCAAAAATAATAATATTTAAAATTGTGCAAATTTCGTAAAGTCAAATTTAGGCCTAACTTGTTCAAAAAATAAGATCGAACGAGATATGAAAAAGTGGCTATCACGCTAATGTCGTTATCAGTGAAAAAAAATAATCAAATATCAAACTTGAAAAATTAAATCAACGATAGTGAAATTGTTGAGTGAGTAAAAATAAACGCAAACATTGGCGAGCATGTGGCATTCCGGACCAAACTTCCAAACAAATCAAAATATTCTCATCAAATATCAACCTATAAAACATAAACGCTTGATAATAAAATTTGCGTAAAAAATTGTTCATCGAGTGAAATGAAGATGAAATATTAGCGAGGATGTGTCACTCCAAACCAAACTTGTGCGGTGCGCGTCACATGCGCACTCGGCGCTCATCGTTGTTAATATTCATCACTTTTGTCACAAACATGAGTTCATCTGCTTGTTGTGGAACCAACTTAATTTGAATCTAAACCCAAGAAGATTCTTACCATTGCAAACCACAGAAGCAGCTCCCAATCTAAAACCATTTGTCGAAGCAAGTTGAGTCCAACCAGATTCTTCATCATTTAACTTGAATCTTTCAACCACTTTAGTTTTGCTTCCACCGATAACAAAAACCTCACTTTTATGACAAACAGCTGATCCCCACTCGTGTTCAAAGTTTGTGTTCTGAAGAAACATAAATTGTTAAGAATGTGCAAGATCAACAACGTCACGATTTCACAAGACTTGCTTGAATGTTCGACATAATTTCACATCAATTGTGAAACGTCGAGTGCAATCATTGCAGCTGCATGTGATGCATATGCTGAAGAGCAAGATATCACAAACACAAAAACATTTAAATATTAACAACTTGGAGCTCACCACTCATAGTACAAGAATAGTTTTTGTTTAGAGCGCACACCATCAAATAATAAATGCACTCATCCTAGTAACAGTAAACCGAAAAGCTTTAATGTTTTACCAAGAAGTCAGTTGCTTCTTTCTTTCTTACGTCATACTTCCACATATTCTTTCCATGAAACGCAAGAAAATGATTCCTCGATTCTGAAAAAAAAAAAAAAAAATACGTTTAAAATATTTAACAATATAAAATATTTGATATCAGCGTGTCTATATGATTTTTACAGCAAGTACACTGCAAGAACCCGCAAGCTTGAACGGAGATGGAACGTTAAAGACTTTCATTCACACATTATCAACTAGTGGTATACGACTTCTCATTACATGCAAGATTGCAAGTCCGCGCTTGCATACCGAATTCTAACAAATTTTTATCACTGCACATTTTGTAAGAAAACAGTTACATAATACCATGTGGCATGAAAAGTACAAAATTGCAAGCTCAAGCAAAAGCGGCTTTTACGGTTATCTCGCTCTTGGCTTTGCTTGTTATGCATCACAGCTTCATTTAGGATACTGTGCAAAATCAAAGTTTTTTGGGGAAAACTGAAGAGAGGCAATAATAACCAATCAAGTTGCATTTTGATAAGTAAAAGTTGAACAGATGAAAAATATTAAAAGATATTTAAAAAAAAATTTTAATCAGTCAAAGCGCTTGATTGGTTTAATTAAAACCGCTTTTGATGTGATGTCACAATAAGAACAACTTTGAAAAACATAAAAGAGGTTTGTGGCAAGACAACTGTAGGTTAATTATCAATAGACCGATGTCATGTCAATGTACATTGTATAATGTATATTATGTTATGCATGAATGAGGTGTTGCGACCGTGCCAAATTTCTTTCAAAAATAACTTACTTCGGTCACAAGCACGTTTTAACGTTCGCGTTTTGTCGCTTCTACTTTTTTCTCGACCTTTGCTATGTTGAAGAGTATAGTTTTTGATATGATGGTCAGAAATAAAAACAACTGAACTGAGGAAATTAACTTTCTCAAAATTTGCGTTGAATTGTTTTTGTTTCCTCTGAAAGCGCACTTTTGTCATTGTTATAATAGTAATAATTAAAAATGTTTGCAAACCACTCTTGCTTCCATGCTTTTGGCGTTTTTTACTTTGCAATCTTTATCGTCAATCGACCTCAAAATAGCCGATCTTGTGTTGTATTCAGAGATCGATGGCATATTTACGTTGATGTACGAGCAGTCGCTGATAGTTTGACGTACTAGCGGTTGCCTGCAAGTGGTCTTATGTCTTACTGCGAATACTCATGTTCACTGCAAGTGGCGTACGCTGAGGGCGGCCATTGGGCAGTACCCCTTACTTCAAAAATGTTGATTGATGACCTACCACCTACTAATCTTACACAATATGACTTAGTGGCTGTTATTAGCAAGTGGACGTTTTCATTGGAAAAAAATTTGAATGGCCCTCCACTTTCAGAAAATCCTGCGTACGCCACTGTTCACTGCTTAAATGACCTGATAAACGCCCAGACTGACATTATTACATCATAGATCAGACATCTTCAAACGAACTTTATTTTACACTGATTGGTTTTTTGAAAAATAAAATAAAAAGGAACTGCCAACATAATAAAAATCTACTTTGTGGTGTGTATGCGTTGCTTAAAACACGCTTATTTTATATCACTGCGCATTTTGCAGTTTATCGCTGCACAATTCAGGTTTATCACTGCGCCTTAGAAATGCCACTGAGGCAACTTGATTAGTCACTCTGATAATAGCATAGTAACATTGTGTTATGTGATGTGTCATTTACATACAAAAAAGCAATATGCAGGTTGCAGGGTATTTTATAAAAGTTACATATCACCGGATGTGATGAGTTAAGAATGTCAGTTATCTGCTTTTCCATTATAAATTGAGCGTCGCTACAACAGCATAGCGTCGTCCAGGATTGAAATGTCCAGAATTTTTGTAAAACACAGCGATGTTAATGTGAAAGACGAAACTGACGCCTTGATTTCAAAACCCAGATCAAATTTGGTTCAAGACTATTGGTAAACAAGCATGCTTCTCTTGGCAAACGTTCGCATTTCTGGAAATTTGTTATTATTCAGCAGCTTCCCTCAATTTACGCTGGATCAGTGTTTGAAGTTGTTAATAAAAAGCAGAAAAAATTACTCCTCGTATATTTTCCTAACAAAACCTTTGATTATAGTGACGTCAATAAACAAACGATCTGAATCATTCGACTTCGCTTTGAACAACTTTCATCAATAATGCGACACAAACTTTGTGGGTCATAACAGCTGTTGGACATTGTGACTCAATGAACAACTCTTACATGCTGTACTAAAATTTTAAACTAACAAAGTTGTCCAAACCTTCCTTTGCTGAAGGAGCGGGAAGAACTTCAGTGGCAGCAGCACGTGGAATTGTAGATAGAAGTAAAATATTTGTACATTCCACTGAAGTCATAATCAATTCCTGAAGAATTAAAATGAACTTTAGCAAATTTAAACGCAAGATTACAGTCAATATTTCATTATTTTTCAGATAGTTGTTATTTGTTGTAACATCGATTTCATAAATTCACATCAAGCTATTTGTGAATTGAATTTCGGCACAAAAATTAACCAATGATTGATAAGATAGATGTTTATTGGCGGCTGAGAATAAAAGATGTACGATGAATCAAAACACATTGTATATAAATTAAAACTGTTGAAAATATCACAATTAAAAAAATAATAATAGCATCAAAGCAACGGAATGCTGCGAAGTTTCCATTCAAGGTCTTCAAGTCAAGCTTCAAGTCTCACCCACCCTTAAACTCATCAATGATAATTGTAATTGGCTAATTGAAACAAATAAATAAATAACAGTGAAGCTGTCCAAGATGATAGAAATTAAAAATTTAGGTAGTCCAACGTAGACTATCTTACAATTGCAAGTCTGATTAGTAATTTGGCGTTTGCCTAATACGTGTCAATAATTATCTTTTTGTACATTCTTTTAAAAGTTGGGAAGGAGGATTTGCGAATTTCAACTGGTATATTATTCCGAATTTCTGCGCTAAAGTATTTTATAGACCGTTACATTTTAGTGATTGTGTATCAATAATAAATAGTAATCTAGGTTGGTCGAGTTTCCAGTAGTAAGATTCTTAATTTTGTTGCATTTTTAAGACAGTTTTGAAAAGTGCCAAGCAATGAATTAAAACTAAACTGGTCCATAAATTTAGCAATTTCAAAGTTGTACAGATATTTGTTCTTTAGGATATTGATTGCAGATAAAAATACTCGAGTCCTTCTTCACGACAGAAGCCTTATGCTGGAGTGGAGCGATTTTTGCTTAGTTTATATTGATTACATCACTACATCATTACGTTAGCTTATCGTTTTGTAACGTTGTATTCAAACTTCTTGTTATTGTAATAACTTGTGTTATGTTTCCCATCTCTATGGTAAGTTGAATGTAATACTTCTCGTAATTCTTCTTACTTATTGTTGAAGAAACTTATTTAGACGTAATGTTTGTACAGGTATATAGTACATTATGCTATCTCCTGCATACTTTCAAAATAATCACATATGTGACAATAGTGAATGGACATTGGGCAGCACTGTTTTGATGATATTCATTTCATCGTTTATCCTAGCACAACCATGCCGGTTAGTGATTCCTAAATTGTATAATATATGTCAGATTTACCTCTTTCAATGCAACATTTTGCAAGAAATTCCAGGATAGTTTTCCAAGTTTAACAAAACTGAAAAGTTTAACCATGTGCTTCTTACGTGTGGCGACGTCATGTTTGACCCAACCTATGAGCGCATGAAAAACATTTTCTTCCGAAGATACCTGAATGACGACATCAATTAATTATTATTACACTTCATCAGAAGTGAGTATTACGTCACAGAACAAGATATGAAATGTCGACTCCAAATTTTCCTGCTCAGTTCATGGAATAGGAAGCAGATAATGGCCAAGCAAATATTTTCCAGAATGTTAGGTCCAGTACTTTCTAACATTTTTTACATTTTTGAATATGAACGGCAGTCACAAATTTTAACTGTTGTGTAAGTGTCAGCATTGCTGGTCTAAAAAGTTGCTGTTCTGCACTGGTTCAAATCGACTTACATTGAAGTACAATTCACTTATTGAAGCTTTTATAAATCATGTAAACAGCGATATTTTGTTGCGTATTAACTATTTAGGCACTCCCCAATTAGTTATTGCTTACTGTGTGTTTACCATGGAGAACAAGCATTTGATATCACGGATGGTTTGCATAATAAACGAGCAATGATTGCTTGTATGTGACTTGCCGCCTACATTTCTTCACACCCACAGGTCGCACTTGCCTTGATTATGTGACCGGTGCAAGAACATGTACAATGCTCAGAAATTAAATAACTGGTGAAGAGTCTGGTTTCATCTTGTTTGTGGACTTTATGATTGCCACATCTGTTTGGACTCATGATTAAAATACAAACCTTTTTATCTTTCACTTGCATCACTTCAAACATCACGTCTGGTGTTAGCTCTTTGAACTCTTTTCCATCGATGACTGATTCAAAGTTTTCAGTAATGACAATGTTTGCTTTTGCTACAACTTCGTCCAGATCATACATTTTCGAATATGCTTGAATTGTTAAGCAATTCGTCACATCAATTTCATCAAGAAGAAATTCGATGCAATATTGCTTGAGATCTAAACAACAACCAACATCAGTGAAAAACCTTATTGTGCAATGAAACCTGTTAAAAAAAATTAATTAATAAATAAATAAAACTACCAACTCCTGCCATGGTATCTTTGCTATGAAATATAAAAATGCAAAACAATGATTGTTTTGTAATGTTTTGAGTTAACCTAGCCGACTGTGTCCAAAAATGAGCTCAGGAAAGGAGCCAACACTAACAAGTATATAAGTATAATACAATAAAAATTGCTGCAAAATTATTCATCAACAAGTTAAAAATTATAACTTTTGCCGTTTTATTGATATTTTCGCCACAATCTAAAAACAAAAATGTTTAAAAAAACTGATTGTATTAAAATAATGATTAGGTTATCATAAGTTGCTGTGAAAAACGTTTCCTCACATTCGTAAAACACTAAAAAGGTTAATTTATTCCTAAACAGTCGTTGCAACATCCATTTATTGAGTATTAAAAAACTAAGAAGCGAAGTAGCCTACATCTGTAAAACACAAGCCATGAATATAAAGCGAACAAAGTAGATCTGTTTCACACAATCAGAACTTAAAGTAACAAAAAGTCCATTGCAAGAAGCTCTTATGACAACTAGACTGAGTGAGCTGGGAACGCGAACTGAGAAAACAATCAACGTAAAGCGCTCCAAGCAAAGAAACCAGAACGTAGGAACATATGTAGACTAAACGTAGTTTTACAACATTCTTCCCTCTTAAAACGTAACGGAATCGCCATATCGTAGTGGTGGGACGCCTTTGTTAGTTCGATTGAAATGTCTGATGTTTGGGTTTACGTCGTCACAGTCTAAATCGAAGCTTCTTGCGCTATCATCAGAAGTATCGAGTCCAATGTTATTCGGGTCATTGCCAACATCCAAAACTGATTTAGAAAACTCATCAGCTTCCAGTCGGGAATTCTCCGTGACGAATGGTTCAGGGCAATGAGATTGATTGGGAGAGTCGTCCGGGCACCTCGCTAGGTCTCTTAACGATACATTTGATTCTCTTCCATCTGAAGTTCTTACAGTTGCATACATAGGATTGGCATCGGTTAGTTCGACGCGCCGAACCAGATCACCGTTCTTCAAACCCACAAAATTGCGCAGTAACATGGGCCCGGGTTTCAGTAGCCAAGACGGCAGTGATAGCCCAGTTGGAGATCGCCGGTCGAAACGAAAGAATAACTCGTGCGGTGTAGCATTAGTTGCAGTACACAACAACGTCCGAACAGAATGCAGTACAACGGGTAGCACCGTTTCCCAACGACTAGGAGGTAGACTACGAGATTTCAATGCCAAACGTATCGCTTTCCAAATAATACCATTGTAGCGCTCGACTTGCAAGTTCCCGATGGGATGATAAATGGAAGAGCGACTGGTGGCAATGCCTCTGCTAGTTATCCTAAGTAACTTTTGAATTCTCTAGATACGAAGCTTCCCCCGTTATCAGCGTGTACACAACTAGGGAAACCACACAAAGAAAATAGATTATCAAGACACTTAATCACCGTTTCGGTGCACATGTTTGAACACGGATAACAGAACGGAAAACGAGAAAATTCATCCACTATTACGAGCGAATACACAGTGCGACTACTGGATGGTAATGGTCCTTTAAAGTCAATCGATATGCGTTCGAAGGGGCGAGCAGCTTTAACAAGAGTGCCTTGTTGCTGCGTAAAAAAATCTTGGTTTTTTAATTCTGCGCATATTCTGCAGTTACTACACACTCTCTTTATGTCGTCCATTGAGAATGGCAAGTTTTTGGACCGTACGAAGTGGGAAAGTCTCCTCACTACAGGGTGGCAAAGGTACTGATCAATTTCGTTTAGATTGTAACTGGCGGTAGACGCGCAATACGCTCTAGTTAATGTATCATGTCCGGCATTGTCCTTTCCGGGTCTACAGTATATTGCACTGTATACGAAAATGATGCGAGTTTGAGACGCCAACACTCTATTTTATTACTTTTAACTTTCGATTGTGTGTTCTGATTGTGTGAAACAGATCTACTTTGTTCGCTTTATGTATATGGTTAGTGTTTTACAGATGTACTTCGTTTTTTAGTTTTTTAAAACTCAATCAATGGATGTTGCAATTTAAAAAACTAAGAGTGAGCTGGAAACACGAACTGAGAAAACAATCAACGTAAAGCGCTCCAAGCAAAGAAACCAGAACGTAGGAACATATTTTGTAGACTAAACGTAATTTTACAACATAACTTTACAACAGTCGTTAGTACTTACTGGGAATTTGCAAATAATTTGCAGCTTCAAGCAAATTGTAGACGTTTTCACTTGTGACTACCACTTCACAAGTATACATGAAGTTTAAAACAGCTTCCATGGTATCCTCTTTCACTCCGTGGATATTCGCTTTACTTTCATATTTTTCCTTCATCTAACAATTCACAAAATTAACAAAGCTGGGTCAGTGGATCATAGCATTACGCGTTTACCAAGATTATGATGTTGATGGCTAATAAATGAGTTTGTACAAAAAAACAATCGAGAGCTGAACAGAGACGAAAATACCTTTCGGCTTAACTAATAATATCATCTCTGGTCAAATTTAAAGAAAAAAAAATTTTAATTTACGTTGTTACATTTAATCTGGTTAATTTTGTTTTTCTAACAATGTTGTCAGATCTACATCTACGTTTACTGCAATAAGAAGACTTTCAGGTCGAAACAGTGGCGTCTCTGTCTGCAGTCAATGTACTTGTTATATAAAGTAGCTTACAAAACAAAATGTCAAGAAGCATGTCAATAAAATATCTTTTTTATGCCAGACCTAGACCCCAATATACAATTGCTATGTATTTTGTGATTGAATAGTTTTGAAAAAAGTAATAACCGCATTGTTTAATTCTTTATGACTAAGTAAATTTTCATAAAACCTTTTTTTTCTATATCATTTCATGAAATGTTTTTTTCTTGTTTAGAGTTAGAGTTGCATTCATTGTCAATACTAGGACTGGCGCTGTTGAGTAAGAAAATCTTCTGTACAAATGCTCTAAAATTATAATTTTACACTTTAAATAAATTACAAAGTATGCAGTAGCCCTGTGTGTTTAAAGTTAAGAAATTCCAATATTTAGCCACAGTATGGAAAAACAACTTCTTCAGGCTACCTAAAAATTCCATACATTGTATTAGGAAAATAACTGATGACAGATTAAATTTCTGAATTATCTACGAAATATAAAAGCGTTGATTCTCAAATTTGGTTCAAGTGATAACCAAAAATGGGTAACCACTTTTCCGTAAAACTTTCACATTGTAAGTAAAAAAGCAAACAAATTTTAAGCTGTAGTTAAAAATTTATGCGTAACCAGTTTCCCTCTTCACCATCAACAAAGAAACATATAATTCACAAAATTCACCTCTGCAGAGAAAAGCTTTTGATAAAACGTCGAAAATGCTCCAAGAATACATTTGTGACTGGAAAATTCATCGTCTCCAGCAGTGAAAGTGACGTCACAATAACCATTTCCAGATTTCCTTTCTCTATTTTGAACAAATTCAAATATAAATCAAATACTTTTTAAAAAATGTCAGTAGATTCACTCCAAGAAACATCCATCAAAGCAACTAAATTACAATTTAAACAACTGCTGTAAAAATTCATAGAAACCAAGGTATTTTTGAATTTGAAAAACTAAAAAAAACTTAAATAAGATATCGTTTCAATGAAACAATTTTCTGAGGCCATTTTATTTGCAACTACTTTGAGTAAAAACTGTATTTGCAACTACTTTGAGTAGTGTTTACACTTCAGTAAAAACTATAAAGAATAAAAAAAACTCCAGATCCATATAGGTTTATGTTCAATACAGACAACTTATTTGGAACAAAAGTAGCCAATTCCAGCATCAGGAAAAAGTGTTGGAAATAAGAAAAAAGACCTGACACCAGAGAAAACAGCGTTGTGATATATATAATTTACCATTACAAGATTAATGCATTATGCATAGCCTACAGTTTCCTGTACTGTATCAACGTTATATATAAAATTCAAGATATATATACTGTACAGTGTACATAAAAAGCAGAAGCATTGAATTTACAAATGTTTTTAGCTTTCCAAAAAATAATATTAGGCTATAGTGAAAATGAAAAAAAGCTTCCATCTGAAACCACAAGCAATTTTAATTCCATATCTGCTTTACTGAGTTGTCACAATTATCACCACAAACAACCAGTGTGCATAAATGCAATGGTAAAATATATAAAGATGCATTTACTCGTTCAGCTTGTGCATGATGTCTTCCATGTGCGTGCTTTTAAATTGCTTGAATCCCATTTTCTATGATTTCTCTGCAACATATAATAAACATTGGCTTTGATTGTTTTTGAGTACACGGCTTCCACTTAACAAAAGCACTTTCACTCACATTTGTTTTAATTTTCATTGCCAAACCTTTTTATCCCAAAGCCATGTTTAAGTTTCAAAATGTATGTTATCAATACAATGTGGATTAGTTTTACAATAAAATTTAGTTTAAAATGCAACCGGTCTGTTTCAAATGAATTAAGCTACGTCTGCAATTACGCATGCTCAATCAGAATAGAGCCGAGTATAGACAAAATTTGAAAGGTATGGACGAAAATTCAACATGCTGCAATAAATCATCACAGAATTGTGTCATGATAAACTTACAAATAAGGGATGAAAAAACGTATATTAACAAAATATGTAGCAATGCAATGTATCGATAGTGATTCAAATGCCAACTCTATGTTTCGTTTTAATCCCTTCTGTGCAGAATTACTCACCTTAGATGTAATTGCAGTAAAAAGTAGATGAGATTTTGCAGTATTTGGTAAACAGGTATGGTTGAAAAGACTCAAAGTCTTTTGAAATTTACGCTTAAGTTACTTTCAAGAATATCCTGTAAAAGCTGAATTCATTAACTCAAAGAAATTTGCTTGTGAACATTATATAACCACAACTATTGTATTTAAATTGAATGCGATTCTCAAAGTTTGATCTTAAAACTTTATAAAACAAAAATTACGTTTTTTTGTTCCCGGTCTTCGAACAACTATCACTTCTCAACCTGAGTAAACTTCCTCCAGGGTTAGATCCAGCCAGTAGTTTTATGGAGAGCAGTTTTAACGAAACACAATGATGTGCAGATCTACGATACCGTACATTAATCCGACCTTGCATGTAGATAATGAAGATGCTTTTTTGTGTTTTAAGGAGGCTCGATTACCTCAATCACCTCCCCTACCCGTCCTGTCTCCTAAATCTGCCACTAACTTCTTATCCTCACTCAAAAATGTTTCGTTTGCATTTTTGACAGCGCTTATGAGTTTGACTTCAAGTCAGTATTACTTTACAACTCTTCAAGTTAGTACAATATATAAGGGAATACTGCGGCACCAAACAAACAAACTAAGTTGATCACACACAAAGCAAAGTCAACATATACGCCCTGACACGACAAACATGTTTCCAATCCATTCAATCATTAATTGAGGTGAACAAACCCTCTTTGGTTGCAGTTGCTCAGCAACAACTCTTTTACAAATAAGATTAAATTTAAGGATGGACGCGAACTATTTTAATTGACGAAATCATTTGGCAATTTTATGGCACAGTGATATAATAAAAGTTGAAGTGACGTAGTGAACCTTGGCAATATCACTAACATTTGTTCTGATTACCAGCTTTTGTTTTTTCAGACAACTCTTAAGCGAGGTTCACATTGACAAGCATAAACGTAAATCATAAAGCATGTCAAAAAACGAGTGTTCACACTGAAACAAATGTAGGCACTTAAACATAATTTTTTCTAAAGCCAATGAAACATTGAACTAATCAGAAGTTACTGGAACAGCGTTTCAACCAATCAAAATTTGCAGAGAAGACAGAGAAAAAACCCCAAAATTTCTGATAAAAGGAAATTAAGTCAACGTCTTGTTGTCCACAGCTTGGCGTAGACCAGCGGTTCTCAATCGGGGTCTGCGGCCCCAAGGGGTCAGCAAAGCGATTTCATGGAGTCTGTGAAAGTTTCCGAGTTTACATCATGGTTGATAAATTACTGATTTAAAATTCTGTCGTGCTTTATTTGTGTGGCCTCGCCTGCCAGTCACGCATTGGACTTTTTAGTCGTAGAAAGGCTTGCAAATTAGGCTACGTAATTTTTAAACTACTATCTTCGTTCAGAAGTAAAGTAGGCCTACTAGGCTACCATATATATACAGTGATTTTCAAACTGTGCGTACTTTAAAATTTCAAATAATATCGCACGAGGGTTCGGTTTCCTAACTAAAAAATGCCATCTAAAATAAGTGGGTCTCTAGAAAGCGATGGTCTCCTTGGCCTGGAAGTATAGAGGCCAGTTAACATGGTCATGTAAACATTAGCATAGCACTGTGATAGCTATGCTCAGAGCGGCTATTCCAGCAACCCAGTCAGAGCTAACTAGTCAATAGTCATGTTAGCACAGGTTTGTAAGAAGAATCGTTTCAATCAGTGTTTCTTTATGGCAAGGGACGGTAAGCACTAAACAGCCTATCTAGAACTGCCTCTAGATATTTAAGTTCGGGATAGAAGCTTAAAGGCTTTAATTATAAAACTAACCTAAGTAGACGATAAACAATGGATTTCGCATGGAACTTGTTTGTAGTTTAAAATCTCTTGCTGGATTCATCTGTTTTGAAAAACACTTCACAAAATAATGCAGCACGGCAATCAAATTACATGAGTTATTCCTTTGGACTTGAATCAGCAAGGAAAGTAATTCGCTAAATAAAACCTTGAAAATTGGACTAAAACACAAAGCAATGACAATTCAATCAATGTATTGGTTACAACACTTGCAAAAGACAATCGAACGATATGTCCCTGATTGATAAAGTACAAGATATGTTTGTGGAGACTTTGAACTTTCATGAGTTGGTTGATCATCGTTAGAACAGAGAATCGTTTGCACGTTATCTCTCCATCAAAATTGGTCAAAGGTTAACAACAAAATAATGTGTGATGAGATCAACGAATACGTGGACTACTTCTGGCTTACTCTGCATTAATATGAAAAAACGTTGAAAAAAAACACCACTCTTTGTTCACAGTGCTGAAAAATTAAGCAAACGATTTTCTAAAACGTTTAATTTCATTCTCACATGTTACGATCTTTCATCATTTTGAAACAATGATTCAACAATAAAATGAAATTTGAAAGTAAGTTGTTGTTTTAAACAAAAGAAAATACAACAACCATAAAGCGAAACAAACAAATCTGCTCCGATAACATGGAAAGTAAAATATTTTGAATTTGTAAAATGCAACGAAACAAGAAGATTCATGGCTCAACATTGCACGATGCCATTGACATCGTAAAAATCGTCATCGATATAATGACCCGATTGGCTTGTCGCAATTAAATCGCTACAATGAATTCTGGGCCTTTGATTTCTTCTGCATTTCCAACTACTTCCCTTGTATTCTTTGCTGCATCAAAAGTTTCTATTGCGTCGTTTTTTCTGTAGATTGTGATGCAATAAAGATTTGAATACAAAGCAATAATATTGAATGACAAAACAATGTTGTAAGCTGATGATATTGTAAGTTTAAAATATTAAAACCAAACGGATTAAACCTTGAAATTCGACATCAGCGATTGACAGATTCAATCAAACTATGTTTCAATAAATTATAATGATTTCAGATTAATGCATCTCGGCAGTCGATTGCAGCAAAAATGGATAGCGATAGACACAGTGCTTCGCCCATGAGGCTTGGCTCGCTGTACGATTGAGTACTCAGCCTTGTGCTGATAGTCAGGAAGAACGCTCCTTCTTCACTATCTGAGATTAAGTTATTAGAATCTTGTATGTTTCTATTCACAGGTTGGTAGACTTCATTAATTCAACTTATTCATGCTTTGTATTCATTGATGACGTCCACAAACAACCACTCACCCTCCAGCGACATGCACCATCCCGTCTATGACGCATGACTGTATGAAGATCTTGCAACGTTCATATCAACAACATCGGACCATGCTTGCTTCCGTGGACCGTGGATCGAATCGTAACTGAAGACAGATCTTCGTCATGGTCAGAGAGAGACAGAAAGAAAAAAAAACGGAAAACTTTTATTTCGTCTGTTGCGAGAATAGTACGGTACAATTATACACAATATGAATAATAGTTATTCTGACTTAATGTGCAAACAATGTTTCTAAGTTAATATTCTGGTCACTTTAACTGCCTCTTTTGTGCATTAGAAAGTTGTTCTGATGCAATGTTTAAACCAAACAATAAACTCAAAGAAAACCACATGCACGTAAAGTGTAAAGTATAAGTTTATCATCAGCCATGATGAGTGAACGATTTTGATCTGGTTTCATAAACAACAAAACCTTGCTTCTTCTCACGAACAAGAAAATCGATGACAATTTGGAACAAAATAAGCAAATAAATCTAATTCAAAAAATAAATATGTTGTTCACTTTATGCAAAGACCATCTTTACAATTACAATGACTAAATATTTCACTTTTTTGATTGATGAATTGCCTCTCTTGAGGCCCAATATCTCTGGCTACAGCAATCACAGAATCTTCCTTTTCTAACAAAGTCAAGGCACTAGATTTTTCTTCTATTTGTTTCTTCTTTCGACTCATTTTAGTTTTTGAAAAATGTTTTGCAAGACCTCGAAATGTTAAGGAAATGAAAAATATTGTGCGATTTCACCTACCCCACTATTCATGAAGCTGCAAAGCAACACTATGCAGGCGGAGCAATGACTTTGCGGTGAAGTGTAGCCAGAGAGTAGCTAATGATGTGACTATAAGCGTTTTTGTGACGTAATGCTATTAGCGGGAACAGTAAGCTAAGAACTTGTGCAGATTTTTCATGTAAAGTTTTTTTTTGCCGACTGAATGTAAAAATTTTTTTGCCGGCACTGTAGTTTTATGAAACCGTTAAATCATGCACGACCATAACTCAACTAAAATAACGGTTTCAAGCTTTTCCATTGACAAGATAAACCCCTTGGCTGTTTCTTTAGTCTGTGATTGTTCGTCATTGTCACTAGACATTGTTTTCAAAACTTGAAGAACTGCTTGATGCACGCTACGTTTCGCGCCCCCTTGGAAATGAGCTGACGCCCCTCCGGGGAGGCGTGCCGTCTGGTTAAAAACCAGTGGTTTACATAGTTAGTATTCGTTCTATATTTTTTGTCCTTTATTCTTTCGATCCTGATAATAAGCATGTCATTTGTTCTTAGTAAGTAGTTATCGGTGGGCCTACTTTTTTAGTGGGTCTGGGGCTGCAGCCCCGTCAGCCCCCGCCTTAATCCGGCCTTGGTGCAGTGGACCTCTTTAAAAGATTTATATAACACCATCACAGCACGCTTGGAACATTGATACCTTTCCGAGTAAACGTTTTCAAGGCTTGTTTTTGAAATACAACACACCAATACCATCCAGCGCTGCTGTAGAACGCATGTTTTCACTTGGAAAAGACATTATGCGTCCCAAACGCAGCAGATTGTCAGACAAACGTTTTTAAATGCTTGTGTTTCTATAAGAAAATTACTAGCGTAGTAAAAGGGGGTGAATTGGCCAGGGGGTGATTTGGCCAAATTCGTTTCACCTGTTGCTTTGCCATTATAATAAACATTTGTGATAAAAGTAATAACTTTATTTTTTCTTCTAAAGGAGTAGGCTAAGGTTTTATATGTGATTTTCTTGTAACAGATTGGGTTTGTTAAATCAAATAGTGTATGTTGCTTTTTAGTGTGCTAATTCAAAAACAAAATTGAAAAAGCTTAATATTTGCCAAGTCTTTATTAATTTTCGATATATACACCATCTCCAGAAACATAGAAGATTTTCCTTTGATCATTAGTGGACAAACAGATAAGAAGTAGTGCTAATCGTTAATTTGAGCGTGTTTGTTTTAAATAACTGAATAAGGAGGCAGAACGACTAGAGGGTGAATTGGCCAACAACTTGTAAAATTTTGAAACTGCTCAAATCTCGGCACAAAACAGTCAGACAAGTTGATCAGTCTAGCATCAGCTGCAATTCACTGTTTTTAACACCACTTCATTTCAAAGTCGACAATTAACCTTCTATTCATATACTGGCCAATTCACCCTCTTTACCGCAAAATTAGCGTTGACAGTTTATACTGATTGTGGAAGTAGTTAGTCATCAAATAACTTGGTGATCTTGTGATTTGTATAACACATAAATAGCATTTTTTTGTAATTTTAGACATGCCGCGCACCTACAAATCGAAAAAATATGGTAACTACGATTCAAGTGCTCTTGAAGCTGCTATTTTGGCCATTCAATGTGGAGATCAAACTCCAAGTTCTGCATCATATGGAATTCCAAGAAAAACGCTATCCAATCATTTCCAAAATCCTGGAACATCACGACCTCCTGGTGGAGCAACTATTTTCTCAGCTATGCAAGAAGACGAGATGGCACTACGGTTGCAGTACATGGAAAATAGAGGCTTCCCTTTAAGTATTGAAAGGTTTCTGCAGCTGTCTTATAACTATGCTTGCAAACTGAATCGACGCGGATTACTACAGGGAAAAGTACCGAACAACTGGCAAACTAACAAAATGTTCTCTAGAGATTGGTGATTTTCATTCAAAAAAATGCACACATTTGTTTCAATTCGCAGACCAGAAGGTTTAAGCATTTCACGTGCACATGCTTTCAACAAAAAGAGAGTGACAGAATTTTACAGTGACCTGGATGACATTTACACCAGCAACAGCATTAAAGAATACCCTCAGGTAATTTATAACATTGATGAAACAGGTTTATCTTCTGTACCAAACAATTCTAATCGAGTCATTGCTACGAAAGGATCACGAGCTGTGCATTCCATCCAAGTAGAGCGAGGGAGTTTAACAACAGTCATTCCAGCAGTTAGTGCCTCGGGAGAATGCTTGCCTCCTTTCTTAATTTTTAAGGGAGAGGCACCATCAGAAGAAGTCCGAGATCTTTTGAAAGATCAAGGCATTTCTTGTACTTCAACGAAATCAGGTTACATAGACTCCGATGTGTTCCTGAATTTCTTAGTCCATTTCCAAAGTAAACGAATTAAGATTCCAGGAAAAAATGCATTTTTCTATGGATGGGCACAGCTCTCATTTCTCAATGGAGGCTATCGAATACTGTATTGATAATGGTATAGACATGGTTTGCTTGCCTCCACATACTTCCCATCGATTGCAACTGCTGGATACTTACTTCAACAAAACGTTGAAGAATCTTTGGGCAAAAGCGGTGGCAGAATTTCTGAGGACCAGCAACAGCTCAGCTCTTGCAAGGACCGATTTTGTCCAGTTGTTCTTTTTTGTGTGGAAAGACATGGTAATTAAAAGAGGACTTATTGTCGACTCTTTTGCCTACTCTGGATTGTATCCACTGAATAAAGATGCTGTCGCAGATGAGGAATATTTCAAATCTCACGTGTTTTTTTCAGCACAAGATACATCACCTGAAGCTGCTGGATCAAAAAGAGTTAATTCATCATCACCAGCTGGATCAAGCAAAGATAATTCGTCATCACCATCATGCAGTACAACACCATCCTCTATTCGTAGTGTGCTCAAAAGTCATAGAAAATCTATTAATTTGACGCACATTAAGCCTCACCAAGCAACTGCAGTCAAACTTCTTCATGCTAAAAAGCAAAAGCTAAAAGTGCAATTGAGTTTTACATCTCCTAGAGACCTAGACCATCCACACAATCAATGCCATCAACATCTAGAGATGCAAAGAAAACAAAGCTAGCAGCATCTCTAGCAACTCCAAAATGATCTAAAAAAGGTTCTGACATTTGTGACAAACCAAAGCAGTGGGCTTGCTGCACGTGTGGGACCGACTATTACACATCGGATAAAGGTGAAGATTGGTTACAGTGTCCGGATTGCAGTTCCTGGTCATGTGAAAGCTGTTTTGGAGTCGATCATTGTTATAACTGTGAATAATTGGATTAGACTTTGATGAAAATTGTGACTTGCTTAGAAAGACCTTCCCAGGCCTTGTTTTAGCATTTATTTGCTTCGTTTGAATTGAACATACGTTGCTTTGTTAGTACACAAAATTATGCGTTTTTTTGTACAGTTGCAAGTTTTTTTAGTCACAAAACAGGAAGATGGCCAATTCACCCCCAATAGAATTTGCTTTAAAACGACGACTATCAAACTTTATAAGGGAAAGATTTCATCAAAAAATGTGCGAAATCATAAACCAACGTTTTTAAGATAAGGCCTCTTGTGCATAGGCTACTACTGAAAAACTCTGCATGAAGTCAAATACTTCTGTTTTGTGAGACCCTGGCTAAAATAGCGCTAGAAATTAGCACTGGCGCTTGTTGTAAAATTACGTTTAGTCTACATTATGTTCCTACGTTCTGGTTTCCTTGCCTAGAGCGCTTCACGTTGATTGTTTTCTCAGTTTGCGTTCAGTTCTCAGTTCAGCGCTCAGTTTTCTCATTGTGTGACTTTGTTCGCTTTATATTTATGGTTTGTGTTTTGTAGGTACACTTCGTTTCTTAGTTTTTTAAAACTCAATAAATGGATGTTACAATTTAAAAAACTAAGATGAGCAAGTTAATGAAGCCGGAACGCCTTGCTTTAAATTCAAACGCAAGCACAGCGGCAAAAGAATGGAAGCACTGGAGGAAGACGTTTGAAAATTACTTGGCTTCTCTCCCAGTCCAAGACGAAGGAGAAAACCGGCGGGATGACCTGAGAATACTCACGAATTGTGTGAATTTTGAAGTCTACGAATTCATCGAAGACTGTCAAGATTACAACGGTGCATTGAACGTTCTTCAAAACTTATATGTGAAGCCTACGAACATTTTATTTGCGAGGCATCGTCTAGCCACAACCAAGCAACACCCAAGACAATCCTTAGACGAATTTCTTCAAAATTTAAAGCTTCTCAGCAAAGAATGTGGCTTTCAAGCGGTCGACTCGGCTCAATATCAGCAGGAAATGGTACGCAACGCATTCATCAACAGCATTTCTTCCGATACAATTCGACAACGCCTGTTGGAAAACCAAGAGCTCAGTCTATCTGACGCATACACTCAAGCAAGCACTCTTGATCGAGCGGCAAGAGACACTCGGCTATTTCATGCTTCAAGAGACCAACTACAGGTATCGGCCGTCTCATCGAACTCAAATATCCATAGCGACGAAGTTGTTGAAGGTAAGAGCAAAAACAATTCTACTATCAGTGCTGTAAGCAACGTCGCAAGATATTGCTTCTTTTGTGGGGATCCCTATCATGAGAGGAAGAGATGTCCTGCCGAAATGCAACTTGTTATCCTTTTAATAAAGTTGGACATTTCGCTAAAGTTTGCAAAAATAAGTTTTCTCGAGGAAAAGTTACCGCTTGCGTTAATTCCGACTATATGTGCGCAATTCACCCCGCACCGCGCTGTTTGTCTCATGCTACTATGAAATCCTTCGTGAAAAACCAACCAACATCACGTCGCTGCACATTCTGTGTGGAATTGCTCCCCCCAACATCAGAAGAAGCGTGACCAGCAGAAAGGAAAGATCTTGTCAGGACATAGATTTGAGACACCCACTGTATTGCCAAACTCCAGCACACAGGCGTCTGAAGTCAAGAAAAAGTTTCCTTGCTTCGGTTGTCCCATTAGGTCAAGACGATGTCGCCGCCAATATGCGGGTTCAACTATGGCAGGAGAGACTGGCAGCCGGACCGACATTGGCCAATATGGAGCTCACACCCATGGAGAGCCTTCCTCCCGAAAACGTAAACCGTGGAAGTATTGGCGATACCTCAACTGCTTAAGAACTGGTATTGGCAGGTGTAAAACCTTGATGAGACACTGGGGGTATTCCATGGGGAGCACAAGTTGCAAATGCGGACAAGAGCAAACGATGCAACATCTACTCGAATGCCCTGACCTATAAGCAAGGTGCTCTGCACAGGATTTGGCCGAGTTCAACGATAGAGCAAGAGCCTGCGTGATGCTCTGGGCTACGGCCGTGTGACACACGATGAAGAAGAGAAGAATGGCATCGAGCTGTCATCACTCATCGACTCTGGTAGTTCTGTTAGTTTCATCAACCAAGACACTGCTTACAAGTTAAAACTTAAAATTGAACGCTGCGATTCCAAAGTCTCTATGGCTACGCACAACTCAAAAGAAAAAGTCGTAGGTAACTGTTTCATCGATATCACTGTCGGCGGAAAATTCTACAGCAATGTAAAAGTTGGCGTTTTACAAAACTTGTGCTGCGACATCTTATTGGGAGCAGACTTCCAAAGAAATCATCGTCGAGTAATTTTTGAATACCAAGGAGGTGAACCCGATTTTGTAGTTAATCAACAGAAAGACCATTGCTCGGTGATCGCTGCAATACCTGATAAAGCGTCTCTTTTCACAAATTTGACGAAAGACTGTAAGCCGATAGCTGTTAAGTCAAGACGGTACAACGAGTCGGACAGAAAGTTTATAGACGCAGAAATTGAAAAACTTTCTTCCAACGGTATCATCCGCCCCAGCAATTCGCCTTGGCGGGCCCAAGTTCTGGTCGTTAACAACAAAGAAACAAATGTGTCGATTATTCACAAACAATAAATTTGTTCACAAATTTGGACGCGTATCCGCTGCCACGCATAGACGATCTAGTTCATCGGTTGTCTGTTCATAAGTTTTTCTCAACATTCGATCTCAAAAGCGCCTATCACCAAATCCCTATCGTTAAAAAGGACAAAATTTATACCGGGTTTGAGGCTTCTGGAAGACTTTGGGAATTCAACAGAATCTCTTTCGGAGTAACAAATGGCGTTCCCCAGTTTCAAAGGAAAATGGATGAAATGGTGAAAATTAATAAATTGAAAAATACTTACCCTTACCTAGATAACGTTACGGTATGTGGGCGTGACAAAAGTGAACACGGTGAAAATGTCTCGCACTTTCTTCATTCAATTCAGAAAAGAAATTTTACGTTAAATGAAGACAAAACAATCTCGTCGGTCAAAGAAATCTGCATTCTCGGGTATTGCGTCGGCAATGGCAAAATAAAACCGGATCCGGAACGACTACGGCCACTGCTTGAATTACCTGCGCCCCAAAGTACCAAATCTCTCAAAAGAGCTCTAGGATTAAATGCCTGTTATGCACGATGGGTCGTGAACTTTTCTGACAAAGTTCAGTGTCTGAAAAACACTACGTCGTTTCCATTGAATCCAGAAGCGTTGAAAGACTTTGTTTCTATTAAACAAGAAATCTCCGAATCCGCATTGGCGGCCATCGACGAGACGTTACCATTTGTTGTCGAATGCGACGCGTCGGAGGTTGCAGTTTCTGCTACTCTTAACCAAGCAGGAAGACCAGTTGCTTTTATGTCAAGGACTTTTCAAGGGAGCGAACGGCATTATCCTGCCGTAGAAAATAAAGCTACTGCAATCATAGAGGCCGTTCGCAAATGGGAGCATTTTATGGCGAGACAACATTTCACCTTGGTCACAGACCAAAAGTCGGTAGCATTTATGTTCGACAACAGGAGACGCACGAAAGTTGAAAACAATAAAATACAGTGTTGGCGTCTCGAACTCGCATCTTTTTCGTATACAGTGCAATATAGACCCGGAAAGGACAATGCCGGACATGATACATTAACTAGAGCGTATTGCGCGTCTACCGCCAGTTACAATCTAAACGAAATTCATCAAAACCTTTGCCACCCTGGTGTGAGGAGACTTTCCCATTTCGTACGGTCCAAAAACTTGCCATTCTCAATGGATGACATAAAGAAAGTGTGTAGTAACTGCAGAATATGCGCAGAATTAAAACCAAGATTTTTTACGCAGCAACAAGGCACTCTTGTTAAAGCTACTCGCCCCTTCGAATGCATATCGATTGACTTTAAAGGACCATTACCATCCAGGCATCCAGTAGTCGCAATGTGTATTTGCTCGTAATAGTGGATGAATTTTCTCGTTTTTCGTTCTGTTATCCGTGTTCAAACATGTGCACCGAAACGGTGATTAAGTGTCTTGATAATCTTTTTTCTTTGTGTGGTTTCTCTAGTTGTGTACACACTGATAATGGGGGAAGCTTCGTGTCTAAAGAATTCAAAAGTTACTTAACTAGCAGAGGCATTGCCACCAGTCGCTCTTTCATTTATCATCCCATCGGGAACTCGCAAGTCGAGCGCTACAATGGCATTATTTGGAAAGCGATGCGATTGGCATTGAAATCTCGTAATCTACCTCCTAGTCGTTGGGAAACGGTGCTACCTGTTGTGCTGCATTCTGTTCGGACGTTGTTGTGTACTGCAACTAATGCTACACCGCACGAGTTATTCTTTCGTTTCGACCGGCGATCTCCAACTGGGTTATCACTGCCGTCTTGGCTACTGAAACCCGGGCCCGTGTTACTGCGCAATTTTGTGGGTTCGAAGAACGATGATCTGGTTCGGCGGGTCGAACTAGCCGATGCCAATCCTATGTATGCAACTGTAAAATCTCCAGATGGAAGAGAATCAAATGTATCGCTAAGAGACCTAGCGCCGTGCCCGGACGACTCTCCTGATCAATCTCATCGCCCTGAACCATTCGCCACGGATAATTCCCGATTGGAAGCTGATGAGTTCTCTAAATCAGTTTTGGATGTTGGCAATGACCCGAATAACATTGGACTCGATACTTCTGATGATAGCACAAGAAGTTTCGATTTAGATTGTGACGACGTAAACCCAAACATCAGACGTTCCAAGCGAACTAACAAAGGCGTCCCACCACTACGATATGGCGATTCCGTTACGTTTTAGGAGGGAAGAATGTTGTGACATTACGTTTAGTCTACATTATGTTCCTACGTTCTGGTTTCCTTGCCTAGAGCGCTTCACGTTGATTGTTTTCTCAGTTCGCGTTTAGTTCTCATTTCAGCGCTCAGTTCTCAGTTTTCTCATTGTGTGAAACAGATCTACTTTGTTCGCTTTATATTTATGGTTTGTTTTTTGTAGGTACACTTTGTTTCTTAGTTTTTTAAAACTCAATAAATAGATGTTACAATTTAAAAAACTAAGGTGAGCAAGTTAATGAAGCCGGAACGCCTTGCTTTAAATCCAATCGCAAGCACAGCGGCAAAAGAATGGAAGCACTGGAGGAAGACGTTTGAAAATTACTTGGCTTCTCTCCCAGTCCAAGACGAAGGAGAAAACCGGCGGGATGACCAGCGAATACTCACAAATTGTGTGAATTTTGAAGTCTACGAATTCATCGAAGACTGTCAAGATTACAACGGTGCATTGAACGTTCTTCAAAACTTATATGTAAAGTCTACGAATATTTTATTTGCGAGGCATTGTCTAGCCACTACCTTATTTGTTTTGTAACATTTTTTATTTTTATTTTCCCTTTATACCTTAAATTTTTCTGAAGGTGTTGCGACCGTGCCAAATTTTTTTCAACTCAATAACTTACTTCGATCACAAGCACGTTTTAACGTTCGCGTTTTGTCGCTTCTACCTTTTTCTTGACCTTTGCTATGTTGACGTGTATTGTTTTGATATGATGGTCAAAAATAAAAAAACAACTGAACTGAAGCAACACCCAGGACAATCTTTAGACGAATTTCTTCAAAATTTAAAGCTTCTAAGCAAAGAATGTGGCTTTCAAGCGGTCGACTCGGCTCAATATCAGCAGAAAATGGTACGCGACGCATTCATCAACGGCATTTCTTCCGATACAATTCGACAACGCCCATTAGAAAACCAAGAGCTCAGTCTATCTGACGCATACACTCAAGCAAGCACTTTTGATCGAGCGGCAAGAGACACTCGGCTATTTCATGCTTCAAGAGACCAACTACAGGTATCGGCCGTCTCATCGAACTCAAATATCCATAGCGACGAAGTTGTTGAAGGTAAGAGCAAAAACAATTCTACTATCAGTGCTGTAAGCAACGTCGCAAGATATTGCTTCTTTTGTGGGGATCCCTATCATGAGAGGAAGAGATGTCCTGCCCGAAATGTTGGACATTTCGCTGTTGGACGCCGTCAGTTTCTTTAAGAACTGACACAGTATTTTACGCTGTGAAGTTTTTAGGTTATTCGCGATGACGCCGTCAATTTATTTCATTGACGCGTACAACACTGCTAAATATGTTCTCAACATCACACCGTAAATGTTTACACCATGAATGTAAAACATGTTTTGCATTCTTCCAACCTGCGCTTTGTTAGGTATGTTTAGTTTCCACTCTATCGTTGACGATTTAGTCAATTGCTCGCACACGTCAAAACACATTTTCGCACATGGAAAAGTTTCGACACATTTGATCTCTTGTTTTGACATTAAATTGGTCATACTTTAACAGCAAACTTTGTATTTTCAAAATTGCTGGCATTTTGAATTAATTCACTTATACTAACGAAACTGTAGTAGGGGAAGGTCGGGGCCTATGAGCATATTGGGTCCTATGATCCACCCCTCTATTTTTTTAAATAAAAAGTTTGGCCACTCCGTTTCAGCCGAGATTTTTTCTTCATGCTTGAATGCATTTCCCACAATTGCCAGGACAATCTCCTGTGAGAATTCGAAGCGAAAGGAGGGTTTCTTTATTTTTATGTTGAAAAAGTAAATTTTGAGGGGTTCGAAAATTTTACTATAACTTCCTAGTTTTTGAACAGATATTCAAATGGTTTAATTTGGTGACAAGTAGTGTCCTTTTTAAAGGAATAATGAAAGAAGTGCAGTATTGAAGTTAATAGTTTAGCGTCAATACATGTGAATTTGTCAATATGGAGAGTCGGCACCTATGAGCCACCTTGTGTTCTGATCCTATGAGGCCGGCTCATAGGATCCTACTTGGTTGAAATTCAGATCACAATTAGTTTATTGTTAGAAAGTTGTTTATTTATTTTTTATGTTTAAGCTAGTTAAGATTATAGTAAATTGTTTATGTGTACTTTTCAATTTTTGTTTAACAGTTTAAGATACAAATGTAGGCTATATCTGTACATAAGCGATTTCAAAAATTAGTTCACAAAACTGACCATAATGCCTCGAACAACTGCTAAAAAAACTCATCGTGGTAAATCGCTGTTCCAGTTTCCTCTGTAGTCATAGTTCTTCCTCCACCCATCACTACTGGGTTAACAAAAAGAGTGAAGGGAATTAGAAAAATTTTGATTGACTTTTCTGCTTTTGATCTTGTGTGAATAGCCTGTTAGTAGCCTATAGGCTATTCGATGGATCGATTTTGTAAGCTTGTGATCATAAAAATGATGGCACGGTTGTGGCATGCTTAATTTTTTTCATACTTTCTAGCCTTCTAGGCCTATATAAATTTGTCACTTATAAAAAAAAATGTAGGCCTAATGTGATTATTAGAAATTACTATCTTTTTATTTAAAAATTATGGAAATCTTCCAGTTTCATGATCACTTAAGCCTCTATATTCAACTTATCACGTCCCATTATCTTGCAAATGTGTTGTTGTGTATTCATGTAAATGTATTCATCGATGTATTCATGTAAATACGTTTATTCTTTTGATTGTACTGGTGGCTCATAGGACCCCACGCGTTGGATCCTATGAGCCACTTCAACAAATTTACATTTTTTGCTCCACATTAAAAATCTGACAAGATACGAATTTTCTCTTTGGTGATTCAACAGGTTATATCACAAGTTATGCCAACATGAAATATGAGGTGAAAATATTCAGAAATAAAAGAGTTATGGGACTAAATCAAAAAGGGGGATCATAGGCCCCGACCTTCCCCTACGTTGTTTGGGATCAATTATTATCTTCCTACGACTTGTAGCGCAGACAATTAGTCTCTTGTCATATAAAGCTACAAGCGGATATTTAAATCCGCTTTCGAAAGTCCTTGTTTTGTTGCACTAGAATGCATTAACGCTCAGTTTAAAACGCCACTTTATGTTTATTGCTGATTGTACAATTACATCAATAAATATCTTTTTTTGTCACAAGTTTTAAGGTTTTAAAAATTTAAATGATGCCTGGTGCTAGATTTGAAAACAAAACAACAATTTTTAGTTGGCCTAATGGAAATAATGTGCGGTGGGATGGCGCGTTCGGATGGCGCAACGGATAAGGCGTTGGCTTTCCAATTATGCAAACCTGGTTCGACTCCAGGCTTCAGCTGGTTGTTGAAAACACCGCTCACCTCTACCCAGGGTGTAATAAATTGGGTGGGCGTAGTTGCTGAAGTAAAGGCGGCCGAGAGAAAGGAACTGGCCACCCTACTCTCCTTAGTGCCGAAGGCTTAGTACACTGAGAACCTTATCTTCTCATACCCGACACTTGAATCAAGTATGGGACCCCCCCCCCCAATGGAAATACTGAAAATACGTTTTGCAAATCTGGCTGTTGCTAGTGTTGAAGTTACTGTGATGTGACAGCTGCTACTGACAACATTTACACTGCATATTTTATGTATTAGAAAACAGTGGAGAACTTTTATAAGGCCACACAAACATTGTTATGCCACGTTCAAAAGTATGACACATTTTCATTCACTTTCCAAAGTAACACGTCACGAGATGAAGAATTTTAAATCATGACCAAACAAAGCATTTTACAATTTCAAAATATGCTTATTTCAATTGATTTTACTTCCTATTCAGTTGTCATTTACCATCCCGTATCATTAAAACGATGTAAAAATGACAGCTGTTGCTTGTTGTGATGTTGCAATTATACTCACGGAATCTTTAAGTTGACAAACAAACCTACAGTGTAGTGATACTGTAGACCAGTGGTTCTCAACGGGGGCGGTACCGCCCCCCGGGGGGCGTTTTGATTTTGCAGGGGGGCGGTATGATTACCTCGGTTTGAGGGGGCGTTTTGATTATTAGAAGGCATTCTGGTTTAACCCATTTTACCGACTAGCGTAACGATTTCGTTACATCATTGTCTGGATAATCTAGGCTACTCTACATGCTCGCACAATAGCAAAACAATTTCTCTTACACCATCGTCGTATTTGATTGACCAATCGTTTTGTTTACAAACGCTATCTATTTAAAATTTAAATTCAGTAATTTTTCAGTATATCACAAAATCTGGTGAGTTTCATTATGACATAACCACTACTACCAAGATACTGTTTTCATGCTCGCAAATATATATTTGCTTTTCGTAATTAATCGTTTTTGTTAGGGGGCGGTAAAATTTCGCCAGTTTATAAAGGGGGCGTTGGGCCAAAAAAGGTTGAGAAACACTGCTGTAGACCTACCTTGCAATGCTATACAATGAGGTAAACGTAACATTGATAGGCCTACTTATCAATGATATGTCACTCGCAAGTTATCACTGCAATGGTCTGGTCGAAAAGTGAAATGCTCGGTACAAGACTTGGCCGAGTTCAAAAATAGAGTAAGAGCTTATGTGGTGCTCTAGGCCAGTGATTATCAAATTGGATCACATTGCCCTCTTGGGCTTTGCAGTAAAAACATGCAATATAGGGGAGAAAACCCAGAAAGGGCGACAAGCGAGGGCAGCGTATTCTCAAAAAGTTAGAATGATCACGAAACTTTTTAAATACCATGCAGCTCATATGAAACGAGGTAAGGTCATTGAATCTTTCATTTCCGACTTAATATTTGGACAAAAGTGTTTTCAGGTTTGACGTTATTGCTATCATCCACCAGCAAACAGTGCGATTTACGATTATGCTTGACCAAAATGTTTCCCAATATTGAAAAGCTCGATGAAAATTACCAAACTCATCCATCTCGTTCAAGAAATACCATTTGCTGGGACTCGTGTTCTTCCCAAACAACCACTTTATCTGGTCCAGATCGGGTGCGGGTTAAGTGACTGTTTGGGTTGTTTAATATATTTGTAATAAATTTGCAACGTGTTTATGTGTTTCTGGGGGCCGATGATAATGTAGACTTCTGTAAGGGGGGAATAGTAGGCCTACACAAAGATTGAAAACCACTGCTCCAGAGTCTAAGCTTCATTCGGGTAATATACGAAGACTGCAAAGTTACATTCTGGATCTCGTAGTAAAACTTTCATTGAGTAGATGAAATAACCTAACTTGCAGGTAACTATAGTTTAACAAGCTTAAACTTCAAGTAACATACTATACAAATTTTTCGATGAAAAAAATATTTTGAAACGAAGACAAAACAAGGAATTTTGAGTCACAACAAAATTTTCAAAATGTGTGTTGTTTTGAACAGCTCGAGCTGTAGCATAGTTTCCCAGTATTATTCATAATAGCCTACTTCAAAAACCTACCAAAACAAAATAAATCCAAAGCAGCAGACCGGCCACGTTCACAAGTATTTTATCAAAACGACTACCAAGCAATTATTCGAAACCTTGTTTTTTTTTTAAGAATTGTGCTTGGCAGTTGACGGTTTTGTCCGAAGCTCTCCAAACCAGCGACGTAACTTTGATTATGCGCCAAAGTGCAATTTGTCGGGTCAAATGATCGCATATCAGTCAATACAATTGCTCAAGAACAAGGTAGGCTAATAAATACATTTGTAATAAATTTACGTGGATTTAGAAAAATATTTGATCACACCACGCTATGATCAAAGCTACCACTTGTATTTACGCTGTTGGCCGTAAACATCAATGGACCAAGTCTCCAGAGGCTACCATTGCAATCTCTAGAAATGGTTGCTGAGTAATTGAAAGACACTGGATACCCAGGTTATGCTTTTAAAGTTGACCACATTGAGTGAACTCATCCTTGTGCAGAAATTCTTCACCGGTCAAACCTCAAGAGCACTATACTGTAGGTTACCCGAAATATAAACTAGTTGAATAGTTGATATAAAATAGTTAATATCCAAGAATCATACAAATATTCTGGTAACCTTAATTGGCTCTTATATTCAATGCAAACGTGTTCTATTGCAAGGTTTACATAAAACACTCATCTTAAAGTTAATCACCAAACAAAAAGCAAATAAACCAAATTAAAAGTGTAATAGTGACTTGATTGTTATTTTTGAAACTTTGATTATTCTGATAAGGACATGATGGAGTTATATCATTGAACGAAAGAAGAACAGAAATATCAGTTACAAATTTCGATTATTACGTACACTTCTATAAGGGAATCAAGGAAAGAACAATTTGATTTGCAGCGAGCACTACGGATTTCAGCAGGCGAACATTATCCTGCAGCATATTGCTGATATAGCGCTTAGATAGCTATGCGCCAAGGTGACCACTCTAATGCCCCAGTTAGAGCCAACCAAATTATCTTAGAAAAGCTTTATGAGATGGATCTTATCATGCAGTGTTTCCTTATCTTAACGGTGGGTAGGAAGCAACCTATTCGCAACTATCAATAGATATTTAGGTTTTGAGTAGAAGTTTAGCGCTATTTATAATAGAGCTATGAACGACGAATATGAGATTTCAAATGGAACTGTTTTGTGTCAATCTCTACATGGATTTAAGTGTTTTGAGAAACATAACACAACAAAATGCAGCACAGCAAAGAAATTACGTAATTTTTGAGTTAGTTTTCAGGGGCATTCTAGCAAAGCTTAGTTAAATGATGGAAATGGGATTAAAATACTAAGAAATGACAATTCGATCAAAGTTTTGGTTACATCATTTGCACAATGCACATGCCAACCAAATAATATGTCACTTATTGTCTCGGGAGACTTTGAGCTAATACGACTTGGTTGAGCATGTTAGAACTATGGTTAGCACAGAAAATCGCTCGCATGTTGTCTCTTCGCCAGGGCTGGTCAGAGGTTAACAACAAAACAATGCGTGATGAGATCAACGAAAATGACGACTACTTCTGGCTTACTCTGCATTGATATAAAACAACGTTGAAAACACAAAAAACATCGTTGTTTGTTCACAGCTCTGAAAACTGAAAAAAGGATTTTCTGAAAAATTAGTTTAATATCCACTTATTAGCCTACGCTCTTTTATCGTTTTGAAACGATGATTCAACAACAAAATAAAATACAAAATAAATTGTTTGCTGTTTTAAACACAAGAAAATGCGACAAACACAAAGCGAGACAAACAAATCTGCTTTTATATAAAGGAAAGTAAAAGATTTTGAATTTTAAAATGCAACAAAACAAAACATTGAAACGTCATCGATGTGATGACGCGATTAGTTCATCGCAACTATATCGCTACAATGAATAGAGCTTTGTTGAAAGCTTCAACAATTCCAACTACTTCCCACGTATTCTTCGCTGCATCATAAGTTTCTATTGCGTCGGTTTCTCTGTAAATTATGATCGAATAAAAATTAGAACACGAAGCAATAATATTAAAAGACAATACATTGTTCAAAACTGATTGAATTAGTTCAGTGTCGTTTGCAAAAATCTGTCGTTTGCAAAAGTTGAATATCGCAAATTTAAAATATTAAAAACAAAATGGACTAAAACTTGAAATTTTACATCAGCGATGGACAGATTCAACCAAACTATGTCTCAATAAATTGTAATGATCTCATATTAAGTTATTAGAATCTCGTATGTTTCTATTCACAGGTTGGTAGACTCCATTAATTCAACTTATTCATTCTTTCTATGCATTGATGACATTCACAAACAACCACTCACCCTCCAGCGACATACACCATCCCGTCTATGACGCATGAACCGTGGTTATATCTTGCAACGTTCATATCAGCAACATCGGACCATGCTTGCTTCCGTGGATCGAATCGTTCAACTGAAGACAGTTTTCCATTGTAATGTCCTCCTGTTAAAACAAGATTTCCAAGTTAATATTCACGAATTGTATAAATATTCTGGTAACCTCAGCTGCCTCGTTGAAGCAGTGCAGACTTGTTATATTGCAAGGTTTACACCAAATAATCAACTCAAGTGAGACTAAATGGACGCAAAGTGTACCAGCCAAGGTGATGAACAAACTGTCATAGCATCTGCATTGGCTTATTGAGTGAACGATTTTGAATGAGTTGCAACAATGGAAAAATTTTGTATCATCTCACAAGGACGAACATTCATAGGAATTTGTAGCAAAATAAGAAAAAATACCATTTAAAAAACACATTGTGACATTTTATGCAAAAACACAAAGAATGACGTCATGCAATGGAAACATTTAAAAATCATAAGTGGTGAGATATCGCAATCATCTTGAATCTGCGTTATAATGACACCTAGGGTTGAGATTTGTTCAGCTGGGGATGCACGAGCGTGTTTTACCTGAATTTTGTGTTTATGTAGATTGCGCTAAATATCAATCCACATTTTTTGCTTCAGCACCTTCCATATCATGCACCGTGATTGCATTTATTGCCTTATTTTGGTTATTTATTATTGTGTTATAACGATTATTTGGCACCGCATTTCCCAATTTTTCCGTTTTATTTTAACATAAATATGACATTTCTTTCTGTCGTCAGTCATCTCAGTTTTACATCCGAAGAATGCCAGGCTATTAAAAACTAGTTTTCTACATTGTTTTGTAGTGGTTCTTCAAGCAAAAATGCTCATTGCTCATGTTACAAATGAACAACTTGGAGCTGAAACAGAGGATAAAATAAGTGACTCTTCATCATTTTGTAATGCAAGATGACAGTGAAAACAAGTGGTTTTCTAAAAATCAACATATTATATATTAGCAATGTCGATGATATTTGCAATTCAAAGACTGATACCAAAGTCATGAAAAAACTAAATGATGATGCAAAGGAATGCTATGCCATTAAGTTTCGTCGGATTCCACAAATATGTTTTACAGTCAGATTTTTACAGTTTGACTTGGTCAAAAAAAAAGGAATAAAGATTCCACAGAAAATAGTTTCAAATCAGGTTGTTGAGAAAGAACAGCTGCAGTGAGTGGTCACATTTGATAAATGATCACTCGCAGCAGAATATAAAATAAAAGATGCTGATCTAAACTTCGTTTTTCAAATACTAAATTACATGAGTATCTCTGATTCCGTTCATCACTTGTTTCTGAAATCTTTAAGGTTTTCCACAAAGACACTGTTTTGACAGAAATATACACGTTTTTGCTGCATACATTTGTGTGCAGCGAAAACGTGCAACAGAGTATGCTGCTGAATTCTGGTTCACTTGTTTTATTGATTTGTTACAATCTGCAGAATTCTGCTGAGGTTATTCCACTGTTGACAAATAAACAACTTCTGTCAAACAGTCCCCAAGATGAAAACTTGATGCAACTTCAATTTGCCAACATTCCGTTTCCCGAAGTGAAGCTTACAAACCAGTTGAATATTCAAAACGTGGCAAGATCGATTATGCTGGGAACGTTTTCTGTAATGGCGACCTGCTAGCAAATCATGTATTGGTGTTAGAAGTCGATGTTTTATTTTTGGACCGAAACATTCAAGTATTTATCCAGTTGGAAACGAAAAAACCAGATACACTCGTAAATGTAGAAAGTGATCTTAGAAGCTTCGTGCTGTTCATAATTGTGGATGCACAATATCTCCTCTGTCATTAGGTGCCGCAATGTAAATCACTAAACTGGAAGTTTGAATCAAAAAAACTTTAGCTGTTCACGACTTTTTGTGTTTATAAGAAAATACTTAACAGTTGCAGCCTAATCAAAAACTAACAAAACATGGAAGGCCACGTACCCGTGTAGTGACGTCACAATGACAGTCCTCACACCGGCAATGGTTCGTTTCAAAACTTTTCAAAGCAGAGGAAAAATTAATGCAATGCAGCAGGTTGCTCGGGATCAATAGAACTTGTTGAAACTTTTGCAAAACTAAACAGCAAAACTTGCAAACTTTCGAATTTTTGGGACTTTGTGAGATTTCTGTCAAATTGATCAATGTTAGTTTGACCATTGACATCCAAGAACCATCCACATTTAGGTCACAACCCAGTGGTTGAGTAGCACTGAGTCAAGTTACAGTTGTTCTCGTGCCTGGTTAGACGTAGGGTGGCTCCAATCTATGCTTTGTTATCCTTTGTTCACATAGCTTCTCAAAGCGCTGCACAAGCCACACTCAAAGCGCTAGACTGGCCTTGTGACGTAATCGTATGTTAACTTAGCAAACTGAGCTGTTCTGAAGCCACGAAGAAGGATTGTGAGTACCGGATTTGTATTGTTTTAATACTTTTATTAATTATTTCGCTTGTCATGGAACCCAAGCCTGTATAAACAAACGATCCAGATACCACGCCAACGAAATGGTTAATAAAGTTAAATCTCAAACATTGAGAAAAAAACTCTTTAATATTTTTTTATTTTACATTAATTTTTTATTTATCAACTTTAAAAGATTTTCTCATGCACGCCTGGAACTTAGTTGCGTATGTTCTATTAATTATATTGAGCTGATCTGAAAAACTTTAGATTCTAGATGTCCTAGTTGTTATAAACAGATCAATATAAACATGGCAACAAACGTTGATATCATAATAATACAATCAATCCTACCTATTGCATAGACTTGATCGTTCAAAACAACTGCAGATAAACCCCATCTTTCAACTTTCATCGACGGAATTCCTCTCCACCGACCTTCTCGTGGATCCATGCATTCCGCTGTGTTCAACATCCCTCTGTTGTAACCACCGACAGCGTATATCAACCCTGTTGGAGATTGGTGGTTTGTTAATAATAATATTCCAATTTCATCCCCAGATTTCTTTATAAATCAATGCTTAAATAAAAAAATACAACACAAAGTGATTGTTGCGGCTGTATCAATGATAATAATGATGGAAGTTGCGACAACTACAGCAGTGCTGCACACCAGCAACTACATCCGTTCATTTCGCAAACTCAGAAATTGGACATTCAATATTTACTTTCCAAAAGTTCTTACATTTGAAAAAATATTTTCTCTTCTTTAACATAAATACAAATCAAAATAAAGTGCAACAAACAATTTAGTTTTGTTTAAAGTCACGTAAAACATTGTTACGCTATTATTGTAGTATTGTAACTTCAACATCTTTTGATAAGCAACAAGTGTGATTGTACATACACAAAGAAGTAACAAAGAATTTGTAACACATCCTTATAGGCTACTGTTTCAAAAGCAGTATGGCGCCATATTTCATGACGACACAAATATGGAAACCTAGCCAAAATGTCAAACTCAACAACTATCAGTGACAGCATCTGCATGCGTATGTCGCCGTTCCCATGATGAAACCTGGCGAACATCATTACATACATTAAACAACAAAAATAGCTCAATGAGTCAATCTAGGATTGAGTTATTTTTGCATAAAAATCGATTTGATGAAAATCAAACTGTGAAGTCGAACGAAAATCTACAAATTCTCAATTCTACTGTGCAGCTAAGTCTAATATAACGAACAAAACTGGCACTTTTTCAAATTCAAAGCTAAATTTTTAGAGTGATCGGTTTAATGATGTTTTTGGTATTTCGTCACTTAACTACCAGAAATCGTTATTTAATTTTATACAAAAGATACATAAAACTTGTAAGAGAGTGGCTACATATATTTAAGCATAAAAGTGTCACACACGAAAACTTCTCAAAAATATTCACTTACTTTAATTTGACGCAAAAGATTTTGTCTTGATTGTGTTTCAAATTAAATTGCCAAAAATTTCGTTTTCATTGTAAATAAACGTCATTTCGAGCAAACATAAGCTGTTGTACTTATCACTAAGTCAAAAGAACAATCATTGAGACAAAGAACTGAACTTAAACAGAAAACTGTAACAATCGGTGACACAAAAATAACACAACCAACAAACGTGCTATTGTTCCTCGTTTTATATCAAGCGAGTCGGAATCGTGCTTTTTTCACCGATTCCGACTCCAGATACCTCACACAACTTCCGACTCCACACAGCCCTGATAAGCTCTAATAATTTGACACAAACTTTAGAAATAACAATTGCTGCATGCGATATTATTTTAAGACATGGATTTTACAAAATATTCACGATTTGCTTGGAACGTTTAGCTCACAAATTATTTCAATTTTATTGAAAAAGGAAATTAAATAAGAACAGACCCAGCATTTGGTGCAAAGTAAGTTGGAGCAAAGTGGACAATGTTAACAAAAGCATTGAAAAGTTAACCATTTTGCGGACCAAATTTTTTTCTGATTTTGGTCCGTTGAGGTCCAAATTTTTTTTCTTCAAAATTTGCCAATTTTCAAAAGCACCTCACGGAGATGCTTGGACCTTGTTGATCAGAAATATGTAGACATCATCCCAGGGGTGTACTTGGACCATATTACATAATTTTATTTGTCATCCCAGAGATCTACTTGGACCACAAAAGGTCTTCCGGATGAACAAACGTGCAAACATTTTGTATCTATTTTTTTTCTCGGGTTTTACTCTAACGATTTTTTCTACTACAAACAGTGTGTTGCACTGGAAGACCATCATTTTGATAAGGAAGCTTCTATCTCATGTCTCATTATGTTGCAGTGAATTGGATACACAGAATGTAAGATGCATGGTATAAACTGAAAAGTTTTTTCTCAGTTTCAACTTTTTGTGTGTTTCATGTTGTTCATTAGGCTATTCTTCATATGCATGCACTGGGACTGCGTGAAACAAACTTTGTCGGGTCAAAACGAATCGAATTCCTTCACAAAAAGGTTTAATTCAAAACAAAGTTAAGATACATACTTTTGATTCCCAATTGGTTGCACTGAAGAACTCATGAGAACATTGCAAATGCATAGAAACAGTAGCAAAACCAAGGCACTGGGACGGTCGCAGCGTCTTACTTAAGGCATGTATGACGTGAAAACAATTGGTTTCAACCACAAAAGTGACAGATTAAGAGCAAATTGAGCAAATGCATGCAAATTACGCATGCATTTTATTTCTCACAACACATACATTAATATACATTTTCACAGTTTGCTTCAATAACAAAGAATAATGAAACTCACTTTGGAACAATATTGATTAAAATTACCATTGAAGCTAAAATATATTTAAAAAAATGCAAACTGAGTGACGACTTCAAAAAATCGTAAGGTATGAAGGTTCAGTTTTCAGGAAATGATTTTCATAAGCAATACAATATCTCAAAAACATAAGCTAATATTCGATTGGCCGTTCAGGAGGTATTAAAATCGTTCAAGTATTATGGTGTCATGTACAAATTACGTTCCAAAATATGATATGAGTTCTTATTTGTTATTATCGTTGTCCCCAATAAAGGCTTTATACCGATATAATAATGTGTAATCTAACCTATTCTTCCTGCTTATAGAAGGCTACAAGAGATTCTTGTGCGTATGGTTTCAAACGCATAGAAAACATCGGACATAATTTTTTAATATCAAGATTTTAAAATTATCTCTTAAACCTAATTAATCGGCTGCCGAGAAACATATTGTTGATTGGATGGTCTGAATGGCTAGCGTGGAAGCTATACCGTTATGGTTAGCGAATCGCAACTGCTCGCTGTACTAGTGAGTGCTCAGCCTTGTGCTGATAGCCGGGAAGAACGCCCCTTTCTTCACAATGTCCTCTGCCCTGGCGCCTGCTGGTTTTGTTGGCTCTTTTCTTTCCACAAAGATAAGAGTTAAACTGACTGGTAAAGCAATGGTCGAAGAGAAACACATTTCCTCTTTAATGAAATCTTTCCTTACTCCAAGCCAGAAACTTCTGGCACTTAATTCTATCATTCTTCCGTCCGCGTCATACCATCTGCGAGTGCGGCGCTTCAGACAGTATGAGCTTCTGAAGCTCGATCGACTGGTATTGCAGTGTTTGAAGGTGGCGTGGCGTCTTCCCAGGTGGGCGTGCAGCGCTTTCTTTTACTGTAAGCCTGCATTGGGGGGCTTTGGTGTGTTGAATCTGTGTCGCGATAGCGACACGCTTTTGATAGCCCAGGCCTTCAAGATGCTGACGTCTCCTGACGACCGTGTCTCTGCCATCGCTTTCGGGCAGCTTAGGCGTTGTGCCAGTCTGAGGTTCGGCACTCCAGATCCTACCCCGTGCCAGCTAGCCAGTTACTTGAATAAGGACCCCCCACCTGAAGGTGCCCGTTCTCGACCGTGCCCAACAGGCGAAAGCTTGTGGGGCCGCGTCCCGGCGGCTACCCGTCGTCTAAATGTACGTTGGTCCGCACGCCCGGATGGCGGTCTCGAGTTGACCGCGGGGAGCTCCAAAATCACCCCTCCCCTAAGAAAAAAAGTGGTTCCGACCCTTCACCAACACAATGACTTGTGGTGGAGGAGACAGTGGGAATCCAAACCTGACCAAGGCAAGACGGTCAGTGCCCACTGTCTGTCCGGATTTTCGAATTCTTGGACTCGGCGACCGGAGCTCCTGGATCACGCGAACCGTGCATTTGCTTATAAAGCCCGCCTAAACCTACTTCCCTTGAAATCAAAACCAAGCCATGGCCACCCATATAAACCTGCCATATGTCGCGCGTGTGGGAAAGCGGAAGAGACTCTCCCTCATATATTGAATCACTGCCCTACCGTGATGCCTGTTGTCACGGAACGACACAATTCGGTATTGTGGGAGATCGTGAAGCATGTACCTGCCGAATGGCAACCCTTGCTTACCATAGATAGTACGGTTCCACAACACGTGGAAGCGGGCGGTGCTGATCTGCGCCCTGACATTGTCCTGCAACGCCCTGACGGTGTCACGGTTGTATGTGACGTCACTTGCCCGTTCGATTACGGCGCGGATTCCCTTCGAAAAGCCGCCGACAGGAAACACGACAAGTACGGCGAGTTATGTGTAAACATATTGGAAGACAGGAAGCGCCCTTGCAGGGACGTCCTGTCACTTCCGTTCGTCGTAGGCTCCCTCGGGAGCTATGCTCCGTTGAGCTCTCGGGCTTTGGCGGCCTTGGGTGTTCCTGCTCGTGGGGTAGCAGAGGTGGCTAGAAAAGTGGCCTCCCTCTCAATCGAAGGTTCCCTCCGTGTCTGGAAAGCTTGGAACGCCGGGCTCACTCGTGGAGGGGCTACGTCATAGAAAAGACGATTCCAGCGATCAGAAGCTCAATTCCCCAACAGCAGAAGCTCTGCAGTAAGCATCCGAGCGCGCAAGACAGCAAACCTCAAAACCCGCCAGTAATTGTGTGACGTCATAGTATGTTAAATCCACTGTTTCATTATCAATTTACCTGTAAACAATTGTCGTTTCATCAGCATGCTGCAGCTCAATGAAGAATACAATCATCATCAATAAAATAAAATAGCAATATATGAATTAAGTATATATTGCATATCGTGAATGGACTCATATCATCATCAATGACGTAATATCATTAACAACACTGGATCTGTATTTTCATATTTCAATATTTTAGATTATCACACACTACCTTCTCCCGATATGCTGCTCTTTCCCGCTCGGATCAACCTCGCGTTGCTTTTAACTCATCGATAATCATGATTTCCCGATCAACTCGATGCAACCTCCAAAGTTTCATCCCACTATATATTTTTCCTGGTAACGTAGCCTAGTCATATCTACGCTTCGATCGCTAGTCCCCCCGACCCATCTGGGCGAACCTGCCTCAACGTCTGGCCAGTGCACATCCGTGCTCGTTGGTTCAACGTCAACACTTTTTCGGTAGGTAAAGCATACAATATATTCCCACTTACCATCTTTTTTTTTACACCAATTAATTGAGCCTTTGCTCCAGATTTTAAATAATTTTTGTCTCCCACGAGTATTCAAATCGTCCTTGTAGCTAAGCTTCTCTTCCTCGTGGGAGACCCCAAAGTTTATCCGCTCTGCCTACGGGCAGACCGGGTATAGGAGTCAAACGTACCTGTGTTACGGTCACGTGATGGAGACGTGGGCGCTGCCTGGCTTTATAAAACTTCTGTCGCCCGGCCCGTCGTGAGCTGACCTTTTTGCGTTTGCAGAAAGCAAATCCCGTCTCCCTGGCCCGTTCCGCCATTCTAACTTTTGCGGACGAGTCGCACAAAAATCTCGATCCACACTTTCCTTCCACAGGTACCTAGACTCCCCAGCCTGGCCCCCGCGACCTAAGCTGGTGGATTTCCCTTCCGGGTGCATCGCCACCCCATAATCACGCCGCTCCCCGCCTCCACGGGGCGTGGCAGGCCGGTTCTTTAAAGTCTCTGACCTGGCTATGTTTATTGTGTTCTTCTCGCCGTGTCAATTATTTTGTACTCGTGCGTCGTTGACCAAAATAAAACAGTTCATCATCAAAAAAATACTCTTCTCCAGTGAGTATATGTATATATATATTTATATATACAGGGTGGTCCACAAAAATGTGACACATTTCGTTTGTTCATAATTTCTACAAATCTGAAGATTTTTCAAAATCCTTTCAGCCGGAGATGGGTCATAGCTATAAGTTTTTGTCCTCAAAAGCACTTTTGAAAAAACGAACCGGTTTCTGAGTTATTTTAATATTTGATAATATGTTCGATCCATGCTCCTCGCTGCTGAATCATCGCTGCCACTCTCACATTGAAATTGTCCATTACTCTCCCTAACATGTCCCTTGAAATTCTTCTAATTTCTCTTCTAATGTTTTCCTTCAGTCTGTCAATGGTATCAGGATTGTCCTGGTAGACTCTATCCTTCAGATATCCCCAGAGGAAGTAGTCAGGAGGGTTAAGATCAGGTGAATATGGCGGCCAGGGGTTGTTGGTCCTCCTTGAAATCAATCGATCCCCAGGAAAGTAGGCTACTGATGCAGATACTCAAGGGTACAATTGAAACAATGCGGTGGGGCACCGTCTTGCTGGAATACAGCTGTATTCAAGTCGGTCCCCCTTCTCCTCCTTGCTGCTGGAATGAATTGTCGTCTGAGCAATTTGATGTAACGTTCAGTGTTAACGGTCACCTGGCATCCCTCGTCGTCCTCAAAAATGTAGGGACCAAAAATGCCATTACGTCCTATTGCACACCAAACTGTGACTTTTGTTACACTCAAGGGTGCTTGCACATTCGCATGAGGCTGTGCTTCTGCCCAAAATCTCATATTTTGTTTGTTCACATGGCCACTCAAATGGAAGTGGGCCTCGTCGCTAAAGAGAAGCACATCCAAAAGACCGGGATTGTTCTCAATCCGTTCACTGATTTGCTGACCAAATTCAAATCGTTCATCCTTGTTGGCTTGACTTTGAGTCTGAAGAAGCTGAATTTTGTATGGGAAAAGTTGCAAGTCAGCATGAATAATTCTATTGACAGAAGATCTTGAAATCCCCACTTTCTGAGAAAGTCTTCTGGTGGATTTCCGTGGAGACTTCTCCACACGAGTTCGAACATCGTGAACTTTTTTGGGGGTTCTTGCGGTGGAAGGTGGACCACTATGGTTCTTATTGTTGTTAGTCACACTGCCAGTGTCTCTGAACTTCTCCAACAAGCGTTTGATAGTATTCCGAGATGGTGTTTTCCTTCCAGGAAAGTCATGACGAAAATGTCTCTGGGTCAAGATTACAGATTTTGTCGAAAAGTAATGTTCAATGATTTTTGTCCGCTCAGCCACTGAAAATTGATATCCCGGCTCCATACTGCTACACATAAAACTTATAGCTGTACTTTATAACTAACCTGAAAATCAAGATATAGAATTAATTTTTATGGAAATGACAGATAAACAAAATATGTCACATTTTTGTGGACCACCCTGTATATATATTTTTTTCATTACAGTATATTGATTCATCGAGCCTCTGCTCCACATTTTTAATGAATATTCGTCTGCCACGAGAGCCAAATTATCCTAAAATGGTTCGACTCTCTTCCTCGTGGGAGACCCCAACTTTATCCGCTCTGCCTACTGGCAGACCGGGTATAAAAGTCAAAGTACCTGCGCGAGGACGCGTGAAGGAGACGTGGGCGCTGCCCGGCGGTCAATTACTGCCGGTTCCAGCGTCCACACGCGACGGGTCGCCCGGTCCGTCGCAGGGCTTCATTCTGGGCTATGTAGAAAGAGTCTGTCTCCCTGGCCCGCTCCGCCATTCTAAATTTGCGGACGGCCATATAGTGTTTCCATCCACACTCTCCCTCCACAGGTACCTCAACTCCCCAGCCTGGCCCTCGCGACCTAAGCTGGTGGAAACCCTCCGGGTGCATCGTCACCCCATAAATCACGCCGCTCCCCGCCGCCGCGGGGTGTGGCAGGCCGGTTTCTTAAAGTCTTCGACCTGGCTATGTTTGTTTGTACTCTCTCACCGTATCAATCTTTTGTACCGTGAGCTACTGATGCAAATAAAACAGTTCAACACTACGGTGCGATACTGATGAGCCCAGCCTCATGGGCGAAACACGTGTCTATCGCTGTCAATTCTTGCTACAAATCAGCTGCCGAGAAACATATTGTTGATTGGATGGTCTGAATGGCTAGCGTGGAAGCTATACCGTTATGGTTAGCGAATCGCAACTGCTCGCTGTACTAGTGAGTGCTCAGCCTTGTGCTGATAGCCGGGAAGAACGCCCCTTTCTTCACAATGTCCATTTAAACTTGTTAAGCAATATAATTTGCTTCTAAGAACGAAATAAAAAGGATTATTTGGCGAAAATTGATGACAACGATAATTATGTTTTCTTGTTTTTTGAACTATAACTGATATATCTTCTTGAACGTAATTATGTCGAGGCAAAAGGTTAAACGACGAAAGGACTTGAGCATTGTGCAGTAATGGTTGGGGCGAAACAGCCAAGTAACTGTACAATAATTACAATTTGAAAACATTCGATTTGATGAGATTGATTAATCCCACGATGAATCGAATGGGATTGTGATCATGTTGTTGTTCTCAATAGAATAAAAACTTGTTAGTAAAACCAATGAAATTATAATGTAATTAATTACTGTAAGATCGTAATATTTACTTATAAATTTGATGAATGAGTTTTACTGTATAACAGTGTTGACACCATCTTTGAACTACTTCATCACAACACATTGATTACACTTATTTAATTTTTTAACAAAGTTCAAACCTCCAGTGGAAGCCAAAGCAAGAGCACTACGACCTTCATTCATATCAATGCTGTTGTACCATTTGTCTTCAACAATGTTGTAACTTTCACATGAAGTCAAACCAGTGAGAAGATCTTTCCTGCCACCAACAGTGAAGATGGAATCTGTTTATGTATAAACAATGGTTCTCTTCAATTGTAATTTTGTTCAAAAAGATAACATTAAATAAATAGCAGAAACTTAAATAAATAGATTTAATCATTTTCATAAGTATTGCCAAAAAGAATACAAATTTGATATTAAACAATGCGAACAAATTTTGTTATGTATAAACTCTGTGAATTAAATCATAATTAAAATCCTGTTATTTTGTATTACTTAACAATCAGAAAAAAATCTATAATTCATGTTGCTATTCTTATTGATTCAAAAATTAAAAAAAAAAAAGAATCTTGATGATTTTCTGGAAGTAGACAGGAACGAAGAACTCATTGAGTTAAGTGGACACTGGACACCCTGTTACCAGAAAGTTTCATTATTCATTCATTTATTCAACACTACGTGTGAGGATATGTAAATTATGCTGCTACTTCTCTATAAAAGATTTCCTGAAAGAGGAAAATGAGGGATGGCACAAGGTTTTTAAAAATTAAAAAAGACGACGAGAAAAAAACTAGATATTATTAATCTATTTTATAGATTATGCTTATTACTTCTCTAACAAAAGATATTTAGCGGAGGAAAATCAGGGATGGAAAGGAGTGTTTTGTAAAAAAGATAAACAAAAAGTTAAATTTAAATATACTATGTCGCCCTCTATGACAGAGGCAAGCAACATTTTCAACAAGTGGGCCAGTTATATTGGGCCTAACTTTTTCTCCAGCAGACTAAAAGTTAACCTCTACAGCAAGTATTCAAACTACCCTTTTGCTATGAACATTAGATGGAATTTCATTGCAAGTCCCATTTAAATATTGTTTTCGTACTCCAAAGTGAAGACCAACCACACACCGCATGCGACATTTGTTGAAAGCAGATTGCATCCGTGGAATACACTGCGCTTCCTACTTAACCAATATATTTACAAATTTTAAACCAAAAATCGTGATGTTGGTGAAGCTGACGACATTTTGGAGCCTTGATGATCAGTACAATTACAGAACTCCCTTTCCTGACCTATCACAGACCTACTTTTGTTTCTGCTGGGTAAAAGTAGGTTAGCATACTTTAACTTAGCCTCAGGAAATTTTTTTTTCTTTTCAAACTGATTCCTATGACAACTTTCTCCGTACTCCATTTAAACATACAAAAATATCATTTTAACTAAACAGACATGTGAATGCTCTAATAAAAGTTAGTGAGAAGTACATAGAATGTTATTGTGTTTAAACAAATAATTGAGCAAACAAACGTTCTTAAATAATGAACCATATTTGGGGAAAAATGGCTGGAAAAAGAAGAAAGATTCCACAAAAACTTAAAAAACATCTTGTTCATCCGCGAGGTGCAAGTTGCCTATTCCAGCTCTACACAATGTGACTTCTGCTCACGTTAATTTTACCACAGAATGATGGGCTTTCAATGTTACATCTGACATCCACATCCATTCTATTACGTCGCCATATCAAAGGAAGACAAAACCTATAATAGGAGGCAAGATAGAGACGAACACGATGATGATACTCGCTACAATCGTTCAGATAATCTTTACGTCACTAACCTGGATATCGAGTTTATTGATTTGCAGAGTGGTTTACAAATCTATTTTATTTCTTTGGGCTTAATATCACTTATTAACATGAAGTGACATAGACATATAAAACTCTGTACTTTATTGTTGATACATTAATATGCGTATTGGATCCTATGCGTTGTGTTCAGCGCTTTGTGATCGCAGCCGCACGGGCGGGTGCATTGTTACACCGAATCCATTTCTTCAATGTTTAGTGCTAAGCAAGAACAAAGTTCATTGCTAATTTTAAAACGTCTCAGACACGACCCGACAAGGTATAGAACTCACGTCTGCCCATCAAGAGGTGGGAATTCTATTCACTGCACCACCAAGCCAGCGTTACTAGCACATATAACATTGTTCTGAAAGCTAAATGGCCTGCAATGTCAATTTATGTTCTCACAGAGTTTACCAGGTCGTGACGTCATAATTTGATTAGCATCTCTGCAAAAAATAAAATAGGTTGGTGAAAACCGTTGAGAAAGTCAACGCCCTTTATTGCTTTAGTTTTTCATGATACCACTCAGCCCTCTTTTCTGTTATTAGGTGAAAAGATTTGCAATCACTACTTTAAATAGATTTTGATGAATCTTTTGTAACATTAATATATAATAAAAGTGATGATTTTGATGGAGAAAAACTTTCATGCAAAAAATGCAAAAGGCAACAAATTTTGAAAACCATTTCAAAACTTTGTTTGAAAGCATGTTATTCAAAAAGTGCGCAAAAATAATAACTTTTAAAGTTGTGCAAATTTGGTGAAGTCAAATTTTAGCCTAACTTGTTTAAAAAATAAGATCGAACGAGATATAAAAAAGTGGCTATCACGCTAATGTCATAATCAACGAAAAAACAATCATCAAACATTAACTTGAAAAATTAAATCAACGATAATGGAATTGTTGAGTGAGTAAAAATAAACGCAAACATTGGCGAGCATGTGGCATTCCGGACCAAACTTCCAAACAAACCAAAGTAATTTTATCAAACATCAACCTATAAAACATAAACTCTCGATTGTGAAATTTGTGTAAAAAGTTGTTGATCGAGTGAAACGAAGGTGAAACATTAGCGAGGATGTGGCACTCCAGACCAAACTTGTGTGATGCGCGTCACATGCGCACTCGGCGCTCATCGTTGTTAATATTCATCACTTTTGTCACAAACATGAGTTCATCTGCTTGTTCTGCAACCAACTTAATTTGAATCTAAACTCAAGTAGATTCTTACCATTGAAAACCACAGAAGCAGCTCGATATCTATCAACATTTGTCGAAGCAAGTTGAGTCCAACCAGATTCCTCATCATTCAACTTGAATCTTTCAACCGCTTTAGTTGCGTTTCCACTGATAACAAAAACCTCACTTTTCTGACAAACAGCTGACCCATACCCATGTTGAAAGTTTGTGTTCTGAAGAAACATAAATTGTTAAGACTGTGCAAGATCAACAACGTCACGATTTCACAAGAACTGCTTGAATGTTCGACATAATTTCACATCAATTGTGAAACGTCGAGTGCAATCATTGCAACTGCATGTGATGCATTTGCTGAAGAGCAACATATCACAAAAAAAAAACATTTAAATATTAACAACTTGGAGCTCACCACTCATAGTACAAGAATAGTTTTTGTTTAGAGCGCACACCATCAAATAATAAATGCACTCATCCTAGTAACAATAAACTGAAAAGCTTTAATGTTTTACCAAGAAGTCAGTTGCTTCTTTCTTTCTTACGTCATACTTCCACACATTCTTTTCATAAAACGCCAGAAATTGATTCCTCGATTCTGAAACAAACAAAAAAGAAACACGTTCAAAATATTTAACAATATAAAATTTAATAACAATCAGCGTGTCTATATGATTTTTACAGCAGGTACACTGCAAGAACCTGCAAGTTTGAACGGAGATGGAAAGTTTAAGAATTTCATTCACACATTATCAACTGGTGGTATACGACTTCTCATTACATGCGAGATTGCAAGTCCGTTCTTGCAAACCGAATTCTAACGAATTTTTATCATTGCACATTTTGTAAGAAAACAATTATATAATACCATGTGGCATGAAAACTACAAAATTGCAAGCTCAAGCAAAAGCGGCTTTTCTGGTTACCTCGCTCTTGGTTTTGCTTGTTATGTATCACAGTTTCATTTAGGCCAGGGGTGTGCAACGTGCGGCCCGCGGGCCAAATGCGGCCCGTGAAGAAAATCTGTGCGGCCCACGAAGATGTGCCAATTTGGAATTGTGCGCGGCCAGCGAAACGTGTTTATAATTTAGTTTTGTCTGATAGGCCTACGTGTTAACAATTCATTATGGAGTGGATTATTGTATTGCAAATTTAGCACCTTCTGTTAGCCCAGCCATTTTAAAAATTCTCCACCGGTGACCGCAAATCCATTGTATTTAATCATTTGGAACGTAAAAATGTATGGTCACATAAAAGGCTTTATGAACAAATTACGACTTTGGAAAGCTCACATACAGACTGAAAATTTTTCCACTTTCCAACTTTGAGAGACTATGGAATGCATCTTGAGAAAAAAACTGAATTTGCAGACCAACTTGAAAAGTTGTTGTAGGGGAAGGTCTAGTTAGTTGAGCCAGAAATCGATTTTTCTGCAATAAAAATTTAACGACAAACTTTACCAAAAATCCGAATCCATCATGATAAATTTCAGTCTTTTGCGATTCTTGTGAGCATGTTTGTGTTTGCGACTGACCCCGATTTATATCATTTATCGGCATTTTAAAATTGAAATTTAGCCGGCTCAAATGATACCCTAAATTTCACGGTTGAGCCACCCGTTGTTCACGGTTGATCCACCATTATTTTACTTCCAAAAGATATCCCAAAACAGAGCTCAATCTGCATCAAACACAATAAACTCTTCTCTTGAACATCTTGCAAATAAACAATCAAAAAAAGTTTAAACTGTGTCTAGAGTCTTAAAATGAAAAAACAGTGAACACTGAACGAACAGAAATTTATATTTCTGAAAACATTGAGAATCATTGAATAGGAAACTTTGCACGAAGGTCCCTTTACCTTTCTGAAACGATTTCGCGAGGTTTGTAAAGAAAACGAACATATTAGCAACCAGTGGCGTTGCTATCGAGAAAAATATAAGGGGGGAGTGCTAAAAAAAATTACCCTCAAACTGGCGCATTACAGAAAAAACTACTCTTGTGGAAGTTTAAGGGGGGCAGTGGACCGCCCCCCGGCTAGGACACCAGTTCTACGCATCAATTACAGTACGGTACAACAAAATTAGGGCAGTACGTAAGGACCATCGGCTCATAAACTACATTCCTTATGATAAAGGCATGGCTCAACCGTGAACATTGCAAGTGGCTCAACTGTTAACAACGCCGCCATTTTCAAAATTCATGAAAAATTGCCAAGAACCAACTGGCTAATCAAGCAACGAGAACTACTAAAACAAAGAGTAAGTTACCCTCACCTATCCCAGTATTTCCATTAAGACAACGATGAAACATCGTAAGAAAAAATAACACATTTCTTATTTTTCTCAAAACTACTTTTACCTACCATTTTACATTTAACTGCTTCACAATTTTTCTGCTTGTAGAAAATCCCTAAAAGTACATGTGCTGATGGACTTCAAGTTTTTCCATATATTCGTCAAGAAACGGTTGACTAAGCATGCACGACGTTGCGATAAAACCGGATGGATCAACCGTTACCCGGCTCAACTAACCAAACCTTCCCCTAGGCTATGAATTTTTGGCTCGTTTCAAGGACTTCAAATCTCATGAACATTTGTTTGATATATTCTTTTCGCCATTCAAGACAGACATTCACAAAGCACCAGCTGATATCCAACTTGAACTGATTGATCTTCAAGGGAAACCGGATTTGAAAGCAAAGTATTCATAAATGAATCTTAGCGATTTTTACCGAAAACATCTTAAACAGGGTGACTTTTCACTTTTGAAAAAACTCATGGCTTCAAAAATGGCTCTTTTTGGCTTAACGTACAATTTTTTTCTAAAATGGTTGTCATAAAATTTCCCTATTGATCGGTTCTGACAGACGAACATTTGGAAAATGGACTTCGAATTGCGAGCACTTCCATTAAAGTTAATTGAGAAAAAGCAGTCGGAAAAAAAAAACCAGCTGCCAATTTCTCACTGAACTGAAAATAAAGTCGGTGTGACAATAAATTTGAATAGCAGTTTTCTTTCGAAAACTATGCGTCTTGACTTATTATATCTGCAAAGAGATAACCCCTAATAATGCCATAAGAATAACATGAACAACAAAAAAAATACATTTTTGTTCCTGCACCTACTAGAAACCATATGTTAAATAAACGTGCGGCCGCGGTTTCACCCAGTTATTTATATATGGCCCTCCTGTAATAAAGGTTGCACACCCCTGATTTAGGCTACTGTGCAAAATCCAAGTATTTTTGGGGAAAACTGAAGAGAGGCGATACTAACCAATCAAGTTGCATTTTGATAAGTAAAAGTGGAACAGATGAAAAATATTAAAAAATACTTAAATTTTTTTTTAAGTCAATCAAAGCGCTTCATTGGTTTAATTAAAACCGCTTTTGATGTGATGTCACATTAAGAACAACTTTGAAAAACATAAAAGAGGTTTGTGGCAAGACAACTGTAGGTTAGTTATCAATAGACCGATGTCATGTCAATGTACATTGTATGTTATGTTATGCAGGAATGATGAAACCAACTTTCTCAAAATTTGCGTTGAATTGTTTTTGTTTCCTCTGAAAGCGCACTTTTGTCATTGTTATAATAGTAATAATTAAAAATGTTTGCAAACCACTCTTGCTTCCCTGCTTTTGGCGTTTTTTACTTTGCGATCTTTATCGTCAATCGACTTCAAAATAGCAGATCTTGTGTTGTATTCAGAGATCGATGGCATGTTCATGTTGATGTACGAGCAGTTGCTGATAGTTTGACGTACTAGCGGTTGCCTGCAAATGATCTCATGTCTTACTGCGAATAGGCCTACTCATCTTCACTGCAAATGGCGTACGCTGAGGGCGGCCATTGGGCAGTACCACCTTTTTTCAAAATGTTGATAGATCACCTACCACCTACCAATCTTACACAACATGACTTAGTGGCTGTTATTAGCAAGTGGATGTTTTTTAATTCGTTTTCATTCGAAAAATTTTTTTAATGGCCCTCCAGCACTTTCAGAAAATCCTGCGTACGCTACTGTTCACTGCTTAAATGACCTGATAAACGCCCAGACTGACATTATTACGTCGTAGATCAGACAACTTGAAACGAACTTTATTTTACACTGATTGGTTTTTTGAAAACAATGAAACTGCCAACATAATGAAAATCTGCTTTGTGGTCTGTATGCGTTGCTTATTATTCGTCCAAAACACATTTATTTTATCACTGCGCATTTTGCAGTTTGTTATTGCATAATTATGGTTTATCACTGCGCCTTAGAAATGCCGCTGAGACAACTTGATTAGTCACTCTGATAATACCATAGTAACATTGTGTTATGTGATGTGTCATTTACATACAAAAAGCAATATGCAGGTTGCAGGTTTAGGTATTTTATAAAAGTTACATATCACCGGATGTGGTGAGTTAGAATGTCAGTTATCTGCTTTTCCGTTATAAATTGAAACGTGGACGTCGCTACAATGGCATAGCGTCGTCCACGATTGAAATGTCCAGAATTTTTGTAAAACACAGCGATGTTAATGTGAAAGACGAAACTGACGTCTTGATTTCAAAACCCAGATCAAATTTGGTTCAAGGCTATTGGTAAACAAGCATGGTTCTCTTGGCACACGTTCGCATTTCTGGAAATTTATTATTATTCAGCAGCTTCCCTCAATTTGCGCTGGATCAATGTTTGAAGTTGTTAATAAAAAGTAGAAAAAATTACTCCTCGTATATTTTCCTAACAAAACCTTTGATTGGAGAATTAGAGACGTCAATAAACAAACGATCTGAATCATTCGACTCCGCTTTGAATAACTTTCATCAATAATGCGACACAAACTTTGTGGGTCATAAACGCTGTGGGACATTGTGAGTGTGACTCAATGAACAACTCTTACATGCAATACAAAAATTTTAAACTAAAAAGTTGTCCAAACCTTTGTTTGCTGAAGGAGCGGAAAGAACTTCACTTGCAGCAGCACGTGGAATTGCAGATAGAAGTAAAATATTTGCACATTCCACTGAAGTCATAATCAATTCCTGAAGAATTAAAATGAACTTTAGCAAGTTTACACGCAAGTTTAGTGTCAATACTTCATTATTTATGAGATAGTTGTTGTTTGTTGTAACATCGGTTTCATAAATTCACATCAAAATATGTGTGAATTGAATTTAGGCACAAAAATCAACGAATGGTTGATAAGATAGATGTTTATTGGCGGCTGAGAAAAAAAGATGTACGTTAAATCAAAACACATTGTATATAAATTAAAACTGTTGAAAAGATCACAATTAAAAAAAAGGAAAGAATTACAGAATCACAGCAACGGAATGCTGCGAAGTTTCCATTCAAGGTCTTCAAGTCAAGCTTCAAGTCTAACCCCACCCTTAAACTCATCAATGATAAGTAGGCTATAATTGGCTAATTGAAACAAATAAATAAATAACAGTGAAGCTGTCCAACATGATAAGAAATTAAAAATTTAGGTAGCCCAACGTAGTCTATCTTACAATTTGCAAGTCTGATTAGTAATTTGGCGTTTGCCTAATACGTGTCAATAATTATCTTTTTGTACATTCTTTTAAAAGTTGGGAAGGAGGATTTGCGAATTTCAACTGGTATATTATTCCGAATTTCTGCGCTAAAGTATTTTATAGACCGTTACATTTTAGTGGTTGTGTATCAATAATAAATAGTAATCTAGGTTGGTCGAGTTTCCAGTAGTAAGATTCTTAATTTTGTTGCATTTTTAAGACAGTTTTGAAAAGTGCCAAGCAATGAATTAAAACTAAACTGGGCCATAAATTTAGCAATTTCAAAGTTGTACAGATATTTGTTCTTTAGGATATTGATTGCAGATAAAAATACTCGAGTCCTTCTTCACGACAGAAGCCTTATGCTGGAGTGGAGCGATTTTTGCTTAGTTTATATTGATTACATCACTACATCATTACGTTAGCTTATCGTTTTGTAACGTTGTATTCAAACTTCTTGTTATTGTAATAACTTGTGTTATGTTTCCCATCTCTATCGTGAGCTGAATGTAACACTTCTCATAATTCTTCTTACTTATTGTTGAAGAATCTTATTTAGACGTAATGTTTGTACAGGTATATAGTACATTATGCTACCTCCTACATACTTTCAAAATAATCACATATGTGACAATAGTGAATGGGCATTGGGCAGCACTGTTTTGATGATATTCATTTCATCGTTTTTCCTAGCACAACCATGCCAGTGAGTGATTCCTAAATTGTATAATATTTGTCAGATTTACCTCTTTCAATGCAACATCTTGCAAGAAACTCCACGATAGTTTTCCAAGTTTAACAAAACCGAAAAGTTTAACCATGTGCTTCTTACGTGTGGTGACGTCATGTTTGACCCAACCTATGAGCGCACGAAAAACATTTTCTTCCGAAGATACCTGAATGACGACATCAATTATTACAGCACTTCATCAGAAATGAGTATTACGTCACAGAACAACAAGATATGAAATGTCGACTCCAAATTCTTCTGTTCAGTTCATGGAATGGGAAGCAGATAATGGCCAAGCATACAATTTACCAGAATGTTAAGTCCAGTACTTGCTAACATTTTTTACACTTTTGAATATGAACGGCAGGCACAAATTTTAACTTTTGTGTAAGTGTCAGCATTACTAGTCTAAAAAGTTGTTGTTCTGTAGGCCTACTGGTTCAAATCGACTTACTTTGAAGTACAATTCACTTACTGAAGCTTTTATAAATCATGTAAACATCGATATTTTGTCGCGTATTAACTATTTAGGCACTCCCTATTAGTTATTGCTTACTGTGTGTTTACCATGGAGAGCAAGCACTTGATATCACGGATGGTTTGCATAATAAACGAGCAATGATTGCTTGTATGTGACTTGCCATCTACATTTCTTCGCACCCACAGGTCGCACTTGCCTTGATTATGTGACTGGCCCAAGAACATGTACAATGCTCAGAAATTAAATAACTGGTGAAGAGTCTGGTTTCATTTTGTTTGTGGAATTTGTGATTGTCAAATCTGTTTGGACTCATGATTAAAATACAAACCTTTTTCTCTTTCACTTGCATCACTTCAAACATCACGTCTGGTGTTAGCTCTTTGAACTCTTTTCCATCGATGACTGATTCAAAGTTCTCAGCAATGACTATGTTTGCTTTTGCCACAACTTGGTCCAGATCATACATTTTCGAATATGCTTGAATTGTTAAGCAATTCGTCACATCAATTTCATCAAGAAGAAATTCGATGCAATATTGTTTGAGATCTGAACAACAACCAACACCATTGAATAATCTTTTGTATCATGAAAATTGCTTCAAAAATTATTATTAACAAATTATAACTTTTGCCGTTGTAGGCTACTGATATTTTTGCCATAATCTAAAAAAAAAGTTCAATAACCTGATTGTTTTAAATGAATACAGTAAAGTTATCCTGTTGTGGAAAACGTTTTCTCACATTCATAGAACACACATTTCACATCATTAAACAATCACACAAACACATTTCATTTAACGATCGTTGACACTTACTTGGAATTTGCATGTAATTTGATGCTTCAAGCAAATTATAGACATTTTCATCTGTCACTTTCACCTCGCAAGTGTAAATGAAAGTGAGTATCAGCTCCATTGTTTCCTCATCAATGCCTTGTATGTCCGCCTTGTTTTCATACTTCTCCCTCATCTAACAATTCACAAAACAATCCAGGCTTGATTACAGCAATTCTCATTTCCTAAGATAAATTTTCGTTTATTGCGATACACAGTTTTACAGTTAGCCTATCAATTGCAAGCAATGAACAGTGAACATGTTTGCTAAAACAAACGATTTAAACAGACACAGAAAATTCACTTGAAAAAATGCAGTTTCTCTGTTAAGCAATAAATGCTATAAATACTAGAAAAAGTACTCAACACCAAGTAGAGCGAGTCACATCAAAATTAGTTACTAGTTAACTAAAACTGAAAATTAGTTACTAATTTTAGTAAACTAGTAAGTTAGTAACTAATTTTGATGTAGTTTCTCTGTTATGCTTCAAATCAAAACAATTTTATTTCGCAAAAAAAATTAAATTCACTTTGCATTGTCACGGCTGATTTGTTTATATTTTGTGATATATCCATGTAAATATCTGAATTGTGTGTTTACGGAAAGATATGAGGCCAGCCTTCGTTTCTTAAGCATGCCATTGTTTTGTAAAGACATGGCCTCATGCTTTTAGTGAGTGTCGAACTGACAACCTTCGAACGCAGGTAAGATGATCTCACCATTAGGCTGAGCAGCAGACATAACAAACTTTTAGCAACGTTCTTACTAATTCAATACCAATGCACATTATAGAAAACAAATAATACATTTTATAGAAGAACATTCGGCAATTATTCTTAATATGTCAAATCTAGAGTATAAACCTTGTACAATTACAATTACATTTGTAATTGTAGAGTACAATTACAAATGTTCTATGTTTTCACCAATAGCTTTGGTTGAAAAGAGATAAAAATCCGGTCAAAAGAAATGCACAGTTTGTTTCGTGAAATCTAAACTTATTAACATTGTAAAATATATTTATAAATTTACATGTAATTAAAAAAACATGAATCACCTGCAAACGAACCATCACTGTTTCAGTCAGTTTTGTGTAGGTAGGCTTACATCATTTGGTATTATTTAGCTTACTTAAAGCTAATAATGAAGTAATAATTTGTCATACATATGACTACTACAAACCACATAAAGAATTATTTCTTTCCTCACACGTAAAGAAGTTTGTGTGCACATGAGCAATGAGCATGGCATTGAACACCAGACGTTTGTATTTAGCACTCGATGTTACCACCGTAGTTAGCACTCTACTTTACCACCTCGGGATTAAAAAGTACAAATGACATAAAATTCACCTCTAAGAAAAACATTTTTTGATAAAAGGTCGAAAATGCAGTAAGAATGCATTTGTGGCCGGCAAATTCACCATCTCCAGCAGTCAAAGTAATGTCGCAACAACCATTCGCAGACTTCCTTTCTCTAATAAAAAAAAAATCGAATATTAATCAAATTGATTTTTAGAAACTGCGGATAATTATGTCCATTAACTTAGCCATCGATTTAAACAAACAATGTCGGCACAATCACGATAACTAACACAGTCCTATCTTAGCAGTAGTTTAACTTAGGTAAAAATTTCTTTGGCCCAAAACAAAATTGTTTCAAATCTCAAAAAGGATAAAAGCTTAAGTTTAAAGCCAAAGATGTAAAGCATCATGGTAAAAGAAAATAACTGATTTTTGGAAAAATTAACCTTCAGCAGTATCAGCACGAAAAAAGGTTTCAAATAAAAAATACCTGAGGAAGAAAAAAGCGTTATGTGAACAGATCCAAGTTTGATATTTTAAACTGTATTAGCTCAAAGCACAAACTGTGTTAATGTAAAGCACAGAATGCTGTGAAACTTACTTAATAAATACTTGAATTTTCCTAAAATTCATTTAAAAGTATACCGTATATACAAATGATGATGAAACTATAGTATATATACTAGTTACTAACATTTATGATAAATTCAAAAAATAATTTAACAATTTTATTTTATGGGGAAAAATAACAGCAAACTACAATCAAATAATAAATATATATTATTAATGATACAAAAAGTGCTCAATGCCAAGCTAATAAATATTTGAATATTGGCCTTCTGATGATCCCTTTTTATGGTGAAACAAGCTGTAGTGTAGAGGTTTTAGAAATATTGATGCAAAATACAATCATAATATATTTACGTGTTCAGTTTTGACATGATATCTTTCATGTGATCACTTTGAAAAACTTTGAATCCCATTTTTCTATTGTTTGTCTGCAACAATAAAACATATTAGAGTTATTCTTTACTGTTGTTTCCACTTGATAAACAGCTTTTGCACAAGCACTATTTAAGTTTTCACTTGCAAATGCTTGTATCCACGAAGAGTTTTTTCAAACATTGTTTTGTCATTATAAAATACAATCATTCTTACACTTGTTCATTGCCTAGCCTAACGTAACAGGAAAAAGGGGTCTGCTACTATTCGGTGAGTCCGATTCGGTGAGTCCGATTCGGTTAGTCCGATTCGGTGAGTTCCTAACCTCTAACCCTAATCCTTAACCCCTAACCCTAAAACGGCAATGATAATTAGGCTACGGTACCCGATAATTTAACAAAAAAAATTGAAAAAATCCCCCGTTAAGGGGTCGGACTCACCGAATCGGACTCACCAAAACGGGCCATTCCGAGGAAAAAGAGCATCAAATTTTTTGAGAAAAACTGGACCAGTGGATCTCAACTCTCAACCTGGTTAAGTCTCCAAGAGCAATCTTTAGTGCTTACATTTTTGTGCTTTTTTTCTAATATCAATGCATTTATCAACCCCTTGAAACTTTCTATCCACTCCCCCAAGGTTCTCAGTTTATCGACCTCAGGCTGGAAACCACTTTTCTAGAAGTATAACTATCATCCAATTATGAGCAATCTCTGTCTATCATTGATTGTCTACTTCAAAAAATGTAGGTAACATAATTTCATATGATTTTTATTGGGGTGTAGTTTCAAATGCTTGCTTAAAAAAAGTAATACACTTTTGCAAATATGAAACAAGCAGAAATAGAGAAAAAAATTTTTGTGCCTCAGATTTCACAATAGTCTATATATACTGAAATTTAATCACAGCATCCTAAAAAATGTGTGATAAACATATTTTAACTTACAATATTTAAATAATAATATAAAACAATACTACAAAAATGCTCAATGTTAAGCAAAAAAGCTAAGCAGAGCGAATTACATCAAATTAATAATATACATTATACAATGTATAGAAAATTGTAAACTTCAGTTTTATGTCAGTTACCTGTCACTTAGTAAGTTTATAAGTTTGCTTTTTGTTTTTCAGTTTCAATGCAAACTAGGCCTACCATATTTGATGCCAATAAATAATGAAACAATCACATATGTAATGTAGTTAAGGTTTAAGTCTGAAACTAAATTCTGTGACATCACCTACCTCAGATGTAACTTCAATACAAAATATATGACAGTATAGCTCCTTGGCAAGTGATGATGTGAATGCAAAAATCAAAATTTTTTAAAGGCCACAATTATACCTAAGACTGACACAAGGTTAAGCTATAAAACATGAATTACTTAAAGTTTTAATGGTGAGCACTCTATAACCTCAGCAGGTAAAGATTTGGAATCAATGCTGTTATTTTCATGAGCGAAAATGTTGTTTTGAGAAACTTGTTTTTTGTCAAAGAGTAACTCATATCATATTATATGTTAAGCCAAAATTTAAGTGATCAGTCATTACACTAACAACACTTTTCAAAATATCTCAAAGTAATACATGGTACCAAACACATAAATATAAATGAAAATGTACTGGCACCGGTAATCAAAATGGATGCAACATGCAGTTTATTGCAAAATATTATAGTTTGAAACATTTTTTGCACAAAAACATTAACAGTCTTGTTTTATTTTGTGGCCTTTCCAACAAAATAGTATGATACACTGTGCTTACAGATGTATTACAGTAAACAACAGGAAGCAGCGAAGGGACATAGAGTTATCAAGTCAGTTGCATAAAAGAATGTAACAGTTAGAAGTTCAATTGAACTATGCACTAATCACAAACGATAGTTTTGAACCAAATAAAAGAAACTCAACAAGTGATACAAGAATAGTAACAAGTATACAACACTGCAAGAAACAGATTACTTGAGGTGTAAGATACTAGCACATGAAGCAAATGATTTGAAAATGCACTAAAGAAAGGTGAACTACAGGAAAACAGTTGTCGGTTGAAAGGTGCATTATTGTGTTTGATGTTCGGGACTTCCATGATTTTTGCGTAGTATGCTTTTTGCCTCAGATTTATAGACTTCTAGAAATGATATAAAAATAGTTGATTGAAGCATTGCTAGTACCAGCTACGCATGAACCTGTAGCAATCCATTATTACATCAAATAAGTTTCCCTTTCTTTAACTAGTGAACCAGTTCAACCAATGTCATTTCTTAAAGATTCTGTAATTTCCCAGGCAGCCTGCTCCCTGAATAAATAGGAAAAAGGGAGCAGACAATGAAAGGTTTGGCCTTTGGAGCCTAGAAAAAGAATGTTTTGTTAAATATTTCTTGCATTTTGCGTGTTAATAATTGGTCTCCTAAAATGTATTTATTTATAATCTTGTTCTCTATACAGGAATTCTTAAATTCATTTTATCAGATTATACCTCCAAAAATATGAACACCTTTTGATAAACTCAAAAATATAATTAGACTAACAATACAGTATGTGGAAGGAAATATATTAGAGTCAAACTATTAAAATAGATAAAGTTTTCATCACACAGTTAACCAATTAACATCATTAGACTTACAATATATATATACTTGTTATCATAACGCAACATGTTCCATAGGCTATTTGAACTTTTGTTTGTTAAATTCGTGTTAAAGTGCTCTCCAGCTCTCATTAACAAAAATCTGATTAACATATCAATGTATGCCTAGTTTGTGTCAAGTATTATAAACATTCAAACTTGTAAACAACATTAGAAGAGTAAAAAATAAGCAACTTGAGCTGAAAATATTGGCCCATTTTAAACGTTTTATTACCGGATAAATGTTATAAAAAAAATTTTTTTACACAAGTTTAGCCAGATTTTTTGCACATCTTACAATTAATATTTTTCCACAAAAGGCAGAAATTCCATAAATCTACTTTAGGCAAATCGTTTGGTTAAGGCGATAAGATTTAAAGAGAATTCCACTTTTTAGGGCAGAGCATCACAATTTAAAACAAAACCAGTGTTTGTAGATTTTCAACAAATCCGGAATCAAAAGAATTATATGCTAACTTCATACTTCAACATGTAACAAAGTGACAGGCTAGTATCATTTAATTCAACAATAATAAACTTGATGTTTTTATGCTGGGAGTTTATGAGGCCGATAGCTACCAGGCAAAGACTTGTCTCAGATCTGAATACCAAACAAAAACCATGGAATCCCTGAATATCTAACACATTGATATATCTTTTATTAGGCAATTCTTTGCCTGTGGCTCATCATTTATTTTTTGACTTTTGTAATCATTTGCTTCACATGCTTGCATTACATCATTTGCTTCACATTGTTGCATTGTAGCCTATTTAAAACCTCATATAATCTGTTTCTCACAGTGTTGTTAGGTTGTCATCAGTGTCGTGTCATTTGTTGAGTTTCTGTTGTTCGGTTCAGAGGTAGGCTACCGTATTGTGCACAATCAATTGAACTTCAAACTGTCACTTTCTTTTTACATATTAGGGATAGTAGAAGAAGGGCAATGCTCAATGCTCACTCAAAAAAAGGTGGGCAACTGAATGGTCATAGTGTTATGACAAAATTTGATGCAACTACAGCTTGAGGTCTACCGCCTCATGTCGCATGCCCAGATGCAGTGTATGTGACCCTGTCCAGTGTCCACGCATGTTTATCAAGTGTGCATTGCCAAAATAAATGTATGAAAAAACAATGATATCATATTTATTAAATACTATTCAAGGTATGATAATGCAGCAATAAACTTCACGCTGCAGTGGTAACGGTAAGTAGCCTTACACTGCTGAATAAGGTTTTGCCGATGGTCAAGCACCTAACATTTCAAGCAAAATATAGTATTTCATTTGATAAGAATGAATACATAAAAGCAACAAAAAATGTTTTCAGTTCTTCCAATTTTGGAATTTTGCAGTGATCTTGCAACTGTCCATATCGCAAGAAAGATCAGTAAAGTGAGTCGTCCCACTCCCAGTATTCAACTTTTCCTATTACATGTCGGCTACATAGCTGAGTGGTGAGAGCCATAGTTCAATGTTCGAAAGGCTGCCGGTCCGACACCGCTCAAGAGCATGAGGCTAAGTCTTTGGCAAGACACTTAGCGGCATGCTATCAATTGCATAGTAGCACCCCTTCGACTATAGCCTTTGATTTCTTTCATGATTATGAGCAGCAAGCTGCTCTAGAAAAAAATGCCTACGACCTTTTTTAGGGCTTTGGTCTGCTGAACTGAACTGATTACATATATATATTGTTGATGTATACAATTAATACTATTAATAATATAAAAAGTGCTCAATGCCAAGCAAAACTGATTATAGAGCGATAAACTTCACGATAAAATGGTAATAGCAGATAACCTCACACTGGTGCAGTAAGGTTTTACTGATGATCTAGAGCTGTGAGTATTTTGGTATTATTTAAAGTTTAATTAGTGAATCTGCAGTCTAGTTGACTGATACACGCTTATCGATAAAAAAGAGTAAGAAAGTAGCCTACCATGCTAAATGGGAAAATTCAAGTTTGTACAATTCAAATTTAATAAACCTGTATTTGCCAATTTAATTTCATATACTTTTGTTTATTATTTTATCACACAATACTATGCATCCTTTTGGATCACTGGTGAAGTCAAAAAAAGATTTTAATGAAGAGTTTAGTGACAACGTTTTATTTTAGAAACTTATTGATGTCTTGATTACGGTAGGCTATATCAGAAGATATTTCAGAGAAGCATAAGTGGAAATTTTGTTCCAACATTTAAATTTTAGACAGATTGTTGGTGCAAAAAAACAGTCTTTTTTGCATCTCTGCATCTTTACTGATACTACTCTAACCAGCTGGCTGTCAAAGTCTTTCTGAATATTGACCTTGCAAATGACAAACTTTCAGCAAAAACTTTATCACCATAGCATCCGTATCACAGAAACGGCCCTCTAGCGGTTAGATTCAAATGTTGCCAGATGCTCCAATTAAAAATCAAAATTACAATCACTTTGTAAATAGACCGATCCATCGCCTAGCAACGTTCAGCCAATCAGAGCGCATGAGACAGGCCCGTAACTAGCTTGGAGCAGCAGGGGGGGCAAAAAGTATTCTAGAGGGGCCCCAACTTTTACCTTCCGTATCATGTACGAAAGCGACGTTTGTACACAATGTGGGTATATTTACGCAAGAACATTCATCGTAGGCTTAATACAACGTTTATATTAGAATAGTTTATTATAGAAACAGACAAACAGTCAGTGGCGTAGCCAGGAATTTTAAAAGGGGGGGTTTTGACGGCCAGCGGGCGAAGCCCGACGGTGTCTTCGCCAAAGGCGACACCCAGCAGCGGGAGGTCTGGGAGGCCACCCCCAGAAATTTTTGAAAAATTACTTTGAATTTGGTGCATTCTGAGAGCAATTTTAACAAAAATGTGGGTATGAATATTCCTGTAAAATGGTGCTGTCCGGTGGTATAGCAAAAGGATAAGATCATGTTTTCTAGGGCATTTTTCGGTAATAAAGCTAAGTCTCTATGTTTCCTTGTTGCTAATTCCTGGCTGAGATATTTGAATGTTTGGTAGGCTATTGGCAAAACTCGCTCTTTTAATGCAGTTTCGTTTAAAATTAGGCAAACTTTGTTTTAGAGACAACATTCTACCACACCATTAAACACACAATGTTTACAATGAAACAACACAAGAAAATTGAGTATAAAACTGAAAAGTCAGCGACAGAGCAAATTAACATAATTTTTTCCAGGGGGTGCCAACATTCGCTTCGCCCCCCCTGCGCCCCCCTAGTTACGGGCCTGGCATGAGAGCAAGCTATCTTCGCTTGCCAACTATGCAGCATTGATTTTATGCAGTTTCTGTCACATTTATGCTGTGATTTCTTAGTAGAAGTAGAATTTTCTTCTGCGGTACTTGCAGGTTTGACAGCAAATACTTATTTGAGATGTCTTAAAAAACTTAAAATCGAAAACCTGCTGCAAATAGTGCTTTCTAAGACACGATTTAACTGGGTTGTTAGAGCCATAGCCATGCAGTGTTATCAATGTTTTTAATTGGACATACTGACTGGGAAAGTATTGTTTCTTGTAATAATATGAATGTTGACACTTTGTGGACAAAAGTGAGTGGGGAAATTATTGCAGCCAGAAATGCCTGTGTGCCCAAACGAAAGTGCAACGAGAAGAAAAGAAAGAAACCTGCCTGGCTGTCAGTCGATGTTCTCCAACAGATTAGGCAAAAAAGGAAAGCATACAGGAAATGGCTTAAAACAAAAACTGCTGCTGCTTATGCCAAATACACTCTCGCAAGGAATAAAACTACCAGAACAATACGTAATGCAGTCAAATGTTATGAACAGACTGTGGCTTCTAAACTCCCCTCTGAACCAAAACAATTTTGGAACTATGTAAAAAGCAAGACCAGATTTCGGGAAAATGTGGCAGACATATCAACTGAACATGGACTGGAAACTCATGATCAAGGGAAAGCAAATGCATTGTGCAAAGCTTTCTCATCCGTTTTCACCGTCGAAGATGATGGCCCGCTGCCAGAATACAATGTACTGAAAGTCCCTTATGCCATGAGTCAACCCCAAGTTTCAATGAAAGAAGTCGAAGACTGCTTTAAGAATCTGAATGTGTCAAAGTCAAGTGGACCTGATGAAATCCATCCTCGGCTCCTGAAAGAAGCCACTAGTCAACTACTGTCCCCATTTCAGAAAATGTTTCAGCTTTCTCTTGATACAGGACAACTTCCTCAAGTCTGGAAACTTGCCAATGTAACTCCAGTGTTCAAAAAAGGTGACCGACATTTGGCACTTAACTATAGGCCTATCAGCTTGACATCGATTCCTTGTAAGATGCTTGAAACCATTTTGAGAGAAAGAATGACTGAACACTTGGCAAAAAATTCCTTAATATCAGAGAATCAACATGGTTTCATGCGGAGGAGGTCTTGCTTGACACAGCACTTGGAGTCTGTTGCCAATTGGGTGAAAGCTATGGACGAAGGTGGCTGCACTGATGTGATTTTTATGGATATTATGAAGGCCTTTGATACGGTTCCCCACAAAAGATTGATGTTAAAACTGAAAGCTTTCAAACTCCATGACAATGTTCTGAAATGGCTCGACTCTTTTCTACAAAATCGTAGACACAGAGTAACAATTCACAATGAGTTTTCTGACTGGTCTAATGTGACAAGTGGAGTCCCTCAGGGCAGTGTCTTGGGCCCATTGCTGTTCATAATCTATATTAATGATTTGCCTCTTGGTTTGAAAAGTTCGGTTAAACTGTTTGCTGACGACACTAAGATGTATAAGAGAATTCGAGACCATACTGATTTGGAAGCCTTACAAACTGACTTGGATCTTCTGACAAAATGGTCAAAAGTATGGAAACTAAAGTTTCATCCCGACAAGTGCTGCTTCCTCAGAGTTGGAAAAGAACATCAACACATGAAATCACAGTATAATATGGTTACAGAAAGCGGAGAAAAAGTTGTTTTAAAAAGTGTGAGTGAGGAAAAGGACCTTGGAGTGATATTCGATAACAATCTATCCTTCTCATCTCACATTGACAAGATGGTATCTAAGGCAAATCGTATCGTTGGTGTCATAAAAAGAACCTTCACTTTTCTTGATGTAAATATGTTTCTCCTTCTATACAAAACGCTAGTCAGAACAATATTGGAATACAACAACATCATCTGGTGGCCAAATTTCAAACATCAAACTGTAAAAGTAGAAGCAGTTCAACGAAGAGCCACAAAACTTGTGTTTGGATTTCGAAAACTAACCTATCCAGAAAGGCTGAAAAAACTTGGTCTGCCCACTATAGAACACAGAAAACTCCGAGGTGACCTCATCGAAACATTTAAATACATGCATGGCTTGTATGATGTCAATGTCAACAATCTATTCACACTGGACCTGAAAAACATTGCTACAAGAGGACACAGCCTTAAGCTGGAAAAGCCAAGCCCCAAGACCAGAAAATTTAGTAATTTTTTTACTTGCCGTGTGATCAATGGGTGGAACAGTCTCCCTGAACATGTGGTTACTTCGCCAAGTGTAAATTCGTTCAAAGCTTCGTTAGATAAATTTTTCCAAAACCGGGATATTGTGTACACCCCACAATGTTTCTAATTTTTATGTTGTGTTTTGTGCAAGCTTACCACAGTAAGTTTTGTTTCCAAAATTTTTAACGTTACCTTCTATTTATACTGTTGTTGCCAATATCTAATACTGTAGTGTACTATTTATTGTTGTGATTGTGTAGCCTACTGTTATTACTGTACCAACACTAGTGTTCAATTACACTGTTAGCATTAGGCATTCCAGTAGTCACTGCCTAATTGATGCATACCAATATTGCTTTAGTACAATAACAAAAATTTTGGTATTGTTTTTGTGTCTTTTTACCTTATATAGCTGTTTACTTTTGCGTGTGTATCTTTGTTGATACCTCTGTTAATCTTAATATTGTTATTATCTTTATTAGTTGTTTACTGTACGTGATTGAAAGATGAATAAGCACTCTGCTTTACAACATCTCATATATTATTATATTATTATAATAGTTGATCATATTTTTATAGAAGAAGTTACATAGCCTGGATGGTGTGCTGTGCTCTGATTCCATCAGCTGGAATTGGGTCTGGATGAATGTCAGAAGGCTTTCCATCCACAAAATGCTAGAATTGGTAACACTTCTTGTATTTATTGTATTTTAATACATTGCAAAACCACCACCACAAATAAACATTAAAATCAGTCTATCAGTAGGCCTACCCCCCAGCAGAGCTAATAGATTGTTTAGGCAATTGATGCAATGTAAGACGGTTTCTGTTTTGATAAGATCGCAAACAATTTCAGATTCTAGATAGTATAGTTACCACCTACCTTTAAACAAACGTATGAATGAAGTTTAATTCTTGACACGTTTAGCTGTAGCCTACATGAAGCCGACCACATGCTTTGATCCAACATAAACAGTCTTCCAATCTTATTTTTGGTTTAGGAAAGCAAATGAAAGTGATATCTTTGAATTTCTCTGGATATTTGTCGTCAAAATTGCAAGTGCCATAACTAAATCTCTTATTTACCACCACGAAAACAGCATAAACGTGACAGAAACTGCACAAAACAAATGCTACCCTAGTTGGCAAGCGAAGATAGCTTGCTCTCATGCGCTCTGATTGGCTGAACGTTGCTAGGCGATGGATCGGTCTATTCCAAAATTGCAAGTTTATCTCTACTTTGAAAATCATAAAAGTTTCAGAAAAATAGAAAATTTACACCTCGTTTGAGCGGTGTTTCCTAGAATTCTTGGGTGATCTTTTTTGGAAAATTTTTCGTCCGCCCCGATAGCTCAGTTGGTTAGCTCGTGTCTTCTGGAACGAAGAATCTCCAAGATCAAGCGGCGCTGGTTCGATTCTTGGGGTATGCGCTTGAGAAACGCACTTTAAGGACTGCTCTCCGTTCAGCGACATCTGTTGGATGAAATAATTCCCCAGCAACAAGACTTCAACATTCGGAAACTTCACTTTGTCAATCTCGGTGACCGGGCCGCGAAATTTTTTTCCCACATAGCCTACTTTCTGTCTCATTTACATATTTTGGTAAAAGTTTGTATTAAAACCGTGTGAATACAACATTTTCTCGTTGGCACGGTTGGTTCAGTGGTTTCATCCTCTGCCTAGTGTTCGTGTGAACGAGGGTTCGACGCCCGTCCAAGCCAAACTTTTTTTTTCTTTAAATTAATTTTTGCGGTGCACAAGAGCTTTTCAAAAAAAGTATGGTTAGGAAAAGCTTATATTTTATTATCATTGCAGAATTGCATTGGCAAATAGTTATTTCGCAATCTGAATCAACCAATCTCTCAAAACACTTTCGGAAAATCTTACTTTTAGAGTGACTAGAATCAATGAAACAGAAAGTTCGTGGGAAAAAAAAAATTCGCGACCGGGCTTGCGTCAGTGATTCAAAACCTCTACAAGTATGCGAAACTGCCAGGATTAAGCTCTGCAAGAAGCTTTCCCAGTCCGAGGATAAAGATTCAATCAATCATTTCATTTACTACAAACAAACATCATGCGACCACTAAAATCAATTAATGACTTCTACTCCTTTCACTACACAATTAGGGTTGGATTCAAGTAAGTAGCCTAGGCTATCGTAATTACATAATTACTACGGTACTTGAAAACCCTACTTGTTAGGCCTACTTACTTAAGTAATTCTCAATTGGTTGAAATTTTTAAGTGAGTCTATAGATTTATATAAAAAAGCTGAAAAATAAAAACAAATATTTATACGCTGCCCCTTGCACTTGTTGACCCGGATGTAAAGGGTTTGAATGAACAAAAGGTCAGAGTCCCTTGTAGTTTTGGCAGAGAGCCTTGACATAATTGAGGTAAGAGCAAACCATTTTCCAGAGAGGTGTCACAATTTTGAAAAGAAAAGTTGTTTGAATGTATCCTCAAGAAATTCATGAAAAGGAAAGGGCCCATACCAGTGATATTGCTCGCTAAAGTAATAAAGAAAATCAAAGTAAAGAAAAATGAAAGAATTTGTGGGGTTCCCATGTACTTGAAGGCTCCAGATCATTACGATCAGATGGTGGATTCCACTTCCTTGATTTATCTTAAGAAAAATGATCTGGTCAAAATTACATCATACTTATCGAAATACTTCTTGAAATACTATTGAAATATTTCTTGGCTGAAATACTTCTAGGCTGAAATACTTCTGTTTTGTGAGACCCTGGCTAAAATAGCGCTGGAAATTAGCACTGACGCTGACAATTTCTTTAAGAACTGACGTAGTATTTTACGCCGTGAAGTTTTTAGGTTATTCGCGATGACGCTGACGCCGTCAATTTATTTCATTCACGCATACAACACTGCTAAATAGGTTCTCAACATCACACCGTAAATGTTTACAACATGAATGTAAAACATGTTTTACATTCTTCCAACCTGCACTTTGTCAGGTATGTAGGCCTATAGTTTCCACTCTATCGTTGACGATTTAGTCAATTACTAGCGCACGTCAAACACATTTTCGCACATGGAAAAGTTTCGACACATTTGATCTCTTGCTTTGACATTAAATTGGTCATACTTTAACAGCAAACTTTGTACTTTCAAAATTTCTGGCATTTTGAATTAATTCACTTATACTGAGGAAACTGTAGTGCGTTGTTTGGGATCAATTATGATCTTCTAACGACTTGTAGCGCAGGCAATTAGTCTCTCTTGTCATAAAGCTACAAGCGGATATTTAAATCCGCTTTCGAAAGTCCTTGTTTTGTTGCACTAGAATGCATTAACGCTCAGTTTAAAACGCCACTTTATTTTTATTGCTGATTGTACAATTACATAAATAAATATCTTTTTTTTGTCATACGTTTTGTGGTTTTCAAAATTTAAATGATGCCTGGTGCTAGATTTGAAAACAAAACAACAACTTTTAGTAAGCTTAATGGAAATACTGAAAATACGTTTTGCAAATCTGGCTGTTACTGGTATTGAAGTTACTGTGAGGTGAAAGCTGCAACTGACAACATTTACACTGTATTTTTTATGTATTAGAAAACAGTGAAAAACGTTTAAAAGGCCACACAAACATTGTGATGCCACGTTCAAAAGTATGACACATTTTCATTCACTTCCCAAAGTAACACGTCACAAGATGAAGAATTTTAGATCATGACCAAACAAAGCATTTTACAATTTCATAATATGCTTATTTCAATTGATTTTACTTCCTATTCAGTTGTCATTTTTACATCATCATACCATCCCGTAACATTAAAACGATGTAAAAATGACAGTTGTTGCTTGTTGTGATGTTGCAATTATACGCACGGAATCTTTAAGTTGACAAACAAACCTGCAGTGTAGTGATACTGTAGACCTACCTTGCAATGCTATACAATGAGGTAAACGTAACATTGACACTTATCAATGATATGTCATTCGCAAGTTATCACTGCAATGGTTTGGTCGAAAAGTGAAATGCTCGGTACAAGACTTGGCCGAGTTCAAAAATATAGCAAGAGCTTATGTGGTGCTCTAGGCCAGTGATTATCAAATTGGATCACATTGCCCTCTTGGGCTTTGCAGTAAAAACATAGGCCCTACAACAGAGGGGAGAAAACCCAGAAAGGGCGACTAGCGAGGGACAGCGCATTCTCAAAAAGTTACAATGATCACGAAGCTTGTTAAATACCATGCAACTCATATGTAACGAGGTAAGGTCATTGAATCTTTCATTTCCGACTTCTTATTTGGACAAAAGCGTTTTCAGGTTTGACGTTATTGCGATCATCCACCAGCAAACAGTGCGATTTACGATTAGGCTTGACCAAAATGTTTCCCAATATTGAAAAGCTCATTGAAAATTACCAAACTCATCCATCTCGTTCAAGAAAGACCATTTGCTGGGACTCGTGTTCTTCCCAAACAACCACTTTATCTGGTCCAGATCGGGTGCGGGTCTATTCAGTTTATGGTTTTCTGGGGGCCGATGATAATGTAACGATAATAAAATAGGGCTTTGTTTTGATGACATTTGATGAATTGCATGGAAATTTTTAATTTCTATACCCAACAAATCTGGTGTTTTCTGTACGTTCTAATCATCTTGAGGCAAACCGCAATAAAAACTTCTATCGCTGCGTTTCAACCAATTTTTTACTTTGGTCCAGTGCGGTCAATTTGTAAACAACACCTTTGCTGTGTCCGGTTATTAACTTGTTCTGGTTGAGTTCTATCATAAAAATTGTATCCTTATAATGCTGCAAGTAAATGCATTGCGATATTATATTTTAAATATCTTTGAATACAGTAGACCCTTTGCACTGACATGAGCTGTGATTTCACTTCATGCTGCGTCTATATTTTATTTTAATAATTACATAACTTTCATTTTATTTTAATAATGTTATTCAACCATTCAAAAACAAAAAGTAATTCAATAATAATAATAATAATTTATTTGCATCAGACAAAGCTGTCCATATCCAAAACAAAACAACAAAATAATACACAAACTGCAAATGCACAAATAACGAACAACAACAACGAAATAACATCAAAAAATAACAAAATAATACACAAACTGCAAATGCACAAAATCTCAATAAATAGGCTATCTACTGTTACAAGTTTACAGACAATGGTACGGTAGCGTTACAAGTTAGAAGAACTGAAAGTATTGAGAACGATAAAAACAATCAGATGACATGGCAGCCATCAAAACTAGTTAATAGCATACATAGAATTATTATAATGAAGACGGTAATTTGATATACGATGGCAATCAGACCTCATCAGGGAGGCAACAATAGAGTTAGACGATACTTCGCATCTTCCAACAAAAGAAAAAACATATTTACGAAGTAATGCATCAAATGTTATGATGTTACACAAGACTTGATGTTCACGTACGCTATAGTGTTTAGGCAAATTATGTATAATTCTAAACGCATTATTGAAGGCAACACGCAGACGATTAATGTCACGTTGATGATAATTTTCCCACAGATGACATGCATACATTGGAGTACAATAAGAACGGAATAGAACATTTTTAATATCACTGGAGCACTTGTAAAATTTGGATTTTAATTTGTTGGCAGAACAGTAGATTGATCGCACTTGTCGATTTATATCCTTGTCGTCACACATTGCCGTGTCAAGAAAAACACCCAAATATTTGACACTGTCTACGAATTTGATCTCACTTCCATTGAGCCGTACAATTGGATTCATATTTAACTTTAAGTGTTTTGTTTGGAAGTACATAGCAAATGACTTTTTGCAGTTAAAAATGACATCGTTAGAAAGCGCATAATCTTCACACACATTCAAGATACTCTGCAGACCATGAACACTTGGAGAAATACAACAAATATCATCAAGGGCTTTGTTTTGAGTATTAAAGACGAAGAGATAGCGAGATGTTGTTCTTCCTAATTTTTTAAATAGTTTCACAAAGTTGAGAGAACTTGCAGTCGGCTGTGGCTTACCAGCGCCACCATGCGGCTAACATATTTTGCATCCGGCAGGAAACTGGCCACAGAACCGCAACTTCGGGGGAGGTCGCGGAGGCTTTCAAGGTGGAAACCGCGGGAGTTACGGCGGCGGAAATCGATCGGGCGGCTACAACAATCAAAACAAAAGCTCCGGAAACAAGTAATGAAAACCAACCAGTATCATTGTTCATTCTAATTCTTTCCTTACCTAGTCAACAAATCAGTCGTTCAAATTATGTTCTCATTTCAATAAGCTTGGTACCTGAGCATAGGACCACCGCTTAAAATTAAGGAATAGACTAAGATACCCTCGAACAGAAAATCACTTAATAAAAAATAAAACATTCGCTTGTGGTACATCGACTCAACATCTGCAAACGTTCAGTCAATGTCACAAAGACGGATTATGCTAGCTCGACTTGCTCGACCAAGGCCGCAATCAGAGCCGTGGCGGTTCAGGTGGAAGCAGCATGGGCCAAAGCCGTGGTGGGAGCATGGTGAGTATCGTTTGTTTTTTGTCTTACGTGTCCTGTCCAAGTGTCCAGCCAAGACCAGTTTACAGAAATGTGACTTTGAAAAGTTTGTTCATTATAACGCTCATTGTGAGTCACGCTGGGGTCTGTTTTAAACCTACTACAATTTTGTTTTAAAAAGTTGATTACTTCACCAGAGAAATACAACAAGCAAGTGTAATCTCCAGAACAAAAAATAATTTTAAACGCAAGCTCTTTTCGCTGCGGTAAAAAGTGTCATTTCAACAGTGTTTCAGTCGCAATTTATGTTGTTTTTTAGAACTCGAGCGGGGGCGCCAGCTACCAACACCAGGCCTACTAGCAACAAGGTGCTCAGTTCTCGTCGCAAACCGCCAACACCCCCACGACGCAGCAGTACCAGCAGAGCTACCAACAACAACAGCCACAAGTAAAGCCTTTTTTCGGAGTATAGTTTTTTATGTTGAATCAACTTTTTCTATTGTTGTTTCAACATGATTTTCTACGTCACGTTGATTTTAAACTGGACGTAGATTGAAACGTCACCAAAAGCAGCAAGTGTTTTAAATAGCTTTGAACAATCGAAACTGAGACCTTTTGCTTCTCGGCCTTCAAGTAATCTTTTTTTCTTTTCAACAACCCGATTACAGCCAACAGCGGGCTCAACACTACCAGCAGCAGGCGGCCGTGCAGCAGCAACAAGCAGCGGTGGCAGCACAGTATCAGAACTACTACGCCAACTACCAGAACGCGTATGCCGGGCAACAGGCGCCTCAACCCCCACAGAACAATGTAATCGTCGATCTGTGACAGTGGAGCAGCTGTGTGCGTCAATACTTGCTGCAATCACGCCATTACCTAACAAACTCCGGGTGTTTTCCCTAAGAAACGTGTCCATTCTTTGCTATCATTGTGGAATGCTTCTGGCCAACACCCTTTGCGGACGACGTTACAATAACGTTACTTTGTACGTTTTTTAGGCGTCATTTGACGCGCTGAAGACGTTATTTGACCGCAGCAGACCTTTCTCTGCTCAGTAATTCGCTGTGTATACTTTTGTACTTTTTTGAAAGGACTCCGTTTCTGTATCTGGTTTTAAACAAGAGTCTCAACAAGAATCTACCATTCGATAAATCGAATTTTGAATGATGTCCGGTTATCCGGCACATGCAATTTATCCGGTTTCCACCAGTTTCACTGAATACAGCTTGTGATTTTAATCTATTGCGTTTTCATTGACTTTTAAATATGCCAGGCGTTGAACTTTTTGGGCTGCGCCCCCCTTGACGTCAATTGTAAAATTTTATGCACCCTTTTTCTCGTAAATTGACTAATAAAACTTTTCTGGTTTTAGTGAACCACCCAGCAAACTGTCCACTTGAAGCGGTTGACTGTCTCTTATCATTAGTCTCGTTCTGTTGCTCAACACAACAAACAGTGTACCAGCCTCATTTTTGTAATCAAATATCGATTTCGCTTTTAAAGCATCTTCAGTTTGATATTGTCAAGAGCCTGGTACACTGTTTGTTGTGTTGAGCAACAGAACGAGACTTTTCTCGTAAAGTTATTAATTAAACTCAAACTGCATAAATTTGGCATATTTTGGACTTTAAAACAAATTTTATTATCTGTTTTCCGTCATACGTACATTAGGATGTTTCATTTTTTACGATTTTTGAAATCAAAAATGCTTGTGGTCTAATCAGATCGGATTTTGGTCACTTACACACGATCCAAAATATTTTCAATCAGACGACTTTTATAGGGTGCGCAGCCCCCCATAGTTTGAAAACTTGAGGCGCGGGAAAATTTGCAGAAAGTGTGCGATATCTTGGTAACGGAAGGAGAGTAAGGTGTCAACTTTGGCGGAATGGCCAACTTCCTATCTGCGTTTAAATACATTTACTACCCTATCTGCAACGGAAAAAAGTTTAATTCTAAAACTCTTTTTTCTCATATTTTTGATGTTTTGTTCCCAGTTTTACAGAAGCAAAACGCTTTCCAGTAATCACAATGATATCAAGTTAAAGAGAGCCACAAACCTCATGTGCTATGGCATAGAGTACAAGTGTGCATCGAATTTTATGCATCGAATTTTCTTTCAGGATTGGCTTGGTATAGAATGCCGTCATCTCCTGTCGCACAGTGTCTCTTACATGTAAACTTTTCAGCATAAGCTACTGACACAGAGCAATTAAACAGAACAGTTGACATTGACGTGTCTGTGCAAATCAAAAGTCATACATTTAACTTCTATTTACTTAAATTCAATAAGTAGCCTACAATGCTCGCATGCTAGAGGTATACAAACGCAGCTGCAGGAACAGGGATTCAGTCATGACTGGTAAAAAACAAAACAAATAAGCAACATCATGTGGAACTACAAACCCCAACCACTTGCTCCACTCAAATCTCTGCGAGTATGTGAGCGTGCAACCTCAGCGACTAAAATCGAGACACCCATTTGTACGTGCCGTACAACTAATGAAAACCGCTGAAGACCAATCCATCAGTGCGGATCACCAATAGAGCTCGGAGTGGAAGAACTCCTCAAGACTTCAAAGTTTCACTTCCGACACCAGCCCCCACCCAACCGGAATGCATTTGCCAAGGAAGGCATGGGTGCGGCTCAACCACCTGCGTAATAGCGTCGGACTATTCCGCTCCAACATGCACAAATGGGGGATGGTGCGATCTGAGAATGTGGCAAGGAGGAACAAACTGCAGACCACACCATCTGTAACTGCGCAAAATGCTGTGCGTGAACTGGATGAAGAATCAATTCAATGACTGCTTGACACTTGCCCAAACATCTAGACCGCGTCGCCGCCACTACCCAAGGGTGGTAAAAGGCAGAGCCCCTCGACCCCTGAAGTGGCGAAGAAGGTTCACGAAAAAGCTTGGACTCTTTTTTGCAGCAAATTTTCGATGCTTATACCTCACTAGGTAGTGAAGTAAGGTTTGTCAGCAAATTTTTAGAGAGAGGTAGAATGTCTGAATATATGCATATGGCAACATTTGGCGGAAAGAGCCTGCTTTTTGGGTGATCCAGATAGTAACGCCATACCACAGTCACGAATGTGGAATCAATAACTTCAAAAGCTTGCAGGAAATCTTTCTAAAACAAAGTCCGGAAAAGAGCTAAAGGATTGAGATGGATCATAATAAAAGACGTGACATGAACAGAACCGATGTTGGAAAGTAAACGTGATAATTTGCTCTTCTCAGCAAATGTGAGATTATGGGTTGAAAAGCAGGATTCCCATGTACCCATTTGCCGTTGTCACCCAACGTGATTGACTTATCTGTTCTGGTTTGTAGCCAAGCAAATGCTTCAAGTTGGCTGGAACATCCATAAACAGTCGACAACTTGAAACCAACAGACACATTTGGTCACTTTGAAAACTGTTGTCAGAAATTCTTGAGCGTTTTTAATCTGAAAACCATCCAATTTTGCTTCTGAGGTGGAGAGCAGCTTTGGACATCACTTCCTGATGATGAGATTGTCTAAGCCACAATTTGTAATCCACTTAATTTTGTTGAATAGTGCCCCTTCTAGCATTGCACCTGGACCCTTGCTTATTCCTTCAACCTCAGCAATTACGCGAAACAAGTAAATTTTATTTACATAAAACATACATTCAAAAGAATGTATTTCGTGTCCAATGTTTTCGATGATGTAATCAGTCACTCATTTATTAACCACCACTACTGGTACTGTATTTTATTAACACCACTACTCATGACCGAGTAGCCTATAGGCAGGGTTGCCATACCGTCCTTATTTCTAAGATTTGTCCTTATTTTAAAGAGCAGCACCTTTGAAAAATTAATTGTCCTTACTTCTAAGAAATGTCCTTGCTACTACATATTTATGTGAGTCAAGATTTTCATCCTTGGTAGCCTAACTATCAAAATGAACAGTCGAAACCGATTGGATACAAAGGATGACATGCGTGTTGCTGCTGCCCTATCAAAGGCGAAGCCACAATTTCATGTTTTTGTTGAAGACAAACAGCAGCATCCTTCACATTAACGAAATTAAATCGAAGATATTGAAAAACAATTTGCATTCGCTATTTCTTAAATATAATAATATAGATTTTGTTACCAATTCAAATTGCTTTATGTCCAATTCATGCTGATTAAAAAAGTTTCTCGGACTAGGCCACAAAGGGGGTCCAAGCAAACCATTTTTTTTTAAGGGATCCGCGTTAAAAAAAAGTTTGAGAACCCCTGGCCTAGATGACCACTCTAGTGCCCCAGTTTGAGCCAACCATTCATCTTAACAGAGGTGAGATTGATCTATCCATGCAGTGATTCCTTGTCTTAACGGTAGGTATAAGCAACTGTCCATAAGTAGGCTACCATTTGATATTTACATTTAGGGCAGAAGCTTATAGGGCTATGAACGACGAATATGAGATTTCAAATCGAACTGTTTTGCTGTAATCTCTGCCTGGATTCAGATGTTTTGAGAAATATAACACAACAAAATTCAGCAAAGCGAAGTAATTACGAGTAAAACAATGGAAATGGGATTATAATACAAAGCAATGACAATTCAATCAAAGTTTTAGTTACATCACTTGCACAGGCCAATCGAATAATATGTCACTTATTGTCTCAGGAGACTTCGAACTTTCACGAGTTGGTTGAGCATGTTAGAACTATGGTTAGAACAGAAAATCGCTCGCATGTTCTCTCTTCGCCAGGCCTGGTCAGAGGTTAACAACAAAACAATACGTGATGAGATCAATGAAAATGACGACTACTTCTGGCTTACTCTGCATTGATATAAAACAACGTTGAAAACACAAAAAAAAACATCGTTCTTTGTTCACAGCTTTGAAAACTGAAAAAAAGGATTTTTTGAAAAATTAGTTTAATTTTCACATATTGGCTTACGCTCTTTTATCGTTTTGAAACGATGATTCAACAACAAAATAAAATACAAAATAAGTTGTTTGCTGTTTTAAACACAAGAAAATGCGACAAACATAAAGCGAGACAAACAAATCTGCTTTTATTAAAAGGAAAGTAAAAGGTTTTGAATTTCCAAAATGCAACAAAACAAAACATTGAAAAGTCATCGATATGATGACCCGATTAGTTCATCGCAACTATATCGCTACAATGAATAGAGCTTTGTTGAAAGCTTCAACATTTCCAACTACTTCCCACGTATTCTTCGCTGCATCATAACTTTCTATTGCGTCGGTTTCTCTGTAAATTATGACCGAATAAAACATTAGAACACGAAGCAATAATATTAAAACACAAAACATTGTTCAAAACTGATTGAATTAATTCAGTCAAATCAACTCTGTCGTTTGTAAAAGTTGAATATCGCAAGTTTGAAATATTAAAAACAAAATGGACTAAAACTTGAAATTTTACATCAGCGATGGACAGATTCAACCAAACTATGTTTCAATAAATTGTAATGATCTCATATTAAGTTATTAGAATCTCGTATGTTTCTATTCACAGGTTGGTAGACTCCATTAATTCAACTTATTCATGCTTTCTATGCATTGATGACGTTCACAAACAACCACTCACCCTCCAGCGACATGCACCATCCCGTCTATGACGCATGAACCGTGGTTATATCTTGCAACGTTCATATCAGCAACATCGGACCATGCTTGCTTCCGTGGATCGAATCGTTCAACTGAAGACAGGACGGACAAATTGTCATCACATCCTCCTGTTGGAACAAGGCTTCGAAGTTAATATTCACGAATTGTATAAATATTCTGGTAACCTCAGCTGCCTCGTTGAAACAGTGCAGACTTGTTATACTGCAAGGTTTACACCAAATAATCAACTCAAGTGAGACTAAATGGACGCAAAGTGTACCAGCCAAGATGATGAACAAACTGTCATAGCATCTGCATTCTGCATTGGCTTATTGAGTAAACGATTTCGAATGAGTTGCAAAAATAGCAAAATTTTGATTCAACTTACAATGACGAATATTCATAGGAATTTGTAGCAAAATAAGCAAAAATATCATTTAAAAAACACATTATTAGATTTTATGCAAAGGCTCAAGAAGTGACGTCATGCAATGGAAACATTTAGAAATCATAAGTGGTGAGATATCGCAATCATCTTGAATCTGCGTTATAATGACACCTTGGGATGAGATTTGTTCAGCTGGGGATGCCGCGAGCGTGTTTGACCTGAATTTTGTGTTTATGTAGATTGCGCTAAATATCAATCCACTTTTTTGCTTCAGCATCTTCGATATCATGCACCGTGATTGCATTTATTGCTTTATTTTGGTTATTTATTATTGTGTTATAACGATTATTTGGTACCGCATTTTTAAATTTTCCGTTTTATTTTAACGTAAATATAACATTTCTTTCAGCCGTCAGTCATCTCAGTTTTACATCGGAAGAATGCCAGGCTATTAAAAACTAGTTTTCTACATTGTTTTGTAGTGGTTTTTCGAGCAAAAATGCTCATTGCTCATGTTACAAATGAACAACTTGGGGCTGAAACAGAAGATAAAATAAGTGACTCTTCATCATTTTGTAATGCAAGATGACAGTGACAACAAGTGGTTTTCTAAAAATCATCATATTATATATTAGCAATGTCGATGATATTTGCAATTTAAAGACTGATACCAAAGTCATGAAAAAACTAAATGATGATGCTAAGGAATGCTATGCCAGTTTCGTCGGATTCCACAAATATGTTTTGCAGTCAGATTTTTACAGTTTGACTCGTTCAAAAAAAATGGAATAAAAATTCCACAGAAAATAGTTTCAAATCAGGTGTTGAGAAAGAACAGATGCAGTAAATGGTCACATTTGATGGCTTGTCACGCGTAGCAGAATATAAAATAAAAGATGGTGATCTAAACTTCGTTTTTGAAATACTAAATTACATGAGTCTCTCTGATTCCGTTCATCACTTCTTTCTGAAATCTTTAAGGTTTTCCACAAAGACACTGTTTTGACAGAAATGTAAACGTTTTTGCTGCATACATTTGTGTGCAGCGATAACGTACAACAAAGTGTGCTGTTGAATTCTGGTTCACTTGTTTTATTGATTTGTTACAATCTGCAGAATTCTGCTGAGGTTATTCCACTGTTGATAAATAAACTTCTGTCAAACAGTCTCCAAGATGAAAACTTGAAGCAACTTCAATTTGCCAACATTCCGTTTCCCGAAGTGAAGCTTCCAACCAATTGAATACTCAAAACGTGGCAAGATCGATTATGCTGGAAACGTTTTCGGTAATAGCAACCTTCTAGCAAATCGCGTATTGGTGGTGAAAGTCGATGTTTTAATTTTGGACCAAAACATTCTTTAAGTATTTATCCAGTTGGAAACGAAAAAAATCAGAAACACTCGTAAATGGAAAAAGTGATCTTAGAAGCTTCGAGCTGTTCATAATGGTGGACGCACAACAATTTCCTGTGTACTTTGCAACGACAAAGTGAATATTTCCGTTTGCATTAAGTTGAAAATTTAAGTTAGCTACTGGAATTCAATGTCAGATTTTATTTTTAAAAGCATTACTGTATGTTCTTATTGAAGTTACCACCAATTCTTTATGAATTTAGGGATTTTTTTTTTAAATAATGATTTGACAATATGTCCTCTGTCATTAGGTGCCGCAATGTAAATCACTAAACTGGAAGTTTGAAGCAAAAAACTAATATTTAGCTGTTCACGACTTTTTGTGTCAAGCAGGTTTATAAGAAAATACTTAACAGCTGCAGCCTAATCAAAAACTAACGAAACATGGAAGGCCAAGTACCCATGTAGCCTTGTGACGTCACAGTGACAGTCGTCACACTGGCAATGGTTCGTTGCGAAACTTTTCAAAGCAGAGGAAAAGTTAATCCAATGCAGCAGGTTGTTCGTGATCAATAGAACTTGTTAAAACTATTGCAAAACTAAACAGCAAAACTTGCAAACTTTCGAATTTTTGGGACTTTGTGAGATTTCTGTCAAATTGAGCAAAGTCAGTTGACCATTGACATTCAAGGACCATCCACATATAGGTCGCAACCCAGTGATTGAGTAGCAATGAGTCAAGTTACAGTTGTTCTCGTGCCTGGTTAGACGTAGGGTAGCGCCAATCTATGCTTTGTCATCATTTATTCACATAGTTTCTCAAAGCGATATACACGCCGCACGCAAATCGCTGGACAGGCCTTGTGACGTAATCGTCTGTCACTTACTCCAAACTGCGCTGTTCTGAACGCCACGAAGGAGAATTGTGAGTACCGGACTTAGTTTGTTATAATACTTTTGATAATTATTTCGCTTGTCATATATAAACCAACGATCCAGATATCACACTAATGAAATGGTTAACGAAGTCAAATCTCAAAAATTAAGAAAAAAAGCTCGTTAAATATTTTATAATTTTACATTAACTTTGTTATTTATCAACTTTGAAAGACTTTCTCATGTTCGCCTGGAACTTAGTTGCGTATGTTCTATTAATTATATTGAGCTGATCAGAAAAACTTCAGATTCTAGATGTCCTAGTTCTAGTTGTTACAAACAGATCAATATAAACATGGCAACAAACGTTGATATGATAACACAATCATTCCTACCTATTGCATAAACTTGATCGTTCAAAACAACTGCAGATAAATAACATCTTTTAACTTTCATCGACGGAATTCCTCTCCACCGACCTTCTCGTGGATCCATGCATTCCACTGTGTTCAACCATACATCATTACATCCACCGACAGCGTATATCAACCCTGTTGGAGATTGTTGTTTTGTTAATACTAATATTCCAATTTTATCCCCAGATTTCGTTATAATCAATGCTTAAATAAAAACATACAACAAAAAGTGATTGTTGCGACTGTATCAATGATGATAGTGATGGAAAGTGCGACGACTACAGGAGTGCTGCACACCAGCAACTACATCCCGTTCATTTCGCAAACTCAGAAATTGGACATTAAATATTTACTTTCCAAAAGTTCTTAAATTTGAAAAAATATTTTCTCTTCTTTAACATAAATATAAATCAAGATAAAGTGCAACAAACAATTTAGTTTTGCTGAAAGTTATGTAAAACATCGTTACGCTATTACGGTAGTATTGTAACTTCAACATCTTTTGATAAGCAACAAGTGTGATTGTACAAACACAAATAAGTAATAAAGAATTTGTAACACATCCTTATAAGCTACTGTTTCAAAAGCAGTATGGCGCCATATTTCATGAAGACACAAATATGGCAATCTAGCGAAAATGTCAAACTCGACAACTATCAGTGACAGCATCTGCATGCGTATGTCGCCGTTCCCATTATGAAACCTGGCGAACATCATTACATACATTAAACAGCAAAAATAACTCAATGAGTTAATCTAGGATTGAGTTAGTTTTGCATAAAAATCGATTAGATGAAAATCAAACTGTGAAGCCGAACGAAAATATAACGTACCAAACTGGCACTTTTTCAAATTCAAAGCTAAATTTTTAGAGTGATCGGTTTAATGATGTTTTTGATATTTCGTCACTTAAATACCAGAAATCGTTATTTAATTTTATACAAAAGATACATAAAATTTGTAAGAGAGTGGCTACATATAGTTAAGCATAAAAGTGTCACACACGAAAACATCTCAAAAATACTTCACTTACTTTGATTTGACGTAAAAGATTTTGTCTTGATATTGTTTCAAATTAAATTGCCAAAAATTTAGTTTTCATTGTAAATAAACGTCATTTCGAGCAAACATAAGCTACTGTACCTACCACTAAGTCAAAAGAACAATCCTTGAGACAAAGAAATTAACTTAAACAGAAAACTGTAACAATCGGTGACACAAAAATAACACAACCAACAAACGTGCTATTGTTCCTCGTTTTATATCAAGCCAGAGTCAGAATCGTGCTTTTTCCACCGATTCCGACTCCAGATACCTCACACACCTTCCGACTCCACACATCCCTGATAAGCTCAAATAATTTGATACAAAATTTAGAAATAACAATTGCTGCATGCGATATTATTTTAAGACATGGATTTTACAAAATATTCACGATTTGCTTGGAACGCTTAGCTCACAATTTTATTTTAATTTTATTAAAAAAGGAAACCAAATAAGAACAGACCAACATTTGTTGCAAAGTAAGTTGGTGCAAAGTGGATAATGTCAACAAAAGGATTGAAAAGTTAACTTCCGGATGAACAAACGTGCAAACATTTTGCATCTATTTTTTTTTCTAACAAAAGTTGCTAACAAAATCCCATAACAAAATCCCATAACAACATCCCAGGGATCTACTTGGACCGCAAAAGGTCTTCCGGATGAACAAACGTGCAAACATTATGGATCTATTTGTTTTCTCGGGTTTTACTCTAACGATTTTTTTCAATACAAACAGCGTGTTACACTGGAAGACCATCATTTTGCTAAGGTAGCTTCTATCTCGTCTCATTACGCTGGAGTGAATTGGATACACAGAATGTAAGATGCATAGTATAAACTGAAAAGTTTTTGTCAGTTTCAACTTTTTGTGTGTTTCATGTTGTTCATTAGGCTATTCTTCATATGTATGCACTATGTATGCACTATGTATCCGACGTACACCTAACCCACGCTGCAGCCGACTGCAATGTCTGTTTCCGGTTGTCTATTCTACTTATGACTTAACCGTATCTGTCACTGGCGTAGACCTTATGGTCTCGCCCTCTGCTAATTCAGCAATTTCACATAGAAGCAGTGACGCTAGAAACCTGAGATTTCTTGACTTTTAGTTTTTTTTCTTGCCCCAACTTTTAATCCCGATTATGTTGGTATCGGATAATTGTGAAGTTCAAAATAAATCTTTTGTCACAGCCAGTTATAAAATGCAAGAAATTTCCTGATATTCAATAGCTTGATTGACAGTTTACTATTAGCGTGCGGTTTCATTTTGTGTCTGTCAGTCATAACACGACGGCGCTAAAATTCCATTCTCTACCCAGGCAGCAAAATCCGTCATTTTTACATTGATTCAACGTCGATTTTTCTGTCTGGTTAGGGAGTTGGTCTTTGACGCGATATGAGTCATTCTTTGCTGGCAGACATCAATTAGGAAGGTAATTTATTATTTGCGCAAATTGCTTTGTAGTGCAAAAAGTGCATGGAATACTGCTTGCACAAAAACGGAAAAACAAAATTGATGAAATTCTGCGTTCTATGCAAGAGGACTTTCAAAATAAAATGTGAACTGGGAAATTTGACCAAGAAATGGCGAAAATAGGTCAAAAACCGAGTCTTTATCACCTTTTCTACCTAAAATACACAATCACGAATATATTTTGCGAAATAAATTGATTGAAGTGATAGATAAGGCTTTTGACCAACGGCATACTTTTTTCCGTTGTTATTTGATATAAGCCGACGGAGTAATTAGCAATAAGAGAGACGTAGACCTGATGGTCTCGGCCAGTAACTCTTGACGCCAAAAGGAGGCAGTGACAGATACGGTTAAATTTGGTACTACCCATTACTCGAAATCGATCACTGCGATCACTGGGTAGAGGCAATTATCGTAAAGTTTCTTGCCCAGAGAAACAACAGCAAGTGCGGGTGGCTGGAGTCGAACATTTATAGAAACGTTTATAGAAATTGCCCAAATATAATGTATGCGGTGTATGATAACAGTGAAAAACTAGCATAATAAGACCACCAGCAGTGGCGTAGCCAGGAATTTTGAAAGGGGGGGGGGGGTTAACGGCGTGTTTCGCTTATGGCGACACCCAGCAGTGGGGGTCTGGGGGGCCTCCCCCAGAAATTTTTGAAAAATTACTTTGAATCTGGTGCATTCTGAGAGTATTTTCAACAAAAATGTGGGTACCGTATGAATATTCCTGTAAAATGGTGCTGTCCGGTGGCATAGCTCGCTCTTTGCATGTTTCATTTAATATAAGGCAAATTTTGTTTTAGAAGCATAGACTGAAAGCATCATTCTCAATATCGTAACGTCACACGCTTGCCAAAGGGGAGGAGGTGCAACCCCAACCCACACCCCTTGGCTACGCCACTGATCACCAGCTAGCTAGAATTTCTTACCAAAGGAATCAAGATAGAACAACTGAATTCATCTTTGAACATACCTTGCTTGTGCATTGCTCGATGCTTCTGCACTTTGGCATGGTAGGTAGGAGTAATAAATATTGTTTTACACATAACAAATATAAAACAACCCCCCTTAAATATTCAGTTGAGATGTCATAAAAGACTCAGAAAAATAAACATTGCAGAAAACCGGCTCAGGGTGACCATGCGGATTCAGAAAAAAAGTACATAACAATAGAGAAATTATAATTAAATGCAATAAAACACAAATATACTACTTCAAATAAACTTTGTTCAATTAATTAAAGTAGTTTTGATGATACGAATTTTAGTACAAAAAAAAAAGGTCTGGCAGCACTACTTCTAAAAATATAGTTGGGCTAGGCTAGGTAATTTGATGACAAAAATAACTAATATATTCTAAGGTTGCATACAGACGGCGACGGTGACGTAGGATTTAAAGAACCCAATTAGTCTAACGGTTCATATTGACATTGATTCAACGTCTAAATATTGAATAATATTCAATCGTCGGATTTGCAGAAGGCGTCGTTAGATTTTCAAAAAATCGCCGAATAGGGAACTCGCCGAAAAAGGCTATTGCCGAATAGGGAACTCGCCGAATAGCAGCAGACACTTTCATAAAAGTAACCAACCAAAGCTAAGCAACACCTTAACATTACTTTTAACAGGTATAACATTTTTTTGTTAAATGTTGTGGTGTTGCTTAGCTATGTCTGTTTATGGTTGAAAAAGTACTGTAACCTCTCCACCCGAATTGTTTTATAAAAGTATTCACCAGATTTATATAAATACATATATTTTTTGTAGTTGCCCAGAATCAAGATGATGCATTTATAGATATTATGAAAAAAATTAAAGACTTTGTAAATTTTGATGCGAGGCAACCGCATCATGCCAATTTGGGCAGTTTTATAAATAGACTATGATCAGATAATTTCATATTTTTTGTTGCCCAAATCTAAAGGATACAGTTATGTAAATGGCAAAAATTAATGAATTTGTTCATTTTGGGGAAACTGCCTCACGCTAATTTGGGCAGAACTTTGCATAAATAGACTAATCAGTTTCATCAAATAATTTCATGTTTTCAGCTGCCCAAATCAACACGATGCATTTGTGAAAATTAATAAAATTAGCTGTATAGCAAATTTTGCGTTTTGATTTGGGCAGTTTCACAAAAGTATTAGAGACATACTTTGGTGGTTGCCCAAATTGGCATGATGCAGTTAGTTAAATGCATTTCGTACTACAGTTTGATCACCATGCAATACAATACATCAATACGGGTGTGCCAAATGAAAATTTTGCTGCACATTTCTTGTGCAAATAAGAGGCTGTACTTAGTTTGATAGGTAAAAGATATTAATTTATAGTTTTTCTTAATTCATGCAATTTTGTAGCTTTTCATATAGCAATTTTTGCCCGAATAATTGCAAAATTTTGCCCGAATTCGCGACGTTTTGAAACAACAGGGGGGGCGGCTGCCCCCCCTGCCCCCCTGGCTCGTACGGCTATGCTATCAAGAGCAATCATTTGACATAACTAACGCCCACTGTCCCACAGCGTTGTAAGGCTCTTCAAAGCAATTGTGCTCCTTGTTGACAATTGACATGACCTGTATTTTGAAGATCGCAATGATACGAAACAACAAGAATAGTTACATAACAATAAGAATAGGCTTCAGGGAAATTTTTTTTTGTAAACAAAACCACATAAACAAAATATAAAGTAGTGAATCCAGGCTTTTGTGAAAAAAACGGAAGCTACCCGCGTACCACTTGGAAAGCCTTTGCGTACCACCAGTGATACGCGTACCACAGGTTGGGAACCCCTGGTTTAATGAAATGGCGATAAATCATTCAAAGCATGTTAATTTTTGGAGCGTTGAGCGTTCAGAGATTCTTGTGCGTATGGTTTTAAACGCATAGAAAACATCGGACATAATTTTTTAATATCAAGATTTTAAAATTATCTCTTAAACCTAACTTCTGCAAAGTCCATTTAAACTTGTTAAGCAGTATAATTTGCTTCTAAGAACGAAATAAAAAGGATTATTCGGCGAAAATTGATGACGACGATAATTACGTTTTCTTGTTTTGTTGAACTATAACTGATCTATCTTCTTGAACGCAATTATGTCGAGGCAAAACGTTAAACGACGAGAGGACTTGAGCATTGTGCAGTAATGGTTGGGGCGAAACAACAGCCAACTAACTGTGCAATAATTACAATTGGAAAACATTCGATTTGATGAGATTGATCAATCCCACAATGAATCGAATGGAATTGTGATCATGTTGTTGTTCTCAATAGAATGAAGAAAAAACCATTGAAATTATGAGATATTGGATTATTATGTGCTCGTAATATTTACTTATAAATTTAAAGAATTAGTTTTACTGTATAACAGTGTTGGCACCATCTTTGAATTACTTCATCACAACACATTGATTACACTTATTTAATTTTTCAACAAAGTTCAAACCTCCAGTGGAAGCCAAAGCATGACCACAACGACCTTCATTCATATCAACGCTGTTGTACCATTTGTCTTCAACAATGTTGTAACTTTCACATGAAGTCAAACCAGTGCTACCATCTTCCCAGCCACCAACAGTGAAGATGGAATCTGTTCATGTATAAACAATGATTCTCTTCAATTGTAATTTTGTTCAAAATAATTAGGTTAAATAAATAACAGAAACTTGAATAAATAGATTTAATCATTTTCATACGTATTGCCAAAAAGAATACAAATTTTATATTAAACAATGCGAACAAATTTTGTTATGTATGAACGCTGGAATTAAATCATAATTAAAATCCTCTTATTTTGTATTACTTAACACAAAGGTGTGCAACATGCGGCCCACGGGCCAAATGCGGCCCGCGAAGAAAAATTATGTGGCCGCGAAGATGTGCCAATTTTGAATTGTGTGCGGCCCGCGAAACGTGTTTATAATTTAGTTTAGTCTGGTACGTGTGAACAATTCATTGTGGAGTGGATTATTGTAAATTTTGCACCTTCTGTTAACCATTTTAAAAGTCTCCCACCGGCCACCGCTAATCCATTGTATTTAATTATTTGGAACGTAAAAATGTATGGTCACATAAAAGGCATTATGAACAAAGTACGACTTTGGAAAGCTTACGTACAGACAGGAAATCTTTTCCACTTTCCAACTTTAAGAGACTATGGAATGCATCGTAAGAAAAAAACTGAATTTGCTGACCAACTTGAAAAATTGTTGTATGAATTTTTGGCTCGTTTCAAGGACTTCAAATCTCATGAACATTTGTTTGGTATATTCGCTTCGCCATTCAACACAGACATTAACAAAGCACCAGAAGTAATAACTTGAACTGATTGATCTTCAAGAGAAAACGGATTTGAAAGCAAAGTATTTAAAAATGAATCTTAGCGATTTTTACCGAAAACATTTCAACTAAGATAACTTTCCACATTTGAAAAATCCATGGCTTCAAAAATGGCACTGTTTGGCTCAACATATTTGTGCGAACATTTTTTTCTAAAACGGGCGTCATGAAATTTTCCTATTGATCGGTTCTGACAGATGAACACTTGGAAAATGGACTTCGAATTGCGATCACTTCCATTAAAGTAAATTTGAAAAAAGCCGTCGGGAAAAGAAGCCAGCAGCAAACTTCTCACTGAGCTCGTTTAAAGACGGTGTGACAATAAATTTGAATAACAGTTTTCTTCAGAAATTTATGCGTCGTAACGTATTATTTCTGGAAGGAGATAACCCCTAATATAAAAATAATATAAATAACAAAAACACTACTCTTTTGTGGCTGCAACTAATAGAAATCATATGTTAAATAAACGTGCGGCACGCGGTTTCACCCAGTTATTCATATCTGGCCCTCCTGTAATAAAGGTTGCACATCCCTGACTTAACAAGTCACTGCGCAAAAAACTATCTACACGCGTCGCACTTTTGAGGCGATTGGTGGGTTCCGGCTGGGGAGCTGGTGCTAAAACTCTTCGTACAGCTACCCTAGCCCTTGTTCATTCCACCGCTGAGTACTGCGCGCCGGTCTGGTGTCGTAGTTCTCACACCCATCAGATTGATACCGCCATCAACGACGCACTGCGTACTGTGACTGGATGCCTGCGTCCCACTCCAACGGACTGCCTACCCATCCTAGCAGGCATCCAACCCGCTGAGCTACGCCGTAAAGGAGCCACGATTTCTCTCGCTCGCCGCGCTTTGGACCCCAACCATCTCCTCCACGCAGCATTCAAGAGACCACCACCTATAAAGCAGCGGCTGAAATCAAGACGCCCCTTTGTGACTGCCGCACAACAACTACTTAAGAACGCAGAAGAACTTGGTTTAAGTGCGGCACACTGGACGAACCATATGTGGAACACGGAATGGCAAAATCACACCTCCACGCTCCGTGACTTCATACCCGACGCTGATCCCCGTCCACCAGGGATGTCCCTCGCAAGGCTTGCGTGGGTCAGGCTTAACCGCCTGCGAACTGGCGTCGGCCGCTTTCGTTCGGACATGCACAAGTGGGGCCTGGTTCCTTCATCAGAATGCGAGTGTAGTGCCACTGAACAGACCGCAGACCATGTCATCCACCACTGCCTAATCCACCGGCCTCCACACGGTGCGCATGGTCTGAGGGTCCTGGACGACGAGACTGCTGAGTGGCTGAAGATTTCCTGCCCTCCAATCTAGCCTGGAAAGATCGCTCATACGCCATCATCATCACTTAACAATCAGAAACAAACCAATAATTTATGTTGCTATTCTTATTGATTCAAAGATTTAAAAACAAAGAATTTTGATGATTTTCTGGAAGTAGACAGGAACGAAAAACTTACTGAGTTAAGTGGACACTGGACACCTCGTTACCAGAAAGTTTCATTATTCATTCAACACTAGGTGTGAGTATATGTAGATTATGCTTGCTACTTCTCTAGAAAAAATTTCCTGATAGAGGAAAATGAGGGACGGCACAAGGTTTTTCAAAAATAAAAATGGGACGACGAGAAAAAAACTAGATATTATTTAAAAAATAACCCAAAATCAAAATACTAGATGTGGGATTTGAACCCAAGCGGATGCTAGTCCATTGGTACTTAAGACCAACACCTTAAACCACTCGGTCAATGTAGTTTGGTATAAACACGTGCTCAGTATGTATGACCCACCTAAAAATTGTTTTATTGGGTCTGTTTTAAACAACATAAAATAGTTTATTGCAATTTCATTTAAAAAAATGTTTTGCTCAATACATAATAGTTCAATGATACAACATAATAGTTCAATGATAAAACAAAGACGTTTGAGAAATAATTCGACTGTGGAAACTCGTGATCATGAAATTATGTGATATAGCATATGCTTAAGCTATTCAAACAAGCGGTGCTAGCAGTTTATCAAAGGGTGTCATCCTATTAAAGCAAGCAATTAAGTGGTATGATACATCTCGTTATACGGATTTGGTAGGAATTAGGGAAATATGGGTTCGTTTTTATACGCATCAATCAGTGTAGCAGATAAATTTTGTAGTTTGGCTACGATACAAGACAATGTATTAGGCTAGACATCAATTAAGTTTCGTTTCCAAGACCTGCTTGTGGGCTTCTACCCAGCAATCAATTGAAGTGAAAAAATTTAGTTGTGGGTTTATACTCGTAAAAAAAATGTTGGTTTGAATGTAACTCACTGAAATTAGGCTATAAGTAGATCTGGAAAAAATTATTGCATAAAGTTAGAAGCATAGAACCTGTAAAACAATGCGTTGCTAAAAAACATCTTTCAATGTGATAAAGTAGTTTAGTATACGCTACCTTTTGGTTTTGTCATTTTTTCCTTTTGTTGGTGCCAAATTCGTGCGTTTACTTTGAAGTTTTCTACATGTTTGCGCCAGCAAAGAAAAAATATATTGAATTGAATGTATCTGTTGTAGGTTGGATGTTTGTCTATCAAGTTAGTTATAATTATTTTAAGCACTGCTGGGCTTTATAAAGCTGAAAAAACAACCTGTTATGAAAGTCCATAAACAATATTGATTAGTTACTTATGCAAGTCAACAACGAAACCAAGGAGAATTTTGTGTTATAAATAAAGTGGATCTTGTGCAATAAACCACCAAACCTTGAATGATAAATTTACATCAATACTACAAAAGTTTTACTCTTCAAAGCATTTAATGAAAACAAATCCAACTTTGAAGCTTTCTTTGTTTAATAAAAAAATCTTGTAGCCTACAATGGCTCCGGAGATTGCAAAACACATATGTACCAAAGAGGTATTAATAAAAAGGCTTTAAAAATGATTTATGCAATGTACAACTCATCACGATTAAAAAAAATATTACGTTGTTATTTTAAAACAGTAAATTTTAGGTTATCATTATCTTTACAGATGAATTGTATTATATTCTAATATGTTTGATAAAACTACCAGCATACACATTTTAGCATTTACAAAGTAAGCCATGCTTGTGTTTAACAAAAATAGCAGGAGAGTTGAAAATGTAAAAAAACACTTGTGACCCCAGTATTAACAAGACAACTAATAGTTTTTTTATAAATGGAAGCATGGAATAGATCACGGAACCAACAGCTCAACAACAAAAATTTCAGAACAAAATAGAAGTGAAGCATTAAGTCAACGGTGTTATCATTTAAATGTCTAATGTGACACATCGAAAGTGTTTGCAAATTATAAGTGTGGTTTGAGTAGCTACATTTTATGCTTTCAGGCACTCTGATATGATTGCTGGAAATACTTCATCTTGATTTTTTATGCTAAAAACTTTACAAACTGAATTGAGCAACATACAAAAAATAGATTAGCAGATGAATTATAAGAAAACAAAATATTTATCTAAGAATAATTCACGTTAATTGACAATAAGTAGTAATAAATAAATAAAAATTACGTTTTGTTTTACAAACTAAAAAGTAGTTTTGACAAATTGTAAACTGAAAGTTTGTTCTAATAACATAGACACAAAAAATTATTTTAAATCACAAACTTAAATTTTCGTTTACAAACTGAACAACAATTTCAACAAAATCACAAAGTTTTTATTGCACAAACCAATTATTAACTAACTACAAACATTATGTTCCATAATTCACAAACTGAAAAATAATTTAGCAAATTTTATGTCCTTTTTTTTACAAGTCTAAGGAAACTACAACAAAACATCACAACCTTCAAGTTTCTGTTTCGTAATTGTAAAGTTAAAACCTGTGTTCAGAATCTTGTTTGTGTGTTCTTATCATTAAGTGTGATTATGTGTTGCAACAATTTGTCTCATAGCTGTTCATTTGGGTGTTCTGGTTCCATAAAAAAAGAACGGTAAATGTTTAGCTGTTATTAGCACCACATAAAAAACGTCAAAGTTATTTATGCAAACACCAATGAAAAAAGTTACATTGTTTTGACCAAGCCATTATTCTTACAATCTTTAAGTGATACTATATCAACAAAAATAATTTCCAAGTTAGTTATATTTATCAAAATTACTATAAAATTTTAGCTAAAATTACTGCTGTAACGATATTTATCAAACAAATGCTTAGCAAAATGATAAACACGATAGGGCACACAGATCTAAACTGAACAATACCAAAGCAGGAGGTTCTTTGTCTTAATTTAGTGGTTGTGTATTGAGTTGTATCGTCATGTTATTATCATAGAGTGGTTTAGTTGTAATAAGCATCATAAAACAAAATCGTAAATGTTATTCCTACATGGTAAGCCTAAAGTTATGTTGTTTTGACCAAGCTATTTTTCTTACAACCATTAAGTGATAGTATATCAACAAAATTAATTTTCCAGATTAGTCACATTTATTGAACATTACCATAAAGTTTTAGTTAAAACCACTGTTTTAGCGAAACGTAGAACTAACGAAATAAAGGTTTACCGAAACCAAATTAAACCGAAACGAAGATTAATCGAAATAAAGATGACAATTGCAGTATTTATTAAGCTTTTGGACAAGTCACAGAGACTAAGCACACCTTTGACCATACAACAAACTAAAAGCAAGTCACTGATTAAAAGAATCAAAGTATAACGAAATTCACTAACCCATACAAAGTAAAAAACAGTGAAACCTCATTGATTTACCGATATAACATAAAGATCTGGAATCGAGCCAATAGACCTACCTATCAGAATCAATAGTGAAAACTCTATTCTTACAAACAAACACTTTTGCGAAAAAACATGGCTACACCCAAACCGACAAAAAATTAACAAAACTTTTATAAAATTAACTTAATTAAACCCCGCATATTAACCGATCTATAAACTTTACGTCTTTTACAGTTATAAAATTTAAACAACATCAAAGAACCCACCATGATGTGACATCAAAAATGATTTTCCATAGACTAGTATACGAGGTGTTAGGTAGGAAGTGCTAGGTTAGTTGTTTGGTAGAAGTTAGATTATTGCAGTGGTTGTCAGCAGTGTGTGTCTACAGTTATAAAATTTAAACAGCATTATGATGTTAAATCAAGAATGACTTTGTTAACTTTAATTTCAGGTAACAAAGTTGCTTTGTGTATTACTAAAAATATGTTGGTTATTTTTTAAAGTCTTTTCAATGTCATATATTGCAGTTATTGCAACCACCTTATCTCTAACAAAAATTATGATGCATTTGCATTACATAAATCACAGCTTGGACGTCATCTTTCGTTGTTATTGCGTCCATAAATTGCTTGTTTGTTTGTATTATAAATGAAGTCAAATCTTTGAAGTTATTACGGACTATATTATGTTACAACTATAAAACATGTGTAAATAGCTCTTTCTTTTTGAAATGTCTCCAATGAACGCAGCTGACAGTTACTGCCGTGACTACCGGTTTGCAAAGAAAATGAACTCTGTGTTGGTTTGTTGTCAGATTACCACAGCAGACAATTAGATCTTTCCGAGACAGCTGGCAAGGAAAATGAACTCCGTGTTGGCCTGTTGACCAAATACCACTGCAGACAGTTTAGACGAGTCAATATAAGGTTGAACCCCAAAAAAATTGATACAAAAGGTTTTTTAACGGATTCTTTTACCTATGGGCCTACTAAATAACATACTAAAAGTCTACCAAAATCGGACCTCCAGAAAAGGGTCATTTTCAAGATGGCGTCCAAGATGGCCGCCGGGATGTTATATTGCCTATATCTCAATTGCTATTCAAGTTAGAAAGGCGGTTTAGGTGTCTATCCCTAGGTTTTCGGGGTCAATGAATCGAATTAAATAGGTTAAATTACGATAGGCTGGTTATCTACTGAGATACGCATGATTGTATATAATATACGACCTGGGGGAGCTCGGGGACATTTCGGACGCAGCGATAGGCGAACATCAGACAGAGCAGAGCACGATATTAGCAAATTCACTTGAGGCTTGAGATAAACCGCAAACAAAATCATCTTGACTTCCATTATGTAACACGAGCTTGAGAAAAGTGGTTTTCCAACATTTCAGTTTCTATACTTTTGGCAGCTTGATAAGCCGCATAGTGGTAAAATTTTCAGAAACAACTACTCACTTTTTATCTGAATAAATTCCATATGTATTGGTGAAAAACGATTTCCATTACAATTTAAAATAAAACATTTTTTCGAAAACAAAACATTCGAAAATCCGTCCGTAGTATCCCCAATCTCCCCTAATAAGATGGAATTATCATAACAGCATATTACATGCGGCATAACAGGTACGGTACTATCAATACAGGAATCTAAGAAAAACTGCAACCAACAGGAGGCCCGTACTTGGCCTCCTACAGTAGATGAATACAGGGGGTTAATCTGTTCTAAAGAATGGCGTACCATTGAAGTCTGGACACAGACACATTCAGAAAATCATCGGAATTACAACAGTAGACTACAAAGGTAAATCGTAAACCAGGGTGATCTACCGGTTTGTTGTCTTATTGCCCACGGCTGTCTCTATTCATCATCTTCCGACTCGTCTAGAAGAAACTTGTTATGTGGATTGTCACATTCCTGCAGTTGGCATGGTCCACATGCAGCGGTACATGGTAGTCCGTATCCTCTACAGGAGCAGCGGAGTGTCTTACAGGCAGTGGAGCATTTGCAATGAATGACCTTCAAGAGACTGTCTGGAGCCGGACGGCCCGTTTCGGTGAGTCCGATTCGGTGAGTCCGATTTGGTGAGTCCGATTCGGTGAGTCCAATCCCTACTCAGTAATTTTTTCATTTTTTTTTTTGTATTATTGGGTACCGTAGCCTAATTATCATTGCCGTTTTAGGGTTAGGGGTAAGGAGTTAGGGTTAGGGGTTAGATGTTAGGAACTCACCGAATCAGACTCACCGAATCGGACTCACCGAATAGTAGCAGACCCGTCTGGAGCAGCCTTCATTTTTGACATAAGTGGGATGAGCCAATTCTTTTGCAGGTTCCACCCCCAATTCATGACATCCATACTCTCTGCTTTTCCCTTCCAGACCATTATCTGGTAGTAAACTCGACGACAGTGAAATTGGGTAGCAGGTTCAGTTGGTGGCAGACGCTCGGGCGTTACAAATGATGAAGCAGAGACAACTTTCTTGCTGAAGGTGTTGTATCGCATTGTCGCAAGGGAATCTGTGCTTTGGCCATCAAAGAAGACAGCCATTACTTGGCACCCAAAGTCATCGATTATCTCTGTGGTCTGGTTTGAGGCAGTGAATGCTTTAGCACAAGACCGAAGAACAGGATCTCCATGCACAAGTTTCCGAAAAGCAGTCTTCTTGCCAACACCGAATATCCGAGACGTAGTGTCGTCGTCGTCGTGTGAGCGTCTGGGGCCGAGGGTCTATCCTTTTACCATCCCAGATCCACGATGTTCCCGGACTACACTGGAAGGTTACTAGAGAGCAGCCAGTCTTTGGTTTCATCGTTGGTCACAACCAGTCATGGCATGGATAAATATCAACTCAGAACACATGTCATGTCCAAAGATTTTTTTCAAACGGTTGATGTTATATACTTTGGTACTACCAAAGTAGTGACAACACTAGTGAGTAGTACAACACTAGTGACAACGTTCCTTAACGAAGCATCTTGCAAGAAAGGTGAACATACGACAAGTTTTGAACTGATCTTCTCCAGGTCAGCAGCGTCCCTTTTCATCCTTGCCTTTGTTGAATCCTTGTGCTGTTCAGATGTCGTGAATGACAAGTTTGTAAACTCTTGCATAGCGATGTTGTATTCTGATGTTATGGACCAGGACAATGGACATGGTCCAAAGGGCTCTCTGCTTTTCATCCATTCCACTTCCGTGCGTCATACCCCCAGTGGTTTTCAACGACCTCATCAATGTCGTCTCGATGACGAGATCTGAGCTGAGACCTGCCCAGAACTGGCTGCTGCGACGGATAACATGAAACAAGATCCAAACAAAAAGCCCCGACTTTTAAAAACATCAAAAATACCGCTTGATTGCGTACAAAAAAACCCAAACTAGCCAAAATCGGCGGGAAAATAGCACGCCTGGCAAAACTCTTGCAACTAGCATGTTGCTCCAGGATGGTCAAAATAAAACTATGCAGCAAATATCGCGTCGATGGCGCGAAAAAATGTTGCTTTTTTTCATAACTAACTTTCTTAACACTATTAGCGTTTTAGCACTTAAAATATCCTAAAAATAGCAAAATGAAAGCCTATAAATTATAGTCCAAAAACTCCAGACTCAAAAATAAAACCACAGAAGTGCATTAAAAAAACAAGTTCTGGCAGTCCTGAGTGACTTTGCCTGAATAAATCTTTTTGACTTGAACAACGATAACTTTGCTTGCATTGTGATGCGACTATGCACGCATTTATGTGATTATAATGTCACAAACACAAGAACAATAACAACTTGAATACCACCATCTACCCAATAGGCAAAATTATTTAGAAATATGCCGTACATTTCCTTGAAAATGACCCCTTTCTGGGGGTCCGATTTTGGTAGACTTTTAGTATGTTATTTAGTATGCCCATTGGTAACAGAATCCGTTGAAAAACCTTTTGTATCAATTTTTTTGGGGTTAGGTGCCTTTTTTCCGTATATTGACTCGTCTAGTTAGAACTTTCCGAAACAAAATACGTTTCTTTTTGAAATGATATTAAATCAAGAATGACTTTGTTAACTTTAATTTCAGGTAAAAAAGTTGCTTTGTGTATTACTAAAAATATGTTGGTTATTTTTAAAGTCTTTTCAATGTCATGTATTGAAGTAATTGCAACCACCTTATCTCTAACAAAAATTATGATGCATTTGCATTACATAAATCACAGCTTGGACGTCATCTTTCGTTGTTATTGCGTCCTTAAATTGCTTGTTTGCTTGTCCTAGTTGCAGAAAATTAATTACAAAAATAGTGAATGTATACCGTGCGTAATAAACTATTAAATTGTAAATACACATGGTTGTTTTAGTCTATGTTTATTCAAAAGATAGAACAATTATTATATTTACATCAAAGTCCAGGAAAGGTATGGCTCGCGTTTGCTAATCTCAAAGGTGGCCTGCGTTTGCTATTCTGAAGGGGTGATCCGCGTTTGCTAAAGGTGGTTTGCTACAAGCGTTTGCTAAAGGGGTTGCTCATTTGTATGTGATCCGCGTTTGCTAAAAAGGGGTTTGCTACAAGTATTTTCTACAAGTGTTTGCTAAAGGGTTTGCTAAAGGGGTGACTCGTGTTTGCTAATCTGAAAGGGTTACCCGCGTTTGCTAAAAAGGGTTGCTAAAGGTATGGCTCGCGTTTGCTAAAAAGAGGCTGCTAAAGGAGTGAGTCGCGTTTGCTAAAAAAGGGTTTGCTAAAGGGATGATCCGTGTTTGCTAATCTGTAGGTGACGTACGTTTGCTAAAAAGAGGCTGCTAAAGGAGTGGGTTGTGTTTGCTAATCTGAAGGTGATCCGCGTTTGCTAAAAAGGGTTTGCTACAAGCGTTTGCTAAAAGGGTGACTTGTGTTTGCTAATCTGAAGGGGTAACCCGCGTTTGCTAAAAAAGAGGCTGCTAAAGGTATGGCTCACGTTTGCTAAAAAGGGTTTGCTACAAGCGTTTGCTAAAAGGGTTTGCTAAAATGGTTTGCTACAAGCGTTTGCTAAACCAAGGCAATAATCAGCCATTCAACACTACTCACAGTGATGTTAATTAGTTGTAAATTGCGTCGTGGATCCCACGTCGAATCAACAAAAGCGTTTGGCCGTCAAGTTGGTTGCAGGTTGGCAAATGGTTGGGAAAGGATTGGGCCAACAAGTGCGCCACCCTGGGATCGATGTTTAGCCAACCAATTTTTATGACTGACGATTCGCCAAAGTTGACCCGCTAGCCAAATATCTTACGCGCCAACGTAGGGCACCCGGAACGTTTTCGATGGTCAACGTTAGGCCAACGACACGCTGTTGTGAGGGAAGTGCCAGCGGTACGCGGGTGACCTGTCAAGGGTTATGCCGAGGTAAAAAGATTCGGCACAGTAGGGCAGGCGTTCCCCATCAATGTTGATGTTTATCTCACGCTTTACCTCCCGGTTGTTAAGGTGGAAGGCCGCCGACACTGTCTTTACCTTGCTGATCTGTAGCTTTCATTTCTGGAATAATATTGATAACGTTTGCATGTCTTGGCTGAGGTTTTTCTGCACTGACTGCCAGTTTCCCGCTGAGTGAAGGAGTGCCAGGTCGTCTGCGTAAGCATATTTTCTGGTGATGTTGGGTGCAGGTCGTAGGTGTATATGTTGAACAGAAGAGGAGCCAAGGCTGAGCCCTGTGGGACGCCGTTTTTAGGTCGGCGTAGTCTGCTTCGACGACCACTACCGGTTGTGAGGGTAAAACTGCGATTTTGCACAAGTTCCATCATCATATGGAGTTATGGACCACGTGTCTGTCAGAGAGCACACGGAGTAAGTTAACTTGCACGTAAGGCCGCTATGCTATACGGTATCATAGGCAGCCGTGAGTGAGATCAACGAACACGGTGCCAGCTTTCTTCTTAACCGAAAAACTGTCCTCAATGTCTTGGATCATATTTAAGTGTGATCTGATCTACGGTTGATTGTCCATGTCGGAAACCAGCTTGTTCACGGGAAAGCTGAGGATCTATTATTGGTTCGACACGGGCGTAGATGAGGTTCTTGAAGGGGATACAGAGTAGTGCCGGATTAACCAAATGCGGGGCCTGTAGCAGATTGATTTGATGTACAGATAAAAATGACCGGCAAGTAATTGAATATTTTATAGATTTGATTTAAATTCTACAACAAAAATAAAAAAAAGTCTAATGTAATGTTTTATTTGCAAGGAGAAACATAAAAACTTCAACAATATCATGCAAAGGTCTTTTCGACACATTTTGATCTCTGCAAATTTGGCAATTATTTCAGATGAGTTCAATGAATTCAGAACGTCATTTTCAATATTCAAAAGAGTTAAATTGTGCAACCGCTCTTGCCCCATCGTGTTTTGCAGATAGTTTTTAATCAACTTTAACTTTGAAAATGATCTCTCTCCAGTAGCCTACAATTAGTTACCATCATACATAGATAAATGCGTAAGAAATTGTCAATGTTAAGAAACGTGGTGCCAATATTGCTTTCTTTAAAATATATCAATATCTTTAATTAAAGTGAAATAGTTGAGTTCTGGAGAGGAGCAATCAATAGCAACGTGCTTTACGAATTCTGAAAACTGAGGTAGTTCATCTTTCAATGCGTCTTCCAAATTCTTGGAATAGCCTATGCTTCTAAAAGTCTGTCAGCACTTTCTTGGATCTGCGCAGGTGTTACGTCATGCAGATTTCGTAAAAAAATAAACCGTGTGTTCAATTGTATACACACCTACAATTGCTTTGGACGTTGCTCCAGATTGATTTTAATTATCCATTGCATCTGGAACAGAACGGCCACTGCCTACATCTTCATCGCGCCTTCGATTTCGGACAATTCTTCTTGTGCTTGTTAGTCGGTAATCCGGTACTTGAGTCAGCTTCTGCGCCTCTGACTCAAGTACCGGATTACCGACTAACAAGCACGAAGAAAGGCAGAAGAAGCACGAAGAAAGTACGAAACACGACATTGAAGAAAGCACGAAGCAACAAGCACGAAGAAAGGCATTGAAGAAAGGCTTGAGTTACCTGGAAGCGATCGAGTAGGCGATTCCAAAAAAGCACTAAGATTCCAGTTTCTAAGCTAAGCAACCCATTTTCTCGAGGAGTCTATTTGCCTGCTGTCGACATTCTGCCTTTTGCTCTTGGTCATTCGCAAGTTTATCTGGTGCCTCATTTATAAAAGGAAAACGTTCTTTAATAACCTTAATGACATCAGCTCTTGTGGACCATCGTGCTGCAGAGTTGCATCTCAAAATATCTAGGATTAGCATCGTGGGCTCGTGGCACTCGATCAGGAAGTTGCCTCCAGCGGAAATTACCGGTTTTTAAAGTTTGCAATAGTTAGGAAAGGACAAGAGGTTGGGACTAGTAATTTAATCCTACAACTAGGCTATAATATGGTAGCCTAATGACAGGAGGGACCAGGAGAAGGTTCAGTTCAGTTCAGTTATTTTTATTTCTGACCATCACAGCAAAAACAATACACGTCAACATAGCAACGGACGAGAAAAAGGTAGAAGCGACAAAACGCGAAAGTTAAAACGTGCTTGTGACCGAAGTAAGTTATTAAGTTGAAAGAAATCTGGCACGGTCGCTACACCTTCAAAAAAAATTTACGATAGACAGAGAAATAAAATAAAATGTTACAAACAAAAATAAAAAAACAGCCCATAATTTTATAGCTTAAGCTGATATTTCAAGAATTGTATAAATAAACATTTGCTATGAAGATCGGCCATGGTGCGTTATCAAGAGTGCTTTGATGGTCGTGAGGGTAACACATCTTGATGCGTTTAACTCATGGCAAAGAAAAGCAAGGCAGGCAAAAGAAAACCCCACAAAGAAATCCTACCACAGGCAAAGCCATTTCAAGCGCAACGCACCAAGCCTTGCACGACTCACAAAATAGTTACAACTTGGCGACACGAAACAATGACAAAAACAAATAAAACAAACAAGCAAAAACAACATCATAATCTTGCGGAAATCCAATTATACCAAGGGAAGTTATGTCTTGCAGATATCAAGTGTGGATTGATATAAAGTTACGTCGATAAAGCGATAAACCCCAGCCAACTAAACTCGTCACCTCTACGCCGATCCAACGTCAGCAAACGTTGAATCAATGCAAAAACGACAGGCCCCGCTAGCCGGGATGTAGTAGTGGCATGTCACAGTAATATGAGAAACTTGGGTTACGGTGTGTTTTACCCGTTAAATAAAAAAAATAGTCCAATTCGGCATATTACGTTGAAAAAATTAGCAAATAAACAGACAATAGCATGACGATCCGGACCAAGATATTGATATAGAACAACTGGTTGGAGCACATGGCCACCACTTCACCGAAAGGCGATTGGCAGAAGAGGATGGAAAAACTTCTGTAGGCCCTGTAAAACCTCTGTAGGCAAAAGTACACTTGTTCTTTCCCCCCTCCTGATTTTCGGTAATCCAAATTAAATAAATCATTCGTTTTTCATCTGTTGCATGCGGTACACGACAGCTGGGCGAGACAAACTGGGCGATACCCACTTGGGCGAGACCAGGTGGGCGACGAGACAAGTGGGCGACGGACCAAGTGGGCGACGGGTCAAGTGGGCGATGAGCGAAGTGGGCGACGGACCAAGTGGGCGACGAGTCAAGTGGGCGACGAGCCAAGTGGACGACGGCCAAAGTGGGCGACGGAAGCGAAAGTTTAAAATACAATGATTGATTTGTGGAAGGGAGGCAATGAGAGTTCTCACGCTGAGTTTCACGAAGCATTGGAAGCAACATTTTCAATTTTCTTTGTAGTCTAGTAATAGCGCTTGCTGTTTGATGTTAATTTGCATTCGTTTGTCTCTTTTCTGAGAGGTTTCTCTTAAGCTTCACGATAAACCCTGACGCCGCAAATTGCAAAATAATGTGTCAAGACGATGTCACAATGCAAATTAACATCAAACAGCAAGCGCTATCACTAGACTACAAAAAATAATAAAAATGTTGCTTCCAATGCTTCGTGAAACTCATCGTGAGAACTCTCATTGCCTCCCACAAATTAATCATTGTATTTTAAAGTAAAAATTAAGTCATATTTTATACTGACAACCTTCGATAACGGTTAGGGAGCGTTCATAACTGACTTCAACCAGACAACCACTCTTTGGTTATTCGTTTGTCTGTTTTCTGAGAGGTTTCTCTTAAGCTTCACGATAAACCCTGACGCCGAATATTGCAAAACAATGTGTCAAGATGATGTCACAATGCAAATTAACATCAAACAGCAAGCGCTATTACTAGACTACAAAAAAAGAATGAAAATGTTGCTTCCAATGCTTCGTGAAACTCAGCGTGAGAACTCTCATTGCCTCCCTTCCACAAATTAATCATTGTATTTTAAAGTAAAAATTAAAAGTCATATTTTTTCCGAACGGCTAAACTTTCGCTACCGTCGCCCACTTTGGCCGTCGCCCACTTGGCTCGTCGCCCACTTGGTCCGTCGCCCACTTGACTCGTCGCCCACTTGACTCGTCGCCCACTTGGTCCGTCGCCCACTTGTCTCGTCGCCCACCTGGTCTCGCCCAAGTGGGTATCGCCCACTTTGTCTCGCCCAGTTGTCGTGTACCGGTTGCATGGTATTGGTATTATATTTATCAGTGCAAGACGAAAACTGGTTTGGTGTTGGCAACACTAATAAGAACAAAAAATTTGTTCCAAGCAAAGTTAATGGACCGTCACTGAGCCGAAAACTAAATGGAGATTTAAAGGTGATTTTTATCAAGTTACGTAAGTTGGCTGCTTCAAGTAACTTTACTTCTCCGAATTGCAATACGCATGAAACTATTGGTTGTTGAGTGCGGCTAATAATGTTAACTGGAATATTTTAAGTCCAATCTTCTTACGCTTTTGTGTGCATAAACAAAATTAGAAGTCGGTACCGTACCGATAGGTACTGATGAATAATAGTTTTTCCTAATTTGTGTCAAAACTTTTAGTCGCCAGTGTGCAGTGTAAATACAAACTAATAGTCTACAAAAAAACTGCAGACCTATTCTATCTTTGACAATTTGTACGGTACCTTAGAAATTCCATAAAATACGGTATGTATCAGAAAATAAAGTTTAGTAGATCACAGAGCTGTATGGATCCACGATTTCTAGGATCTTGATCTGACTATTTGCTGAGATCTGGAATCGACAATTTCTGCATATCTCACACTCAAATCTGTTATTAATTTCACATCTGAAAATTTGTCAAAAAAATATTTTACCGCTTAGCAAATTCACATAGTACTTTCTGCCAAAAGATGTTTGCAAAATGGATTCATGAAATTCACTAGCATACTAATTAGTAGGCATAGGCTACTTGTTGATGTTATAGTACTTTTTACTTCCATGGGAACAATCAAGCAACTGGAGTTGTTTGTTTGTTTGTTATATCTTTATCCTGCATTGCGGGAAAGCGGACTTGAGCGCTATGCATTGGTGTACGCCTTCCGACGTACACCTGACCACTCTGCAGCCGACGGCAATGTCTGTTTCCGGTTGTTTACTCTACTTATGATTTAAATTTAGTACTACCCATTACTCGAAATCAATCACTGGGTAGAGGCAATTATCGTAAAGTTTCTTTTCCATGAAAACAACAGCAAGTGCGGGTGGCTGGAGTCGAACATGCAGGCTCTCGACTGCGAGCCCAACGATGTTACTTATCTTCATTCAGACGCAAAGCGAAATTGCATACCACTTTAATTTAAACAACCACTATTGTTACTAAAATAAGCGTTGAGTGCATAGCAAAGCTATCTTTAAAACATGTAAGGTAAAATAATAAAGTAAAGTCTACCATCATTTGTCAACTTAATGGGGAATAGGTGGAATCCTTAATGGTTAGGGTTAGAAATAGAAACATTTTTAACCCTAACCAAATAGGTGAATCCTTATTATGGGTTAGGGTTAGGAATAAAAACATTTTTAACCCTAACCCTCAATAAGAATGCAACCTATTTCGTCCCCTGAAGAAATCAAGAGAAATTTTTAAATGTTTGCGGCAACTCCAATCAGCGACTTTGGCTCTGTTGTATTTTTCTCAATCTTTTGCAGGGGATGAAATCGGGGGACCAAGTGTTCAGGAGACGAATTAGGTTGCACCCACCTTGTACTTTGTAGACTACATTGTAACTCATACTCATCCATATTCATCTCTCTACCTTAAAAACGTTTAACACATACTGCTGCAGTAAACATAGGCAATAAGCAAAACTACCGTAATGATTAGAAAAACAGTCATCTTCAAACACTAACTTTAATCTAACCATAATCTCAGTGTTGCTGTTGCCACAAACGCAATGGTTTAAAGCTTAATCTGGTGTAAGGGTCCAGGAGTTACTACGGTCTGGAAGTCGTTGTATCTTCCCAACCTTCTGGAAGTAATTAAACAAAGGTTGTCAAATTTTACCAGTGCAGCAGTTTAAACAAAAATAAAATTAAAACAACCTCTTGTGACAAAATCATTCCTGTGTTTGAATAAAAAAATTGTTTAATATTTGAATCATTCATCATAATCTAAATAATACAGGACCAGGACCGAACAAAGCCCAATGGCGATGATATTACGGGTAATGGGGCAGGCTTGGTAGAGCTGGAAGCCTCCAGCCTGGCCTCACACATTGGCGGCAGATCTATGATGATCATCTCCCAATGAACTGCGGTGACATTGGGTTCCGGTAGCAAGACCCGTGTCTGGGCTGGCCTATCTAGGATTTCCCGCAGCCCACCCCACATGGGGAAGCCCCTAGAAAAGGTGGGGTAAACATCGGACACCGCAAATCACATACAATGTGACTTTTGCCCACATCTATTCCATCATAGACTGGGCCTCCAAAGCCACATACGACATCACCATCCAAAACCAAATTCAATTTGAAGACGAAACCAATGCTCGGACACGAGCTGGAGCCGACGAAATAATACATCATGCAAGCTTTGAATTTTATTCAAGGCAGACATGTTTAATGTTTATGCTTGATGGCAGTCTAAATTGGAATAGTAAACTGCTTATCTCAGTCTGACTATATTTTATATGATTTTGTGCTACTTTTTTGCCACTGCTAACATGTACAGTGTCAACTAGCATTTGTAATTTTGCTGAAACTCACGAGACAACCTGGCAATACTGGTGCAAGTATTTTTTTATTTTATAAAAGTTGAAACTAAAGTTAAGGCAATGTTCGATCAATTTTACTTATCATTGTGTGTAAAGACAAGATACTTATTGACAAAGTATAAGAACACAACTCATTTAAATTTTTAAGAAGTCCGTTTGAAAAACATGACTGTAAAATTTTTATTTTCTTTGTATTGCTCAGTTCAGTTTATTGTTTTGCTGACGATAAACAAATAAAAAGTACATACAAATTGAGTGTCTATCAGCACAACAGGATGGCAACGAAAGACCTGTAAGGTCATCTATTGCCAATAAATTTAACAGCCATAGTTTTGTAGTTCGCTCTGCAGTCTAGTTCAAAAACATGCAAAAAAGTTTCATGTGCATATTATTTTTTCCATATGCCAGTTTACTCAAAGCAATGAAATAAGTTGCATTTTCCTGCCAGCATCACAGATTCAATATTCTCATTATTTATCAATCTTTTTTTAATCAGCTTGATATTAATCATTATATATATAAAACTTGATTTTATTTTTTCCAGCATCACGAAATGGCAGTAAATATGGTCCGTGCGTGAAATTTCAATCGCTTCACAAATTTAAAATTGAAAAAGATTTGACAGATAAAAAATGAACACTTTATTTCATTTGTCAATAATATTATCAGGAACTTGTGCAAATTTTATTTTTTTGCTCTAACTGTGTCACTTGTTTTTTTGCTTTTGAAATCACTTTTAAGAAAAAATATGTTTTTTATAAAAAAAGAAGAAAAAATGACTTCACATTCATGTAGCATAATTTTTTTAAAAGAGAGGGAACTTCTTGATTTTTGACATGAAAAGCGGAAATCGGACAATAATTGCATTATTTTTTTGCTGTCCAAGTTGAACCACTTGGGTGAAATTGGATATCAAAATAGCGATCACAAAATACATTATTGTGATTTTATTACAACAATACCACCACGTTATTACACGCTTCAGAGTATGAAAACTTCTTTGTCCTGCAGACTGTCCTCTTTGTGTCAAATACATATCTAAAGGGGGCCACAACAGCTTCAATTCAGGAAGTCGTTGACTTGTTAGTTTTCCTCAACAAGGTTTGAATATGTTTTGAGATAATATGCACCAGTTTGTTCCCAATAATTATTGCAGCTCTCTATTTAAGTGTATTTGGAGTGATATTGTAAATAAATAATGACTTTATTCGTAAATTTTTGCAATCTGCACCAGCAAACCCACTTAAAGTCGAAATATTGCCAGAAGAAGAAGAAGAGTTCATAAATTTTTAAAAAAATAATTAATTTATGACACAAAAAGTAATTTTAAAGATTTTTGTTAAAAACTTATTAATATTATATAGAATTTAACAACTGAATGGTAATGCTACCTTTTGGTTTTAATTTAAGATATATATATATGGCATTAAGGGAATATGTGGCAACTGTAAGGCAGTAAAGCTTGTGAAAAACTTCCATTCTTTACTGTCAAAACAAGCATGCAATTATACTTTAAATTTATCAAAATTACGAGATCCAAAAAAGCATGAATTGACCAGCCTTTTTATCATCATTATTATGTTCCTTCCTTGCAGTGAAGATTGAATACAATGCACCGTTTTTGTGATCATGATCTGTTCGTACTGCAATTTTATAATTTAATTTTGTCCATTTAGAGATGTTTGTTGTCCAAATCATTCTTGGTATGCCTTTGTTTCTTTGACCATTTATCTTTTCTTCAATTAATGATCTTTGTAACAAGTTTTGCCTTATTGTGTATTTGAAATTTTTCAATCGAAGCCTTTTCATAGAAATAAAATGTGTCACAGTGTAAATGCGAAATTGGAATCGAGCTCTTGAGCCAGCATTTTTACTCAACCGATTTTGGGATCTATACCAGTGCCGGTGCTTTTTTAAAAATTCTTTGTATCATTTTTGATGTAGAATTTTGTTACCAAGATCTGATGATACAATTTTGATACTTTTTATGCATGAAAAACATCTGTTGAATAATTTGCATGAAAGAGAAAAATATCCATTGGAACACATCTTCCTAGTTGTTGCACAAAATGGAGAGCTTAGCTGAAAGGTAAAGTACGGTATTTTTAAGTTTATTTTGTTCATATGGGAGTCATGTTTGACTTTTAACACATTTCTGAAAACATTTGTCTCATTGTGAATGCACAATTGCACATCATGTGAAAAAAAAATATGGATTTATATTAATGTTAGCTGTGTGGTGAAAGTCGATTAGTGCACCACTGCACCTGTACATAATGTACAATTTTTAGAGCCTTGAAGTGTGATTAAAGTTATTTTGATAATACTACTGATTTCATTTACTTGAATTGACTCTGCTGAGCATTGCTCTTGGAATTGAGCGCTCTTTTGTGGTAGGCCTATTTGTCTTTATCATATCAATTTGTAATCTATTGAGAGTACCTGATTTGACCAGGCAATGAACAACGTACTTGGAGGCAACAATAAGTTTAACTTCTTTGTATTTCTATCTACTGACACCCAGTTTCTTATAACCCTCTATATGACAAAAACAATTTTCTGAAATGTATTTGCAATTTTTTTTCATGGTGAATATCAACAACAAACTTAAGCAAAATGTGTTTTCGGTTATAGTGTACACTGTACATTATATTCAGAAAAAAGAGTAAAAAGTGTTGACTTCAAAGCATTGATTTTATTTTTAGGTTAAGCTACAAAAGAGCTAGTGGGAACAAAGACCACCATAGAGAGAACAGGTTTGTCATATTATTTTCAACTCGGAGCCAACGATAAACCTATTCTGTATTAATTACCGTACTACAATACAAAGTGGACAGATCAGGGGCTTTCAACCTCGGGTATTTAAGTTATCTACTGAGGTGTCAGTTTTTAGAAAGACAGTCGCTCATGGAAAAGAATTGATTGAAAACGTTGGCAGCCCTTGATCTGTCAATCTGTAAATTGGTGTGCGTTGGCCCAACTTTTTATTTTACTTGGACTCAACTTTTCTTTTAGCAGCTCATCAAATCTTTGAAAACCTTTTGCGGTGCATCTGCAAAGCTTGGTGCATCTAATTGTCATGAACCGCATCAACTAAATTGCATGCTTGTAGGTCTTTATAGGTTCATGCTTTGAGTCAATAGCAAAAATTCCAACTGTGTCACTTACATGACTCAATTAAACATTCCAACTGCTGGAAATTTAACTTGGAATTTGTTAGCAACGTTAATACAAAAAAGATTGCAAGCTTAGTTTATCAAAGATCCCACCGGCTATGATGCATACATTACACAATGACGACGGAAATGTTTAATCCAAGCATGGAAAGTACCTGCCGGCTCTGGTGATAATCAGTTGATTCATTAGCTCCAGAGTTGATGTGTCTTGTAAAATTTTGAAAAACGGTTAAAGCGTTTGCAAGAATTTACTCACTTTCCTTGTTGTACCAGTGCCCATTTTCACTAGATGCGGTATTAGATGTTTTACTTGCAAAACTTTATAAAACAAAGTTCAAAAAATATATGTAATTGACATTAAAATTTTAATATTGGATTTTCAATAGAATTTTTAACTAACCAAAGACTGGAGGCTGGAGCTATTAATATTTGCACTACAAGAAATAATTTAAAAGTGTCTGGGGCTTAGCCCTGATTTAGGTGCTTTACATGTAAACGTGATAGCCTTATAGTTACAAGTCTTTGTTTGTTATTATTAATTTTAGTTAAATTTTTACATTTGCAAAATATTTTGTTCAGAATATATTGAATTTCATTGTTTACATTTAATTTTAGCCTACTTTTGATGTTGTTTTTTTGCTAAATTTCTAAACAACAGGCTGATTTATAAAATTCAAATCACCCTGCTGTTAAACTTGTGCACTGCGCTTAAAACAAGAACCTTTGTTTTGCCTAGTTAGTAGTGGCCATACCAACTCACTTTATGTCTGTTGCAAAAGTTTGGTTTGCAGTGAAGCGTTTTTCTTACAGCGGTAATGCGATATATATTGTATACAAAGTGGAGATAACACATTAAATTGGCAAATTCGTTTATTAAATTTAAATTGAAAGGACTTTAATTTGCCAATTTAGTGTCGTACTGTCTACTTTTTTTTGTCGATAAGTGAACTTGTAAAGACTGAAAAGTTTGAGTGTTTATCCGAAGAATTATTGGAAAATAGTATATATAAAAACAAAAAAAACGATGACTAAAAAGCCGTTTTTAACCATTTCTAATCAAAGCTGAAAGTTAAATAGTTAATAAATTAATAAAGTGAGTGAGTTAATAAATAAATATGTTAATTATGTTAATAAATAATAAATTAATAGTATTATGCCTGCCGTGCTTGTGCTATTATTTCAATCACACTAACTTTCTTTTTGACTGGTAAGACCTTTTTGTATAAAGTATGAATTATAATTCTATCTACTACTCATGATGCTGATCAACCGATGTCTACATTTCAGATTAAGCAAAGCAAGCATTGGTCAACCCATTAAGCTTGAAGGCAATGGAAAGATATCTGAAGTTTCGGATAGTTTTGAAAGTTCAGGTAGCACTGCTTAATCAGAAGAATGCTGTGCTCGTTGGCTATTAATGTTTTTTAAGTTGATTTATTAATATAGAGCTTGCACGTTATTGCAACAGTATGTACAGTTATTTTTACGTAGCAGTGTACACAAAGCCTATACTCTGCACTTGCATTTCAACCGTGTGTGATGAAACGAGGTATATTATAATTATTATGAAATGCAATGTTCATAAATGCATTCCAATTCGTTTTTCTGCTACACATTTTGAGTCAAAAAGTTGCCCTAAATGCGACGTTTAGTTACCACCATTCTGGCTTATTATGAAACTAGTTTGAATAAGTATGTACTGTACTGTATTAATTTATCATATTTATAATTTTATATACTATAATTATCATTCCTATGTTTCATGGCTGTGTAGTGTGTAATTACGTTTTTCTATATCACTTTTGTGCAGTGATCACACTTTCAGCTTCATCCAAACCGTCAACCTTGTGCACCAAAACTGCTTATCAACAGCAATATTCATAGATTTGGTTGTTGTTTTGTGGCCACATCTTTCACAAATATTTTGTTGAGACGAAAAGGGCGGTTTCAGAAAGCTTGTTCGGCAGTTGTCTGACTTCTGCACTGTAGTTAGGGTTGCAAAATTCCCGGGAATTTTCAGAGCCGAAACTTTCCATGGAAATTTTGGGAGTTAACGGGAATTTTCAGAAACTTTCAAAACAATCTTAATTTGATGTTGAAACAGGAAAATGGCCTTATACTGTTTAGAATAAAAGTACTATTTATAACTAAAATACTTAAGAAATACAAACACCTGGTTTAGTTTAACAATTCCAAAAATGAATCATTACCAATCTGTTTTTTTGTAAAGAAAAACAATACTGAGTCAGTTACAAAGTCATTGTTCTAGTTGCTGCCGGTTAGCATCTCCTCCTGCTCGGCTTCTTCAGATGATGTACTATTGACTGTTCTGGCAGCGTCATCGACTTCAGAGTCAACTTCAATTTGAGTTGACTTGTCTTCACACGGCTCAAACAATGCCAAGTTTGACCTGACTGATACCAGTTTTTCACCCTTTTACTTGCGAGCCTATTGCGGACCTTGGTGTGAGTGTTCCCAAATATGATCAGTACTTTTTAAATATTGAAAAAGTATGCATAATTAATAATTATTGATAATTATGCATAAGCCTCATTCTTAATCAACACCAAATTAGTGTTTATAATAATTAAAGAAAATAAGAAATGTTTAAGATAGGTTTTTGCTATTTTTTTCTTAGTGATGAAATTTTTAACAAATCTTTTAAACATAATAAACGCCAAATGAAAATTCCCAATATTCCCGGGTCCTTCAAAATTCCCGGAAACTTTCCACCTCTTTACAACCGTAACTGTAGTTAGTTTTAGTTTTCAGTCAGTTCCATATCCAGCTGTAAAATAGGAAAAGCTTTGAACCTACTCATATAATCGAAACCCAACGATTTGATGTTATGGTGTTCGTTCTTCATTGCTTCTTGACCGTTGAATTCCGCGATATCAGATTTTTACTCACGACTTGTTGCAGCCGGCCCAAGAATGATAATGAAGTGCATTGGGGTTCAAAAAGATGACAAAGGTTACGGGCTGACTGTGAGCGGAGAGAACCCTGTCTACATACAGTCAGTTAAACAAGGTATGTTTATCTCAGTCGTTTAAACGAGATGGTGTTAAATTGTATTCCGTTAGCTGCATCATAGGATTTGCCATTTGTTTGTTATATATATTCAAGTTTTTTTTGAATATGTATTGTCTGTTGTGCGAATGCAGCGAATAAACCTCCATGGCAAACCAAATAAAAGTTTCTCTTTCCGATGGAGTATTGTTGCGCTGAAGTAACGTCAAAAGAGGGCTTATTGATTGATCTGTAGATTGCTGGTCAATGCTAAACACTTGTCAATTTTCAAATTCTTGGTGTTGAACCAAGTTATTTGCAAGGGTGCCGATTCTAATGTCGATAGGTTACAGCGCACTTGAGTGAGTTCAACAAAATTTTCATTTGTATCGGCAGATGGCGCTGCTGCTAAAGCTGGAGTATCACAAGGGGACAGGATATTGAAAGTGAGCTTTGTGTTGTGCATATCATTGATTTTAGTTTTTTTTCCATCAATTAAACCTCAAAGTTGTTTTCTACCTTGTACATGGCACGACGTGACTATCACTCGTTGTGAGTTTCTTCTGGGAAATAGCTAATATGTAACATGGAGTAGTAGCCTAGTATGCAGTGCATTTTTTATGCTTGTTGAGAATTAGTTAGTTTTTTTTATACTTTTTGGAAGAAAGGGTTGCCTGATCGGATTTAGGGTCTTTGTTTAAGGTTCATATGCTCTTTACCATATAAACTTTCCCAAGAATCCAGCTAGCTTACCATTGTTTCAAGTTAAACCCAGGGTGAAAATACTTTGTCTACTCAGAAACACACGGGATAAAGATATATTAGTGTCTTCGTTTTTGAATTGAGTTTTTTCTGTGTAATGTTTACTTTTTGGACACTGTCCGTTTCCAGTGCTATGAAGCTTTCGCGTATTGGAATTATGCATTTTGAAATTGCGACCTCACGTCAAAGCGATTTTGCTCAGCTGAGACGTATTTGCCGCCGTGTGCGTGCTCGCAGTTAATGAGATTTACACACAAATATTGACTTTGTTGAAAGAGAAATCTTGTTTCTGTGTTGCTGTCCCGCTAAACTAAAGAGATCAATCGATCAATTTCTATGTAAATATATCAGCCCCACTACGCATCGCAATGGACAAGCTCTACCTTTATGGCCTATTGACATATTTTTGTAGTTGAATTTTGGAAAGCACTGGAAAGCCGTAGACTACTTTTGTGATCAATGCCTTCTGGACGTTTTTAGGCACCGAAAATTAACTATTATTGGTATCGCAAGCATATCCACATTCTCTTGCACCAAGTGAAAAAGCATATTGAGTTTTAAGGACAAATTGGCACAACCCATTTCAAAACTGATTCTCAGTAGTTGGCACATCAGGCTTCGCACTCGACTAAATGTTTCTTCAGTGTACTTTGCAATTCCTTACCGCTTCCCGTAAGTAAACACACAAAACATCAGAAAATGTATCACGTGAGTCGTGATCACTATATTGTGTTGCTACAGTATGGTAAAAGGGGGTGGAGTTATCCCCATTGTGAAAACCTCGGTTAGTAAATCCAGCTATCCCTCAAACCAATCACTTGCAAATTGTTCACTGCAAGCCTTAAAGCAGCCGGCAGCCATCGCGGCCATGGCCGCTAAGTAGTGGTTGAATGACCGCCGGTGCTACCTCCTCCGTCGGCCAAGTTTGGCCGCCGGTTTCTTCTAGCCAATTATTTAATTTCGCAATAGAATGATCGTGGATTAAATGACGAAAATATGTAGTATCAAAGAGTGACGCAGAATTAGGTCAGCGCATCATAGTCACTACTGTTGTACTGAATATATACAGCTGCGATCACCAGCGCTGTAAGTCTTGTTTGCAATTCCCGATGTTTATTTTAACGAAGTGTTAATCCGAAGTGCTAATTTACATCGGCTGGCAATATTGTCGTTTTTATATCGATTCAATGTTGTCGGACATTGAATCGTTGTTAAAAAGGAGAACTAGGTTTGTTGACATCCGTGGGTAAAACACGTGTCTTCATAGTTGAGAACGCTGTGGGTTAGTGACTTCACACCCTCAATGGTGACATCATGACGGAATAAATGGTCAGGTTTTATGAAAGGCGGTATGCAGTTGAAACAATTTACTGAGCTGCGAGCAGTGAAAACAATTTAAGATCGTTAGATGGTCCCGCAATACCGGATTACAATCCCGATAAAGCATTTAATGCGTGGTGCAACGATTCTATTGCAGGACGTCGCCCAGACTTCAACAACGCTAAGTAATCATTTTAAATGCAAGTTTAATGCTATTTACTTGTGCCATCGTTATTGTATTTTGGCCTCCAAGCACGCAGATTTGGCCGCCGAGAAGGAGCTCTCGGTAGGCCACGATGGCTGCCGGAAAAAAACACGAGTTTTAAGGCCTGCACTGTGTACATATAATGACCTATCCTGAACAAAAATCTAATCAAGTAATGCTGTGAAGAAACAATAGTCGATTATTATTATCTATCCAAACAGACTGTTTACAAATATCAGTCATTGTAGTTACTTCAGTTTGTCATTGCACCCAATCAGTTTCCTTATTGCAGCTGTAGTGTCCAGCTTATTGTGGACTACATAGCATAATTAAAACAAGATAGTTGAATAAATACGGTACAAAACAATACAGCTTGCGTTTTTACCGCCCAGCCAAAGGGTTAGTAGAAGTTTTAGAAAAACTGGTTAATACAACCATCGCCTATTCTATCCAAAATGGACTGATCCCGAAGTGGATGTATTAAACGGATTCTACCTGATTTTCAAAGTAAACTGTTTCTTACGTTTGTGAGTTACTTTTCAGATCAACGCGATGAAAGTGACGGATCTAAATCATGTTGACGTGGTGAAGCTTATCAAAGGTAACAATTTGTTGACACATTTAGTCTAAAAACGATTTCTTCCATCTTTTTTGTTAAATCAGATTGTTACCGGTACATACTTTTTCTATTTCAATTCGTTTTGTTTGAAGTGCAATTTTTTACCTGGTTCGAGTGAATCAGCAAGTTTGTAGTAAATAACTGTGAAGTGTGCTTGCGTATGACCAGCTAGAAGTGGTTGCATTTGTACTTTTTTTTTCTACCGTGCTTGTAAATTTCAGACAGTTTGTTACCGAATTCCGCTTTGAGCGTGAAATTAAAAAAAAATTATTTAACCATAAAAAGTTATCAAAGGGTTAAACTAGTTTTCGTCATGGTCGTCTGTGGCAACGTGGACTTGTTTGTGTACAAGTGGAACAAAAATCATAAAATTTTGCTTGATTTGGAAAAAATCATAAAATAGCATAAAATTTAGACACAAACATAAAAAATCATAAAATTTAGTTATGATGGAGAACTGAGCATGTAAAAATCAAAAAAATTGATATAGTGTGACGTGTAACAGTTCCAACCATGATAACAGCTTAATTATTTGTGTAACGATTGTGACACCGTCTGTTGAATGCGCTGATTTAGGATAACCTGTGGTTGCGTAGCATGCTTTAAATGTCATTAGACATAGACAAGTAGACGCTGACAAGATTTCAAGACATTGCAGTTATTGTGGGAGAATGGTGAAAGGATAATTTGACAGCAATGTTTTGGGAAAAAGCGTAGAGCTAGGCAAGGAAACTATTGAGGCCATTTGCAAGCAATGTGTTACTCAGGCCTCCAAATTCACGGCGGAAGTGTCCTTAAATCTTGAGTGGGACCTCTCACATTACTTCCTGCAGTTTTTGCCTAAGCAAAAAAAAACTTCAAGTCAAACATTGCATCCACCCAGAGATACAACAGGATTTCAGAAGCATTAAAGGATCCTTTGATTGAAGTTTATATTTCATTTGTGTGATTTGCTTCTGGTGACTTTGAACGGCTTTTAGTCCTATTCCAATGTGAAGAGCCACTGATTCACATTCTTTACTTAGCAATGTGCTATCTGATCATGGCTTTGTTTAGTAAATTTATCAAAAAAAAGAACATATCATCCACAGAGTCAGAAAATCTTTTGCTTGATGTCACAAACAAAGAGCTTCAGAAGCCGTTGAACTTGATTGATGCTGGAGCACAAGCAAAAATTTTAGTCAGTGATATTGCAGTCCTTACTGAAGCTGACAAGAAGAAATTTAAATCTGACTGTGTAAACTTTTTTGTGGTTGCTGCAAGTTACCTTTTAGTTTACATCATTTGCCATTACATTCATCTGTTATTAAGCAAGCACAATTTTTGCACCTAGAAAAAAGAAATGATGGTGGAGCTACAACTTCTATCGTCAATCTAACTTGGACAGTCTCCAATTGCCTTAAAAAGTGCCGTGCAAATGCTTTTGCATTGATGTATCTGTTTCAAGAGAAGAGTTTTATGATAAGGCAAGACTGCAGTGGTTACGGTATCAATCTGAGAATATTCTAGATGAGTTTTACAAAAACACTGATCTTGAAAGTAACAATTCCCGATTCCCAATCTTCTTACTGGACTCAATCACTAATCAAATATGGTTTAACCGTAACACCCCTACCAAAAGTGTCTTCCTACAAGAGAATTGACTATTATTGGACAAAAATTGGAGGCCTGTTAGATGGTGCTGGGATAAAAAAAATATCGGCTAGATGATGCTGGGATAAATGCTCAGGCTACTGTTGAAGCCAACAATATGTCAGAAAAACAAAGGAATCGAAAAAAATGAAGATGAAATTAAAAAAACTGAAGCAAGCATTAAAGCTGCTGATGAAATTATTAGAGATGGGCATGCAAAGCTTCAGGAGGCATTGTCAAGCAAAGCGTTGGATCGGAATGTTCTTCAAGCAGCTGAAGCAAGAATTGACATGGGCCGTAATGGTAAAAGAAAATGTGAGAAAGTGCTTGCTACGCTCCAAACAGAAATTAAAAAGAAAAGATCGTAAAAGTGAAATCTTTACCGATTAACTTCGTCTCAACAAGTTAAGTTGACTTTGAAGTTGAACGAACGCCATTTTCAGTCTTATTTTTTTATTTCTATTTTATTCCCGAAATGTTTCAACTGCCTTGCTGTAAGTGTGAAGTATCCTAAATTATGTTGACTTTAATTGTTGTTCTGTAATCGCTTCTTATCCTTAAAGTGTAAAAAGAAATACTTTAAAAAATTAAATATAACAAAACATCGAGCTCTGATGTAAAATCATAAAAAAAGCATGAAATTTTGATGAAAAATCATGAAAAAAATCATAAAATAACCAAAAAAATTTATAAAATTTTTCACTTTTTTGGCATAAAATCATAAAAAAAATAGGAAAGTCTTGAGTGGGACCCCTGTTTAAGTGTTGTCAGACCTGATTGCCTATATGGTCAATGTTATTTGGTTAGCTGATGATGATGTAGTAGGTTTGTTTAGTGTTCATGCCGAAGACAAAAGAAATTGAAGTTGCAGCGAGACATCAAAAGTGAAAGATGATTTTCTTAGTCTAATGAGGGCAGCAAAGAGTTAAACAAGCATCTTCTCGCTGCCTGTTCTTATTATGCCAAAACTCTCAAAATATTTTGAACTGTTTTCTTCCACATAATTTCTTGTCGTTTTCGTGTATTAGGATTTTGTTTATTTAATTCCTCTCCAGTCAATTTAATATTTTTTCATTGATTTAATGTTTGAAAACGTAAAAAAGCGGCTGATTTGCAGGCTGGCCCACCATCGTTACATAACCAACCCGATTTCAAGTACCCAGGGGCCAGGGTTGCCCCTATTGCTTGTACCAGTTTGAGCCTTGATGTTTATATGTGTGTTTACTGTTTAGCCGTATCGAAGCCGACAAGACTTTCACAATTCTTTCTCAAATAATTTAACTAAAAGATCTCTGTTCTTCAGTGTCCTGGAAAGACCACTCCACCATTAAAAACTCGCTGCTAGCCGAAAATTTATAAACGCGGCCATGTAAAGTTCGTATGCGATGAGCAACGCTACTAGCGAGCAATAACCTCGCATACCAGTTTCTTTTGTGTTTCGACTTTATTGCTTAGCATACATGTGATCAAAATTGTCTTTACATGAATTTTATTGCTTCGCTCATAGCGCCACTTTCCATCTGATGTGGTTGCTTAATGGTTTAACTGCTCTACTTCTCTGTTTGCTAGTCTGCGTCGGTATAATTTTCTTTTTCTGGTAACAAATTTGTAAACCGCACAGTTTTCTACCTTGCTTGGTGAGGAAACGTGGCTAAGACGGTCAGCAGCAAGTGAAAGTAAATTAAGATTTAAACACAACGTTATTTAGCTGCCGAAGAACGCTTAGTGGAATTATTTTTCACCATTTCCAGTTCACTCTGAAAAAGGAAAGGTCTGCAGTGTCTTTTTTGTGTAGTCAATAATCAGAATTCACAGCACAATGGCAGTAGTATCTAGAATCTAGCCATTTATAACCTGTGCCAGAATTATACATCTTCAAAGTTGAAGTCTAGTTTTTTATTGATATCTTGAACTTTAACATGCCTGTTGACTAAGCGCTAGATCAGTCAAAGGCTCTATCAAAATATTTAAAAGCAAGTGTCTTTTGTGTGTTGTAAACTATGATTCATCATAGAAAACTCAACGCTCTTGCGTTCAAAAATATTTTAATGCTGCCAAATTCTAGTTGTTTAGCATAAAGAATTGTTTCCACAGTACTGCTATGTACTTTTTATCTCAGAAACAATCTGGTACCAGTATTCAACTTATATCTTTGTTTTTAAGCAGTAGATTGTACCCAGACAGCAAATTAACCGTTTTTACATTGATTCAACGTCTGCAGACGTTGAATCAATGTAAAAAAAAGGTTGAATTGTTGTCTGGGTAGATACTGTTCAACGATATGAGCATTGACTATAACGTAAAATAGAGTACAACAATGTATTTGTAATGGCTCGGTATTTCACGAGTAATGTAATCAAAGAATACACGTTTGTATACGTCGGTGTTTCATCACAGAATGGTGTTACTATTGACTGACAGTAATTAAGTGGATTACCTGAATAAATGACCAAATTGTGTATAGGCTTGTTCATTCTGTCTTCAGTCTTTTTTAATAAATATAAACTCTCTGTTTTGGAATACATCTTTGTCATTTCATAAAAAGGTTTCTAATTTCTGGCGAGTTTACAAAAACGGCATGGATCGTTTTTGAAGATGCAATCTGGCTGATTTGATTAGATCCGCTTTTCCCTCTCAATGAATTTATGTAAACCTATGAACAGGTGTCTCCCAAACCGAGGTTAGCGTCAGAAAGTTTACATTTGTTAAGGAGAAAGTATGTTCGGCGTTTAGCTTGATGTCAATAGTGATTTCAAATTCGCTGAATGAACATATGTGAGCCACGATAGAGCAGTAGTTCTTAACCTGATCTTAAGTTAAGATCTTATGTTCTTAACCGTTCGAACCCCTGATCTTTGTGGGCATCTTTCTGAGGTCCTATGTAGGTCTTCTGACTTGTAAAAACATTAGCGATATTTTTAATACGTCTTAATGGTGATCTAAGAAGAGAAAAGCAGGCTATTAAGCTTTGTACATTGCATGGTCCGTTGTAGGTAACTTGCGTGGAGTTCTTGCAAAATCACATCATGTTTGTGATGTCGCATTGAGCAAACTCAAATTTAAGCTAATTTGTAGTCTACTGTTGTACGAATAGTAGTGGCGTACGACTCTTCTTGTATTGGACCTTTTACCTCTTGAAAATGGGGATTTTGGAACTTGTTTGCTCTCTTCATTCGTTGTTGCGATTTGTGTTTGAGTATGCAGGTTATCTCAAACTGGCAAATTCCGTTTTTGTAATGTTGCCTCAATATTTGCCGACGTTGGATCAATATAAAAAGGACAGATTTTGTTAGCTGAGTGTGCTAGGAATGCTCCTGAAAAGGTCAAGGATTTGTCTTGTGTGTAAACGTCAGAAAGCACTGACTTGGGGTCAGAAATATTCTCTTTCCAAAAAATAGAACTGCTTTGAATTTAGCAAATTGTAGCTTCAACACTTCATCTCTATAGCTTTAAACCAGAAATGTAAGTTCGAGTCTAACCTGTGCCGTTATGCTTTTGTTTGATTTTCGATAAAAATGTAGAAGATAATTAGTTGAATTATAAGTTTTGCAATAGAAACTGTGAAGTTTCAACGGGACTTTTGATTGAACGAAGGTAAATGCTAAAGCACGCAAATTGTTGGTATTTACGAATTGAATTCTACTTTTCCATTGTTTATGTATTGATTTAGCATCCGCTAAATACATAACTTTGTCTAAAAACTTAACAAAATCTCTCCTGAGTGGAACCTCGTTTTACAAAGCTATTTTTTTCGAAATTCCAGCTGATTCTTACATTGCCTTCACTCTTCTTGGTGCTCCTCCATCTGCCCTTCCTGGATCATCTTCCACCGTGATTGCATCACACTTCCCTGATTCACAGAATCCAAGCGAAGCTCCCTCGACTCCCCAACCCCAAAAGAAGGTATTTGGACCTAATTAATACTTTTTCTAGGGTTGACTGAGTTGATACTTGCTTTCCCATAGAATTGTCCAAATTAAAAATACAAATTATCCTTTAGACGCCAAATTGTCCTATTTTTACTGTGAATGACGCACAACACCGCGCAAGAGCATGTGGCTGTGTCATTGACAGAACATTTGAAAGCATGCCTGAAGGTGGACACGAAGATTGGCTTCCTTGCCTTCCTCCACCTAATCTAAACCTGCAACCAACCGGCCTATACCTGCACAGTGCACACGACAAAAATTGTACTAATACTATCCATTATAAATATGATTTTTGTTGTCGTTTCTATAAAAGCTGCGAAAAACATCCTGTAAACTATTGAGTGAAAACAATAACGTCACAGTCGCAAAGTCATACCATGTTTTTTATGAACATTCATTTCCAGCATCACACGTTTCATGAGCAAAAGGTTGTGACGATAAAGAAGATGCTGGAACAGGAAACGGCAGAAGTTGAGGCAAGTTATTGACAAAACTGTTTGGTTCATAATCTCCATACATCTCGCCTTTCGTGAGCTTAATTATTTTTAGTAATCCATCATCAAACCTTGAGCTTATTCACCGTCGAACTTTATGTTTTCATTAATGTCAGTGCTCGCTGGACATCATCTGTTTCCTTCAAGATTTCAAATTTTGTAAACTGTATCTGTAATTCACGAGCTTAACTTTTCCTGTTGTATCGTATATTTCTCTTCTGCCTCGTATACTCTTCGTAATATACTTCACACCATTTCATACTAGTGTCAAAGAGTACCCCCGGCAAGAGTAATATTATCTCTTTTGCAGTATTGTTATCTTCATTTTCATTTAATTTATGTGTGGTCCGCATTAATTAGTGTGAGTGGCCGATTCTTTTCTTGTAGAGGCTGTGGGTTTGAAAAATGCTCATTTAACTTTCGTTATCAAAGTTTTAAATTTTGGTATTCTGGTATTTGTCTTGTATTGAAATTGTATCAAATTCCCATTCATCCAAATTCGGCTTTGTGCCCACTAGTGGGGGTGGACAATTCTTTCATGCAGCTGATTTCTTCATTCTTTCTCTCTCTCATTTCGTCTATCGCATCTTCCTCCAGTTTGACCTTATGTGTTCTTCATCTGTTCTGCCCATGTTAATTTTGGATGTCTCCGTTTTCTTTTACCAAACGCCTTCAAAGTCAATGCCTTTAGGAGGAAACCACCTGCCCATACCATAATACTCCAAACTCATCTGTAGTCTTCCTCATCACTAGCATGTGCATCAGTTCTTCAAAGTTTTTTTTTTCTCATTTTTATCCCACACATTGCTCTCGCCATACTTTTCCCGTTCTTCTCAGAATTACCAGTTCACTCGGGTTATTTTGTTGAATATATTTTCTTTTGATATTTTAACCATATTTGCCTTCTCTGGTATGGTGTATGCTTGACTAATTTTCTTTCCAATTCATCATCAGAGGATAAAAGAGGAATACGCAAGGAATCCGGAACCAAAGATCCTTAAGCAGTTGGGATCGGCTAAAAAGATGAAGCAGGATCTAGAAAAGCAGTTGTGGAAGGTATTTCTATTCGATTATAATTATCTATCCTGACTTTCAACTCAACTTTCAATCCAAGCCCAAATAATCAACTTATCACACTTAATTGGCGATTTGCAGTAATTTTCAATTGGTTTAAACGTACGGTACCAGTTTGTTTACAATTGATGCGTGTTCATGAGCTTATCCTTCGTGACAAGTTTCCAAATATCTAAGCGACATGATCCAGCCGATAGTTTTGTCACTTGTGGCACTCTTGAGCTTTCTACTTGCTTTTGGCGCCAATTTTCAAGCAGATTCAGGCGCCAATTTTCAACAACTTTAACGATGAGAATAAAGTTTTTCACTCAAACGTAAATCTGAGATAATTTCTTCGAGTATTTTTATGTATTTTTTGATACAGAATAGCCTTTGTTCTCGCGTGCAATTAATTGCAGTAAGTTTAAACCGATTTGTAGCTCAATGCATTTTTGATCTAATTCATTTTGCTATTTGGTGCTAGGGGAGGGCTGTCCAATGTAAAAAGAGCCTATTTTTTGGCCTCTACCGGTGTAGCGCTCTATGAGTTGTATGAGTCCAGAAGTCTCTGTAACTCCTGGACAGCGGAGATGCGATCTACGTGCTACGCTAGATCAGACGTTCTTTTGTATTTATGGCAAAACAATTGCCAGATGTTGAGAACAAATTGTAAGCAAGGAATTAAACCAATGCCCGCTTTTTTATTGAATAAATACATAATTGCAATTACGTCATCAAACCGGATCGAAATTTGATGACGTCCAACTCTCGCAATACGGGCGACAAAGGACGGAAAAGCGTGTACAAACAAATTAAACTAATGCTGCATTGAAACATCAATTATTTTTCATAAGATTCTTAAATAAAATATTTGGCAACTCTGGTAACTTTTGAACTTATATAACTCCTGGACCGCGACACCGGTCTCATATGACGCCAAAGAAGAAGTTTTCCATCAACCTGTATAGTGCAATATTGCGGTACAGTTCCAACTCCATGTCTCGAAGTAATTTGTCATGGGAATGGAAAAGCCTTGAAGAAGCTCATTCCTCTCACTTTGAAAGCAGTCTCGTATGTTGATTAATCTCTTGAATGTTGATATGGTCGCTTGGTTTTTCTATGAAAGTGGCATTGCCTAAGTCCATAGCAATTGTAATCGATTTATTTAACTCTTCTTTTCTCAATCAAAAATGTTCCTGATCCCCAAGCTCTTTGAAGATGTTCATTGATGTTCAAAAGTTTAAAAAAAGTTAAAAACTTTGACCCAACAATGTGCTGTTGATGAAGGTTAAGGTGGAAATAGAAAACGTGACTTTTTTTAAATTCTTGTGGTTTGCCCAATGTCCAGCCTTGCCCTAGCCTAGAGACTTAGCAACCCAGAGAGCAAAATCCGTCTGCAGACGTTGAATCAATGTAAAAACGACGGCTTTTGATTTCTAGAAAGATCTCAATGCTATGCTGCTGTTACTTTCACAGGCGGAGAGCATGCAGGCAAGTTGCGAAGAGAAAGCCGCCATCTCCCCAACGTCACAATGCTCAGAGATGGAAGGTGAGTCCAGTAAATGTCCATAAGCCACTTTTTAACCAATCGTTGCTCAAGCAATTCCGGCCCAGGAAAATCAGTCAACTTCACATTGCTTTAACGTCAGCAAGCGTTGAAGCAATGTAAACAGAACCCAATTTGCGAGCTGAAGTAGCAAGTTATATTTTTTAATGAACTTGCCTTAGCGGAGATAGGGCTGTGATTGGCTCTCTAGTCTTCCAGGTCTTGCTACAGTTTTCGACAATAAGGTAATTCCCCGAGAGTGCGGCACAAAGACTAAGTTAGATATGAAGCCCTCTTATGTTACAAAAGATTTGAAGTAAATTACATGTTCAAAACAACAAAACATTTTTTGTAACATTCTATAAATAATGCAAACACTGACTCTAAGTTTTTTTTGTCTTTTTAACAAACTGCAAGTGATGTCAGGTAAAGCAAGGTTTAAACTACATCAAGCTCAATGTATTGAAATCAGGATGTCTCCACTGGTTGGTTTTGTTTATGTAACCTTTTTTTTATTTCGTCGATTAGCCAATTTCCAAGCTTATTAGCAGTTTCTAAAACTTCTTAAAACAGAGCAGCATGAAAATGTTTATTAAATATGACAACGACGACGTTGTTCTACATTCTACAATGCGTAGTTAGCTTGCGTGGTGAGTAGCGTTGTGCATAATATAATTCTCTTTCAGCGTAGCTGCAGGTCTACAAAGCCTTTTCGTCTATTTATACAGAAATGAACTACAGCATGATTAATACAGTTCAATTGCAGCCCTCCGCACAGGAAATGCTCTTCGAACTTCATTGAGCAGTTATACTATTGCATGTGAGTTATAGCCAGTCAGAAACTAACGTTAGATTAAGCTGGTAGCTTTTAATATGTGCTGCGATAAATTGACTATTTTTTTAATGCAAGACTTAGGTAGCAGTTTCACAGGTTAAATGGTAATGATAGCAACACAAACAGAGTTTATGAAAGGTAATTTAATTAAGGTTTTAATAGTAAAAGCTAATAAATAGTTGTATGTAATTGATAGGCCTACCTGAGTAGTTAATTCAACAGTAAATTCGCTTGCCTTTTTGTAGCGTTTCACTTTTTAACGACTTACTTCACACCTCTGTGCATATATAGCAGAATTATGATTTTATGTTTTCTGTGCAATTTTAAGTGTTATGAAAGGCCACGTAAACAGACGAAATTTAACTGTCGATAATACCAATGACAGAGAAGAATGGAGATATCACTGTAAACAACTGATCGCCCATGATATAATTCAAGATGATGCCCAGGCTCTCTTTTTTAACTGTGTTATTTCAATAATTGTATGTTTTCCACCCCTTGTATTTTCAAGACTTTTACACGTGATGGTGGAACATTTACAAATGCTTTATTATTTGAAGCATGTTTTCTGACTGTGCCATGGGCTAGTCACAAACGATAAACCTTGCACTACGATATGTTGTACTTGTAAGTATGCAAGTCGAAAAATCCTCTTTATGCGGAGAAATTCGTGACGTAATATGTACTCGTCGAAACAAATGGCAAGGAGTAGCCGCCCATACTTTCACACCATATTGTGTAAAAGTATTCTACAGCAGCACTATGCCATCAGGTTAAGATGTTGCGGCGTTTGAAATGTATGTAAACATCTATAACACGTCACGAGTAGAATATTATTCGTTCACATCACAATTTGCTTTATTCATTCGCCTAACGTATTTTTACTATTTATTTTGATTTTAAGCATATTTTTTCCTTTTGTAATATATGTCCTTGCTGAAGCTAAAGACGCTATTTTTGTTATAACGAAGTCAATTCTTAAAAAAAAACATGCTAATGGATCAGAATGTTGTGCCAATGCCACCGTTGTATGCATGCAAATTATTACAAAATTGCAACGAAAACTGGCAACACTGTAAACGCCAATTGGCAGCACTGTACTGGCAACACAGTACTACTGGTAATCAACTTGTTTTTCGATTAGGATCAAGCGACCCGAATGAAGACCGCAAGGCGTCCGAACACGCTGTGTCCGATGGTGCTTCAGCAGACGAGGTAAGTCTTAAGCAATACTTGCATGAGAAATCCGTCGCTTTACTTTGGTGCGACAGCCTACAAAAACGTTGGACTTTTAAGCCGAAACTTGTGAGCACGGAAATTACTTCATCGCCACAACTGTGTGATGTTGCATCGGTTTTGGCAAACTTTGTTATCAGTTGTAATGTACCATTCATTTTTGCTCCCTCACCAGACAGAAAAATCCGTTATTTTTACATTGATTCAACGTATCAAAACGTTGAAACGATGCAAAAATGACAAATTTTGTTGTCTGGGTGTAGATCTAAGCCTTTTTGTTATTGCTGCCACTCTTTGTATTTATTGTCATTGCTGGTTGCGGAATATGCTTTGGTAGTTAGGCCATAAGCATGCGCTTGATTCAATAACGAGTTATTCAAGGTCAAAGTATACCATGTTCCATCGTTTGCGTACATTGAGTTGCTTTACATCATCTGAGTAGGGTTTTCTATTTTAATATGCATTTAGTTTGAAGTGCTCAACTAAAAATGTGATTACCAAGTGTATATCGTTTTAACATTTTGCTTCAATCCAATGACATTTTGTGACTTCAACTGCAACCAACAGCAAGGCAGTGTGCTGGAAGACAACAGCTTTGTGATCATGATTAGCTTTGACAAGGGTTGCAGTAAGATTTGTCGAAATAAAAACTTTCGAAATTCGAAATATTTCCTCATGGCTCAAAGTTTTTTTGCTTCATTTTGTTTCAGATTGAGTTTTTTTTTCAAAGATTGCAAAAAATCTGATTTGCCTCAGCTGGTAAAATTAGTCTTTTTCTTACGCTAAAACGTCGCTCGCTGAGGCTGCTCGTTTGAATCAACGCAAAACTGTCTCAATTTACTCAACGGTCACATGCTATGCACCGATCAACAAAAGTTTTCTTGTATCACTGTTCGCACATGTCAGTGGTCATCATTGTATCTGTTTGCTATTCACAGAAGCTGTATTTATCATTTTTCAAAAAAGCAGTTGTTCTCTACCGTCAAAACAGGTTAGAAAAAGATCATTTGTTTTCAGCAACATTGCAAAAAAGCTGAACATGTTTTACTCTCATCAATCTGAAAAGTAAAATTAAAACTCTATTTGTTTAGGCTGATCATTTGCAAAATAGTTATTTTGAGATTTGATTAAAACCTACTTTTTGATTTATTGCTATCATTATGTTTGTTGTGTGATTGTCAACTTGACTGTGGGCTTACAATATTGAACATGGTCTTAGTTGCTAAGTTCTATGAACGTGCACTGAGCCAGAAAACCGTGGAAATCGTATATACACGACGTTGATAAACCGTGAAAAAAATTCTCTTTTTACTTCTTTGATGAATAATAAATTAGAACATTTCTATTTCCACGCCCCTTTAACATGTTAACTAGTTGTTGAAGTCGCTTTTCATACCATTTCGAAAACCCGTTTTTTGTTGTTATACTAACGTTGTCAGATGTTAAATTTACGTAACATTTACTGATTGTGCTGGCTGGGCGTGACCGTTAGAATTGCCAAGGTGATAATCGGCGAAGAGGCAATTGAAACTAACTCAATGTCAGCGAATCTTCGTGTTATGAGGATAGGTTAGCAATTTTAAAGCAATGTTTAGAACGGACTTTCAAACTTCTTCAAGTCTTGTGTGCAAGGGAGTCCCCCAATGTTTTTCGAACTGGTGGCCACTGAGTAAACTGACGATTGGAACTGAACGAAATCGTTCAACTTCCAACAGTTGCCGGTGTCAGCGAAACAAATTTTTTTAAGTTTATCTGAAATTGAGAAAGTTTTTGCTTTTAACGTGTGTGCTATGTTTTGCCCACTATTATTCGTCTTTGCCTACTGCTGCAGTTATACGAAACTTACGTGACAAGCCTTACCAAGATAGTTTGCAGACTCTTCAATGCTGATCGCAGGCATGCTGTAAAATAGATGCATTCTAACAAGACACAAGGTTTACATTATTTTCATGATTCACTTGTGAAATCAAATCAATTTGTAACGAGTTAGTTTGCATAAAGTTTCAGTGTGCCGCAAGAATCTTTTTAAGGCCGCCGTCGAAGTCATGTTTGACCTTTTTGAAGTAGAACGTTGAATTAAGAAAGAGAACTCAAGATTTACTGAATAAGCTACTGCTGATGCTGAATGCCTTTTTGGAGTGTAGATAGAATAAACACGAAGAAGGTGTGGAGGTGCTGATGGGTTCAATACAGAGTATTTAGCGAATGCTATCACTGCTCCCAAGTCGTATTTTCTTAACATTGCATTGCTTTTGTTGGCTAACATGAAAATATTTTCTTTATTAAAGAGAGTACTTTTCAGATCTTAAACCTTGTTTAGGTTTAAGCCATTACAATTTGCTTTTAAGTTTTCACCATTCAATGTGAATTCGTTTTATAGGATTTAAGCTTTTGTACCAGAATTGTGACAAAAGAGGTCTGTTGATTAAAACAACCTGGTACTAGATGGGAATTTTTACTTTCGTTGTTCAACTTTGGTTGGTACCATGTTACCACATGGCTTTCTGTGGCTGCTCATTTTTTAAATCATTTTGAAAGGTTTCAAAAAATCTAGGTATGTTTTTGTGGTGCTGGTTTAGTGTTAAAAACGATAGCTTGTTTTCATGACGATTATTACGCGGTTTGCATCTTCAACATGCTCATAACTGAAGAGTCTGTCAGGTTGAAGCAGAAGTTCTCAAAGAGGGCATTAGCGACAGTGCAGTTGGCGCAGTTGGCGCTAGCCGAATACTTGAAGGTGCTGAATGCAAATACTAGGCGACAAAGCTGAGCAACAATTTTTTTTGTCACATTATGCTTAAAAAACATTAGAATTACATTGTCGTATCTTGCCTAATGCACAGGGGTTGAAAATTTAGTTTCAGCTGCAGGAAGACTTATAACTTTCGCGACTATCTTCAGGCATATCATTACATTTTTTTTTCAAATACCGTTATGTGCTCTCGGTAGGTATCGAACTGATGTCCTTCGAGCGTCTGGCAAGTGCTCTTACTTCTGGGCCATGTAGCCAACGTCTGCGGACGTTGAACCAATGCAAAAAAGTATGATTTTATTAGCTGACGCAAGACAGATTGTGTTAAGGAAATGAAAAATGGGTATAGGTTCCTCTGCTTTCAAAACATACAGCAACATGATTGAATCTTCAGCAAGCTTAGCTGCTTTTTACCTCAAATAATCATAAAATACGTAAAAGTTTATGGCGTCGTCCAAATAAACTTCAAGTGCTTTTGTATTTGATGCATCGGTTTATTTGTTTAAGTCTTGGTTAAATTTTGAAACAATATGATGTTAGCATATGCCAGGACAATGACATGTAATTTATAGATTGTTTCAAATAATATTGGTATGTCAGTTATCAAAAGCTCTCACCCGTCACCGCAAACGTTTCGACATCGTAACAATGATTGTTATTCTTGCTTGTAAATTTTCTAAGCTATTTTGAACGGCAGTTTTATTGGAAACGTCCCGTATATAGGCGTCAGTCTGTTTCTCAAACATCAGTATTTGAAATCATGATCAATGTCAGCCTGAAAATTCTCTATGTATGCACAGGCGATGCTATACACAGCGAAATAAACTTGTAAAGGTAAAACACATTTAAGTTGTAAAGAATTGCAGATACAGTGCATTTCAGAAATTCGCTTCATTACTGCATCTTAAAGTTTAGCCCAGAGTTACTGCACCTAGTCACACTAAAGACTTGAGGAGTTCTAGTGATATTGAAATAGAAATAGGCAGACAGAAGAAAAAAACACTCTACTGGCTTGTGTTTTGAAACTTGCAATTTATTTTGTTTGCCGCTAGATGGTGTTAAGCGTTTGTCATCCCTCAAAATGCAGAATCGATGTTGACAGTTTTCTAATAAAACCATGTTTTTATGTATAAAACGTTTGCTCGTGTTTCCGTTTTAATAAACACCTTTTGATGATGATTTTGAGGTGAAACAACTTGTTGAGGTTTTTTTTGATGATTCAATTAACTTTCTTCAACTCACAAAGACCATTTTTTTATGTTGATTCAGCGTCTGCAAACGATAGATTAACAACCTTTTTCCTGGTTGGGTAAATCGTATATTTGTTAAGACAGAAGAAAATGAAATATCTTCTGACATGTGTTCTATTTGAATAAGCTTAACTGAAGATCATCTAGCTACTAGCAGATCGAAATCGATTTTTAGCTGTTTATGATTGAACTGACTTGTGTGAAAATAAATTCGTTTTTATTTGTTAAGACTGTTAATTTTCATACAACAACATTATCGCGTCTTGATAAGTCGTCATTGTTCCAACCAACATTTTTTTTGCATCAGTGCAACGTCTGCAGACGTTAATATATTGTAAAAAGGACCAATTTGGCTGGACAAGATCATGCTATGAGTTTAGTCGTTCTTTTCTGTCTCATTTGCGTGCAGAACCGCAGAACACGCATTCTTGGAACGTAATTTCAGACTTGCAACTGTTTTAACGTTTTCATAATTGCAATATCGGCGACGTGTTTGTTAATATTTATGTTTGGTTAAACGTACCAGCTGATACTGTTGAACGCTAGGTTAGAGCCTGAATTTTGTGTGGTAGTTTAACGGTAAAAAGGACAATCGGCACCAACAAAAATGTACCAATTAACATTTGATAACCAATGATTAACATTTACACTTCCCTAGGAAGCAGTAAGGTGATTTTAAATCCACGTGGCTTCCGTAACCAACGTTTTTCTAATAGATCAGCAGTAAGCAATGACATTCTTTTGATTTGCAGGCAGCCGAGTCAGAAAAATGCCACATTCAATTGTTGGCTTGTCATACTTTATTATGTCAGTGAGAATGAACTAGCAAACTGCGTTTCTTTTTGTTGAGGCATAAAAGAAATTAACGAAGAAATTATAAATAATGAAGAAATAAACACTGCAAACTTTCAAGTTAGGTTATTCTTTAAGTTTACAGCTCAGGCTCGATTTTGTGCGTAAACTGTTTTTTTATTTCGATTTTAGAACTGGGATTGTTAAGGCACCATGTTACTACAGTCAAGTTATGCAAAACCAAAAGAAAAAACGAATTCGTTTGGTCACGTTTCTACTTTGAATAGAAACGGTGAAATATACGAGTCATTGGGAAATGCCTATGGGGGCGTTCCCGTTTCTACAACTATCCTCTCTTCCGTTAGGGAGGACAACTATTCTGTAAACCAAATGCAGAGAAACCATGAAATTGAGACACAACCTACTAAAGAGGACCAATGTACTTTTGATCATTTAAAGAACGGTGATGGAAAACTACGTTCTACCAGCATTACTGGCTCGAGTGGAGCAACTTCAACACAATTTCCCCAGTCTCCAAAGACCCGAACGCGATCGTCAGTGAATCTTCCCATTGCGTATTTGAGGAAGATGATACGACGCTCCCTATCCTCTCCTGATTCCGCCACAAGAACCGGTGATCCAAAGAGAAATAACTCTCGATCTTTGTCCTCCCCTGCATCCGTTGTAGAATCCAAGAATCAGGAGGAATTTAACGTTTTCAAATCAATGTCACAAAGCAGCGCTGAAATCAAGGAAAATGGACACCGGGACAGTTTCTCGAAAAGTTCCTTTCCACCTTCTACGGAACGGCCTGATTTTTGGGAAGACCAACCTCATGATGAAAAGCCTCCTCCAATTCCACTAAAGCTTGGAAAGAGCAAAAAAAGCTTATTTCAGTTTAACTCCAATCTCACTACTACTTCCGTTGAAGAAAACTTGTCAAACCTCAGTGTTAGGCGTGCTGCCAGCTTTCCGCTCTCCGAATCCGCACCTGTTCTTTCTCCGTCTGTTACATCTCCGTTTGAGTTCAGTTTTGCTGCGTCGTTTTCTTTCTTGGCCAATTTGCCAGATGAAGACCGACCTCCGTCCTTCTTTGCGTCACCGAACACGCAACGAAGAAGAAGCATTCCACCTCTTCCGCCCAAAAGAACAAAAAGCAGATTAACACGGCAACGCTCAGCCGCAGTTAGAGTCAAGGTAAGAGACGCTTATAGGCATTTAGGATTAACTTTCATGCGTATAGTGTTCAAGATTTTTTTGTATAATTAAATAAGTACAGAAAAGATACTCTTGATGGGCTATATCAAGAGTTTTGCGTCAGAATTAGGGAGTACAATACTTTACATGATGGGATTTGAAACTCAGTTTTTCTACCCACTCTAGAAAAGTCAGTTTTCAATTCGATTATTTTTTACGCCCCAATGCGAGCTTGCTTTCAACAAGAAGCTTAAAATTTCTCAACAATTGCTTAAATACTAATCTCACTGCTCTTATGTGGCCCATAGAACTGCATTTAGTAGATCAGCAAAATACTTACCCTTCAGGTAAGCCAGATGAACGAACGAAGCAGGTGCACTTTCGCTTCCTTTTAAATCCAAATTCCCCAGTATTTGGCAACTTCCACGGTTCATCGACGTGACGTTTTTCACTGAAGGACTGACTTTTGTTGGGTTGAATACACTTTGAACTTACGTCGCCTATCAAATTAACTACTTGCTAATATTTAATTTTTTCTGGCGACTGATTTTGTTTTGTGTAATCGTGCGCCACTGTGTTTCTTATGTTGGTTCAACGCAATTCAGTGTCGAATTTCGGTGACATGCATTCGAGGCAGCTTACAGGTCGTTGGAATTTATGAGTGTGTACTCGGACAACAGGGAGCAGTATTTACAATTTCAAAATTTACAACTCGCCCATAGAGATAGGGTGGAGGCATGGCAGTTAGTCGGCTGATAAAGCTAATGACAATGTCAGTAAATTTAGGAATTCTTCCGCACTAAATGTGCTGTTCGCTTGGTTTATTATTAGCTTGATAAACCGTTATATAATACGGTGTATCAGATAACACAGTTCCGCTGTTTTTACGTTGTTTTTTTTTTCATTTCTTAAGGTAGATTAAATGTTGCATTGCCAAGTTTTGTTACACAGCAACAGCGTATTTTTGTGAAAGTATTGCATCAAAATATTGAATTTATAATTAGCTGGCGTGGGAATATTTTGCTTCAGCTGTAGTTTGACATGAATAAAATTGAAAGTTTTGAAGTTGGCTTCAGCATACAAAATAAAGGAAAAAGTTGAGCAGAGGTTATGATTTGCAATCTTTAATTGAATCTAAAAACCGTGTTCTTGCAATATTAAAAAAAATATATAAAAATAAACTTACGTCTTAGGAAGGTTTCAAATTTCAGCATGAAATGTTTTTTATAACTTCTCAACGGATCAGACGAATGTGAATTAAGTTTGTTGCCAGTTCGCTTCATGATTCAGATCATGAAATCGAGTCACTTTCAACCGTCTGGGAAAGCTCTATATACGAATAAGGAGTAAATCTCGACGTTGACGTAGATATGAGATGATGTACACATGAGATAGATGTTTTATTTTTGTCAGCGGTTACTTAATTGAAAGCAACATTTCTTAAATTATTGAATGACAACTACCCAGTCATAGATCGATCTTGGTTCTCCACCTTTGTTGAAATCTCTTCTGTCTATTCTTTATGTGTGAAAGCGTTTGGATATTTTGAATTACTAAACACACCTAGAACCACACCTTGACCAACAGACAAATAAGTTAATTTTTTGTATTTATTCATCCAGCGTTATCATGTCACGAAGTATATAAGAGGAGTGATAGTAAACTGATGAACTTATTCATCATATTTACCATGAAATAGGTGGTGTATCGTGCGCATTTGATGTCATGCACTCAAAAAGACCCGATGAGCAGCATTCGTTCTTTTTGCGTTGATTCAACGTCTTTAGACTTCATTTCATGTGAAAAAAACGACTTCTGCTTGCTAGAGATATCCCAATGGTGACGTATTCCGACGTCAACTCAACGTAAAAACATCAGTGCAGCTATTTACTCAAACCCAATCCAGTTGCCATGTTTACATCATTTCAGCATCAACAAGACGTTGGTGTGAACATGCAAAACTTTGCCGGGAATGGACACAACCTGCCGGGAATTGTGCTTCAGCTTTGAAACATCAGCAAATTAACTATTTCTTCCCAGACACCAAAATTCGTCGTTTTTACATTTACAATGCAAAAACGACGGATTTTGCTGTGTAGGCTATTATTGCCACGTTATGTTTTCTCTTTGAGTAAGCGGGACTAAGATTCGGGGCTTTATCCACCTTATCGTTTAAGCACACTTGACGTTAAACCAGTATAAAAATGGCCAATTTAGTTGCAATGAGTATCTGTACTTTACATTTTAACGCACCTATTTCCGTTATTTGTTTATTTAACTGAGGTCACTCAGGACTTTCCTCTCAACTGCATTATTTCTATTGTGATGCGCTGTAGGCTATTTCCAGTCATTGACCACCTAGTTCTGGAGATTTTAATTGTTCGTTGCAGGTTGTTGTCAAAGGCAGTTACAGATAACTTGATAGTCACAATTTCTAAACAAAATCGTTAGATAGCAATGCGAAAAAAGCCGTACATAATACGAAGTTTTAAATAAATCTTTTAAAACTTTTTTTTGGCATAAAAATCTGAAAAAAATGAATTGAAATTCGTCCTAATGATGTGAGGTATGAAATTAGATGTGTCAAATTTTGAAAATTCTTTATGGTTTTGTAGAGTTTAAATGTCACTATATCGTGTTGTTGTTACAATTTAATATCTCACTGAACTCCGGGGAGTAAAATCAAGAGGAAATTAACGATCTATCATGCCAATGTAGCATGCGGTCTCCTCGCTTAACCAAGGTAGGTGTCCAATGTTATTAGATCACAAAATCGCTATGCTCTTACTCAAATACTGCTGTCTAGACGTGCATAATAGCAATCAGTGGAATAAGTAATTCTTTTGCAATTTAACGGTGAAATAATGATGTTAAAAACTTCGACTTCTAAACAGTCTGAATTATTCAGAGATTGATTTTAATCAGAAAATCATTTCTTGGATTAGACTGAACCATAGCGATCTATGAGAGTCGTCATGGACTGAAAATACTTTGAATACCAACATTGGAGGTGTTTCCAGTGGAAGTCATCTTCATCTATGGATTTGAATATATTTTACTAAACAAGACATGAGGTTTTCATGTTCTGCTGTTGTGGCTTTGACTTCTACGTGGCTTGACATTCAATATTTCCAAAATAAACATTTAACCAATGTATTAACCAAATGTGACGTTTACTTAGCGTTTATGAACGCAAAAATAACCAACTTTTGTCATTCCGAGACCTCAGTATTATAGAAACTTCTTACCTTAATAACACTTGAATTGACATACCTCGTTGAGATATAAAGCGTTTGGTTGAAGGTGAATAGTTTTGTAAGTTGTTGTCGTCAGGTCTAGCTTTTGTGGAACTAGAAGCTTTTCTTAGCTGCTCATTTTTGAAATTTGCGTTACTTTTTACGTTAATGCAACATTGCGCATTGTTTATTCGCTGTGAAGTGGCGAGTTCGTCTCGGTTAAAAAAACATGATTGTACAAGGCCAGGGCTAAGATAAGACGATTTGTGGCTTTTGCAGCTCGATTTTTGTTCGATTTTACTTTGAATCGTGTCTTTAAATTCCAAGTTCGGAGATTATGAAGGAGATTGAGCCCATCACACTTTTCATGTAATCTCCGTGTTTTTCACGTCAGCTTAACGTTAAAAATTGTTGAAGCTATAAAAAAAATCGTTGATTCAACTTAACCAGAATTTGTGACTTTTTGGTCATCAATCTTCAGAGAATTTCATGAACCTACAAATGATAAGAGTTTCTATATAAGCGATGGTTGTCATTGACAGCATGGGTTTACATAAATATGTGGCGTTTTGTTGCCACTCTACATCTAGTCTAGTAGCCTTGTGCATGACTGGCATCAACTCCCATAGCGCGCTGAAAATGACCAACCTCAAAGTCTATTGTTTTTTTTCTCACGTTCAGAATTGATGCGTTGGGCAGAGCTCTCATGGTACGAACAGACTCAGAAAGCTGACGGCGGCGTATTTGAAGCACTGTGGCGTAATTATGTTTCACAATGAAACAGCGTTGTGTATGTATGTATAACAAGGTATAGTGACGTTGGTTTAAGTTGAAAATGCAGGAGCTTTTTCGGCTAGAAGGAACAGAATGAATTATTTACATGATTCTGCTTCGCGCAAATGTGAATAACAGTTGTATTGTACAGTGAGTATTTCTTTAGCTGTTCTTGAGGCATATTTTAGTTGCTCAGTATTTTCTTGGCAAGTTTAGAAATGTTTACAGTACTACGTTCTAGCTGTAGATCTTTTTATTCAATCACAAAGATTTATCAACTAGCAAGTTTTGTTATTAAATCGATAAATAACCCAACTTGGCCGAAAAAAAAACTACGTTCTGCGTCTTAGTTTTGTCATTCGAAGTGTAGAAGACAGTTCCCAAGTTATCCAGTAAAATGTTGTTAAACTCCAGCTTGCAAAATCAGTTCTTTTTTACATTAAATCAATGTAAAAAACAACCAGTTTTGCTGGCTGGAGACTGGAGTTGTATCGCCAGGTGTCAGCCACATGATTTTCCAACGTGATTTCAAAATGCGTACCCAGTCAGCAGATCAGTTCTTTCGTACGTTGAATCAACGTCTAGCTGTGCAAGTTTTAGAACACTGATCTGCATGTTTGTTTTGTGAACAGTGAACTATTTTGCTAGAAAATAGAATATATGTAATTACTAATACTTCTGTTTTTCTACAAAAGAAAAAAAAAACTGCCTATGAGAACGAAAGTGCTGAGAGTTATAGAATCAAACATCTTGAACCGTTGTCTAGCCGCTCTAGCGAAATGTTGAAATCAGAGTTTGTGTCAAATGGGAAAAGCCAAAGCTAAACGAACAATCAGGTTCCTCCTAAATGTTGATCGAACTCCGTCATTTTCATTTCGGTAGGTGGTTGAAACCTAGTATTTTGTCAGGAAAGTCAACCTTTTTTTTTAGCTTGGATCAATATCTGCAGACTCTGAATCAATATGGAAAAGGATTGGTTCGCTGCATGGTTCGCTGGCTTTCATAAAGGATAGAGTAGAACACAAAACTATTTTTACAACGACTATTTTGAGAAAGCGTAGTGGTCTGTACAGCGATTGATAAATGTGGTATTGTGATATTACTCCGCTCTAATAACAAAAATGAAAGTTATTGAAAGATCTCATATCCGCAACGTATAGGCATTGTGTCTAATTGTTCAAAGATGGACACAAAGAACTTGCCAAAAGTCATTACTTTCAGGAAAGTTCACCTATCTTTAGTGCGTGAATAGCTTATTCATTTCTAACAAATTTTACCTTGTGACGTCCCGTTTGATGTTTGTCAAAGTCATTAGCTGTAGAAGGATCACCCTAGTTTTTGAAACGCCTTGAGAATTTTTGCGACCTTATAAAAAGGCTAAGTGGAAAGTTACATTTCATCGCCTGCAGCAGCTCACTTTTTCGAGAATTGATGTGAATTCTGATTTTATTGCATTGTGTAACGTTAAAAAGTTGTGGAAAAAAAGCAATTGTCATTTGGCAAGGCTTAGATTCACGCATGACAAGTCAAGTACAGTGACAGAAGCCATTCCGTAGTATAATGAGGTGCCAGGTCGCTTTGAGGTGTCTGCAGTGGTTCACTTCACAATGCACCTTACGTAGCACCTTGTTACACAGTTGCAATTCCAAGTTGTTTGATACCGGTACTCCGGATTTTATTGCTTCGAAATAGCAGTGAAGGTCACCTGTTTCCACGCGACTGAGTTAGACAACAAACACCACTTTCTTTAGAGTTTAGAAGATGCAGTATTGCTTGTAACAATGATGGTCAATGTACATGTTCATTCGTAATGAAAGTTATACCTGTATCACAACACTCTTAGAGAAGAATTTGTATTTTTCCTTTTGCTCTCTTTCGAAAGGTGTGTTAAAGGTAGTTTCGTTTGAATTGCTCGTCGCTGTTCTGCTTGATGGTAAAATGTCGTCAACTATTTTTACAGTGTTTAACCTTCGGGTGCGGTGATACACGTTTTGTTTGGTTGCTGTCTGACAAGTCCGTTCTAATTTAAGGTATCATTCCAGCGTTTCGGAATAGAAAATCTAACTGCATTCTTTTAACATTGACATACATAGAATCAGTACAATAATGTTAAATTTTCCCTCTGGACAACATACGTTTTAATGGTTAGGTTCACTGACAATCTGTCTATGTTAAAGGCGTATAACCCTGCTGTCCAACTAGCTAAACTCGTGCCCACAGCAAAATCCGTGTTGTATGTAGCCTATGTGGAAGAGTGGAGTGAAGCAATATGTAGCAAGCATGGTGATAGATACCAGTCTTTCGGCGGCTTCATCAGCATCCACGTATTCTAAAATCAGTACATTTTTCGTCAATTTAGCATCTGCAAACCTTGATTTAAAAGACTTATTTTTTTTAAGCCAGAAATGCATTTTTGTTTTGCTTGCAACCACCATCTGGTAAAAGTTATCACGTTTGCTCTATGTCAATTTGACATCAATGCCATAACAGGCACTTTCTCCTCATGAACTTGCATTGTACGACTTTTTATCGACTGATTATTTCAACAATAAAACTATAAATAGCAGTGGATCTGTCCACAAGAAGCTTCATGCATTTGTTCAGTGTTATCCATAGCCATCTCCAGTTAAATATATAAAGAAGGTCATGGTGTTGACATAAAAAAGCGATATCATTCTCGTTCAGAAAAGTGATAACAATATTTGCCTACAAGGTTTAGCATTTGCTTATGCAATGACAGCATCTAAAACTCTATCACCCAACTCGCAAGTTGTCGTTTTTGCAGCGCATCACTGTCGGTAGACGTTAAAATGATGTAAAAAAATAAATTTACTTACTATTATACTGGTTATAAGTTCCTATGCTTCCACTCGGCCCACAGAGTACATGCTTCCAGTGTTTTATATCAAGACTTGTCATTTGTGGATCGGTGTTTTCCAGCAGTGTTGAAAGATTGAGCTGTTTGTTTAGCATTGAACGAGTTCTGCATAAGCAACGGCTGTCCAGTCAACAAGTGCAGCGGATTTGCAAAGATCTCGCGTGGTACCACCGTACCACTGTATTATGACTAAAACGAGATGTGTGTTGCCGAAGTTAGCTTGGCAAAGAAGAGAGTTTTTGTTTTTTCGTTGTCTTTCGATCGAAGCTTGTTAGCTAAAAATACGGTACGTAATCGCAAAGGCCTTGTTTCGGGTTAAGCTTTCTTAAGGCTCATTGAACACATTTTGATGCAAGTTTTGTATTTTGACGTGAATACAAGCAATTGGAAGTCCCGATTGTTAGACTTTGATCGTTTCATGCGTTTACTCTCTTCGCATTTTCGTTCCAGACAGATTCTGATGCTTTCGATTAAAGGGTTTTCAACATAGCACAAGCCGGTCACCAGAAGTCTCTATTCTTGCATCGTTTCAATGTAGCCACACGTAAAAACCCAACTCACTGTGCGAGAAGTGACCATTGACGACGATTGGCCAAAAAATATTGCGGATTTATTACCTAGTTTCTGCTGCAAACATGCTGGGCCAAGTTGACTTCCAGTTCACAGCAAGACCGATGTCAGAAGATCGATATTGCGTTGTCATTAGTTGTTGTATCTTTGGTACTGAACATTTTTTCAATTTCTTTTGTTTTACAGTCGACTCAAAGTAAGAAGTAATGCAAGAATTTCTTTTAGCGATGCACTGCGAACTTTTGTTTAAAAATCAACGATAGAACGTGATTTCCAGGGCACCCTGTAGTGCTGAGTAAAGTTATCAACAAAACTCACTTTTTGCTCTGACCAATTGCTCGACGTATTAGCATGACCATATTTGGAACGAACTATTATGGTTACGGCTTAAACAAGACTATCTGATTTAGTAATAACACGTGCAGTAGCGGTAAAGAGGTTTATGCTGCCATTGCTGTGTGTCAGTTTTACAAGCCGATTGCTTCTTGGTTGAGGTTTCTTGGTTTTGTTCCGGCTAGGAAAGTGTGTTCAGAGTAAGTTTAAGTGGAGAACATACCGCAAAGGGAATGATTACATAGAACTAGTGATTTTTTAAATCGTTTGAAGAAGTAAATTGATTTTTCCAGCTGACAGTATTCATACTATTGGTCAGAGAACTCCATATGCCATTCTTAGGCTGGGCGAAGTTAGAGAATTGATGTATTTCTATAGTCAATTATGACGAAAGGTTACTTACCCAGCTTAGGCTAAAAGGCTCACTGTCATTGATTACTGTTTCAAAAACCAACAACTTGTTGTTTCCTGGTTAGGCTTATGATGGTACAATTTTACACTGTCATACTCTTTCTTGCCACTTTCCAGTTTATTTTACTTTTGGTTGTCAGTCATCGTTTGATTCATGGTGGCCATGGTTTAATTATATTTGTGCTGTTTACTTTCAGCTTAACTGAAGATGCTAGCTGACCGAAATCGATTTTTAGCTGTTTGTGATGGAACTGACTCGTCTGAAAATGAATTTGTTTGTACTACTGTTTCAAAATACAATAGAAATTTAGACTCCCAATAAAATTGGGCCATCTTTTGGTTAATTTACACAACGATGTTTGACTACAAACAAACAAAAAGAAATCTATGGCGTTTGAGATAGAATATTTGAGCGATTTTGAGTCTATAAACTTATATTCTGTAATACAGTATAATTCTAGTTTCATAGTTTCTAAGAATAAGGTAAATAAGCCACCGCAACCTTTTCTTCTGGGTTGAAAATATGAGAAGGTTGGGTAATCCTCAGAAACTTCTGCGGTGGGACAGATTTCTTAACCATCCGTGGGAACCTTCCTAAGACAGCAAATCAACCGGGTTTTTTTATATTGATTTAACAGATGTTGATGCTGAATCAATGTTAAAAACGGTTAATTTGCTTTATGGGTTATAATTTCTAGAAATAGTCTGTAGCCTGTAGTAATTCTTATGCTTTTTCATGACGCAAGCTTCTGTAGAAAGTCCCTTCAATTTCCCAGCCGGCAAGTCGTCGTTTGCTTTTGTTGGCTACATTTAAATGATGTGGAAACGCAGGGTTGGTTTCTATTTTTGCGCTTATGTGACGTTTTTCTTATACGTTGAATTAGAAAACCACATGAGGCTCATTTAAGACATTATTTCCAAGGCTTAGCTTTGTTACAATGGATGTTGTAGCTGAAGCTTTTGTAAATTAAAAAAAAAACAGATTTTTTCTTCTGAGGCCATTCTTGTAATCTCTCTTTGAACTCACGGATATAAATTTCCAGCACTTCATGGTTGAAATTGTAGTTGTAAACGTTAAAACACCGAATTTCTGAAAACAACAGTAAAAATTATGTAAACACACATTCGCGAAATCGCAGGCTTCGTGATGAACATGTTGTGAAACTTATTGATCTTTTTTTGCCTCACCAAGACCAGTGATGGTCAATAAAATTTAGCAACGTATTTAGAAAAATTCGCCACACATCGTAACAGTAAATATTTCAGCTTCGAGCCCATCTGGTAGCTTATGTTTTGTCGTACACATTATTTTAATCTTTGCCTTTGGGTGACACTTTTGTTGAAGCTTGTAGATACAGAGGTTGGCCATGAGTCGTCAGTTTTAGTTCCCTCTCTTCACTTTTTTAACGTCGAATATACGCAAAAGCATCGCTTTTTGACGCAAGGGTTTGCCTGTTCAACATGATTTATACCGTGACTCCAATTGACATTTGTAACTACAGCTCCATCATTGCAGAGTGCTTATTTAGTCCCATAGCCATGTAATACACTGCAATTTAGGTTTGGCTGTGTCTCGCCCAGTTAGTCGCTTGCCGTGGTTATGAGAAAAGTTAGCCAGTAAACTACCTGATAGAAGGTTTTGTCGTTAAGGCTTCTGCTTGTGTATGTGGTGGCTGGTGACCATGACAAAAGAATAATAAAAGAGCAAAACTAGACTAATTCTGTGCCAGCAGCTGCATAATTGTCGTATTCTCTTTGAATGTTGAAGACAGTCAAGGTGGACGTTAAAATCATGCGCTGTGTCAGGTCGTAATGTTGCTCTTAGTTTTTCTCAAGTTACGCAGTTTCCGAAACAGCAAGGCCAGTTAGCAAGCAGCAAATCTCTTTGTACGGTATTGACAAATCAATCATGTGAAGAATGAAGATATAATGTATAAATTTGTGTTACAGTTTTCACTTCTAACTAACTGTGACATTTTTAAGCTTTAGACTTGTAAGACTGCTTTTGTTAATATAGTAGACAAGTAACTTATGTGTGAGATAAAAAAATAAGCTGTCATAATGTCGAATCCAGCAGTGGGCCGTCGAAATTATCTCAATTCCAGCTTTTTCAGGCACAGGCGCAGTCGATCAGACTGCGTTGGAGTAGTGGTTGGAAATTTACATCAGGTAGATGGCAGCTTCTTATTTAAGAAAATTGTGCTTGTGTAGTATTGGAGCAAAGTTGTTAGTGTGCAGTACAGATGGCTGACAGTATGAAACCTTTGGTGTTGAATTTGTTCACACATCATGTCAATATCAAGCAACGTTGAGCGATGTAATGGTTCAAGTTGATTAAGATTATTCGTATTTCGCCGTTGTAAAACCTGTAGTTTCTGGAAATGCATCTTTCTGGAGCTTGTTGCTTTTAAACCTTCCCAGACAGCAAATCAATCGTTTTTTTACATTGTGCAGACGTTGAATCAATGTAAAAAACGACTGATTTGCTATCTGGGTTGTTCAAATTCTAATTGACAGAAGGCTGCATCCATTTCACTCCACTAACATACGCTAAGTTGGCAGTCAGATTATTATTTAGTGATCAACAATTATAGATTCTATCACGTGTAGTTGTCGACTAATTGCCAGCTCTGTGCTTACGAGGCTGGTAATAGGCACGTGAAGCCACACCAATTGCTTTTATTTATGGAGAATTTCCCAGTGTTTAGAAATTTCTAACAAAACAGAGGCTTGGAGATATCAGCTTCTACACATATTACAAACGTTGCTCGGCAATCGAGTGTAGTAAGAATTGACTGCGATAGACAGTTGTTCCGCCCATGAGGCTGGCTCATCAGTATCCACCACTAATTTATGTCACAGACTTTTGACCGCTGCTTTTGGTAGTCAATTGAATTCTTACCTTTGTGAAAAAAAAACAATCACACCAGCTGTCGCCAAAGACGTACACTGCGTTGGAGAAGCGATCTACCTGGCGTTAGCACCAACTCACTGTTTTATTGTGACTACTCAGCCTTGTGCTGATGCCAGGTAGGCCGCTCCTTGTGCACAGTGCACATATTACGCATGCTTCATGTAACTTTGACTGTCTTCTTGCAGAGAACTTCGCATTCAGAATCCACCAGACAGCGTCGCAGTCAAGCCGGGAGCGTCTCAACCCTCGGGAGTAAATTTGAACCCATTCCTGACTGCACCCCAGGAGCTAGCATGGGAATAAAGGAAAAGTCCGCCCCCGTGGATCTGATTGACGAATTTGAACCCAATAACCCCTTTTCAGAAAAGTATATCGTAAGTGAACAAAATGTTTTCGTCCATTTTAAATCGTAAACCCCAGTCATCAAATCAGTCTATTTTACATTTATTCAACGTCTGCGGAGGTTAAAACACAATGAAATCGCTTTGATTTGGTGGCTGGTTTCTGACAATCGTTTACTGACAGTGGTTGATATCGCTGATGACGTCATGATTGCGAATCTTTCATTACAAAAAGCTACAAAATATTTGACATCATTTCATCACAAGAATTACAGTGACTGTTAGCTTTTCAAGTCTTTTTAATTGTTTGTTTGTTTATCTTTTGGTATGTTCATTGCCATGAAAACATTCTCAAGTTTTCTTCTAAGATATGAGACATTTGGCAGTCTTGACTTAGGTTGACTTTTTGCAGTAGGTTGTTTAAAAACCACCTAGACCTCAATGATGTTCAAGGACACACAGTTTTTCAAGGCAAAGAGCACAAGGACAATAGCCCATTGCTCTGAAGCAATAAACAACAGTTATGAAACTGGCGTCGAAATGAATTAAAAGGAAGCTTTTTCACTTTGAAATTGACAGCATCTTTGTATTCTTTATATTTATTATGTTATTTATGTTTATTTCCCACTCACGATTTCTTATCATTGTTGCAATTTGCTATTTGTGTTCATGTTGTTTTATCTAAAACTTTGTTTTGCAGCTCGCGGAAGAAAATCGTTTGGCCCAGCAACGAAAAAGCAAAATTATTAATTTTGAAGATGACGACATAGTAGCTGACAACGAAACGGTACTTGCATGTCACAAAGTTTTGAAATGATATAAAAAATAACTTTGAGAGACCGAAAAAGGCAGTCAAATTATGCCCATCTTAACGCAATTATACCGAATATTTGTTATAAATAATACATTTAGAACTGATAAAAATGCTAGCATTCGGTTTTGAAATATGTTTTGTTCAGCCTTTTTTTCGTGCGGAAAAGTGTCAACGGATTTGTTTTTTATGTAAATAATTTTTGACAAGTTAACCCATTCATCAGTGAGGTGCTAAAACTGGGCACTTATGTTGATTTACGGCAATTCATCATAATCTGACGTTGAATCAACATTAAAATTAGTTGGTTTTGTAACGGGATATCAACGTTCATTCCATAACCAATGTTGTTGAAAGTGCTGGTAGCGTAAATATTGTGCTTCTTGAACGTTTGTAAAATGTGATTTTGCGTTGCAATAATGTTGAACTCTGTTGCATTGAAACCACAACTGAAAATCTTACAGTGCTCTCTTGATCAGTTCCAGGATCACGGTCCCTTCAACGATCTTGAAAAACTTCGACAGAGACCCGCGCATTTAGCTGTGTTCTTTAATTACGTCATTGCTTCGCATGAACCTGCCAACTTTGTGAGTATTGCCATGCGTTGCCTTGTTTTTACGTCGTTTGCACATAGGTTGTTGGTTTTGCGAAGCAATATTTACCACCGTTTCCTTGTTCGACATGCCATGTTTAAAACATAATGGTGCCACCAAATGATCTATAACAGAAATGTCACTGGATTATTTCCAGGTACAAAAATTAGTCATTTTTACATTGATTCAACGTCTGCAGACATTGAATCATGTAAAAATGACCAATTTTTGTACCTGAACTAAGATTTCTATGCAAACTGAAATGATACATTGAATGCTACCTTTGGTCCGTGAAGGATTCGTGTCAGGTCACTGTGCCATGATCTTTTCTGCATCACTTTACGTTGATTGGAAGACAGTTTTTGGCCACTTTGGGTTGGTCAGGTGCAGCGTGTACTCTTGGAATGTATCTATTTCGTAAAAATTCAAAATAACAGACCTTTGGAAGTGAATCGTTTTGGCTAGAACAAAAATTATTGAAAAAATGGCAGTGACAAATCTATTTTTCATTTATGGTGACATGGCTGGGTCAGCAAACCATTCATTTTTACATTGATTCAACGTCTGCAGACGCTAAATCAATGTAATGCCTACTGGCACTGTTTGCCTACTGGGATAGGGCAGTAGCGTTAATACACCATACACCATATGTCTCTATTTATGTCGTGTCTATATTGCGGACGTTATGTCAATCTAAAGACAAGTAGACAACTTCTTTCGTTTTCTGTGACAAAACAGGCTTACAGCCTACATCTAATTTTTTGCAAACCAACATTTTGAACGAGTTATATAAATTCTTTAACGTCGCCTGCGTACGTTGAACTGCAGAAATGAATTCACAACATAGAGGAAAGGTTAAACGTATGATGGCCACGCATCATCGGTTTTGTTTGTGACGTAGTTATGTTGGTGTTTACGTAGTCGTGATGCTGTTTTACAAAGCCAGGGAATGTGTGAGGAATTTTGTGGTTTAAATTGACATGAAACAGTGTTGCCAATAAGTTTAATGACGGTATTTTCATCCAGCAAGCTTATTGAACTTTGAGTACAGTCGTCATTAAACCGGTTTAATCGTCAAATTTACCGGTTTAAACTGGTTTTAACCGATGAAATATCCATGAAGCCGTCGTAATTGTTGAAATAAGCTGGACAGGTTTGCTAGTAAGGTCAACCTGGAATATAAATTTAAACAAAATCCAAAACCTTTTCTTTCACAGCTTTTAACAGTCGTAGTGGACAGTTTCAAGCAGCTTACGAGTTCAAAGGATATGGTAAAGCACGGAGAAGCAATTTACAAAACTTACCTTGCCTCAAATGCTGTGAGTATTTGATATTCGATGACCATTAAAATACGTTTATAGCCCACTATAAGTTTTGTGTAAGTGCGCCTTTACTGACATTGGAACTTGTTTTCAAAACGAATAAGTTGCCAGCTGTGAGTGAAGGTATAACTCAAATTTATTCTCTAAAACTTTTTAATGTTGGCTTAGTTGCTAACTACGCTGGCCACTATGGATATAAATATGGGTATCAGAGTTTAACTTTTTATATTAATTTACATTTTTAGCCTTACAAAGTAGCCGTCGATGAAGGGATAGCTCGTAGCATTCGTAAGTTGTTCTTTATTTGTTGTCAAACTAGTTATTTTCACGTTTCCAGATGTAACCAAAACGTTTCTCTTTTTCAAATTCTACAAAAGTTTTTCTCTGTTTTCGTTGCTTGGTTTCCATAAGTTCAATTTCCAAGAACCTACAGTGAAACTTGCTTCTCACTTCACGGTTTTGAGATTCCAGTCAGCAAAGTCACCTTTTTACATCATGACAACGTCTCACGACGTTCAAACGTCAGAAAACGATGACTTTTACTAAATGGGGCACATCACGTTGTTTTGAGGTGTCAAAACGATCATTGTGATATGTCGCTGTTTCTCATGTCTATGGAAGTGTAAATATTAAACTAAAGCAAACGTGGTTCCATTGGACCAAGCTTGGAGCCATAGTACTTCGTATATTCTTATACTTTGTCAAAAGTAACTCTCGACTACGCTTCACGGATTTGCTGAAAACATGTGTACATCGTTTCTAATAATTGATCGTTTTATTGCATGTTTTTTCTTCGCAAAGTAAAAAAAAAAACACTTGTTTAATGGTTTGAATGGACCGGTTTCAACCAGGTCTGTGGAGTCGGAGGGATTTTGACGTGTCCGGAGTCGATGTTGTTCAAAAAAACGACTCCGGCTTGATATAAAACGATGTTGTTTCTTGTTGTCCGTATTTGGCTTTAAAACTATACCTAAGAATAAAGTTTTGTTCTTGTCAATTTTTGCGAAAGTTGCTGTTTCAATATTTCGATCACAACTCAAGTGAAATCAAATTTTAAAAAATGTAAAAGAACAAAAGTTTAAAAAATCTGGCAACCCTCAAAATTTGGCAACTCTGAAGTCGGAGTCGGCGAGTTACAAATCGAGGGGTCGGAGTCGTATATTTTTTGCTCGGCTCCGCAGCCTTGTTTTGAACCAAATTACCACTTCAATTATTATTATCAAAGGTTACGTTGCTGCGAAATAGCATTACGCACTGGTGTTACGTTTCTAAGTAAAGCACGTCATTTCTTCGTGTGTCACAACGCTTTCCAAAATGATATACGTAAATAGAATAGAATTCCAACCTAGTCTCAATTATGTAGCTTTTGATGATTTTCAATAACCTTAAATGATGAACAAATGACATTTTACGTTTTTATTCAATTCCGAAGTGAGTTATAATTCGCATCTATGTTTTTTTAGAAACAGTTCTGTCCAGCAAGAATCCAGTGGAAGAAACTCTTCGTGGCGTTTTTGATCCCGCCGTGCAAGTTGCTAATAAAGAGGTCGGTAGATGTCGCTGTTGAGTAGTTTTAAACCCGTTCTTTTTTTGCTTGAGCTGTTCAAAAGTTATGGGAAACGTTTTTTGTTTAACTTCTGAAAATTGAGGTACTCCACCGCAAACGATGGTTGTTCGATTTTGTATGGAAATTGGGATCACAATCATGCAGTTGTGCTTCTGTGCGCCATTTATCGACGCAAGAGTGAACTAATCTGATGAATTCTCAGTTTGTCCAAACCGTCCAAGAAAATTGTGTGATCAGGACGAATGACTGTCATGCCTCAAAATTGAAAAAAAATTGTTGGTGAAAATCATAATTCGTAGTCTTTCGCTTGTTCTGTCAATAGTCGCCGTGTATTGCTTTGCTGGTTGTTCCATTTTTATGCCAAAAAATATTTCTGAGTCATTTGTTTTCCAACAAACTTGTGTCTTCGCAAGAATCGTATTCTTTAAGTTCATTGTCTGGACCGTATGCAATTGTATATGAAACATTTTGTTCAACTGTCAAACAACAACCCATGCTGCTAAATCTTCCCCTTTTCATTGTCTCAACATCTGCCGACGTTGAACTAACGCGAAAATGCTTTTATTTGAAGCATTTTGTCTCCATCCAGATTCGAGAACAGTTGTCGATTTATCGAATGAAGAGACGACTAGGACTTGCCAATTTGTTTGGCGATGAAAAGCTGCAGCATGCTCTCAACTCAGACCAGCACAGCGACATGCGCATCGTCGACGAGATCATTATGCCAACGCTGACCGAACTCTTGTAAGTTCATATGATGCTTTTAGACCATTAGTTTTATATGAAGTTACAACAATAGACTCAGATTCTTTTTTTAAAGCGGCGGTATCGAGTATCGAACGCCTGGCGTTGAAACAATTCAGTATAACTGTCTTTGTGTGATGTCAACCTATAGCTGGTAAATCCATGTGCTCAGATGGTTCTATCCATTTTTGCCCGCTTGACAAGCCTAAGCTTCATATGTTAACTGTTGGGCCTTAACAAGTATCATTGTCATGGTATGCAATAACATATACTTTTATTATACATATGCCTTTTAACGTACCATACTTACCACATCCACTAACCGGTGGTGACAACACAATTTGCCTATGCAGAAATACATTTAAGAACTGGCTAAAAGACAACGAGCTTTACGTGTGAAATCACATACGAAACTACTGCTACTATTATTGTTACATTAACCTATCATCTCTATTGTAGGCAAACGAGTGCTTCAGAGGATATTGAACAAACCAGATTGTAAGTGATTTGTCACTTTTATACCATTTCTTTTACTGAAAGACGTCGCTATAGCTAACAAATCTGTCTTTTTTCACATTGATTCTACATCTGTTGACGTTAAATCAATGGAAAAAAGACTAATTTGTTGCCTGGGAACACTTTTTTTCAATTGACATGTTTCTATTTCTGCCTGCAATGCTCAAAAGTATCAACAGTATATATAATAAATACTATAGTCTCAGGAGTCTCAGTCTTCTTGTGTATTCATGTTTAAACCTTTCAAACCTAATTCTTTCATAGAATCATAAAACAAGAAGCCCTCCAAGCATTCCTGAGCCAATATGGCACCAAGAGACCTAAATCGAAACCTTCTTCCAGACTCTACTCTATGCTTCGTCCGTCCAAGGTGAGATGGGACGTTCTGTTTTGGTTTCTGGTACAACAATAGACTAATGTGTATTGTGATAGGTAGGAGATAATATAAATGCGATAAAGAGGGATTGGAACATAGGCCCAGGTGTCATCTTGAAACGTGTGGTATTTTGTTCGCGGGTTTGTTAATTTTGCTCGTAGCGCGACATCTTTTGGGCTCTTGTACCCGATTTTGATCGCCACCCGGAAAACCATAATGCAAGAGCAGAGGAAATCAGAAACGGATGAAAGCTCAAATTTGATCGCTTCCAATACAGTTTGATGGAATTTACATGTTTGAAGAAATGTTCATTTTGTGAGTTTTGCATTATTATTAGTATTACTGACTGTTTTACTATTATCACTTTCAGCCCCAGCCTCTAACGAAATCCCATCGGGTGTCTGGAAGCATGGACTCCATCATTGACGAGCAAAACAACAATAGGAAAAGTGGAATTGGTGGGATATTTGGAGTCAAAGGGCGGAAGCAGCGGAATGACCCGAATGCCAGTAAGTTCATTGATGACTGAGTGGTCGACTCTCGCAGCCATTTAGAAGCAAAATGATTGGAACGCTTAGAACATTGTTTGTAATGTTTTTAAGTCGTTGTCGTCACAGGCAGGGCTAAGGGGCAAATGTAAAAGAAATGTTCTGTAAGACAGGCATGAAATATCTGCGTCAATGTTCAGAGAACAATTTTATTGTAATAATACGTGTGGTCAATCTAATAAAAAATAAAGACCCCAAGGAAGCGTTTCGAAAACTAGGCTATTTAGAGTGCTCTCTTTAGTGCTGTATTATTTAATGGCGCTCTAAAGGAAAACTGTCCAGTTTTTTAACCGTTTCCTGGGCTCTTTATTCTGGGCTCGCTGCTTTCTGCGCTTTACAGAGCAGACAGTGTCAGTGCAACAGCATGGGGGCCTAGTACAGTATTGCCCGAATCCATTCCACTTCTGATTGTCAAGTAGGAAAAAAGGTTTAGTACCACTTTTAAACGTTTTGGTATGACCTAATATCAGGGGCCTTGTAGACTCATCTATGAATTCTTTTACAGTCAGACAACTCACCGAGTTGTGTTGTTTAGATTTTGCTTTCAGACTTTCGCTCGAATGCTTGTTTTTTCAAACTAGTATCGTGCTAATATCTTAACCATTTTTAACGTTTATGTAACGTTTTATCAGCTTAAAGGTAACCTCCTTTTAGGTTTTAGCTCCCAATCTAGTTGAAGTTATTTTGACAAGATTGGTGAAAATAACCATCACGTGTCTCTGAATATTATTTCACGCCACATATTTACGTATATAAGTGACTTTTGGACTTACCTGCTTCACTACTACAGCGGTGGTGTAGTTATTGTAGGCTACATGACTTGAAGTCTAAAGTTGAGAATGTGAAGTTTTATTCTTAATTGTTTCGCATAACTTTTACTAACATTAGTAGTAGCTTTTCTTATTAAATTACAACCAAAAATGAACGTTTTTTTGCATTGACTTAATGTTCAATGATGAAAAATAGACGTCATTTATCAATCATCTCACATATTACATTGCATGGTTGTGTTGCCCATATAGCATGGAGCGAAAACTTGACGATTTTTTAGTTAACTTTTCAGTTCAGTTACTTTATGCTGATGTTTGGTGAAGGTTTTCATTTTTACTTTTTGTCTTTTAATCGATTTACCACAGAAAACTTCGCAGCAGCAGCAGCAGCAATGTTCTGATATCATCTGCTTTCAAGTTGACTTTATCCGCCGTAAACTACCAAGTTAAAGCATCCAACAGTCCCGTTTTTGAATAATATTGTTAGTTGTTCAAGTCGTGGGGCCAGTCGGTAAAAGCCCCCTGCTTGGGTTATATATTTTTTTTTTCGGTCCGCAACGCTCGCTAAATTTGTTCGTATTTTGCACGTTTGGTGCTTTTCGACACCTCAGACAGTAAAAATCCGTCGTTTTTACATTGATTCAACGTCTGCAGACGTTGAATCAATGTAAAAATGAATTTTGTTGCCTGGGGCTGCATTATTGAAATTGTTTATTTTTGCTAATTTATAACATTTTGTCACGTTGCAACGACCTAAAAACTTAACGGTTTCGTCCAACAGCTGAAAAGCAAAAGTCCTTCATTCACGAACGTATCTCTACCGGTTCTAAACGGGACAAGTCTGTACGTAACCTCACATTATGGGAAAATCCTGGTACCGGCCAAAGCGGTGCTTCGAAATCGTCCAAAGTCAACACATCCGCTTCTTCGGGCCAGCTCAGCACTTTGGCGGTTCAAGAAGGCGGTGATCCCGGTGCTTTCCTTTATCCAAAGCGCTCATCAGAATCAAGCATTAGCCCTGGCTTAGCCAGCAAAGAAGTGGCGGTTGCACGGTCTAAGACCATGTCGTTTGACGGGGCAAATGTAGCAGAGACCCACACAGGTGCGCGGAGTCATTTGAGAGCAACTTCGATTGCGCAATCATGGCCGTTGTTCGTTTGTTTGTTTGATTGCTGCAATTGTTGATGATTTGACGTTTTCGTACAATCAGTCCATGTATGTGCACTTGTGCAGTCCGCGTTAATTCAACGTAAATATACGTCGATAAAGCGGAAAGATGTTTTGCATGAACGCGCCGCTTGCATGCGTTTTGATCTGATCGTGTGAAAGTAATTCAACAAATTACTGACATTTTCAACCCGAGCATGCACAGGTATTAACACTTGATTGTGCTCGAACGTCATCTGCAATGAACAGCTGCATCATTGGCGGACATGGATTCAGCAGACCTGAGTCACGAACGCTATGGGATAATAATTTGCTTTGCCAAGGGGTTTGATTCTGCTCAACAAATGAGCAGTAAAATTTTCCTTTTTCATCATCGAAGGTGCTAATTGGCTTGACGACAATGCCAACTCCGCCGCATTGCCAGTTCGTAATCATTCCATCACCAAACGGGCAATGTTGAAAAAAGTGATTAACTTTAATGCCTAAATAATCACACACAGCAAATCACCGTTTTTTACATTGATTTTCTGTCTGGGATCCGGCATCGCTGTGCTTGCTCGCTCTTGGTGCCCAGAGCTGTTGTTGTGCTGTTGATTTCATAGAGTTGTAAAGCGTTTCATGTGCTCTAACCATCCCACTTCACTTGCCGGCTGTTCTACTGCAATTATGTTCAACTTTTGCCATGCGTTGCAATTAAAGCTTACATCACTTGCACTGTGTAGGCTACATATATTGTAGCACTGTGCAAAGGCAAAGCAAATTTGTGACCGTTTTTGAATTCAGAACATTTTAAAAACAAGCTCCTGTCAAATCCACGGCAGCTATTTACTTTTCAACAACTTATGTTAATGTTTTTTTAATGATGAATTATTGTAAAAGCATTTGGTTATTTTACGATGAAGCATACCAACGACTTAAAACGTATTTTTCTCCACATGGTGAACTCCTTATGTGTCTGAAACAGAAAATGATAGTACTGTAATCAGAAAATCATACGCCATATTAATTTGAAATTTATTTCAAGCCATTACACAATGATGATGCTTCATCTGCGCAATCATTTGCAGCTATTAATCAATTTATGTGAGGTTTTTTAATGTCAAGCCACGACCTACTAGAACACGGCCAAATATGTTGCTATTTGAGGAAATTTCTAAGAGTCTGAATTGTTACAATCATAGCTATGATAAACCTGTCATCTTCCCATTACCAGAAGTAAGTAAAATAAGCAATATTTGCACCTAAACATATGTTTGGCTTGTGTAACTGGAGATTAGGTATGTACGTTGAGCACACTTTACACAATAATAATGTAATATGTAAGAATTTTCAACTGCACAACGTTTCAACTGCACCCTGGAGGTAGTATCGTTTGGTGTAATTGCATGTTCCATTTAAAATATCAAGGATTTTTTGTGGATTCTATGTTGTAAGCTGTTCAGTGTTCATTTGATGTGTCAATATAAATTTTAATTCGTTTGTTTTTCGCCAAGTTTAGTTTTGCAAGTAAAATAAGGCTATTGGCAAAAGATCCTGCTTGATAAAAAAAAACCTAACGACTGTATGATGAGACTACCGCCAGGATGCAGTTGGAAAGTGTTACATATTTTGCATTATTATTGCAAAAATTGTGCTTAACATACATATCTAATCTCTGGCAAAACAAGCCAAAAATATGTTTAATGCAAATGTTGCTTGTTTTACATACTTTTGTAAGTGGAAAAATGACAGGTTTATCATTGCTATGATTGTAACAATTCAGACTCTTGGAAATTTTCCCAAGTAGCAACATATTTGACCGTGTTTTAGTAGGCCGTGGTCAAGCCAATGCAAATTTATGATTTTCTTTCATTTTTTACGTTTTTGCAATAACTTCATGTTTCTGTGCATCATTCTCATATAACTTTCATTCACAACTTCAGCGCCAACACTTTAATTCCACAGTTGATTAGTGTACTTGTGAAAGCCAAACCAAAGCAATAACTGCTGACGCCAAACTTGAACCATACCTGGAGACGCCAATATAAAATCACATCTGAAGACGCTAAACTAAACTCCTAACTGTGGATACCAAACTACAATCTGAATTGCAGACACCCAACTTAAATTTTAACTGTTGAAACCAAACTAGAATTCTAACTGCAGAAATCAAGTTAGAAACTTACTTATCTCTATGTCACTTCCAGTTTCAATCCAGCCACCGCCACAAATCCACGAACCAGTGCTGAATGATGCCAGCAACCCTTTCTTGACCAGTCAAGACAACGAGAGTATGGGAGACAGTTGCGATAATTTGTCGGTTGATAAAAAGTGAGTTAAAAAATTTACGTTTCGCCGCTTTTGATTGGCTTTGCTGCACAGTACTTGCTTTGAAATCACATCATTTCTTTTGCCGGCCTGGAGAGTGGAATTTGTTGTGCGTTTATTTTGAAACTTAACACCCTTTTTATGTTGCTTTTCGTTTCACTCACACCAGCTTATTTGCATTTTTTTGATTTGCTGTGCAATTTGCATCACGGACGCGTCTTTGTCATGCAAAAATCAAAAATGCTTTTGTCGTAGATCTAGACCAAGCCGCTCGGGGAGTTTCAGACGTCGTCGAGACGACGAAAAGCGCCATTCAAAATCGCATAAAAGTAACAGCGATCCCAATAACTCGTTAATAGAGCAAGCCGTCGGACAATACAAGTAATTACTATTATCGAGATTAAAAACCATTTACCGCTTTGAATAACGTCGAAAAAAAAGCAACTTAAAGATTGATATTCTGAAAAGAAAATGTCCACCATCTCCAGACAATGAAATGATGTAATTTAATGTCAGTGTTGCCAAAGTAAAATCTTTATTTGTTTCTTTGCTGAAGTTATTAAATTAAGTTATATAGGCTTATGTTCATGAAAAAATTGCCTCAAACGAACTTTTAAACAATCCTTTTTCCCAAACTTTGTAAGGTTGTGTGTAGTAGGTCCTGCTTCTCAGCACAATAAAAAGGTTCACTGTTTAAAACATGATTTTTTGGTAACTTTAGCATAAGTTAAAGCACAATTAAAGACGACAAATGATTCACTGTTGTTTTTTGACAACACGCCGTGTGCTCCTCAGCTCCTCAAGTGACCAATTGGACCAAATTAATCGCCACCATCCACTCGCATCCGCCGACTCCTCCATGTCCTTGGCATCCGATGACAGGAAATTTATTGATCTTCCGAACTTCTCCGGAGATCCTGAGGTGAGAGATTGTTGATCATGGTCATTTGTCATTCTTTTATTATAGGTTAAGTTATCATCATCAGCCAGTCATCCCACTGCAGGCAGATGCCTTCACATGTGTATCTACACCATTCTGTCTTTCGCTGTTATCATCCAGTTGATGTCAATCTTTTCTTCAATATCATCCCGTCATCTTCTTTTGGTGTCCCTCTAGTTCTTTTGCATATTTTGTTGTCCATTCTGTGGTTATTTTGGCCCATCAGATTGTTATACAATGTTATATTTACGAATGTCGAAATAGTATCTTAAAGAAATTATTATCTTTTCTGAGTACTTACTCCCGGAATATTTGCAGCATTGTTATCGCAGTCAGTCTACAATATGGATTGCTAGTTTTACTTCTCTCTGCTCTTATTGATCTTCTTCTTGCAACTGGAATGGAGTGTTCTTCCTCATCACCCCTGTCATGCCATCTTGACATCCGTTCAAGATCCTTAGCAAATTGCCAGCAAGCAAAAAATTCTCTTTAAACATTCAACTCTCTTACCATTATGTTTTGCTCTCAGTGATTGGTGGATTAATTTCCAGACAGTTAATCACTTAGTTAAATTTGCCATTCCGTTAGTACTAATCTAAACCCTATCATCAGTCCAATAAATCCCTGTCGGCCTCTTGTTTAACTGTCACACGACTACTGCTATTTTGTTGTACCTAGGCCTATGCAAAATCGTTGAATCCACATTCAAACGTGCCTACGCTTTGCCAAAGACATCGCCGCGTGCTTTTGATCGATATCGAACAAACTTTCTTTCGAATATCGTACCAGCCTAATCACCGCGTAACCAACGTGATTAAGTGTCGCATGATTAAATATCTGTATATCGCTGGCAGATCGACATTGATGCCTCAGAGCAACACTGGTCGGAGAAGGTGCCCAAGACCGTGACGCGTGAACTCGAGAGGAAGGAGATCAAACGGCAACAGATCATCAACGAGTTCATCTACACTGAACAGCATCACGTTAGGGACTTGAACATTCTTGAAAAGGTGACTTTTCCGCACTTGCTGGTCAAGCTTTCCGCTCTGCTTGTGGGTTGCACTGTCAATTTTTGTAAACCAGACGAAATTAACTTTGAATGATGGTTGAAAGCAGCCATGTAGATTTAGTGTATGGCAGTATTGGTGATGTCACAACACGCATTAGACTTTAATCTATTCCAAGCCCCCCGTCCAACCAAACTCACCATTCTTACATCGTTTTAACGTCCAACGACGTCAAAGGATGTAAAAAGGTTCAATTTTTTTATTCATAACAATTCATGCATCGTCAGCCACTCGTTTCAATTTTGGTCTCGCTGGCTTTAAAGTTTTTTTACTTGCTGGGAAATACCTTGTCGAACTCTTTCAGTCTTTCTCTAACCAGCGTCATATTCATGCAGCTTTTCTACAAACCCTTTGCGGAAGAGAACCTATTGTCTGCCGAAGAGCTCAACCAAGCTTTTCCGCACCTCAAAGACATACTCAACTTGCATAGGGAACTGAACACAGCCTTGCAAGAGAAAAAAGCGCATGATGGTCACGTGATAAAAGAAATTGGAGACATCCTTCTAGCGAGGGTGAGCTCGGAAACGGGTGTGATGACGTTTTTTTACGTATTATAGAAGTGCTTCTCATTGGTTGAGATGTTTCTTCTGTTCACTGACGTATCTGTGCAATACTTGTTGTTGTTGTTTGTGACGTGGCTAATGCTGTTGGTGTCCACAGTTCGATGGAGACGGCGGCAATACCTTCAAAAAGGAAAGTGCCATGTACTGTGGAAACCAGTCAACTGTGCTAAGTTTGATCAAAGAAAAAATCAAGAAAGACCAAAAATTCAACCAGTACATACAAGTAAGTCGTTGTTTTATTTCAAGTTATTCTCTTCCGCGTACCCCTGGACCCTTTTTGATGATTAATTCAACTTTTGGGTAACGATTACATTTCTAGAATTGTAGAAAGGTTTTACCCAGCTAGCAAAATGCATTGTTTTTACGTTAAATCAATGTAAAAATCTCCAACTTTGCTGACTAGGTCTTCGATAGAACAAGAATCGGCCTGAATCATGTCAAATCTTCACAGAAACCGCTCATAGAAAATTCCTGAAAGATTTCAAGACTTTTTAAGCTAGAATCATAAACAAATTAATAGGAACGTTAATAACGTGTTTCGTTAATGTCAATGCATTTTTATACCGTTTTTCAACGTAATAATCACGTCGCAGGCCGCACAAAAGCATCCAGTGTGTCGAAAACTTCACCTCAAAGATTTCATCCCGATGGAGTTTCAAAGGTTGACCAAGTATCCTCTTCTACTGGAGAATATCATGAAGAATACTAAAAGTACGAAAGGCAACAATTACCCGACTTTTATCGCAAAAAACAAAAGTTTGTGAGATTGACTGTAAATATGAACTTCAAGCCTCTTGAGATATTCAATGTTAACCTAGTTTTTATTGAATCTCGGCTTGCTTTTAATAGTAAATTTTTCGCTGAACTACCACCATGTTTTTGAGTGTTCTGTAAAAATGTTATTTCAAAAAATTATAAGTTACAGTAAATAGAAATATAAAAAACAAGTTTTAAAAAGAAACCTTTTGACAGTTAATTTCAGACTCTCTTCCAAATCTTGCAGAACTGATAAAAGTGTCACTTGTTGTCACGCCTATCATCAGTTATCGTTGATTCGAGCTTATTTCGCTCATTTTGTGTACATTTTCAACCCTTTTAAACAGAAAAACAAGAAGCGGAAAACGAAAAGCTGAAGAAAGCTTGCAACAGGTGTCGTGAGATTCTTGCCTTTGTCAATCAGGCTGTGAAGGAAGCAGAAGACAAGCAGGTTAGTCGCTGATGTTCATGTTTTCTGAACTTGTGTCTTTAAATGTTATAAAAACCGAAGTACACGGTGTTGTTCTACAAGTCGTGTTAAAATCTTGAAGAATTTAATTACAGCGTCATTGTTTTCAGAAAATTCTCGAAATTCAACAAAATCTCGACCGAGATCCCGTTCTCAAGCTCAAGCAACCGAGCACAGTGACTGCTAAGTTTAAGGTAAGTTTCCCACGCTATAGTTAGAAGCAAGTCCCTTTGTTTGCAGTGATCAGTGCGCTCGATGTGTTGCTCACTGTGTTGCTATCAAGCGCATTAAGATTGGCATTCCCTTTTGGAGGGCCATTTCCAGACGATAATGATTCCACAAAGCGAGGAAGATAACTTAATGCAATAACTGGTTCTCGACACCACATGACAGAGCAAAGACCTAAGCAGGTGTTAGTGCTTCCCATTCTTAAGGCTGCCTATGTGCAGTACGTTGTACGTCTTTCCACATTTATACCTTGTTTCTTACAGCAAATTGATCTTGCCGAGTGCCCAAGCTTACTACAAGGACCACTGAAGTTCAGGATAGGACAGATGGACAAACGGAAAGAGATCTGTGAGTGATGTTTGTATTTAAGTTGTTGATCTGTTTTTGAAAAATTACTTGGTCATGATGTTGTTCCCAAGGGGAATATTGTTAACAAAACAAGGTTGATATTTGTACTGTGCTGCTTGCTATGCTTTGCAAAGTTTTTTTCTGGGACTGTCTTAATTTTATTCAAGTTTAAAACTTCACTTTCCCCCAGCTCTCCACTGTATCTTGTACGACGACGTTCTGGTGCTACTGCAGAAGCAAGAGGAGCGCTACACGCTCAAGTGCTATGGTAATCAGAACGACAAGTCCAGTGGGGCTCTCTACGACCCGTTCTTGCCCACCGACAAACTTATCGTGAGAAATGTGGCCACTGGTGAGTTATTTTTTTGCAGTGTTTTAACATGTCTGCTACTCATCCTTCGCTTACGTCTTGGCCATGCCACTTGTAAATTTGTATCATTTGTGAGCTTTTGTCGCTTCTGCCTTTTTCTAAACCTCTGCCTTGTTTGGCATATATTGTTTTCGTTATGGTGGTAAGAAATAAAAATGACACGTCAACGAAAAGTTACTGTCAGACTTCTCTGAGGTCAATCACAGTGATAGAACGTGGTTTGCACTCTGTGGTTTTCGTTTATTGGTCTGTTAGGTTGTTTAGCTTTGCAATAAAGTCAAGCAAATATTTCGTTTTTAGACAAGCGCGCGTTTTTCGCCATGTACACGTCTGACGTGGGACCCAAAATGTACGAGTTTGTCACGTCTTCCGCAACTGTGAAGAAACAATGGATGGAAATTATTACGGAAACGACCAAGAAGAAGGCAAGTTCCTATAAACCATATACCTACCTAGACACAAATTAACCGTTTTTTACATTGATTCAACGTCTGCAGACGTTGAATCAATGTAAAAAAACAGTTGATTTGTTGTATGGGTACATACAGATTGAGAAGGCTGTCTTTAACAGGCAAACAACTGTGAAAAAAAAAACTTGCAGTAAGATTCGAACTCGTGGCCTTCGGCTCACAAAATATATGAATAGCAACTAAACGCTTTTTCCGTAATTAACACTGCTGTTTTTGTTCACTCAGGAATCGGTGCTTTCGCCAGCTCATCGGAGAAAAGGCTTTGTCGTCCCTGGATCATCTCGGAACGATGAAGAAAGACCGTTCTATGAAGAGTAAGGCCTCTTCGGATAGATCTGGGCGTTTTCTATCGCTCCTGTTCCCGTTTTAAATTGTTAAAAAGCTTTAATATGCTTAAGCTGCTACATCGTTCAGCAACAATGAACTGTTTTTTGTTTGTCGTCATCATAGACCATGAAAGTGTTTTATGATAACTCATAAAAATTCTCAATTGTTAACCGTGTAAACATGTGTCTATCGCTGTCAGTTTTTTCTGCTGTACAATCGACTGCAGAGAAACATATTTAATTAATCAAGTTGTGTAGCTGACGTTAGCCTTCTCATCATCATCATCATAATCCATCGTCGGTTTGTTCCCCACTAGTGGGGGTGGCCGATTGTTTCCGCGCAGCAATTGTCTTAATCCCTTTTCTCCATTTCACCCTGTCCCTTGCATCTTCCTCCTTCAGTCCGACTTTTTTAAACTCATCCTTCACTTGTTGTTCCCACGTTCTTCTTGGACGACCGCGTTTCCTCTTTCCATCCACCTTTAGATCTAGTGCATTTCTAAGAAAACTTCCTTCCTCCCCCCTTATCACATGTCCATACCATCTTACTCCATTTGCCCTTGCCAGTTGGTCTATTGTCTCTCTCATCTCTAGCATATCCAACAATTCTTCAGTCCTTTTTTCCCTTTTTTCACCCCACACATTGCTCTCACCATTGATCTTTCCGTTCTTCTCAGGATTGCCAGTTCACTCTCTCTCAATACCCATGTCTCGCTACCATATAGCATTGCAGGCCGCACACAGCTCCGATATACTTTTTCTTTCATCCTTAGTGAAAATTTTCTGCCTCATGAAAACATTTTTAAAGATGTATAGGCCTATTGCCATAAAATTGGAACCCAAAACGTAGGTTTCTCTCTCTAGGATTGTTGAACTGAACTACTAGATCTATATGACAACCTTGACTTCAATTTCAAAGTTGTAGTACTGGAAGAGAAAGTACGATTAATTTCAAAACGTTTGCATAACCAGGAGTTTACTTTCACACTTTGGGTTTTTCGCTTCAATGAAATTAAACTTTCATCGGTTTATGATCAATAAAAGACCACATCACGATAGAATTTATCGCAAGTGTTGTGAACCGCGCCGTTCTAATGAGTTAAAAATCGAAATTACATCAGCTTCCAGTCATAATCATAGGGTTCGCACGTTGTCAAGGTCTGTGTCAAGGTCGTTGTCAAGGTCTATAAATCGCTATGTTGTGAACTTATAAATGTAACAATTGATTGATAAATGATTTCAGTGTGGATAACCAAATACCTGCCGGCGCTCTTGTGGGGAGAGGGGAGGATAACCATCAACAGACCATGCCGGTGAGTTCAATTTTTATGCTATTCTGTAGTTGACTTTTACCTTTCAAAGTTTGCACCGTTTCTACTTTTAGCTTAGTTTTATGTTTAAGATGGCGTGTGTCGTAAGTGCGTGTGAGTGTTTCATTCAAATAAGAATAAAAACTAATTTGAAAATCGCTTTAATCTTTGATTCATTCGTTTTAATTTATTTTTTTACCGGTTAAAACTCAGTTCACTGTTTCACTAATTCGCAAAACTATAATTCTATAACTCTCTTAGAGAAGCACTTTTTGCTGCAACACGCACAGATGAGATTGACAAGAAAGTGATTGGTTTGACAGGATTTTCAAACTACAACAAACCTTACGAAACAAATTCAAACGTTTTCTGTGCAGCACTGCGCTCTTCTCATTAAAGACTTACTACATCTGGGGAAAAAAATAGTCGCAATAACGATGAAAAATTACGAAATGTTTCGTTTTATTTTGTCTCCAACCAAATTGATGAACTTGTATGGAAGATGTCAGAACTGTTGTGTTTAATTTTGGTTATGATTGCCTCCGTTCGTATCATCGCATTAATATCATTTCACTTTAATTATTATGTCCATGTTTCACTGCATCTTACAAGCTCCCGTTTCAACACCCTGTCATATTCCACTCTTCAACTCTTTTTATTGTTCTCTTAACTTGAAATCTCTCTCAGGTGAGTCCGGATTCAAACCCATTCACCACACCACCTCCGTCGGATCTTCCTTCTTCATACATTGATCCCAGCATCCTCATTACCAAAATTCAAGCCACCCATCAAGTGAGAATTATATCAATTTTGAAACATTTTTTAACTACTTGTATTTAAATATTTAAGACACAACTCTAATTTTGACGTAATTTTGACGTCTTTGTAATTTTGACGTTTGACGTCTTTAATAATTTTGACGTTTTTGTAATTTTGACGTCATACGTTAGTTCAACTTTTTTCAACATCAGTCGTTTCTATATTTAGTTTAACACTTTTTTGCTGTGTCGTCATCACCAGAAGAGTCATTGCAATATTCTTTAAACTTTCAGACGATCAGCGATGCATTGGCGACGAAGTGCAAGTACCTCGCTGAAATGTCCGGACTGGATGAACAAATGTTGGAAGAAATGCTCGACATATCCGCCGCGGATAGTGAACCTGAACCGAGCATTCTTATAAAACATTCAATTTTTTGCGGTAAGTTCAATCGCATGTCTCTGGTAGTGAAGTTGTGACAAACGCTAGCAATAGCAAGGCAAAGAGTTGTTAATTTTTAAAATTAGTTTGTGCTGAACGCTCGCAAGCTTCAATAATTGGCAAGTCTTTGATGTGCGTTTCGAATTCACTAACAAAGCGTCATTGGCTTTCTGTTGAAACAGGCGTTGATTTGCACGTCGAAAGGAAATAAAAGATTTCAAAATATTTTTGTTTCGATTAGTCCTAAATTCCAGCATTGTGTAATATAAACTGAGAATGAAAACTTATTCAAAGATGTTACGGTATGCCAGTTAAGTGAAAACCGATTGCTTTTTTTATTGTGAACATCGACTTAATTTTTGTGCCGATGATAACGAGCATGCTCTGCCCTCGTTTAGCTTTCACTCTAAGCCCGCAGTTTCCAGAAGAAAGATTAAGAGGGATTGTGATGGAATAATTTTCATCATCAATTATTCGTAAATCTTTTCATGCATTTGTCATCTTCCTGACAAACATATGCCCAAGGTTTTGCAATGCGTCGTGTAAACTTAACTTGCTTTGGTTTGCTTGTCATAGCTGGTGCTTACATCACTTTCGGGCAGTTTAACGTTAAAACCTGTAATATTTAATTAATTGTTGTTCTTTTAATTTTTCAGTTGATAAACTGACCGGATTACTGAACGATTGCGCAACTCCTGAAAACACCTTTCTCCGATCACGAAGTGAATCGCAACCGGATCCAACCAGTTCAAACCGGCTTTCGATTGTGGAAAATGAAACCGGATATCACAGCGACAGCGGGCCTACCAGTCCCCCCGAGAAGTGGGCCGATCCTGTACCCCACCCTAGCCGGCTGTCATCAAATGATCTGGCTCCGTCCCCTTTGGAAGAGTCCTCTTCAACCTTATTCTCAGTGCCAGACTTACCCCTAAGTGAAAGCGACCCCGCCCTTTCAGAAGTCCTAACAGAGCAATTTGAACCCAACTCTCCAGACAGCCTTATTAAAAACCAGGGATCACACAGCAGCTTATCAACGACGACACCAAGTTTAAACCTGCCTGCTGACGACACCACACCAGATGCCACCAAGTCACGACCACAATCGGGCGTGGACTTGTGCGCCAGAGCCGGCATTGTTCCAATCAAGAAGATGATGGACATTGTCACATGTCTGCAGGCTCAGTTGACCCAACTCATGGTGAGTCTTAGCGTTCTTATTGCGTCTCTTTCACGTTGCGTCCACATCGCTTAACATCGAAATAAAGTAACGATGGAAATTTTTATGACCGTTTTGTTTTAATCAAGTTTCATGGGAATTTGTGTTTTAAAACTTTTTCCTTTCAGCATATCATGGAAGAAAGCGAAATAGATCGCCAGCGCTTTCGTGCAGAAAACCAACAGATCCGAGAAGAGCTGCTAAAAATGGAGGTAGCCATGGATTACAACGAATAAGAATATTCTGAATGCATTTTTAAGACTAATTTAAAACCTGGATGTTTGGAATGGTTTCATAGTAAAATCATCACCGCACTCAACATCACCGATGTTTCAACAAACTCGACTCTGAGCTTATCACTCGTGAACACATGATCACTCATGAGCACATGATCACTCTTGAAGACGTCACATGATCACTCATGAACACATGATCACTCATGAACACATGATCACTCATGAACACATGATCACTCATGAACACATGATCACTCATGAACACATGATCACTCATGAACACATGATCATTCCTGAACGCATAATCACTCATGAACACATGATCACTCATGAACGCATGATCACTCATAAACACATGATCACTCCTGAACACATGATCACTCATGAACACGTGATCACTCATCATGAAAACATGATCACTCGTGAACTGATCATCATGAAGTTTGAATCTTTGTAATTGAGTTTTTGATTGTGGTTTTTCGTTTATTATCATTGTTGTTAAATGTTATATCTGGTTAAGCAAGACTTTGGTTTCGTCATTCCCTAAAATTATATTTTGTTCAGAACGAAGAACCCCCTACGTACGCTGACGTGGTCCAAGGTGACGTGAATGCCGGTGACGTGTTAAAGTAATTATGAGTTTATCATTTTGTAATAATTCGTTAATCTGTTGTAGTGCTTAAGCGTGATGTTACTAAGGCAGGTTATCTTATTTCTCTGTCCTTGTGTTCTTGGTACTTTCTCCATCGTTACCGACATGCCGATGGAATGATCGGTAAACATTGACCACACTGCAGTGGTTTACCAGCCAGCAAAATGTTGTTTTTTTAACGTGCATGGTAAATGACGTCTGCAGACGTGGAATCAGTCTAAAAAGAACTAATTTGCCAGCTGGGTTTATTTTTCCATCTGATCTTCAAAGTCTCCTTTTTTGAATGTTGTAGGATTCTTTTTACTGGTTTTATGCAGATCATCAATAGCAGATGGCTTTAACCATTTCTTGCCTCCATTGAACGACATTGTGTGGTTGTTTGACTTCATTTTGAAGACTGTTGCTTGCTGCTATCGAGTGGAGGTTTTGATTGTTTTTCATGAAAATACTTCGGTTTGGAATGAGTTTTCCCAAAGCGAATTGTTTTATGTGCCAGCGTAATTGTTTGCATGTCTAAACTCTGATTTTTGCCGGTTGTGACTTGACGTTTCAAATTCTGATTGTTTTTTAGATGATTATCGCCACGTCGTTTTCATGACATCATCAATTGGAAGCGTCCCGCAGATGACGACACGCTCACAGAGCGGAGCTCATGTTCTGACGTTACACCGCAGCTATTCCAATGACATCGGCTTGCGTGACGATGCAAGTTCCACGTCACCAGACAAGCACTTGACTCGCCGCTCGACTGGCTTTTGACTGACGACACGATATCATGACGTCACGATATCATGACGTCACTGTGTCGTGACGTCATGAAGGCTTAGCTGTAAATAGACGAGCGGAAAAAAGTTCAGACTCTCCAGCTCTGAAAGCCTCGTTTATACTAAATCGATTCAGAGAAATAAGTGCTTTTTTATTTTTTATTTTATTAATAAGAATGACGAATAACAAGTGACCGAAATGTATTGGACGTTTCGTTCTGTTTCGCTTCACATTTGTTGGTGCTCTTGGCCTGTTTTTGTCAAACAAACAAACAATGATCGTGGTTGTTCATAGTAGGCCTAAATCCGAAGTCCCATTTGATGTGCTCTGGTTTGTAGGTGGAAATTGTTATGTATTTGTAATGCTTGTCCACGTTGCTATTTACGTTATGTCCGCGCCTTCAATAGCACGAGATATCTTTGATATGTGGAGGTGGCTTGCTTCTTAGATAGTAGTCTGCCAGTCGAGTTGAACTTTAATGCAAATCATCTTTTATTTTTGTGTCCGTTTTGGTTTTGCGCAGTTGTTTCTATCATTTGTTGCTATGCGTCAAAGGCATCTATGTCAAAGAAGCCGATAAAATCTTAATTCCATTGATTAACCGGGATATACTTCCCTGGGTTAAAAAGCTCCACATCTCAACATTGTCAGGTGTATCACCAACGGAACAGTAGTTGACTAGACAAAAACCTGTCATCTTTACATTGATTCAACGTCTGCAGACGTTGAATCAATGTAAAAATGACGGCTTTGTTGTCTGGATAAACTTGCCATTGAGTTCTAAGCAAGTAGCCTAACGTAACAATTTTAACTCAACTAGGAAGATATTTTCACATTGTTTCTATGTTTCAACATCTATTTTTGCGATCTCGCTGTTTCTTGACTGACCGGTGAATAATATAAAAATGTCCCCCTACACAGGGTTTTCCCAGATAGAAAAATTCATCAAGAAAACGTCTAAAGACGTTGAATCGATGTAGAAAAGGCGTTTTTTTTGGGGGGGAATCAAGCGTTGTGTGTATGGTAAGGTACCAAGTTCTCTTTTTTTGCCAGCTAATATAATATTCCATCTATGCATGATGTGCAACGTTGACACTACATCGATATAACATTGCGCCACTTAAGTGACTCCATTCATAAAAGTTTGGTTTTCGAAAATTCGTTTTCGCAATTTTATAACGTTTAGTTCTAATTGCAACGCATTTTCTGCAAAAATGATATTTCATTTACAGTAAATCAAGAATTAAAAATACTGTTGATTGGGTGGGGAGAGGTATCCAGAAAAGAGCTATTCACAACATAAATTAAACGATTGGTTATTTAACACTTAGGCACGTGTGATATATTTTCTTATCCTCTTTTCTGACTTAAATCAACTAAAATCTTGCTTAGTAGCACCTCCCCTTGTGCTGCAGTTCAGCTTCACTTGTGTCTTATAAAAAGCAGTTGAACTCTATTTGTCAAACGTCAATTTTCAACTTGTGTTTTCTATTTCGTTATTTCTAATTAGTTTAACATTGCAACACATTGGAACAACGTTGTGTTCCGCCACTTGCAAGACTATTTTCCTGCAAGTTATTTTACCCCAAAATGGAAACTTTTTTCTGCTAATGGTATTTTTTTTTATCCAAGGGCAAATGACAAAAAATCGACAATAAGTATTCAATCGTTTTTTAACCGTGTAACGACGTAGAGTAACTCTAAATTTTAAGTTGTATTTCTTTTTCAAAACCACACGGCTGCTTATGCAAAATTCATTATTTTTCGCGTTTCTGGCATCATCTATGTTTGCTCTGTCATTGTGACAAACGCCTTATTGTGACGTCAGCAGCGCAGGGAGATTGATTCAAACTAAAAAAATAAAATCTTGGTCGTTGCAACATCGAATGAACGCTGCCTGCGTTGTGGCAATGTTGCGAAGGATTGCAAAGGTTTAAATGACCAGACTGTTTTTCATTGAGCTTTACAGATACCTGCCTCCTGCGGCTATAAAGCTTTTTGTACATTTTCTTTGTATTCCAAACACTCTTAGTTAGGGAATTTACGTCATCGTGTGCAAGGCTTGAACATAGCTCAAGTAGCTTTTCTTCTGTACCTTGCCGCATTTCAGGCATTAAATCAGTCGCTTTTTACATTAACAATGTAAGAAACGATTGATTTGTTGTCCGGGTTGGTGTGATGACCCCCTCCATCATTTGAGGAAACTCTATCCATAACTTTATTTTAGTGCAAATCAAAACCTTCGACCATTTTTCACCATCGATTCAGTGTCAGATAGTACTAAGTCAACACGAAGTAGCTACCGCTCTTGCACTATCTAACCCAGCTGTCTTTTATTTAATAACATCTGCTTGCAAAGATTAAGATTCTAAGGGCTGTAAAATTGATGGGTCAGTGAAGGGTGTTGCTTTTTCTCTCTTATTTTTACCCGTGGCCGCACTTTCTGCATTTTTACCCGTTGGCACTGATGGCGTCATGATCCAGCGCCGATGACGCCGTTTCCGCTTATGAAAGGTTTGTTTTTGTTTACGAAATTGAATTCTTTTTGTGTCGTTGTTTTCTCGTGGTTGTCATGGTAACGAATTAACTTCACCGACGGCAATAAAAAATTTAATCGAAACAAAACGTCACTGGTCGACTGTTACGTATCAATTAGCCTCAAACAAAAACTACATCAGCACATATCTAATACAAATGGCAAAAGACCGATAAAGTTGAAAACTTTTCGTGCAAAAGGCAGTCAATGCTTTGAATAAAGTATGGTAATGGAGGAAGAAGACCCCATCATCAGGCTTCTCTCTCTGCATGATGGTTTGCGTACCAGCTGCAGAGCCTGCGACGCTTGTTCTGTGATTGTGTTAGGCGATACAATCATTTGTTTGCTCACAATCAGAAGAAAAAAATACAAAAAAACAGTATAAGCAAAATTTAAAACCAGCGTTGCCAAACTGGGGTCCGTACAGTAGTTTCAATCCCCAGGTCCCAATGAGACTTTTTTAATGATTGTGATACGATAATAAAGCTTTCTCGGGTGTAATGCTTGCTTTATTATTAGTCTTTTGTTAGCGAATGTTTTATAGCCTACATTAGTAGTGTAATCAGACGCATCTCAAACCCCCATACCCCATGCTGTGTTGTTACAGAAGAAACAAACCAAGAAATACTCATGCAGTGGCAATGAATTGTTTGTTTTATGATGATGTCAAGGTGTTGACGTCACAAAAGGTGTTGAAGCGGAACAGTCCCACTTTTGTGTAAATTCACCCCACCAAAAATTCAAATGTATAAAGAATAAACAAAGAAATTAGAGTATGATTCAAGCTCCAGGGTTGCCAGATGTATGGTAAACATGCTCCATATGAGTGTTCAAACGTGACAAGAACTACTCTCTTTGTGTAAATTCACCCTGCCCAAAATTCCAATGTATAAAGAATAAACAAAGAAATTAGAGTATCATTCAAGCTCCAGGGTTGCCAGATGTATGGTAAACATGCTCCATATGAGTGTTCAAGCGTGACAAGAACTACTCTGATGCCACTGTGTTGACGTCATTTGTTCCTATGTGTCATTGCATCATCCTTGAGTAATGGGTAATTAGGTTTCAATTTTTTTTCTTATTTTTTACGAGGTGTGGGCACTGCATGGCTGTAGGTTGCAATTTATCGCGACGTTGTTTTTGTCGAGAAAGCTTTTCTTGCAAGAGCTGGGTTGTGTGTGCACCGGAGGTGAGAGAAAGGTTGTTTGTTTTTGGTGCGACACACCTTTTTTAATGGCTGGTTTTCAATGCTCTTGGACTCAACACGCCAAAGCCAACGATAAATGCAACTATTTGAAAATGAACAGAACACTTCCATCCACTAATTGCCAGAGGTGGGCAGAGTTACTTTCAAAAGTAACTGAGTTACAGTTACTTGGCCAAAAAAGTAACTGAGTTACAGTTACCGATTTTAAAAAGTAACCAGTTACCGTTACTAGTTACTTTCAGTTACTCACAAATCTGAACATAAAATTCTGTACCCGGCCAGCTCTGCATGCAAGTCCAGTTTAACTGCAATGTTTGATATATACTGTAGTGTTAGAGCCATTCATGCTAACATAACAGCACAAGTACAAAACCAACAGTGTTTTATTAAAAAAAAAATTACTCAGTGGCTTTATATGTTTAGTTTATTTCCTTTGAGAAATATGAGCATTTCAAAGTGCTCGTCACTTAGGCCTGCCCTTTTGGGCTTTAAAATGTCCTTGCCCAATCGTCGTGTGAGCCTCTGGGTCCGAGGGTCTATCTTTTTACCGCCCCAGATTCACAATGTTCCCGATTACACTGGAAGGCTACTAGAGAGCAGCCACTCTTTGGTTTCATCATCCCTGACATGCAGACCTTCCACTCCGTTACGTGGCTTGAAGATGGTACAGTCATTGATGATGTCCGCCCCGATAGTTCAATTGGTTAGCGCGTCAGTTCTGGAACTAAGAAGCTTCAAGATCAAGCGGCACTGGTTCAACTCTCAGGGCGTGCGCTTGAGCAACGCACGTTAAGGGCTGCTCTCCATTTAGCGGCATCTAATAGATGGAATAATTCCCCGGGAACAAGACTTCAACAATCGGAAACTTCACTCTGTCAATCTCGGTGACCGGGCCTGCGTCAGTGATTTAAAGTCTTTAGTTTACAAGTATGCGAAACTGCTAGGAATAAGCTCTGCAAGAAGCTTTCCCAGTGCGAAGATAAAGATTAAATTAATCACTCAATGATGTGGTCTGCGGTCTGTTCCTCGGCACCACAGGAGGAGGAGGAAGAAGCCATTTCCTATTGGTGCATGGTAGAGCGGAAAAACCCGACGTCCGTACGGAGACGGTTGAGGCGCACCCATGCTTGTCTTGGTATTGTCAGGCCGATGGGGCGTGTGTCGACGTCGGGGATGAACAAATAAAGTCTGGTGATGAACAGCTGTTGCAATGAAAACAATATTTCCACTGCAGCACTTGACGGAATGGGAGTGTTAGCCTATATTTTTAAAACAGTTTTTTCATCGGTCCGCTTGTGAATCTTGATCCGCTTAACTTGGGCTCAGGGTTTGCTCCAAATACTCCTGTAACAGATTCAACGCGCATAGCTTTCTTTTCTTGGTTTTTGCATAAAGTGGTGCAGACAAGTCCTCTGTGGCTCTACCACCACCCACTTCAGTGTCGCTGCTACTTCCCTCTTCAGCAGAGCAGTTTGCTTCTTCAATTGCTTGAAGCATGTTCTATTTTATTTTGGTCTTTAATTCAGCAGTGTCGCTTAATTGTCAGCCATTAAACACAGGTAAGTCTAAATTGTGGGTGGAATGCAGTCGCAAGCTGAAAGTCGCTGTCCTCGAACCAATGACCAAATCTGGTTTGTATTGCTTCCACAAGAACGTCCACCAACGGCAAGCAAACAGCAATGCTGTTGCTGGTTTTGATGTCAGACAATCTTTTTAGAGGCATTGCAAGCGTTACACTAAATTCAATAAATTTCAACTTCTTGGAGGTAACTAACTAACTGACTATATAAGCATCAAGAAATTGCTTTCAATCGCTGCGTGTTTCTTGATGCTTATAGTCAGTTAGTGAGTTACCTTCAAAAAGTTGAATTTTACTGCATTTTTATAAATATTTTTAGGTTCCTGATGAGGGCTTAAGTTAAATCGAAAACGTATGACTGTTAAACTATTTGTAAATATGTAAAATATATTGTTATAATGCTCAACCCTGTGTCCCTGTTGTATTGTTGTGTCTTGCCTGTCTTTGGGACATATTGATTAATCGCCAAAAACAATTAATTTAGCCAAATCTAATGTCACGCGTTTCGTTACTTTTAGAAAATAGTAACGAAGTTACCGTTACAGTTACTCAAAAAGTAACTAGTTACAGTAATTAGTTACTCTTGTAACTAGTTACTGCCCACCTTTGCTAATTGCGATGGTCAATTGTGTTTATTGGACCAATCAAGCAATTTTAAGGAATCGATTGAAAATTGCAAAATTTTACGTTGTAAAGTCTGTTTAGGGTTTGACTGACGTTCTAATTAACCCTTGTGGCCATTTATGCGCTTGTAGCAGTTGCGTGATCAATTTAAAAAGTTTCTCTATATGTCAACGATCGATTGAAAGTCTTAAAAAGGTTTAGGTACCTAACTTAATACAGTATCTATTCTGTATTAAGTCGGACCGTTTGAAAATCGTTGTCAATTCATCTTAAAGGTGATAGGCTACTTGACCAAACCTAACACTTTTTTTGCATGTTTAATTAATTCAATTTTCGTTTTGAAGCGCTATGCAGTGACACCCTCATTTTCAGGTGGTTTATCGGCCCATTCTTTATCCAGGGCCAGATCCTTCTGCTCTTCATACGAGGGGAAAAAAGCAAGAACGGTGACCTTTGATGATACTTGGTTGTTTAACCTCTCACTGTTTTACGTCTTATTCAGTCAATACAAGTGTCGAAGCGCAATACTGTAGCATCCTGTAATCCTTATCTATCCTTGCAACACTTTTGTGGCAATTTGACAGATCATCGACAAACAATGCAACACATAATTTTACTTTGAGTATTGAGCATTTCTTTTACTCCCTTTGCATTGTCGAAAATGTATAGCAAAGCTGCATCCGCTGAGCGACGTATCGAGTCAGCATTTATAGGCAGCAAACTCTCTGTTGCAACGAGTCAACAACCAACTCGCGATGTTTTGTTTAGACCTGCCTACCAAAGAAACATCACAACTAACACGAGAATTTTTCATAGTTTATTATTTATTAATTATCCAAAGTGATGGTGAAAACATCACAACTAACACGAGGATTTTTCATAGTTTATTATTTATTAATTATCCAAAGTGATGGTGAAGTGCACTTTATTCGTCCTTTTCACCGGTGTGGTTTTCTTTTTCTAAGAAAAAATCATAATAATTAAAACAAATCGATGGATGGACTAGTGTATATTGCTCTGTTTACTTTAGCTATTGCAATAGTTTCACGCTACCTTTAAAAAAAAACTAACTGTTTTCGGAAGAAATCAAGAAAAGCACACGAAAATAAAATTTAAAGACAGATAAAATACTCGCGATATTATTTCTTCGGTTTAATTTGTAACAAAAAAAAAATAATAATTAAAACAAATCGATGGATGGGTCAGTGCATATTGCTTTGTTTACTTTAGCTATTGCAATAATTTCACGCTATCTTTAGTTTAGATAAAAAACTAACTGTTTTCGAAAGAAGTCAAGAAAAGCACATGAAAAATAAAATAAAAATTAAAGATAAAATACTCACATATATCGCCATCCAACATCTTTCGATGTGGTTCAATAGCGGAAATTTCCGTCTGTATGATTTGTAACAGAAAGGGCAATACCCCTTTTCATGATTCTGCTTCATCATGTGGAAGACGTACGTCTCCCACTCATTAAACCGTTCGTTGCACTCTTCACACGTTCTCATTTCGTTGTTTGCAACAGTTTCGTAAATAAAAATTCAATCCAAAGTTGACGCTGTGTGAAGTGTTTAATTGGCTTTTTTCCTTTCTAATATTATACATATTTTTTTAAATAGCTGTTTCTGTAAAAATTAAACAAATGTGAGATTTTGGGAGATTGGGGATGCCATAAGGAACATTTTCTCAACCTATTCGCCTGCAACAACCGAACTTGTCAATTGTTACTCGCAGCTTGATAAAGCACACCCACTTTGTTAAATCACATGCATAAGTTGTAGATTGTAGGGCCTACTAAACAAAATGGTTAGCCGACCGGTGAGCATCTCAAAAAAGATTGGTGACCTCTGCTCTAACGGGCCTATATGATCGTTCTTTCGAAACCACACGAAGGACATTTTTTTTGGAAAACCGTACATCTTACTTTAGAAAATTTTTGTTTCGAATCTTGCGTAATTTTCAGTCTTCATGTCAATAACGTAACCGCTGTTACTTCTACAAGAGATGAAGAAAATTAAACTATTTATGTGCGAAATTTTGCAGCGTTAGCATAGGGTTACTTTAGCAGCATTTACAACGAAACTACTGAAAATGCTTGTCAGCATTTTACTTTGGGACGTGAGAACATGCTGCACCAGTGCGGTGGGCTCGTAAGCATCCGAAAGAAGACAACATTCATGGAATTCTACTGAGAGTTCAACCAATTACGTTCAAGAGAATTAAAGAATGTACAAACCAAGTAGAATGGTCAAGTGGATAAGGCGCTCGCTTTCCAATCATTAATTGATTGAAGCTTTATTCTCGTAGTGGGAACTTAATCCTGGCGGTTTCGCATTATCATTGATTAAATTATCACGTCTTGTGCTTTTCGCATTACTTTGTTTTGTGCCACTATCTCTTGTGCTTCTGTCTTTCTTGCGTAATCTGCCTGAGTCCTTGTCTGAACAATCAATTATTTTTACCTCTGAAATACTTGACCCGTTGCGCTGTGTAATTTTCAGTTATCATTTTGTGTGAGCGAGGCAGTTTCTCAAATGTTTAGATTTGACCATATTTTTGCTGTGATACTATATGATTCTTTAGCATTTCTTTCAATAATGTATTTTTCTTATAGGCTTGAAAAGGGCTATATGACTAGCCGAAAACGTTCGCTTGTTGTTTTTTGTTTTTATAATGTTAAATGTAGTGTTGTTGCTTAGTTATGTCTGTTTATGGTTTAAAAGAGTTACCTCTCTACCCAAATTGTATTACTTCTACATTGCTCAGACACAATTGTTTGCTTGAACGCTACAGTAGCCTGCATAAGTTTCGATTAACGGTAGGTCTGCCACTTTTATCAATTGCCAACCTTTGTGTTTCAAATACAAACATAAGAGGAAGGAAGTAGTTGAAACAGAACAGTGTAAGCGGCAACAAAATTCGAAAAGGCATAAAAACACATTCACCAATTGCTAAGGCTACTTTTTTTGGTTTTTGAAATCTTTATCCTCGGACTGACCTCGGACTTTTTATTTGTTGCAATTATAATTGATCATTTTAGGCCGGGTGGCTGCTTGACTTGAATGCTGGTCACTCTCTGAATCAGACGAACTCTCCTTGGATGCAGCCTCCCGCTGTTGTGATGCTATTATCTTCGTTCTTTTTTAATTATGATCTTTTCAACAGTTTTGCTGTACATTGTGTTTTGATTTATCGCACATCTTTTTCACAGCAGCTGATAAACATCAATCTATACACCGCAAGTTACCGAGATTGGCAGAGTAAAGTTTCCGATTGTTGAAATGTTGTTGCCAAGGAATTATTCTATCCGCTAAGTACCACTGAATGGAAAGCAGTCGCTGAAATGCGTTGCTGAAGCGCACACCCACGAGCTAACGCGTAACCACTGACCAACTGCTACTATCCCTAGCTACTACGTCCAGCTAGGACGACTTCGATTCACCAGTATTGGCCTATGTGATAACCTGACAATAGGCTAGTAGCTATTAGCAATCTAGCAATCACAAAGCGTTTTTCCAACCTTGAAAAACCTTAAAAAGGTTTGAAACAGGTTTCATGCAATACTTAGGCTATGTGATCAAGATGCCAAAACTTGTTTCAGATAGGCTTGTTTGTTCAATAGGGGAAATGGGGTACGCAGAACGGTATTATTGAATTTTTTCAGTAAATAGGGAGAGGTAGCTGCGTATATCTTTTCCATTCCCAAAGTCAGGTTGATATGGTTTGGAAGGAATCTGCTTTCCATCACGTTACAAAGCCAAAAAATTGACAGAGTTGTGTTTGAAATCAAACGGATTTCTAGCCGACAGACCGTTGAAAGAAGCAATGTCCACCATGTCGATCACCAGGGCCCACAAGAGGAAGGGACAACCGGTGCATTGCACCGGGGCCCGGTGAGTTCAAGGGGGCCCGACAAAATGTCTAAATTCACGCGATAAAAAGATTGATTTCAACGAATTTGCATAAAATATTGTTTTTATATTATAGTTCCGTATGTCAAATGGAGCCCCCTTATGGGTAGCCTAGGCTATGCACTTTTTTAAATTTACAGAATTTTCAATTTTTTGAGTTTAGTGGGGCCCGACAAAATGTTTAAATTTGCATGCTCAGGTCGATTTTGCATAAAAATTTTGTTTTCTATATGAATATTAGTTTTGTATTTTAAATGGGCTCCCTCATGGGTATGCCCTTTTTTAGAACAACAATATTTTCATTTTTTTGCGTTCAGGGGGCCAATAAAATGTTTAAATTTGCGTGTTAAGGTCAATTTTGCATAAAATTTTTTGATATTTTGAAGTTGGTATTTCTTATATGAAGTTGGTAAGCTTATTTCTTATATTGAGTTGGTATTTCTTAATGTCATGAACAATAGCAATGCATTCATCCTACGTTTGCTGCCCTAGTCTCTGCAATTTCAAGGTCAGAAATGGTATTGTATGTTAATGTAAAGCTGTAAGTACACATATGCAATGCTATGTTAGCAGTGATGGGCATTATCGGCGATAATTTATCGGCGATAATTATCGGCGATAAATTTTTATCGCTTATCGTTATCGCTCAATTATTTTTTCAGTTATCGTTTATCGTTATCGCCAAAGGCAATATTTGATTATCGCCGATAATTAATCGCCGATAAATTTTATTTCGGATCAACGCACAAGTGGAAAGACCATGAAAAGTAATATTTTTACTAGCCACCTAGTTAATGAAACTAAAATTAAAACCAGTTCTTCTTCAGTGCCTGAAGTGTGTATGCACAGGTCGTTGTCAGGGGAGGGGGCACGCCCCCCTGCAGCGACGGCCCTGACAACACGATAATTTTTAGAGTTGCAAATTGCAATGCAATGAAATGCATGCAACAAGTATCTTGTTGTTTTGCTGCAATCGGCAACCGCGAGTGAATTTTATAATTAAAATGTAAGCGCACAGGCGGTACAGATTCCTTTGAAGCGAAGCGACAGAAATTGGCAAGTGGTTTGTGAAAGTGTCGCAATACGAGGCCGCTTTTACATCGGAAACATGGTCTATCGCGCCACCTCACGATCAACTATTTTAGTCTTGTGTTTTCTTTTTTCGTTGGAAGTGTTAGTTTTTAGTAATTGTCGTAAAAAAATAAAATCTCTCTCGTCAAAACATGAAACTTACTGTTTTAAGTGCATAAATCTTTAGATGAGTAGATTAACTAAAATTGCAAGAACTTGCCTTGAGACGTGCGGTTACGTCACAAACTCAGTTTAAAAGACAAAATTCACACACAATAACAACACAAGAACGGTTATAGGCTGTAAGATCGATTTTTTTCTAGTTTGGCGATATAACTTTAATCCAAAAACAATAACCAAATGCGTAAGTGCCATTTAACATAAAAAGTTAACCCATTTGTGCCAAAAGTGAAAGTAGGCTACTTAAAAAAAATTTCGGAAAATTTAAATATTGCATAATTATGACCTAAAAAAACATTATCACAATTATTTTTTTCCTAATTGTGTTTGTACTTTTTGAGAAAAAAGCCGTCCTATATATAAGACGCTAGGCAAATCCGTTATCAAATTTCACAAGCTTGATGGATTTCACAGTGTATGCACATTTTTACTACCAATAACATTTAAGATTACTGATAAATTTTCAAGCATTTGGCGTTTTTTGGAATTTTTTCAATTATTGCTGACTTTGCTGTAAACAGCCCTGCAGAAAGCAAAATACAAAGCTTGGAATTTTTTATGGTATTTTCATTTGATTTAATTATTTTGCCTACTGCACGTAAGCGGCAGTGGTAACTCAATTGATAAAAGCATCCAACTGGTATCTGAAGGTATAATTAAAAGCACGGCGGTTACCTCAGTGGTTTGATTCTGGATCAAGAGGTTGAAGATTTGAAACCTACTGCCGCTGTTGCGATTCTATTCATGCATAACTTACAAAAGTTTTGTCCTTTTACAGTATATTATGTTCGATTTTTCGTCATGTTGATGAAAACAGTTCGTGCTGCATGGGATTGGGCAGCGCTAATCAAGAAAAAAAAAATTATCGTTATCGGACATTATCGGCGATAATTTATCGTTTATCGTTATCGCTTAACTTTTTTTTGATTTATCGTTTATCGTTATCGCTTTAGGCATTTTTCGTTAATCGATTATCGTTATCGCTTAACTGAAAAATGAGTTATTGCGCCCAACACTGTATGTTAGCCATGTCGGATAGTATTGCAATTTTTATCTTCGAAATGGCTGATTTTACCCACTTGTTGCCATGGTTACAATCCGGTGTTGCCAGAGTTAGGAAGGGTTAGAGTCAAATTAGGGCAGAATTCCATATCTGACAACGCTATTGAGGCTATATTTACACTATGTAGTGTTTTAGCATTTTACAGCATTTTATCTTTGTGTATAACTAGTGATGTACGTGCATACAAAAAATATTGACGCCGTCAGCGTTAACACAAACGTTCGAAAAACCATACGCCGTATGCGTCAAAGCAACTTGTAAAAAAAGTTGGCAGCGTCAGCGCATACACTAGCGTAAACTAATTCTGTTTGCTAGGTGCCAAACATTCACACGGTATAAACCACTCGAAACAAACAAGTTTTATATTGAATTTTCACGAAGAAACACAAGCTTCTGAAAGTGTTCATCTGACATTTTGCTGTGTTTTGATTCCAATATGTTTTTGCCCATTGAAAACATTCTTTCAACTGCAGCGCTGGAAGGTATTGGCGTGTTGTAGCGAAAAAAAGACATTAAAAAGTATGCGTTGACGCTATGCGCTAAAAAAACGCAAAAAATTTACGGCGTAGCCTCAAGCACACACTATCCAAAAAATGTGGCCGCAAGCGTTAGCGTGAACAAAAAGTCTACGCCGCAAGTATGCGGCGTAGAATTTGCGGCGTATACGTACATCTCTGTGTATAACTAGTGTGTATCTGTGAATTTAAAGTTATATTTACAATAGCGCATTGCTTGTGAAATAATGGAGTGTTAATACTTTAAATTAATTTATCCTTTGTAAGAACGCGCACCGCAAATTTTGCTTGTGATTGGTGAGATATCACGCGACATGTCGCGCTGGGGGGCCTGGCAGCAACATCTGCACTGGGGCCCGACAGGGCTCTTGGAGGCCCTGCCGATCACCACTCTTCTTGGTGACTGACCGAAAAAGAGATTTTCTTTGGTGACGATGAGATTGCTTCTTGGCACGGTAAAAGCTTTGTTTCTACACGACGGATTGGATACTTGGCTGTTCCAGACTGGAGCGCCTTGATGTGGGCGATTCTTACAGGGTCACTGGGCTTGACCTTTCTATAGAATAAAACCACTTCTTGCAGTTTGACCTTTCCTTCCCCGATGAGACAAAACGCATCGGAGGCTCTAGTCAATTTGAGCTTCATCTCAACTCCATTGAGTAAATGTCGATTTTGAAAGGCCATATCCAGATGCAATTTCCCGATCATGTCCAACGATCGACTTTGTCCCGTCAACGCCTTGCGTCTATTAAAGCCTGCATTTGCAGCAGCGAGCGTATCAAACTTATCCTTGGAGTCCTTGTACCATAAGTTTGCAGAGAGCTGCGAGGATTTTGCAGGTGCTCCGAAACTGCGGAGAGTCTCCAAGTAAGCTCTGTAGGGATACGTGTGGTTTGATTGGGAAATCTGGGTGGTGTTTAGGCTTAAGTTGACCTGTGACTACAGACTGTGCAACCAATTGCAACCGGAGCAACGGCATCGTCTTCTGCTAAATTTGTGCCGTCGATTTTGACCACTTTAGCACGAACGTAGAGTAAGGTGTTGGCCAAATCGATGTAGTAGTCACCTTCCTCGACAATCAAAAACTCGACAGCACCACTGTCGGTAAGAGTAGATTGTGGGCGATGTTCCACATAATGTCCACTTTCCAAACTGGTTTGGGTAGGTGGAACAGCAAATAAATCCAGCTCGGTTTTCAACCCTTCACAAGACTTTTCATGAATCAAGCTAGCCATCGAAAATGTCTTTTGATGCGATTGCTTTCCGTCATCTTTTTTTTCAAACTGTTGGATTTTTTATTTTCTTTCGCCTTTTGACAGGCGGAGATGAGAAAAAGGTCTCGGGTGGTAGGGTTCGATGGACCGGAGCCCCGACGCGTTTCAATAAATTGACACCAGCCTGCTTCGATCTTTGTAAAGCCGCTTCTTTCGCACTTTTTCCAGATAACACATCCGAAGCAAAATGTGCACTTGACCTGAGAACTTCTTTTCCAACCGTCTTTGCTTCTGACTTGATCAAAGGCAAAATCGCTTTTCCAAGGCTAGAAAATATACTCCCCAAACCATAACCGTTTTGACATTGGGCACCGGAAAAAAAACCTGGTGTACCGTGACCAACCTAGGAGACGTAGTAGTTTTCATAGGCTCTTGCGTTGCAACAGAACGCGGGCTTGTGAGGCATTATAGTTGATGAAGACGTCAGGGATATCTATGGAAGACGTCTTTTTCGAAAGTGAAGCTTGACCACTACTTTTCCCGTCTCAAATCGAACTGGCTTGCCCTGATCGTCTCGCAGCGATATATGTACTGTGCCGAAGTTTTTCAGTTGAACGTGGTGATAATGCACTTTCTCACTTCTTCGATAAATGTAATCGCCATCTTTTCCTTCCACATGAACTATAACCAGCAAAGGAGCTAAGGTGTCGCTAACCACCCTGGGTTCTACCACATCACAATACAAGTAGGCCTAGATGGCATAAATACCTTGGTGTAAATCTACGAGACGTCTTGCTTCATATTCACCGCTTTTAAAACGCTTTCTATGAAACCCCAACAATTCAGCAAGTCCTTCACCCATCGTGATGTGGGCGCCGCTTTTGACTAACAAATTGATAAGCCTTGTGTAAGGATTGTAATACAAATGTAATGACAATTGCGTTCCAATTGTACGCTGTAATTTCATTTCCAAGTATTGAAGTATGGCTTGAGGATTAGGGTAGTGACCAGAATCCAAGGCCACGACAGTGTCAATTACACCGTCTACATAGCGCAATCAATGATTGAACGAGTTGGTGATGTTCCTCCAGGCGTGTGGATATTGGATTTCGGCGATACCAACTTCCCAATCTCCTTCCAAGTTGATCTCATTTGGTAGTCTGACCACATAATCCGTCAAGGTGTTGGAAAGGAAAAATTTCATGAAACTGTTACTTGGCAGGGTTAGGTAAAACATTTTTCTTTGGATATTTTATTTTGGGTTGGGGCATAACCAAACCTAAACAATTGGAAAGCAACACGATCCAATGTTTGTGCGGGTCCTCTTCTAAACTCAAAGTGCAGAGACTAAAAGATATCACAATCAAAATGACAACCATTTGAAAAAAATAGACTATTTCACTTTTGGGAACGCTTTTTCCACACATTTTCCACTCAGCCATAACGTACAACACTCGCTTCGTCAATCCAGCAATTGAACTTGTCCGGGTAACCGAGCCACTGTACAAGGATCTGTTTCTTTCGATTCTTTTTTCTCTTCCCTAGAATCGCTTCTACCTTGTAGAATATAGATGTCGTTTGCTTTAGAAACTTTTTGAATTTCTTGTTCGTAAAACGTACCGTGCAGTGTTTCCCCGTCTAAGATTTTTAAAACATAAACTGGCGGATCGCCGGTTAAAGCCTTGTCCACGAGAAACAATTCCTCTGTCCAGTTAGGCAAATAACCTTTGTGAAAGCTTCGCCTGCTTTTGCTGACTCGAACAAGCGAACCAGCTTCAAGCTTCGGTTGTTTAGTCTCAAACTCAGTTTTACCGCTGCCAGTTGGTCCAGCGATCACACACATGAACGGGTGCTGAAAGCGTACATCCATTTTCAATCGTATAGAAATGAATTCTGTTCTTGTTTCAACAAAAAAAGAAGAAGAAAAAATCAAGACCAAATCAGCTGTGACTCAAGGATGGTGCAATGACACATGACATCCTTCAACATCTTATTTTTTTGACGTCAACACAGTGACATCTTCATAGAAACAAGTGACGTCAACACTGTGGCATCAGAGTAGTTTTTGTCACGCTTGAACACTCATATGAAGCATGTTTACCATATATCTGGCAACCCTGGAGCTTGAATCATACTCTAATTTCTTTGTTTATTCTTTATACATTTGAATTTTGGCGGGGTAAATTTACACAAAAAGAGTAGTTTTTGTCACGCTTGAACACTCATATGGAGCATGTTTACCATACATCTGGCAACCCTGGAGCTTGAATCATACTCTAATTTCTTTGTTTATTCTTTATACATTTGAATTTTTGGCGGGGTGAATTTACACAAAAGTGGGACTGTTCCGCTTCAACACCTTTTGTGATGTCAACACCTTGACATCATCATAAAATAAACAACAATTCATTGCCACTGCATGAGTATTTCTTGATTTGTTTCTTTTGTAGCGTCACAGCATGGGGTATGGGGGTTTGAGATGTGTCTGATTACACTACTAACGTTATAGGTGTACAAAATTTAATTTGTTTTCAATTCAGTTTGACGAAACAACAGACGTTGCTAGTCTAGCTCAACTTTGGGTATATGTGTGTTACGTAGGCTACATGAAAAACATATGGAAGACAAATTCTTGTTCTGCAAACAACTACCTTGCCACAACTACAAAGGCAAAAGATATAGGATATTCAACAAAGTTGACAGTTTTTTTCATCATGATGATCTACGATTGGAGCACGTAGCCTAATTGGTGTTTAGACTGATAGTGCTCTAGCAATGCTGGGATGTCGCTCTGGTTTGCAGACTCTGGTCAAACAAAAGCCCCAAATGCAATTGGCAGTGATTTACGCGCATACAAAAAATATTGACGCCGTCAGCGTTAGCGCAAACGTTCGAAAAACCATACGCCGTATGCGTCAACGCAACTTGTAAAAAAGTTGGCGGCGTCAGCGCATACACTAGCGTAAACTAATTTTGTTTGCTAGGTGCCAAACATTCCCACGGTATAAACCACTCGAAACAAACAAGTTTTATTTTGAATTTCCACGAAGAAACACAAGCATCTGAAAGTGTTCATCTGACTGCCCATTGAAAACATTCTTTCAACTGCAGCGCTGGAAGGTATTGGCGTGTTGTAGAGAAAAAAAGACATTAAAAAGTATGCGTTGACGCTATGCGCTAAAAAACCGCGAAAACTTTACGGCGTAGCCTCAAGCGCACACTATCCAAAAAAATGTGGCCGCAAGCGGTAGCGTAAGCAAAAAGTCTACGCCGCAAGTATGCGGCGTATAATTTGCGGCGTATACGTACATCTCTGGCAATTGGCACACACTGCATTCTTCATCGTCAAGCATTAATGGTCAAAACGGTGACCGATAAGTCTGCATTTCAAAATCTTTTTGCTTTATGTCAGATGGCTATCAAAGGGAAAAGTTCTGAAAAGAATCTTCCTTTTAGGGAAAGAAATACAGGAGTTTCTGAGAAAGCGGAAACTAGAACTACACAATAACTTTTCTGACAATAGTTTTTTTATGCTTCTTACATTTTCGGTTGACATTTTGAATCTGTCAACTTCATCAACTTGGCTCTGCAAGAAAAAGAAATAAACCCTCTTCACTCCCATGAAAAGTTGACAGCTATTAATACGAAAATAGTGCTGTGGGGTTCCAAATTGGAAAAAAATTGCCCTTTTTCCAGAGCTTAATCAATTTTGGATGATAACGAACTTGAAGCAAATGATGATATTATTGAAGTGATGATGATGATGATGATGATGAAACACCACGTTAAAAATTTAAAGAATCAGAATTTTTGCATGATTCTTTCTCACCAGCCTACCTACCAGAGTTGTAAGCAGTGGCGCGGGAACTACTTTTCTCTAGGGGGGGCTGAAGCTGCCGTAGCATTGTGAGCATCTGGGGGGCTTCGCCCCCCCGACCTCCCTTATGTGGGAGTAAGCTACGTTTAAAACTGGTAGTAACTTTAATAGGTCCCTCCTGTGTACAAAATGACGCCAAAACACATATATTGTAAGTTGTAAGAAACGAAGAACGGCAACAACAAAGCAGCTGTTCAGGAAATTAAAATGAAAACGAATTAGAAAGTGATATGAAAACGACAGTTGGATATGAAAATGGAATATGAAAATGAAATATATGAAAATGAAAATTAGTTGTGATATGAAAACGACAGTGGAAATGAGTTTTCACACGCTTCCGAAGATTGCTTACGCTCAGGTTTTTCCCTATGAACTGTGTCATGAGTTTTTTGACATCGACAGTGTTCAAAATGTTTTGGTGGACATGCATCAACTCAAGATGAGTAGCCTAAGTCTTTATTGTGTCATTGAGCTTCTCAACCACGTTTTCAGGAGTCTTAGAGCAGAAAAAGAAAGTTCTGATGATGCAGCTGAAACCAGGAGGTAAAGGCAGAGCTCCACGAATTTTCACGTTTCTATGAAAAGATCTAGTTTTGGAGGATTTAGTTGCGATAGTATCTCAGCAACCTTTTGAATGGAGTTTGCGGTTTTTCCACTTACAACATCGCTGAGCAATGTAAGTTCCGTTTTTAGGCGATCTTTTCTGATGGCATTGGGTAAGCGCTGATCTCAGTATCAGATCCTTCCTCACCGTTTGCACAGCTCAAAAGGGCCTTCTCTCTGTTGGCTGCTGTAAACAGATCCACCTGGTCGAATCTTTGATCAAGCTCAGCTTGAACCAAATCAAGGGCTTCGGTGTATTGCCGTTTCCACGCTCCTTCTCCCGCAGACGACAAAGCATCCGATTCCTCTGTGTTTTGAAATCTTGCTGGAGTTTTGCTCACTTGGGGATCCTTTGGCGTCTTTAGGTCATTGGCAGACGCAAAGACGTTTGCTGCTTCCATAAACTTGGAAACGGATTTATCTTTTCTGAGATTTTTGAACCGTTCGCGGAGTATGGTGATGGATACCAAAGCTGAAGAAGCAGAGATCTTCTTGTTTTGGAGCTGTCTTGCTGCGGCTTCTGCAGGCTGAAAAACTTCACTTCTGCAGGTAATCGCAAAATACAGTCCCATCGTGCGTGCTTATTTTATCAAGCTGAATATCTTTGCACGTGCGTCTCCTTTTATTGCACTATCTTCTGTCATGTCGGTCAGACATTGCAACAGGGTAGGGTAGCACTTAACAACACGAGCGAGAGCAGAAGCACGAACGCACCAACGAGTAGGACACAAACCCAGCAAATTGCAGACAACTTCATCGGAACCAAAAAGCGACATAAATAAAGATTTACGTTTAGACGATTCACGAATTACAACTGCAACACCTTGAACGAAGTTTAAGGCATCGGCGATAAGCCTCACCTCCTTTACAACGTCTTGCAAAATCATATCGAGAGCATGATTACTGCAGTGAATGTAGCCTACATCGCAAAAAGTGTTTTGTTGATTTTCCGTTTGTCCTTGAAGCGGATTTTCGGGTTCCGCATTTTGCAAGAAAGCAGATAATTATCCTTTCCACGGCCCTGTCCTACACTGCACCTCTGTTACCAAATAAAAGAGAATTGTTCTAAACACATTCTGATATTTTGAAAAAGCCCAAACTATTAAAACTGACTAATAAAGTTGGTGTTTCCAAACCTCCGTTCTTGCTTTTCGATGTTAGAGAATTGCAGATCATAGATTATATCGAAATATGCTCCATCGATTGTAGAATGCAACCAAATGAATTTTGTAATAATGACTAAACTTTAGTCATTACCAAACCTGACTTGTTTTATGTGCTGGTTAAAACTACTGTAGGCAAATAATTTACTAATACTCTTTGTTACGTCATAAAAGAACAACTTACATAAAAGCAAAAAAATTCATTCATCTTTAACTTTTTGCAAAATACTTGCGAAATTTTATTTTCGAAAGTTGTTATTTTATAGACAAATACAACGCCAATACTGAATATTTACCGAAGTTTTATCTTTTACTACACATAAAGCAAATTTTTGGTGCTGGACTGGGTTTTTAAAGGCACAGTTTGTTTATGACAAACAACGGAAGCATTGTGTCAGTGATGACGAATAAATATATCGTTTCGCGTACGTAAGTATTGCAATCATATAATGTTGCCAAATCCGCTCATGAAAGTAATAGTTGAAGTTGGTAGTAAAAAATACAAATACAAAATATGAGTGATACAGAAGATATGACGCCAACTGCCTCGGAGGAGAGCGTAGCTGCTCCTGGATCGTCGGGGGAATCACATGGAAAACATCCACCATATAACACGATGGTTAAAAAAGCAATATGTGTCCTGAAGACCAAAGGTGGCTCCTCCAAGAGAGCAATTATCAGGTATATTTGTACTAAATATTGCGTAAAAAAGACCAATTGCGTTCGTGCCACGTGCCGCGCTCTTAAGCGGATGGTGCGCTCTGGGATTCTTCTTAAATGCTGTAGTGGAAAATTCAGAGTGAAAAGAAAAAAGAATCGTAGAGGACGAAGAAGAGGACCTCGCCACATCAAAATACGAAGAACTACCGGAAAAGGAAGAAGGCGAAAAGACTTAAGAGGAAAAACACTGAAAACTAAGAAACAAGGGAAAAAAAGCTCCAGTCGTCGATGTAAAGAAGAGAAGAGGCGAAAACGTTAGATCAACTATTCTGCGTCATCATATTAAAAAAAACACAACAAAGTGTTTTAATAACTTCAAAGACCCTTTCCAAAAAAACCTTTATTGTAAACATCACATACGGCGACGGCTATCCATGTCCGATTGTTTACTTGGAAAGGGGTCTGCGGCAATAAAAAACAGTATGTTGCAAAGCTTAGTTGTTGTAATCACTTTAGATTGGACTCACAGGTGACAAAAAATAATTTTTTCTATTTTCTCCCTTTTCACAAATTCTTAAAAAATAGTTTTTGTAAAAGTTAACTTCATAAATTTTTATTAATCTGAATTCACTCAATTGTGACGTCACAACTTCGTAAAACTTCATCGTTTCGCCAAGGTTTGAAATCCTGAAATATATAACTGTATAAATTTGAAGGAGCGTAAAATGATGTCCGGTTTTAGAAACAAAGTAGAAGAAGCACCTAGGCACTCTAGTGTAAAAAAAAATGACAACGACGACGAAGAAGAAGAAGACACGCCTGACCCTTCAGGGCGAAGGGGCAGTGGAAGGCATGCTAGTTATCGCCTGATGGTCAAGAGGGCCATTCTTGCTCTGAGTTGCAAAGGAGGATGTTCTAGAAAAGCGATTATAAAATATGTTTTGATAAACAACTGTGTGAAAAGAACAAGGGCAGTTAAAGTGACTGGCCGTACTATTAGACGGATGTTACGGCAAGGATATCTGTTTAAAACTGCTCAAGGGCGTTTTAGATTAACGCAAAGAGGCAAGGCTTTAAGAGCAGGATGTAAGAGGTCATCACACAGAAAGAAGCAAAGTACCATCTGTAAGTATATAAAGAAAAAAAAGAAAAGAAGAAGACATCGACGACGACAAAACCGATTAGTATGCCGATTTCCTAAACGCCGCCGAAAAAAGAGGCGGCAAAAGCGAAAGGAAATTTGTCGATATCCCAAGCGAAAACGGTCTAGACCTAGACGACGACGAAGACGCAGCAGAGTGCAATGCCGATACAAACCTAAGACCCGACGTATGCAATGCCGATACAAACCTAAAACTCGACGTATGCAATGCCGATACAAACCTAAACCCAGACGTATGCAATGCCGATACAAACCTAAACCCAGACGTATGCAATGCCGATACAAACCTAAGCCTCGACGTATGCAATGCCGTTACAAGCAAAAGCCTAAAAGAATGAGATGCAGGTACAAAAAGCCCAGCAAAATAAAAATGGAATGTATGTTCAAGCCAAGGCCCTCGAAAATAGAATGCATGTACCACTCGAATCCCAAAATGATGGAATGCAGATACAAACAAAAACGAAGAAGAAGAAGACGAAGAAGAAAATTTCTTTGCCGGGCTTAACTTGGGCCGATAAAACACAACATAAAAAAGATTTTTTGTGTTTGAAACCGGAATAAAAACAAAAAATCCTGAAGTTACTGAATTCTAAGTAGGGCAGGAAGAATGCATACAAACTCATCCCGTGGTGAAGAAACATCTTAGGTAGAATCACGCCTTTATTTTTATTTAGATGTGAGTTACCCATCCTTTTTTGACAATGAAATTTACGCTGTTTGGGCCTAAACTTTAAACACAAAGAGCATATCGGCTTCTTTAAAGGGCTGCAAACTAGATCGATACAGAATGTAGGTTATTTGAGCTTGAGGCCGAGTTTACAAAGTTTTTGCAAATACGAGCACAATTTTTTAATTTTCTCTGTTGCAAGTTCACATTTGGTTGTTTATTCTATTTCAACTCTATGTGTAGAAACATGTGAAATTATTTACCTTGTCTGCTTTGAATGTTCATGCTAACAGCCAAGTTTGACATTTTTTAATGTAAATTGGAGAAACGTAGGTTTCCGAGTTTAAGTTTTAGTGGTAAAAAACAAACTCTTCTAACAGCAATATACAGTACTGTACAATTTTGTCAGTAATCAAAACATGATTGACAACACTTTTGTGATGAAATATACACAATCATATATATGTGAAAAATTCTACCATTTTCATATTTTTTTATTTTCAACAACGTCATGCTTTGACTTCTAAAAATAATGTTAAATTTTAAGCATAAAAATTAAAACGAGAAAACTAGGCTAGCCTACATGTTAATATAATTTCGGGAGAGAGTTTGCTTTCTTATACCAAAGACAGGCAAGACAACAATACAACAGAATTGAACAATATAACAATACTGTATGTTTTACATATTTACAAATAGTTTTACCAGTCGAACGTTTTCGGCTTAACAGCCCTCATTAGCCTTCATCAAGTTAAGCCAAAAACGTTCGACTGTTAAAACTATTTGTAAATATGTATAATATACAGTATTGTTATAGTGCTCAACCTTGTTGTATTGTTGAATCTTGCCTGTCTTTGCTGGTAGAAGAAAGCTACATGTCCATTTTATAGCTAGAATGCTGGAATTAACAAGTGAAGTCGAGAATCGAGATACTTCTATTGAAATAGCTGATTTATGAGCAGAAGGCTAAAACCAAGTGAAAGTTTTGCTGACAAAAAATGTTAATAAAACTTGCCCCAGCTCACAATGAAAGCAAAGCATAAAATCAAAGAAGTAGGCTAATTGAAAAATATCAGGATGTGTTGCAGATTAATTTTGAATACTCTAAAGTTCGCTAACTATAGCACCAAAATGATAAATTTTATCTTACGTCACCGACATAAAAATTTGGTTAAGGCATATTTTTAAATGGAAATAGCCTATAACTTGTTTGAACAAAAATATTTTTTGTGTGACAACGCTACTATCTACGGTATTTTATATACCCATTCGCATCTGTCGCTGAATTTCTGACTAGTGAAGCTAAAACATGAATAAAACATTGGACTTCATTTGGAAATGGACTGCTGTCCAGCAGCATCTTGGTTTGGTCCAGAATGACATCAACATGCCAGAATGGTTCAAACATAGGTATTTTTTGACCTTCACAATAAGCCTAAAGTAAATACTGTCGATGTACAACTTTTTTCTTATTTTTGTAGTTTCTTGAAATAAAAAAATAAATAAAAGTTTCCCTCTCTCACTCACTCTCACTCTCTCTCCCTCTCTTGTTTGTTTATGTTGTAAATCTCAAACCTTTGATGTAATATTTCGAAAGTCGTTTTGAAATATTTAAAACTTGAATTGTCTATTACAAACACAGTATTGCACTCAGGCCCGCAACCAGCAAACATTTTCGGGGGGGGGCATTTAATTTTTATCAAAGAACAAACATTAAAATGATGCATTGTGACATTTTTATGTTAATGTCCACAAACAAAATCGTTAGCATGGCTTCCAACCAGCGTAGCCTACTTTCGGTTTCGATAGTCTACTCCAGTGGCGTAGCCAGGAAAAAAAATTGGAGGGGCCAAATATTTGATGAATTGAAGAGAACGACAAAGTGTTTGATTTAAGACATCGCCACCTGATGTGCAGCGGCGTATCCTGGTGGGTTGAGCAAGGGGAAGCAATGAAACTGGTGGGGGTAAGAGCGTGCCGAACGCACGCGTATTCTAGGGGGGTCCGGGGGAATGCTCCCCCGAAATTTTTTTGCAAAATTATACTCAAATAATGGATTATAGCGCTTTCTGGAAACACTTTTAGGATAATATTTGTATGAAATTTATTAGCAGATAAACAGCTATTAACTTATTAAAGGTAGCTCTTACACACGAACGGGCAAAATCTGCGGATAAAATTAAAGAACACCAAAAACTCAGCTACACAAAAACAGAGTAAGCCATTCTGAAATTGCTTCCACAAATTAGTTAAAAGAAACGTAAATCGAGTAAATTTTGCGCGATTTACGATTTGCAAAATTTATTAGTGTCTTTCTGTATGTCTAAAACAGCGGTTCTCAACCAGTGGGCCATGGCTCACTGGTGGGCCATAGAAGCATTTTGAGGTGGGCCACAGACATATTTTAAAAATTGAAAGATTTATTGAAACATTTTGTTTCATTTTTGTCACTATAGTCAATTTTACACTTGTGTGTTTGTTTAGTTACAATGAATGATGCTGCTGTTTTTAGCTACAAAGTGGCAATCATCATTCTATCTAATTATTGCAACATACAGTACAGTTTTACATCAACTCAGTTTTTACAACACTGTATGGTGTAATAGACTACTACTTTGTGGTTACAATTTAAGCCATCTTTATAAGCGGTAGCCTTGTTGAACTTCTGCAGATCCGCGTTTTTAGTACGTGCAGCATTTTGTTTTGTGGATTATTTTGGGGAGAAATTGACAATATACAGTACTTGAAGCTTTAAGTTTGATAAAAATTACATTCAGTATGCAGCCAACATCAATTTTTGATAACAGAGAAGAAAAAGGACAATGCGTATTATGTTGTAAGGTTCTTAGTCATCCAAATTACAAGGAGAAGGATGAAGATGTGAATTTTTTTTAATGAAAAGAAGATACTGTGAAGCGTAAGCGCCTGGATTCAACAAGGGGATTCCAGCAACATTCCAAAGGCAATGTTCTGCTGCTTTTGTTTATAAACCTGTTTTGTAATTTTTTTCTTACATAAAAACTGAATGGGCCACAGAACTTTTATGCAAACAAAAATGGGCCACGAAAGAAAAAAGGTTGAGAACCACTGGTCTAAAACAAGTCCTTGTGGTGTTCATAGCCAGATGTTTTGGAAAACGTTATAAATTTTTACAAATTTTTGTTATATTTTCAACAAAGCGCTCAACTTCGGAATTCAAGCTTTGAAAATTTGGGGGGGCCATGGCCCCTTTTGCCCCCCCTGGCTACGCCTATGGTCTACACTCTACAGTATGGCTGTACGTGTACGACGTACGTCTATTCATAGTAGGCTACATTTCATACTGCATAGAACGCTGAAAATTTTTTCAAAAAATTTCGGGGGGGGTAAATGTCCCCCAATGCCCCCCCTGGTTGCGGGCTTGATTGCACTATATTTCTTACAATCATACCCATCGGCAGATGACATTCCTGCAAAGCATTTTCCATTAGGCTACAGCTTTCTTCCATTTGTCTTAAGCGTTTTTTCTTGCATTAACTATCGCTGAGACGGTCAGAAACAAACATAAACTTGAATTTATTGTAATACTAAATCTCTGGGTGCTCTTAATCACATTCCTTCTCAGACAAAATACAATATTTTGCAAGCAAGGAAAACTTATCAAAACTTCTGACAGAAAACCCCATGCATTTTAATAAGCTCAAATATAAAATCTTATCTAGCAGAGCGAAATCTATGCTGTTCAGTAGTGTTGTAAATTTGAAACTTAGTTATGCAACGTTGTGCAGTCTTCCCTGGAATCATATCCGAAATGTTCATTTCGTTTTTAATCCGTAATGATGTAGAATCAACGTGAAACAATTGATTATGCCAGAAGTTGTTTGAGAATGTTTTCCCAGTTGTTTTTGAATTCAAATAATCTCATTCATATTTTTTTACATTCAGACGATAGCGAGTTTGGAAAGATAATTTGTCAAGTCGATGTTAAACTCTTGCTGGTAATTTCAGATGTTTAAACTGTATTAATTAAACGTTTTTTTAAGATTTTTCCCCTTTATGTGCCTATATAGGAAACGAATTAAATATTAAATAACTCTGCGCTAAAGCTGCTTTGTTTTCCAAGCGAGTTTTTGCATTTACAGACACCAATGTTCTTAAGGTTGATCGTTTCTGCACCTATGTCACTGTGACGTCAAACGAAACTAAAAATAACAAACCAATAACGTGGTCAAAAATAGTGATCACTTTTATTATATTTTCTTCAGTGGTAAATTCCAATGAATTTACTTGAATAAGTTTTAAAATTTTGCTCGCAAGTTATTTAAAAATTTTCCTGAACAAAAGTTCTAAGTTGGAAAAGCAAAAGCTACAGAAACTTACTCAGGGAAAATGTGGTTTGTTTCAATGTACGTGAACGTTTTTTTAGTTGGAAAATGCTTCATTTAGTGCAGGGGTCACCAAATGGCGGCCCGCGGGCCGCATGCGGCCCGCCACGCTGTATCGCTGCGGCCCACGGAAGGTATCAGCGTACAAGTATAACCAAAAATACTTTTCTTGAGGAGTCAATGAGCATGGAGGTAAAAATACTTTCTGGGAAGCATATTTTCGCTTTGCATACGATTCCACCGACCGACCATTCAGATTGTAGTTCTAGATGGGGGTCGCTCAACGTTATTCCAATGCGATATACAGCCACAATGTCCCAGTGGTTGATTAAAACGTCTGTTTTCGAATTTCGAAATTGTCTGTGAGCATAGGGTTGCTTATTTTAAGTTTGTAAGTGTCATGTGAACACTAGTGTGCGTTTCACCGTTATTGTGTTTCACGAGCAGTGTTCCCTTTAAGCAAGTTTTTGTTAGCAAAATAGGCCGATGTGCCAACTCAATTTATAATAAGTTGGCAAATATTATACTGTATATAAATTTAAAGACATTTTCTGATTGTATCGAGAAAATGAAATATCTTCTGACAGGTGTTGGTTGTATTATTTCTGGTTGTATTTTCATATGACAACTTCTGGTTGTATTATGAAAATATTTAGTTTGGTACTGCAAAATGTTGTTAATCAACAATTATTCTTGCCATGCTGATAAGCACCGCAAGTGACAGTTGTCTAATAATCAAGAAATACAGTTTTATAGACTCTCACAAAAAGATGAAAAACCAACTCATTGCTTTTTTGGAGGGAACACCGTTCATGAGTTACAATAGAAACGTTTTTTTTCCGTGATTTCTACAAGCGTTTGTTTCATGGTGACTAGTTTCTTTCTCCCTGTTATTGGAGCCTATTTTTCGCTGATGTGTTAGCAGCATAGCAGGTCACTGTTGTTGCCTGTATTGCGATGTGTCAAACATTTCTTTGGTTATTGAAACTGTTAATTGCAAGATATCTTTTGCGAAGCGAAGTGACAACATCACTCTTGCTTGGCGATGAATATTCTGATGAAACCGTTCGCCTCGCTACAAGTGCGCAAAACAAGTGGCCTCGTTTATTTGACATTGTTAAAGAAGTCAAAAGTGTTGTTAAAGGAGCTTGGCCTGGCAGTAGCGTTGTTCGACTAATTTTGTTGCTGCGGTATTCTAAGATAAATAGTAACAACATGTAACGCTGAATACTGAGTACGAAATGCGTTCATTTCTAGCATAAAAGTCAACCTACCTAAAATTTTATTAGTGCGGCCCGCCACAGCTCTCCTCAGTGCCAAAGTGGCCCGCATGCAAGAAAGGTTGGTGACCCCTGATTTAGTGCAATGCAGCATCTTGCTAAACTCTAATCAATTATTTATTGAATGAAACAAACGGCATTTCTTTTCATGAAGTCGAAACTCTATGTGAGCTAAAAAATGTTATTGTAATTGATTTTTGATTGATGGCTTATTATTTAATTAAAGATGACTTTTAAAAATTGCTTCAACAGCTCTTGGCAAAAATTGATTTTGTCAACTCGAAACGAAAATAAAACACACGGCAATCTTGCAACGTTGAAAGCGTCATAAAATTTAATTGGTATCCTTGGGAGTGGTAGCGGATCTAGAAAAAAATGGGGAGAAGGGAAAATAAAAAATTTCAAGACATAGCACCATGCAAAAGTTGATGTTAAAAAAAGCCAGGATGGACAGAAGTTTTGCATTTAACCCTAGCTATTCATCAAAGCTAGATTGCTATAGATTAGAAGTTAGAGTTAGAAGTTTTGGTTGAACATCGGAGCTCAATTTTAAACCATTTTTAATGACGATCAAATATTTTTTGTAAAAAAGCTTTCATCAGTCTTAACTTCTCAAACTCTTCATGCAATTTTTGCATACTTTGTAAGTTGTCCAACTTTTTTCTCGGTCACCTAACTTGACGTTGTTAAAGCATGCGAATTGTGTTTTTTTGACAAAAGCGCTAATTTTACGTTAAAATGACGGTGCAAACATTCGACATGTAGCAAAAATGTTTGGATGGTTGAAACATCTCCGCCTGTTCACGTTTATCATAGTTTTAACTTAATTGTCCTAACAAAAAAAATCACACGTTGCTTTGTTTTAGCTAAGTCAATGCAATTTATACTTTCACATTTTTACACTTTCACTTTTGCTTATGTGATAAGCTACAATCCATAAATGCACAAGGTGTATTGAGATTTATCGTTATACTGTACTCAATTAAAGTAACTTGCGTTCTTCTGGTGACTATTTACTAGGTTACCTCCTGATGTTAAAGATGATAACTAGCTTTTGTATTTCCGACGTTTCGTCGGAAATACAAAAACCTGTTAACCTGTTTCAGCCACCTTGATAAAGTCAGTCGTGCTGACTGACGAAACGTCGGAAATACAAAAAGCTAGTTATCATCTTTAACATCAGGAGGTAACCTAGTAAATAGTCACCAGAAGAACGCAAGTTACTTTAATTATCAAATGCCTGGTGAACAGTCTCTCTCTGTTTTTACTGTACTCAATAATATTGCTAGCCTAAATGAAAGCTTTGCGCTTGATGCAAGGTTACATATTTGTTCTAGTTTGATCAGTTTCTGTTTCCAAGTGCCACGTTTGGTGACTTCTATGTAGTTGATTTCTCGTAGCATGCAACAAATCCCAACAACACTATAAGCACGCATTCGACTAAAGAAGATGACGGAAAATTTATCTTTGTCAAAATATGCTTGTCCGAGGGTATTGTTTTTTCACATTCAGAAATTAAGTTATCGCTAGCAGCACTAGGGGGAGAAAACTCTGCGTTCAGGAAAAGCATTGATCTGTAATAATTGGCAAGTAAAATGAAAAAGCACAGCAGCTTTTTTCTTTAAAGAACGGTGCGTAATAGGTTTGTGACGTAATGTAATGACAAGTGTCTTGCAAAACATTCAATGAAATACAGTCGTCCCCGCTTATTAAGCCCACAGTTAATAGACCCACCCGCTTATTAAGACTAATTACGCCCATTCATTCTTGTAATAAAACCTCGCTAAACTTCAACTGTTCCGTCACAAACCGTTAGCTTGGGCCGCAAGGCAGTCGAATTGTAAAAACTAGTGCGCTGGCGCTGCTGGTTCATTTTCTTTTTAAAAAATGGCAAAGAGACGTCAAGACATGACCTTGTCTCAGAAACTTGAGGTTTTAGAAAAGTACCGAGCTTTGCCAAAATGCAGTCAACGTGTTGCCGCAGAAAAACTCAACGTCTCTCGTGGCTGCTTACGAAATATCCTACGCAATGAAGCAGCGCTCCGTAGTGAAACATCATTGTTGAATGTGAGGAAACGGAAAAGGCAACGACATGGCAAAGATCAGGAAGTGGAACAAGGTTTGTGGAAATGGTTTCAGTTTGCACAGTCTGGTAATGCTCCTATAAATGGCTCGAGATTAATGCAAAAAGCACAAGACATTGCAAAACAACTCGGACATAACGAATTCAGGGTTTCTGAAGGGTGGTTTTATCGCTGGAAAAAAATACATGACTTAATTTTTAATAAACTTCATGGAGAGGTTAGTGAAGCAAAAGCGGAAGCCGCAGTCGAGTGGACCAGCAAGAAAATCCAACGTGATGACGTGGCCGACCAAGACGATGCTGAAAACGACGAATCTACGGAGGAAGCAACACCTTCCAGTACTGAAATGAGATTCTATCTGCACCGATTGAAAATTGGACTGAAGCGGAGAGGATACAACAAAATGCAAGACTTTGATGAATTGGATAGCCACGTTCAACAATTTCTACGCCACCAACCAGTGAGGCAACTAACCGTTGATGTTTTGGCACGGAAATGAATATTGTATTTACGGAAATAAACGAGCAAAATTGTGGGGCTGTCTGTGGTCATTGGATTATACAAAACGCAGCTCGTTGCTGACATAATTCGCAAAAAACGTAATTTTTTACACGCCGCAAAAATGTATAGCGATAGATTTAGCAACTTTTACTTACAGTCAGGGCCGTGTTAACCGCCCCCGTACCTCCCGGCTGAGGCGGCCCATAGCTGATTAGGGGCCCACTCACTTTAGTCTGTTTAATGTTTTTTGACTGTTTAAAAAATAAAATTTTACTATAGAAGCTCGATATTTAATAGCTTAAATCATTGCAAGACCGTATTTACCCTACCGAATGTCTTCCCACCTTTTTCTAGATCCGCTACTGCATTATCAGCATGGCCTATTAACTATCTTTTTTCTAGAAATTCTTAAGAGTTGCTTATACTTTGCTAAAGTAATGCATGTAATTTTTTCCATGTTGAAACAGTTTGCGGTCTTAAACGCTCTCTGATCCTATTTTTAAGACGATCACTGAACACCGGGGCCCATTACTACATTTCGGGACCTCAAGATGGTGCTCACACGGCCCTGGACCCTGGTTATAGTGCAGTCGGCCATAGTCAGTAGTTATGCGTATAGAAGTGGCAGAAGTGCGTCCGCTTAATTGGCCAAGCTGATTATTAATGTACGGTCCCGACTCCCGAGGTGAGACTATTGTATGCCAGAAAACAAGTGAAGGAACTTGATGTTTCTACCAGTTTATTTAATAGCAAAGAAGTGTATTCGTTTTTAGTCAATTTGAAATGAAATACTATGATAGTGATTGGGCAAGTTGCCGCTTTATGTCTTAAATCGCCACACCCCACCAAAACTTTTCCATGCACAGCGTAGGCCCCACGTTGAGAACCACCACGTTAGAGTTAGACGTTAGCTCTTTCCGTTGAGGTTAAGAACGTTTGAGGTTAAGTCGTGACTTTGTAGGCCTAAACCAAAAATCGACAAGATCACAGAACGATGGTTCAGTTCTCGAGGTGTGTGCTACAGCGCATACAAGGACAGCTTTCTATTCAAAGTCATCTAGTGGATATAATAATTCACAAACAACGACACCAACTGGAAACTTCTCTCTGCCGGGTGACCAGGCCTACGTAAGTGGTTTAAAGACTCTACAAAATGCGAAATTTCCAGGATTGCACTCTCAAAAACTCTTTCTCAGTTTAAGGAAAAAGTTTTGCACAATTTCCAGGATAAAAATTCCTCATAATCATCTCGAACTTCAAACGTCTTCTGCGGAATGCATGTTGTGAAAATAGCCTTCCAGAGCGATGGATGACGTCATTTTTTGTTTGGGGCATATTTAGTGATTTTACAGTATAAATTCGAACTTGCGCCTGTCGCGAGTTAGAAAAATCTCTGGTTCTGATTCCGTAGTTGTTTATTCTCACTTCCACGTTGAAACCCGCCAAATTGGGCTTCCCACAAAACAATGCGTTTTGATCGCAACCACGGCAACCAGTAGTGTTGTAAATATAGCCACTTCGTTTTTGAAAACCAAAACTTTCCCTTCAGCTTTGATTCCTTCAGACATGTGTTGGGCAGAGCTGCTTTGTCCGCATTCCCTTTTTTATTCATCTATGTACCCAGCCTTCGGTGAGTTATCATGGGAACAATTTTTTTCTTTATTTGTGGCATAAGGGACCGTTCAAATATTACGTAACGCTATCGAGGGGGAGGGGGGTTTATGAAAAGCGTTACGTTAGCGTCACATCGGGGGGGAGGGGGTTCAAGCAAAACGTTACGTAACGCTTACGAGTACGGTACGGTAGTTTATTTGTACATACTTTCCGAGTCAAGCAGCAAAAAAGCGACACATGGTGATGAACAGGTATGTAGGTGTACCTATGACCACTAGGCTAGCGTACGCAGGGGGGGCCATTGGGCCATGCCCCCCCCTCCTTAAAAATGTTTTAGTAGATAACGACGTAGATTAATACATTTAATATGTTTTGGATTGCACTGTCAAAGCAATTAACAATGTTGTTCTATAGGCTAAGCCAATACGAAATACATAGCCCAATCCACCTACCCCACCCCAGGTATGCCAATGTAGCCAGGGGCGCCGGAAGCGGGGGGGGCAGGGGGGCGGATGCCCCTTTGTTGAAAATGCTGAAATATACCCACATTTTTGTTGAAAATGCTCTCAGAATGCACCAAATTCAAAGTAATTTTTCAAAATTTTCTGGGGGAGGCCTCCCAGACCCCTCACCGCTGGGTGTCGTCTCAGGCGAAAATGCCGTTGCGCTTCTCAAGCCGATCGTCAACCCCCCCCCCTTTCAAAATTCCTGGCTACGCTACTGTCAATGCCCCTCCCCTTCAGAAATTCCTGCGTACGCCAATGCCTATGACTGTTACATAGCCTAGGCCTACATGTTCATGAAAGAAGCAAATGACTTTGACACAAACCTCTCAACAGGCAGAAGACATTCATACGTGCGAGTCTGAAGAAGACAATTATGCACCAAGTTCGAACCACACAAGCGAGAGTACTGCTCCAATATATAGAAACATTTTTGAAGCATTGATGACCCCATTCGAAGATGTTTAGCTTTCCTTGCAGTTTCTTTTGCCCTTTTGTGATGTTTCTTTCAATACATAACCAAACAATGAAAGGTTTGGATCGAAACATTTTGGACGGTGGGCTACTAAATGTTTTCAGTAGGTACATAACGTTTTAATCCAAAAAAAGAATATAGCTAAAATTTCATGTCTCAAACGTAAGCTTTAGGTGCACTGCATACAAACCAAGATATTTTATCAGCACGTGTTTCCACGTCATAATTTTGATATAAACTGGCAAAACGGGCTTTGTAATGGAAAAGCGTCACATGGGGGAGGGGGGGGGGTTGACAAAAACGTTACGTTGGTGTCACATGGGAGAGGGGGGGTAAAAAATTCGGAAAAACAGCGTTACGTAATATTTGAACGCTCCCTAACGTGCTTTAGTAGATATGTTGCTACGCTTCTATAGTAGACATTTACAGACTACTTACTTGGGCATTTGCAATTACAGAGCAGAAACTCTTTCAAGCAACCAAGTTCAGCTGAGATTACATTGCCAAAAGATAACAACACGGAAATGAAATACAAACCGTCATTTGAAACTATATTTTTTCAAAGGGTTTATCGCTGATTTTGAGCTTATATTAAGAATAGACTAGCTTATTAACCAAAGTGAAATTAATAGCCTACCCATTGTTTGTAAAATGAATATGAACAGGTTTTGCATGTTCAAAATGATGTTTATCTGAAGTTGCTTTAACGTTTAAAATAGGTCAAACCACAGAACGGTTACTTGATGTTCTCTTCAGAAAGAGCGATTGGTGATGACGCAACCCAATCAACCGTATCAAATGATATGCCTTTTTCAAAAGCTTGCTACTTGTAAATGGCAAATGCTGGATGTTTTGTCTGCAGCCGTTTGAGCTTTCTATTCAGTGACAAGGCTTGAGAGCCAAAACGAGCGAGCAAGCTTTATTAGTTTTATGTGAAAAGGAAGGACCAACTTGAGTTGTAGAAGTTGTAGTGCTTTTGCCACTGCTTGGTATGTTTGCTAATCTTACCCACGCTCTATTCTAAAACAAGTGTTTGACCGTAGTTGAGGTTGACAAAACCATTCGTTTAAACTCGGCTTTGTTGAAAGGTAGCTTACCAGCCGCTCTTTATCAAGAAGATCATCCTTGACATGAAATGACGAACTGCAATATTTATCGAAATATATCACGATTCAAAATCATGCTGCATGAAAAATTAAATAGCAAGCCTTTGTTGTATGAGAAACAGTTGCGGCATTACCTCATTCTAACGTTACCAGACAGTTGCTTTTGATATTTGCCAGGGTAGGATAAACCATAACACGTTTGAAAAGTTCAGTTATGAGTGCCGAAACCATTTTCTGTTGTTTTTTAGCACAGTTTGTTATAAACAGAGACGCTCCATAATTTAAGCTGTACCTTTCTGAACCGCACCACAAAATTCGTATTTAATGTTGTGACAATGTTAATTATGGTACTCTTAAAAGACAATGAAAAGCTATGCTTTACTTACCTGTAGGCTACACTGTACTTTCCTCCTACCATGCGGTACTTTTTTAATTTCCATAAATACGGACAATACGGTGGCGTTGGCACTGGGGAAGCATTACATCACGCTTCTAACGAGAAAAAAACTTCAACGTTTTGGTTTTGGTGGTACTCTTAAAAGACAATGAAAAGCTATGCTTTACTTACCTGTAGGCTACACTGTACTTTCCTCCTACCATGCGGTACTTTTTTAATTTCCATAAATACGGTGGCGTTGGCACTGGGGAAGCATTACATCACGCTTCTAACGAGAAAAAAACTTCAACGTTTTGGTGGAAGTGCTGTAGTTTTGTTAACAAGGGTTATCGAAGCGCATATACGAGTATGAGTCTATTGCAGGTAGGTAAAATATGATATTTTCATTTTTGAATTGTTTAAAAACTATTGACAGCTATGACTCTTATGTTTGGTGCACATCATAACTACGAAATTTGTTACTTTGAAATTTTTAACGATTTAGGTAGAAGAGCCAACACACGCCATCACTTTAACAGTTAGCCCCCAAAATGCAATGTGTGATTAATTTGTAAGACCAATCACAAAGTTAATTAAAAAGCGGGTCGATGTGACAGCTGAATTCACTGCAAGTAGTTCGTAAACGCTTTTTTTTTATCTTACTCCGTCTTGGTCTTTTTCTTCACTTATGTCTTCTCATGTTCTTTAGTTCTTGTTTAAAAGCGGTTGCCTTCCCTCTTGTAAACTTTTTCCAAAGCAAATCTCAAATGCTTGTTCATAGGATTGCAACGTAGTTTGAAGTCACCGACAGTTTTTTCGAGATAACTCGAAGAGGCACGACAGGCTTGTGATATTCATGTCATTAATTCTGCTGAAGGACGCAGGATCACCGACAAGACCTGTAGTTTTGTTTTGTGCCACTCGATGCAAATTGCTTTCGGGATTGCAATTTTTTGCTGTTCATTTCAACAATGATGTTGCTTGTTGGTTTTCTACCTAACCTAAACCGTTAAAATTTTCAGACAAAATATCAAGATTCCTAATATGAAATAGCAAATGTGAAAACCGTCCTGTTTATTTACAATTTTGGCACAACAGTTTACAATTTAAATGACATTCTTGCTGGCCACGTTTGAAGGTCACTGCTGAAAGTATGAAAGAGGAATGAAAGTCATAATAAAAGATATCTATTGTATAAAAAATGGACAATTTTTGACATAAAATAGAATTGAAGATAATATTATTCTGATCTTGATGTAATCAAAATTCCCCAAAAAAATATGAATCTTCAAAATTAAAATTACTTTTTCACAATTGGTGTGACTTGAACGAGTTCAACATATTAAAAAGTTGCGCTAACGCAATTTCCGCAGACGCCAGCTTCGTGAGATTTTGTTACATTATGTAAAAAACCTTTACATTCGTTTGGTCACACTATGATATAAATGTAGGAAGGAAATAGGCGTATATTAGGAACACGTTTTTGAGATGCAAGATCCTGAAGTTGGTCTACTGCAGGGCTTCTCAACTAATCTTAACAAAGGTCCAGTTTGACAAGTTGAATATTTTTAACCAAGGATGCCAGCGACAAATTTCCAATAAACTTAGATTGTGCGCTAAAAAAAACCCAGATGAGGCAAAAAAAACCCAGGTCCAGAAAATATGTAGTAAAGCGGTTAAAAAAACCTGCGTGCGCTTTCAGCACCATTTTTAAATCATTACACGGAAGCCTCAGAAAGCTACAAATAGTAACACGTAGCCTACGGTATATCATGGCCACCTGTAGATGCGGCCTGATTTGTCACATTTTGCAGATTTTGATTACAGCTACTGCTAGTGCTTGACTGACATTTTTTGAGATTTTTTTACTTTTTGCGGTTATCTAATGACATAAAACTTTTTTATTGCCTTGGGAAAGCAGTAGCAAATGAGAAAAAGCAAGTTGAAAAACGCAAAATCAGACTGTTATTGAAAAATTAACAGTCTGACTAAAATCTTCGAAATCAAGTTTTCTTTGTTTTTCAACATGTGAGGATGTTAAAACCTATTGTGTCATTTGAGGAAAAGAATAAAGAAAGCGTAAAAATCTACTTTTCAGAAAATTTTATTTAAACGTTCGCTCAAAGTTAGAAAAACCTAGAAATTTCTGCAAAATGTGACAAATCAGGCCATATCTTTAGGTGGCCATGGGTATATATATATAATTATACAATATTTGATTTAATTCGCTCTGCTTTGCCTTTTTGCTTGGCATTGAGCACTTTTTGTAGTATTAATAGTTTTCATTGTTTTAATTATACAATATATATACATGCTTATGTTGGTATGGTAGTTAATATATATGTAATATAACTATATACAAAAACAAGAGCTTGGTAGGCCTATATGGGCTCACAGCAAAGATTTTGGTTCAAAATTACCTTTATGGTAAAGCGTCTAGCTAGCAAGGTTCAGTGCGTGTTTAACCAAAATTTCTAAAACTGACTAGACAAAACCAATAAGGTTAGTTTTGACTTTTGAACTAAACTTTTTGCTGTGTGAGTTGTAGACTGCGGCTGAGGAGAATCATCATGCCTGCTTACTGCTTGGTGTACAACTACGATAACTTGGTTCTTAGCAATAAACCCTGCTTAGCCTTTTTCATTTGAACATAATGTTGAAAAGAATAACTCAAATTCACAATAAGTAAATGTTCAGTCACACAAATAGTTGTACTACTCCAATTTTTAGTCATCCACATTTTCATAAAGTTGGATCATTTCTTTAGCATCCTGTACCTCACTGACTGCAGTAGCTGATGCAAAAAAACATTACCAGTAGGCTACCTTATCATTTTTGTGTTGCAGTGGGGACCATTTATCGAAGATCCCAGTGCCTTAATACCGTGCAAGCTCTGTACAAAGTTAAAAACCAAAAAAACCTAGATTTACCTAAATTTGAAATAAAAAAACTTAAAACCCAGATTTGGTCAAAAAAACCCAGATCTAGGTGGAAAAACCAAGGTCTGGCATCCTTGTTTTTAATGGTCCGGTGAATAAGTTATTTCACACACAATCACGAAAGTTAAACTATCTGTACCAAACCACTTTTTTAGGCAAAAGGTAACTCGAATTAGATTTCTGAGAAAGTGTTGAGGAGTCTGGGAGTCGAATCCCCCCCGACAACTAGGATAATCACAGTAAAAATTGTTTCCTGTCAGTAGAAATCTGTTTAAAGAAGACCTGAAACGTGGTAATGAGGTTGTTCTTCCAAAAGCTCAAGACCCACCATCACCACCCAGAAGGTCCGGATTCGGATCGTGGTCCGCCAGTTGAGTAGCCCTGGTCTACTGTATGTACGTAACGCATCGCATGTAATGCGGCCTCTTTTGTTTTGTTTATGGATAACTCAAGCCTGAATGTAGAAAACACAACTCAATTTTTCCAATGCGACAGCTGTAAAATAGATGAAGCTATAAATCTCAAAACTCTTCCTAATACAGGATATTCCATTAGGTAATACTTTTTGTTCTTCCTCTAGATTTGTCAAAAAAGATTTGCCTTGAGTATAGACCAGGCATCTCTGAACTGCCATTCTGGATAGCAAAATTGTTTCTTTTCTTGTATTGATTCAACGTCTGCATGCTTCAGCTCCTTTCGCCGTTTCATCAGTCGCCCCATTATTCTAACTTTTTCAAAAAAGAGAACTTTTAGAAAACCTAATTTGGATGGCGAAAGCATTTATTAAAAAACATGTAGCCCCAATATGCATACTGAACGTGTATTTTTGTAGCACTGTAGGCTGTAGCAGCACCGGTACTATAGAACAACTTTCACAACAGACAGATCTGTGAAGAAGACGACTTTATTTAGGTGGCTGGGTTGCATTGTTTGAGATTCTGGCACTAAAAAGAGCTATATCAAATTCGCAAGAATTTGAAGTTGCAACTTATGTGGCATGCAATCTTTTTGTAGCCTGTATTTATTTCTTGCCACACTTGGCATCAATCAATCGACAATTCATTGGCTCCACACAAAGACAATTTTCGATCACCTTATGCCAAGAAACTTTTCTGAGTTGCTGGTTGGCCTTCCTGTGTGACGTCACAAGAATAAACAAATAGAATTGTTGATTAGCATTGCTTTTCTTTCTGCACCTCACATGCAGCTGCAAACATTTGATCAAAAATTAGTTTTCGCCGGGATTCTCGCTGGTCGCTGCTGCTTGCATTTGAGCGCCCAAGTTGTTGGATTTTCTTCTGTGCAGGTTTGTTGTTAAGTAGCTTGTTTGTCTAATGTACATTTTTGTATTACCGTATTATGAATAGAAAAATGGTTGGAACGCTTGAATAACCTAAGAAAAACATTCAAAGGCTGAAATAGAAAACTCAGCGAGGTAACGTTTCGAAAACTGTATTTGTTTTGCTCTGTATTTTTTACTGATATTATCACAAAAAGTTTTGTTAGTATTAACTAAAACAGGGACAGGATAGGGCATTTTTTTGCAGGCAGACCTGTTCAAAGTAGGCAGTATGGACAGACCATCAAAGTATTCCAGACTATTGAAACAAAAAGATGTAATTGAATGCAAAATTAACACAATTTTATTCAATCTTTCTATCTATGGAGATTATGTTTCCTTTTTGTGTGACGGGGTTGTTGCTATTCTGTGAACGAGAGATTTCAATCAGGAGTGGAAATAATATTGTGGTCGTGAAAAGTTGATCATAGTTTTAGTTTGAAACTATCTTTAATTTTAACGTTTGAGTTGAGACTATTAGAAAGGAAGAAGTTTCGTTTCAGCACAAAATTCTTTGTGTTGTCATTTCATTTCGAAAAACATGCGGTTTCGTTTCATTTTTTCTGTTGTTTTTGCGTGAGAAAAACCGTTTTGAAGTGCTCTAGTTTTAGTTTTGTCACTTCTATGTAAAATGCCAAATATATTCGCAATATGACTACCGTAATATGCTAGTTTCTGATCTTTACTCTTGCGTCTTTGAAAATTAATTGGCTTGAATATGGTAACAACCGCTTTGGGCGTTGAGTTTCATCGTCGTAAAAACATGGTGTCATAAGCCCGCAATGGTATGGCCTCCCTTTTCAATTTCTTGAAAAATATTATGCCAGCAATTCGCTGTCTCCACATCATGGCGAAGATGTTTTTTTTTTTATTTCAAGAAGGTTCAATACCAGTTTTTAATTGTAGTTATTCCTCACAAAGTTATCTTTTTTAGCCTATTTGTGCAAAGTCTTGTGTATTATGTTTGTCAGTAATGTGTCTACTTTTGGAAGTACGTGAAACGAATACGGCACGGAATGCAATGAAGTCATTAGCAACAGTTTCTGTACTCGAAAAACTCTTCTACGGCAAACCAACGTTTGAAAACCATCATCTATTAAAGTGCTAAGTGGGCTGGCAAATTTGCCTATGGTAGAAATATGTTGACTCATGGACAAGCTAATGGTTTTATTCACATTTGTAAACATTAATCCGACGTAATAACGCTAGTATGACATTTAATAGTTTCATGTGTGTACATACATATCCTGTTGTAACTCTGAAATCCAAAAATATCAATGACATTTTCATGGACGACTCTGTTCTTTTGTAAATATGACTTGATTTTGATTATGCAGTTCAGGTATAACAAGCTTATCGTACGAGTTTATTAACTTGTTGTAGGGCTATGGGTTTTTTTTCTATCTCTAACCGTCTTTCTGCTGGTAAATGTACTCTTTAGTTTTTCTGCGTACAAGTGCTCTTTGTAATTAACTACTGTATGCTTTTCTGAACGCTCATATCCACAAAAAGCTTTGAAGTGATTGCTGCGACAATCACTTCCTTAAAAAAAATTCTTAGTACTTCCTTTTAACATTGACAAAGAGCTATGTTTGACAGCAATGGCTTGGATACTGTAGGGCGTTTGTGGTTCAAGATTAAATTGAATGCCTATTTTCTGCTTCTAATGGGAGTCCATGTGATACACGTTATTCCATTGTTTGTGGTGCACTGTAGTTTTAAAAGCATGTTTTTGTACCGAGAATCCTTGGTCTTGACAAAATGCTGGCAAGTGGTTGTGGTTGGCAAAATTCAGTGGCTGGGTGGAATTCAATATTCTGCCTGCTTGCTGGTCTTTTGCAGCAGGCGTATTGACTGTTAATGGCAACGCAAAGGATTAATTTAGTTTGGCCAAGCTCCTAATGTGTTAGCTGACCTTTACTAACTTTCGTTTAGTGTGGTGTTTTATATGTACACAGCAAATCAATACTGACTATGCTTACGTCAAACAATATTTAACGCAGTGCAATGAGCGTTAAAAGTTAGTGACGTATTGAACTACAGTAGCCTACTCAATGCTAATTTGCATTCATCAAATGCTGGCATTTGCACAACAATCTAACCTCTTAGTGTAATTTATTAAGTTAAGAATCGATTTCGCTATAGTAATAGCATCTTCAGCTAGCACATGTAAAAAAAGAAGAAAATTTGAAAAATACGTAAAACGAACAAATAAAGCAAACTCCGATGTTATCAACACGCATAAAAATTATATTTTAAATAGATGGTTACATAATATTAAAATCAAAACCTGCAAGCCTAAATCTTAACTGGTGTTCTCCCACGATTTCCAACAATATTCTGATACAAAATTCAAGAAATACATTAACCTGATCATCCGTCTAGTAAATTACAACAGTTTAAGAAGGCGAATACAAAGAAAAACGCAATTTAGTTTCAATCCATTGCCGTAAGTTTATATCGATAAAGCGTCAATAAAGAATAAGTGTAAATGGGCATCCATCTAGTAAATTACAACAGTTCAACAAGACGAATACAAAGAAAAACGCAATTTAATTTCAGTCCATTGCCATAAGCTTACATAGACAAAGCGTCAAAAAAGAATACGTTTAAATGGGCATAGTTGAAGAATCTACACCACAGGGGTCGGAGGTTGCTGATGACATGGGATTTAAGTGGTTGGTCGAATCAGTTTCTGTATGTTTATGGTGGCTTTGATTGTATGTAACCATTTATCTTCAGCGATGTCTAAATAATGTTTGCTGGGTTGTTCGGCGAAAGTAACGACAAAGCAGTCTGCCAGAGCTGGTTTCTTTTTGAGTTCAATATTGTGGAGTTTCGCATAATGTTTCAATAATGCTGCTTTGTCACCGGATTTATCAAAGTAATTAAAACTGTTCCAAATAGATCTATGTGTGGCCCAACGTGTGGAAAATTTTGTCATGGTTTGTCCTACATAGTGTTCGTGACATATGGTGCACGTTGCAATGTATATCCCGTAATTTTGGCAAGTTAATTTTTGTTTGAGACTGTATGTTTTGTTGAGTTTACATTTAATAGAGGTGCATTCTTTTACCATAGGCTTATGCGCTCCATGGTTACCACACAGTGCACATTTGCCGCATGGTTTGGAGTAGCCATTGGTTGGTGTTACTGTATTCAGGGCAATTTTTTTGTATTTTGTGAGTAAATTTCCCAGCGTGCTTGGCTTTTTATATGTCATCATTTGATTGGGCTGTAGTTTTTTCTCTGCGTTGGTGGTCTTGAGTAAATTAGGAAAAGATGTAGGCCAGATTACTCTGTGGGCTTTGGTTGCATTTTTTTCTGTGGGTTTAGGTATCCGTTCTGTCCATTTTTCAGCAAGTTGAATTTTTTCTTTGATAAGTTTTTGGGGAAAATTTGATTTCAAAGCCTTGTTTTTAAGATGTTCAAGTGCTGCAGTGTAGTCGTGTAGTCAGTGTAGTCAATGCAACAGCATTCTTCTTGATCAACATTGGCGTTAAATCATTTTTTAATACTCCGGATTAGCAAAATAAGATGAACTTCACATTTATAGCACTGAAGATGAAGACAGTATAGTTTTCAAAACGTTTGTTTGCTGAACTGAGTTTACTATCTACATTTTCGGCTCTTTATTTTTTGATTAGATTAACAAGGCGTTCCAACCATTTGCTTATAAGATGAACGAATTGCATCAGAATTTTACAAAACAGCAGCATATTACAGTATTGGTGTGATTTAGAATTTAAATCTTCGAACCACGCTTATCTTAGTCAGGACTACTAATCGATACAGATTTCAGCTCATGCAGTTCTTGGCACCATTTTCGCTTGAAAATGGCACTCAGGCCAAAGCTCTTGAATTTGGAGTTTTGCAGATCTGTATATAATCTGATAATTAATCATCCATTCCAACATTGCTGTTATCAAATGGTTTCAAATTGGCTTGGCATAACAACATTATTCTTGTAGTTTGTTTATCATAGGATTACGTTTTGTAAATGCAGTCAGTTTATCGATGATAAGCTGTTGCTTTGCAGCGATTCGCTTACAAATTAATTTATAAAAAAAAAAGTAAAAAAAACTCTTACGATGTGAAGAAGAGTGAACTGTCACTTTTCAGCTTGACTTCGTCAGACTCGGGGATGGACCTGTGTCAGTGGTTCAAAGCTACCCACAAGAATTTGGAACTGCCAGGAATACGCTTCCAATGAGGCTTTCTCAGTGTGAGGTTGCATTCTCACATTTATGTGAGCAACTGCATCCTTCAACAAAGCTAACACGGACGTATTTTTTCTACGTTGAAACAGCAGCAAAGCGGTGTAAATTATTTGTCAGGAAGTGGTTTCACTTCCTGCTTCGCCGTTAAAGCACACTGTTATAATGTGTTGGCTGCCGTGCGATGGAGATATGACGTGTGGCTGTAGCCTACCCGTTCAGATTTCACCTCAAAGAAATGGTTGCTTCAAGACGATAAATTTGTCGACAGATAGGCAGTCGCAGTCAATTATGATATGTACATTCGGTAAAGTCTGGCGGCTTTACACAAATGTTTTGGTGGTTTAAAGTAAGGTTACTCCTCATACAGTAGTCTTGCCTTGTTGTTAGAGTCTAAGTTGCAGCATAGTGACAGTGAACAGTGCGTTTGTCACATAACAGTGAGCTATGCGACTGGGATTCTATTTTGTAGCCACGGTTTTGTGCCATACGCTCTCGACTGCCTGGAATACAATCGAATTGTGCTGTTCTTGGACGCTCAGTTTAGTTCAGCAAACACCATAGTTGGACAGATGTACGTACCCACGAAGAGCACAGTGCGTAATTACGGTAACAAAGCGTTTGAGTGACTTATGCTAAAAATCCCGTTTTTTTGACAGATTAAATTATTGAACCGGTACAGTATTAACTCTTCATTCAAGTTTCAATTTTTAAACTCATCAATACCCTGAGTTAGTGAGCAACGTTAGAGTTGTTAGACAATTTTTGTTTAAACTTTTAAAGCTTTCTTCGAGACTGGACAATTCTAGCTATACTTCAATGTCGAAAAAGGTAAAAATTGCTTTTGTTAAAAGATTATTTTAACAAAAATACTTAGAACTTCGACAACTAGTATACAAATCGCATACCATGCGTAGTGCGGTGAAGGAGCAAAGTTAGACATACAACACGGCAGACGCTGCAAAAGAGTACACAGTTTTCCGGCCTGTCATAAAATTAACGATTTTTGTACCAGTTCAACACCCAATAAGTCACAAAACATCGAATGAATCGGCATATAAACTGAATCCATAATTTCCAATGAGGTAGTTAATTTACAATTTTTGCATTTTTTTCTCATGAGTGATGATTGAAATGTACATAAAAGCCAATCTTTGTGTCCGCCTTCAAACATGCCACCAAACATCCTGTCCAAGACACAGCCGTGTGCTTTCAAAGATGGTCGAATTGACAATCTGTCTTGCGTCGAAGAGACACTGGCAACCCCTTGACTGATTTTTATCGAAAGCAGGTTAATTCATTTCGAAAAGACACTTTAAATGGCATATATATTTGATGATGGTGATGCAAGGTTTAGTTGAAATATGCTTCATTTTCGTTGAGTCCATGACTATTACACATACATATCACCCGAAAAGTACTTATTACTTTTCGATGCAATGTTATGTCAGAAGTAGTTATTTGAATGGTGGGATAGCCTACAATTAAACGCGGTGGCCTGTGCTTTTTTGAAAACAAAGTTTACACTTCTTGAGTTGTTGTCTACATGCATTATTTTGCCAGGAGCGTTACAGTTTTTTTTTGAAAGCCATGTTAGGTAAAGCAAATAAATAACAACAACATGATTTTTTTTTCTAAAATACAGAAATCCTTTTTGTAAGGGTTAGGTCAACTTCAATTGTTATGCTCTGATAATTGCATCGAAGAATTCAATCTTATCCGTTTCGTATCTAACAGCCACATTTTGACTGGCAAAGTTTGTAAATTTACCAAGTCACCTTTACAAAACTTGGAAAACTGCTTAACATGGCAATTAAGTTTCTAATTGTCTGTTTGTCAGTAAACAGTTGCTTTAATTCCCTTTTTATCATTGTGTTGTAACGCAGCTTAATTAAGAGCGTGATGCAATGTGGTAAACCACCTTTACCAGTCACTTCCTCTGCATTTGCTTTCACTGCAGTTTTTTTGCGTTGATTCAACATTGTTTAATTGCATGCAGCGCTAATTGTCATGTCTTTTGGTTGTGCAGGTTTGCTGTGGTTGAGCTGTGACCTTCAATGCAGTAGGCTACTAATGAAGTCTTTGATGTAAGTTTATGGTTTTCGTCTTAGTATCAAGTTGATATTTGCAGGGTGTGAGTAGTTGGGAAGTAGACCTAGACAACAAGCTAATTCAATAGCTGTCCAATTTTACCATGGTTTCTTGTTAATTAAATTAATAAAACTGTTTTAACTCTAATCCTTATCCTATTTTTGGTATGGTCAAAGCTGCTTGCCTGTTTAGTTATACAAAAAAAAGGCTCTTGTCTAGGAAAGGCTAACAAGTGTTGTTGCATAACAATGATCAAACAGCCATGTGGTCATAATTATCTGAACCAAATTACGTCATCGCGGGCATTATGGCGAGCTATTCAGCACATGCCCAAGTTAGCTACAGTGTTACCCTGTCTCAAATGCCCGCTTGTATTGGTATCAGTATTAGACAGTTTGGAACACATGTATGTTTTCGACAGTTGGATACTACTCAGATTAAGAGTGTAGTGCTCAATTTGCTCACTTGTGTTAAATCCCAGCAAACTAACTTGTTCTTTTTCACATTGATTCAACATCTGCAGACGATAAATCAATGTGAAAGTGACGTAACTTTTCACGATGGTAGTTTTGTATCAGTAAGTTCATCTTTAGGTATGAAGATTGGAGTCAGTTGTTTATCCCATTAAGATTTTTCATGGCAATATTTTATCTACAATTTAAGTTTCAAAGTAGCTTACCGCACAGCATTTTAAAGGGTATGAAGGTTAGTAAAAGAATACATTTTCATTGAGCTTATAAATGTTTTAGTAGGTCTATCAGTTCGCAGTTTTTACCTTTAATAGTAAAGTTTACTTAAATTTTTGTTACAGCTTTTTTCAACAGTGTTTTTTGCGAAGTTGGAAATAATGTTGCTTTTGTGATTTTATTTGACAGAGGACATAGACTATAGAGTTAAACTAAAGGACAGGAAGTTAGCAACCGTGGTCCTATCATGCTGCAGTACCTGCTTATTATGATTTGTTTGAAGGTAAACTGTGGAAGTAAGCAACACTGAAATTGTCGCAAACACCAACGCGATGTAACAGACCAAAGCACTCTTTTCCTTGTCTGCTGATGTTGTAAATATATCATGTTCAGCAGATTTTTGTAAATGTAAATTTGGTAACTTTACGTTTGTAGTAGTTGTGTGGCTAAATGTTAAAGCGACGTACAAAAAGAACGTTTGCTCGCTTGGATGAAACTTCTCCAGAAAGAATTTAAAGTTCTCAAATTCGATAATTTTATCTTACCATTTATAAATACCTTATAATTCCTTAGTCTAAATTAATTTGTAGCTTCAAATCCGGCTTTGGTAGATGAAATGTCTCCGGTTTATCTCAGAAGCCGATTTTGACACTGAGGGGTCATCCGCATTCAGCTACTTCAAGGTAGCACTTTTCCATGCAGCACCATTGTTGCCTTTGATGATTGATTGTAGAATTAGATTATAAGCTACAGTTTTGTTCCCACAATTCGCTTAAAGAGTGATCACTTAGTAGTCCTTACTCCGAATAGATTCGCGCCACGAATCTAGACGTAACGGACGCAGAAATAACCTGATTTGCTTGTTGCGTTTTGCTTATGCAAGATCAGTTTATTCACATATTAATTTGCTGTTAACTTACGATGCTGTAACTAAACACACACAAGCCAGCCAACCGTGTGTGATGATACTTCTGCAAAATACCTTTCAACGTTTTTATGTTCTGTTTCCGCATTGTTGTTTTGTCAAAGTTTGATTGTGTGACTTTAGTTTAGACACACAGTAACTGCCTGGTGTTTTACTGAACCTGCTGACAGAATTGTAACGTCCTTCTTCTGGGGTCTTCTATCACTTTCCATCAAGCTTTTCTATTGATATTTTTTGTGGCCGTAACCATAAACTCAGTGAACCAACATAGTTTTTACTATCCCTTCCAGTTTTGTTAGTATTTCACTTTTCCAGCTGTTGCAGCACTATGACCAATCTTTTTAAATATTAAAACATGGTTCCGTTTTTGTTATTTTGTTGTTTTCATTATTTCTATGTCACATTTGGCTGACTAAGGGTACAAATCACGCGCAATTTCATGGATAATTATGTCCAAAAATGGTGATTATTATGCAATTATACATAAACACTTCACGGATGGCCTTGGGCAGAAAAGCAGTGAAATAAATGCGTAGAAACACTTCATATTTGTTTGTAATGTCCATCTTTGCCTTTGGTTTCTGCTTTTTATGACTTGAATGTTCTTTTTATGTTCTTGTAGGCTAAGCAGTTGTCATGGTTTCAAACAATGACTAAAAATATCATTGATGTAAATTTCATCATTGTCAGTTGAAATGATTCGCAACCACTACTCTCCTATTACGACCTCTGCAAATTGCGTCATTCTTACATTGAGTTTACATCAATCGACGTTGAATTCACATGAAGATGTCAACTCTGCGTCAAGTTGTCGTACATTTGTTTAAAGAAAGAACACCACTTCAAAGTCACGGAGGCAATTGACTTCATCTTCTACGTTTCATGCACTCTGTGTAAATCTTTTTTTGAACTGTATATATTTTGACTGCGAAGCGCCATGGGGTCTGCTACTATTCGGTGAGTCCGATTCGGTGAGTCCGATTCGGTGAGTCTGATTCGGTGAGTTACTAACTTCTAACCCCTAACCCAAACCCTTAACCCCTAACCCTAAAACGGCAATGATAATTAGGCTATGGTACCCGATAATTTAAAAAAAAAAATTGAAAAAATCCCCCGTTAAGGGATCGGACTCACCGAATCGGACTAACCGAATCGGACTCACCGAATCGGACTCACCGAAACGGGCCATTCCGAGCGCCATGGGTGTTGCTAATTTGCAGATACTTTTTTGTGATCTGTGCACCTTTTTGAAATCATTTGATTGTTCAAATGCCATTCTTTCTTTGAGTTATATTGAGGTGAATAAAAAAAATAACAGTAACCTCTCCAGTACATGTAGCTCCACACAAAATGAAATTTACATGACTTTTGACTCCTTTTTTATTTCTTTTAACCCATTTACGGCCGGTGTCCTTTTAAAAGGACATCGTTTTGGATACATCAGTATTGCATCATCTTATTTTGATTGAATCATTTTGGACTTGCTAGTAGTTGTTTGGGGTCTGTTTTGGAAGGTGTTAATAAATATTTGCGAACAACGTACTTTTTCTGAATTTTGTAAAAGTTTGAAAATTGTTGAAAAATAAGAAGAGCCGGATGAAGTGAAGTGATGAGGTACATGCATGTTTTATTGCCTATTAGTAATAGATATGAATTATGTCTCTTCAGAGTTTGACACTCTATAGTATTGTGCTTCCCACTACACTCTAATTTGTGTAAGGTTTTGCTTCTTTTATTTGTTTATTTTGCTTTATGTTTATTGTTGCCTTTTAAAAGGACACCGGCCACATGGCAGCATTTTTTTTGGCTGTTTGTAACACTGTCAAAGAATATTCAACATCGTGTAAAAGCAGCACATTGTGCCTATGGAAGACTTAACCATCGTGTTTTCAACAACCATGCTATATCTATCCGCACAAGAATTATGGTCCTCCGGGCAGTCGTTCTATCCACCCTTCTCTATGCTTGTGAAACCTGGACATTATACCGCCGTGACATCAAACGTCTTGAAAATTTTCAGCAGAGGAAACTGGATCAAATTCTAGGCACTCGTTGGGAAGATTGTCTCACCAAAGATGCAATCCTTGATCGCGCTAGGTTGCCCAGTTCAGAAGCCAACATATTGCAACACTGCCTTCGCTGGACAGGACATGTCATGAGAAGGGACAACGAGGAGGGACAACTAGAGACAGGTAAAAGCCCCCCCAGAAGACCAAAAATGAGATACAAAGATTAGCTGAAAGTCTCCCTCAACCATGTAAACATTGATCTGGATTCATGGAAAAACCTTGCTAGTGACAGATTACTCTGGAGAAAAAGATCTAAGGAAGGCAGGGAAATTTTCGAAAAAAAAGGATACAAAAAGCCCAAGAAAAACGAACACTAGATCTAGAAAAGCTAAAACTACCACGTCCCTACCTCCATACAATCCATAGCCCTCCATACAATTTGACTTTTGCCCACTTCTTTTCCATCATAGACTGGCCTCCAAAGCCATATATGACATCACCATCCAAAGCCAAATTCGATTTGATGACGAAACCAATGCTCGGTCACGAGCTGGAGCCGACGACTGTCAGTGGCGTATAACTATGGTTTGTGCTGCCCGCAGCGGACCATGATTTTGCACCCCTGAACGCGTGAAGTAGGAACCAGCAAAATAGAATTCGAGCCAAATCCGTTTCAAAAAAGATTTTTACTATGCTTTTTGTTTAGGTTTAAAAATATTCCGCCGCCACAAGCTTCTGACGGGGGGGAGACTGGCCTACTGGGGGGGTCACCCTCCCACTAGCTACGCCAATGAATACCGTGAATATAATATGTTCATACAATAACTTTGAAGCGTCCTTCAAGAAAGATCTGACAAATTTCTACCGAAACAAACACCTTCCTATGTTAAGGTATCGCTAGATTTACATTTGACTATGTGGCCGGTGTCCCTTTAAAAGGCAAACAAAAAAATGCAATAAAAAAGCAAAAATCATCAAATTTTTTTAAACTAATTAAAAAGTTATGGCAATACAACTTTGTGGCTGAAATATTTCCTAAAAAGAGCAATGGGAACTTGTGGCGGCTTTTAATGGGTTAAAATAATTGAGGTGTCTGAAATACTGTATAATCATCTTAATAACTGTTGTCATCTGAGCATGACCTTGAGTGACTGTTTTCACTCAATCCTTCTTGTCTGTAAATTTAATCTTGTGATTTACGTAAATCGATTGAGCTTTGCATGAAAACCTGACAAACACTGCAAGGTTTGTTTTGATATTTTTTGAGGACTTTGAGAAAAGTCCCGTTTTACCAAGACTTACAGTTCTTCTACTTGATGCGATGAGTTATGTCGGTCCACTTGTATTACTCACCTCTTAAAAATTATTTTTAACATTTCTGTTACAACTCCTAAAAATACAGCAGTTTATGTGTAGCCATAGTCCAATAGAACATCTTGCCTGTGTGACTTTATAGGATAGTAAGTTATTTAAGACTAGACAATGATTAGTGGTTACACGGCACACACCGCAGTCGAAGTTTATAGAATTAGCAAACAGATGTATGGTGTGGATTGCTCTGTTTTGTTTGTTTTTGGTTGAAAGGTGCAGTTTGATTTTCAGTTCGTTGGAAAGGCGTGAAGTGTTGCCCAAGAGGCAAGACAATCAGGTGGTTATACTCATCAACATTTGACTTATTTCTAAACACTATTTTCATGCATTAAACACAAGAAAAATGCAACAAGGCGACATAACAACGTGGCAGAGAGTGTATTGTATTTGTAACTTTTTAGTTGTGTACATATCATGTTTAGGTGGAAGAAGTGTGAATGAAAGACGTATTTGTAACAAAAGAAATCTCTTCAAGCCCTGTTAAGCAGTCCTGTCAGTCTACGAAGTATTGAGTAACCTAATCGGCAGACTCTTTTTCAAGTACACTTTTTAGTTTTTTACAGCTTTTCTAGATAAAGGTAGAAATTTTGCTAGTTAGGCAAGCACTCCAATGCCACAGAATACAATATACAGACGCAACAAATCACACGACAAAGAACGTTGTAGAGGATAGAATGGGATTATGAAAACTTCTGCAAAGTTATTCTTAAAGCAGGGATCAATCCAGCCAAAGGGTGCTGAAATATGACAAGAGAGAGAGTTTTGCATGTTTCAGTCAAAATTAACTTTTTCACATATGAAGTAGTTTTGTTGAGTATTAGCCATTTGAATTGCAACAATCATTTAAAGCAAATTGTGAACCCATAGTCCGATTGAATTATTTTAATAACCAATCTATTTAAAGTGCATTTAAAGTTCTGTATAAGCCTACACGGAAATTCTCAAGCGATGCTTTAATACCCAACGTCTTCAGAAGGAAGCGTGGGTGTTTAGATTGGATAGCCTGCTATTAGTTAAATCTTTCAATATCCAATTGCAATGTCTACAAAAGGTAGTTTTCAAGAATGTTTAACTCGTTTTTCACTAGTTAGCTGATGTGAGCCCCGTGTTAGTGTGTCGAATTTTTGAAATTTGGTGTGTAGAAGGGCAACTTCTCACAGGGAAGACAACTCCGTAGCCCCGAGACTGCTGTGTTATGGTCATATGTTTTTCCATTACGCAGCATTTGCTATCTGGGAAGACAGTGTTCCGTGGCTAAATGGGTGTTGAGAAATACTGCGATAGAGAATGTCACTCACAGGTCACAGCGGATTGATATTTCACAAATACTGCAACTTAAATTTCTTGCAGTGCAATGTACATTTTACAACACACCAGCCATTGTCAGAGTGTCAACTCTGATTGTCAGCCATTGTCAGACCGGTCAAAGTATTGTGCTTTTTTGTGTTGACAATCACTTGAAATCTATCGATTGTTGATGTCGCAGGCAAAAAATTAAATAATTTTGTTATGATGGAAATTTATAGAATTCTGATGTCTATAAGCGTACAGATACGAAATTAAACTTCTGTGACTTTCCATTTCACAAATTGCTGAAAAAAGCCACGCAACGTATAGCTTCTTTGATCGGAATTGCCCGTTTCGGTGAGTCCGATTCGGTGAGTCCGATCCCTATTCGGTGATATTTTCAATTTTTTTTTTAAATTATCGGGTACCGTAGCCTAATTATCATTGCCGTTTTAGGGTTAGGGGTTAGAGGTTAGGGTTAGGGGTTACAGGTTAGGAACTCACCGAATCGGACTCACCGAATAGTAGCAGACCCTGTTTGATATACAGTAGCTTCAAGGTTGTGAGACCTTGAAGCAATACAAAGACAACGGGAGCAACGTTTAGCCGTTTAGCGGCTGGTTGTGCTTTTGGCTTTGATACAAACTTTGCACAGGCTGGTGGACTGGTGGTGTGACTGTGCCCTTCATTTTCTTCTGTTAGTTCTTTGTTTTGCTTGGGGAGATGCTATCCGCGTTTTGGTTTCAAGATAGATTGTGTTTTACTTTAGTTTTCACTCTTCAAGTTCTGTATCCTTGGAAAGGAATTTCTTCCAAATAGCAGTTTTCATTTCACGTCAATTTGAAGTCATTCGACGTAGAATAAATGTAAGAACAGCAAACATTGTCTCCAGCTTTGAATGATAATCTTTTTCGGTATTGTATGCATAAACACACGTACACAACCAGTTAATGTGAAGAAGTAAATCGATCATTTTCTGGTCAACACTGTCCCCCTCCTCAGATAAACGAATCCAGTTGCTTAAATTTTATGGCGAAAAAAATGCAATTCTTCACATTTACATACTTCCATTCGATTCATAAATAATTGCGTTTGAAGTAACCAGAACTTAAAATAGCTTGGCTAGTTTTCAGTTAAATATTGAAAGGGGTGTGTTTGCTTCTTCTTTTCAAATCACATCTGATGTAAATCTTACGTAATTTGATGCGTAGATGCAGTATATCTTATAATAGCTTTTTTGTTTCATGATATTTTTTCCACACTTGAACATTCGTTCCGAATATACTGTGAGTTTACTTCATACAGAGATATGTTTTGTGTTTGTTCGCAAACATATTCATATTCGTATCTATCTGAAAGAAGCAGATATTGCAACGCATTTCAGTGTGCAGCAACAACTATGTAAGTAAATCAGTATTTGTGTTCTCAGTAGTGTAGCCTACTTGTAAGGAACAGTCAAACGTAAAAGTTAGAAATTTAAAACCAATTTGGCTGATAGTCCAACACGAAATTTTAAATCGAAAATAAATTTATTTGTTTTGAATAATTTCAAAGGCGAAGGATGAAGAAACTGCAAACCACCATGTTAGTCTCGAAAGGTCAATTCCTTTTTAGTCATAAGTTTCAGAGGCTGTCGTCACGTGACGTGGCTTCATACTGCCGGAGCCCTAGCAACAAAGGTATGGCACGTGGTTGGTAACCAGCTCAGTGGTCGAGTGGTTTCGTCTTTGGCTCCAGGGCTGGTATATTTGAGATCGATTCTAGGTCGAGTCAAACCCGAACATTTTTAAGACTTTAAAAAACGCTACCTATTGTGTTCTTCCTTCAAAAATGAATAAGTCGAGTAATAAGTAAAAATAAGTCGAGTAATGATGTGATGACATTGTCAACTTGATATAAAATTAAAAATTAGCACTGTCACTAAAAGACCTTAACGTCTTTTAGCTAATATCTAGTAGCTATGTTATTGTAGATGTAGACCGACAATAAATAAAGCCATGACATTATGGCGTGATTTGGTAACGTTGAAGCAGAGAGTTCGGTGCTGTTTTAGAAACTTGAATAAATTAACGAAGAATTCTATTTTTTGTCACAACGGATCCATGGGCTTATTTTTATTACAATTGTATTTATTTAATGCAATTGTAAATAGTAACATCAGCAAATACAACACGTGGTTCTCTTCTTCTTTGCATATTCGTTTGATAGGCAACCCAGTTGGCTTGCAATTAAATTACTTCCGAAGTCACCCAATAATTTCCGAAGTTTTGAAATCAGTTAACCCTTGAATATTCGAACCTTTTCATCAGTACAAAACTTGTGGTCTTGCTGTGCCTCTCCCCAAACAGCAAATCAACCGTTTTTTATACAGTGATTCAATGTAAAAAACGGTTTATTTGCTGTCTGGGTCATACTTATATCTTTCATTTAAGGATTAAATTTGTTGATATGAAACAAGAGTTTCAAAACTCGCTTGAAGATGAAATGACCTTTGCGTGATGGCTTCATTCAATTCTCTTTAGTTTCATCACTTGTCACGTGATTTGAAATTGAGAAAAGAAACCCAATGCCTCGCCTTTTTTTGAAATCATTTTCTTGTTTCACTCATGCCAACAGTTTTGTTGAGAATTTTGTGAAATTGATTCCAGTTTACAGTTTTGATGGGTTTTCTTGTGAAGCAGAATTTGATTTCAGATCAGCTGCTTTCTCTGTTTTCATTGTTTTAACGTCATCAAGTGTAGAAAAAACGTTAAAAGGTTGAGCTGTCAGAAAGGAAAAATATCAGTTCAACACGAAATCGTTTGACGTGTAAAAACTTAACGTTAATTTAATAAGTACGTTATTTTGCATAAATTCCACTTTTTTGCCGTTGGCAGGCTAGCTGTTATTGCTTTCTGTTGCAATAGTTCTATTTATCTATAGCCTACTGTTTGTGTTGCTGTTGCTGGCAATAATTCGATTTATGAATGCAATTCTAAGCCAAGATTTGTTTCAAGAGATTATGATATCGTCTTATTTATGTACATCTGTACACCCGGTTAGTCATCCTTTGTTCATGCACCTTGGAGCTGTAAAATACATGTAGCTTACTGTAGGAAAAGGCTGTGTTGTTCAACTTTTTACAGTCCACATTACTATTGCATATACAAAAGTTAGTTACCGTAGTCAGAGAAAAAAAAAGATTGATTAAATGCGTATGTTGTAGGAGAGGCATGTTGATGCACTACGAAACGTTGGCGAAGTAAGAAGTTATTGTTGATTGTATTTTCCATACGTCGTTAAATGAGCAGTGCAAGAGCAGTGTTCAGTTCTAGTTTGCCATCAACATTGCTTAAAATTTATCACACATTTTATTGTTCAATTGCATGTTTCATTTGTATTATTGCTAACTTTCTGAATAAACCCTTCAATCATCTTATTATGTCCATAAACCATAAAAATAGCCGTAGCTACAAATTGACTTGACTTGACTTGACGCCTTCATGCTTGCAGCAGGTTTAGCAGGGTATGTTGTGCGGGTTTATGATTGTCAAATCAAATAGTTAAGTGCACTTCGCCCCTTTGACGTTATACACGCGATGAATCGACGTTATTCCGACGTTAAGTGATGATAAATTTATGTGTGCTTGAGGAATGTATTGAAGCAAAACCAATTGGTAGAGAAAACGTTTATGTAATCTTTGGGCTCAGGCCACTATTTTTCGGTTTCTACTTGTTATTCATGGCTATCTAGTCTCGGCTTTCATAAAGACCACTTTGGCTAGTTTTGATGGTATAAGCGCTGTTTAAAAAAAAAAAAAATGGTGTGAGAGTGCTTCCGTACCATTCGAGTAGTTTTATATTTTAAGATGTTCATTCTTGGTAAACGTGAGTTTTTGTCTGAAAATTAGGACAGTTTTACTCATTTACTGAATTATTGTATAAAATTTCGTAGAAAATTTTGTATTTCATCTGTCATTACTTAGCCTTGAAAACTTCTTCTTCATCGTGTGTCACACGGCCGTAGCCCAAAGCACCACGCAAGCTCTTGCTCTTTTGTTGAACTCGGCTAAATCGTGTGCAGAGCATCTTGCTTTTAGGACAGGGCATTCGAGGAGATGTTGCATCGTTTGCCTCTGTCCATATTTACAACTTGTGTTTCCCAAAGAATATCCCCAGTGTCGCATCAACGTACTGGTATTTTTTGCAGAATAGGGTACACTTTGCACAATCGTTTGAAAACGAGACAGTGGTTGAAACAGCGGATTGCAAGTTATGCACGTTGCTAAACATATCATAGTTTGTTCTCAGTTGTTGATTGTTATGTGGTTGTGTTGTTTGCCAGCATAACATCAAATTAGCCGATTAAAGGCACAAACTAATATTAGTCTGTTAGCTTCGGTTACTGGGCTAACTTGCAAGTAGTTTCTGGCTAAATACCGCTGTAAAAATAACTGATGCTGCTTTACGGGAAATGGAACTGCCAGCCGAGCGCCTACTGGCTGCACAAGATACCTAAGCTTTTATCCAGTTACTTGTTTGAAAATTGGTTTGTAACTTTTTTTGATAAGCGTCCCAGTAATATCCGTCATACAGACGTTGAATCAATGTAAAAATGGCGAATTTGGCTGTCTGCGGTAGCACAGGCTAATGTCTGGGTCCGCTTGGTCTTGGCAGCAAGGCTTAGTGTAGTAGTAGTTTTGGTAATCTCTTATTCAGGCTATTTGATGGGTTACTGTGTTTGTTTTTACACAACGAGTTTAATGTCACTCGTTGCAATGTATTTGCCAATTACTTTTAGACAACAGCTATTTGCAATAAATAAATTAGCGCTGACTCAGTTAGTGGTATTGATAAATTATAAAAGTTGATGTTTACACAGGCAAAAGTTTTCTCTTTCGATATTAAGGTTACTTCATACTGCATTTTGTTGATTGCCTCAAGACTATTTAGATTGTTAGTTTTTGTAGGTTAAGGTGCTACTGCTAACACAATCACACTGATCGATTTGTGAACTTTCCATCTTGCTAAACACGCAGCGGAAATCGACCGTAGCCAAAAATCCGCTGAAGTATCGATTGATACTTGAAGACTGTCGATTACTTCCTAACGTATCCTTTCCATTTTGGAAAGTCGGTTTACTGAGAAACAAGTATGAAAACACGTCTTAACAAATGATGTTAAGAACCTAAATTTTCTAATGGGGAAACTGTATGGATACTCCAGCAGCGACTTACATCAGGCTAAAATTACCAACAAAACGGTAAAACGTCACTGGTCGTCATTTCTATGTTTCACATTTTTGTATTGATTAAGTGGAGTCATGAGTGGAGTTCTTTCCAAACGCACTTGGCTTCTCCAGTACGTGTGAAATTTATGGATAACGTTTTTTTCGAACATTCAAATGAAGGCTCAGCGGTGAAATTGGTAGGTTGAAGCACTCGTTAAACACGTGTGGTTGTCACTTCATTCTGCTCAGAGCATTTGTCTTTTTGTTAGTTTTTCGATATTATGGCAGTGCCAGTAGCTACATTTGCTACATGCATGCAACTTTCAAGATTTCTGAATACCCGTTAAAGCACGTTTTAAACATGACATGTTTTTTAATTTGTTAGTGTTACTATCAAATATAGTGTGTTAATATAATATGTTAATAACACTGGTCAACAAAAAAAAAATTTTTTTTACTTGCATGGGCTTTTAGAACTGATTTAGGGTAACTTTGGGGTGCTGAATCCGAATCTGACCTCAGATTTATCCTATCACGTCAGGTTTGTGAGATATGATAACAGAAAATTGCTACTTTTGTCAAAAGTGGAAGATTAGGCTTTGCGTTTACCACCAACATATGCAGTGGTATAACGAAAGGTTAGTGTTAGAAAGGCCAAAACAGCTTAAATAAGGTTACTAAACAAGCATTGCCATAGGCCTGCTTAAATCTTTGTGGTTTCATGCAAAACATTGACGGGGGTGGGTGTCAGTTATACTTTTAGCCTCCCTTTTAGCTTGTTACTGCTGCATGGTTAATAAGTTGCTTTGAAAACAAATTGATATCAAAATTATAGTTGGTGGGTGTATTTCAGCTACTTATGTACTACATGGCCTGGATTTCTGGATATAGCACAATGTGTATGTGCAATAAACGCAACGTCAAATCTTCCACTTTTGACAAAAGTAACAATTTGCTGTTATCATATCTCACAAACCTGACGTGATAGGATAAATCTGAGGTCAGATTCAGATTCAGCACCCCAAAATTACCCTAAATCCATTGAAAAACTCCATACAAGAAAAGTTGTGTTGACCAGTGTAATTATTGCATGCTGTAGCTGGTACTGTTTCGTTGTTGCCACGTTTTAATTACGAAAAGTAAGATGATACGACAAAAAATTACCGGTAGTTTCTTTTTTGATCTCATGTATCTGCAGAACTTTCATTTTTTAGTTTGTTCACATCGCCTGGTTGTTTTGTGAAGCAATTTTGGTAAAGAGGTGATTTTCTTGAACCATAGATAAATTTGTTTATTTTTGAAGGGCTTTTAGAAGCATCACTATATTTAGGTTATTGCCAAAAAGTAGTGATCGTGATACGGAAATGTTTTACGTCACAGTTAACTTGAAAATTTGGCAAGTTGTCATTGTACCACAAAGTCTTGATATGTAGAACTGTTACTGTCTTACTTTTGCAGTGCAGAATTTACGTGCAATACCTTTTCAAAATCCATGTTTTTTACCATTATGATTATATAGTATACTTTGAGAATGCTACACTGTTTTCTGAACTAGCTAATTTACTTGTAAATGTATTGTTGTTTAGCCTACGTTAGTTGTGCGAGTAGCTTTTTTTTGAAAATGAACAATTTCACATTTTCTAAAATGAAAACGCTAGATCACAGTAGCCTATCGCTCATAGCAATAAGTTTAGTGTTTTGTATATACGAAACTGTTGTGGTTTAGTTTAAATTGCCCTTTTGCTTTCAGTTCTTCTTTTGAAAATGGTACGATGCTTTGCTTTTATTGCATGCAAGTCTCACACAGTAGGAGTATCACCAAGGGCCAGTTTGCAGACTGCATTTTATGAAACTGTCGTTCATTGTACACAGAGTAGTTCACTACAGCGCGTAGCGTGCAGACACAACCTTCTAATTCTACGAAAAGAAGCAGATTGTGCACTTTTATTTCATGTTCTGCCATTTCGATTGGTGAACGGTTTCAAGGAAGAAAAAAAAAGCTTTTTCAAAGTTAATATGTATTCCAAAGAATTTAATTTCTCGACTGCACGTGCTCTTCAAACAGAAATACTCGCCCGGAAATTAACGAACGTCAACAATTTCCCGTTTCAGTCACCAAGCTTTGTATGACTCAGTTGCATTTGGGAGGCTCTCAAGGCACAGTTAGATGCAGCTTGCTGTTTTAAGATGCCAGATTTTAACCTTTTTTTGTATATCAAGCCACGTAAATTGTTGGAAATGTGACTACAACTTGCAGTGCGATTCAAAAAGCATTTAGTAAGAATTTAATCTTTTCATTCCCTGTCAGCTTAATTTTTGTAAACAACGTTAGAAACTTGTTCATTTCATACAGCGATGATATTGAACTAAGTTTTGGTTTTTATTTTGAGCTGGTTGTTGAAAAAGTATTGATATAATTGATTCTTAATTAGCAGTCAGCTTAAAGGTCGTATGAAAATAGAGTACATGTAATGGTTCCTCTTGTCTGAGTGATTTACTGTAATCTTGGTCTGTAAACTGTAGCCCTTCGTCTGTAAACTGTAGCCTTTCACTCGTACCTCTGTACGCAGCTATAGATCACTAACTGCCTGTTGTACAGTGGTATTTACTTCGAAAGCTGCTTTGTTGTGAAAGGATAGATTGAATGAAATTGTATTGTAGGATCTGGCAACTATCACACGCCTCGATTCATGTAACGTAGCCTACTTTTTATTCATTGGTCTTAGAAAGGGGAAATAATATGCATGTTTGAACATATTTGTTTCATTGAGCGAGCTAAATTAGTGCCGTTGTGTGTATATATGTATTGCACTAATCATCAGCATTTTACACTTCTATATTTATTTCTGTGGCCTAACAGCTCAGCTTTAAAAGGCACTTTGGTACTAATTTCCTGTTTAATAGCAAAATACATAGCAAAGACGAGCATGCTGCCAAATCTGTCGCACTGTATTAACGCTGCTGAAAAACTAAGGAAGTGCGGGGTATTGCAGCGAAAAATGTTCTATTCTTGTTTGTAAATTGTAGTGAAGACTCAATGGCACAATGCTAAAAGAAGCATTACATCAAAGATTCAACAAAAACCCTAACTGCTACAATCCATACTTTGACGATTCTAACCAGCATATTTACAGTGCTATGCTACGAAGTTTAGCATACTGTAGTTTAAAGACAAATTTGAGAACATCGTGAGGCTATCAGACTCAACGCTGTGGGGAATGGTTTTCGGGCTCCACTCCACTGAGAGGCCATATTGCCAGCCTTTCTTCACTACCAAGTCACGCGTTTAATCGTCCGCTTATAGTCAGGAGATTGTTATGTCAAGAATTCAGAATCGTACCGCGAATTGCAACAGCACAACAACGTTTGTTGTGTGTTTAAGTTTGATGCAATATCCAAGAAAGGAAAAATATGCTACACCTCTTGACTTACTGACTTTGAGACTTTTTATCGCATCAGCCTTATTTTTTGACATATATATCATATATCATACTTTAAACAAGGCTGAATTTTGGTTGCCCCCCACTGATAAACATTGAAGCGACAGTAGAAAAAAACTTGCTGAGATGGCAGCATAATGTTGCAACGATGACTCCCCATTTTATTTTGACATCGAATTAAGATTTTAATAACGTTTACAAAGATAAACAGACATATATGGTTTAAAAGAGTTACCTCTCTACCCAAATTGTACGTTTACAAAGACGTTACAAAGAATTTACTGTCCGTGAAGTTAATCGATAAGTTTTGTGATAATAAGCCTGGAAAAAGTTCAGTGTTCTTAACGTCTTATGCATATTGCTAATCTGTCATCATTTTTTTTTCAGGATATTCAGTTATTCACTGTAGGCTATGTGTTCAGTTTGAGCTAATTTGTTGCTGCTGGCACGTTTGAAATAACATCCATTCGGGGGAAGCAAAAATTTCCACCTGGTACAACAATCTTTTGCAATTCCACATAACTGCAGGTATGTACTTGAGAAGTGTCGTTTTCCGTGAGCAAACGGCTGAATGTAGGAGAAGTTTATTTTAGTTAGCCCAGCGAAAATAACTCGGGTAATGTTCGAAGAAATGCATACTTTGCACAACCGCATATTTTTATAACATGCGTGACCTACTGCTTTCCGTTTTAGCATTCAGTGTTGCTTCTCGTACGCCTACTGCTTGCCACTCAGTTAGCACTTCGTGAAGATGAACGTTAGACTGCTGTATACAACATCAGGGTTTTAAATGTTAAATTATAACAGTGTCGTTTCCCACGTCTGTTTATAAACGGACGACAATCATCAACATTTCGTGGAAGGTTTTACAGTCATGGGCATAGCAGAATATCAGCAATAAGCTGGAATTTCTTCTCAGTGTACTGCAAGTGACCTACGCGACAAGATATTTGTACTGATTGTCAGCGTAGCACAGTGCACCAAGCTGATTAAATCGGTTCTTTTTACATTGACTCAACGTCTACAACATCTGCATGCGCAGAATCGATTTAAAACGGACTGGTTTTATTAGCTACATGAGAAAGTGTTATTCTGGCGTTGCGTTAGCAGGGTTCAAATGCCAAAATTAAAACTATGTAGGCTACCACATGTGACAGCCCAGCCAGAAGAAGGGCTTGCATGTTTACGTGCTGGATAACCATTAAATTGTTTTAACTTCGTTTCTGCGATGTTTTCTTAAGACTTTTTGCTGTTATTGGACTAAACCACTGTGCTTTTTCTTCTACTGTACAACATTTCAGACCATTTTGAAACGTGTTGAGTATTTTATGTTGCTATGGTATGAACTAATCGTCAGATTGCTCTTCAATTGACATCTGCGTTTGTCGTTCAAGAAATGGTGGAAAAAGGTGGTCCGGTTCGCCGCAGTCGCAGGGCGGCAAGTCTGACTGCTGAAGTTCTTTGGAACATACAAATTGAAGACGATGCCAAGCCTGTTCATACGAAAACACCAACCTTGTAAGCTCGATTTCAGCTTCTTGTTTGTTTGTGAGTCTATAAGGCATTGGACCTTCATTGCCTTTTTGTTATTAAACTGTAATTTTCATGCTGTGGCCAGTGAGTTCTCTTCAATAATAAATAATGTTGTTTGTTATTCATCAAAGGAGGACAAACTGTTACAATGAATCTTAAGCATGCAAAATTTCACTTGCTGAATTGTTGAATGTGTAAAGTTTCTAAATATGACTCGCACAGTCTGGCAAGTTTCAATCATGTTTTTAACTGGTCACAGATCTGAGAACAAACTATCTGCTTCAAAAGAAATACAAGAAACAACCAAGAAATTCCAAAAACCAAAGCGGGGTCGCAAGCGAAGTGTCGCCGCCAAACCACCAACTATAAAAGATCAGCCGGACGCGTCTATGTCAGAACCAGTCGACAGCAAGAAAAAGAAACTTTCACCGGGCTGTAGCGGCCATGTCTTTCCTATCACTAAGCCCCTTCAAATCAGACGACCAAAACCAGGCGAAAAGTTAACCGCTTCTGTTGCTCCATTGGTCAATACTCAGCCCATCTTGCCGAAGCCAGCTACAGTTACTGTGGAGCGGCCAGCCACGACTGTTCCACATGGCAACCCTATTTTATTGTTACCTGTATCTTTGCAAGCTAATCAGGGTGTCGGTCAGGGAGACACCCCAAACGTAGGTGGTTTATCTTTGGTTACTCTTCAAGCGTCGCAAGATCTTTTCAAATGTTTTGGTTTCAACAAAACTATTGAGAACTCTAATCAAGCTCGTAAACAGTGGAATACAGCTGTCAAAGCACCAGCCTCTCTTAATGCTGCAGCTAGGTTCAGCGGCAGCACTGGAGCTACAGTGCTGGCCAATTTGGCTCGGCAACAAGTTCAGTCTTACAGGAACTTAAACAAAACCCAAACAATTCGAACAGGGCCGGTCACCCAACAGATTGAACCTTTGAATTTGAAAATGGGCGAAACGACCGTGCCTAGTTCGAAACCAAAGACTGTAGCACCCATTCAGCCTGTGATTGCTCAGAATCATAACCTCCCGCGTTTGATCAAAAAAGAAAATCCAAAGGTATCATGTGCGGATAATAAGAAGTTCTCAAGCCTTCCAACATCAAGCAAACAGCCGCAGTCGTCTAAACTGATCACTGTCAAGTTCAAAAGTATCGGAAAGAAGATTCGGATAGCTCCAGCTCCATCATCAAAACAATCATTAAGTCTAGGAGTCGGCAAGAAACAATCCAAGTCTCCTTCTCCCGGTAAGTTGATGATTTCTTGTCTACGCATGTTTCTTCTTTGATTTATTTTAATTTTGCTTTGTATTGTCAATACAGCGATGTGTTTATTCATTTGATGTAAAAAACAACAAATTTGCTGTTAAATAGTCATTTATAGTCGACCTTAAATAAGTTTACAAGAAAGCTGAAGCGCACAAGAATTTATAATTTGCATACAAGTCCCTGACCACGGGCGCAATGGCAAATATAGAAAACGAACAGTTTGACAAATCTTTCAGTGTAGAAACTTGTGACAGTGAATTACGATTGGACTCATCTAAGGTTTATCTGTGAAGAACAATTACTTTGAGATATTTTTTTTGTATGAGAGAGAGAGGCCAAAAGTTATGCAAATATACTCACCCATACAACCACAGTACTTACTAATTTTCCTGCCTTTTTACCAGTATAATTCCCCTAACAACGGTTCCTATAATTCAGTGGTCTCCAACCTGTGGGTCGCGACCCCAAGTGGGGTCCCCTTAACTTTTCCTGGGGTCGCCACAACTCACCATATTCAATTTGTTACCGTTTCAATTCATTACCGAAAAAAGACCGATACTTTTTTCTAGTTCGCAACCTATGCCTGTGTTTTGGAGTACAGCTTGGTACCTCGTGTCACAAATAAACCATTGTAGTGCAATAATCAAAAACGGAATAGTTGCGACCAGTAGGACAGTGCAAAGGCATTCGCGATGCTAGTTTAGACTAACTTTTTATTATTCAAGGTGACTCCAGAACGAGCGAATAGTTATTTATGTAGGTGTAGTGTGCAGACATTTCATCGGCCGTTTACGGTTTGCTTTGCAGCTAGTAATGATACTAATTTGTAGCTAGTAAATGTAGCTAAATATTATACAAAAATGGTAGCAAAAATATCAGAAAAAGATCATATGACGAGGCTTTTTAAAACTTGGTTTCATTGAATTTAATGACAAACCAAAGCGTGTAATCTATCTTAAACTTTAGCTGGTTTAACATAATGTATTAAACACAAAACAAAATATATAACATAATGACTCAAACGTTTTCGACACGTACGTGTGTCCTCATCAGGGATTCAATCTGCAATATAACTTACATAAATGAAAAATTGTAAGATAAATTTGACTTTGCACTGTCTGTAACTGTAACGACACTCTGGACTGAAAAGCACCTTTTCAGTCCAGAGTGTCGTTACAGTTACAGACAGTGCAAAGTCAAATTTATCTTACAATTTTGGGAAAAACAAAATGGGGTGGCATGTAAATGTTGAAAATCATTTTCATTTAAATTGAGGTCGCTTCTTAAAAAGGTTGGAGACCACTGCTATAAATGACATAGCAGAAACCCAGTAGTAGTCCGAAATGTTTGCTCTTGTTTCCTCATGACCTTGTTTCGTTTTATCTTTGTATTTGTTTGCCAACGGATAGCGTTATGTTTAGTGAGCACATTCGTTCAGTTTTTTACGAAAGTTAACCGTGTCTTCAAAAAATGATGGGACAACGCACGTTCCAGTGAAAAACTTTGTTCATTCTTTATTGAGGCTGTTCAAAATAAAAAGATTTCGCAAGATTTGGTATCGAATTAACGAAACCAAATTTGTGCAACGTTCTTTCATGTTATCGTTTTTTTAATAAAATTTATTTTAGACACCCTTTTGTAGTATTTCTGAACTTGTTTTGAAGTTTAATATCAAGAAGACTAATGGGTAATTTTACAAGAAACTGATTTTAAAATGACATTCTATTCCAAACTATATTATAGATGGAGCATTGTTCAGTTCACTGCAAGTTGTTGTTGGAAATTGTGTTTGGGAAGCTTGAAAATCTGGCAATTTTTTCAGACGTTGAAACGTTGTAAAAGCACAACTTTTATCATTCTTTTGTGCGTGATGCACCCAGCCAGTGAACCAGTCTTGTTTCACGTCTGCTGACGTTGAATCAATGTGAAAAAGGACAACCTTGCTGGCTGGAGAACACCATTCTTTCTATGCAAATGGTCAATGGTCATAGCAATACTCTTTTGTATCATGCTTTGTAATTCGCTTGATATACGCCCTGGGACTATTGATTGTATTTATGTGTCTCATTAGTTGTCCAAAAGAGTAACCATCCACTGTGACCGATGTGTATCTCGGCTGAAGATAATTCTAAACATCATTGGCCAGTAATTTGAAATATTCTTGGTTAAATTCTGGATGGAGAAAAAAGAACAGTTAATAAAAGTCATTGATCGGTCTATGTATTCCAATGATGCAGATTACGTTTGCTCATCACCAGATGTAGATGATGTCCACCTGGAGCCGCGGCACAGTTGCAAGCGACAACGCATCAACCTCCGACACAAAGCTGCTCCTCCTCCCGGAACTCTGGAGTATGAGGAGTCGGTGGAAGTGGTGAGGAGAACTTGGGTTTATTTTTGATGAACATTGTTCATGTTCTAGTCGAAAATTAAACGATGTTGGCCGTGTGGCAGGTCGAAAGGACCTTATGTTATCGCTTATTGAGAGCAAGCAGTTATGATTTAGTGATATACTCATAGCGATGTATGAAAGCGGATATAAAAAGTGGCTACCTTGCTTTCCTGTTTCCATCATAAAGTTTTACTTAACAGCTAGCCACTGAGGCACAAGCCTGCATGTGACAAAAAAAAGAAAAGAAAACACGTTAAACGAAACACCAATATGATAAGATTGAGTTTCGCTTCTAGCAGCAGGATTGTTGTTTATTTTACAAGTGTTGATACATGGACCTGTTTTAGCCTGATGCTGTTCCGAAAGCTAGCGACAAACCGCTACCACTACAGCGAACCCACAGCACCAGGCTAAAACATATCGTTTGTATCTGCACTACACTTGTGAAAAAAACACCAATGCTTTAACGTGTGTTTTGTGTAATGTTACTAGGAATTCGAAACGATTAAGTGATTTCTAGTGATGTTCATCATGTTGAGCACAAAAAATGTTATTGATTACAAACATAAGGGCGTTGTTTTTAACTTTAACATTTCAAAGTGAAGACTTGAACCTCAAGATACGTTACTGTTTACAGGCGTAAAACGTTTTAACTGCATTTCGGTTTCAACAAACACCACTTAATTTCACGACGCCATACTGCTGTCACAACATCATAAAACTTGTTTTCTTCAGCAAAGACGTTTACTTGCCGAGATTAAACGAGCTCAAAAAGCAAAAGCAAGAGCCAAAGCGAAACTGGAAGCGAAAAAAGTGAAGTCGGTTCTAAAAGATCTGGATGAGGATCGACCTCTTGTAGTTCCAGAGTTGAAGCCGCAAACTCCCGAAGAGTCTAATAATGGATGGAAATGGACCGGCAAACCTTATTCTTCATTCGTTTTTTCTGTTGTAAGTTGGTTTTTTTTTTAAACGTAATGCTTAAGTTAGGTTGTACAATTGTGCAGTACCATATTAATGTACCAAGATTTCTAAACTGCGTAGGTATGTCTTCGATTTGTTCTATGATGCAAATTTAGAAGTGAAGTTTGTAAAAGAATATTTTTATTAACTTAAAAAAAATTTCCATCGGTTGTTTACTTAGTCTTTATTTATTTTGGTTTAAAACAATACAGTTTAAATCTCTTTAGACAAATGGAAAGTATGTCCAAAGATGCTGTTATCCCGGGATGACTCGGTTGGACAAGGACGGCACCTCCATGGTCTTAGTCAGAGATTGTGTCTTCCTCCTAGCTGGTGGCTCGGATGAGCTCCCTTACATCGCAAAGGTGTCTGCTCTTTGGGAGAAGCCTGACACCAAAGAAATGATGCTCAGCCTGGTCTGGTTTTACAGGTTGGTAGATGATACCAGCTTTTCTAACTGGTTTCTAATTGGTTTCTGATTGGTTTGATGTATGGTTTGATGTTACAACACATGTATGTAAATTATTACAACCACTTTTTAGATACAAAATATCGTAGCATCCATAAACGAAAAGAAGTCTTACTTGAAACGTAATCAGTTATCGGTAATGATCTGTCTGATCGTCTGTTCTAATAGCGCTCGTAAAACATACCCCCATATATAATCTCGACATCTCCCAGGTTCTCCCGACTGTAGGGTTATCCTCTGACAGTTTAATGATAAACAAAAACGTTTGTTTACACGATACGTGTCTCAACGTTCAATTCATATAATTCTGGCCTTTTTTTTTTATAAATTACGGAAATGAAACATCTGAATTCTTTTCTTTTTGCAGACCCGAACATACTGAAGACCCCAAACTTGCGAGTGTGTGCGAAGATGAATTATTCCTTTCCCGACACCAGGATGAAATAAGTGTGGCGTGCGTCGAGGAGCGATGCAGGGTCCTGACTTACACACAATTTTGCAGGTTGGTAAAAGTCGCACCGGATCTATTACATGAGATCCATTTTTCTCCCTATCCCCAAATGGAAAATTACACATCTATTTTGTATGGATCATTTTATTTTCTCTAAAAACAAAAAACTAAACAAATTAATCACACCACGTTTACAAAGATCGGAGATGAACATAGCACGTTAAAAAGAAAACCTTTCAGATCAGACAACTCAGACAATAAAATAAAGTCTACTGCACTCTGTCACGTCATTTGTGTGGTGCGAACTGGTATTACAAATGACGTCACTTAAAAGCGATAACGCTGCTTGAACATCTGCTAGGGTTGGTTGACAGCACAGAAGAACAGTTATTCCTATGTACCCTGTTTACACCGCTTCAATGCCTGGTGACGTAGAAATGATGGGAAAAGGGACCATTTTCGGTTTGGTTTGGTTTTCTTCTCGTTATTTCAAAGTGGTATTATTGCATAGAAAAATGTTCTTTCTGGATAACTTTTAATTTTTTTCGTTTTGGGATTTTGCATAAACTGCTGGTCAAAAAGCGACCGTCCTTGTCGCAGCTTTTAGTCGAAACCCTTCATTTGTGTAACCTTTCGTACGTTCTTCCATTTAATTCAAATATCGACATTTTAGTCAAAGTTGGCTTTCACAATGTCTTGACTGATTTTACTCGAAGTGTTTTTTTTAAATCTTTTTCTGTTTTTTTTTTTGTCCGCTTTTTTGTAAATGATCTTTTGTAAATGTGGAAGAAAGTTTTGTTTCACCTGTCCTTTTGCGACAGAAAGAGAAATTGGTTTGCCATTGATTTCAAATATAAATGTTTATTGTTTCTATTGGGTAGAAGCATTCCTGCCAGCAAATAAGTCTCTTTGCAATCATACCTCCTTGCCTTGTTAATCTTTTTATCCATTTCACAACCGAAAAACGTCGTTTATTTGATCAAAATCATGCACAGCTCATATCCGCATTTTAACATAAACGTGTTTTTGTTGGGTCTAAAGCAGGGGTTCTTAACCTTTTTTCCCTTATTACCCATTTCTGTCCAGATCAAAGTCCCATTACCCAAAATCTAATTTTATCTATTTTGCCGTATTAAAGATATAGAACAGCGTTATTCAACAAAAATAACATTTAATGCAAAGAACAACATCAATAGTGTCAGTGAGACATTTGTTCTTGTTTTTTGTGTACAATCGATGCAATATTGGGTGCGATTTTGGATACTGCACAACTCAAATCTGACTCCAGATCTAACAGCTTGTTTCGGGATTTTGATTTCAAAGCAACAACACTTGAAATTGCTGATTCGCAGAGATAAGTAGAATATATATAGGTTACATAGTCAATAATGTTAGTGATTTTTGCGCAACTTTTGGATATGCTTTCCCCAGAATTTTCCCAAGCTTTCATCTTCAAAAGAATAGGCCTATAGCTCGCTCGTCTCAACACTAACTCTAAATGTAGCCTACACTTGGCTATACTACTTCAAACAGCAACGCAGCCATCAAGCTTGCTCATAAAACAACTGTAAATGAACTGATTAGACAAGAAAAATCTTATCATTATGTCACAAAAATAAAATACATAAAACTGGCGACAAAAATGATGAGAAAATAAATTCCTATGACGAAACAATTTTAAAAATGATAAAATATCACTGTGCTTGTTTGGTTGTTTTGAAGGGACTCAAAACATCAAAAAAAGTGTAAGTAATAAAGCAACTTTACCACTTACAGCTGTGACATTGTTTGTTACATCTATAATTCTATATATTCTGGTTCAGCTGATTACCCACCTGCTATCTTCAAATTACCCACATGTGGGTAATTACCCATAGGTTAAGAACCACTGGTCTAAAGCATGGGTCCAAAGCGTTTGTTTTTCTTTTCTTTGTTTGTTGTTTTTCCTAGACATTGCAACAGTTTTTTTGCGACTGCTATCCCACTCAATACATCAATTTTTTTACATTGTGTCAACGTCTGAGAACATTCAATCAGTGTAAAAAGGATTAATTTTGTAGCTGAAAAACCACCGCTGACTGGTGAGGTCAAAGCAATTTGACGTAAAAATTGCGAAAACTAGTGTGCTTGAGAAATACTGCATCATCCACTGCAGTAATAGTTTGTCGAATTTCACTGTCGCTTTTGCAGACGACACCATCACATGACAGAAACTGAATCATAGTTTAATGTAAATTAACCTGTCAACAAAATTCATCAATTTTCTGTTTTTAATCACCACTGGATTGGTCAATGGAACACTGAAAGGCCGAACATAGGCTAATATTTTAGCTTGTTAAATTGAGCTTTAGGTAAATGAAGGGTTGTGTTTTTTGTTACGTAAGGTACCTTTTGCTGCTGGTTGGGGTCACGCAAATGTAGGAAGAGAGTGACTTCCTTTTTTGACCGTTTTTTCACCAGCTACGATTTTGATTTTGGCTTTCTGTCCAGAGACGAGGTGTTTATTAGCCATTATTTTGCAAGTTGTTGGACTAGAGTCGCACAATTCAAAGCCAAATGCGTTGCGCAGTGCGCACTCAAATCATCTTGGTAACAATCGCATTTCGTCATGATTTCGATTTATTTTTTGCCGGATCACGCTTCAGTCTATTAGCTCAGTGAGCAAAATCAGCCTTTTTACTTTTATCCAACGTGCGCAGATGGACCGACATCAATAAAAAAAGCCGTATGGGGATGTTAAACCAATGTAAAAAGGACAAATTTTTCAACCAGGAATATTGTTTTGCAGGGCTCAGGCCTCGTTGCGGCGCGACAGGTTATGGAAGGAACACGACATTCGCAACATCGTGCCTCGTACCAAGCCTTGCCAGTTTAAGCGGCCCGATATCCAGGGAGAATCTCCGCTCGATCCTGGGGACATGTTTTATTGTCGGCAAATGTATGACGTCATGCAGCGGAGGGTGAGAGCCAAGTTGCCGACACCTACTTCTCTTTGGCCAGAACATCGACAACGAAACTCTGTACCGTCAATGTGAAACTAAGCAGGAAAACAATGTTTTTTGTGTTGATTCTACGTTTAAAGACCGCATTACAGCCTGGTGAACGGCTGACCTTGCTTTGCATGGACAAAGGTGTTATGGAGTGACTTGTTTTTGTGAACTTGTCAAGCAAAAATATGAATATTCTTCTTAAAGTTATTTACAAGAGTTTTCAACCTCTTTACTCTCGTTTCTCCCTTGCCAAGTTTTTCGAAGTAATTTCACTCCGTCAGTTATGCTAGAATCAGAATCTGCCCATTGTCAATTTACTCCATTGTTCTGTGGATAGTTTTGTCTGGTTGGGAACTCCTGTTTTAACGTTAAGTTGATCTTAATCTTCTTTTGTATCTTCAGAATAAGTTTGCGACCTCCAGAAAATCTCCGTTCTCGTAGGCTACCTAAAGACGTAGGATTTTAAAATTTGTTTAAAAATAAAACTTTTATGAAAGTAGTCACTTGCTCTGGTCTAAATTAACCTTTTGTGGAGTAAAATTGACTTCAAAGTTTCAAGTTTTAAATGAAGATGAAGAAATTACCTCGTTGTCAATGGATAATGGGTATTATAGTCTGAGCTGCACAAAAAGCATTCGTCGTCTTCGACGTGGATAGTAATTAGTGAACAAGCTAATGCATTGACTTATTCAACGAAACCAGCTATTGTTGCGAAGTTTCTAGACATTAAATTGATGAAAAAAATCGTTGTTTTATCGTGAGTTGTGTTCTGGCTCCTTTCCGGAGTAAATCCGACTTGCCAATTCGTAACTGACTTCACACAACGTTCATAAGCCAAAGTTGCTCGTTTCCTAATAATTCTACGTTGAGATCCTAAAATCCTGTGCAAAGTGAAATGGCAGCAGCAGCAACAGTTCTCCCCATTTTGCTGCATCTTTCTTTCGCTTTGTTGTACAGTACATGGCAACAAGAAAACTTTCACTTGTATCAAACAAACAAAAAGGCTCAATCGTAATTGTTCTTTTTGATTGTGTCAGTGACCAAACGAATATACTTTTGCGTTATTGCAAAAATACAATGTTAACAGCATCGTCTTTGATGAAAAAATAATTTATTCTACGTCAAGGATTTAAAATATTTTTTTTTGCTATAAAACTTTGTATAATTTGAAACTTACCCTACTTGCTTTTTTAACCGCTTGATTAAGAAACAACTTTTGCTTAATTTGATTTCATGAAAACGATAGAAGTTTTCTTTTCAAATGATGTCATTGTTTTCAAACTTGAACTAGCTAAGTTTGATACCAATCTTAAGCTGAAAAGTTTCAAGACTTGAAACTTTAGTCATGCCTTACCAAAGCAAGCTAATCCATTGCTGTTTTGACGCGATTACGTCATTAGAATTCAACGTGATATTTCATTGCAAAGGCACAACTCAGACAGCAAACTCCGCCATTGTTACGTAGACGTTGAATCAATGTCAAAATGGTGAAATTTGCTGTTTGGAGAAGTATTTTGGTGATTGAAAGATGTAGACAGACGTATGTTTGTTCAACATTTAGATACGTTCAAAAAACGTAAAATAGTATTGTTTTTGATGCTAGTTATTTTCAGGTTCTTTTGTTCCCACATTTGCTTTTCTTTAATGCATAATAAAGCGACGTTCTTCATCTTTTTTGCGCTTTGTGGCGTAAAAACGACGTGAAACGAGCAGAATGTTTTCGTGGTGTCTGTGCATTGATGCTGCTCACGAATAAAAATTTTCAAAGGTGGACTTGTCCTTGTGCACTTTCTCAGACATAACCTAAAAACTGATCGAAGTCATGAGAAAAGATCGACGTGTCACCGAAGTTTTAGAAATTTCCTCAGGTTTAAAATTCACTTTGATACCGTATGACCAATGGCCAAATGATTGTGGCTATGAAACTACATTTAAATTTTTGCCATTGGTCTAGGCTTCCGTTTTTTTTTTTTAATTACCCAATTCGATTTTGTCCCCGCTGGTGGGGGTGGCCGAGTTCTTCCTTGATTGTTTAATTTGCTCCATCGGTTAATTCGTGAATTTCACACGTTTATACACTGCGGGTATTTTTGATGGCCGTTTTGGCTTTCTTAAATTTTGTCTCTGAAACCGACTTTTGATCGAGTCTGAGCAGGATACAAATTTACTTTCTAATGAAAAGCTCTCGTTTCCCCCTAGCGCCATCTTTTCTAGGAGTGACGGTTGTATCAAATTTTATTTTTTGTAGTCAACGTTCCTGGAACGAAAAAAATAGTGGTCTGCGATTTGCAGTATACTAGCACGTCAATGAACGGAAAAGGTGGGAAAATGTTGTAGGATTTAAACAGTTGGTGATTGGGTAGCGAGGTAGGCTACTGTACACGTAGGCTATTTAGCTAAAACACTGCCACAAAACTCAAAAACAAACCGAAAAGAAAAACGTGGATAGGCTAATACTGGAAAGAAGTTAGACTTGACACAAATTTTTGAAAAGTGTCTAGCTTAATGAGGTTCAAACCCCTGAGGCCCTATTTATGCACAAGAGAACATTAAAAAACAGAACATATTTCCACACCTCCATTACAAAAAAAAAAACACGCCGGAAGATGTTTGTACACACTTTATTTTACGAATTAAAAATGATTTTCATTTCTTGTTTGTTCTTCATTGATTTAAAATTTTTACGCCTTAACAATTTGTTAATATGGCTAAAATAAATTAATGTTTGATCTTGTATGCGTCCATACAAATTAGTGATGATTACTAACTGCAAAATAGGTCTCCTAATGAGTCGTTTTTACTTCTTTGTCAATAACAAAATATTTAAACAAGTAAATACTCTGAATGTTTGTGATACTACTGCAGCAAAAGTAGGATACTACTTCTGCTATCCCTACTTTAAACCAGCAGACTTAAGAACAAACCAAGTTCCCAATTTCACTAAAATTGAATAATTGATTGACATGATTACTCTTAGAGTACTTGTAAGTTCTAACCTATGGAATCTTTTTACGCAATTCGCAGCTCACAGTGTTTTATACAGCTGTAGTTCTCATACGTTTTCGTATAAGGCTATTACATTTGCACTTTCATTGTGCTGTTATTGAGGCTGCTCGAAAGATTTTTTTTGCTTGAAATGAAACGATGCTCTGCTTCGAAATATTTTCGTAGACTACACAAGATCTGGATTGTAGACCATACCTGAAAACTTATTTATTTTTTAAAGAACATAATTTCAAGCCAACCCATCTTACGCTATAGGCCTAATGTGTTTTCTGCGCTAAGGGATTCTCGTGCATTTCGAGTGAACAATGAAAGGAATTTGCCCTTATCAAAAAACTAAACGAAATGATACCTTAAAAACCGTGAAATGAAATAAAACTAAAATCAAGACAAGAAGTTTTGCGACAAAACGAAGATTTTTTGTTTTAAACTGTGCAGTTGAATATAAAAAAAGAAGCCTTTTCAAATTTGTAGCAGGTCATAGTTAAAGCCTATTTATGCGTTTTCAAACATAACCGCTGAAGTCTTCTATGGACTTTTCCGATCGTAAACGGACCACGTATGGTTTTTCTATGGGTACAACATTTTCCAAAGTAGAAGCAAGAAAATCATGACTTCTTGAATGTTTTGTAAAACTAGAAAAGTCTTCCTTACAATTCTTATACTTGAAAGTTGGGGTTTCTAATTTTTGTAATGGAAACCCTGCATCATTCAAATTAAATAATATTCCCAACGGATTTCCTTCGACCGCAAGTGATGTTGGACATGATCCTCCTGTGTCCTCTTTGCTTGATCCTTTTCCACACACTAAAGATGTTGCTGAAACATCAAGTGCTTTGTTATCATTAATCTCCAGATTAGCAACATCCATGGACTTCATGGCCTCTGAAATCTTCCTCCTTTCCAACCTCCTTCGTTTCCTCTCTAACTTCATCCGGCGGAAGCAAAACTGTAATCACCAGGAATTATAAAAATAAACTAAATTGTAAAAGAGAGTGTAGGCTAATTGCAGGATTTAAAACGTGATTGCATTTAAATAACGCCAAACCAAAAAGATGTAGGCCTAACAAGGAAGAAATAACTCAATTAGGCTACTTGCACTAAAACACAGGAAAGTAACTTTATTCATGGTGTAGGCCTATTTGCATGGTCGGATTAATATAGACCTAACCTATACATAATTGTGTTCACTAAGGCTACTCGCTGAATCCGCCCCTGTTTGTACAGGAAGACAACTTTATCTGCTACACTAAACTATTGACAAACTTGAAGCTAGATATAGAAAATTTTCATGTCAAAACATTTTTGATTCTACTGAAAATAGAAGACGAAAAATAAGCTTCAAACCCAATGATTTCACATTACCTGCCAAAACAGATAATACAATTCTGCTACATTGAGCAGTAACGAAATAATGGCAATGCAGAACATGAACCAAATAAATATTGTCTTCTCCATTGGTCTGGACACAAAGCAATCCACCACATTTGGGCAAGGATCCGAACTGCACTGGTACAATTCATGCACTTTAAATCCAAAAAGGTCATACTGAAAACATTGAGATTTATTAAAATGGTAAATCTTAAAGATACTGGCATATAGCCTACTCTACAGGTCACTCAGTCTGACGATTTAGGTCGACGGAAAATCACAGTTTATCATTATCTATGCAGGCAGGCCCGGATTAAGGTCAAACGGGGCCCCTGTGCTAAACTGCTAATGAATTTTATGGGGGCCTTTACCAGCTTACGTGGAGCGTAATGGAAGTAAGCTGGTTTCGCTTGCAGAGGAAACCGAGCCTTGCTTAGGTAAGTTAGATAACTTTGAAATAGCACGTGATCGATGATTAAATAAGCATGTGCAAATTAAGTCAACAATGTTTACGTTATAATGGATGCAACATCACACACACTAAATCAACGAAACCGTGCAAGGGAAAACATTGTAGCAAGGGACCACTGTTAGTACTGCACACTACACTGCAAATTGCAATGAAAGGTTATTCTGAATTTCTATTCTAAACTGCTCTTCCATTCACTACTAACTACCAATAGGATTTAGAAAACTAACATGAAATTCAGTCGAACGACTTTTTTCTGGCTTTCTTTGCTGCAAAGTCTGTAAGGATAGCAGCAAAATTGAGAAGTCGCAGTTTATCACACTCTATGCTGAGAAGGCTCAGATTAGCCAACCGCTCTTGTTTCATTGTAGACCGAAGTACGTTTTTGATTCTTTTCAGCTTAGAGAATGATCTTTCTCCAGAACAGTTAGTGACCATCATACAAAGAAACAATCTAAGAATTGTTTCTACATTAGGGAAAGCAGCTTCAACTTTGTCATTCTTTATTATCTGGTACATGTTTTCATGACTAAAACTTGCTTTATTTCCATAAGCCTTTTTAAAATACAGGTAGAAATTCAAAAGTTCATCAACAAGACAGAGATCAACATCAGTAGGAAATTCTTTCGCTAAATTCATGACACTCTGTAAAATCTGTTCCTTTGATGCATGAAGATCAATTAAAAACGAGAAATTCTTAGCAACTCTTTTGTAAATTATTGTTATTTGTTATTCAAAATTTGTTATTCTATTTTATTTATTTCATTTTTAGGAAAAGTGGGGCCCTCTGTCTGCGGGGCCCCTGTGCTTTAGCACACCCTAGCACAATGGTTAATCCAGGCCTGTATGCAGGGTTTAACCTTCAGTGAGTTTATTAATTCTTAAAAGCCTTTTCATTCAAAACTCACCATGCCTTGCAGCGATTACAAATCTTAATAAGTTATTGATTTCTGTTATTAGTCGGAGGAATGCTACGAAAACAAATGAGCACTAGATAGCTTGAAGCAAATATAATTTTGACCCAGCATATAGACTAGGTTACAAGTAACCTACGTTTTTTGCCGTTTGGACCTGAAGATTAAATGTAGCCTACTTGGGAAAAAGTCCTAAAAATTTGCATTTTTTTTTATATTAAAATAACTAATAAAATAATTTTACTGAACTGACTTTTTGCGAAACATAAACCAAACTGAAAAGAAAAGTTAACTCAACAAAAATCTCACACCAGTTTAGTTAAGAAAGTAGATTATCTTTTCGTGAAAAGTGTGAGACGAAATATCGTAAATGAGAAATGCTTTCTTCTTTAAGAAATGTAACCAAGAAAGAAACGGCTCAAACTACCGATTGTAACATTTTAATTTCAAGTAGTAGTCTATACTCTATAGCCCAGGGGTCACCAACCTTTTTTGCATGCGTGCCACTTTAGTACATGGAAAGCTGTGGCGGGCCACACTAATAAAATTTTAGGTAGGTTGACTCTTATGCTAGAAAAGAACGCATTTCGTACCCAGTATCCAGCGTTACATGTTATTAATATTTATCTTAGAATGCCGCAGCAACACAGTTAGTTGAACAACGCTACTGCCAGGCCAAGCTCCTTTAATACAGCACTTTTGACTTCTTTAACAATGCCTAATGAACGAGGCCACTTGTCTTGCGCAGTGCGCACTTATAACGAGGCGAGCGGTTTCATCAGAATATTCATAGCTAAGCAAGATTGGTGTTGCCACTTCGCTTCACAAAAGATATCTTGCAATTAACAGATTCAGTAAACAAGGAAACGTTTGACACATCGCAATACAGGCAACAATAGTGACCTGCAAACATATCAGCGAAAAATAGGCTCCAATAACAGGAGAAAGAAACCAGGCACCATGAAACAAACGCTTGTGGAAATCACCGAAAAAACGTTTCTATCGTAACTCATGAACAGTGTTCCCTTTAAAAAAGCAATGAGCTGGTTTTTCATCCTTTTGGTGAGAGTCTATAAAACCGTCTTTCTTTGATTAATTTAGACAACTGTCACTTGCTGTGCTTATCAGCTTGGCAAGAATTGTTGATTCACAATATTTTGCAGACATTCATGCTCTTAACTCCTCAAGAAAAGTATTTTGGGCTTTAGGCCTACTTGTACGCTAATACCTTCCGCGGGCCGCGCCCGCACGTAACAGCGTGGCTGGCAATGGTGTCGTAGAAACCTATTTTCATAAAGCTATTCTTTGATTTTTCTGATTATTATTTTTGCAAACGCTTATTTGAAGTGATAACTAAAAATAGGCCTATTGCTTTTATCTCGACTAGCTCAATGTGAATAATTGCAATGCATTTTACTTAGTCTTAGTGCACACGAGTAGGCAGTGGTGCCACAGCTTGTGTTTTAGCACAAGATCTTGTGTTTTTACTATTGATCTTGTGCTCTTGTTCTTTCCGATCGATTTTTGGCTAAATCTTGTGTTTTTGATCAAAGTCAAATTAATCGTTGTTACCAATTACCATGGTTTGAGTTTGGTAGAGAATTAAGGACTGGAGCTAAAAGGTTTCTGGTACTTAGGCATATAGTTACCAATTTTACACATTGAGTTATCAAGCTTGACAAGATTAGCTAAAAACTTGATCTGAAGAGAGTACGGTATGCGCTCGTCATCAGACTCAGAGGTTGTGTTGCAAGATAACAAAAGCAACAAAAAGAGTACATCAGCATCGAATAATGACAATCATTCACCAAGTCCCAAAAAGAAAAAGTGGTAGGCCTATGAACAATCATCAATCTTTTTATTTTTCGGCATTAATGCGTCCAGGAGGAAAAAGATACTACTAACTACAATAGTCGATTAGATTTACCAGCACGTTAAAATGAACGGGAAGCTTTTTAATCGTCAATGATTGAATGATCCTGACTTTAAAAGTTGGATACAAGAAGACAAAACTGTTTGATATGTAACCTTTTGTAAGATTTGTGATATTAATTAAAAACCACGAATCGAAAGAGAACAGTGATTAGTAGCATGTATCTTCTCTTCTAAGCTGTTGATTTCAGAGATGTTTTTCTTCAAATTGGCACAAAGTGGGTCGCAAAAGGTTCAATTTTTCAATCTTGTGCTTTTGTATCCAAATCTTGTGCTTTTTTTTAAATCTTGTGCTTTTTCTGAATTTGCTGTAGAGCCTGTGGTAGCATTGCAACAGCATAGCATTTTTCCACATATAAACTGGGTGGGCAATTGCCCACCTAGTCCCTTTGCTTGCCTCCCTAGCCCTTTTTTGCCCCCTAGTTTGAAACTAGGTGGGCAATTTTTAAGACTTAATTTTTGTTTGAGTTAGATCCAAGTTAAGTCCTAATTTGTGAAAATCCTGAAAATCCTAATTTGTGATTAATCCAAGTCCTAATTTGTGAAAAGATGCTATGATTGTGAGTAGGCTACTTACAGAAATTAGGCAAGAGTGCATGCATGTATTGATTATGCACTAGGAAATTATATTAGTTTTCATTAGTCTACTTCAAAAATGAAACAAAATAATGCTTCTTCTGTTTATTTTGCTTTAAACATTACTATTTGGTAGTCGTTTGGTCTTTGAGCAATAATGCATGTTAGGCCTAATGGTTATATGGTAATGCATAAAAAGTTTGTCTAATGTCTAAGTAATGTGTTTGTCTAAAAAGCTTCAAGCAAATAGTCTCCTTGTATTGAGAACAGTTGTTTATAATATATAACGCAGTGTAGGCTACTGTATAATAGAGTACGGTATTTTACTATAGCTTACCTGCAAGTACGCAAACAAGATTTCTAAGCCAATTCTCATAATCACTGACAGTGCATACAAAATATAATGCTGCACATAGGCCGACTTATCATCCCCGAACAACTCTTGAAGGACTGTTTTTTGTTGTTCAATGCCATCAGAGGCTGACGTAAGCCCAACTATATCTGATCTGAAGAAAGTAAAATATCAAGTTAGGCAACCAATGATGAATAAACAGGCAAGAGTTCAAAGCCTCTTTAATTGTTGCACAATAAGGAGCCTACCTACATGAATCAGTCACTTAAGTGTGCAAGTTGTTAAGCAAGAACATGAAAAATGATAGAAAGTTACCCTACGGTACTAAAAATGAAAATACATTTATGGTGATGATCAATTAGGTTGAGAGTTAGGCTAGTGATGAGAGCCCCTAAGCTGAGCTCGAAGGGGTGTTGATTCGACATCAATTCAGTCCAGCAATTGTTTTTATATCTGAACATCAGAGCAAACACAATGCATGTCAACGTAATAGAGGTTTAGAAAAAGGAAGAGCGACAAAAAGAGAACGTTAATACTGTATTGATTTGACGCCGAGATACGTTAATTAATAATTTGATACGATGGCAAATTATTGATGGCAACACTTTCAAACAAATTCAAGGTTGAAAAAAAAAGAAAAATGGTAAAATCAAATACAGTGTATTTTAAAGATTTGTATGAATAGCAGACAACTGCTATGAAGATCGGCAGTGGTGTGTTATCCAGAGTGTTGATGGCCGTGAGAAGAACACATCATGACACGTTTTGCTCATCAGACAAAAGAGCAAGAAAGGCAAATAAAACCTATTAACCTGGCCTTGCATGACTAACAATAATGTTGCAGTTTTTGACGAGATAAAACATGAAACAAAGTAATATGAAAAACAAAATCCAGAATTTCAATTTATCTCGGTAGTAAAGTAGTTAAGTTCTCTGTCGAAAGCACAAGACTGGGTCCTTGGCAAAACGCTTAACATGCCTTAAGGTAGATAGGCCTACAAAGATTGGCTTTCTTGCCTTAATCTAAAATCTTTAACCAACCAACGTTATCCTGTAGCGGTTGCCTATCTATAGCTACAATAAAAATAGGCTATTGTAAGGAAAGCAAAATTTCCAGCTCTGGCCAAGCGAAACTTAAACATTTCTTTAAATTTACAATTCTGTTGGCTATCCTTTTACTTTTCCAGGGTTGGTATTTAGTTAGGGACTTCATTATGTTACCTTTTTTGTTTAATAGTATCCTCTTTGTTCAAAATCGCTTCTCTGTCACCATTTTTCTTGTTCTAAACAACAAAAAAACAACGTACAATATACATTGTTAATTGTGTCAATTTCTAGACTGAGATACCATTTTAAAATTATCATGGCGATTCATTCAGTCAGTTCTGCCATAGTAACTAATGAGATGTAAATTTATCATCGTTATAATGTTGCAAGATTGCAGCACAATAATTTAAAGAAATTCGCCAATTAATTAAAAGAAAGTGTAGCAATCTCATTGGCTTTTGCATGTATAAAATCTGTTTTTTAGTAGCCTCAGTTCAGTGTTTTGACTATCACAACGAAAAACAATACTGTATATGCAATAAAAACTGAAATTACAATGAAATTGATCATAAATCGCCAATAGTAATCGACAGATTGGTGAAGTAAGATATTTCAAACTAGGACCATATTGGAAGAAATTAATCCACTGTCGAGGAGATCATGAAAACATAATTATAAATTGAAAACATGCTTTTGTTTTATGATCATAAATGGTACAAGGGTCAAAAAAATCCACCGAGGCCTTTTGTCTGTCTTGGCCTTAGGCGTGGTGCATAGCACTGCAGCCCATTAAATTGTTATTGCTATATAACTTGTATAGTCTTACAGTTAGGTTGTTCAGCATTTTTCATTCAAGTCAGCAAGTCGTTTGGCGATATCTACATCTTGTAGAAAAATTAATAAAAAATTTTATTCTCTGTCTTTACAATCCCAAGAGTTGCAATCAAGGACAGGACAGCATAATTTTAAATTATTTCCAATGTAGACAGCTTACTTTATTAATTGACGTATATCGATCGGTTTAAATATTAATGGATTGATCAGTAGCAGTCTATTATAAGTATTATAATAATTAATGTTTATTAGGATATTTTTGGTGCATATTTTCTCATCAGGCTCATTAGCGTCTCATATAGGCTACTTGTAAACCACGCAGTTTAAAAAAAGCTTTCAGTAGCCATCTATTCCACCTAAACTTCAACTTACATTAGAACAACACTAATGATTAACCAGGTAACAAATTCTGTTTTGCATGGAGCAAAAAATATCAAACCTGCAACGTGTAACCACGATCTACTAGAACAGTGTTCTAGTGGGCCGTGGTGTAACCCCCGGGGTATCACCCTTGAGCTCTGAGCGTTGTTCTAAAAAAAAAAAACGCTAAAGACAGGTCAGACTAGGTTCACTTACAGGTGATTCCATTTGGTTTTGAAGTGAAGTTCCTGTCATTGGTGGCTTTCTCTTTATCTCGTGCGCTGAATAAACTATAAAGACGATAGACGGAGCGGTGACTATAATGATTTGAAATGACCAAAAGCGAATGTGAGATATTGGAGAGAACTTGTTGAAACAAACATTTGAACAGCCAACCTAAACGAAAAACATAAATTTTTAGCTTCAACAATCTATCCCAAATTCTCAGAAACAGCATCATCATCTCTTGATGAAGGAGCTTCGAAACAAAATATTTTGCCAAGGAACTTCATTCGAAACGAAACAAAAACAAACTCAAGCCGCAATAAAACAAAAGATCGTTTTTTTTCTTTAATAAATGTTGAACTGTTTTAGGCCTATTTCCAACCTTCTTACCGCTTTTAGCTCTTTAGCAAATATCCTATGCAATCACAGGCTACCGTCATGTCACGTGACGATAGCGTCACGTAATAGCCGTCACGTGGAGATGACTTAATTTTCCTACAAATAACGAGGATGAGCAGGCACACATTCAGGTTTGTTCATATTTCAAAAACGTTTCTTTAACTTATAAACAAATTTGTAGCCATCTTTCGCGCTGAAGTCGATTCTATCATGATAGTAAAATATTTTTAAAACCGTAATGCTTTTACTGAAACTTCATCATTTCAATTCAAATATTTTCTTGACTTTGCTGCATTATTAAAATTTAAATGTGCGTGCTGTGTGAAAAACGACTTTGCAACAGAGGCAGTTCAACAATATGCTAAAATGATTGTTTTTTTCTGGTTATCACTCATCTGCAACAGCTGTTGAGGTTAACGACAAATCAATCTCAACCCTCAGAAGACATGCTGCTGTGACCAAATGCACAGTGAATTTCTTAATTGTTTTGGTTTTGAAAGCTTACTTGTACCAACGCTTGCAAGCTCACATTTATTCTACCATAAAAGGGAAACATACAGTGAACAGACGGCTTTACAATAAAAACGCCTCAAATAACATAAGAGGCTTATTGCCAAGTAGACCTGTGTTGAGTCAATCAAGGCAGTTCGCCATTTAATGCAGATTAAAGCTGTTGAAAGCGAATTTACTTTGAAAGAAAACTCTTGAATATTTTGTTCTGAACAAAGCTTTTTTTGTTTTTGTTTCGTTTTATTTCATTTCGAAAAAAACAAGTTTCATTTCCTTTTGGAGACGAAGCAATGTTCAATTTTTATATGTTTTGTTTCCACCAACGAAACTTATTTTGGACATCTTCAATACAGGCTATGTGAAAACCATACAGTTCCAGCAATCCATCATACAGGCAGGGGCGCCGGAAGCGGGGGGGCAGGGGGGGCGAATGCCCCCCTGCCCTCAAATTTTCTGCAGATGGAGGGGCAGGGGGGGCAATGGTGCCCTTTTAAAGTTATGTAAGCTACTGCACATTTTGCAATATAATAATTTCTGTTATTCGCTTTTAGCTTAATTAAAATCTTTCATTTTTGCCTCAAAATAATATTTACGGCACAAAATTTTGCAACACAGTAGCCTACAGGCCTTAAAACTCGTTTTTTTTTCGGCAGCCATCGTGGCTTACCGGGAGCTCCTTCTCGGCGGCCAAATCTGCGTGCTTGGAAGCCAAAATACAAAATAAAAATAACGATAGCACAAGAAAATAGAATTAAACTTGCAACAATGCTAAAATGATCACTTAGCGTTGTTGAAGTCTGGGCCTGGGCGACGTCCTACAATAGAATCGTTGCACCACGCAATAACTGCTTTATCGGGATTGTAATCCAGTACTATTCAAACGACACTCGCACGAGTGTCTCCAATGTGGCTGATTTTATAGAAGTTCGCCACTCCCCTAGAATTCTTTTTAGCAACGAAAAACAACGTTCAACATGTGTTGACGATGACGGCAAGGTAATAAAATAAGTATTTCAATGATGTGAATGACATTACTAAAAGAAACATGATTTTTGCAAAATATGATAAAAAAATGTTTTCCCCTCAAATGTCAACTAACCTAGTTCTTCTTTTCAACAACGACTCAATGTCCGACAACATCGACTCGACATAAAAACGACAATATTGCCAGCCGATGTAAATTAGCACTTCGGATTAAGACTTTGTTAAAATAAACGTCGGGAATTACAAACAAGACTTACAGCGCTGGTGATCGCAGATGGATATATTCCATCAATAACAAAATAATATTCCCCGCACAATGCAACAGTGGCGATTATGACTCGCTGACCTAATTTTGCATCACTCTTCAGTTAATCCACGATCATTCTATTGCGAAATTAAATAATTGGCTAGAAGAGACCGGCGGCCAAGCTTGGCCGATTGAGGAGGTAGCACCGGCGGTTTATTCAAGCACAACTTAGCGGCCATGGCCGCAGGCTGCTTTAAGGCTTGACAGTAGGTTACATCATCATAACATAGCATGGCGCCCTTCTTTGTATACCGGATTATCATTATCGCTATATTTTATCTTAAAACTTGAAAAAAAATTGGCCTTTTAGTAAACAAAAGTGCCCTTTTTTCGTAATCTTGCCCCCCCAGTCAAAAATCGTTCCGGCGCCCCTGCATACAGGTTACGAGTAGCCTTCTTGCATTCTCGAGTACGTGTGTGTTATCGCTCACAAACTTGGCAAAACTAGACGTCCTTTAACAGATGAATGGACGTACAAGTAGAACAGAAATTAAACATTCATAAATCAAACTCATAGTTTAACGGAATGTAGGTAAAAAACTAAAACTGCATACGGAATATATCCATACCGAAAACAGCCTTATTTTTTGAGAAAGGAGATATTTTCTGAATGGATATTTTCTAGTGTATATTTTCCGGGTAGATATTTTCCAATCGGGATTTTTTCTATAATGAATGTTTTCCAGTAGCCGGAATATTTTCCGTATGGATTTTTACCGATTGCCAGGTTAACTTGCCTGCATGGTATTGCATTTAAACTCGCTTTGTTCATCTGAGTACACACGATCTCCAACACTCGAAACGACTACAATCCGAAACACAATCAAAAAAGTTATCCAGAACTTTCCAATCAAAGTTGAATGTTGATTTACCTGCAAAAATGTAAACTAAACGTTACCATTTGAATTTCCAAAGTACGGTACCAATACTGCAAAGAATCTATCAAATTTTCGTATTGATCAGCAGCTTAAACTTGAAAAAGTTTGAAAATATAGCATCACACTTTGCTACAAACGCCAGGAAGAGTTATTACACACTTGCTGGTGTGTATTGGTGTAAATCTTGCATTAGAATGATAAGTTCATAAAATGTCAGTAGGCCTATCTTTGCTGTGGAAGGCTGAATACAGTGCACACCGTTCCGGCCTTTTGGTATCCCTAGTGCATTTGGTACACTGGGTATGGCTACGGAGATATATATACCTCCGTGTGACGTTTTCCCATTTGTGGAACCTAAGCTCTAATATATATTTATTGCGCCCCAGTTGAACTATCAGAATTTATGATTTAGAAATTGGGGTTCCTTCTCATAAACACGGCTATTCTATTCTCGAGATTTTATGAAAGATACCCAGTTGAAGGCAAATCGCGGACAAAACGAAAGCTTGCAGCAGTGCTGTGTCTGAGACTGCGGGGTCTTCGGAAATTTATGAAATTTCTGATGAACGTTATCAAGTTTGTTTTTAAGTCATCCTCTAGTTCGTGGTTCTTCAGGTTGTTAAGGCTTTGTGGACAAACAAATACACGTGGCATGACATACATGATGCTGGAGAAATCTGTCCGGAATAAAATGGATCTGGATCCGCAACAAGCCAAATCTAAAACTTTATCTTTTTTGATCTAAATTAGTTTGAATCCGAACATACTCACAGGTTTAAAGATTGCTTCTTAACTTCTAAGGCATGTCTGTTGTCAAACTGAATTATATTTTATACTAAAACTTGTTGATCATGAGTGACTAAACAACTTTAACCGGACACAGCTTAGCGTCTTAAAAGTGATGCGTAAACAAACACTGATTTTGTGCAGAAAGTCGATATTTGCACATAAATCTCAAACAAATTCGGAGTCTTAGAACATTTATACATACGTAAAACGGCCATATTTCGCCGACAGCTGTCGGAAAGGACAAAAGGCAATACGGTACATTCACCAATCTTTGAAAAATAATCAGGATAGGACAAACGTTTTAAAATCGATTGGATGACCTCAACAGGTTAAAGCTGATTTTCGGAGCTGAATGAAATGATGAAACTTACTTGTGACTTGAGAACCTATTTATCTTTAAAAAGCTTTTCTATAAAATTTGTCACAATTTTGTTGCTGTTGCTTACCTTCTGCAGCCAACGCTCGAGAAAATGCCAAGACATTATTATGGATGTGTTTCCTTGTATGGGCTTGAACGATTTGAGATCTTTATTTTTGTCTTCTCACTCTCCACTAAAGCAATAGACTAAATACACTTAGTAGGTCGACTGTAGGTTTATCTTAACAGCAAGCAAACATACAGTTGGTCTTAGGCTGCTATAAGAGCTAAAAAAACAATGGCCTCTGCACTCTTTCGACAATGTTGCTCGCACAAGCATAAACTTGCATCTTGGAAAGGTCTCGGAATTGCATAAATGTGAAAAGTTTTTAGCCCATAACGAAGTTCCTCTTAATTTATGGCGTGTGACGTCATATTACAATGTAACGTCTTGAAAACCCGTTAATAGTTCTAAAGACAAAACTTTTCAACGATACTTTTAAGTTTTTTTTTTTTGATTGGTTTACTACAGTGGAGATTCATCACTTAGGCCACAGTAGAATATGTTGTGTGTTTATGTAAAATAACGTTTAATTTATGTAGTTTAGTCTCTTCTCCTTGGATCTTCTCTTCATCTTTAAATCTGTTTCTTTACTAGGTTAAATCCGAGGCAGATTGCATGACCTCCCGATTAACATTCAATTAGAGTTTTCCACTCACTTTATATGGTGGATACTAATAGTACACTTTTTTTGTTTGGTTTGACCTGACGATGTATAGTTGCAGAGACAATCCAGTCTTATACGTAGTATAACTTTATAGATCGAAATAAAAAACATAACTTGATTTTAACATAATTTACTGATTTACATAAAAATAAAGTTTAAAAAATTCTACAAATATTTATCTTCCAAAGTGTCTGAATTGCACGAATACATTCGTCTGCTTTGGTTTGTTTCATTAAGTTTCTCAGAGAAGAAGTGAATTCGTCACCAAACAAATAAATAACGATTGAAGTTTAATTAACAGCATCGACTACAGAAAACTACGACACTTCGGAAACATTGCAAGAACTAACTTATTAGCAAATGACTGAGATGGTGCAAGGCAAACCAACAAAAGGAGAACAAAAAATGAAATATTTTGACATAATCAAGCAGATTACAGGACACTGAAAAGCATGCTGGAGGAATCTATTGAACAAAGAAAACTGAAACATTTAGTTTTGTTTTATTTCGAGCCGCTCTTTGCAGAATAAAATTACATTTTGATTTGACAAAAGCAATTTTCTATCTTCTCACTGCATTCACAGTTTTATAAATGGAAAACACTAACTTTCCTTTTCGAAAATCGGTTGTCAACTTGACTTCTGGAAGTTCAAGACTGCGACATAAAGCAGCCGAACAACTGAAAAACTTCTTGCTTAAAACATTATTAAAAAAGCTGATGTACTGTTGCAGTGATTTGGATTTGTAGACTATGGGCAGAGGACGCTACCATGTATTTCGCTCAATTAAGGAAAAATCAATTCCAAGTCTTTGTAATCTTACCACAGACTTTCGTCGACTAATTCTACTTGTCATTTTAAAGGCACTTCTAATAGCCTGACAAAAAACTAAACGAATAAAACCAGAGGGAATTGCCGGATAGACCGCATCTTTCGTTAACAGTGAGATATATTTAGCGATCAATATTCAAATAACAAAGTGCACTTCCTTTTCTTTGCACTTAATACAAGTGCTAACATACTGCATGCACGCTTTTTATCGATTTAGATTTAGTATCTTTCCATAAAGATTCAATCTGGTATGTTCTATTCAACTGCGATTATTGCTTGTAAATTCTCTATCCAATCAGTCAACTTTATTTTCAGTAGGCCTATGCTCCACATCCATTTTAATGTGCATTAACAGAAAACATAGGCTAACATATTATGTTTGCTCATGTTAAAGCTACACCGGAGACTTGCCTCTCCGCCGGAGAGGCACCAAAAAAAAACAAGCAGTTATCCACGTTATGGTGCTCCCATAAAGGATAATTTAGCGTACGATGAATAATTTAAATGATAGTATGGAAAAGACAAAACAAAGTGGTTAGCCTACCAACAAAAGAAAAGCAATAACAATCAAAACTATCCAATTTAAAATTTTTAAGCAAAAGGATTCAGTTATCTATCGCATGCTACAGTCAGGCCCGGATTTAGGGGGGTGGGGGAAGCAGAGGGTGCAGGTGCCCCGGGCCCCCCGACGTAGAAAAAATGTTTTTTGTGTTATTATATTTCTCCTTCAGCCTTTGAAGTTTCTGCAAAATGCTGTGCAGTGCAATGCTGGATTAGTGCTACTGTAGACGTAGAGGTGATTTTTCGCGAATTTTTTTTGCACGGGGGCCCCCCGATCTAAAAGTGCCCCGGGCCCCCATGAGCTAAATCTGGCGCTGGCTACAGTATATCAAAAGAGGACTGACTGACAGTGACATCTAACACATAAACCTGCTTTCATGTTTCACTTTCAAACGCAGCTTTGATTTTGAATTTTCTGCAACCATTTGACAAACTAACAATGATTCAACTACACAGCGTATGTAGCCTACGTGATCCCATAATCATGGATGGGAAAGAAACAATTGTGCTTTTAAATTTCCAAGCACAGATTTACTGCACATTATTTTAAGTCTTTTAAAATACCTTTAATTTAATCGAAAATTTAAGTGTATAATTATTTGTTTATTGGATAATTATGAAATAGACTTCATGTTCTTTGTTTTTAATTTAGAATCATAACCAATAGAAAGATTAATTTTGCTAGTTAGTGTAACTGTTTAAAAATCTACAAAATTTACAAAAAATATAAACTTGCTGTCTAGGCCTAGGGTAAACCAACTGATGATGTTATGAGTGTTTCGCAAACGCAATTTCATCGCCAATACGTCTCAGCCGGTTCTGCATCACAATCGCCCTAATTCTATGCAATAAATTACACATTGTCATGTTTTGAGGACTTCTCTTTTAAACTCATTTTTCTCATTTATGAAAACCGTAAATAATTCTTTTTTGGAAAGACTCCAACTTCAACAGGTTAATTTTGCTTATAAAATCTGCAGGCCGTTATGTGTCTGCACCAGGCTACACCACAAAGGAGTGAAACAGCAGATAAAAGTGTGTTCAACCACACCAAACAAGCCCCGTGCAACTCTAATGGCTATCTTCTCACTAACCTTTGAAGGATTCTACAAAAGATCTACGGCTGGTAACATACTTGGACCTTACTTCGGTTGTTAACGAAAGCCGTTTCTATCTGAAGCTTTTTGCTTCAGAGTTAACGTCAAATTGAGGTTTGTTTTACATCAATATAACGTGAGGTTACACTAAAACATCATGAAAGATTAAAAAATCTAATTTAGTTTTTCACGCTTAGTGAATAATTAATATTAAAAATGGGATTGACTTTCATGTCTCTTTGCAAGTTTAACCCTTCAGCCAGCGAATGGTGATCATATTGCACATTTCAAAAATTAACCTCCTCCTCAATAACACAGCACTTCACAGATTTAATGTTGAGAAGCATTACTTGTCATTGGTTTTGTTGCCGTTACATTCCATTACCATCTTTTCAACGCTTGGCAAAAATTTAAATACAAACCTATGAAAACTCTTCCTCAGTCGCAAAAGTAAATGATCAATTAATAATTTATGATTTTAAATAAACTTCAACATTGTCTTTCTTGTATAACTTTTGCAATCAAAGACTTGGCTATTTTTGCCTTCCACCACGTGATCAGTAGGGTTGAAGGAACGGCAGAAGTTTTATTTTTTATTCCAGTTCAGGATGAGTTTAAGGCCCAAAACCTTTCCTGAGGGGTCGGTAGCTTGAAAAAAAAACGGTTATGCGTCAATTCAAAGCGGTAAATTCAAAGCGGTCAATTCAAAGCCGATAATTTATTTACGATAAAGACAATAACCCTAACCCTAAACTGAACCTTAACCCAGGGATCTCTGAAGAACAGAGGTCTTTCAGAGATCCCTGCTGCCTTAAAATTTCGTCTTTGTATCATCGGCTTTGAATTGTCGGCTTTGAATTGTCTGCTTTGAATGGTAGTGATACCGAAAAAAAACACCGTGTTGTAGGTACTGTTGATACATTGCGTTTGCACTAAATGCATTTAGAACAACTGCTTTAAAACAAACGACCAAAACTACCGTAGCCTACTTCTTAGCTCAGTAATTTTACTAGTTTTTTTCTTTCAAGATTTTTTTGTGAAATAGTAGGCCTATCTTGTTTTTTCAGAAGTATTTTGACTTAAAGGCCAGAGGATCTCATATTTTTTGGGCCAAAGTTAACTTTTCAAATCCTTTGCATATGGTGTCAATGACTTAGAGCAGGGGTGTCCAAAGTCCGGCCCGCGGGCCAAATCTGGCCAGCGATACGTTTTTGCATGGCCAGCACGAGTTGCACAATGTGTTATTTTTGGCTCGCAGATGCAGAAATCATACAAATTCAACTTGCATGTTTTTTTAAATTAATGAAGGCAATATTTTCTCACAGACAAAGGCGAGGCGAAAAAAGTTAGAATCATTGTTGAGTCATAATTGCTAAATCAACTATTATTGCCTGGAGAGTAGGCTATAGGCCTAGTAATGATGAGTGATACAGTCGAGCATTCATTATTTTTTTGCTAAAAAATCAACGACCGCTTTCGAGATTTTGGCGCAATGTAAAAGACTTATTGCTTTTCACTTCTTTTTGCTTGAACCCTGGTGAGGTTTTAGTTCACCTGCAGCTAACTGAGCTTCTCTGCGACCTCGAAGCCAACAGCAACATCTTTTTTCGTTCCTTTTCACCAGCAGCTGGATAAACAAATTTCCAGAAATGCGAAAGTTTACAAAGAAAATGTTGAGCTTGTTCGGTTCACATATTTGTGTGAGTAAACGTTCTTGCTTACGAACTTGAACAAAAACCGCTTGAGATCAAAGCTGAGCGACTCCCACCTATGTGATATTCTACGCTTGTCTATCACTAGCCTCGAACCAGACTTGACCTGGGTATAGAAATCAAGACATCAATTTTATCCTAAACATTAACTCAGCTGTGTTTTACAAAGTTCTGTGTTAATTTCTGATAGTAAAGTTGATAACTTATGCAACCTAACTTATATCCGGTGATGATATGTAGGCTACAGACCACAACAAAATACTTAAAACGGCATAGCTTTGTTGTATGAAAATGACATTAGCTCAGGGGCTCTGGACACTTTCTGAGAGTGGGGAGTTGTAATTTAAGCAGGGGTGGGAACGATGTTTTGACATCGACAGGAGGCTTATTGGATTATCGCATCATACATAGTCTACTTCTAGGAGGTCGCCCTCCAGACCCCCTTTCGCATTACTGAAAGCTTCAGTTTCTTATACAGCGCCTTAGGAGGCATGTTTCGAAGATTTTTGCCTTTCAGCAAGATTTAAATCGATCAAACATTTTTCGATTTAAATTGATTAAACACGATGGAAGAACTGTTTCAACGAATCTAAAATCGCGAGCAAAAGATTTTTAACATTTGCCACATTTTTTGAGGTTTTGAAACAATTTTGACTGGAAGAGGGGACGTACGCAAAAATCCCTCTCTGTATTCTTCCTTGACTCAAGTCCTTCAAATTTTGCACTTCAGACGCTAAAAGGTTAGATTTAATAGGTCAAAAGCGTTTAGGTCAAAGGTATAATCTATAGCTTCTTTTACAATTAGCCTACATGAATAGGCTACAACACGATAAACTGTGCCATAACATATCCTACACAGTGAAAGGAAAAGTTTCAGCATCTACAGTATTCTAGGGTCTAGGCTCAGTGCTGTAGCCTATTCGTAAAAAAATCGCAGGGTATACTGTCAGATTTGCCAAAAGGATAAAGAACACACAACCTGCAAAATACTAACTGCGTATACCGCCGTATACCCTCGAATACAGCACTGTCTAGGCCTACATTCAACTCAGAAAAAAATAAAAACTAAAATTAATGCATTAACGTTTACAGCAACTGAAAATAGGGAGACATCTTGATCGATGCTACAGGAAGGCCTACTATTTGCGCCGTGTAAGAAATAACACTAAACAAAAATGCTAATACCTTGTACCAAAATCTCACAAAAAAACTATAAAGAAATAACATTATGAACGAACACCTCAAACAAAACACTGTGTGCGCTCTGCTTCTATTATAAGCAGAACAGTCAGAAGACCTCAGAAACTTTAAATCTTTGTGCATTGCTGAAAACAAATTCTTTGCAGATTTGATCTACACTTAGTTCATACGAATAGCCTACACTTGATGGGTAGGCTATGGCACATGGCAATGGAATTGAGTCTTAAAAGCAGTCATTGTGCTTCGGAACCAGGTTTTTAAGCGGCGCAGCCAGCTAAACGATTTTTCAGCTTCTGCAGAAGAAGGGCCAATGACCAATAGCAATCTTACAAGTTTTTCCACACTGGCATAGGCTACAACTCTTTGACAATAGGTTTAAGTCCCATTAACTTGTTTCGAGCATCGCACACATAGGTAGGCTACTTGATCGGCCGAAATTTCTGATGGAAGTTTTGAAAGACATTGAAATAATGCAACTGTAGTGGGTTTTTATGACCTTTTGTTAGCAAAAATGAACCGTTAACTCAGATATTTAAAAGGACGAGATTTCCAACTAACTTAGATAGGTAGGCTCTTTAACACAGGACAGTTTTCTCTGCGAATCAGCTGATTTCAGTCATGTGACTCAGCACGTGATATTCTGACCGATCTACTTGAAAGATTTTTGATACAAAGAAAATTACGTGAATGTATATTGTATCGCCACAAGCAGCGTGGCCTAATGGGTTAAGAGAATAGTCATTTCGATTGCGTGGGTTCGATTCCCACCCTCTGCTAATACTCTTGTTTCTTCTGCAACTGAACTGAGTGCAAGAAGGATCGTATAGTGACTGTAATTAATTGAGTTTATAAAGAAAATTGTCTTACCTTTCTTAACCAATGTGCCGCGGCGCAATGGTGGTAGCTGGTTCGCACGGAAAACTGTCCTGTGTTAAAGTGCCTACCAACATGGGATGGGAGACAGATTTTGGGATGGAGGATGGCAAATGTTAAGGATGGAAAGGAATGGAAGATCTTAATGATGGGATGGAAGACAATCTTCCATCATTAACTTTCTAACGCTTTCTCAAGAAATGCAAAATATTACGTTGCTTGATGAAATAATTCGATTTTCGGTTCGTTTTAAACCAACGGGCTGTTGCCTGACGCGTATTTGTCAAACCTACTGTCGTTAGGCAGAATTGACCAATCAGAGAGATATGGTTTTTAGGTTTATTTGTGGCATGTTAAACGCGGAGATCACAAAATGTGAAAATGGAAGATGGAAGAGATTTCTGCGATGGAATGGAAGATTTCTAATATGGAATGGAGATGGAATGGAAGAAAATCTCAGGATGGAAGATGGAAAAAAACGTCTTCCATTCCATCCCATACCCCAGTGGTCTCCAACCTTTTTAAGAAGCGACCCCAATTTAAATGAAAATGTTTTTCAACATTTACTTGCGACCCCATTTTGTTTTTCCCAAAATTGTAAGATAAATTTGACTTTGCACTGTTTGTAACTGTAACGACACTCTGGACTGAAAAGGTGCTTTTCAGTCCAGAGTGTCCTTACAGTTGTAGTGCAAAGTCAAGTTTATCTTACAATTTTTCATTTATGTATATTATTGCAGATTGAATCCCTGGTGAGGACACACGTACGTGTCGAAAACGTTTAAGTTATTATGTTATACATTTTGTTTTGTGTTTAATACATTATGTTAAACCCGCTAAACTTTAAGACAGATTACACACTTTGGTTTGCCATTAAATTCAGTGAAACCAAGTTTTGAAAAAGCCTCGTCATAAGTTCTTTTTCTGGTATTTTTTGCTGCTATTTTTGTATAATATTTAGCTATACTTACCAGCTACAAATTACTATTACTACATGCAAAGCAAACCGTAAGCAGCCGATGAAATGTCTGCACACTGCACGTGCATAAATACCTATTCGCTCGTTCTGGAGTCAACTTGAATCATGCCTTGAATAATAACTAGTTAGTCTAAACTAGCATCGCGAATGCTTTTGCTTTGTCCTACTTGTCGCAACTATTCTGTTTTTGATTATTGCACCACAATGGTTTATTTGTGACATGAGAAGGCAAGCTGTACTCCAAAACACCGGCAAAGGATGCGAACTACAACAAAAAGTATCGGTATTTTTTTTCGGTAATGAATTGAAACGGTAACAAATTGAATATGGTGAGTTGTGGCGACCCCAGGAAAAGTTAAGGCGACCCCACTTGGGGTCGCGACCCACAGGTTGGAGGCCACTGCGCATACCCTGCCGACCAACTAGATAACCTTGCTGCAATGCTGCCACAGCAAATTCAGAAAAAGCACGATTAAAAAAAAGCGCAAGATTGCAAAATTGAACATTTGCGATCCAGATCCAGTTTGCGCCAATTTGAAAAATGACGGAAAACGGTCTGTGCAGCGGACGCTGCTGTTCAGCATACACGCTCATACATAGCCACCAGTAGGACGGCGACATTCCTGGGCAAAGTCGGCGAGGAATGATCGGACATGAAGTCGTCTTTACTGCTGTATTGTCCACTGATTCAAATTCAACCGAATAGTGCTTGCTTACAAGTGCATTTGTTTATTGATTTTAATCTTTGACTGAATAGCGCTTTCAAGGAATAGAATCCAGTAAGTAGTAGTAGATGCATGGTAGAGCAAGTAAATGTACTAACCCTTAGTACGAACTGGTAAGACCCCTCGCTTGGTACGAACCCTAGATCGCATCCTTTGTGGTACGAACCGAAGATAAGGTTGTTTGGTCTGAACTTTGTGGTACGAACTTGTAAGAACGGATGTTATGACGTAGCCACCGGTACGAACGGATGTTATGATGTAGCCACCGGTACTAAGCCTAGTCGGTACGAACGGATGTTATGATGTAGCCACCGGTACGAACTTGTAAGAACGAATGTTATGACGTAATGATATGTAAGAACGACCGGTAAGAACTCTATGAACGAACTTGGTATCGAACCCTCCGTGATTCGGTACGAACGAGTGATGCTAATAGGTTATGTATTAAATCTAAGTACGAACTTTAACTAGAAACTACAAGCTTACTTGCTATATAACTTGGTTTACTTATAAAAAGCAACAAATAAATATTTTTTCGTTTGTGGTCTGTAAAGAGTGATTTTTTTTAAACGCAATAAAAATGAAAAGTTTCATACATTAGATGTCTTGTTGGTCTGTTGGTGTGCATGCATAATCACAGTGGTTGCAATAACTACAAGATATAGAAAAGACTTTAAAACATAACCAGCTTATTTTTATTAATTCACAAAGCAACCTTTTTACCTGAAATTAAAGCGATATGACATTGAAAAGACTTCAAAACATAACCAACATAATTTTAGTAACTCACAAAACAACTTTTTAACCTGAAATTAAAGTTAACAAACTCATTTTTGATTTAACATCATTGTGGGTTATTTTAATGTTGTTCTAACTGTAGACACACAGCTGGGGACCACTGCAATAATCTAACTTCTACCAAGCAAATAACCTAACACTTAGAACCTAACACCTCGTATGCTAGTCAATAGGAAAGTCATTTTTGATGTCACATTATTGTGGATTCTTTGATTTTGTTTAAATTTTATAACTGTAAACGATGTAAAGTTCATAGATCGGTTAATATACAGGGTTTGTTTATTAATGTGTGGGTTAATATGCGGGGTTAATTTTATAAACGTTTTGTTAACTTTTTGTCGGATTGGGTGTAGCTATGTTTTTCGCAAAGGTGTTTGCTTGTAAGAATAGAGTTTTCACTATTATAGGTAGGTCTATTCGCTCGATTCTAGATCTTTCCAAATGCTGTGTTTTGTTCTTGCTGAATTTCGGTAAATCAATGAGGTTTCACTGCTTTTTGGTTTGTATAGGTTAGTTAATTTCGTTATACTTTGGTTCTTTTAATCAGTGGCTTGCTTTTAGTTTATTGTAAGGTAAATGGTCAAAGGGGTGCTTAGTCGCTTATTAGTTGGTTATATATAAGACTTATTATAATCTATGACTGGTCTAAAAGCTTAATAAATACTGCATTTTAGCATCTTTATTTCGGTTAATCTTCGTTTCGGTTTATGTTGGTTTCGGTAAACCTTTATTTCGTTAGGTCTACACTTTGCTAAAGCAGTGTTTTTTTACTAAAACTTTATGGTAATGTGTATTAAATGTTACTAGTCTGAAAAATTAATTTTGTTGGTATAATATCACTTAAAGGTTGTGAGAATCATAGCTTGACCAAAATGACCTAACTTTAAGCTTGTCATGAAGGCATAACATTTACGGTTTTGTTTTATGATCTTTACAACAACTGCACTACTCCATGATATTAACATAAAGGTACAACTCAACACACAAGCAGTACTGTAAATTGAGACATAGAACCTCCTGTTTTGGTTGTGTTCAACTTAGATGCATGTCTCTTATCGTGTTTATCTTATCATTTTGCTAAGCATCCATTTCATAAAGATCGTTACAGCAACGATTTTAGCTAAAACTTTATGGTAATGTTTACAAAATGTAACTAACTTGGAAATTATTTTTGTTGATATAGTATTGCAATGGTTTGGTCAAAACAATGTAACTTTTGTTATTTGTGTTTGCATAAACAACTTTTACGTTTTTTATATGATGCTAATAACAGCTAAACATTTAACGTTGTCTTTTATGGAATGAGAACACCCAAATGAACAGCTATGAAACCAATTGTTGCAACACATAATCACACTTGATGATAATAACACACAAACAAGATCCTGAACACAAGTTTTACTTTGTAATTATGAAACAGAAACTCGAAGGTTGTGATGTTTTGTTGTAGTTTCTATAAACTTGTAAAAAAAAACATAACATTTGTTAAACTATTTTTCAGTTTGTGAATTATGGAACATAAACTTTGTAGTTAGTTAATAATATTTTTTGATTGTTGGTTAGTGCAATAAAAACTTTGTGATTTGTTGAAATTATTGTTCAGTTTGTAAACAAAAATTTAAGTTGTGATTTAAAATAATTTTTTGTGTGTATGTTATTAGAATAAAACTTTTAGTTTAAAATTTGTCAAAACTACTTTTTCAGTTTGTAAAACAAAGCTTAACTATTTTGGTATTTAAAATAATTTTTCGTGTGCATGTTATTAGAATAAAACTTTTAGTTTAAAATTTGTCAAAACTTAACTATTGTTTTATTTAAAATAATTTTTCATGTGTATTTTTTTAGTAAAACTTTCATCATGTTTCCTTATTTCACATTTATTAACTTTACAAAATTTCATGTTATGTGAATAATTATGTATATAATGTAAACTTCATATTTGATTTAACTTATAAATTAATTAAGATAATAATAACTCAAATTGATAGTTTTTTTGTACATAGTTTTGTTTGAAACAAAAAAAAATTATGATAATGTTTAGTTTACAATAACTTATTACTACTTATTGTGAATAAATGTGAGTTATTCTCAGATTGATATTTTGTTTTCTTATTTCTAAAAAATAATACATCGGCTTATCTATTTTTTATATGTTGCACAATTCAGTTTTTAAAGTTTTAGAGTAAGAAATCAAGATGAGGTATTCCAGCAACCATATCGGAGCGCCTGAAACCATAAAATGTATAGCTACTCAAAGCGCACTTATAATTTGCAAACGCTTCAAACATTTTCGATGTGTCACATTAGACTTTTAAATGGCAACACCGTTTTACTTAAGGTTTCACCTCCATTCTGTTCTGAAGTTTTTATTGTTGAGCTGTTGGTTCCGTGATCGATCCCATGCTTCCATTTGTAAGAAGTATTAGTTGTAAAGAAAGGAGCGTTGTTCCCGGCTATCAGCACAAGGCTGAGCACTCACTAGTACAGCGAGCAGTTGCGATTCGCTAACCATATCGGTGTAGCTTTCACGCTTGTTAATACTTGGGTCACAGGTATTTTTTCACATTTTCAACCCTCCTGTTATTTTTTGTTAAACACAAGCATGATTTACTTTGTAAATGGTAAAATTTTCATGCTGGTAGTTTTATCAAGCATATTAGAATATAGTACAATTCATCTGTAAAGATAATGATTGCCTAAACTTACTGTTTTAATATAGCAATGTAATATTTTTTAAATCGTGGTAAGTTGTATAGTGCATAAATCATTTTTTAAGGCCTTTGTGTTTTGCAATCTCCGGAACCACTGTAGGCTACAAGATTCTTTTAAGAAGCTAAGAAAGTTATGTTCTTCAGCTTTTTGTAATTATATCTAACCTAATAGATAAACATTCAACCTCTAACAGATATACTAAACTATTTTATTGCATTGAAAGATGTTTTCTAGCAACCCATCGTTTTACACGTTCTATATGCCTCTAACTTTATGTAATAATTTTACCATATCTACTTATAGCTTAATTTCAGTGAGGTATATTTAAAACAACAACTTTTTTTTTTACGAGTATAAACCCACAACTAAATTGTTTCACTTCTATTCGTTGGTGGGTGGAAGCACACAAGCAGGTCTTGGAAACGAAAATTTATTTATGCCTGTTCTAATGCATTGTCTTGTATCCAAACCACACACTTGATCTGTTAGCCTACACTGATTGATTTGTATAAAAACGAACCCACATTTCCTTAATTCCTATCAAATTCGTATAACGAAGTGTATCATACAACTTAATCGCTTGCTTTAATTGGATAACACCCTTTAATAAACTGCTAGCACCTCGTGTTCGAATAGCTTAGGCACCTGCTATAGCTTATAATTTCATGATCACAAGTTTTCACAGTCGAATTATGTCTTAAAAGTCTTTGTTTTATCACAGTCAAAACATCTTTTAAATGAAATTACAATAAACTGTTTTATGTTGTTTAAAACATACCTAGTATAACAAGTTTTAGGTGGGTCATGCGTACTGAGCACTTGTTTAGGCCACAACAAACTAGATTGACCGAGTGGTTAAGGTGTTGGTCTTAAGTACCAATGGACTAGCGTCCGCGTGGGTTCGAATCCAACATCTAGTATTTTGATTTTCGGTTATTTTGTAACACATACTTTGATTTATTTTGTTTCTTAACATCACTTCAGTTGCTTGTACACACGGTTGTATTTTTTTCTCAGTCATAACAAGGTTCCTTTTTCGCATAAAAACATAGAAATCTAAACATTTCCAATAAGTCACCTTTTGTTTGCTCAGATTTCAACATAAATAGATGAAAAATCTGTTTACCTTTGATCTATTTGACTATTTTCTGACAAATAATAACACTTTTGCAACAACTTATTAGGTTTTTACGTGTGTTCTAACTACAATCTACTTATCACGAGTTTACATGGCGGATAAAAAATAAAGAAACTCAGCTTAGAATGGTGTAACCTTCGTGATTTGCGATAAGTTTGTGCCTACAAAATGTTAATTTTGAAACTGAACCAAAGTTAAGCACATATAACCATAACATCTTACTTATTTGTATACAGCAATACCAAAAGTAGTAATTATTTCCAACCATATAACATCATCCATTCTGTTAGAATCGATGTAACCTATTTTTTAAACAAGTCTGAACACGATTTATATTAAATTAGCGCTTTATTTTAAATCGATCACAACATCATTTCAAATTGATTCTCTGGTAATTAAGTTTTTTTTTTAGTTTTTGGTAAATGTTTATTTGTTTACATCATGCAAAGGCACATTTTTTATTTCGCTGTGTTATTGTTTGTTTTGTTTTTTTGTAAATATCTCCATCTTGTGTGTAACTTTAAGTGTTTTGTAAGATCTAAACAACACTCAATCAATGTGATACATTTCATGGTAGCTTTTGAACACGTCTAAACCGGTTTTGATGAAAATATGCTTGTAAACACATGATGATGCTTTATTAAATGACCCACGTATATCAATCACGAGCCAAACCAATTGCAATAATTTTGTTTCACAACATCAGAAGACTTTGTTTTCGTAGATTTTAATAATTGTTTGGTCTGTAATCGACTTTACCGGTTTGTTTACCATCAACTTACGTTTAAACATAAGAAAATTATTTGAACATTCTACTTCGTTACATAGTACTATAGCATTTACGCGTGATGATTTCTTGTAAAAACTACAAACCAGCAATGACACCAATTTATTTAACAGAACCATCAAGTGAAGATTTGTTCATCATTACCGCAACTATTTCTAACGCTTTTCTTTTTTTTGCAACTATTTCTATTGTCTTTTCACCATTCACCATTGAATCATCTCCTCAGACTTTCTTTTGTCGTGTGTTATCATCATCATCAGCCGGTCATGCCACTGTTGGCAGATGGCCTCCACATACATGTTTCCACATCATTCTGTCTTTTGCTGTTCTCATCCAGGTGATGCCAATCTTTTCTTCTATGTTATCTCGCCATCTTCTTTTTGGTCTCCCTCTAGTTCTTCTTGCATATCTTGGTGTCCATTCTGTGGTTATCTTGTCCCATCTGTTATATAATGTTTAATTCTTAAAAATGTGTTATTTGAACAATTTTCCGCTTTTATGCTTATCCTCATCTCAAATAGATTGCTTGTGAAGACAGTATATTTTAATTGTTTCCATATTATAGTAAGGTAAAGATTTCCATGTTTCATTTAACTCTTTTATCTTGCTCCTACATCTAAACTTATTGTTTGGTTCCTCTTGAACTGTCTTTCGGTCACATGCTTCTGGTGCTTCATCTTTATTACCCTATCTCACTTAGAATACACTGGTTTGTGGTTAGACTTTGTAATACCGACATAATATGCATATTATGCACTTTGTACTGGTTTTTGCTTCCAGACAGTAGATTCGACCTCTTTATCTTCACTTAATCTTACAGCACAACCGCTTTAATTTATTCCAAACACCTCTTCTTTAGTCTTTCTCTGATCTTATTGGCTCAGAACTTAATAAGCTTACCAACTCGTCTTTCTGTCTTTACATATCCATGGTATTTTACCACCACTCGTGTGTCTTTTCGCAGATATAAATCCAAAGGTAAAGCTTTAATTTTGTGTAACATTTTCAAAATAAATTCAAACGATTTTTTAAGACATGCCCAAAATATCATAAAGTTATGTTTGAACCTAGAAACAAGAAGAAAAAAAATGTATATCTATGTAATACTTTTCACTAAACACAGATGCAAAATTGTTAAATCACCCAGTTTTGATGATGACTGTCTGTTACACAATAACAATCTATCTTTTGCTTGAGAAAAAACGCTTTTCTTTTAGATAAGTCACATATCTGTACACACTTTTCCGCAGTGATTGTCTAACAAAGTGGTGCTCCTTCCACAACACTTACTCGAGATGTTTGTGGTGACGTACTTGTATTTAATATGATTATGTTATGCTAACTGCAAGCTATCAAACAAAATCTAAGACAACGCAAAGCATTCACCAAAGCACATTTGTCAAGAAAAACATATTATAACTAGATTATCCTATAAAATTATATCTTTCTATTATATTCTTACTATATATATATATCATATTATACCTTTTAAAAATTATATAGAATAAATTAAAGTATTTTTTTATATATAGTATATTCTAGTTTTTCTTGACAAATGTGCTTTGGTGAATGCTTTGCGTTGTCTTAGATTTTGTTTGATAGCTTGCAGTTAGCATAACATAATCATATTAAATACAAGTACGTCACCACAAACATCTCGAGTAAGTGTTGTGGAAGGAGCACCACTTTGTTAGACAATCACTGCGGAAAAGTGTGTACAGATATGTGACTTATCTAAAAGAAAAGCGTTTTTTCTCAAGCAAAAGATAGATTGTTATTGTGTAACAGACAGTCATCATCAAAACTGGGTGATTTAACAATTTTGCATCTGTGTTTAGTGAAAAGTATTACATAGATATACATTTTTTTTCTTCTTGTTTCTAGGTTCAAACATAACTTTATGATATTTTGGGCATGTCTTAAAAAATCGTTTGAATTTATTTTGAAAATGTTACACAAAATTAAAGCTTTACCTTTGGATTTATATCTGCGAAAAGACACACGAGTGGTGGTAAAATACCATGGATATGTAAAGACAGAAAGACGAGTTGGTAAGCTTATTAAGTTCTGAGCCAATAAGATCAGAGAAAGACTAAAGAAGAGGTGTTTGGAATAAATTAAAGCGGTTGTGCTGTAAGATTAAGTGAAGATAAAGAGGTCGAATCTACTGTCTGGAAGCAAAAACCAGTACAAAGTGCATAATATGCATATTATGTCGGTATTACAAAGTCTAACCACAAACCAGTGTATTCTAAGTGAGATAGGGTAATAAAGATGAAGCACCAGAAGCATGTGACCGAAAGACAGTTCAAGAGGAACCAAACAATAAGTTTAGATGTAGGAGCAAGATAAAAGAGTTAAATGAAACATGGAAATCTTTACCTTACTATAATATGGAAACAATTAAAATATACTGTCTTCACAAGCAATCTATTTGAGATGAGGATAAGCATAAAAGCGGAAAATTGTTCAAATAACACATTTTTAAGAATTAAACATTATATAACAGATGGGACAAGATAACCACAGAATGGACACCAAGATATGCAAGAAGAACTAGAGGGAGACCAAAAAGAAGATGGCGAGATAACATAGAAGAAAAGATTGGCATCACCTGGATGAGAACAGCAAAAGACAGAATGATGTGGAAACATGTATGTGGAGGCCATCTGCCAACAGTGGCATGACCGGCTGATGATGATGATAACACACGACAAAAGAAAGTCTGAGGAGATGATTCAATGGTGAATGGTGAAAAGACAATAGAAATAGTTGCAAAAAAAAGAAAAGCGTTAGAAATAGTTGCGGTAATGATGAACAAATCTTCACTTGATGGTTCTGTTAAATAAATTGGTGTCATTGCTGGTTTGTAGTTTTTACAAGAAATCATCACGCGTAAATGCTATAGTACTATGTAACGAAGTAGAATGTTCAAATAATTTTCTTATGTTTAAACGTAAGTTGATGGTAAACAAACCGGTAAAGTCGATTACAGACCAAACAATTATTAAAATCTACGAAAACAAAGTCTTCTGATGTTGTGAAACAAAATTATTGCAATTGGTTTGGCTCGTGATTGATATACGTGGGTCATTTAATAAAGCATCATCATGTGTTTACAAGCATATTTTCATCAAAACCGGTTTAGACGTGTTCAAAAGCTACCATGAAATGTATCACATTGATTGAGTGTTGTTTAGATCTTACAAAACACTTAAAGTTACACACAAGATGGAGATATTTACAAAAAAACAAAACAAACAATAACACAGCGAAATAAAAAATGTGCCTTTGCATGATGTAAACAAATAAACATTTACCAAAAACTAAAAAAAAAACTTAATTACCAGAGAATCAATTTGAAATGATGTTGTGATCGATTTAAAATAAAGCGCTAATTTAATATAAATCGTGTTCAGACTTGTTTAAAAAATAGGTTACATCGATTCTAACAGAATGGATGATGTTATATGGTTGGAAATAATTACTACTTTTGGTATTGCTGTATACAAATAAGTAAGATGTTATGGTTATATGTGCTTAACTTTGGTTCAGTTTCAAAATTAACATTTTGTAGGCACAAACTTATCGCAAATCACGAAGGTTACACCATTCTAAGCTGAGTTTCTTTATTTTTTATCCGCCATGTAAACTCGTGATAAGTAGATTGTAGTTAGAACACACGTAAAAACCTAATAAGTTGTTGCAAAAGTGTTATTATTTGTCAGAAAATAGTCAAATAGATCAAAGGTAAACAGATTTTTCATCTATTTATGTTGAAATCTGAGCAAACAAAAGGTGACTTATTGGAAATGTTTAGATTTCTATGTTTTTATGCGAAAAAGGAACCTTGTTATGACTGAGAAAAAAATACAACCGTGTGTACAAGCAACTGAAGTGATGTTAAGAAACAAAATAAATCAAAGTATGTGTTACAAAATAACCGAAAATCAAAATACTAGATGTTGGATTCGAACCCACGCGGACGCTAGTCCATTGGTACTTAAGACCAACACCTTAACCACTCGGTCAATCTAGTTTGTTGTGGCCTAAACAAGTGCTCAGTACGCATGACCCACCTAAAACTTGTTATACTAGGTATGTTTTAAACAACATAAAACAGTTTATTGTAATTTCATTTAAAAGATGTTTTGACTGTGATAAAACAAAGACTTTTAAGACATAATTCGACTGTGAAAACTTGTGATCATGAAATTATAAGCTATAGCAGGTGCCTAAGCTATTCGAACACGAGGTGCTAGCAGTTTATTAAAGGGTGTTATCCAATTAAAGCAAGCGATTAAGTTGTATGATACACTTCGTTATACGAATTTGATAGGAATTAAGGAAATGTGGGTTCGTTTTTATACAAATCAATCAGTGTAGGCTAACAGATCAAGTGTGTGGTTTGGATACAAGACAATGCATTAGAACAGGCATAAATAAATTTTCGTTTCCAAGACCTGCTTGTGTGCTTCCACCCACCAACGAATAGAAGTGAAACAATTTAGTTGTGGGTTTATACTCGTAAAAAAAAAAGTTGTTGTTTTAAATATACCTCACTGAAATTAAGCTATAAGTAGATATGGTAAAATTATTACATAAAGTTAGAGGCATATAGAACGTGTAAAACGATGGGTTGCTAGAAAACATCTTTCAATGCAATAAAATAGTTTAGTATATCTGTTAGAGGTTGAATGTTTATCTATTAGGTTAGATATAATTACAAAAAGCTGAAGAACATAACTTTCTTAGCTTCTTAAAAGAATCTTGTAGCCTACAGTGGTTCCGGAGATTGCAAAACACAAAGGCCTTAAAAAATGATTTATGCACTATACAACTTACCACGATTTAAAAAATATTACATTGCTATATTAAAACAGTAAGTTTAGGCAATCATTATCTTTACAGATGAATTGTACTATATTCTAATATGCTTGATAAAACTACCAGCATGAAAATTTTACCATTTACAAAGTAAATCATGCTTGTGTTTAACAAAAAATAACAGGAGGGTTGAAAATGTGAAAAAATACCTGTGACCCAAGTATTAACAAGCGTGAAAGCTACACCGATATGGTTAGCGAATCGCAACTGCTCGCTGTACTAGTGAGTGCTCAGCCTTGTGCTGATAGCCGGGAACAACGCTCCTTTCTTTACAACTAATACTTCTTACAAATGGAAGCATGGGATCGATCACGGAACCAACAGCTCAACAATAAAAACTTCAGAACAGAATGGAGGTGAAACCTTAAGTAAAACGGTGTTGCCATTTAAAAGTCTAATGTGACACATCGAAAATGTTTGAAGCGTTTGCAAATTATAAGTGCGCTTTGAGTAGCTATACATTTTATGGTTTCAGGCGCTCCGATATGGTTGCTGGAATACCTCATCTTGATTTCTTACTCTAAAACTTTAAAAACTGAATTGTGCAACATATAAAAAATAGATAAGCCGATGTATTATTTTTTAGAAATAAGAAAACAAAATATCAATCTGAGAATAACTCACATTTATTCACAATAAGTAGTAATAAGTTATTGTAAACTAAACATTATCATAATTTTTTTTTGTTTCAAACAAAACTATGTACAAAAAAACTATCAATTTGAGTTATTATTATCTTAATTAATTTATAAGTTAAATCAAATATGAAGTTTACATTATATACATAATTATTCACATAACATGAAATTTTGTAAAGTTAATAAATGTGAAATAAGGAAACATGATGAAAGTTTTACTAAAAAAATACACATGAAAAATTATTTTAAATAAAACAATAGTTAAGTTTTGACAAATTTTAAACTAAAAGTTTTATTCTAATAACATGCACACGAAAAATTATTTTAAATACCAAAATAGTTAAGCTTTGTTTTACAAACTGAAAAAGTAGTTTTGACAAATTTTAAACTAAAAGTTTTATTCTAATAACATACACACAAAAAATTATTTTAAATCACAACTTAAATTTTTGTTTACAAACTGAACAATAATTTCAACAAATCACAAAGTTTTTATTGCACTAACCAACAATCAAAAAATATTATTAACTAACTACAAAGTTTATGTTCCATAATTCACAAACTGAAAAATAGTTTAACAAATGTTATGTTTTTTTTTACAAGTTTATAGAAACTACAACAAAACATCACAACCTTCGAGTTTCTGTTTCATAATTACAAAGTAAAACTTGTGTTCAGGATCTTGTTTGTGTGTTATTATCATCAAGTGTGATTATGTGTTGCAACAATTGGTTTCATAGCTGTTCATTTGGGTGTTCTCATTCCATAAAAGACAACGTTAAATGTTTAGCTGTTATTAGCATCATATAAAAAACGTAAAAGTTGTTTATGCAAACACAAATAACAAAAGTTACATTGTTTTGACCAAACCATTGCAATACTATATCAACAAAAATAATTTCCAAGTTAGTTACATTTTGTAAACATTACCATAAAGTTTTAGCTAAAATCGTTGCTGTAACGATCTTTATGAAATGGATGCTTAGCAAAATGATAAGATAAACACGATAAGAGACATGCATCTAAGTTGAACACAACCAAAACAGGAGGTTCTATGTCTCAATTTACAGTACTGCTTGTGTGTTGAGTTGTACCTTTATGTTAATATCATGGAGTAGTGCAGTTGTTGTAAAGATCATAAAACAAAACCGTAAATGTTATGCCTTCATGACAAGCTTAAAGTTAGGTCATTTTGGTCAAGCTATGATTCTCACAACCTTTAAGTGATATTATACCAACAAAATTAATTTTTCAGACTAGTAACATTTAATACACATTACCATAAAGTTTTAGTAAAAAAACACTGCTTTAGCAAAGTGTAGACCTAACGAAATAAAGGTTTACCGAAACCAACATAAACCGAAACGAAGATTAACCGAAATAAAGATGCTAAAATGCAGTATTTATTAAGCTTTTAGACCAGTCATAGATTATAATAAGTCTTATATATAACCAACTAATAAGCGACTAAGCACCCCTTTGACCATTTACCTTACAATAAACTAAAAGCAAGCCACTGATTAAAAGAACCAAAGTATAACGAAATTAACTAACCTATACAAACCAAAAAGCAGTGAAACCTCATTGATTTACCGAAATTCAGCAAGAACAAAACACAGCATTTGGAAAGATCTAGAATCGAGCGAATAGACCTACCTATAATAGTGAAAACTCTATTCTTACAAGCAAACACCTTTGCGAAAAACATAGCTACACCCAATCCGACAAAAAGTTAACAAAACGTTTATAAAATTAACCCCGCATATTAACCCACACATTAATAAACAAACCCTGTATATTAACCGATCTATGAACTTTACATCGTTTACAGTTATAAAATTTAAACAAAATCAAAGAATCCACAATAATGTGACATCAAAAATGACTTTCCTATTGACTAGCATACGAGGTGTTAGGTTCTAAGTGTTAGGTTATTTGCTTGGTAGAAGTTAGATTATTGCAGTGGTCCCCAGCTGTGTGTCTACAGTTAGAACAACATTAAAATAACCCACAATGATGTTAAATCAAAAATGAGTTTGTTAACTTTAATTTCAGGTTAAAAAGTTGTTTTGTGAGTTACTAAAATTATGTTGGTTATGTTTTGAAGTCTTTTCAATGTCATATCGCTTTAATTTCAGGTAAAAAGGTTGCTTTGTGAATTAATAAAAATAAGCTGGTTATGTTTTAAAGTCTTTTCTATATCTTGTAGTTATTGCAACCACTGTGATTATGCATGCACACCAACAGACCAACAAGACATCTAATGTATGAAACTTTTCATTTTTATTGCGTTTAAAAAAAATCACTCTTTACAGACCACAAACGAAAAAATATTTATTTGTTGCTTTTTATAAGTAAACCAAGTTATACAGCAAGTAAGCTTGTAGTTTCTAGTTAAAGTTCGTACTTAGATTTAATACATAACCTATTAGCATCACTCGTTCGTACCGAATCACGGAGGGTTCGATACCAAGTTCGTTCATAGAGTTCTTACCGGTCGTTCTTACATATCATTACGTCATAACATTCGTTCTTACAAGTTCGTACCGGTGGCTACATCATAACATCCGTTCGTACCGACTAGGCTTAGTACCGGTGGCTACATCATAACATCCGTTCGTACCGGTGGCTACGTCATAACATCCGTTCTTACAAGTTCGTACCACAAAGTTCAGACCAAACAACCTTATCTTCGGTTCGTACCACAAAGGATGCGATCTAGGGTTCGTACCAAGCGAGGGGTCTTACCAGTTCGTACTAAGGGTTAGTACATTTACTTGCTCTACCATGCATCTACTACTACTCCAGTAGCACCAAAATTAAAAAACACTCGAATGACTAACACTCCACCACCAAAACTGGATACAATCTGTCGTCGCTTCTACATTGTTAACTTAGCTCGATTACAACCGGAATTGACTCGAGAATTGAGTTTTGAGTCAAAAATCATATTACTGCTGCACCAAAATCATAGCATATCCTACTGGTTTTAAACATAATACTATAGGCTACTGATCCAAGAACGTTATACTAGTAGCCGCAGAAATAGAAGCAATAACAACAGTCTAGTAGCCTAATAATAATAGTAAAAATAATTAATGCAGAATCATGGTTTAAGCTTCTTAAGAAAGGTTCTGGTTTGGAATTGCGAGCTTTACACACGATCATATAACGCAAAACAACGGCAAATCTACGCGTCGATGAAACACAGTTGGAATTCGGCAAAGCGTCTAACAAAAGGTTGATTGCTAGATTGAATTTTCGAGACGTGAAGAACAGTCCGCGGTATGTGCTCATTGCTCAAGGGCCAGAATCTTCTGGAATACAATTCTAGTGACGTGGAGCGCGTGACATCAGAGACAGAGCTCTCTGGCGCTACAGTCTGAATGAATGAAGAATGAAAAACGGTCATAAAGAAAAGAATTTTACGCATTTTCAATACAAGCAAAACTGCCCATCAAATCAGTTTTTAAACTAGTTTGTTCAGTTTAGTTAAATTATTTTTTATTTTTGACCACAATACACGTCAACATAACAAAGGTCTAGAAAAAGGTAGAAGCGACAAAACGCGCAAGTTAAAACGTGCTTGAGACCAAAATAAGTAATTAAATTAAAGGCTGTGGCTATATTTACACTATAGCGTTGCTAGATAAGGGATTCTGGCTTAATTTGAGAAAAGTTTAAAGATGTTGAAAACAAAAACTTGTATTTTTTTTTAGTCATGGCTGGTCACAGCGGTAAACCATAATCTCTTCTTGGGAAAATTTTAACATAAAGTTCCCTAATCCGTTCGTCTGTATATAATGACCGAAGAAACACACACTTGAACTTCTTTTCAAACAGTGTATTCCTGTAAAATTAGCCCGAGGCTACCGAAAACGAGGGGGTGCAACGCCTACACCACTTAAACTGTCACTACACAACAGATTACTTGGATAAAAGACGGAACCTTTGTCCAGCTAGCAAGCACTAAGCCAACAGTTAAATGTGCGGCCAACTTTCAAACAATCATTTTACGAATGACCAGAATAGATATCAATATCTCAAATTCACGTAGAAAGTAACTGTGACGCAATAATGAAAGACAATTATGAAGTCATTCCAACAGGTGTTTAAAGCTGATGTAATATTTCCTGTTTAAACAGGCCCAAACAAGTCCAAACAAGTTTGACACAATTCTTATGAACGCTGGTGCAATTTTGGCACATGCTTTAGGAATTTCCATGACGTAATATTCAGTAGACTTGAACGGTTTTATATGACGTTTGATTTGTACAGAGATTGGCCGTAACATAGCGGCCCCTAGTTATGACAGTCTAACATGGCATAACTAAAAAAGAATTGAAGGACAATCGTGAGCCAATGAATAAAAACACATGATACACAAATTGTTTGAATCACTCACGTTTAAGTTAATACGCAAATACAAAGGGCATGCAAAGAATGAACAGCAATACGAAATAATACACGATACATGAAATTGGTACCATAGGTACACGCTAAAATGACGCTATATACAATGGTTGCGCTAATAACCGACTGTTCCGGGCTCAGACAAGGGTCGGCCACCGCAGACAAAACCAAGCTCAAACCCTAACACTTAGGTGTTCTTTACGGGGGCGAGGCACGAAATATCCCTCAACACGTAGTCTACTTTTACTTTCCCCGTACTCTCATCATAGTTGCAGACGGCAACTTTGGCTCTACGAACCACAGGCTTCCCTTTCCTAATTTGTGGAACTACCTCATGCACCCTCCCAAGTTGATACTTCCCACGTTTACCAATGTCTTGGAGAGAACCTACCACTACAAGTTGACCAGGCTCCAAATTCTCGGCCATTTTTAGCCATTTTTTCCGGCCCTGAAGACCTGGCAAGTAAAAATCGATCCATTTACTCCAAAACTGCTGAGAAAGTGACAAATTGAACCGATAATCCCTTCTTAATTGGTCACGATCATGTGGTTGCCCAACAGCACAGTATGGGTCTAAGTATGGGGTCAAAAGTGAGGCAGGGGTGATGACAGTAAAATCCCTAGGGTCGTCACTCAAAGGTACCAAAGGGCGTTCGTTCACGATCCGAACGGCACTACCTGTGTACGTAAGCAGTTCAATAAAACTGGGCTTACGTATTGAAGAGTCCAAAATGTGAAAAAATGCAATTTTAAATTGTTTAACCATTGCCTCCCAGGCGCCACCTTGCGCCGGAGCATACGGAGGTATAAATTCCCAGTTTATCTCTCTCTGTCTCAGGGCGTTGTGAAATTCAGCTGATTCTATCAACTCGGGTAACTTCTTAGATGCTGCCTGAAAGGTACTTCAATTATCGGAATAGATAGCATTAACCTGCCCACGTAAATCTGTAAACCTTGTAAAGGCAAGTAAAAAATCACTCAGCGACAATGACGTAACCAGCTCAACATGAATAGCGCGAGATGCCATACATGTGAATAAGAGTCCCCAAGCTTTTTTGTGACTCCTACCTTCAACAAAGGTCAATGGTCCAAGATAGTCCAAGCCGCAATCAAAAAAGGGTTTCCTATGGGCAGTTGTGCGAGACAAAGGTAAATCAGACATGAGCTGCCTTATAGGCCGAGCTTTCTCAATCGCACATACACCACAATCATTAAGATACCTCTTCACGGAAGCATTACCATTAGCGATCCAAAACTTCTGTCGCGTAGACAACAAAGTGTGCTGTACTCCACAGTGCGCATTTCGATTATGATGCGACAGTACAACAAGCCTAGTGAAGGGGTGCTTCGAAGGCAAAACAATCGGATGCTTTGCTTCTAGAGAAATCTCGGGAGAATTACTTAAGCGCCCTTCAATGCGGATTACACCACCATCATCTACACAAGGTCTGTACTTTTTAAGTGAACGCAATCCTTTCAAGCGTTCCTTCTCACGTTGCGAAGCGCCAACACTACCCCGCTTTATCACTTCCTCAAGTGCATCCGGCGATCGTTTGGTCATTAAATGTAACACATCGCCATACACGCTTTTCTGAACAAACTTCACAGTTAAGTCTAAGGCTCTATTAAGATAAGAGGCGTCCAGTTTTGGCTTCATAAAGCTACGCTTTTTCGTTTTACAGCACAAAAATTCAACAAAAGCAACCAAATAAGCAATTCTCTTTTTCATAACATACAAAGAAGGTGCGGCCTCGATCAATCTGTGAAGGCCACCCTGTCCAACGTCAAGCGACCCCTCTTTGTCACGAAGATATAGGCTATGGACAGGTACTGGAGTGGGGTTTTCTACAGATGGAATTTCTTCACACTGATAGAGAAGACTAGAACCATTTAACCACAACTCTCGAAACTCTTTCTTTGTAATAAGATTTGGCCTTGTGCCAACATCAGCTGGGTTCATATCGGTAGGGCAAAAACGCCAATCCTGGGCTCCAGACAACAATAAAATATGCTCAACTCGACGCGTAATAAACTTATTCAAACGTAAATCAGGGTTCTTAACCCACTGCAACACAGTCCGAGAATCACACCAAAAATACTTACTGCAGTCGGGCATCTTCAATGCCTCGTAGGCCTGCTTCACGAGTCTTGCTGTATTTAAAGCGGCAACAAGCTCTTTCCTAGCTATCGGCCAAGAAAACTGATTTTTTACAACAATGGTAGATTTACCCAGAACGAAAGACACACTCGGAACTCCGTTAACCAGTCTACGTAAGTAAACAACAGAAGAGAAAGCTTGATTCGAAGCATCACTAAACCCATGCAATTGATATGAAACAATATCATCAGGACTGCACACACCAGAGTTTGCAAAATACCATCTCGGTAACGAAAAATCCTTAAGCAGGTCCAAAGAGCGAAGCCACGACTCCCACTCGTTAACAAAGCTATCAGGGACCTCGGTGTCCCAATCAAACTTGTCTATCGCCAATTGCTGAAGTATAAGGCGTGCTTTTAGAAAAAATGGCGCTCCAAAGCCTAGCGGATCAAAATTTTGTCCAAGCTGACTGAGCATACTTCGGCGCGTGTGTTTAGCTAAGGGCTTTAAGGAACATGCGATACGCATCTCGTCAGACTCGGTTTGCCACACACAACCCAATGTCTTCGCTGATGGCAAAGTCATATTTTCAGTCTGAAAGTCAATGTCACGAATCAAAGGTGAAAGCATCTCATTATCCAAATTTGACAAGACAATCATAGACTCCTTGTTAGCACTCCACTTAACAAGTTTAAACCCACGGCTATCAAACAAAGCAATTGATTCATGAGTGATTTGCTGAGCTTCCTCTAAGCTATCAGCCGAAAATATAAAATCATCCATGTACATATTATTTGCAATATTGCAGAGAGTCAATTCACCAGCACTGCTGGGATTCTGCTCGATCATTTTCTTTATAGCCAAGCAAGCGATATACGGGCTACTCTTTATTCCCCAAGGGTGTACACAAAAACGAAATGGTACAATCTTTCCACTTTCAAGGTCATCATCTTCAAACCACAATATGCGAAACAAATCCCTTTGCGACTCAGGTAACTTTATTTGAAAGAAGCATTTAGTCACATCAGCCATGAGACCAAATCTACCAAGCCGAAATCTAGCCAAGACATCTACCAGAGGGTTTAACAAGTCAGGACCCGAAAACATTACATCATTAACACAAGTTCCTCGAAATTCAGACTTGCCATCGTAAACAATGCGCTTTTTTAATTGTGACGTCACAAAGTATGGTAAATACCATTCAAATCCCTTGACATTTCCTGCTTCACCAGCACGCTCAATATAGCCATTAGATTTAAGATCTTTCATGGTGTCAGTAAGGAAATCACGAAGTTCAGGTTGTTTTAAAGCCTTCTTTCTTAAAGCAGCAGCTCTATCTGACGCCAACACAAAATTGTTAGGTAGATCAATATCTTCCTTCAACGGAACAGGTATCTCAAATCGACCATCTTTCAACTCAATATTCGGTTCGACAAGTTCTCTAGCCAAAATATCATTGCGAGACAATTCACAGGTTTCATTTTGCAAAGTCAAATCCTGAATGATTTTATTCAGGTCTGCTATTTCCATATCACGAGACTCAATTTTACGCTGAAAGCCAGAGATGACATCCGACTCTGAAGACGTCTGCACTCTGCACACTTTAGCAACGCTTTCAACTAAGGGTGACTTACCACCACAAGCCAATCAACCGAGAGGAGTGAGTAAAGCATGCGGTTCACTGCGATTTTCACCAACACGTTCTTCTTTTGCCCACATCAAATAAGCGTTGTCATTGCCAATCAGTACATCTACAGTACTACAATCATTCAAATGAAACATATTCACGTCATGAAAATAACGGAAACCACTTAAATCTTGTTTATGAGGTAAAGTTTTAACATCGTCAGCCCAAGCTGGGTTAACCACCGAGGTTATATCACAAAACAGTTCATCAGTCTCTAACGACAGGATGTTGAGTTTAACAAGGTCAGCACAAGTAGGTTTCTGACCAGCCAGAGTATCCATTTTAAACGACGCTTTATCGTACGGTTTAAGACCAAGTTCGCACACCAAGTCACTCGAAACAAAGGTCAACTGCGAACCAGGATCATGCTGACAATACACCAACTTCGATTTGCCAGTCATTGGATTCAAAACACGAGCAGCAGTAACGCGGTTAAAGGCTGTTTTAACATTTCCAATCTTAACATTACGCACAGGAACTCTGGCACCAGCATCATCTTTACCGACCGAATCCAGAGAATCACGTGACGTCACATAAAAATCATGCAGAAGAAAATAGTGTTTCCTATCGTTGTTAGGCCCACACTGACGACAGTTGTTTGCATGATTACAGTCCTTAACCATATGCTGGCGCAAACAGTTCAAGCATTTTCCAGCTTTCACAATGACATCTCTCCGACCTTTAGGTGTCAAGCGCAAAAATTCTTTACAATTAGACAAAAAATGATATTCAACTTGACCACGTGATGAACAACAAAAACATGCCGGTAGGTCTTTACGTCTAGCCTCACCACCGCGCGGTGCGCCAACAGCAGTCGAGTACTGCGAACTTCCTGACATGACAATATCATGGGGTTTTACAGACGTCTGCCTAACCGGACATGAAGGCAATTTTCCTTTGCCAAACTTTTTAAAATGCTGCGACTCACCAGAATCGCCCATTAGCATAATGCTAAAATCAGTCGACTTGCGCGTTTCCTCCCGTACTACAAATTCAAACAAACTCTGAAAAGTAGGTTCCTCAGTGCTACCATACTGATCACCTAAAAAGTCAAGATAACGCTGCTTAGCGTCAAACGGGAGTCGCTTAGCCAAATCCAAAACAAAACGTCCTTCTAATTTATCACGCTGACCATAAGCTTTCGCGTAAAGCAAACACTGCGACAATTCATCTTTAAACTCTTTCAAATCACTGGAAGAGATAGAAGTCAATTTGCTACCATAGCGATACTTTCTAATTTCTGGTTCTGCAAAAAGACCTCCACGAACCCCAAAACGCTGGGACAAGCGAGCTAACGACATTTCTATCCTGTCTTCCTCTGACAAGCCAGGGGTGTCAGAAACCAAATTAGCAATCGTTTGTGCAGCTGTTCTAACGCAAGCTGCTTGCAACAAAGTCAAACGAGTTCCCTTAAAGGGCGAAGCTGCCATCAAGGCCATAACACGATTTTTAAAGAAGACAAATGGCATATTATTACCATCGTAACCAATCAAGGCCGCCTTATCGAAGAACGTCCTACTATTTTGGTATTCAAAAAAGCAATCCTGCTGTTGAGAACTCGATTTAGCGGGAGAAGACAAGCTATATCCCTTAAGGGGCTGAGTGGGCTCAGTCACATGCACAGCCCGATCACGATTCTCAAACACGTTAAAATCAGGAGACACGATACGCCTCTCACAACCACCCAAATTACGTGTAGCTGGGCGATCAAAAACTAGCGGCGCTGAAAACTGTGAAGGGGGCAAAGCATTACTGCTAATGGCGGCCCCGTGACCTGTACGCTCTGGGGGAGGAGTTCGGTTGTAATTTGCAGACCTTGGCTCTACAGCCTTCGGAAGACCCTTAGCCGTGGCCCCGAGACCTCCTGAAACAGCTGGAAAACATGTGGATTGTACAGGTCCACTTACGGATTGAACAGGCGTGTGGAAAAGGTTAGGTAAATTAAACTGTGATTGATGTTCACTTCTGGAATGCCTAGAAGAGCCCTTCCTAGAGCTACGCCGGGAGCCCAACTCAGAACGATATTCAGCTAAAACTACCTCTTTACGTTGTTCGGCCCTCAACTGAGCGTCTTTGAGTGCGAACTTAGCAGCTCTCGCTTCGGCCTCAGCTCTCGCGATGGCCTCAGCTCGTATGGCCTCAGCTCGTATGGCCTCAGCTCTCGCGGCGGCCTCAGCAGCTCTTGCTTCGGCCTCAGCTCTCGCGGCGGCCTCAGCAGCTCTCGCTTCGGCCTCAGCTTGGATCTGGAGCTCCTCTCGTCTTAACTGTAGGTTAATTTGTGCAACTATCCGTGACGAGCTCTCAGACATCCTAGTGCTTACATTTGAGGCGCTATCCTCAGGATGTATGTCAGCATCCAACCTATCTGACAACTCACTTTCTTTTTGTTCGAAGTTATTTTTTAACGAGTTAAATTCGGGATCTACCCTATCACGAAGTTCTGCCAAGATTGCAGAGTTAACAATTTTACTCAAAAGAGCATGGAAATGCCGTAATTTCTCTTCTAAAGTAGATAAGTTAGACCGAAAAATTAACAGTTCCTGCTTATCACTCAAAGAACCTAGGGCCACAGAAAGTTTCCCAATTTGAGTCAAAATATCCCGTCTAAGATGCCGGGCCTCTCGAACTGACTTAGCCTCATCGTTAATGGGTCCCTCCCCAGAATGGCCTGCCCGACCGCAAAGAACATCATCAGGCTTAAACTCAGTCGAGTCGACGGCGGTCGAGTCCCTGTCACCACCGACTGTAGACATATTAAATGTTAGAGCTAAATTTAACAATTAAAAAATTAAGTTACACAAACACACAAAATTACAGTAGTTATAAAAAACTTAACTGCAACGACCGTAAAAATACAAAAAAGAATTTAAATGCACGATACCGTAGCTGTACGAGTATGTGAAGTCCAAACGTCCACAAAACTTGCTTGGATTCTTCCACTTGAATCTTCAAGCACAGATGGATTGCCTTTAATCTTCTTTCTTGCCAATAAATGTCAAAGTTATTTTTCTTCTGTACCAAACTGAGAAGAAATGTCTTTACTTTTTAGCTTAAAGTTCTTCAGTTGCCTACCGAGAAGAAATGTCTTTAATTTTCTTTGCTTCTTTAGACTACCAACCAACAAGATCTTCTTTTATTATTTCTTTGCTTCTAAGTGCTTCTTAGCCTACCAACTACAAACTTCGTCTTTTATTTTTTTGCTTCTAAGTGCTTCTGTGCCAAACACTAGACAGAGAATCGTCTTTTATTTTTTTGCTTCTAAGTGCTTCTGTGCCAAACACTAGACAGAGAATCGTCTTTTATTTTTTATGGTCACAGCGGTAAACCATAATCTCTTCTTGGGAAAATTTTAACATAAAGTTCCCTAATCCGTTCGTCTGTATATAATGACCGAAGAAACACACACTTGAACTTCTTTTCAAACAGTGTATTCCTGTAAAATTAGCCCGAGGCTACCGAAAACGAGGGGGTGCAACGCCTACACCACTTAAACTGTCACTACACAACAGATTACTTGGATAAAAGACGGAACCTTTGTCCAGCTAGCAAGCACTAAGCCAACAGTTAAATGTGCGGCCAACTTTCAAACAATCATTTTACGAATGACCAGAATAGATATCAATATCTCAAATTCACGTAGAAAGTAACTGTGACGCAATAATGAAAGACAATTATGAAGTCATTCCAACAGGTGTTTAAAGCTGATGTAATATTTCCTGTTTAAACAGGCCCAAACAAGTCCAAACAAGTTTGACACAATTCTTATGAACGCTGGTGCAATTTTGGCACATGCTTTAGGAATTTCCATGACGTCATATTCAGTAGACTTGAACGGTTTTATATGACGTTTGATTTGTACAGAGATTGGCCGTAACATGGCAAAGATCAAAACCCTGACCTAATTCCTAACTCTAACCCTTACTTTAACCCTTCCTAACTTTGATCCTAACTCTGGCAACACTTGATTGTGACCATGGCAACATGTGGGCAAAATAGCCACTTACGGTCGCAAGTCGCAACTCGCAACACCTTGCTTATTCAGATGGCTTGAAATTTGACTGGTATGCAGAGATAAGTGGAAACCAAGCAAAAGCAATGGGTTAGGGTTAGGTTTGCTATGTTGACGTGTATTGTTTTTGATATGATGGTCAGAAATAAAAACAACTGAACTGTACCGGTATCGGGTGCAACCTAGTTCGTACCTTGAACCATTCGTACAGTCAGTTCGTACCCTGAAAAGATCGAGAAAAAAAATTAAAAAAGCCGAAGTCGCTGATCGCAGTTTAAAGCACAAAGCCGAAGTCGCTGATTGGAGTTTCCCCAAACAATTTGAAACAAACTCGAGGGTTAGGGTTAGCGGAAACTGAGAAAAAATGTTTGCGGAAACTGTGATCAGCCAGGGTTAGAGCATAGATTACTCTATGGTTAGGGTAAAGGTTAGCGGAAACTGTGGAAAAACGTTTGTGGAAACTGCGGAAAAATGTTTGCGAAAACTGCGATCAGCGAGGGTTAGGGTTAGAGCATAGATTACTCTATGGTTAGAATGGGTGCAGACTAGTTCGTACCTTGAACCATTCGTACAGTCAGTTCGTACCCTGAAAAGATCAAGAGAAAAAATTAAAAAAAGCCGAAGTCGCTGATCGCAGTTTAGTAACACAACCCCGAAGTCGCTGATCGGAGTTTCCCCAAACAATTTGAAACAAACTCGAGGGTTAGGGTTAGCGGAAACGGCAGAAAAATGTTTGCGGTAACTGCGATCAGCAAGGGTTAGGCCTAGGGTTAGAGCATAGATTACTTAGAGTTAGGGTAAGCCATGGATCACTGAACTAGATTTTTAATTCTTCTTTTTAATTTTTATTAATTTCTAATTCCGTAATCCATGGGTAAGCAGAAACTGCGTTTAACGGAAACTGCAATCAGCGAGGGTTAGGTTTAGAGCATAGATTACTCTATGGTTAGGGTAAAGGTTAGCGGAAACTGCGGAAAAATGTTTGCTGAAACTGCGATCAGCGAGGGTTAAGGTTAGAGCATAGATTACTCTATGGTTAGAATTAGGGTAAGGGTTAGCAGAAACTGCGGAAAAATGTTTGCGGAAACTGCGATCAGCGAAGGTTAGGGTTAGAGAATAGATTACTCTATGGTTAGGGTTAGCGGAAACTGCGGAAAAATGTTTGCGGAAACTGCGATCAGCGAGGTTTAGGGTTAGAGCATAGATTATACTCTATGGTTAGAATTAGGGTAAGGGTTAGCAGAAACTGCGGAAAAATGTTTGCGGAAACTGCGATCAGCGAAGGTTAGGGTTAGAGAATAGATTACTCTATGGTTAGGGTTAGCGGAAACTGCGGAAAAATGTTTGCGGAAACTGCAATCAGCGAGGTTTAGGGTTAGAGCATAGATTATACTGTATGGTTAGAATTAGGGTAAGGGTTAGCAAAAACTGCGGAAAAATGTTTGCGGAAACTGCGATCAGCGAAGGTTTAGGGTTAGAGCATAGATTACTCTATGGTTAGGGTTAGCGGAAACTGCGGAAAAATGTTTGCGGAAACTGCGATCAGCGGACTTCGGCTTTGAGCTAATTTTTCTCACGATCTTTTCAGGGGGAAAATTTTAAAATGATTGCAGAAACTGCGATCAGCGACTTTGACTTTTTTAATTTTTTTTCTCGATCTTTTCAAGGTACGAACTGAGGGTACGAACTGTTTATGGTACGAACTAGGTTGCATCCGGTTAGAATTAGGGTAAGGGTTAATGGAAACTACGGAAAAATTTTTGCGGATCAGCGAGGGTTAGGGTTAGAGCATAGATTACTCTATGGTTAGAGTTAGCGGAAACTGCGGAAAAATGTTTGCAGAAACTGCGATCAGCGGACTTCGGTTTTGAGCTATTTTTGCTCTCGATCTTTTCAGGGGGAAAATTTTAAAATGATTGCGGAAACTGCGATCAGCGACATCGGCTTTTTTTAATTTTTTTTCTCAATCTTTTCAAGGTACGAACTGACGGTCCGAACTGCTCATGGTACGAACTAGGTTGCATCCCCGGTATCATTCATTCACTATGCAAGTCGAGAAACTTCAGTTTACCATGAGATCTTCCTTTTTACTATAGGCCTTGACCTTTATAATATTGAATGCAGAACTCTTTAACTTTTGAAAGATCTGAACTGTTTGGCCCAATAATCAATGGTCTAGAACAGGGGTAGGGAACCTTTTTAGTATTGCGGGCCACATAAAATGAGAAATAACACAGGCGGCCCACTAAAGATTTTGAAACTTTATTTACAGATAAAAATGCAGCAAAGACAGTTGGTAGACAATAATTTATTTCACTTTCACAGCTAGTGGGATGGCTGAAAGCCTGAAAGTTTTTATTTTTGGTGAGTTGTGTGATGTCTGCTGACACGGAAGATGTTGCAGCTCTTAATTGTAACTCAACTCTTAACTGCAACTTTTAATCTTGTATGATGGATTAACTAGTCATAGAAGGCCATTGGCAATACACCGAGAATGTAGAGCCTATTATTTTTTGAGCTTTTGTTTCAATAGATTTTGAGTAAAGAAATTTTGACGCAGGCCACATCAAACAGTGACGCGGGCCGCATTTGGTCTGCGGGCCGCAGGTTCCCCACCCCTGGTCTAGAACTCTAGATAGCCATACTGTAGCCTACCCTACATTTGTATGTGTGATACTTTGAAAGTTTTATCGAATAATAACTCACTTCTTCAGTCAATAGTATGTACGGTATCTTGTTTGAGATGAACTTAGGAAGAATTTAGTTTCCAAAATGAGGAAAAAAGAGGAAATGACTACTGGATGATAGGAAACAGAGAATGTAATTGTGGAAGCCCTGTATATATTGCACGAATGTCACCGATATCGTCCCCTGAGCACATCGTCCCACCGATATCGTCCCAGGTCGATGTCGTCTCCATGTCGATATCGTCCCTTGAGAGCAGTGTTGCCAGAAGCTCAGCTTTTTGCCTATTTAACAATGCAGTCAATGTAGGTAAAAATCCCCCATATTAGAAATTCCCTTCATTGTATTCAAATGTATAGCTTTCAAATAGTTCTAAGCAAGGAAGAAAGCGAAGAGAAAACACTGGCGCTTGAGATACCAGACGTATTTTTGAAGTCGGGCTGCAATGAAAAGCCAAAATAAAGTGTGATTAGAATTTTTTCGAAACAGGAGTAGGATCGAACAAGTTGATTTGATGTTAGGCTATCTGGCAACATTAAAAACTTAGCGTTTATTTCAATATAGCCTTGCCTTGTGCTGCGTGCTGACTACTAATGAATTTAGCACTGCTCTTTCGTCCGAGGAATATTCATGGGGTATCTGCTTGACTCGAAGACCCATGGTCTCTTCGCAGATTCCCATTGCTGGAAATTCCTTTTTTATTGCTGTATTTATTGTATTATATTTACCTGCAACAAAGTAAAATCAATCAATCAATCATGTTTCTCTAGTCACCACTAAGTTTGTTTTCGTGAACATTTATTTTGAGAAGTCCAACGTTACCCACTGAAAGCACATATATCTATCCTAGTAGGCCTAGGCTATAAGAGTAAAAAGCACAGAAACAGCCAAAAAACGTCAACTTTTTGGCACGTTTTAAACCTTTCAAGGTTTTGCCACCTTTTCCCGTTTGTTAACGTGCTGGTACAGTCGTGTCCATTTTGATTGACTCAAGCAGGAAAAAGAATACAATTTTAGTTATTCAACGTTTTTATTATTTATTTTACACAATACATTTCAAAACCCGGTGTTAATAACTTGTGTGACCACCTTGATTCTTCAGCACCTCTTTCACACGCTTTGGCATTGATTCAACAAGCTTTTTGCATTTTTTTTTTGAATTTCTGGGTCTCTATACCATACTTGAATAATGGCCTTTATGAGTTTGGTTTTTGTGGTTCAATCGAGTTTTGCAAAAGAGATTTCAAAATTGACCCAAGGTTTTTTATAGGGTTGAGGTCAGGAGAGTTTCCAGGCCAATCTAGAACGTTTATCTTAAGTTGATGAAAAACTCTCTTCATTTGCTTGGGTGTATGGCATGGAGCAAGATCTTGATGAAATACCCCCCCACCTTCAGGAAATGCCCTTTCCACCTTCAGGAAATGCCAAGCAGATAAAAGCTGTTTTGCACTTTTCTCACCACGTTTGTACTGATTCCAGTAGTGGAATACACACTTGTGCAAGTGCTTGTATACTTTTCTCTGCCGCCTCTTTAGTTTTCCTTGATCAAGTGATTCTAAACCTTAGGGAATTTTCAAGGATTCGTGGTGCAAAATAGAAACCAACAAATAAAACGATGTGCTTGCGGGTCGGCATTTCCGCTTCAGTTTGTTATGCCATCCCTCAACGTCATTGTTGGTTCAAAAGAAAGTCGTCTGGCAAGTGTTCGACTAACAATTCGAAAAGTTTAGAATCTGGATCCCTTGGCCTTTGCTTACGCCTGTTGTAGAAATGCCGCCCTCCTTTAACACCGTCGTAAGAGCTGATTAAAATTCCACATAATAACAATAATATTTGTTTTTATATAGCGCTGTATCCATCGCAGAATGCGTCGCTCCTCAATCCATAGAAGAATTAAAGCAGTGTTTGTTAAATTTTATTTAAAGTTCAAAATTCAATACGTCTAGCTCTCATTGAAGCAAATCCATAAATTATATCGTCAAAAGATAATGTCTCGACTAAATCACTTTCAATGGACAGTAGCCCTATTGCTAGCGCAGATAGCCTGCTTTCTCCCATAGTCGATCTCAAGTAAGATTTCATCAACTTAGGTTTTAAAAAACTTCTTTCACAGCTTGCAATATAAACGGCAACGTTGAGGTCACACATGAAGATGAAGGAATCCCATCAATCTACCACAGACAGATGGTAAAGGTGACAGTTAACTTGATGACCTCACGGTCTCTTCCTGTCTCTTCGCGAAAGTGAAATAAATGAAAACTTATCTAAACTTAACTACCGAAGCTAAATTGACAGAGCATTGTTATAGCTCACAAGTTATATACAACCGACATTCTATTATGACTTCAACAGCATGAGTCCTATCATTATATAGTCACAAATATCACATAATTCAATTTATTTTTCATTTTCATTGAGTCACAATCTAAAAAAGTTGCAAAGTAGTTTAGATTAGAGGCATAACTTGTGTAATTTTTTGGCTGCACTTAGATCAGTGTTAACTTAGGCCGTTTAAGTCTGAGAATAAATTAAGGTGACTGTCTTTGTTCGTTTAAAACATTATCACATTTTGCCACCCTCCAGCAACATGCCGCCCCTGGATTTAGCAACAAGATCCAATGGGTAGCTACACCACTGGCCGCCACTGCTTCAAACTGTGGTTTCCGAATTTCACTGCGCTATGGGTGACCGTTTGTATTGTCTGGGCAACGTAGTGTGACTATCAAAAAGCCAAACCACCAACTGCGTGACAGTGTTTTTATTTGGAGAAGCACTTAATAGCCTACCTGAAGGGCCATTTCATTGGCACCAATTTGCACATTTAAACAACAATAATTAATCTTTTATGCCAAAACTAGTCTGCTTTTTATCTTACCTAAATGCAGACCAACACCAAGCAAAAGTAGGCTAATTAGCTTGATTTTTCTGTAGGCCTGTAGTTTAGGATTTTTTTTATTTAATATAAAACTGGATTTGTTATAATTTGTAAAGAGAAATTTAGTGTAGCCTATTTGGATGTTTGATTTGTGAATTTGGTGTGGCTTTACAGAAAAGATTGTTTGTAGCGTAGGCTACACGCTATCAGGGATATAGCCCAGGCCAGCCTTAGGCCTAGTAGGCTACCGGTAGCTTAGACTAGGCTGGGCTATTTTCATGTCTTGATCATCATTCAAAGCATACTTTTTTGTATTTGGCTAATTACACGATAGCGTATTTTCAGACATACAATTAAATGAAAGTAAACAAGTTTATAGCCTATACTTGGTGGTGCAGTAAGCGTATACTGTGCTCTCATCGCAAACAAAATGATCTTAACCCAGCCTAGCAAGTATCTGAAAAAAATCACCGACAAAAGGAAACGTCGTCGTTGGTACACTTGAGCATTAACGCTCCAGCTGAAATCCAACAGCCCGCCGCATATAAAGCTTCATTTGGCGGTGTAAATAATTGCGAATCTCGTTGAGAGACGATATCGGCATTAACGCTCGAGTTGAAATCCAACAGCCGCCGCATGTGACGCTTTTTCTGGCGGCGTAAATAATTGCGCATACCGATAAATGAGGGGACGATATCGGCAAGGGACGATATCGGCGCCGCCCATATTGCACTAGTCTACCTTCCGAGAAATCAAGATCAGAATAAATTGTAGAATGATATGTCAATGTTCACTACCTCATTTTAATTATATCACTGTACCATGAAATTGCCAAATGATTTAGTCAATTAAAATAGTTCGCATCCATCGTAAAGTTAAGTCCTAGTTGTAAAAAAGTTGTTGCTGAGCGTTTGCAACCAAACATGCTTAGTTAAACTCTATTAACGGTTGAATGGATTGGAAATATGTTTGTCAGGTTAGGCTAATACGTAGACTTTGCTTTGCGAGTGACCAACTTGGTTTGTTTGCTTGGTGCCGCGGTATAGTCATATCGCAGCAACTTGAATAGTTGTACTGTAAAATAATATTGACTTCAAGTCAAAGTTGTAGGCTAAGCGCTTTCAAGAAAACTTCTGACACTAAAGGCTGTCGCAACTCTGCGACCAACAGTGTTCTAAATGACTTAGGCAAAATGAAACAAATTTCATTTTAACATATTGTTTCAAGCAGCCCTAATTGCAAATCAAACAATTTGTTTGAAAATAAGGAAGTCAGTGGCAGATCCAGGAGAGGGGAGAAATATTGAGGCGATCACTCCCTATAAAACACAAAAAATCATCTTTATTTAATATTCATAAATCATGATGTATTTGCAAGTTTAGATTAATATAGATCTGCACATCATTTTATTATGTTGAAATAGCCCCCTCTAAAGCTACCTGTTGGATCTGCCCCTGGAGAAAGTTTATGCAAGTTGTAAACTAATAGTTGTTCTAAGACAGGGGTGACAAACCTTTCTGCGGTCGCGGGCCACTTTGTCAATTACACATGAGT